>NC_072793.1:83586688-84786688 GCF_028583425.1 Eublepharis macularius
TGCCTGAATATGTTGAAGTGTTTATGAGAGAAATATAACCTGTGTGGAACCTGAACTGCGCATGTTTGTGAAAGGACACTCAGTCAGGGAAAGAGAGGCCAGCTGTGTGAATGAGAGTAAATGAAGTAACTTTAAGAACCGAGAACTACATTTATGAAACCGATATGCTTCTTGACTAAATAAAAGTTTATTTTTTGTTTTGTTATATCCCAGTGTAGCTGTCATTGCTATACCAAAAGGAGCTGTCTGCATCTCCATATCAAAGGAGTTGTTTTACATCCCCCCTCTCCTCCTTCCCCCCCTCCCCCCTCCTCCTCTATATTGGCCAGTTTTCTTCTGCCCTCCATGCATCTGACGAAGAGAACGTGATTCTCGAAAGCTTATGCTACAATAAAATTGGTTAGTCTTAAAGGTGCTACTGGACTCTTTTTGATTCTGAGATTGGGATTCCCTGCAGAAATACTATCTGATCAAGGTACAGTGTTTCTGTCTGAAATTATGCAAGCTATATGGGAATGCTGTGGCATAAAGCATTTGACGACTACTGCATTTCATCCTCAGACCAATGGTCTTGTGGAGAAGTTCAATGGCAGTTTAAAAAGCATGATTAAGGCATATGTGCAAGATCACCCAAACGATTGGGATGACAAGCTTCCCTATTTTCTCTTCGCTTATAAGGAGGTACCTCAAGAATCCACAGGGTTCTCCCCATTTGAATTAATGTATGGGCGTTATCCTCGGGGACCCCTTAGTCTAGTGAAGGAGGAATGGGAAGGAAAGATATCAGAAAGAAAAACATCTGTAGTGGATTATGTATTAAGTTTCAGGGGGAAATGGAAGACATGATGAGGCAAGTACAGCACAATATGGCAAGAGCACAGGCAAAGCAGAAACTCTGGTATGACAGGAATGCCAGGCAAAGAACTTTTGAAGTGGGAGAGCAAGTGATGGTATTTTTACCTGTAAAAACCAATAAGTTAAAAGCAGCCTGGGAAGGACCATTTATAGTAAGGGATAGGCAAGACCGGCTCACATATGCTATCTCTAGGAATAAAAATGACCAGAGGTGGAAGACTGTTCATGTGAATATGTTGAAGCCTTATTACTCCAGGGAGGATGGCACCTTACAGATAGTTCGACAGGTGGAGGTGGAGGAAGTCACCCTTATGGACTTGTTAGAAGACACCAGGGGGGACAATACCCTTCAACAGCTGATGTGGGAATATCCTATAGCAACTAACATCAAAGAAAAAATCTATACACTCCTAGAGAAATTTCAGAGTTTGTTCTCTTCTAAACCTGGCAGGACACACTTAGCTGAGCATCACATAGACACAGGAGATCACCCGCCTATTAGAATGCCACCTTATAAGGCAAATGGGGAAGTGCTGAACAACATACAAAGGGAGGTGAAAGTTGTCAGAGCCTGTTTAGCCTGAGTAACGCCATGTTTAATTCTGTAGTGTTTAGTCTTCTTTCCCTCTAGGCCCCAACACCTGTAAGGAGCCGAGTCCATGGGAAAGGAAACTGTCTTATCTGTCTGCTCGACTTTGGCCAGCTCCACGTTCCTCTGAGAAGCTTTGCTGTGTGAACTCAGGGGGGAGGCTGGGCTCGGGGAGTGTGAAATGTAACCACTTTCGTTTTATGATTCATTCCTAACAACGCTTTGGTCGGCCAGGATCTCTAATCCTGGAATATGTACATCTGGATTTGAATGCTGTCTTTCACAATAAACCTTTTCAAATCAAAAGACCTTGTCTTCTTGCAGAAGGGAGTGAGGCAGACTATCAGTCCTGTAATGACATAGTCTGACAAAAGAGATGCTAGCACTAGGAATTATACAGACTTCTGTTAGTCCATGGGCATCACCAGTGGTACTAGTGCTGAAGCCAGATCACACTATCCGTTTCTGTGTAGATTATAGGAAGTTGAATGCAATCACAAAGTCAGATGCTTATCAAATGCCTAGAGTGGATACATTATTGGAAACCTTAGGAGAAGCTAAGATTATATCCACCATAGATCTGTGTAAAGGGTTTTGGCAACTAGGAATGGAGAAGGGGTCCCAATGCAAAACAGCCTTCATAACCCCTGATGGTTTATACGAGTTTAACATTTTGCCTTTTGGTTTGAAGAATTCTCCAGCCTCATTTCAAAGACTAATTAATTCACTGTTAAATGAAATTAATGAGTTTGCAGTCGCTTACATTGATGATATTGCTATTTTTAGCCAGACCCTGGAGGAATATATACAACATTTGGAAGTAGTGCTTACTAGAATAAAGGAGGCAGGGCTTACCATCAAGGTCAACAAATGCCAGTTTGGGTTGCCAGAAGTTACTTATTTGAGCCACAGAGTAGGGAATGGAAAAGTATCACCATTGTGGGATAGGGTGGAAGCTATCCAGAAACTAGATATTCCCCAGACAAAGAAACAAGTAAGAAGCTTTCTTGGAATGGTGAACTATTATAGAAGGTTTATTCCTAATTTTGGGGAACTAGCAATACCCTTACATGAGCTGACCAAGAAACAGAACCCAGATAAAATAGTTTGGAATGAAAAATGCCAAGAAGCATTTAACTCTCTAAAACAAGCACTCACATCAAAGCCTATTTTAAGAGCACCAAACTACAAGAAAAGTTTTTACATCGCCACAGACGCTTCACAATTAGCATTAGGTGCAGTGTTACTGCAAGAGGATAATGCTATAAAACACCCAGTGGCTTATCTAAGCAGGAAATTAAGAGACAGGGAGAAGAACTACTCCTCAGTGCAGAAAGAATGTCTAGGAATAGTGTGGGCTTTAAACAAGTTGAGAAGTTATATATGGGGACAAGAATTCACGCTATTAACGGACCATCACTCTTTGACGTGGCTTCAATCAATGAAAAATACCAATACACAATTGCAAAGGTGGTTCAGGAATTCAATATTAACATCCAGTATATCAAAGGCAAAGATAGCGTAGAAGCAGATGCCTTATCCAGATGTGAAGCCAGGTTGGAACAGAATATTGATTGCGAAACAACCAGAAGAAGCCAACAACGACCTAGTAGAGAAGGCCAAAGCCGAGATGACCTCAGCCCAGCAGTGGAACATCCCAGAGAGGAAGATGACCTCAGCCCAGCAGTCAAACATCCCAGAGAGTAAGACGACACCCCAGCAGAGGAGGAATGCAAGATAAAGAAACACAAGACTTTAAAACAAAAAAAACCACAGAAGAGTGAGAAATGGACCTAACTGGAACTGCAGAGACTATAAAACATTCCCTAAGCCAGAGGAAGCTGCACACAACTCTTCTGGAAAAGAGATGTGTTCCGCTTAAGGAGAAGGGGGGGGGGGTGGATTTGCAATGATTCCAAGTAAATGTGTGCATGTATTTGTAAATGCTTGATGAGATAGGTGAAGAGTGGGGGGTGAAAGAGAGGGATGAGTGAGTGATATGATTGGTTGAGGACTGAGAGGGTGGGCGGAGTGAATGCAGTTGGAGACTGAGAGTAGAGAGAAAATTTTTAGTCAGAAGAAAGCAGGCTAGCTGTGTGCTGCCTGAATAAGTTGAAGTGTTTATGAGAGAAATATAACCTGTGTGGAACCTGAACTGCGCATGTTTGTGAAAGGACACTCAGTCAGGGAAAGAGAGGCCAGCTGTGTGAATGAGAGTAAATGAAGTAACTTTAAGAACCGAGAACTACGTTTATGAAACCGATATGCTTCTTGACTAAATAAAAGTTTATTTTTGTTTTGTTATATCCCAGTGTAGCTGTCATTGCTATATCCCATTCCTATCTTGAGGGCCACATAGAACCACGAAGGAGCCTGACGCTTAGGAATGTTACCAAAGGGAAAATTTAAATAAAATATCTTGGGAAAAAATATTCCTGTTGGCAGCAGACTACCCAGAGGGTTAAGGGATAGATTAAAAGAAAAATCTACCCTAAAGAAAGTAAAAGTCATAACACCATCCATCAGCAGATAGAGCTGAGTGTCATCCACATACCGGTGACAACCTAGCCCAAAGCTGCGGGCTAACCAGGCAAGGGGGCACATATAGATGTTAAATAGCATCGGGGAAAGAATCGCCCCCTGAGGGATGCCACATACCAAAGAATGGTAAGCAGACATCTGTCCCCCGAATGCCACCCTCTGTCCTAGATTGTGAAGGAAGGAGTTCAGCCATTGCAGGGCTGTTCCACGAATCCCCACATCGGCAAGGCAGTGGGTCAGAAGATTATGATTGACCATGTCAAATGCTGCTGTAAGATCTAAAAGTATCAGCAGTGCTGACCCACTCCGGTCCAGGTGTCGCCACAGATCATCTGTGAGGGCAACCAGAGCCGTCTCTGTACCATGGCCAGGCCTGAAGCTGGACTGGAATGGATCCAGGATAGAGGCATCACCCAGGTATACCTGCAGCTGTTCCGCTACCCGCCCTCTCAATTACCTTACCCAGGAACGGAATATTCGAAACTGGGCGATAATTGGCTGGATCAGCAGGATCCAGTGATGGTTTCTTTAATAAGGACCGCACCACTGCCTCTTTCAGTGAGTCTGGAAAAAAACCAGAACTCAGAGAAAGATTAATGATGTCAGCTAATGGTGCCCAAATCCCATCACCGCCACTTTTCACCAGCCATAATGGGCATGGGTCCAGTGGGCACGTGGTAGGTTTCACAGCATGCAGGACCCTGCCCACCTCCTCCTGGGAGAGTGGCCTGAATTGATCTAATATCAACCCTGAGGACAACCAAGGGGCCTCCAGTACACATACTGCATCAACTGTGGTGGACAGATCCCGGCGGAGTGACAAGATCTTATCCGCAAAATAGTCTCCAAAAGCCTCACAGCTTATTACCAAATTTACATTTTTATTTGTCCCATGTGTGAGGGACGTTAAAGACCAAATCACTCTGGAAAGTTGTGCTGGGCGAGAACTAGTGGGCGCAGTGGAAGCTGCATAGTAGTCTCTCTTTGCAGCTTTCAGTGCCATCTCATAGGCCTTCATAAACGTCCTATAAGATGTTCTTGTCACTTCATCATGGAGTCGCTGCCACACTCGCTCTAGCCGTCTCAGCTCCCATTTGATTTGTCGTAGCTCATCAGTATACCAAGGAGCTACTCTAGTTCGGGGGCAGAGAGAGCGACGGGGAGCGATCTCATCAATAGCTTCAGAGAAACAGCCATTCCAGTCCTCTATCAGCTCATCCAATGAGCCACCAGGGGGCATTGGATCCTGCAGAGCGTTCTGCAATTCAATTGGATCCATTTGACTCCACGGGCGAGCATAAATCAGCTCGTCGCACAAGCAGGAGGGGGTCATGGTGCCCAGACAAGCCCTCAGGATGAGGTGGTCTGACCATGGCACTGCTATAGCTTCATCCAGATCCACCTGTATCCCAAACCCAAAGATCAAATCCAGTATGTGTCCTGCTCGATGTGTGGGCATTGATACAAACTGGGAGAGTCCTAATGCTGCCATGGAGGCTATCATGTCCATGGCCTGTGAGGAGGTAGCATCATCGGCATGGACATTGATGTCCCCTAAGACCAGAAGCCTGGGGTACTCCAAGGCCCAGCCAGCCACCGCCTCTAACAGGCCAGGCACAGCATCTGCTGGTGCGCTGGGCGATCGGTACACCAGACAGATGGCTATACTCTCCTCGGCATCCCACACCAGGCCCACACAATCAATGCCAGCAGTCTTTGGCAAGGGGAGCAGCCTGATGGAGAAAGACTCTCGAATGAGCACCACTACCCCAACAAGACATTTCCCAATATGTAAAACAAATATGAGAAACCTGTACCATAAATGTGTTGGAATATATGTGTGTTGCAAGGTCTGAGATTCAGTCATTATGGGGTTAATGTGTTTACCTACCATGCTATTGTTTAGATTGACCTGGAAGGGGAACCTGGCTCAAAGCCAATAATCTGCAAGCCCGGGAAACTTGAGAGTGTTTGTAAACTGTTATTGGTCAACAGGTCAGGTGATTTTCTTTCAGGGTCAAGAAGACAGAGAGGAAGAAGAAGATTCTCCATTCAGTTATCCCAGCTCTTTGTTTGTAACCAGTAGTGAGAATGTAGCTCCAGGCATTTGTTATTTTGTAGGCAATCCTGTTAACCTTTTTTCCTTTAGAAGTAAATGATTTTAAAAGCTAAACTCGTGTGCTGACTCTCTATTGATTCAAGATCCATTGCACCTCTGAAGAAAAGCTATTTTTTAACCTTTCCCCCCAACAAAGTGGACCAGTTGAAGTAATTATTAAGGTGAAAAAGATGCTAGCGATTCGTGTATATTGTTCTTTGAATAACAGCAGTATGGTATGGCTTTGGATAGGCAATATGAGATCATTAACTCTCGAAAAAGGCAAACCTTATGAGTTATATCATCCTGCTTTCAGATAATACTGCCAGTCATTGCTGCATCTCAAAATAGTCTAGGAGATTCAAAGTTATCTCAGAAGTCTCAGTCAACTTGAGAGGAACAATCCTTACTGAAACTACTCCTTTTTAGCTCTCCAGAGAGCCAGCTAAAAAGAAGAAAGCAAACAAAGTAACTGCAGACAAAAGTATCTCCTTTTCAAGTACAACATAATTCTCTCTCTCATTGTCTCACAGCAAACATGAGAAGGGGGTGGGAGTAGAAGACACTCTGTTGTGCCAGCCAGGAAAAAGGTGGGGAAATAGCTTCCAATGCTACAAAAAGAAACTTTTCAGCAACTTGAGGAAGCCAAGCAAGAAGTGAGAAGGAAAACAAAAGGGAAAAGGTGGGAAACTGCCTCCAGAGCGAAGAAAAAGACCCACTTCATAGAGCAAACTGTATCCCAGCAACACCAAGAGAAGAGGCAGAGTGGAAAACACTAAAATCTTCACAGCTATTCTGCTGTGTCTGGAAAGAAATGGGCAGAAAGTCAGCTTCATGGCTGCAATAAAAGGGAGGAAAGTAGGGAAATTCTGCTGTAGCAATGCGCAGAGCATACTTGCTGCAGAGGAACAAGTGCAGGGAAAAATACCTCTGCACTAGAACCTACAACTATATAGTTAAGCTTTTAAGGTTTCCTCAAAATCTGAAAATCCTTTAAAGAGTTATGATGACCTCGTCCAATCCTTAAGGCCACTTTTGGTAGGTGCTCGAGAGGGAAAACTGGTCAAGAAGACCAATTTGTCATCTAAACCTTGGTTTGATCAAAGCTGTATTTGTGCTAAAAATGCTTTAATCTATGCCTATAAGCTAGCACTGAGAGCTGATGAAAGACCAGACAGGATGCATATCGTTCTCTTTCATTTTTAAAAAAGAAAGATAAATCACTGGTTGCCCGCTGTAAGAAAGAACATACCAGAAAACTGTGGGCCAATATAATTGAAGCAGCATTTTTTTAAAAAATGAAAGAGAACGATATGCATCCTGTCTGGTCTTTCATCAGCTCTCAGTGCTAGCTTATAGGCATAGATTAAAGCATTTTTAGCACAAATACAGCTTTGATCAAACCAAGGTTTAGATGACAAATTGGTCTTCTTGACCAGTTTTCCCTCTCGAGCACCTACCAAAAGTGGCCTTAAGGATTGGACGAGGTCATCATAACTCTTTAAAGGATTTTCAGATTTTGAGGAAACCTTAAAAGCTTAACTATATAGTTGTAGGTTCTAGTGCAGAGGTATTTTTCCCTGCACTTGTTCCTCTGCAGCAAGTATGCTCTGCGCATTGCTACAGCAGAATTTCCCTACTTTCCTCCCTTTTATTGCAGCCATGAAGCTGACTTTCTGCCCATTTCTTTCCAGACACAGCAGAATAGCTGTGAAGATTTTAGTGTTTTCCACTCTGCCTCTTCTCTTGGTGTTGCTGGGATACAGTTTGCTCTATGAAGTGGGTCTTTTTCTTCGCTCTGGAGGCAGTTTCCCACCTTTTCCCTTTTGTTTTCCTTCTCACTTCTTGCTTGGCTTCCTCAAGTTGCTGAAAAGTTTCTTTTTGTAGCATTGGAAGCTATTTCCCCACCTTTTTCCTGGCTGGCACAACAGAGTGTCTTCTACTCCCACCCCCTTCTCATGTTTGCTGTGAGACAATGAGAGAGAGAATTATGTTGTACTTGAAAAGGAGATACTTTTGTCTGCAGTTACTTTGTTTGCTTTCTTCTTTTTAGCTGGCTCTCTGGAGAGCTAAAAAGGAGTAGTTTCAGTAAGGATTGTTCCTCTCAAGTTGACTGAGACTTCTGAGATAACTTTGAATCTCCTAGACTATTTTGAGATGCAGCAATGACTGGCAGTATTATCTGAAAGCAGGATGATATAACTCATAAGGTTTGCCTTTTTCGAGAGTTAATGATCTCATATTGCCTATCCAAAGCCATACCATACTGCTGTTATTCAAAGAACAATATACACGAATCGCTAGCATCTTTTTCACCTTAATAATTACTTCAACTGGTCCACTTTGTTGGGGGGAAAGGTTAAAAAATAGCTTTTCTTCAGAGGTGCAATGGATCTTGAATCAATAGAGAGTCAGCACACGAGTTTAGCTTTTAAAATCATTTACTTCTAAAGGAAAAAAGGTTAACAGGATTGCCTACAAAATAACAAATGCCTGGAGCTACATTCTCACTACTGGTTACAAACAAAGAGCTGGGATAACTGAATGGAGAATCTTCTTCTTCCTCTCTGTCTTCTTGACCCTGAAAGAAAATCACCTGACCTGTTGACCAATAACAGTTTACAAACACTCTCAAGTTTCCCGGGCTTGCAGATTATTGGCTTTGAGCCAGGTTCCCCTTCCAGGTCAATCTAAACAATAGCATGGTAGGTAAACACATTAACCCCATAATGACTGAATCTCAGACCTTGCAACACACATATATTCCAACACATTTATGGTACAGGTTTCTCATATTTGTTTTACATATTGGGAGATGTCTTGTTGGGGTAGTGGTGCTCATTCGAGAGTCTTTCTCCATCAGGCTGCTCCCCTTGCCAAAGACTGCTGGCATTGATTGTGTGGGCCTGGTGTGGGATGCCGAGGAGAGTATAGCCATCTGTCTGGTGTACCGATCGCCCAGCGCACCAGCAGATGCTGTGCCTGGCCTGTTAGAGGCGGTGGCTGGCTGGGCCTTGGAGTACCCCAGGCTTCTGGTCTTAGGGGACATCAATGTCCATGCCGATGATGCTACCTCCTCACAGGCCATGGACATGATAGCCTCCATGGCAGCATTAGGACTCTCCCAGTTTGTATCAATGCCCACACATCGAGCAGGACACATACTGGATTTGATCTTTGGGTTTGGGATACAGGTGGATCTGGATGAAGCTATAGCAGTGCCATGGTCAGACCACCTCATCCTGAGGGCTTGTCTGGGCACCATGACCCCCTCCTGCTTGTGCGACGAGCTGATTTATGCTCGCCCGTGGAGTCAAATGGATCCAATTGAATTGCAGAACGCTCTGCAGGATCCAATGCCCCCTGGTGGCTCATTGGATGAGCTGATAGAGGACTGGAATGGCTGTTTCTCTGAAGCTATTGATGAGATCGCTCCCCGTCGCTCTCTCTGCCCCCGAACTAGAGTAGCTCCTTGGTATACTGATGAGCTACGACAAATCAAATGGGAGCTGAGACGGCTAGAGCGAGTGTGGCAGCGACTCCATGATGAAGTGACAAGAACATCTTATAGGACGTTTATGAAGGCCTATGAGATGGCACTGAAAGCTGCAAAGAGAGACTACTATGCAGCTTCCACTGCGCCCACTAGTTCTCGCCCAGCACAACTTTCCAGAGTGATTTGGTCTTTAACGTCCCTCACACATGGGACAAATAAAAATGTAAATTTGGTAATAAGCTGTGAGGCTTTTGGAGACTATTTTGCGGATAAGATCTTGTCACTCCGCCGGGATCTGTCCACCACAGTTGATGCAGTATGTGTACTGGAGGCCCCTTGGTTGTCCTCAGGGTTGATATTAGATCAATTCAGGCCACTCTCCCAGGAGGAGGTGGGCAGGGTCCTGCATGCTGTGAAACCTACCACGTGCCCACTGGACCCATGCCCATTATGGCTGGTGAAAAGTGGCGGTGATGGGATTTGGGCACCATTAGCTGACATCATTAATCTTTCTCTGAGTTCTGGTTTTTTTCCAGACTCACTGAAAGAGGCAGTGGTGCGGTCCTTATTAAAGAAACCATCACTGGATCCTGCTGATCCAGCCAATTATCGCCCAGTTTCGAATATTCCATTCCTGGGTAAGGTAATTGAGAGGGCGGGTAGCGGAACAGCTGCAGGTATACCTGGGTGATGCCTCTATCCTGGATCCATTCCAGTCCAGCTTCAGGCCTGGCCATGGTACAGAGACGGCTCTGGTTGCCCTCACAGATGATCTGTGGCGACACCTGGACCGGAGTGGGTCAGCACTGCTGATACTTTTAGATCTTACAGCAGCATTTGACATGGTCAATCATAATCTTCTGACCCACTGCCTTGCCGATGTGGGGATTCGTGGAACAGCCCTGCAATGGCTGAACTCCTTCCTTCACAATCTAGGACAGAGGGTGGCATTCGGGGGACAGATGTCTGCTTACCATTCTTTGGTATGTGGCATCCCTCAGGGGGCGATTCTTTCCCCGATGCTATTTAACATCTATATGTGCCCCCTTGCCTGGTTAGCCCGCAGCTTTGGGCTAGGTTGTCACCGGTATGTGGATGACACTCAGCTCTATCTGCTGATGGATGGTGTTATGACTTTTACTTTCTTTAGGGTAGATTTTTCTTTTAATCTATCCCTTAACCCTCTGGGTAGTCTGCTGCCAACAGGAATATTTTTTCCCAAGATATTTTATTTAAATTTTCCCTTTGGTAACATTCCTAAGCGTCAGGCTCCTTCGTGGTTCTATGTGGCCCTCAAGATAGGAATGGGATATAGCAATGACAGCTACACTGGGATATAACAAAACAAAAATAAACTTTTATTTAGTCAAGAAGCGTATCGGTTTCATAAACGTAGTTCTCGGTTCTTAAAGTTACTTCATTTACTCTCATTCACACAGCTGGCCTCTCTTTCCCTGACTGAGTGTCCTTTCACAAACATGCGCAGTTCAGGTTCCACACAGGTTATATTTCTCTCATAAACACTTCAACTTATTCAGGCAGCACACAGCTAGCCTGCTTTCTTCTGACTAAAAATTTTCTCTCTACTCTCAGTCTCCAACTGCATTCACTCCGCCCACCCTCTCAGTCCTCAACCAATCATATCACTCACTCATCCCTCTCTTTCACCCCCCACTCTTCACCTATCTCATCAAGCATTTACAAATACATGCACACATTTACTTGGAATCATTGCAAATCCACCCCCCCCCCCTTCTCCTTAAGCGGAACACATCTCTTTTCCAGAAGAGTTGTGTGCAGCTTCCTCTGGCTTAGGGAATGTTTTATAGTCTCTGCAGTTCCAGTTAGGTCCATTTCTCACTCTTCTGTGGTTTTTTTTGTTTTAAAGTCTTGTGTTTCTTTATCTTGCATTCCTCCTCTGCTGGGGTGTCGTCTTACTCTCTGGGATGTTTGACTGCTGGGCTGAGGTCATCTTCCTCTCTGGGATGTTCCACTGCTGGGCTGAGGTCATCTCGGCTTTGGCCTTCTCTACTAGGTCGTTGTTGGCTTCTTCTGGTTGTTTCGCAATCAATATTCTGTTCCAACCTGGCTTCACATCTGGATAAGGCATCTGCTTCTACGCTATCTTTGCCTTTGATATACTGGATGTTAATATTGAATTCCTGAACCACCTTTGCAATTGTGTATTGGTATTTTTCATTGATTGAAGCCACGTCAAAGAGTGATGGTCCGTTAATAGCGTGAATTCTTGTCCCCATATATAACTTCTCAACTTGTTTAAAGCCCACACTATTCCTAGACATTCTTTCTGCACTGAGGAGTAGTTCTTCTCCCTGTCTCTTAATTTCCTGCTTAGATAAGCCACTGGGTGTTTTATAGCATTATCCTCTTGCAGTAACACTGCACCTAATGCTAATTGTGAAGCGTCTGTGGCGATGTAAAAACTTTTCTTGTAGTTTGGTGCTCTTAAAATAGGCTTTGATGTGAGTGCTTGTTTTAGAGAGTTAAATGCTTCTTGGCATTTTTCATTCCAAACTATTTTATCTGGGTTCTGTTTCTTGGTCAGCTCATGTAAGGGTATTGCTAGTTCCCCAAAATTAGGAATAAACCTTCTATAATAGTTCACCATTCCAAGAAAGCTTCTTACTTGTTTCTTTGTCTGGGGAATATCTAGTTTCTGGATAGCTTCCACCCTATCCCACAATGGTGATACTTTTCCATTCCCTACTCTGTGGCTCAAATAAGTAACTTCTGGCAACCCAAACTGGCATTTGTTGACCTTGATGGTAAGCCCTGCCTCCTTTATTCTAGTAAGCACTACTTCCAAATGTTGTATATATTCCTCCAGGGTCTGGCTAAAAATAGCAATATCATCAATGTAAGCGACTGCAAACTCATTAATTTCATTTAACAGTGAATTAATTAGTCTTTGAAATGAGGCTGGAGAATTCTTCAAACCAAAAGGCAAAATGTTAAACTCGTATAAACCATCAGGGGTTATGAAGGCTGTTTTGCATTGGGACCCCTTCTCCATTCCTAGTTGCCAAAACCCTTTACACAGATCTATGGTGGATATAATCTTAGCTTCTCCTAAGGTTTCCAATAATGTATCCACTCTAGGCATTTGATAAGCATCTGACTTTGTGATTGCATTCAACTTCCTATAATCTACACAGAAACGGATAGTGTGATCTGGCTTCAGCACTAGTACCACTGGTGATGCCCATGGACTAACAGAAGTCTGTATAATTCCTAGTGCTAGCATCTCTTTTGTCAGACTATGTCATTACAGGACTGATAGTCTGCCTCACTCCCTTCTGCAAGAAGACAAGGTCTTTTGATTTGAAAAGGTTTATTGTGAAAGACAGCATTCAAATCCAGATGTACATATTCCAGGATTAGAGATCCTGGCCGACCAAAGCGTTGTTAGGAATGAATCATAAAACGAAAGTGGTTACATTTCACACTCCCCGAGCCCAGCCTCCCCCCTGAGTTCACACAGCAAAGCTTCTCAGAGGAACGTGGAGCTGGCCAAAGTCGAGCAGACAGATAAGACAGTTTCCTTTCCCATGGACTCGGCTCCTTACAGGTGTTGGGGCCTAGAGGGAAAGAAGACTAAACACTACAGAATTAAACATGGCGTTACTCAGGCTAAACAGGCTCTGACAACTTTCACCTCCCTTTGTATGTTGTTCAGCACTTCCCCATTTGCCTTATAAGGTGGCATTCTAATAGGCGGGTGATCTCCTGTGTCTATGTGATGCTCAGCTAAGTGTGTCCTGCCAGGTTTAGAAGAGAACAAACTCTGAAATTTCTCTAGGAGTGTATAGATTTTTTCTTTGATGTTAGTTGCTATAGGATATTCCCACATCAGCTGTTGAAGGGTATTGTCCCCCCTGGTGTCTTCTAACAAGTCCATAAGGGTGACTTCCTCCACCTCCACCTGTCGAACTATCTGTAAGGTGCCATCCTCCCTGGAGTAATAAGGCTTCAACATATTCACATGAACAGTCTTCCACCTCTGGTCATTTTTATTCCTAGAGATAGCATATGTGAGCCGGTCTTGCCTATCCCTTACTATAAATGGTCCTTCCCAGGCTGCTTTTAACTTATTGGTTTTTACAGGTAAAAATACCATCACTTGCTCTCCCACTTCAAAAGTTCTTTGCCTGGCATTCCTGTCATACCAGAGTTTCTGCTTTGCCTGTGCTCTTGCCATATTGTGCTGTACTTGCCTCATCATGTCTTCCATTTCCCCCCTGAAACTTAATACATAATCCACTACAGATGTTTTTCTTTCTGATATCTTTCCTTCCCATTCCTCCTTCACTAGACTAAGGGGTCCCCGAGGATAACGCCCATACATTAATTCAAATGGGGAGAACCCTGTGGATTCTTGAGGTACCTCCTTATAAGCGAAGAGAAAATAGGGAAGCTTGTCATCCCAATCGTTTGGGTGATCTTGCACATATGCCTTAATCATGCTTTTTAAACTGCCATTGAACTTCTCCACAAGACCATTGGTCTGAGGATGAAATGCAGTAGTCGTCAAATGCTTTATGCCACAGCATTCCCATATAGCTTGCATAATTTCAGACAGAAACACTGTACCTTGATCAGATAGTATTTCTGCAGGGAATCCCAATCTCAGAATCAAAAAGAGTCCAGTAGCACCTTTAAGACTAACCAATTTTATTGTAGCATAAGCTTTCGAGAATCACGTTCTCTTCGTCAGATGCATGGAGGGCAGAAGAAAACTGGCCAAATATAGAGGAGGAGGGGGGAGGGGGGAAGGAGGAGAGGGGGGATGTAAACAACTCCTTTGATATGGAGATGCAGACAGCTCCTTTTGGTATAGCAATGACAGCTACACTGGGATATAACAAAACAAAAATAAACTTTTATTTAGTCAAGAAGCATATCGGTTTCATAAATGTAGTTCTCGGTTCTTAAAGTTACTTCATTTACTCTCATTCACACAGCTGGCCTCTCTTTCCCTGACTGAGTGTCCTTTCACAAACATGCGCAGTTCAGGTTCCACACAGGTTATATTTCTCTCATAAACACTTCAACATATTCAGGCAGCACACAGCTAGCCTGCTTTCTTCGGACTAAAAATTTTCTCTCTACTCTCAGTCTCCAACTGCATTCACTCCGCCCACCCTCTCAGTCCTCAACCAATCATATCACTCACTCATCTATCTCCTTCACCCCCCACTCTTCACCTATCTCATCAAGCATTTAAAGATACATGCACACATTTACTTGGAATCATTACAGATGGCCAGTCTGATCTTGCTTTGGATTCCTTGGTCAAGGGTCTTGAGGCTGTGATGGTATGGTTACATCAGAGTCGCCTGAAATTGAATCCCCTGAAGACAGAGGTTCTGTGTCTGGATCATGGGGCAATCAAGCTGGCCACAGTAATCCATGCAACGGTCACCTCCAGGCTAGACTACTGCAACTCACTGTATCCTGGACTGCCCTTGGGCCTGACCCGGAAGTTACAGCTGATCCAGAATGCAGCGACACGCATCCTTATCGGAACGCCCATCCAAGCGCACATTCATCATGTGCTGTGCCAGCTGCACTGGCTTCCAGTGGAGTTCCAGATCCGGTTCAAGGTGTTAACCTTGGTATTTAAAGCCCTTCATGGACTGGGCCCTCCATACCTGCGGGACCGCCTCTTCCATTATGTCCCCTGCAGGGTGTTGCGCTCTGCAGACAAGCAACTCCTGGTGGTCCCTGGCCCAAAGGACATCCATCTGGCCTCAACCAGGGCGAGGGCTTTTTCTGCCCTGGCCAGCGAGTGTCCTTCTTCTTCCATCTAAGAGCACCATTTCTTCCAGAGCTGCCCTCAGCCATCTGCCATGCCTGTATACGGACTCCCAATATTTGTTTAAATAGCCTGCTCCTGGACTATTTTAATCATTTTCAAAAAAATATTATTTATTTTATGTTTCTGTGGTTTTAATGTGTTTTTTTAAATGTTGTTAGCCACCCTTAGCCCATCTGTGGGGAGGGCAGGGTATAAATCAAATAAGGAAATAAATAAATAAATAAATAAATAAAATGTTATGGTGAGCTTTTGAGCTGCTTGATGTCTGTGGACAGGACCATTTAGAGGGTGCTCAATAGGTTTTCTCAGTTGCATTTTTTTCAAGAAAGTAATCTGTATAAAACTATGCCCCTCTTGAGGCTGCCTAGTTGGTCTAATGGTAGCACCAGCCCTGTCTATAGTTATAGCAAACAGAAATGGGGAAAGGGGACAGCCTTGTCTAGTTCCCCTTGCTATATGGATATCTATTGAATGTACATTGTTAGTCCTAACTGTAGCTTTTGGAGAAAGATAAAGAGCATTAATGGCATTTTAGAATTGGTCGCCAAAACCCATTTTTTGAAGTAAAAGTTTTAGATATGGTATTTCCACTTAATCAAATGCCTTCTCTATATCAAAGGCCAGAAGTAATGCAGGGGTTTTGTATGCTTCACAGAAATTAATTATAGTTAAAGTGTTACGTGTATTGTCAAAAAGATTCCTTATTGGCATAAAGCCAGTCTGGTCAAGGTGAATGTAGCTGGTTATTTAAATTTAGACAATCTTTTGGCAAATATGCTTGTAAAGATCTTTTGGTCTTGATTCAGTAAGGGTATTGGTTGAGAAGATTTAGTATTTGTAATATTGTTGTCCTTTTTTGGAGTAACTACTATTTCAGCCTCTGACCAAGATAGAGGGATGCTACCTCCTATCATAACAGAGTTGCATGTGGCAGTTAGTGGAGTTGAAAGTAGGTGAATGTGTTTTTTGTAAAAATTTGGCAGGGAATCCATCTCTGTCTGAAGCGTTGTTATTTTTTTCAAGGATTTGATAGTGACTGTAACATCTTCTGTTGTGATTGGTTGGTCCAGATATTGTTTATGTTCTTGTGAGTTTTTTTCCAAATAATTTTCTGTGATGATAAATAATTTAAAATATGTTTAGTGTCAGGATTGTCTGATGTACAAATGGTTTGGTAGTACTCAGCAAATACATTGGCTAATTTTACAGAATTAGTTTGAGTTTTTCCTGGGTGCCTTTAATAGCTTGTATAGAATGTGAGGAGGTTTTTTCCTTTAATTTTCAAGCAAGTAAGTTTATAGATTGGGTGGCCTTTTTTGTGTTCATCTTCTAGTTTTCTCATTCTAGCTATCATTTCATTTCTAATGTTTTCTTTTTGTTCTTCATGACAGGAGGCAATGGAGATTAATTTCTCTCTAAGTACCACTTCCATAGCATCCTACACGTGGATTTGAGGAATGCCACATAGTTTATTTGTTTCTATTGTTTAATTTGTAAAGAGACTTCAGAAGAAATTTATTTGTTAAATAAAAGTGATTTATTTAGTTTCCAATTTGTTTGATGTCATTTATTCTCAGTGTACATTCTGTCCAAGCATAGTCTGTCCACAACTTGTCACCAATCCTTGATGTAAGAGTTTGACTAATTAATTTAGGAGATAAGAATATGTCATTTAAATATGTAATTTAGAAGACAAGAATATGTAATCAATCCTTGTGTATATATTGTGGATAGAAGAGAAGTATGTATAGTCTGTTACCAGCGGGTTTTGAAGATGTCACTAGATCAATAGATAAAGCCTAAGAGCCATTAATTGATCTTAGCAGCTTAGTAACTGTATTGTTAATTTTAATTGCTTTGACACGATAGGCAGTAAAATGTAAAAGGTCATTCAGAGAGGAGTGATACAAATGTTTACTGCTGACACATTGATTTACCCATGCTGAACAAAAGCAGAATTGAAAGCCAAGAGAATCAAGTGCACTCTGCATGAAGACAGCTCGCCAGGTTGTTTTGATCTACAAGCAGCTCTCCACACTGAAAGCAGTGAAAGCAGCTTTCTCAGTAATCATGCTTTGCGGTATTATCCAATACAATTTTTAAAGTTTGTATATGTACACTCACGCATTATGCAATGCATTTATATTTTGTATCACTTTCATATTTATCAAAATAATTTCACAGGTCAAGGGATGGTGTCATGGAAATATAAATAATAATAATAATAACTGTGCTTATATACCGCTCTTCTACACATATTAGTGCCTCACCCAGAGCAGTGAACAAGTTAGTGTTATTCTTATCCCCACAATGGAGCTGGGGCTGAGAGGAGTGGCTGACCCAAGGCCACCTACTGAGCTCATGTCAGTAGTGGGATTCAATCCAGTAGACTGCTGATTATGGTTTAGAACACACACTTAGTGAAACATATGCATTCTAAATAACACTGTATGAACTTCACTGTAGTTCTTTTTCTAGTATGGTGTATAACTGGTGCTTCTTTATCTTTGACAGCCAATTAAAAATAGTGAACAGTATCAGATAAATGTTCTGTAATTGTTGGCAGAGACCAAGGATGATCTGGTCATGTAACTTTTCCTGTCATTTTTACTATCCATCTCTCTTATCTTGCAGCTGGGCATAGTGGTACTTCTGGCTAGGTAGAATGTCACATGATTGGAAATAGTAAAAAAGAATTAAATTATGATTGGTTTGATATTTATGTTATCATATGAAAAGATCTTAGATTTCTGCATAAGATAATATATAAAAATGGTAATCCAAATAGCAGATCAGGGTTTTGGCCAAAAGAAATCTCATGAAGATCTAGGCAGGAAAGTTACCCTTGTAATATGTGCTACGGTAACTTGAATGCATTTCATCGTTAATCTGACTGAGTTAGATTTCATTAAGAAATGTTAGGAAACTTAATTCTTGTTGTGTTCATGTGTTCTATTTTTCTGTTTTATTTAAATAAACATTTATATTTTGATACCTCACTTAATGAAAAAGACTAGCGTTTGTTAATGAAAGAAGCCATTAAACTCATAGGAGGAGTCTGTCTCCTGGTTGGCAGAGTGCAACAAAAACATCCATCCCGTTTATTTTGTACTGACAAACAGTTTCTCTAAAACAGAGAAATGTGTTTTCAGTTCTCAGTTGAAGGTTTCAAGCTGCTCAGGATTTAAGATAAAACCTTCAGCCCATCTCTACTGAGTATTTAATACTGTTTACTTAATGTTTAAAAGTTATGCTTAATATTTATGCCTAATATGATTATAGAAGCTATACTGTTTGGATTATCTATATACTTATTTGAGTTGGATTGTTAGTGACATTACAATTTTATGAAATTTTTACCATATTATAACATTACAACTTTGTACCACAAAAGTTTTAAGTTTTGAATGTAGAAGAGCTTGCCAAAAATAAAGATCCCCATCCCCATCCCCATCCCCATCCCCATCCCCATCCCCATCCCCATCCCCATCCCCATCCCCATCCCCATCCCCATCCCCATCCCCATCCCCATCCCCATCCCCATCTCCATCCCCAGGCGAAGGCGAAGGCGAAGGCAAAGGCAGCCAGGCCCCCGGGGGTCGCGGCTGCGCCGCTCCCCCCGACGCCCCCCGCCCCGCCGTTCTCTAAGTGGACCTATACTGCCTCATCCTACAAATCCCACATCTTGTGTAAACAGCTTGAAAATAGGATGCCCCCAGAACATTTCAATAAGAAGAAAGGGGCGCCAGCTGCAGCAGAAAAATACTTTGGATCACCCCAAATCACACAGTTCTGAACTCAAGAGATTGTCCCCTACAGGAGGACATGTGGTGCTGCTGATCCAGTCTCTGGTTCTGGACAAAAGGCCGCCTATGTGGCCTGCCAGGAAAAAAATTATATTAGGCATTGCTGTGAAGAAGGAAGTGGGGAACTATAGCCCTCTGAAACCCTAAACAATCTTTGGATCACCCCAAATCACACACCCCTGAACTCCAGAGACTGTCCCCTCCAAGAGGACATGTGCTGGTGCTGATCCAGTCTCTGGTTCTGGACCTAAGGCCTCAAATGTGGCCAGACTCCAAGCACCCTGTATTAGACATGGCTTTGGATGGGAAGTGGTGAAAATATAAGCCCCCTGCAACCCCAAGTAATCTTTGGATCACCCCAAATCACACACCCCTGAACTCCTGAGACTGTCGCCCACCACAGCTCATATGCTGGTTCTGATCCAGTCTCTAGTTTTGGAGCTGAGGCCTCCTATGTGGCATATAGCTTGCTTGCAACTTTCCATTAAAAGTAGATCCCAAATTTTGTTAAACCAGGTGTTGATCGTAGGGATTTCTTTTGATTCCCAGTATAGGGCTAATGAGGTTTTCGCTGCTTGAAGCAATGTGAAAATTAGGTCTTTTCTAATGGAAGGTATACTTTGATCATTCCAGATTTTTAAAAAAATAATTTCTGGTTTTAGAGATATTTCATAGGTAGTAATAAGCTGTATCTGATTTAGGATCTTGTTCCAAAATTCTTCAACACGTTTGCACTCCCACCAACAATGTGAATAGCTACCTATATCCCCACATTGTTTTCAACATAAAGGGGACTGTTTTGAGTAAATTTTAGATAGTTTCTGGGGTGTAAGGTACCAAAAATTAACAATTTTGTAAGATTGAAGCATAGTATTAATAGCCTTAGAATTAAATAATCTTGAGTTCCAAATTTGTTTCCAATCACTTTCTGAAATATTAATATTGCATTCTTTCTGCCATCTTAAGTGTGGACTTGGGCCTTTAGTGCCTAATGCATGAAGTAGTAGATTATAGATCTTAGAGATTAGACCCTTACGCACAAATCCTTGTGTATCCAAAAGCTGTTCAAAATCAGTTTTCTGTTTACTCATTAATATTTTTAATTTAATATCTTTAGCAAAATAAACTAATTGAAAGTAAAGAAACCAAGGTATATTTTTCCTATAGTTTCTTTCAACTTATGCCTCTCCTTTAGACCCGTCTTAGATGCAATATCTATTAGGCGGAGATTATTAAGTTGATCTCTGTTTCCTGATTTGTTAACCAAAGAGAACCTTGGAGATCCCTCTTGTGAAAAAATAGTAGCAAAGCGTGAAATAGTTGGTACTAGTTTAATTCTGTACTTGTCCCAGGTTTCAAGAATTGTTAAATAAAAAGGGTTGTGACAAATATCTGCAGGCCTTTGATTTGCTCTTTTCCATATCATGTCTTGAATTGTACTTTCCCGTTGTGGGATGTTAACAGTTTTAATCCAGTCTGTTTGTCCTTTGTCTTGGATTATTTGTATTAGATTAACTAGTCTTGCAGTGGTATTGTAGATTTCCAAGTCTGGGTAGTTAAATCCCCCCTGTGTTCTTTTCCTCAATGTTTTGAAAGCTATCCTTGGGGTCTTACGTTGCCAAAGAAATTGATTAAGGATTGATTGCCATTGCTTTAGCAGCCTTCTGGGTATATAAATGGGAAGCGATCTAAACAAAAATAGCAATTTAGGCAAGATAAATGACTTTATCAGGTTGTAAAATCAAAAAGAGTCCAGTAGCACCTTTAAGACTAACCAATTTTATTGTAGCATGAGCTTTCGAGAATCAAGTTCTCTTCATCAGATGCATGATCCGAACATCTGATGAAGAGAACTTGATTCTCGAAAGCTTATGCTACAATAAAATTGGTTAGTCTTAAAGGTGCTACTGGACTCTTTTTGTTTCTGCTAATACAGACTAACACGGCTAACTCCTCTGGATTTATCAGGTTGTATCGTTCAAACCAACTAAGGTTTTGCTTTCCCCAAGTATTTATGTCTCTTTTAATTTCTTTAATTTTACTTATATGGTTATACTGTATTAACAGGTTCAGATTTACTGTAATTTTTACTCCAAGATATGTTAAATATGGATGACCCCATTGATATTCATGGTATTGCCCAATTAGCACTCTTTGCGTTTCTGTCAAATTGATTGGGAGAATGTTAGATTTGACTTGATTTACTACTAAACCTGATATTTTTTAAAATTTAAATAGTACAACATCCAGATGTTTTAAAGAGCTAATTGGTTGTGTAATATACAATAAGAGATCGTCTGCAAATAAGCTTATCTTATGGGTTTCTTGGTTAATTTGTATACCTTTAATATACTTGTTTCTTCGAATTGCATCTGCGAGGGGTTCCATTGCTATAACAAAAAGTACTGGTGACAGTGGGCAGCCCTGCCGCGTACCTCTGTACAGTTTAATTGAGTCTGAGACAACACCATTTGTTTTAATTTTAGCTGTGGGTTTAGCGTATATAGCTTTAATGATTTGAAGAAAATTGTGCCTAAAATTCATGTGTTTTAAGAGTTCTAAGAGGTATGAGATCTCAAGCGAATCAAACGCTTTCTCTATGTCAAGAGAAAGTAGTAGTGAGTTTAGGTGATTTTGTTTACAGTATGATACTATATTGAAAGTTTTGAAAACATTATCAGTTCAGTCCCTTTGGGGGATAAAACCAGCTTGCAGGTTCAGTGGGTATATGAGCTGTACTGTCTCCATTTTCTAATGCTTCTAGTGTTTAAGTGCTTTCCCCACAGGTGCACAAGTTCCCAAGCAGACTTCTCATGCTCCGCAGAACGAGCTGGGCCACCCCACAAGACCCTTTCTGGCTCACAGACACAGCAAAGGACGTCCACTGACGTTACACAACTGCGGTTCCGAACTCCTGACCTCAAGCGATCCGCCGGCCTCAACCTTTTACATTGCGCAAAGTGATCAACAAAGTGACTGTTGCTGTAAATTTACCCAAAAACCTGGCCCACGTACATGATACATTCCATGTCAGCCTGTTGAAGAAGGCTCCAACAGATGATAAATGGCACGTCAAAGCTCCACCCATTCCAACGTTGATAGATGATCAAATACACTATGAGGTACAACAAATTCTGGACTCTAAAATCAAACGCAATCAGTTGTTTTACCTCATCAGGTGGAAGGACTTTGACTCTGGGTTCGATGAGTGGGTGAATTCTGTACATGTTCATGCTCCTAGATTAACCAAAGCTTTTCATACTCGCTATTCATATAAACCTGGGGGGGATTTATTTTAAGGGGGGCAGAATGTCAGGTTCAGTGGGTATATGAGCTGTACTGTCTCCATTTTCTAATGCTTCTAGTGTTTAAGTGCTTTCCCCACAGGTGCACAAGTTCCCAAGCAGACTTCTCACCGAACGAGATTGTTTTGTCTAACAACGTTCCATCCCAGTTTGGCCTTGACAGAATCCAGCTTCCCAAGACTGAAAGATGTTGTTTTGAGAACTGTGGGGGGAGGCTGGCTCAGCTGGGAACTGTTACTTTGTACCTCATGCTTTGCTCTTCATTGGTAACAATGCTCTTGTACCATCCTGGATCTCTTATTCAGGACAGTGGACTATAATGGGTCATTTCTACAGTAAAGTTTCCTTATTCAAACAATGGACTCTTGTTTGCTTGTAGAGGAGAACCTGTAGGAAGGATATTATTTAGCCACAGTCTGACACTTGCTGATATTGAATATATTCCCCAATAAAGGTATTGAGGCGTCTAGCCAATATGTCTGTAAATATTTTATAATCAGTGTTTAGCAACGAAATAGGGCGATAAGAACTAGGATTGGATTTGTCTTTGTTTTGTTTAGGGATTAGTGAGATTGTTGCTTCATACCAAGATTAGGGGTGTGCAAAGGCACACTGTTTCGGGATTCTCGTTTCGGGTATATCTGTTTCGGCAACAGCTAAATCCGAAATGGCAAGCCGTTTTGGGTTTAGTGGTTCGGGTATTGTTTCAGGTTGTTTCGGGTTTCTTTTTGATGGGAAAATGCCTCCGTCTTCCCAGACGCCTGGGGGAGGCATTTTCCCACCGAATCAAGCAAACAGTGGCGGGCACCTTCCACTAACACCTCTCTAACAACCCCCCAAGTTTCAGACCGATTGGACTTTGGGGGGCCATGTTATGGCCCCCCAAACCATGTCCCCCTATCCTCGCCTAAACAAGGGAAACGTGAACGTAGTTTTAGCTTGCTGCTGCTAATCTTCCTCATTATTTCCTAAGGGGGGGGGAATGAAGAGGCAGGCTTGTCTTGCCAGGGGTGGCATTTTGCATGCAAAATGCCCCCCAACCCTCAGGGGCCCTTCTTCCACCTTTCCTCCCACCCCCCACCAAGGCTCAGCCTGCTCCCACTTGGGGGGGGGGGCATTTCATGGCCTCCCCAAGTAGGTGCTCTTTTCTCCACCAATTCCACCTGGGGGAGGCTTGTCTTGCCAGGGGTGGCATTTTGCATGCAAGATGCCCCCCAACCCTCTGGGGCCCTTCTCCCACCTCTACTCCCACTCCCCACCAAGGCTCTGCCTGCTGCCACTTGGGGGGGGGGCATTTCATGGCCTCCCCAAGTAGGTGCTCTCAGCCCCCAAAGTCCACCCCCCATAGCCCCACACAAACTCAATTCCCCCCCAGCAGCCACACACAGACTCAAATCCCGATTCCCCACATTAGCCCCTCACAGACCCAAATCCACCCCCAGCAGCCCCATACCCATAACCCCAGGAACAGGCTGGCAAAGGCCAGCCCTCCCCCTTTGTTCCCTATGCTGAGAACTTCTAAACTCTCTTTCCCAGGGCAATTCCGCACAGCCCAGGGGTGCCACAATGGTGGGCAAACTTCTGAGTGCCAACTTGTCCCTGGGAAAGAGCACCTGACCTGACACACAGACAACCAACCCCTGACACCCCCACCACCTACAGAGAAGCCTGGCCAGCCTGCCGTACTGTTTCCTATGATGGGAACCAACTGCACATCAAAGAATAAAACACAAACAACACAAAATAATTTTTTTTAAAAATTATTTTCTCACTTTCAAAATACAAGTTGGCAAAGCATTATGACACATTACACCCCACCCAGAAAAATAACACGACTCACTTAACATCAGAGAATTACAAAAACACAATTCCTGTCAAAAACACTTTATTTCTTGAACAGCTTTACGTTACACAGCAGTGGAGCACACCAAAGGGTATGCCAGAAGTATCTTACACAAAAATAACACAACTCACTTCACATTAAAGAATCCCCCGAAAACACAATTGCTTTAAAAAACACTTTATTTCTTTAACTGTTTAAGTTTACACAGTAGGAGGGCACAACAGGGCATGAAAGCAGCGTACTACACAAAATAATACAGCCCACTTCACCTTTTTTGACAGCAATTGTGTTTGAGTGATTCTCTGATGTGAAGTGAGTTGTGTTATTTTTGTGTAGTAGACTGCTTTTACGCCCTGTTGTGCCTTCCTACTGTGTAACCTAAAGCAGTTAAAGAAATAAAGTGCTCTTGACAGCAATTTTTTGGGGTGATTCTTTAATGTGAAGTGAGTTGTGTTATTTTTGTGTAAGATACTGCTGCCATGCCCTTTGGTGTGCCCCCTGCTGTGTAACGTACAGCTGTTCAAGAACTAAAGTGTTTTTGACAGGAATTGTGTTTTTGTGATTCTCTGATCTTAAGTGAGTCATGCTATTTTTCTGTGTGGGGGACTGCTGGTGTAATGTGTCATAATGCTTTGCCTACTTGTACTTTGAAAGTGAGAAATGTTTTTTAAAAAACTTTGTGTTGTTCGTGTTTTATTCTTTGTTGTCCAGTTGGTTCCCATCATAGAGAACAATGAGGCTGGCGGGCCAGCCATCGCTGTAGGTGGTGGGGGAATTTGAGGGAGGGTGTCTGTGGTTCAGGTGCTCTTTCACAGGGACAAGCTGGCACTCAGAAGTGTGTCCACCATTGTGGCATCCCTGGGCTGTGCACATTTGCTCTGGAAAACAGAGTGTTATAGTTCACAGCATAGGAAACAAAGGGAGAAGGCTGGCCAGCCTGTTCCTGGGATTGTGTGGGGCTGCTGGGGCTGGCTTTGGGCCTGTGAGGAGCTACTGTGGGGATTTGGATCTGTGTGTGGCAGCTGGGGGAGAATTGGGTATGTGTGGGGCTGTAGGGGGTGGACTTTGGGGGCTGAGAGCACCTACTTTGGGAGGCCATGAAATGCCCCCCCAAGTGGGAGCAGGCCGAGCCTTGGGGCTGAGCCTTGGTGGGGGGTGGGAGGAAAGAGAGGAGAAGGGCCCCTCGGGGTTGGAGGCATTTTGCATGCAAAATGCCAACCCTGGCAAGACAAGCCTCTGTTATTTCCCAGCTGGAAATAGTGGAGAAAGGGGAGGAAGAGCACCTACTTTGGGAGGCCCCCCAAGTGAGAGCAGGCTGAGCCTTGGTGGGGGGTGGGAGGAAAGGTAGGAGAAAGGCCCCTGAGGGTTAGGGGCATTTTGCATGCAAAATGCCCCCCCTAGAAAGACAAGCCTGCTTCTTCATTCCCCCCCATAGGAAACATGGAGATCAGCAGCAGCATCCACAACGTGAGAGATCAGCAGCGGCAAGCAAAAACCTTTCTCTTTTAGGTGAGGATAGGGGGACCTGTTTTGGGGGGCCATAACTTGGCTCCCCAAAGTCCAATCTTTCTGAAACTTAGGGGGTTGTTAGAGGGGAATTAGAGGAAGGTCCCCATCAATTTTGGCTTGATTCGGTGGGAAAATGCCTCCCCCAGGCATCCGGGAAGCCTGGGGGAGGCTTTTTCCCATTGAAAAGAAACCCAAAACAACCCGAAACAACCCGAAACGTTTCAGAAATCGCTGTTTCGGATTACCCGAAATGTTTCGGGTTTTCTGAAACGTTTCGGGTATCATATACCCGAATTGCACACCCCTACCCAAAACGAGCTGTTTCGGATTTAGCTGTTGCTGAAACAGATTCTCCTTTCGTGTATACCCGAAACGAGAATCCCAAAACAGTGTGCCTTTGCACACCCCTATTCACCACTATAGATCAGTAGATTTATGCCTGGTACAGGGATATTTCTGCATGTCCATTAAAATACTCTACCCCCCCACCCCCACCCCAAAAGTGGAGGGAAGAGTAGACAATATGCAGGCTTGGCAGGGGTGGGTGGGTTGGGTTGGGAGGTATAAAATTCTTTTATTTAAAAATATATATTTAAAAAGAAAAGATATAACTGTAGAAAGTACATAAAAAAGTTATACAAGCACAACATTTTAAATAGATTAAACTAATAGAAATATACAATCAGAATATATAACTACTCAACTTAATTGTATAGTAGGTCTCCTTCCCTCACCTTAGTTTGTTATACCCAAACTTTAATATCAACTGTTTTAATTAATTAATTAATTAATCTTACTTTTAGCCTCAGTAGTCAAAGAAATCCTTCAATTTCACCCAAAATTCAGCGGTTGGTCAACCATGTGCATAAATAGTTAATTTGGCCATTGATGTATATTCATAGATCTTATCTGTCCACTTTGACAAATCAGGGCACATATCTGTTTTCCATTTTGCTGCATATAGTACTCTTGCTGCTGTCATCATGTAATAAAAAACGTCTCCCTTTAGTAGAATGTTTAATAGCACTTTTTTTATTTAACTCAAACCTGAGTTTAAACATCTGCATCTCTTCATGTATCTTTATCCAATATTTTCATGCTTTCTTACATGTCTACCACATATGATAAAATGTTGCATCCATGCATTGGCATTTCCAACACTATCCACTATAGGCCTATAGTGGACTATATACAATTCTTCATGAGCTTTCAAAATCCACCTGTCAAGATTAATACACAATGTCAAGATTTAACATAATACAATTGATGTCACTTTTGCAATTCAAAAACATTATAGATTAACTGATTGGTTCAACTCAGTGCACTGGGACTGTGGATCAATTCATAGTATCACTAATATAGGGTGCTAAAAGAACTCTGTCACATGCATAGGTTTATTCCTTTACATGAAAACACCTTTTAAATTCACTATTATCCAGTTTTGAGGCTGAGCTGAAGATTAGTTCATAAACACGCCTATTCCATCCATGACTGCAACATCAAATGATGATGGTGATGTTTGTGAAAGTGTAATAACAGATTAATTTCTGTTAGAAATTTGGTACCACCTGATGCCACTCAAGTCCAATATTTTAAATGAAACCAGTTCATTCATTCAACAGCCAGGCATTAAGTGCTAAATAATAGTGAAGACACAGCATGAGCTCAAGGATTCTGTGAACTGGCATTTTTGGTTTTAGGCTCTTTTAAAACAAAACATTCAGTTCACATAACAAGAAAGGTCAGTGCTGTCATGTGTTGTTTTATATGAGTTCTTACATACAGGTAAAATTATGATGCACCAAATACTGTCAACCAGATTTTTGTTACACAAAAATGTAGCTTGACAGTGAGTTTGTGCAAATCAACTGTTTACCAAAACAAACTGTGCATACAGAATAGTAGAATTATTCTTTGTGTTTCACAGTACCATCCTAAGCAGAGTTACAGCCTTCTAAGCCCATAGACTTCATGTAACTGCTTAGGATGGCACTGCCAGTGGCTGTCTGATTAATTGTGATCATATGAATCTATCCTGCCTCATCTATCTACTGCAAATGTCCACCTTGGTCTCCTAAAGTAACTTGTCTTATAGATGTTGGCACCATATACCTTTCAGCTTTACTTTCTTCCACACCCTGGCTTCCTTAGTAGTATTTATTTTAACAATTTCCATTCTGTTTAATCTACCAGAAGTGCTTCAGGTAAGTTAAAGACAATTAGAAAATGATATGATTAACCACAATATAAAACCAGGTAAACCATATACAGTGGATCCCTTCTGTGTCTGAGAAAACTTGCAATACATAGAACTCTCCTCATGACCCAGGACTACAGATATCTTGAACTGTACCTTCTATGGATGCTCCCACATGTATATATAGTTGTCTGTTTGTTGTATTTCATTTGTTAATGCTCTTTTCTGAAATTGTATTGTTGAATTCAAATGTGTTTAAAGTTAGTGTAAAAACAAAAATTTCTAAAAATAAAAAATAGAAGAAAGAAAATAAACAAAATCACATATTGAAACCATATATTTTTTTAAAAAATCATGATCAATAGAAATCCTACATAAGTACCTCTTTAGCTGGCATCAGAAGATTTACACATATGGTGCCAGAACATTTCTCTGGGGAGGACAACACAAGACAGGTCTGAATTCTTATTAGGGGTTAAATCCTGGTGACATATGTTTTCCCATGGACTAACATGGCATTTATCAGAAGTTCCTTCAGACTCAATGGCAAGCAGGGCTGTGCACAGGCAGGGAGATTCGATATTTGGATGAGGCAGGATAGATTCATATGATTCTGTTTACCCAAAGTGGGAAACCGATCCAGAATACCCCCAAATCCCAAGTGGCTTTCCAGGTTCCGGAAATCACTTCAGTATGCTCTGTGAAGATTCGGAGAATACTGAAGCGAGGGGGGGAAACTCCCCACCACCATCCACCATGCTCCCTGGGGCAACCCCTTCACCCCCCACCCCCCTGAGGAGACCCCTCCACGTCCACCCAACCCTGGGGTGACCCATCCAACCCCCACCCACTTACCTGGCGGCGGGAAGGTTATCAGTTGGGCGGTGGCGGTGGCGCGGCCTGGAGCCAGCCAGCTCCTCTGCTGCTGCGCCACCACCCGAGCCTGCGGGGTGGTGGGGAAGGCCAGAGCTGCCTCCTCCAGCCCTTCCTGCCTCTCAAATGGCCGCTGCTGCACCAGCTCTGGCCTTCCCCACCACCCCACAGGCTCGGGCGGCAGCACGGTGGCAGTGGCAGCAGCGGTGGCGGTGCAGCAGCAGAGGAGCCGGCCCGGAGCCACCGCAAGGTAGGTGGGGGGAGGTGGGGGGTTGATGTTTAAAGGGCCCCACCGCTGCTTGCAAGCAGCATCGAGGCCCTTTAAACAAGCCCTGAAGCGAAATGCTTCGGAAAGCTTTGCTTCAGTATTCCGAAGCGGGGCCAGCATGCTGGCATGAAAGTGGCTTTCCAGATCGGGTCCGCTTCGGGTTTTTTTACCCAAAGCAGATCCCGAAGCGCACAGCCCTAATAGCAAGCTGATATAACTAACTGGGGTTAATCAGCTAAAAAAGGGATCAAATACATTCATTTTCCAACCCGTTACCACTTTTACTGGCCAATTCCTCTTCTAGTGCTGTATCTCCTCCTGCCCATTATCAAACTAAATGTGGCACCTCTCTATCGCCCACAACTTCATTATCCATGCACATCAAATCCCCCAAGCATTATTCAATTTCTATCTCCACTAACTTCATTTACAAGGAACACCAGGCTTATGAAGTCAAAGTACAGTGACTCACCACTCCAGTTCATACAAATATGTAGCAGATGGTATGAAAATCCCTTGGAGGGTGAGTGAGGTCTGTGATTTAGAACAGGAACTGCTACTCATGATAAACATTGTATGTTGTCCAGATTCCAGAATGCACAGAGACTTACCTGAATTCTCTACTGGTTTCACACGATAAGCTTGCTTATCGTTGACCACATTTTAAAAAATTGTATGAGGTCATCAGTTACCAATGTTTGTGTATACTGACCTCAGTGCCTAGGGCCCAATTCAAGATGCTGGTATTGACCTTTAAAGCCCTGTACAGCTTGAGGCCAGCATACCTGAAAGCCTGATTATTCCCATATGAACCTACTGGACCTCTTTAGAGGCCCTGCTTCAGGTGCTTCATTCACCTGAGGCTAGATGGATGCAACCTAGGAAAGACCTTCTTAGGTGTGGAGCAAAAATCTTGGACCTCCCTCCTCAAGGAGGTTCAGAGATCTCTCTTTATCATTATTTGCCAGGAGTGGGTGAAGACTTGTTTGTTTTGTTTGGTGTTTCCTCACTAACTCCTAGTAGCCCTCTCCCTGTTTGTATATTTTTATGTGTTTGTGTGTGTATTTTTATGAGTTTATGTTGTTTTATTTACTTGTTTTAAATATTCTGTAGTTTTCTATTTCAAATATTTGTAATGTCTGAAATGGTTTAATGTTTGGTTTTAATGCTTGCTGCCTTGGGGACACTGAATTGGGTGGAAAGGCAGCATAGAAATGTTTTAAATAAATAAAATAAACAGCTAGAGGGCATTCAGGTCCCTTTCAATTCCATTCATTTGTCATGAATGATGTGATGATTTAACAGAAAAGTCCACTCTGAAGATACACATATCGGTGGATCAGCAGTGAGGATGTTCTTTTATTGCTGAGGGAATAAAAAGAAAGTGCTATGGGGAAAGGAAAGAGTTAATAAAGCAGTCATTTGCAAAGTCTGTGCATTATTTATTAGATATTTTTGACTTCCAGAACCTTGTCACAATTCATTTACTTACATTTCTCTACAGTATAAAGCTGCAAGAGGCTTCTGAACTATACAGAAAAATGGCAGGCCACTCAAGCATTTCCTAGGGATGTGTATATCTTATTCACATTAAGGATCTCCTTGAGTTTAATGCTAAGACCATTTTCCTCATTTTTCAGCCTTTCTCATTGAGTACTATACAGGATCCAGGAGTGATGGTTTCTGATGGTACAAAAGTGTGGTGATACTGCTGAAAAGCCTCTTTTCTGTTGACAATAGTGTTTAAAAAACTGGAATTGAGAAGGGCTTTTTAGCAGACTCCTGTAACTTCGACCCTGTTTCTACTTCAGATTTAACACAAACATACAGCTCAAAAATAGAGGTAATTAATTGCTATCAACCAGAATAGGATTTCCTCGTTATCTCTAGGCATTTGAAGGTGATCCAGATTTTCATATCAAACTAAAATGTCTACCAGTAAAAAGTAACACAACAAGTTATCTAAGTGCACAAGTAGGCTCCAAGACTTTAAAACTCTAGGCAAATTATTCAGTAAGAGGAAAAAACATGATGATTAATTGGGGTATTGGAATCACTAGCTATTCAAGCAGTCTATGTTGCAGTTTTTAATGAAAACAGCAAATAGGCTGACAGGAACTGTCCAGCCTCTTAAGATCTGCCTCCCTGTCTTTAGGTAGTGTTTTCAGTGGATGCGCCTTGCCTTTCGAATGTTCTCTCCCTTGAGGCTTGCCTGGTGCTTACCTTACTTACAGAAACACTAGACCAAAATGTTTATTTTTACCCACACTTTAACTTTTTAAGCTGTTTTATGGTCTGCTTCAGACTGATTTATGGACATTTTTAGGCTGTTCAGTGATTTTTAGGCTGTTTTTATGCCCAGTGTTTGTTTTTAATATTGATGGTGAATGTTATTATTTCTCTGGCTTTGTTTTTGCTTATGAGCTGCTTTGAACATGTCAAGGCATATAAATTCACCCAATAAATACATAAACCCTAACCCTTCTTTATCTCATGCTTTCTGTCATTTTAAAGATTTAAAGATTTCCCCTCAGCTCTGTTTTTTTTTAACCAGAAGTGAATGAACCTGGAGAAAAAGTGCTGAAAGCACTGGAGTACAGCAGTGCCAAAGACAGCACTGTGTACATTCTATTTTTGCCACCACCACCCCCTCCAACCCTCAGCTCCCACTTTAGGCATGACCAGGTGAATAAATGCATAAATACACATGTATCAGTTAACAGAGGATTAGAAAGAGGGAGGGGAGAAGGTTTTGATTTCTACCTAACAAAAGATTCCATGTAAGAAACAGAAAAGTCTCAGGCTTGAAGCAGACCATAAGAAAGCTAAAAAAAATTACTGACTCCCTTCACCATAAATCTTGGCCCTTTTTTTACAAGGAAGTTAATCATGTGATGCTGGCTGACCCTTAGAAGTCATGGCAAATTTATAACATGCTCTGTGTACTTTTTCTGGATAATCAGATCAGAGATGTATGGGTATCACTAGTGAGGTGACATACTATGAAATAGCCAGATCCATTGTGATCACTATGTGAACCATCTGTTACTAGAAATACTTTTGGATAACAATTACATTGACTCATAACACAGCACAGCACTGCAGTTCCAGATAACTAGATGATCTAGGAGATTTCCTTCTGCCTGATGAAACATTTTAGCACAATAGGGTGACAGGGAAGGTAGAGCTATAGTACTAATACCCTCTAGTACTCTAGAGTAGACATGGGACCGAATGGAAAAAAACCCCAAACAAGCTGTTCGTTGTTCATTGCCATCCATGAACAACGAACAACGAACAGTAATGAACATGACCCTGTTCACAAACATGTTCGTTGTTTGTGTCCCCTTAAAGATCCCTTTAAACTATCAGGTGGCAGGGGAAATTCCCCCCTGCCGCCTGCCAGCTGATAGTTTAAAGGGCCCTTTTCTGCCACGTGCAAGGGGCAGGGCCCTTTCAATACCCCACAAACTGGCCTTTCCAATGTCCAATACCCACCAAATTTGCAGGGGACATAATCCTCACTGTCCTCCAAAGACCCCCCAAGTTTCAGAGAGATTGCACCCCGGGAAAGGCATGATCCATGTGTGTCCCCCCGCCTTTGTTGTCATTTTCTGTTCACAGTGGCAAAAACGGGACTCTCTGCTGGAAGCTACTTTGAGGGGTTACAAACTGATCTTCCCAATGTCCAATACTCACCAAATTTGCAGGGGGCATAGTCCTCACTGTCCTCCGAAGAACCCCATGTTTCAGAGAGATTGCGCCCCTGGAAAGGCATGATGCATGGGTTTCCCCCTTTATTCTAATTTTCTCTTCACAGTGGCAAAAACGGGACTCGGCTGGAAGTACTTTGAAGGGTTAAAGCCAGAAGGATTCAGACAGAGTTCAGTCCCTGCCGTTGCCAGGGAAATGGATTGAAAGGTCCCAGACTATCTGGCTTGACGAACGGCTGATGAAGGCAACAAATGAGGCTTGCAATGACCACTTGTTTGTTTAGAATGGAGCGTCATGAACGGCTTATTCATGAACAGATGAACGGGCTGTTTGTGGGTTTTTTTCATTCGTAATTCTGTTCGTGCCCACATCTACTCTAGAGCACTATAATACTTCTAAAGAAAGCAGAGGATTTGGCTTAGATTGCTTCTAAATGAATGTTTCGTTCTGGATTACCATTCAAATTGGAGCAGTTTTTGGGGGAGCTGCATCCACATACCATTTCCTCCAATTGTCTACTATCCAAGATTTTCCCTTCTTTGCTCTGATCTTCCCCAAACTTAGCTAGATGTGAACTTTTGTGGAAAACTGCCAACGAAATGTGATCATACACCATGTAGATGGAACGGTGCACATTTTCACAGATCCCACATATATCAGTACCATATTTGCCTCAGCCTGTCCTGTGCCTGGTCAAATAGTCTCCTCAGGTGTTGGTTACTTAGCCAGCTAGCCTGCAAGAAAGTTTGGCATTTGGAACACAAGGCTAGGTCAGAGTGAACCAGTTGATCCAGAATGGAAGCTCTGCCAAGCCTCAGCCTAAATAGGGTGAGGGGTTATTTGGCTCAGCTGCATTTGCCAGCAGCTGTTGAGGCTCAGGAGGGTCTGTTATGCTCTGACCAGGGTCTTTCAAAGAAGTATCACTAGCAGAGCTGTAACCTCCTCTGTGCTACTTCTGTTTGTATCCTTTGCAGCAGTGGCTCCCTCAACATGCAACTGGAGGGACCATTGGTTCCCTCAACATTCATCTGGAGGGACCATTGGTTCATGTTCTGCCTGACTGGCCCCCAGTGGTGGTCTCTGAGGCAGGTGGCAGGGATGTTCTTGCAGGTGGCATGGGCTCACTTGCAGGCTCTGGCAGTGTGGTCTCTGGCACATGGTCAGCAGGAACCTCTGTAGCACCAGGCCCATCCTCAGGATCTTCGTCTCAGTCCTCCAGTTCTGAGTCACTGGCTTGGTCAGAGGGGGTCATGATGACACAGCCCATGCCTCCCCCCATGCCACTGTTTTTAAAAAAATCAGTGACTGACATATTGCTGACATTAGGCTACTGACATTAGGCTACTGTGGTATGTCAGTTTCCAATTTTAAGCTATAATAATATGTCAATTGAAAAATTTAATTGACATACCACTATAGCTTAAAATTGATAACTGGCATATTCAGCATGATAGCAATATGTCAATAGTTGATTTATTTTTTAAAAAGTCCCCCAAAGGCTTCCGGCCATGTGCAACTGAGTCAAGAAAAGTGCAGGAAAACTGCCATATAGACACCCCATTGCTACTGTGAATGTCTCTGCATTTGCAGCAGCAATGAGAACTCCATGGATAATTGTTATTGTGCAGAGTCAAGCAACCTCAGGTTTCCATCATTTCTAACATGGGTGTAGGGAAAATCAGGAATTGGCAAGATGGTACATTACTCTCTTAAAGAGCATGACTCTTGGAGGTTGTATGCTCTTTTTAAAATTTAACCTTGTTAGTTAATATTGGCTGTTTTGTATTGCTTTTATCAGCTGTTTAACATTTTGTTTTATTTTAAACATTTTGTGGTTGTTTTATTGATCTTTGTAAGGTGGCATGAGTACCATATTTGGTAGCATACTGGCAGAAAAAATATTTAAATAAATAAACATAACTGTAGGGGGGCACACATTACTTTCAAGGTAGAATTACTTTTGGTAGAATTTTTCTGGGATTTCTTTGCAGTAGTGTTCTTGCCAGTGATTGTTTATGTTTCCATTAATCTTGCAACAAAACCCTTATTTCCTTTTCCAGTTTTATTTCATCTGTTGTTCATAATTTACCCCAGTGGAAACATCCTTCAAAATCCGAAGAGAAGCTTATGGATTTTTGCTATTACGATCACAAAGCACTTTAAAAGAAGCAATGTCCTTTCTGCCTTTTCCCACCTCTTTCCTTTGTTGTCTTTTCATTTCAAGAACATTTATAGCTTACATCCATAATGTTCCTTTGAATTTCAGTTCCTCTTTTCCTTCAATTCCTTGCAAAGTCCTGTTCAGAATCTCTTCATTGCCTATGCTGAATAAACATTCCCCAGAAGACTGCTTATTTATTTTTTGTTTCTTTAATTTTAAAAGAGAAGACTCTCAAGCTAAAAGAGAAGACTCTCAAGACTCTCAAGCTACTATACACATGTAACCCATTACTGCCCATTATTTTTAATCGGATCACTAGGAAACAGCCAAATTTCTTGGGCAGTAATATCATCTAAATGGCTGTAAAACTTTTTCATAAATTTGTTAAAACTTCCACTGCTACCACCACCCACTTTTGAATTTCAGTCAGTCAAAATTTATTTCAATACAAAATCAGCTCCAGAGAATCAATAATAATAATAAAAATAGAAATGAAAAACAAAATAAAATAGGGGAGGTATAAACTGTGCAGAGAGCCCAAATTTTGGGAGACTGAGAGAAAGTACCTTCCTCTGACAAAGAAGTAAAATTATTGAAGCTCAGTCAGCCATTTACGTATCCTACATGCCCAAAGGCAAAATATAGCAACTTTATTAGTTATCTCTTGGAAAGAATCTGCAAGAAGGAGACATAAAGTTGTTCAGATCTTTCTAGTAAAGTTGACAGGACTGGGGCTATATATTGAGATCACATGTCATTATAGAAAGTGCATTGCAGCAGAACATGTTCAATAGACTCTACTTCCCCTGTACAACATGGGCAGAGCCACTGGAGGAGTGGAACATGATGCTGTCTGCATTCCAGGAGGGCTGAAGGTAGAATATTGAAATGTGCAAGGGTAAAGATTCTCTGATATTTGGGAATCTAAGATAATCTGCTGGTTGAAAACATTTAGCATACTGCAGAATAACTGGATATTTTGAATTTGAAAATGTGTCTCAAAATCCAAATTATAGGAGAATTAAGGTTGCTGGCATTTATGATTGCATTGATTTTTGCAAGTTTAAAATATCAAATGCCATCATCTGTCCACAGTGAAATGTTAGATACATGCATATTATCTATAAAGTACGTCTAATATATTAAACAGTAGCTGCCATATATGCTGACATTGTATGTCAACCATTAAATACTTTCAGATATTAAACACAGAAATAATTTTGTGCTGTTAGTTTCTAAATTAAAACTAAATAATTATAGGAACATGTGTAATTCAAACTGATTGTGTCTATAATGCATGTTTTACATCAAAGTAGTTAATTTTCCTCCTAGAGTTGGAGGTATACCATGCTTTTATTTATTATGCCTTTCTTCAGAGAGCTCAAGGTGATGCATATGGCCACAAGTATCTTGCAAGTTAGGTTAGGGTGAGAGACTGTGAGAGTGATAGTTTACTTAGTGAGCTTTAGGGCACAGTAGGAATTTGAACAGGGGTCTTATTCATTCTAAATTTGTCTATCAAAAGGTGTTTATCTCTAAATCTTCAAATGCCATTCAATGGTTGTAGGGTTCACTGTCAGCCCCCCCCCCCCATTTTCTAATAAATTTGGCTGACTGAGATCCATTCACAATGAAATCCTGTGCATGAATTACAGTGGGTTTAGACTGGAGTAATGCTGTACAGGACTGCAATATAAAAGAAGCCCATGTATGTACTGGAGCTTCTGCTGTATGTATGGGGATCCCATATGCAAAAGGAGTCACTGAATCAGTCTGCTTGGTGAAGGGTTTAGTGAAGGGGGGGGGGTTGTGGCATAGTGGCAGAGCATCTGCTTGGCATGGAGAAGGTCCAGGGTTTGATCTCCAGCATCTCTGGCTGATGATCAGGTCATAGGTGATGGGAAATACCTATGCCTGGGACCCTGGAGTTCTACTGCTAGTCAGAGTTGACAATACTGACTTTAATGGACTGACGGTCTGACTCAGTATAAGGCAGCTTCATGTATTCATGTGTGTTCATATGTGCAATATGGATATGGACAAACATTAAGAAAACTAATGCAAAGCTGGCTACTATGAAAATGATAATTTTTTATGTGAATCCTTGACCAACCAAGAAAATTTTGTGAGACTATTATTATTGTTATTGTTATTATATTTATATTCTGTTATTATATTTATAGTCTGTCTTTCTCACTGAGATCCAAGGTGGATTAGACACTGCAAGGAATTACAATTTAATCAATAGCTAGAACATTCACTGAGCAAGATACAACATGATCAACGGGACACCATATGAAAACCATATACAAAAGGGTACGGTAGCAGTAAATTTGAAAACAAGCATAAAGTTGAACTCAGAAATGAAACCTTTGTGAAACAGCATAATTTATTAACATCTTCAGCAATGTCAAATTACCCAGTAGGAGTATATCAGCAGGCAGTACCCAACAGCATAGTATATAACCCCTGCCCCTTACCAAGATATATCTTTGAGCTATTTCTTATGGCACAGCCCTAAAATCTGAGTAGAAGCCTTCCTGAATAACTCAGTTTTGCTTAGTTTGCAGAAAGCCAAGAGAGTGGGAGCTTTCCTGACCTCCTCAGGCAGGCCATTCCATAAGGTGGGGAAAGTGTATGGATGGGAAGCTGTTGATTTTGTCCAACTGCAAGGTGGTATCTGCAGAAGGCTGTGTTCAGATGAGTGAAGCTGCCATGATGGAACATTGAGAGAGAGGTGGTTGCACAGATATGATGGGCCTAGGCTGTTAAGGGCTTTGGATGTGATAATCATGACCTTGAATTGAGTCTGGTAACTGATGGGCAGCCATTGGAGTGACTGCAGAATGGGAGTGAGATGCATGCTATGTTTAGCTCCTGTGAGTAAATGAGCTGCAGCATTCTGCACCAGCTGGAGTCTCTGAGCTGACTTAGAGGGGAGACTTTTTGTAGAGTGCATTACAGTCGTCTAGTCTCAATGTCACCATGACTTGAATCCAGGCAGCCATGTCAGCCATGACAAGGTAGGGGGCCATCTTCCAGGCTAGCCTGCATTTGGTGAAGGCCTTTTTTTGCAGCTGCATTTACTTGCTTCTCCAGCATCAGTGCTAGATCTAGTATAACCCCTCGGCTCTTAACTGAGTCAGCCAGGGTCAACTGAATCTCATCAAAGTTCAGAAGCACAATATCCTTCAAGATTTCTGCTTTTCCAATGAGCATCACTTCTGTCTCATCTGGGTTCAGTTTAAATTGGTTTACTTTCAGCTATCTAACAATAGCTGTCAAGCAATGACTCAGTTACCTCTAAAGCATCACCAGAGAGGATTTGGATCATGAGATATAGAGCTGGGTATCATCTACATATTGAGGGCATCCAATTCCTAGCTATGTATGTGTTCTCCTAAAAGCTTTATATAGAAGTTAAGTAACTTGAGGGATAAGATTGTGCCTTGTGGAACTCTTCAAGATAATTCCCACACTGTGGATAGCTGGTCTCGTTTGAGTCTGTTCCATGAGGAACAATTTAAACCATTCCAAGGCACATCCCCTGATACCTACTTCTGCCTCCAAATGCCTCAACAGTATGGCATAGTCAACTACATTGAAGGGAATAGGCTTTTGTCTACACTCAGGTGGAGGTCATCAACTAGAACCACCAGAGGAGTCTCTGTCCCATAGCCTGGCCTAAAATCAGACTGAAAAGGGTTCAAAGCACAAGAGTTGTCCAAGAAGGCCTGGAGTTGGTCAACTACTGCTCTCTCAACCAGACAATGCAGATTAGAGACTGGGCAATAACTGGCTGCATCATTTTTGACTAAGGATGGTTTTTTAAGTAGTCTTCAAGAGGCTGAGGGAAGGTGGCTTGAGTTAGTGACTGATTTATGTTAGACATCAAGGGTTCCTTCATGTGGATACATTAATAAATATATGTTAATTCCAAGTGCATCACAGAAAGCTTGATAATACAGCTTTTCTGCATTACTGCTGTCCATTTTATTCAAACAAATTTATTACTCAGTACTTACACTAATATTACTGGGTGTGCAATTTTTCAAAAGCAAGATAAGCTTCAATGTGAAAGATTTACGTCCTTTATTCCAGGCAAGAAGAAGAGACTGAAAGAATCAAAAAGTAAATGTGTAGATCCAGATGTGGAATTCTTATCGGGAGAGAGATTGTTGTGTACGATTTTTTTTAAAGCCACACCTACACTGTATGCTGAGTCTGACCTCACTGACAGGGAATGACAGACAGTCATGGATTCAGTAGAGCCCAAACACTTAATGTATAATAGTCCCAGCACATTCACCCAGTGAAGTTAATTGGACTGATAGTCAATGGCTAATCCTGCAATCCTAAACAGAGTTACATCCTTCTAAGCCCAATGACTTCAACTCTGCTTAGGGTGGCACTGTAAGGCTGTGATCCAAAGCCCACTAACTTGGAAGTAAGCTCATTGGCACAAAGGAAGAGTGGCTTCTGAGCAAATATGCATAAGAACATTCTCAAGATTCAGACTACTGACTTGAAACAAAATGGTAGAGGAGGAGGGACTGATTGTAGGTGTTCACACTGGTTACTGAGCATTTACCCTCACCTCTACCTGTTTAGGGAGATTACTGATCACGAAAAGGCCAACACACAAATAAGAAGTACCTGTTCATTATGATATGAACCATAGTATAATATAAATACTGGAAACTAACCACAGAAACAATACCACTGGCTGAAAAGAGGTAGGCACCAACATAATGTGTCATTCCTCCAAAATGAAAATGAAAGATACATTGCTTTTTAACCTCATGTTTCACAAAAATGCCATCATTTTTTAAAATTAGCAACCTGTTGCATTATCTAAGAAATATTCAAGGCCTTGTGAAACTATACATGTTATAAATTGTCCTTCATATTATATTTGTACAAAGAAAGCAACGGAGAACAGAACTACTTTCCAATGCTGTGTAGTGCAATCCTAAGCAGTTATACTTAGAGATGGGTACGATCGGAATCACGATGTGAAAACCCCCCTGATAATGGCGTTTGCGCCATTGTGACTCAGCTAATTGGTTCCGTCCACGGCAACCGATCCAGCGTTCGGGGGGGGGGTCTTGATCGGGGGGGGGCATCGTGATCTAATCGGAGAGCCAGACACACAGGCACCAATAATCTATTCCCCTAGCAATCATGGATATGGCTTTTGGAAAATGAGTTGTTAACTTGATTCTGTGATATATGGTGGCCTGAAGAAGGATGTTATCAGTCTGAAACGAGAAAAAGGAATTTTTTGGCTGGCTGACGCTCGTTGCCTTCTGCCTCGCAGCGGCTCTACAAGCGCCTTTACCCCATCTCGTCATACGGATTTGGGAAGTTCACCGATTACAGCTGGGCTATTGCCATTTCGGCAACACTGTTCTGTTCTCTTTAAGACTTTGGAAGGATTTATTTGATATATTTGTATACTGTCTCTACCCTTGTATGCCTTTAAGAATTTGTATTATAGGGTGTAACTTTTATGTAATACTGTATTCCTAACTCTCACTATATTCCACGGTTTGATTTTCTTTCCGTCTTAGGCGTGCTTTTTTGGTTGTTGTTGATGTACTGGTTCGAAGCGTATTACCCCCTTTGTTTTGGTGACTTTTTAAAAAACGGGGCTTTGTAGGAGGAATGGGTGTTTTTCTGTCTGTCACTCTCTGCAAAAGGCAGCGCAGGTGGCTGGGAGGCCACCCGTGCTGTTCGTCTTTCCCCAGGACAAGGAGCACGCGGGTAAGCCAGCCACCCCTTGTCCTGGGGAAAGGCAAAAGGCAGTGCAGGTGGCTGGGAGGCCGCCCACGCCGTTCATCTTTCCCCAGGACCAGGGCCGGATCTATGGTTGCCAGCGCCCAGGGCAACCATAGTCAGGCTCTTGCTTGCACGCGCTAATGGGTCGGCCCCCGCCCACGCAGCAAGCTGGCTGTCCCGGTGCTCTGCGGAGTTGGTGGCAGCACGAGTGGCTCGGAGGCTGCCTGCACTGTTCACCTGCCCCGCAAGACAAGGGGTGGCCGGCTTGCCCACGCACCCCTTGTCCTGGGGAAAGGTGAATGGCACAGGTGGCCTCCCAGCCTCCCGCGCTGCCTTTTGCCTTTCCCCAGGACAAGGGGCAGCTGGCTTGCCTGTGCACCCCTTGTCCTGGGGAAAGACAAACGGCGTGGGTGGCCTCCCAGCCACCTGTGCTGCCTTTTGCTTTTCCTGCAAGCCGGCCGCCCCTTGTCCTGTGGGAAAGGCAAAAGGCAGTGCGGGTGGCTGGAAGGCCCCCCGCGCCTTTCAACTTTCCCCAGGTGCGCTCCTGGGGCTGGCAACTGCACCTGGCGCCCCCTCTTTGGCGGCGCTGGGGGCAGACTACCCCCCTGCCCCCCCGTTGATCCGGCCCTGCCCAGGACAAGGGGTGCGCGGGCAAGCCGGCCACCCCTTGTCTTGCGGGGCAGGTGAATGGCGCGGGCAGCCTCTGAGCCACTTGTGCTGCCACCAGCTCCGCAGCGCACCGGCACAGCCAGCTTGTTACGTGGGCGGGGGGGGGGCGACCCATTAGCGCGCACGCACAAGAGCCTGACTACAGTTGCCCTGGGCGCTGGCAACCGTAGATCCGGCCCGGGTGTGAATGTCCCCTCCCTGAGGGGAGGCGGCTCATTGCCGGGTTAGAAACTCCCCCCCTCTGCTCTAACAGAGCAATCATATGAAGAGTTACACCGGTCTAAGCCCATTGAAATCAATGGGCTTAGACTGGTGTAACTCTGCTTAGGATTGCACCATAAGTGTGTGTGTGTGAACGTCCCCTCCCTCCCCGTGCCCACCGGGCCTGGCGGCCGCTGCCACCAACCACCATTCCTATATCGCTGGAAACAGCGGGGCGCCCTCCTGCTTTGGCCTCCCTGATTCCCGATTCTGGATCGGAAACTGGACTTGATCGGTTAGAATCGGTGACCTGGGTTCGGCGGAGGCCTGGATCCACGAACGGCTCGATCAGTATTATTTTTTGGATCGTGCCCACCTCTAGTTATACTCTTCTAAGTCAACTGACTCCAATGGACTTCTGAATTTGTATAACTCTGTTGAGAATTACACTGCGAGAGATCCATCAGTGCTTTTACGATATCAAGAGCCACTAAAACACCCCCTATACTCATCTTTGACCTTTTTGCATGCCTAGTAATCAAACATACCTCCTATTAAGGAAAAGTGCAGATAAACTAGGAACAAAAGTCAAGAAAAATGTAGTAACAAAGGTATGAGCAACGACCAGCACACTCTTTTGAGAAGCAGAAACAGAGTGTTCCAGAGAGGAGGAGGAAGCAAGAGCTATAGGGAAGGAAGAGGAGGCAAAGCCAGCTGGAAAGGGAAAACAGGGTTGGCTTGCAGCAGCCCACTCAGCCACAGCCCATTTGCAGCCCACATTTTCACTCACATTTTGTGGGCAACATGCTAATTTTAAATAATGCTGTATACAGTATGCATGCTGGCAGGTCCAAAGACTATTCCTGTTGGATGAAACCCAGCCTTCTTTCTTTTGCTTCAATTTCTTATAGCAAAGCCAAGAAAGACACTAACTTGCTCTCTTTTTTGCTTTTATTCCCTCCTCAGTTAAAAGTGAATGCTTAAAGGGTAATGTTTGCAGCATCCAAGCATAGGCAGCAAAACACATCTTCTGCAGTTGATTAAACGCTGTAGCTGAGTCATTTACTATTCACCAAAACTGTTTATTGTTAAGTATCCTCCAAGACTGAAAACATTGTTTTTAATTATGCAGTTTGGGAAAGAACAGAAATAATGCACCACAATGGTGGCATAAATTACAAGTTATTGTTTTCCTCCCTCATGAGAAACTGGAAAAGCTGTTTCCTGTCCCACTCTTTATGAAACTTTTAAAATGAAGACTGCTATGGGTTATGGCAATGAGGGCAAAAACTCTCTCAGGAAGGCATTATTCCATAAGAGCTGTCGCATTCCACTGATCAAAAGCAGGATGGGCTGCTAGGCCCATTCTTCACTGTCACCAGCTAAATTCTAACCCTAAGAATTTAAGTTAGTTTGTCTCTGAGTTGACTGTTTCAGTTCTGTTCACTGGCTTAATATATCAGAGCATTGTTTTTCATACAGCGATAAACCAATTGCCCTGGCAGGCCAACAAAGCATAGAGGCCAAGGTGTGATGTTGCCTCCTGTCTCTATATTCAGAGGTTTACTGCCTTTGAACATGGAGGTTCCCTCTAAATAGGCAGCCATTGATAGACCTATTCTCCATGAATTTGTCTAGTCCTTTTCTAAAACCATCTAGTCTTTATCAGTGTCACTCTGTTTAAGTGTGTGTCAGAGAGAGAAACAGTGTCTCTGTGTTTTTGATTGTTTTTCTTTGTAGGAGAATGAAAGAGAGAAGGTATATGTTTCAGATATTTATGTATCTGAAACAATGTATATGCTTGTGTGTAAGGTGGTGTGTGTATGCGCACACTGAGTAAATATTTTCTAAATTCTTAATTCCTTCACATTATCTTAGAGCCAAAACACACGAGAAGAAATACCTAGATTCAGCACGTGTTCTCTTACCTCAAGGTTTGCCGGGATCTGTAGGCATCCTGGAAGCTTAAAGTTTAGCATTTACAGAGCAGCAGGAAGGGGAAGGGAAATACAGGCGCCTGTATTTCCCTTCCCCTTCCTGCTGCTCTGTAAATGCTAAACTTGTTCTCTTACCTCAAGGTTTGTTGGGAAGTGTAGGTGTCTTGGCAGCTTAAAGTTTAGCATTTACAGAGCAGCAGGAAGGGGAAGGGAAATACAGGCGCCTGTATTTCCCTTCCTGCTGCTCTGTAAATGCTAAACTTTAAGCTTCCAGGACGCCTACAGATCCTGGCAAACCTTGAGGTAAGAGAACACGGGCTGAATCTAGGTATTTCTTCTCGTGTGTTTTGGCTCTTAGTAACTGTCAATATATAATCCTTTAGGACTGCCATCTCTGTATAAATCAAACTACGTTTCATCCAACACGCTTGAATCCAGACTCCCAGCCAGAAAAAAAAGGAAAACCAAGGCTGTATTTATATCCACCAAATCTTAGGTTAAAAAAAGTCCACTTTTTTTTTGGTATCTTCAAAGCTATTCCATAGAAAAAGGGAAAAGAAAACAGACAGTCTCTCTACTATAAGTAACTGCTCGGGGGAGGATCAGGCAGCCCCTCCCCCCCTTTAACTCTTTTTCTAGTAGAGTGATTTACAGGCTTTAATTGTTTATCTTCTGAATACTTTGACTACACTTGGCAATTAATTCACAGTTTGAAGGTAGGTTCAGTCTCAAGCAGAACAGAGATTAAATTCAAAAAGAGTCCAGTAGCACCTTTAAGACTAACCAATTTTATTGTAGCATAAGCTTTTGAGAATCAAGTTCTCTTCGTCAGATGCCTGATCAAAACTCTGATCAGGCATCTGACGAAGAGAACTTGATTCTCAAAAGCTTATGCTACAATAAAATTGGTTAGTCTTAAAGGTGCTACTGGACTCTTTTTGATTTTGCTACTACAGACTAACACGGCTAACTCCTCTGGATCTATGACCATAGAGATTAAATTGCTTCCGTTAAAGTCCGGCAGTCTCCAACTTTGTAGCCATTACGACTTTCCCTCTTCCCGTCTGGTCACAAGGAAAAAACTCTTCGAAAACTCTTTCCTCAGCTGCAACTGATGGATGAGTCCTCAAAGAAAAGATTCCCCAGCTTCAAAGCATTCTCCAGACACTTTTTAGAGATGTTAATCTCCCAGACGGGAGGGGTTCAGCTTGCCTCTGGAAGAGAGCTTCCAAGGCTTGACTGATCTCATTGGAGCATCACTGGCTTCTCCCCCTATATGAGAAAACTAGGATTTCTATTTCTCCTTGACTCTATGATATACCATACAGCTCACCCTCCAAAGCTGCCATTTTCTCCAGGGGAACAGATATCCGTAGTGTGGAGGTTAGCTGTAATTCTGGGAGGTTGCCAGGCCCTACCTGGAGGTTGACAACCCTATTATATCTAATTTTTAATAAGGTCAAAAACGTGGACAGAAATGTAGGCAGAAGAAGGCCATATACAAATAAATGGTATTTTTCTACAAACTTGGGTGAACCCTGGGTTTGCAAAAAAAAAAAAAAAAAGCAGCCCTGAAAAGTGAGGGGGAGAGGCATTAGGGGTCCTAAAATCCAGGGCCAGATTGATGGGGGGGGCAGGGGCCATCAAAGAAGGGGTGCCCGGTACAGCTGCCAGCCACCAGGAGTGTGTGGGTGGCTGAGCAGAGGGCTGAGAGCCTGCCCACGCCATTCGCCTGCCTCGAGGGCAGGGGGCGCATGGCAAGCCTGCCGCCCCATCAGCATGTCACCCGCGCGGCAAGCTGGCTGCCCCAGCGTGCCGCAGAGCTGGCGGTGGCAGCACGTGTGGCTGGGAGGCCGCCCGCACCATTCGCCTGCCCCACAGGACAGGGGGCATGCAGCAAGCCAGCTGCCCCCTCAATGGGGCAGGCAACTGGCATGGGCGGTCTCCCAGCCACCCGTGCTACTGCCGCCAGAGTGCCAGCTCCATGGCATGCTGGGGCAGCTGGCTTGCCACGGGGTGGCGCGCTACACCCTGCATGATGACATCACTTCCATGACACATGACATCACACAGTGCCAGGAGCATGCACGCACTGCACACGCATGCGGGGGGCCAGACTTGGGTTGCCCTGGGTGCCGGAAACCCTAGATCCAGCCCTGCTAAAATCAAAGAAATGAGATCTCATGGCATGCCATCACATGATCAGCCTCCATCTTGGTAACTGCCTAGCAATCCCCAAGATGCATTGGTGGGCAAAGGGTTGCTAGGAGGGAAGGAAGGCCATCTGCTTAGGAAATGGGCGCTGAGCACCAACAAAATTTGGACTGCTAAGGAACCTGTATCCAGTCTGGTGCTCAGCAGCCCCCCAAATCAGTGAGCACCACTGGGAGGGGGAGAAAGTGATAGCTGGAAGAGGGAGGTGCTGAGCACTGGCTGGAGGAGGTATGTTTGGAGTGCTGGCAATGTTTGAGCTGGGAAGGAGTCTGTGGCCAGTCTTTCTTTCCTGAGGGTGAGGACAAGGAGATGATAGCAGCAGGGCAGATTGAAGAAAGAGAAGAGAGTAAGAAGAAGGTGGGGAGTATTGTTGAGAGTAAGAAGGAGGAAAAGAAGGAAGGGTGGGAGGAGGGAGTGGAGAAAGGCGGCTGTGGTATGTGTGTAAGAAGCCAGAGAAGAAAGTAAGGACCATTGAACGGATTTCCCTATAGTTTTCTTGTGTATTTTGTATTCTATAAATACAAGTTTTCATCTTGTATTTATAGAATACTAAACATTCCCCTTCCTGCGAGGATCCGAAAGACTGCAAGGCAGAAGGGGTGGGGGGTGGGGACAATCAGGGACAGGGATTCAGGGTTGCAGAAAATTTTTAAAGGAAAAAACAAGAGAGGTTTTGTAAAAAAAATAAAACCTCACCAAAACTGTCAAAAAGATATTTATGCTTGCATAGACATTTCAACTTAAAGACAAAAAAGTTGTCTTGTGAGATAGTGTTATAAGGTCTGTGCAGCCATTTCGGAATTGTCGAGTACCAACTCCAATAAACCTTGATATGCCATATGGGAGCGAAGAAGGCAACCCAAACTGGCAAAGATGGTGGTCTTTGGAGGGGCAAGGTTGCCCAGCAGACATAAGTGGGAGGAGAAGGTGGGTAGCTGCAGCCAAGAGAGAGAAGGCAGCTGGAGGAGTCTGGGTTGGTGAGCAGCAGCAGCTGGGGGGGGGGAGAGAAGGTGGCAACAGCACGTATTGCCCTACTCTACTTATATTACTTCTGCCAGGCTTTTGGTATGGTTTTCTCTATGGCTTCTGTCTTATGCTACCCTTGTCATGGGAAGCTTCATTCTAACATTAATGGATTAGACCCATTTAAAGAGAACAGTCCACTCACTAAGGTGTTTATCAGATGCAGCTTCTTTTTGAAGATATCAAACTTGTCAGCACTGGTAACATGGCTAGATTTGGTTCAATCCATAATTTACCAAAGTTACATCAGTGGGTACCCAAGGCCCATATCAGGACCTGACCATCTGTTTCAGTGTCCTTAGCACTCATCTGACCCTGCTCCACTGCCTCCTCCTTGCTATTATCACTTGCCCACTTGTGTTCTCCCAGCTTACATGGAGAGAGTGACAGAGTGCTACCTGCTTGTACACCTGGTCTCTGCCTTTGTGTAGTTGGAGTTTGGTCGTTGCCAAAGAGTCCAATCCTCTTTGTTTTACAGAATGAGAAGGTGAGGTGAGGTGAGTGGCTGTTGTTACTGCTTCTTGCTGCTGTTGCCACTTACTTATTTATCCATCTGCTGTCTCTCAGGAGAGCGGTATGGTGAACAAGCAAGAAGTTCGATGGACAAGTGATAAGAAGGAGCAGTGACTGCTGAAATGGCTGCCAGAAGAAGGAAAAAAAGTAGTTCAGCCCCTGAAAGAAGGTCTAGTGAAGGTATCTTTCCCAAGGACCTCGATACTACAGATAAGGGAAATGTTCTATGGTGTGTTTACATGTTCTATATATATTTTTTGCCAACTGTTTTAAATTTCTGCTTTTCACTCCTAGTACTGTAGATTGTTTGTATTGTGTATGTCTTTTTATTTGCAACTGACAGTATCTACATTGCCATGTACATCATTTATATACATAATATATGATACTTATGATGAACAAATGATATTGAAAAATGTGTACATTAGAGATGGGGGGAAAAATGAACGATGCAGTTTGTGGTTCGTCACATTTCACGGACCATGAACCACAAACTTTCATGAACCTGCCCTGGTTCACGAACCAGTTTGTTTGGTTTGTGAAAACATCACATCTGGGTCAGCAAATTGTCACTTCCAGTTCAGCAGAAGGCCACTTCTGGGTCAGCAGAAGGTCTGCAGAAAGTCCATCCCCTGTTACTTAGGAAACTGATTGATCAGCGCCAGGCTGTATGCAGAGACGGACCAAAAAATGAACCAAATGAACCTAAAGATTGTGGCGGTTCATCAGAAATGGGCTCTGATGAACCGCTGGTTCACGAATCACGAACCAGCCCAGTTCGTGCTGAATTTTGGTTCATATTTCAGTTCATGCCCATCTCTAGTGTACATGTTAGGGTAAATATTCAGTGCAAGAAAACAAAAAGGCATATTTTTTAAAAAAAATGGTTTGAATCTTGAGGAGGATTTCCATTAATTCCCCCCTCGCATTGCAGATCTCTTACTTCCCCTCCATGCTGTTCACGTCATTTCTGTCAGCAGAAATGTTTGGTAGCATCCAAGGCAATGACTGATTTGCACAAGGGAGAAGCAGAACTGAAACTGAGATTTCCAGGCAGAAACAGCAGGGATGAGAAATATGAAACCATTCCCCCCTCAAAACTGGAGCCATCAATGAATATACTATCCCCTATGAGAAGCTGTATTTGAATAAATAAATATTTGATCTGTTTCAGTGAATGTAGACCAAATTGAATCAAAATCTAACTTTAAATTTCATCAAAGGAGTTGATATTTCTGGCATCTACTTCTAATAATGGGGTCAATAAGTGAAGTAATGGCAAAGAGGGGAATGGTTTGAGCACGTACCATTTTGTCTACCATTGAAGAACCAAAATTACCTCCATATTTCTGGTATGTATGGAAAGGATTAAACGTCAAAAGGCATAGTTTAGCTTATTTTAAAATGAGCTGTAATATCATGCCATATTATTCCAGAGAGACATGAAAAAGAGCTCTGAGAAATGCTGATGCAAGGGAAATCTCTATTATGAGGAATGTATTGGGTTTTATTCCAGGTTCAGCCATGCTTCACAATGAAAAGAATCTGTAATTTTTATGGCAAATACTGGACCACATTTGAAACCATCTGGCCTTCACATGTAAGCCATATAACATTCCTGCTTCTCACAGACTTTGTCTATAAGCCAAATGAAACCTGACAGCTTTGCTGTGCACTTGAATGTGACACCAAGTGAAGTTTCAGGGAGCATGGACTCAAGGGAACGGAAACCAAATCAGTCTTTCTCATAAGCTTTGTTTAAACTTACATGTCTCTATTTTGGTCTCTTAAGGGTGAAATTCAGGACAAATTTTAGACAGCTGGTGTGTTTATGTATCATTCTAAATGTGAGTGTTATTATTTTAATGGTAATTCATTTACATGCCTTTGTAAAATAACCCATAATGATTTTATTTGGGAGAGACAGAATGGTACCCAAAGCTGTAGACTCACTGTTAATTTCATTGGGTGTTCAAGAGAGGTCTCTTCAACAACCTTCCTATTCATCACATCTAGAACATTTATCATTCATTGAAATGAGGCAAGACATTGTAAGTTTGAAACTGTGTAGAAAGTTTGAATATATTGTCCATTTTTCAAGGAGCGCAAGTTGAGATTCATGATGCATCATAGATCATTTTTGGCAAAGTTAGTCTTAGCTAGGTGCTTCCTGCAAAAAGAAAATAAATCCTAGGGGCTCCGGCACAATAGTGTATTGTGAAGGCTTGGCACTAAATACTCAGAGTACTATGATATCTGAGTGGGCTGTAGAGTTCTAATAATTTTAATGATTCACATGAATGAGATCAATTGTGGAACATGAAATGGCAACATTGGCCATATGGGAGCTGGATGACCTAAAAAACCATCAACAGGATCTAACCAAGGTAAAATTTCAGTTAGAAATATATTTAGAGGTGGTAGGGGATTCCATAGACTAGAGAGTTGACACTATTTATCATGGCAAAATATTGACAATCCAGCCATAAGCACCTCAGTGGGTCAAAATTAGCAGGCCATGTGATAAGCAGACTCCCTTAGTTCTGTTCCAATTGTACTCTGTTCCCTGGTTATTTCATAGACTCTGCTCTTGTTACCCAATGAGGTCTCCTTGTAAATTGGGAGGACTTACTAACAAGGAGAAGCTTGCAAGAGGAGGGGTAACATAAGGATCTTTGTGCCTATATATACGAGGATTCCTCCCTCTAGAGAACTCTTTAAACAAATAGGCAGATTTTCAACCAAAATATTTTTTAAAAAATGTATAAAATAACAAAGATCAATGGCATAACATGCACACAGCAAATACACACACAGCACACACAGAGAGCTAACCAGAGAAACAGTGAAGAAAGTGGGAATAGAGGTTCGAGGGTTGAGTTGTATTTACTAGTTCCAGGATTGGTTTGAGAGTGAAGAAGTTTCCATGGAGGAGCAGCATGGAAGGCCAGCATCTCATGAAAAAGGAGAGAGCGGACTCAGACTTGCAGTCTGAGGATGCATGGGTGGGAGGTCCCAGGATACACTGAGCACATAGCAGTACAGCCTAATTAAAGAGCAAAACATATCTTGAGGCAAAACCAACATCTTGCTCCCAAAGACAATAGCTTGATGGCTGTTTCCCTGAGCTGGAACAATAAGACTGGGAGGGCTTGATTGTGCCTTCCAGAGAGGAACTAAAGGTGTAAAAAGATGATTGATTGCTCCTGCTGGCTAGATGAGTGAGGCTTATCAGTCCCTGAGTGACTCAGGTGAGGAAATGGGATCAGGGAAGATTGGCAGGGTGGATGACGAGATTAACTCAAGAGCTACAGGAGGCCCTTTTGTTATTCAGTTCACCTCCAGAGTGAGGGCTGAAGCTAGTCTGACCTCATGTTCATATTCCAGTAGTTTTCCATCTTGGCCAGGCAACCTGTTTGGGCTTAAGGCACATGAGGAGAGGGACTTGGGTTATTCCATATTCATAAGCGAGGGCAGGTCTGATCACTAACATTCTGATCATCTTCCACTGAATGTATGTTCTTCACTTGGCAAATACTGGACATCTTAGTAAAGAAACTATAGTGCTTGTCATGTGAACATGAGGTTGTGGAATTATACACTCATGGAAACAAATGGTTTCCCTTTGTTTGCACTTGACAAGCCTTATTTAAAGTTTTGGAACACTTCCTGCAAGATCTCTTGGAATCACAGAATTGCATATCCACAGAGGAAATCTTTTTTCAAGGTGCCCATTGCTCTGTGGGCATTAACATATACGTTAGTTAAAAATGAGCAAAACACCAGCAGAAGAACTGCAAAATTCCAGTTGATGAAATTCCAATCCAGTAAGTAATTGGTTGGTTGGGGAGGATCAAAATCTGATATTAAATCTTTTAGAAAAGGATTCTGTGATCTTCCCTAAGTAGGATAGTATGGTACTTATTTTGGGTTGCTAGCCCCCAGTTGCCACCTCCCCACCACCCAGAGGCAGGCCAAAGCCCACGGCAAAATGGCATGTGTGTGCTCTGCAGGTCTTCCAATGGTTTCACTTCTGGTTTAAACTGGAAGCAGGGTCTCTGCAGGGCCAATTTTTTAGGAATAGACCCCAAATATAGCAAAAATAAGACACTCCCCTCCCAAGCAGGCACCCACTATTTTTAAGGTTGGGTGGCCCTGCGACTCTGAATGTATTAGAACCTTATAATATTTGTGTCATGTCCTTTGAACATTAATTATAAAATAAGGAGTTGGGAGACCTATCATTAATAATTAATGGGCCATATAATGTTATGATTCCCTCACTCTGAAATATATTGTAATCAGTGTTCCCTGTAATAACACCTCACCCACAGGTAACTTGTGCAAAAATTACATCTTTGGAAGAGAAATATTTAATTTGCATTTTTAATGCACAGCACAGCCTTCTAAGCTAGACAAAAAATTTTCCTTCAGTATATCAGGCTAGGAGTCTGTTGATAATGTCACTTGCTACATCTGACTCTAAAAAAGCCCACTTTTTCATATCAACCACTTCTCCTAGCCTGATGGTTCGTGCCCATCTCTAGTCGAGAACACAGTTTGCCTTTTTTATAGTAGGACATGGAATCGTGCAATTGCACTACTCTACTGTTCTCATATTTATGAAACACTTTTGCATTTAAAACTTTGAATTGGAAATCAGCAGTACAGAATGGAGTACTACACATGCCCAGTTTCTACAGAAGCTGAAAGACAGGACAATGGTATAGTGTAATCCCGTATGTGCTCAAAAAAAAAAAAAAAAGGAAAGTTGAGTGGGAATGTGCCAACGTCATTTGTAATGAGGCACAGATAAAGAATGTGTTTTTTGTTTTGGGACTTTTTTTTTTATGATGAACACCCACAAAATACTCATGAGGATGATGCATGTGAAAGGTGAGTTCTTGAAGTGGATCAGGAAGATGCAGCTTTGGGACAGGGAAAGCCCCCCGCAAATGGAACATGTGGAAGCGGCCATGCTCAGAAGTCATCTCTTAGGGATAGAGGGTGGAAATGTGTAGCCGTTTGGGCAAAAAAATAGGCAAAGAGGATTGTGTTTATTACCCATCGCTCGGTAGTAGATACTTTTTGTGTACCATGTTTTTTCCCTTTCAGTAATCAATGAGTTTATGTACAAGTCAGAATACATTTTTTAATATAAAAGTGGTATTTTAGTGTGGTCATTTTGCCCTGCAAAAGTTTATCTTTTCCCATACTTAACAAGGTGCATATTAAAGTAACCAAGGGAGATTTCTGTCTATAGTAGAATTACCCTAGCAAGATAGATTCATAAAAATTTGCCTCTATGAGAAGAGAAGATGGTGGTAGGTGGCTAGGGAGACTGGTGGGGACATGGGTGCACACATTCATGCCAATTGCATGATATCATTTCCAGGTTGAGACATGTTTTTTTTAAAAAAATAATATCTCCTGAATTCTAGAGTAGTGTGACATCACACTGTCAATGCAATGAGGATTTCCCCCTTATTTTTTCCCCTGCTGGTCTACTGAGTGGTAGTGGGGAGTCAGGGGGCTGCTGGTGGAAGAACTCTATAGCAGGAGGTCTGGTAACCCTAGAAATGCCTGTGATTGATATATGAATGAAGGTACTTGAAAAGAGATTTTTGATTAGCAGAACTAAAATCTAGAGATATCTACCTGCTTCTGCTGGTAGTGGTGGGGAAAAGTTCTTGTTTTTGTTTCAGTTTATTCTCATTAATAACTTGAGACCTAAGCTAGATGAGCAAATTCCACAATTCCATGATATAACAGAGGAGACTATGACAAGAATTTTGCAACATTACAGGGAAAAAAATTGCCCTGGTGTCTGGTTATGGAAGTAATAGGGGGTGTATCAACATAACAAACTGTCATTCATCATCCATGTGAAATGTACTTATCCCCGTTAACATCTGAGACTTTATGTGGAACAACTTATCTCAACAACAACAACAACAACAACAACAACAACACACATACATTGGTGGCATGGATTAGGTCCTCAGTTGTAGGAAAGTTTCACACTACAGACTTTCTCTTTGTTAGTGATGAACAACTTGCACACCTCCTTTACAACTCTGTTGCTGTGCTGTTGTGGTTAAATGTATGAACCAAGGACATATAGGTGGATTATCAGCTTCCCAACTAGTGTATATGTACTTCATTAAGGCTAGGAAGAGGGGCTGTGGCTCAGGGTAAGGCACCTGCTTTGCAAAAGGTCACATGCTCAATCCTGGTGTTTCCAGTCAAAAGGGATCAGGTGGTAAATAATGTGAAAGTTCTCTGCCTGAGACCCAGGAGACCCACTGCCCTTCAGAGCAGATGATATTGACCTTGATTGACCAGCAGTCTGATGCTGTATTAGGCTGCTTCATGTATGTATTTATGTATTATGCCACTTGGTAAACGACTGTATTGTATTTACTGAGGTTTGCAGCTTAGAATGTGCTAGTAGTATAATGAAAGACCATGCAACAAGTCCATGTCTGGATCTTTCGGTGTCAGGTTGTAGTTTAAGTTACTTCTGTACAGAACATTCTGCAAAAAAGTAATTCCATTCAAGTCAATAAAATTGCAGGGGAGTAAAGATTGGGAACTATAGCCTAGACAATCTGGAACATCCAGTCTTCCATTTTCAGCTACTGATCTGAATGCAGATCTTCCTTTTTTATGCCAGTTCTGCCAAAATCTTGTATCAGAACCACAGGAAACCAGTTGTAACATTTATAATATGTCAACCAATTTCCAGTCTCAGCATAATGAAAAATGTTTATGGCCATAACCAGGTATAGAATTTGCTCAGGTGCCAAAAGGACCGACATTTAAATTATAAATTAAATGTGCAGCATTGTCAGTTTTAAAAGACTTGCATATAGCACTTTAATAGATTGGTTCCCTTATGGAAGCTGCAGTTGTGAAAAGATCAGATCCTTGTGCCTTGTATATTTAATCTGATCATTTAAAAGTGTGTGTTTTATTTAAAACTGATGGTAGTTTAACCATTTATGTAAAGGTAAAGGTAGTCCCCTTTGCAAGCACTGAGTCATTATTAAAACATGGGGGACGTCATATAACATTGTTTTCTTGGCAGACTTTTTACGGGGTGGTTTGCCATTGCCTTCTCCAGTCATCTACACTTTACCCCCAAGAACCTGGGTACTCATTTTATCAACTTTGGAAGGATGGAAGGCTGAGTCAACCTTGAGCCGGTTATCTGAACTCAGCTTCTGCCAGGATCGAGCTCAGATCGTGTGAGCAGAGCTTGGGCTGCAGTACTGCAGCTTACCACTCTGTGCCACAGGGCTCTTTATGTACCTGAGTTTAATATTAAACGTGCTTTTGTGTGCATGTTACAATATTAAAGTAATAATATTTAAAATTATTCCTTTCATTTGTGAGGTTGTCTGGTATGGACGCCCTTTTAAAAACTGCATCACTGCATCACAGCCATCGACATTATTGTCCCGTCATCCTCTCCGAGCCCGCAAATGGGTAGCTCCTTGGTTCACCGAGGAGCTTCACCAGATGAAGCAGTCTCTGAAACGACTAGAGCAAGTGTGGAGATGAGGCCATGATGAAGAGGCAAGACCATCTTATAGGATGTTTATGAAAGCCTATGAGGTGGCAGTGAAAGCAGCAAAGAGGGATTTCTTTGCTGCTTTCATTGCGTCTGCTAGCTCACACCCAGCTCAATTATTTCAAAAAGTTCGGTCCTTGGTCTCCCTCTCTCAGGGAGACTGCCAAATTCTTAATTTGACTATTGGCTGTGAGGCTTTTGTGAGCTATGTTGCGGGCAAAATCTTGTCCCTTTGCTGTGGCCTGCTGCCCACTGTTGATACAGTAAGGGAACTGGAGACCCCTTGGCCATCTTCTGGGTCTGTATTAGATGATTTCAGGCTGCTCTCCTGGGATGAAGTTGACAAGATCCTGCAGGGGATGAGGCCAACCACCTGTCCTCTGGACCCCTGCCCATCCTGGCTGTTGAAGGCCAGCTCGGAGGGGCTACAAGACCATTTGGAGGCCATTGTTAACATCTCCCTGAGCTCTGTGGTTTTTCCCAGAGTGTTAAAGGAGGTGGTGGTGCGGCCCCTCCTGAAAAACATCTTTGGACCCAACCGACCCATTCAGTTACCGCCCAGTGTCGAACCTCCTGTTTCTGGGCAAGGTGATTGAGTAGACGGTGGCGGTACAACTGCAGGAATTCCTGAATGATGCTGTAGTCCTGGACCCACTCCATGCTAGCTTCTGTCCTGGCCATGGGATGGAGATGGCCTTGGTTGACCTTTGCAGGCATCTGGATCGAGGCGGGTCAGTGCTGCTTGTGTTACTCAATTTCACAGCAGCGTTTGACACAGTCGACTATGACTTGTTGGCCAGCTGCCTCGCTGACATGGGGATTAGGGGGACAGCCTTGCAGTGGCTGGTATCCTTTCTCCAGGGTTGGGGACAGAGGGTGGCGCTTGGGGGAGATCTATCACCCCATCACCCTTTGGTGTGCAGGGTTCCACAAAGGGTGATACTCTCCCAGATGTTATTCAACATCTACATCTGCCCCCTCGCCCAGTTGGTGCGTAGGTTTGGGCTGGGCTGTCATCAATATGCAGATGACACCCAGCTTTTTCTGTTGATGGCCGGCCGGCCAGACACAGCCCCAGACAATCTAGCCAGACCTCTGCAGGCTGTGATGGCATGGTAGAAACAGAGCAGGCTGAAACTGAACCCGGTGAAGATGGAGGTCCTGCAGCTGGGATGGGGGCTGCTAGATGTTGGGATCCAGCTCCCTGCCCTGGATGGGACACCACTGGCAATTTTGCCAGTGGTAAAGAGTCTGGGCATGCTCCTGGATGCCTCCCTGTCAATGGAGGCCCAGGTCATGGCAGTTGCCAAGTCTGCATTTTTCCATCTCTGTCAGATCAGGCAACTCGCCCCTTAACTGATGCCCCAGGACCTGGTTACAGTGACCCATGCAATGGTCACCTCCAGGCTAGATTATTGTAATTTACTCTATGCTGGGCCTGATCCGGAAACTACAACTGGTCCAGAATGTGGCAGCACGGGTCCTGACAGGTATATCCTACCAGTCACATATCACACCTGTCCTGTGCCAGCTGCACTGGCTTCTGGTTGAATTCCAAATCAGGTTCAAGGTGTTGGTTCTTACCTTTAAAGCCCTGAACGGGTTGGGACCGGCATATCTTCGGGACCGCCTCTCCCTGTATGTTCCCTGGAGACTGCTTCAATCAGCAGATAAATGTTTACTGGTGGTCCCCAGCCCAAAGGAAGCCCGCCTCGCTTCAATCAGGGCCAGGGCCTTTTCAGTTCTGGCCCCAGCATGGTGGAACACTCTGTCAATGGAGACCCGGGCCCAGCAGGACATATTATCGTTTCGCTGGGCTTGTAAGACAGAGCTGTTCTGCCAGGCATTTGGTGGTTGAAGGGGGCGGTGCCATGTCGGCCTCCCACCTTTGGGGTGGGGTGGGGTGGGGGTTCTCCCCACCATTGCACCTTAATGTATTTGGTTAATTTATTTTATTATTGTTTATTGTATGTTGACTTTAGAATTATTGTTTTCTTGTTTTTATTGATTTTAACTGTTGTTCACCACCCAGAGCCCCTGAGGATGGGCGGTTTATAAATTGTAATAATGATGATGATGATGATGATGATGATGATGATGATGATGATGGGATTCTCTGCATAAATGCCTGCTTAATTTCCCTTTGGTTCACTCATTTCCCCCTTTTGGTTAGCAGTATTCAGAAACACTCAGCCTCCCCACATCCTGTCAAGGTCAAGGTTAAGTTTGATGATGGATGTGCCTGAAAATCACATGCATTGGTCATATTGCATAGAACTGTGAGACAGAAAGAAGACAGTATAGGAGTGTGCACTGGGGACCACAGCAACCTAACAATGTGACAGCAATGAGACAACCAAAGATAGTTAGGTGTCATGAAACAGACGTTTTCAAGAGGATACAGCACAATGTGCTCTCCAGATAGCAGAGAGGTGGGAAGTGGGAGAGGAGCCAGATACTGGGTCAGTGTTACTTTATTTCCTCTTGTTGCCTTTCTTCTGAGATATTCTTCTAATGTATTTGTGTTTCATCTAGAATCTATGTTGCAGATGTTACAGAAGGCCCAGGAACAAATGAATTCTACAGGTAGGCAAACTAAGTGGGCTACTTGTCTTGTGTCAAGCCAGCCTATATTTGGTGCATAATGTTCCATAATCTTTACACAGTAAGGAATGTTTATTAAGACTATGATTTATATGGCACCCTATAAATAATAATCAGGAAAAGAGATGGACAGATCAATCTTCCATCGAGTCCACTTTCTTCAGTGACAGTGCTCTAATTGTTAGATCAACATTTTTCAGATAACCCTGACTTCTGTCATGTATTGGAATGTGTGTGTGTGAGTGAGAGAGAGAGAGAGAGTGCGTAGCTATCTATTTATCTTCATCCTGTGATTTGAATAAGGATGTGAAGCAAAACATGAAGAGATGATACATGGTGCTTAACAGGTTTGAAAATTAAAAGATATATCCCTGCCCCAAGGAGCTTACAAATCTAAATTTTAGCATGATAGAAGACAAATGCAGAGAAAGTAGAGGAGAAGAGAGATGGTCAAAAGTAGCAATGGATGAATCTGAAGAAATGCATTTGCATGTAGTACAAAATTGAACAAAGTGAGCAACTATGTGCCATACAGTGAAAGATAAAAAGTAAATAAACAATAAATGATGCAGCTAAGAAATAATTAGACAAATTAAAAATGACAATGTGTACACCAGGTTGGCATACTGTGAGCAACATAGAATGTGGGATTATAAAGGTTTATATTATATGCAATGGAGTACATATTCTCTCCCATATGAAGGTGCCTTTCTGAACCATTCCATCCCGCTACAGATTAACTGAACATTGATCAATATCCACTTAAAAAGATTTATTTTGGATGCGGTGGTGGAAAGTGGCATCAAGTCTTATCTGAGTTATGGCAATCCCTGCTGGAGTTTTTGAGGCAAAAGACTAACAGAAGTTGTTTGCCATTGTCTACCTCTGCATAGCAACCCTGGTCTTCTTTGGAAGTCTCCCATTCAATTACTAACCGAGGCTGACCCTGCTTAGCTTCTGAGAACTGATGCAATCAGGCTTGCATGAGCTATCCAGGTCAAGGTATTTTGGATGTAGTGCTGAAAAACCCTTGATTTTGTATGTAGGTGTGAGAAAATAGATGAGCTAGAATTAACCTCTGTTAATGTCATTAATGTATAATATTTAGTTAACCAAGTAACATGTTGAGATTAATGATAACACGTTCTTGTGCACCAAAAGCACAAATGAGCTCTCCTGGGCAATTTAGTAAGAACCATACTGAATGCAAAAGAGAGAATGATTTTCTCTGACTTGGTGATCTGTCCCATCCACAAAATGAATGGGCTCTTCTGAGACATTCCAGATGGGTCCAGAAGATCCCGTTATCAAGGAATTACCAAGTTGCAGCAATTTATATTGTTATCTTTTAATATTCCTTTCCTTAAAAATTAATGTTCAGACAGTTTATCTTCCTGAGATAACATTTTCCAAGCTTTTAAAATAAAATAGCTCCCCAAAGTCACTCCATTTTTATATTTTGTATTTTGTAAAATGTCTCCTTTTTTGCTTTCCAATAGCAATTTAAAAGATTGTTTTCCAGTAAAGAGAATAAAATAATGCATTTAGTTGACTAAAGATCAATGCAAAATTGCAAAATCAGAAGTTGAAAGCTCCTATTTGTTCACAAGATGAACAACGAAAAATTAAAAGAGGTTCTATTTTTCATTGTAGCAATTAAAGTATATTTTTTTCACTCCAGCTTCCAATTATTTTGTAAATGTTCCTCTTTTAACATTGCAAACAGGTGGATAAAAAACACAAAAAGTAAAAATATTTTTTAAAGATTTTTTTAAAAAAATGTCCAAGTAAATTCTATGGTTGCTCAAGATGACTCACCAATTACAACATGAACTGTTTGTTACAGCTGAAAAATATGGCAAGTGCCATACATTGGTCATTTGGATTTCAAAAGCAATTTGAAATGGGTTTCATATTTGAATGGTACAAACATGGAATCATATTTTGAGTGTGAATCCCTTTTTTTTAGTTGCTCTTGTGTTTTATGTTTTTTGGACTGCATGGGAAGATTTGGAAAGGGCAGAATTCTCACTGACACAAGTTTTGACATAGGTGCAATCTGGTACACGCAGGCGTTTTCAAACAAGAAGTTCACATGAATGTAGCAATATGTTGGTTTGTAAGAAGACATAGCCAATACAAAGAAACAAGATCCATCAGAGAATGACGGTGACAGCTATAACAGCAGCCTGCAAGTTAGGGCTGCCAACTACCTGAAGAAAAATGTGTCTTGCTCCTTTATTTATGTATTTATTTATTTAAAACATTTCTATATCACCTTTCCACCCAAATGGGATCTCAAGGCAGTGAACATCACAACATTAAAACAGCATTTAAAATAAGGTATATATATAATATTTAAACAATTCAACAGAAACACATAGATATACAAACACACATAACATCACAACCAGGCAGTAGGGCCAATAAGAGTTTCTGGGTGTATGCTGAAGAAAACAAAAGTTTTCACCCATGGGTGGAAGACAACAACAGAGGGAGAAAGATGAATCTCACTAGGGACTGAGTTTCAAAGTTTCGATACAGTGACCAAGAAGGCCCTTTCTTGAGTTGCACCCATCTAGCGTTTGTGATGGGGGCACCCAAAGTAGGGTTTCTGAAGACAGGTAGGTTCATATAGGAGAAGGTGATTCTTCATGTATGCTGGGTTCAAGCCATATAGGGCTGGAAGCAAACTGGAAACCAGTTAAGAAGACTAGAGTAATATGATCCACATGATCCACTCCAGTAAACATTCTGGCTGCAGAATTCTATACAAATTGTAGCCTCCAGATAGTCTTTAAGGGCAGCCTCATGTGCAGCACGTTATAGTAATCTAATCTTGATCGTACCAGGGCAAAATCTTACCATGGTGGCAAGATCTTTCTCACCCAGGAAGGACTGAAGCTGGTGAAAGGGACCGCTGGTCACAGCTACTACCTGTTTATCTAACAGGAGACTGGGACCAGAAGCACCCCCAAGCTATGAATTTTTAGGGGCAGTGCAACCTCAGCCAAAACAGGAGATATTCCATTTCTTGGGTTAACACTAGAGATGGGCATGAACTGGAAAAAAACTGAACCATGTGGTTTGTGGTTTGTCAAATTTCATGAACCACGAACTTTCACAAACCCTGCCCCTGGTTCACAAACTGGTTCATTTGGTTAGTGAAAACGTCACATCCGGGTCAGAAAATCATCACTTCCGGGCCAGCAGAAGGTCTGCAGGAAGTCCATCCCCTGTTGCCTAGGAAACTGATTGATTGGCACCAGGCTGTCTGCAGTCATGAACCAAAAAACGAACCAAACGAACCAGCTGAAAAGTTTGTGCTGGTTCATCAGAAATGGGATCTGACAAACCATGGTTCGCGAACCACGAACCAGCCTGGTTCGTGCTTAAATTTAGTTTGTATTTCAGTTCATGCTCATCTCTAGTTAACCTCACTATCCCCAGTAGCACCTCTCGTTTTGTTGGGATTAAGTTTCTGTTTGTAACAACAACAACAACATTCAATTTATATACCACCCTTCAGGAAAACTTAACACCCACTCAGAGCAGTTTACAAAGTGTGTCATTATTATCCTCACAACAATCACTCTGTGAGGTAAGTGAGGCTGAGAGAGCTTTGGAAGAGCTGTGACTGACCCAAAGTCAGCTGACTTCAAGCAGAGGAGTGGGAATCTATATTGGAGACCTGCAACTCTACACCAAACTGGTTCTTGTTAGCCCTCATCTGTCCCAAAACTGCTTCTGGGAACCTGTTCATGGTTTCCATAGCTTCCATGGGATCTTCTGAAAGCATGAGATAGAGTTAGGGGCCATCCACATATCTGTGGCAAATCAGCCCAAATCTCCAGATGACTTCTCTCAGCAGCTTTATGTAGATGTTGAAAAGCATGGGGAACAAGATAGAATCTTGGAGGACCCCAAACGCCTGAGGCATAGCAGTAGTGACCCAACACCGCACTATGAGTAGACCTGACCATCACAGAACAGAGCCTCCAAGTCCCAACCCTGAAAGGCTGTCTAGAAAGATACCAAAATCAATGGTATCAAAAACTGCTGAGAAGTCCAGGAGAATTAATAGGGTCACACTCCCCCTGTCCATCTTCCAGCAAAGGTCATCCACTAGGGTGACCAAGACCATTTCAGTCCCATGATTAGGCCTCAAAACAGATCTTCATTTAGAATCCCTAAAAGTGCCCAGCCACCACTTGTTCAATGAAATGTTATTTACTAGGAGATGTTAATTACCTTTGTAACAAGAAAAGCTTCAACTACCCACTTCTATGCATTAAGCCTTCATTAAAAGGGCAGAATAAGTTCTCTCCAGGCAGATGGCCACCCTACTGGGAGTCTACAAACACCCCAGTCCTGCAGTAAGTCTTTACAACCACTAGGGGCACCCAGCCTTTTTTCTACTACAGGACATTTTAAACCTTGAGTCTGAAGCTGGTTTTCCCTAGACTTGTTATACAAATGCAAAACCTACGTTGATTAGAAAGAAGAACATGCACCTTAAATGGGTCTCTTCTGATTCCTGTCCAGTGTTAACATTCTCATGTGCCACAAAGACAGTGAGAAGGGCCCAAAAGTATTTCTTAGCATCTTGAGAGAGAGATTTTAGTTTCTAAAGTAATTCTCAACACGAAGCTCAACATGCTCTTTAGGCTTGAAGAATCATTTGTGAGTATTGTTAATGAGGTATCACAATGGAAGAAGTATATTTAACAGAAGGTAAAAATCTAGTTAATGGTAGTGATCCAATGAACTGAGAGCACAGCAGAATGCTGCATACATTCTCTAATCCTTGTGACATTTTCAGAAACTAGTAAAGAGTCCAGTAGCACCTTTAAGAGTAACCAACTTTACTGTAGCATAAGCTTTCGAGAAACACAGTTCTCTTCATCAGATGCTAATGAAGAGAACTATGTTTCTCGAAAGCTTATGCTAAAATAAAGTTGGTTAGTCTTAAAGGCACTACAGGACTCTTTACTATTTTGCTACTACAGACTAAAATGGCTAACTCCTCTGTATTTCAGAGACTAGGTAATTCTGACCAAGGCATTGACACTGAGGGAATTTCTTCACAGTGTGAGTTACTTTTAAGTAGGAAATGGTCAGGCCAAAATGGAGCCACCTTCCCTAAGCCACTAGAATCCTCAGGAGGTAAAGCAGAATGTATCACTTCAGAGTATTTGTAGGAGTGTTTATGTTCATCCTCCAAAAAAATGGAGAAGGGGAAAACCCAAACCCAAGCCTTTGCACATCAAGAGGAAAGGTGGTAGCATCTCAGTCCATTCCCTGCTGTGCTAATCTCTATTTATCGGAAGGATTTTTTTTAAATATCAGGAAGCATTCAAATATATGATTCCCTACTTGCTGTTTGAAGTGGTAGAGCCGATTCTACCACCTCTGAACTCAGCCACATCAGTACCATCATATTCTACTGCCTGTGAAGACCATAATTTAAAGATCTATGTAGTGATTAGGCATTATTAGGCATTATTGAGCATTGGTTTGGCTCACGTCTTGCTTACTAATGATAAACAGGGAGCCAATTGTTCACTTAATTGTTTGGATGCACCTGACTGAATTTGGATATGTCCATATAGAATCATAGAGTTGGAAGGGGCCATACAGACCATCTAGTCCAACCCCCTGCCCAGTGCAGGATCAGCCTAAAGCATCTCTGACAAGTATTCATCCAGCCTCTTCTTGAAAACTGCCAGTGAGGGGGAGCTCACCACCTCCCTAGGCAGCTGATTCCACTTTTGAACTACTCTGACGGTGAAAAAGTTTTTCCTAATATCCAGTCGGTACCTTTGTGCATGTAGTTTTAGCCCATTGCTTCGCGTCCTACCCTCTGCTGCCAACTGGAACAGCTCCCTGTCCTCCTCCAAATGACAGCCTTTCAAATATTTAAAGAGAGCAATCATGTCCCCCCTCAACCTCCTCTTCTCCAAACTAAACATTCCCAAGGCCCTCAGCCTTTCCTCGTAGGGCTCAGTCTCCAGACCCCTGATCATCCTCGTCGCTCTCCTCTGCACCCTCTCAATTTTGTCCACATCCTTTTTGAAGTGAGGCCTCCAGAACTGCACACGATACTCCAGGTGTGGCCTGACCAAGGCAGTATAGAGAGGGGCTATGACCTCCTGCGATTTCGATGCTATGGTCCCTTTGATACAACCCAGGATTGAATTAGGCTTTTTTGCCACCGCATCACACTGACTGCTCATATTCAGTTTACAGTCCACTCTTACCCCAAGATCCCTTTCACATATACTACTGCCCAGAAGTGTATCCCCCATCCAGTATTTGTGCTTCTCATTTTTGTGGCCCAGATGTAATACTGTGCACTTGTCTTTGTTGAATTGCATCCTATTCACAGCTGCCCACTTCTCCAGAGTATTCAGGTCTTGTTGAATTTTAATTCTATCTTCTTGGGTGTTTGCTACTCCTGTCAATTTGGTATCATCAGCAAATTTAATGAGCAGCCCTTCCACTCCTTCATCCAGATCATTGATAAAAATATTGAAAAGTACCGGGCCCAAAACCGAGCCCTGCGGCACCCCACTGGACACCTCCCTCCAATCTGATGAAATGCCGCTGACCACCACTCTTTGATTGCGGTCCTCCAACTAGTTCCCTATCCACCGAACTGTCCTATAGTCTACTTCACAGTCTTCCAGTTTGCCCATCAGAATGTCATGGGGGACCTTATCAAAAGCTTTACTGAAATCCAGATAAATCACGTCAACAGAGTTCCCCCGATCCAATAAGCTGGTCACTCGATCAAAGAAGGAAACCAGGTTGGTCTGGCAGGATCTGTTAGGAACAAAACCATGCTGACTTCCCCGGATCACTGAGCAGTCCTTCAGATGCTTACAGATTGATCCCTTTAAAATCTGTTCTAATATCTTCCCAGCAACAGAAGTCAGACTGACCGGCCTGTAGTTTCCCGGGTCATCCTTCCTCCCTTTCTTAAAGATTGGGATAACATTCGCTCTTCTCCAATCTTGTGGCACATCCCCAGTCCTCCAGGAGGCCTTGAAGATGATGGACAGGGGTTCTGCAAGTTCTCTGGAAAGTTCTTTCAGCACTCTTGGGTGCACCCCATCCGGCCCAGGGGATTTGTATTCATCCAGTGCAGCCAGATGCCTCTCCACTACCTCTCTGTCAATGTCAATTAGCCACTCAGGTGTCCTGCCACATTTTCTACTATCTCTAGATGTGCCTGAGTTCTTCAGGGAGAAAACAGAGGCAAAAAAGTCATTAAGCCTGTCTGCTTTTTCTCTGTCCTGCACCAGAGTTTCTCCATCTACTCCCAACAGTGGCCCAATTGCCTCTTTTACCTTGCGTTTGCTTCTCACATATCTGTAGAAGTTTTTCTTGTTGTAGCAAGCCCTCCTGGCCAGACCCAGCTCGTACTGAGCTTTGGCCTCTCTGATGGCTGATCTGCAGTACCTAGTAACCCTCATATACTCCTCTTTAGAGGTCTGTCCTTCTCTCCATTTCCTGAACATTTCCTTTTTCTCCCTTAGCTTATTCTGGAGCTCTCTGTGCATCCACATCGGTTTCTTGGAGCCCTTACCATGTTTCCGTCTTGCTGGGATAGTGCAGGCTTGAGCTTGCAAAAGCTCGTGTTTGAGAATGGCCCACCCTTCACTCGCTCCCTTTCCTTCCAGCACACTCCCCCATGGAATGACTCTCATCAAGCCTCTGAGTTCATCGAAGTTGGCCCTACGGAAATCTAACCTACGAGTCTGGCTACGAACTTCCTTGGCTCCCCACAGCAACTGGAATTCAAGAAGGACATGGTCACTTCCCCCTAAGGTCCCCACCACCTTCATCTCATCTACCAATTCTTCCCTGTTGGTTAATATCAAGTCTAGTATGGCCGAACCCCTTGTAGCTTCCTCCACCTTTTGAAAAAGGAAGTTATTGGCCAGGCAGGTCAGGAAATTGCATGATTCATGACGCTTTGCTGAGCCTGTCTCCCAGCACACATCGGGGAAGTTGAAGTCACCCATAATTACAAGGTTCTGATGTCTGGATACTCTGCCAATTTGTTCAAAGAGGGCAGCATCCATTTCTTCTCGCTGGTCGGGTAGTCTGTAGCAGACTCCAACAACAATACCTTTTGTCCTTCCTGCCCTTATTTCTACCCATATACTTTCCACCGGGCTGTCCGCCCCATTCTCCATAACTTCTTGACAATCAAGCCCTCTCCTCACATACAACGCCACTCCACCTCCTCTTCTACTCTTCCGGTTTTTCTTGAACAACTCATACCCATCCACTAGCACATTCCAGTCATGGGAATCATCCCACCAAGTCTCAGTAATCCTACTATATCATAGCCCTCTGTCTGCAATAGAAGCTCAAGCTCTTCTTTCTTATTGCCCATACTTTGGGCATTGGTATATAAACACTTGTAGCCTTGTACCTTTGTTTGACCTTTCCTACCCAGGTGGGTCCCCACTGTGTTCACTTCATCATTGAAGTCGCCATGTCGATCGTCCCCTGCCCCTTGCGGCATCAGTTTAAAGCTCTCCTGATGAAGTTCTCCAGGTTCGTACCAAATGTTTTCTTCCCTGCCCTTGAGAGGTGAAGCCCATCATGTGCTAGAAGGCCTTCTCTAAGAAAACCTATCCCATGGTCCCAGAACCCAAAGCGCTCCTGCCGGCACCACCATCTCAGCCAGCGATTCACCTCAAGTATGGTCCGCTCCCGGCGTGCTCCTCTTCCTGTGACTGGAAGGATAGAAGAGAATACCACCTGAGCCCCCAATGTCTTCAACTGCCTTCCAAGGGCTTCGTAATCCTCTTTAATTCTTGCAACAGTATTCGAAGCTGTGTCGTTCGTTCCCACATGAATCAGCACAAACGGGTACTTATCAGCAGGCTTGATGAGTTTTGGCAGCCGGTCGGTAATATCCTGAATTCTGGCTCCCGGCAAGCAACACATCTCTCGGAATAGGGGATCTGGCCCAGAGACATGGTGTTCCATACCCCTGAGCAAGGAGTCCCCGACGACTACCACCTTCCGTTTTTTCCCACTTCCATGAGGCCCCATGTCTTCTGCACTCCCTCTTCCAGATCTTTGCGGTTCTTCTTCCACTGTCACCTCTGTCACCATCCCTAGCACTTCAAAGCAATTCTTGAGCTCAAGTGGCATCTTCTTCGTTGACACCTTTGGTTTTGTACTGTAGATCTGAGAGGAGGCTCAGAAGGGAGATCGGCTCTTTCCCCTCCTCCTTGACTTTCCTCTTCTTGGCCGTGTGGAGCCCCCAGGCTGTTGCCAATAAAATTGTCTCCCTCCTTGATCTCCTGAAGGGTGGTGATTCTTTCCTCCAGGCTCTGAACCTTTTCTTCCAAAACTCTGACCAGCTTACACTTCTGGCAAGTGAACTCTGTCTTCTCCTCTGGGAGGAAAACAAACATGGCACAGTCCATGCAGGTGACTGCGAAGGGGGCTTCAGTAGACATGATTGCCTTCCAAATGTACCTAGAGTACTAGCAGAACCAGTATACTAGCAGAGTTTCAGGTCCCCCAGGCAGATCCCCAGGCTAAGAGCCACAGGGCAAGAGCCCTTCGGCTTACGCCTCTGGCGAGGAGGAGCCTTTTGTTTCAAAAGGTGCCTTCCTGCATAGCCCAGCAGGGCCCCAGGACACTAGGGGGCGGGGCTTGTAACCACGAGCAACAGCAACCAGCTGCAAACAACAGCAATTCACTCAGTCCCCAACAGCCTCACACAGAACTTAACCAGAACCACTCTCTAGCAAGCTACCCAGAACCACTCACTCTCAGCTTCTCACACAGTAGCTAGGAAAGGCAAAAGGCAGAAAGACAACAAACCCTTACCTTCTAGCTTCAGCTCTCCACCATGTGCTCTTGCCTCAGCTCAGGTGCTTCTGCTCTGCCTCTGGTGAGGAGGAGCCTTTTGTTTCAAAAGGTGCCTTCCTGCCTAGCCCAGCAGGGCCCTAGGACACTAGGGGGCGGGGCTTGTAACCACAAGCAACAGCAACCAGCTGCAAACAACAGCAATTCACTCATGACTACTCTGCTTTTCCGCACAACTATAGTATTTTTTCTCAGCAGTCCTTCCCCACAATTTAAAAGGCACAATTTGAAGTTTGTTTGTTTTTTAATGGAGACTTACTACCTGTGTCTTTGCATGTCTTCGGAGTCTGACACTGATCATAGCAAATCTTACAACTGTTTCTTGAAATGAGTTCTCAAACAGATGCTCCTGACTGTAAAGGCACAAAAACCATACAAAGCAATATAGCCGATGCTGATAATATAAAGGATGAAGCTGACTGTGCAGGAACAAAGAAGAGATGGTTAGCAATAGCAACACAAGTAAGCCACTTTAATTACCAACCTTGACTTAGTGGGAAAGGCCCCTAAACTGTCAAATGATACTTTCAGGTGGGTAGCCTTGTTGCTCTTCAGTAGAAGAGCAAGATTCAAGTCCCATGGCACCTTAAAAAACAACAAGATTCCTAGGGTATGAGCTTATCAGGAGTTAGAGCGCCGTCGGATATGAGGTACAATTGTCAAATGAGACATTTAGTCCTTGCTTGAAAGAGAAAGCCCCACATGGCTGCCTTCTGTGCTGATGCATCAAGGTGCAGAGCAGCGGTGGTGGCAGATCAGATGGAGGGCAGCCTCTTATCTTTTTCAGGCTATAAATGGTTTTTTTTCCTGCATGTGAGGTAAAGCTATCAACCAATTACATAATATTTATTTATGTTCTGGTTGTTAATATCTGATTGGTTAATAAAAGATTGATAGTGCAGTCCTCAACAGAATCAACTCCCTTCCAAGACTATTGAAGTCCGTGGGTTTGGGAGGGTATCATTCTGCTGAGGATTGCACTGTAAAGTACTAATTAGAGATTCACTATGGTGGAGTGGAAGCCAGTGCCTTATAGGGGCTGTTGGGTCAAACTGGAAAAGCCTGGGCTCAAATCTCTATTGTGCCACAAGGTTCACACAGTGACACACATTCACTCTCTCACTCTTTCTTTCTGTCTCTCTCCCTAACCTACTTCAGAGACATATTGCATTTAATATATAATAGAACAGAACCTCATATAAAACTTTGAGCTTGGAGGAAAGACAGGACAAATTGGACCTATAGTCCTAATAGAAAGATATAGCTTTCAACATATTTCCTCATACTATATTAGCCATGGCAGGGTTTCCAGAGTTCATGCAAAATTTGACCTTTGGGATACAACCAGACAAGCTGTGGGGTGGATACTGTTCAGGATAGCACGTCTAGGCTTTCTCACTGTTATTAAAGAGATACAAATCATCCCACAGGGCTGGAAGACTTGCACTATCCCTCTTCCAACCTTTGTCCCACTTCTAGTCCCTCATGAAGCCTGAAATACAGAAAGAAAAAGGTCATTTTAAAAGAAGCTAATCCTGGCTGCTTCAGGATCTTGCACACTATCTATTCTGTGACTGTGTTTGAAGAATTTGCTTCAAGTTGCATCAAATCTAATAAGCTGTGAATGGTTGTGGTTGCACAAAATCAGTTTATATGTTTAAAAAAACCATCAGGAGGAAGCATACAAATAGACTCAATACCATTGGGAAGCAGTTTTCCTGCTTTCCTACAGCATTGTGGTGCATCTGTGTACCTCCCAGGGTTTTCTCTAGTTTTTCTCCAACCTTTCTTAAACCTGTTTTGCTCTAAATTTTGGGGAGTGATTGCAGAAAAGCATGGATGGTTCTGCATGGGAGGGAAATTTGGGTTTTCCCACTCACAGGCAGCCATTTTCCCTAATACATTTAAATGAAAGCTGGGAATTCAGAGAACCTGTTGCACATATTGTTACAATGGTATATCAATATAACAACATTTGAGTGCTTTTTAAAAACAAAATGCAAGAGCCCTGGTGGTCCTGAATTTGTGGCTGGCCATTGCTGGGGTACTGAGGCAGGGAAACTATGGGGAACTGGCCATGTAGAGGCCCTGTTGCCACTACACTGTATCGGCAGCTGTATCAGCAATGAAGAAACCACAAAAAACTGTTCAGAATTCTGCTATTCAGACAGCAAGTGGACTAGATGACTAGATGCACCATCATTTTTTTAAAAAACCTATTTGCACGTAGAAAACTAGATGGCTTACTTTTCTCTGACTAGGGGACTCAAATCAGCTTACTTAGAAAAATATAATATAGATAAATCAATTCCTGAACTGGTTCTAGATCCATTGGGCCAGATAATTCAGGGTCACAGGCCACAAGGAATGGGTCAAGAGCCTTGGCTTCAAGGCCTGTATCAGGGAGGGAATCAGAAATTCAGCCCAGATCTTATTATATGGGCAGACAATTTCCCAAGTTTGCCTCCCCTGCTAAAAAAACCACCGGTCACATCCAGGTTTAAATGCCTTTGTCAGGCATTAAAGTAATAAAGAGGTTCTTGCATTGTCTGAGTTGTACTAGATTGTCATACACATTGAATGCCAATGGGAGAACATTCAAGCATGTTGTCTTCCACCTATAGTATAAAATGTTACAGTCCATGGGCATTTAATCACATGGTATGCTGTGTGTCAGCACTGAATTTAAGACTATTGGGGATATCTCCTTGATGTTCTATACTTTTGTCTTTGGAAAAACAGAATTTAATATATACTGCAACTTACAGAGTATATATACCATTAGAGACTTTTAGTAGGTACAAATCTGGTTATTTAGACAGTACTTCTGATGACTCACAGCTTCATTGCAGGTAGAATGCAGGCAGAGATGCAGATTATTATGCTGGCAGAAAATCAGAAGATAGGAGAAAGTGCAATGGAATTGCTGGTGAACAGGTAACATGCTTAGGCTGAGAACAAGGTTCATAGAGATAGTAATCATAGTGTAGTTGTGAGGAAAGAAGCTGTTATGCCACAGACAAACTTCTTTAGTACAACCATAAAGCAGCGCCCTGACATGAGTCTAAGAAAGTTACACACTTGCAATCTTAATTAGTGGTTATTACATCCTACAAGATTGTATCTTAGCAATTTTTCATGACCCAGTGCATGGATTTCTTTTTGTGCCAACTTTACATTGCTACATATTTGACAAATGTCAGCTTAGTTCATGTCCACAACTGACCATGGGGAACAGAGGAGTCAATGAGGAACAAAATGTGTACCTCACATTTTCTGATTTCATGTTCAGACCCTTACCAGACTGTGGGATGTGACATGAGGGGATAAGATAAGTTACTGCTCTCTCCAGGAACTTTATTTGCATTGCAATGGACTGGAGGTGGACTGCAGTGGCCTAGCAGCTCTGCTGTCAGCACAATGTATGACCAAGAGGACATTTCCATAGCAAAAGCATCCATACTGAAAAGGATGTGGGGCTCTTTGGCATTTGTTACAATTTCAGAAACAATGAAGCCCAAGTCTTCTCTGAAGGCATTTGGCCCTTTAAAAAAAAACTTTTCTGTTCCCTTTATTTTTGTACGTAAATGGGGGGGGGGGGAGGACGAGAGAAGGGGTGGTTGTTGTTGTCATGGTAGGCACTGGGCTTTCCACTGCAGTATTGTATTCAATATTCCAATCACCTTGCAAGTCAAGAAGGCTTGTGGAGCTTGCGGTAGTGTCAGAGTGAAAAACGAGCCATGGCGTCACGCTTGGCCAGCCGCTGGCTGTCGGTTGCAGATTGAGTGCCACGCTGCGGTGTGTTTGGTTTCATATCAACCATTTCAGTGCAGCATTTGGAAGGCGTGTTTCTTTTTTTAATCAAGAAGAAAGATTCAGCGACAGAGGATTTGGGGACCGATAGCCGTTGCCCCTTGTTCCAATTCCTTGGCTTCTGCATGCAAGTTGTCAATCATTTGTTCCGAAGCAAGAAGATGAGGTCTGAGACTGCATGGTGTATTTGCTTCCCTCTACCCCACCCCCACCATCCAATCGCATCTAACTCCTTAGTACAGTCTTTAGTATCAAGGAATGTTTTAATTTATTTCTTTCATGTTTTTTATTGATTTGAGTTTAGAGATTTCCTGCAGTGTTGTGGGGGTGGAGAGAATTTTTTTCTGGTAGGATGTAGCACAGTCACGAGGAAGCATGGACCCTTCTGGATGCTGTTAAACAAAGCACATTATGTGTGTTGCAGATGTACTAGTGAGACAACCATGATTTTTGCTTACCATCCATCTCAGTATGGTCACAGTACAACTTATTCTCTCACCTTAGTGCAAATGAATCAAGTAAGCAACCTATTTTCATTCTCAATGGATGTTTTTTTTAAAAATTTAAAGCAGGGTTTGAGAGGGTGTTCTTGTGAACTGAGAGTGCAGCAGCAACACCAAGAAGAAAGAAGAATGCTGGAAAATCATGTATCTTTTCCCATTTCAGTTGCAATGTCAGCAGCACCTGTTATTATACTGCTCCTCAATCCTGTGTCCCCAGCTTAAGTGATATATTTGTCCATTGGCAATTGGACTCCCCTGCTCTTCCCATCTTAACACTGATGGTTGGTTCACACATTCAGGTACAATGTACAAGACAACAACCTTTCCCTGATATTTCCACCCAAGTAATTTGTATTCAGAGATGTACTATCTTATATACTAATAATCATGTGGCCTTGATCTGAGGATATTTAGATCAACAGATTGGAGAAGACAGATCTTTTTACACACCTGAAAAATGACCCAGGTTTGCAGAAAAATCTGAACTCTTAAAAAAAACACCTTTGTTTTTTTTTAAAAAAACACAAAATGATAAAAGGAGTGTTTGTAGCTTTAACCAGATGCCCTCAGAGTCTGTTGCTAGGCAACCATAACAGCCAGTATTCCAGCTTGGTTTCTGTCAGGAAAAGGCAGAAGGAGGAGTCTTTCTCAGGCTATTTGGTATTTGAGGGAAGACTCATTGTGGCCCTCTTGTGTACCTCAGGATTTACATGCCTCAACCAGGCCTGGATGCTTGCTACTGTTCAGCAGCAGCCCTGTCACCAAGAAAAGCCAGTTTAGTATATTAGTTAGAGTTTCAGAGTAGGATCTGGGAGACCTGGGTTCGAATTACCACTCTTCTGTAGAAGCTCATTGGGTGACTTTGATCCAGTCACATACTCACAGCCTGACCTACCTCTCAGGGTTGTTGCGAGGATAATAGGGAGGCAAAGAGAACAATGTAAGCTGCTTTGGGTCCCCATTGTGGAAAAAGGCTGTATATAAATGAAGTAAATTAAGAAACAGAGGTGAAGATGGGGGACAGATAAAAGGTAAGTTATTTAGTGGGTTGGAAGGAGAGAAAGGCACAGGGGAAGGTGAGCATATGGAGGCTGCCAGAAGGAGGGAAAGAGGAATCGTGTGGGGAACAGGATACAGGGAAAATTTAATTCACCACTCACAAGTTCTTGCAGGTTCCCAACCATAAAACCAAGCCCCGCTCAGCTAGCACCATGCAACTGGGCCATAGAGGACAGGCTGTAAAGGGGGAAGGGGATGTAAAGACAGGGAGGCAGACAAAGGTGGATGGGAAGAAGGAAACAGGAAAGAGGGGAGAGGCTATGGGGGCAGGGACGGGAAAGAGGACATGGTCGGGGAGGAGGATATGAGATGTTCCATACAAGTCCTTGCAGGTCCCCACTTGTCATGTCTATTAGCTAGGAATAAACCTCGCCTACATGAACCTCGTGTAATGCCATCTTCAGGTCACAAATGCTGCAAATTAACTGTGTGTTGTGTGAAGAAGTACTTCGTTTTGGCTGTCCTAAACCTACTGTCAGTCAATTTCATTGTATGGCCTGAATGCTCATGTTATGAGAGAGCAAGAAAAAGTTCTTTATCTACTTTCTATTACTAAAAATCTCTAAATAGTTGAGCCATTCCTTACAGAGAAAGTGTTCAACCCCCTGTTCACTTTGATTTCCCTTTTTTACATTTCCCCCTCCCCACTTCTGTGATATCCTTTTGAGGATAGGGTGACAAGAACCATACACAGTATTCCAAGAGGCACCATAGAGTTGTATAAAGATATTATAATATTAGCTGTTTTCTTTTCAATCTGATCTCTAATCCCGAACAAAGAGCTGACATTTTTCTTTATACATCCTCTTAAACTTATTTATATTGAAACATTTGCCATTTTGTTGCTCATTCACCCTTTTTGAGAAGATGCTTGTAGAGCTTTGCATTCCCCATGACAGTTCACTATCCATAACAATTTGATGTCATCCACAAATTTAACTTTCACGCCAGATCATTTATGAATGTTGAACAGCTCCAGTCCCAGAACAGATCCTTGAACCCTGTTTACGAGTTACAGTGAACACACATACAATCCATGTACAGTGTACGCTTGATTTTTTAAATACATGCTCCGAGTAATGCTCATGTTACATTCAACACATGTACAGTTGAACATGTACTGAAACTGTACATTTATCCAGGTTATAAAATGAATGCTCTATCTTATAGATATGTGCATGTACGTGTTCACTGCAACATGTGAACAGAGCTACTGTTTACTTCCCTGCAATGAATGGTCTATTTGCCCTAACTGTCTCTTTTTAAATTAACAAATCTATCAGGGATCTATCTTCTTATTTCATGATCACTGAATTTACTCAGGATACTATGGTGAGGTAATATGTCAAAAGCATTATGGCAATACATATTATAACGCCTCCTATATAATGCCTTCATGCTTACTGACACTTTCTAACAACTCCAGATGATATTAAGGCAAGTCTTCCATTGCAGAAGTGGTACTTAATCTTCCTCAACAAGGTTTATTTTTGTATGTTTAATAATTGTAACTTCAGAAATGCTTTCTACCAGTTTAAACAAGACGTGATGCTAGCAAGCCTCTAATACCTTGGGTCTCTCTCCTTTGATCCCTTTTTTAAAAACTGATGTTTTGTTGGCTACTCTCAGCCCTCAGTTAACAAGGGAAATTTTAGTGACAAGTTTCATGTTTGTTAGATCAACAATTCCACATTTTAAGTTCTTTAATGATACTCGAGTGTGTGCAATTCATAGACTCAGGGCCAAGCTACACATGACGAATGACACTTGAATGTCAAGTGTATTTCTCCCTGTTCACTTGCCTCCCACTCAATCCACTTGCTGTTCAAGTGTCATTCATCATGTGTAGCTTGGCCCTTGGTGACTTCTTAATTTTTAATGTATGTTTGTTCTAGAACTTCTGTGTCAACTCTGTTTCACATAGCAATACAGACCCCAAAGCAGTTCTGGCATATATAAAAGTCCAGAATCTTTCAAAATAAAATCAGTACAAAGAATTTAATAATTTTCTGTGCAGTTCCCCTGTTGTCATTTGTTACACCTTTGTTACCCTGTTGTTACTTGTTACACCTTTGTTGTCTAACAGCCCAACTGCCTCACTCACTGGATGTGTTTACAGAAACATGGTATTGTTTAGCACTTTTAGAAATAGGCATATCAAATTATTTTGTCCCATTATTGCTTTATTATTATTTTACATTTGCTTTTATGGATTTTTTTCTCCTTATCGCTTCTTTCAGGTTACCTTATCGTAGATACTAACATCCTGGTGTCCACTATGTTGCTGGACTTAGACAGGTCTCAGTTCATCAGGTTCTTTTATCCTTTTCCTCGGTGTTTCACGTCTGGGTTCCCTTGTCGTCTTAGAGCTTCCTTGTAGCATGCCTCCTTCAGACTCATAAATTTTATCATATAATGTGATCGTTCCAAGCCCATGAAGCTGGGGTGCTGCTTTGTGCCATTCCAGATTTCAAATATGGCACAAGAGTGCTATTAGTTCTGGGGGAGCTGATGGCTGCCTCAGGCATAGCAGCCAATAGGATTGGGGCTAGAAAGCCTATTTAAGCTCTTCTCCACTCTCTGCAGGAGGCTTTTCAACAAGTTTCCCCTCCCATCCTATCGCCCTCAGGATAATGTGGGATTAGCCCTCCCATATCCCTGAACTAAAATCATTCAAACAATTAAATATAATACTATTTAAAATACTATATATTTAATACTATTGCTTGTATTTCTTCGCTCTAACTAGATTTTATGTGAGATGGCTTCCTTTAAAAATATGGTCTAGATTTTATATATTACGTCCTTACATGACAAACAAAACAAAACTGAACTACCTCCTTACCAAGGCTTGGATCCCATAGTGGGTTTCCACAGTAAATTCCTAAGAATGGAAGGATTTCCATCATTGAAGTAGAACTTGCTCATCTCCATCCTCTCACTGTAGTCCAAAATGCTCCCCCATGCCATTTATTGTGAATTCCCACAATAGTGTGTGTTGGGGGGGGGGGAGGTGTCTGACGCAGGAGAGGGAAATCAGCAAAAATCTCCCTGGCAGAAATTTTCCATTGGATCCAAACCTTTTGCAAAAATAACCCTTCTCTTAGAATCTCTAGAGAGAATAAAGATGATTTAACATTATTGCTTGATTAAAATATATTTAAGTTACTTAGTGGCCTCCAATTTATTGCCCCAAAATCCCACTAATGAAATTTTGTCAGTTCTATCCCTATCACTTTAATATTGTAATCTCTCCAACATCAAATGGAGCCTATCACCTGGCTTTCAAGTTTTCTGCAAGATAGAGGTAAATTCTGATCAACCACTGAAGAATGTATGATAAATCAGATCTATACCTTCACTTTACATCTGTCTATAAAACAGTGTAATGGCCACTTGACATAGACTGTGTCTGTTAAGGACCAATTTGTATATTATAATGTAACAGAGATTACAAACAGGAGAATCAGTTTCAAGATCTTCTAAGTGGGTTGAACTGTCTCAGTGACAAGCTCTGACCCTGACCTGCACCTGCTTATTGGAACATATGTTTGGAGCCTATACTCATACAAGGGTACAACCTGAAAACTACAGTTCTCAAATGTGTGGAAAGAGCTGTATATGAATATATATATATGGATAGGCTGGGATTGGAGTTTGATCTGCCTTAAATGGGTTTATTTTACCTCATTTTAAAGTCTGAAATGGAATACTACCTCCAGAACTACACTTAAAACCTGCAGCACTTAAACATATTGTTCCAGAGTTCATCTTAGGACACAGATCTGCCCTTAATATGCATGGCAGACTAATGTTTCAGCAGTTACATTTATATTGGTAATTCTAAGCAAGACTTATTCTCTCATCTGTAACCATGTCATAACAAAGCTTTTGAATGGACCTTAATTATTTGTTTTACAACACACTATCCTGTAGCATCAAAAGCAAATAGAACTGTACAAAAACCTTTAGAGAAATACAGAGTAAGAAAGATCCAAGAATAAGTTTAAAAAGTATTCAAGAGGAAAGTGTTGTTCAATCATTTATAAAAAGAGAGATGGCTTATATACTTATGTATTACAGACATTCAGCTGGTTTACCTCATCTTATTTCCCACCCTATGATACTTTGTAAGTTGCAAGCTCCTGTCTAACCTGCTACCTAGTCTGGTTTTACATCCTGTACTTTAATATATATATATATATATTTAAGAAAATTGGATTGTTGCCTTATTCTTTCCCAGTCAGAATTCAGTTTGAAATGTGAGGCTTTGATGCATAGTATTTCTAGAATTTCAGGCTGCTTTACAGAAAATGATGTCAGTTTTATTGAATAATCCATCTAGAAAGTGTCCTAATATTTTGAACTAAGAACATTCTATATATCTGTGGTATTTTCATGCCCATAGTATTTTGATGCACCCAGAAGTAAAATACACAGGTGAGAAAAGGGAAACGTTTGTTCAGTGTTGAAATGAAAAAGTCTAGATGGAGTACAGCTATAAGCAAAATATGAATACATGTAGTAAAGCTGTGTATCCTAAGACTACAAAATCCACAATGCAATGTTCATTGTGAATGTATAAATGGAAACATCTAAAAGATTTCATGATGTGAAAACAGTACAAACCAGTCAAAAATTGAATTAGCAGTCAGATTTAGCCTTAATTTGCACACTGGCTTAATGCTGCAATCTTTTTTCCAATGCCACAGAGAAGCCTTATAAAATATAAAGTTAAAAATCAAGAAAAAACTTCTTTAAATATATCTGATATATCTTTGTCTCATCAATGAGTAATTCTGACCTGTTCCCAAACATCTAATATTGAATAGGTGGCTTCCATGTACAACTCCTTTGAGAAATTAAGTCTAAGTAATCAATTTTGTGTCCTAAAGAACTAGAAGAGATAAAGAAAAAAAGACCCTTTCTAAATGAATCCACAGCTATCTTTACCCAGACACTTGTTTGGCTAAAACCAACAATAGATTTTTCTCAGAATTGATATATAGAGCCTCACAAACAAACGTATTAATCATGAACCATCCAGATTAATACCTCCTTTGGTATACTTGCATTTTTCTGGACTAATTTCATGTCATCTGGAAAACAGAGTAGCAGCTTCATACTTATCAAGGAGCAAGGGCTTTCAGACATAGCAAAACTGGCACCTTTGAGTTAAGGAAGAGTAATTAATTTGACTGTGTTGATGATGTCTGAAGGTGCACTAGAAACGTGTATACGGTCTGAAAGTACAGTAGGAACTATCAAAAAGAGTCCAGTAGCACCTTTAAGACTAACCAATTTTATTGTAGCATAAGCTTTCGAGAATCAAGTTCTCTTCGTCAGATGCATGATACAGTTTGTATCATGCATCTGATGAAGAGAACTTGATTCTCGAAAGCTTATGCTACAATAAAATTGGTTAGTCTTAAAGGTGCTACTGGACTCTTTTTGATTTTGCTACTACAGACTAACACGGCTAACTCCTCTGGATCTTTGGCAGTAGGAACTATGTAACAGCGCCATCTGGTGATGCATGCCTTGAAAATAATATTGCAGGATTACTACACATATTACTGCTATTACAAATAGTCGCTGTTTTATCTTAAATTCCACTGAGCCTTGTACAGAAATTACTTCCTTGCATTTCTTTGCCCTTTGATTCCACTGCTTACAGTTTTGTCCCTTTATCCTCTGAGATATATATATATATATTACTACAATAAATCTTAAAGTTGCAACAAGACATTTTTGTTTGCGATGACCACTAGCTTAGATATCTTTAAAAGGAAATTAAGCATATTCATGGATAATGGGCCAATTTTTAATTTATTTATTTACCTCATATTATATTTACCTTATGTTATTGTAGCTTTCACCTCAAGGGGGATACAAAAGGGCTTACATCTTTTTCTCCTCCATTTTATCCTTAAAACAACAATAACCTTGTGAGGCTGAGAGTGTGTGACTGGCCCAAGCTTCCATGGCAGAGTAGGGATCTGAACCTTAATCTCCAAGATCCTAGTCCAACACTCTAACTACTATACAATCCTGGCATTCAATCAGTGGGTAGCTGCCACTTGGGCCAGCTGCCGGCCCTCAGCCAAACTGCCACCAGGCCAACAGTGATCAGCTGCAGCCCTGCTGGCCAGCATTCTGAGTCCCCACCCAGGGGCCTGGCTGGTGCTGACGGATGTCTCGGAGGCCTTGCTAGCTTTTGGCCCATGACAGGCTGGTGGCAGCAAGGGCCCAGGCCCAAGTAAGGCCAGAAGGCAGAGCCAGGTGGGAGTGGGGCAAGGCTGTTTGGCCATCCCTGGCCCAGGTTTTAGGCCTCACCTTGGGGGCAGCCTCATGAGGAGTTTGGTGGAGACTGTATTAAGGGAGATGGAATTTAAGGAGGGGTAAGAACCCTGGCTGGGGAGGAGAGTGAAGGACTGTCCCTGAGCAAAAGGGGCAGCCTCCCAGGTGGAGAAGAGCTTTGAGGGCTTTGCAGTCCCAGCACTTTGCCCACCATTACTGAGGCCCTTGGAGGAGCACGTGACAAAGGGAGGCCCACGCGATTGCCACAGAAGATGAAGCAGCTGAAGGCAAGAGCTAAGGGCAGGGACCCTTAGCTCTTGCCTGCAGGAGCAAGAGTGTGACATTATGTCCTCCTGCAGTCTCCCTTCCTCAAACCCTACTCTTCACAGGATCCACTCTCAAATCTCTGGGAATTTCCAAACCCAGAGTTGGCAAGTCTAAATCCAGTAGCTAGTATGGAAAGGGATCAACTCACATTTGTTTATCTTAAAACATTTGTAACTTGGTGGCTAAAAAAGATTTAGTTTAAACATTGATTTAAAAACAACTCGGATACCAGTAATTTATAGATCTGTTATGTGAGTGGACTCCTGGCAGAGTCATGAAGTAAAAAAGAAAAAGAAAAAAGAGCCCATAACCAAGCTTTTACAATTCAGTTTGGGGCCATGGCCTAGTTTTGAACCACTTCTATCTCATCTCAGTTTTTCTCAGCTCAAACTGAGGAAGAAATTTTGGGTTGGTTCATTTTCCTCAATTTCTCCTCTTGCAGTAACAATGCAAAGAGAACCAAAGCCATCAACTCAAATTAGCAAAAGGCCATCAGCATGTCCATGGGCTGTGTACAGCAGACAGGCAAAAGAAAGTATCACTCAACAGATGGTGTTTCAGTCCCAAACTAAATATCAGATGCTTAAGGACTTTTATTAAGGTCCACAGAACTGATGGTGTGGCTGCATTCAAACTAATTCTGTTCTTACAGATCTTCATCTAAAGATCTATGATGAGGTGGTGGTGGAAGCTACTGTCAAGTCATAGCTGACATATGTTGACCCTTGCTGGGGCTTTCAAGAAAAGAGACTAATAGAGGTGGTTTGCCATTGCCTGCCTCGGCAGCCCTGGTTTTCCTTGGAGGTGTCTCATCCAATTATTAACCAAGGTCGACCCTGCTTAATTTCTGAGATCTAACAAGATCAGGTTTGTCTGGGCTATCCAGGATCAGGGGCTATAATAAGAGGGCAAAAATATTAAACTCATATTCAAGAAAAAAGTAAAAATCATCAAAAGATATCTGACCCATGGATTCTATGTACTGTGTCTAATCTGATCAGGGGTAGAATATTTTTTTAATTAAGTCAATAAATATGACTTCCTCTTCCATTGCTATAAAAGTAAGATTGTTATCATTTTTATGTAGGGATGACAAAAACTTCAGAGGAAGCAGTTCAAGTGTTCATGGCATAACTGCTGCAATCATTCACAGGCCAAAGTTCACACACCCCTGTTGCACCATGGTTAGCCTTGGGCAACTGCTCAGCAGCCTCCTTGTCTGACTCTTTAGCCCCTTTGCCTGGTGAGGAAGAGTCAATGGTCTGGGAAAGGCACAAAGTGGAAACAGCCTTCCCCTCCCCCACCACAGCTCCCTCTGCTTCACTGACATAATTTAGAAGTTTCATGCCCTGCTCCACCCCTCATGCCCCTGCTGCAGCTTGGTAGGCCCTATGCACCTTGTTTCTTTTGTGGCAGTTGGTCTGTGGAGGAGGCACAAGAAGTTGTTGAGGGGCTTGACCCTGTTTGTTTTGCATGCACATGCACAGAGGTCAGCATTGGGCTCTTACAGGCAGCCAACCAGGCCCATCAAGTGTGTGGTCCCTATTTGCTATGGGCAGATCAAGAGTGGAGCTGGTGAGTGTTCATAAGGATTCCTGAGTTTGAGATCATGCATTTCAAAGGACGAATGGTGAATTACTGAATACATTGCCTTTATTTGTTCCCCAGCTCTGAAAATCAGCAGAATGTTGCCTTTATCATGGAGGATTCATGAAGTTATTGATAGTTCCAACCTCCATTAACATGATTCCTTTAAAAAGGCAGCTAAGCGTTGCTTCCTTCATTTGACAGACAGGACTGGCTCCAGCTCTGCCTCTCCTGAGAAACAGCCAATGGGAGCAGGTGGAATGCTGAGCCAATGAGAGTTAGAGTCTATTGGAGGGGGAAAGAGGCTCTTGGAGATGCTGCTAAAGGAGGCAGGAGGAAGATACGTGGCTGTCAATCTTTATTTTTAGTCCCTTTCCTAAAAATTCCTAACCCTAAGCTGCCTTTTTACTGCTACAGGACATTGAGATGATGTAGTGAGTAAACTTTTCGCTGTGTTCGCTGTATTCTTGAGTTCTAGAACCACTTCATCATCAGAAAAGGATGCCAAAGGAAAATGTTCCAACCATCATAGGGTCTTTGAGCTATAGTTCTTCTTGAAGGAATTGGGCACTGGTCCAGGAAAGCTTACACTGTATTATATCTGTTAGTCTTCATGGTGCCACAAAGCTCTCTTTTGATATTCCTACAAGATATGCAGTGTTAGAGCCATAAATTTTTTTTGCAAAACTTTATATGCAAATCTTATCTGCCATCCTGTAGCCTATTCACTCAGCAGAGATCCTTTTACATAGCTTTGAGTGCTTGAAATAAATTATAAAACTCCTTATAAGAGTGCCAGGTTTTTGAATGGCCTTGAAGGTCATTCAAAGAAGTTCATAAGGAAATTACTCCCACCCTACGTAGCAGCTGTATGATATGAACTGCTTCCAAGTTTAGTACTATTCCCTGGGGGGTTTCTCTCTGTGACCTATTATACTACATGCTATGAAATGATCAAAGTGTTCACTTGTTACCCCTATTGATTGTTTCTTAATGGGATTTTATTCAGACACTTGCATTTGGATTGCAGCTGTGTAGTACTGCTTCCCCCTTGACAGAACAGATGGAAGAAGGACTGTCCTTGGTCCCAATGAGCCTGCCTCCAGCTGGAATGATATATGATGTGATCAAATGGCCGTCTGCAGTTAGTTCTTCCTCAGCTCATCTTCTGTAAAACTGTTGCTGCTGCCACTGCCACCACAGCCAATCTTGATGGTATGTTTCAGGCTCATGGCCAAGAAGGGAATTAAGTAAATTATGTCTGAACAAATACCTTCCAGAAAAAGCAAGTAGCATGAGAGCAACCTCCTGTACCATCTACAGCAGGGTCATTCCATGTTTTGGCATTCCAAAGGAGCTGAAGTGGGAGGGGTTACTATTTTATTTCCAAGATAAATGTATCATGAACAACAGAAACAGTTATTTTAGTGCATGATGGCTCTGCATCAAGATGCCCGTGAAGATAACCCAGAGTCTACAACTGGTTGAGAATGCGGCAACATTATTGTTATTTGAGGATAGCTAAAGGGAGCATATCTATTTTTTAAAAAAACATCCAGCTATATTGGCTGTAAGTTTGTTTCCAAGTTCAGTCCAAAGTGCTGGTTATAACACATCTTGGAGCTGAAACAGACGTGACGAGTTACCTAAGTTCAACCTGGGTTTCCTTGCCTCAAGGTTTGACGGGAAGTGTAGGTGTCCTTGCAGGTGCATTGCTGCATTTCTCCTTCCCCTGCTTGCATGGCCCGGAGCTACACAGCTGCATGTGCTCTGCCTCCCCCCCTTTCCTCCTGCTCTTCCGGTGCAGCCCGGTGTCACTCTGTGGGGGCTGGGCCAGGCGAGGGGGGGAGATGAAGTGATGCTCAGTGCGACAGGGGGGAGGCATCTCCCCCCTCGCCTGGCCCAGCCCCCCAGAGTGACACCGGGCAGCACCGGGAGAGCAGGAGGAAAGGCTCCCGGAGCATGCTGCATCTCCCCCTCACTCGCCCGGCCCCCACCAGAAGCCGCACAGCCCAGAACTGCGGGGACTGGGCCAGACGAGGGAGGTGGGGAGATGAAGTGACGCTCAGTGTGACAGGGCGGAGGGGGGGAGGCAGAACACGTGTGGCTATGTAGCTCCGTGCCATGCAAGCAGGGGAAGGAGAAATGCAGCGATGCACCTGCAAGGACGCCTACACTTCCTGTCAAACCTTGAGGCAAGGAAACTCAGGTTGAACTTAGGTAACTCATCATGTCTGTTTCGGGTATTAGTACCCAGCATATCTAAAGGAAATCTTTCCACTTATCCTTGTGCACCAGCTACGATTCTCAAGATACTACCTACTAGCTGTTCCTCTGCTTAGGATAAACCACATGACATCAACCAAAGTTTGTACCTTTTTATCATAGCTCCCACCTCTATAGTTCCCAATTGTATATAATGAACTTCTTGAGGAGGTGAAGTACAATAAAATTTTTAAGGAGAAAGTGCAAGGCTATTATATTTGCTATTACTTGTAATGGAATGTGGGATACATGCATTTGGGGATGGGGTTTATTTGGGGTTTTATTGTTTTTCTCATGTTTTAAATTGGAGTTTTTAGCTACCTTGAGTCATGAGGATAGGTGAAGTATGGATGTTTCGGTTTACCTCTGTAATATTTTTAGTGGGCCAAGAATTAGTCATGCAGCCAGTAACAGTAAAGCAAATGTATTTATGAGAACACAACAATAAACCAACATAACAGGCCATGATAGGCTTGCCATTTGCTGACTGGCAGTGAGCAGTCCTCCCACCCTTGATAATTTTAGGACCAGGAGGAAAAAAGGGGGGAAATGATGTTAGTAGTGACAGTCTAGGAATGTCCCCTAGGGTCTATGGTATTTAACAGAGATTAGGAGAAATTCCTAGAGCATCAACTTGGAACTGATGTCACATCCTCCTGCAACTCTATCCTCTCCAGGCATTACACATTTCAAAATCTCCCAGCATTTGTTAGCACAGGGCAGAGAAACCTAAGCCATCTCTCTCTTTTAAAGATCTCTGGGAGTTGGCCTTAAAGTGACTGTTCCAATATACTGCTGCTTCCACTCTATGAATCTAGAATTCATGGACATGGGGCTGCAGAAAGATAAAGGGAAAAAGCTAGCCATCAGATACTCAGTCCTATCTTTAGAGGAAAATGTCTTCATCTGAGTAAACTGATGTGTTATGCAACTGCAGTCCACAAGAGTTTCCATTGTAGCTGCATTCTGAAGAGAAGGGGGGGGGGATCAATAGATAATCTGAAAAGTCAGTGTCCCCAATTCTAAATGTAATATACAGATTCCAGTTCCACATCCAGAAAAGTCACATTGAGGGTGCATAAATACACTGACGGGCTAGGGTTGCCAGGGCCTAAACTCATTGTGCAGGACCTGATGATGGCACATTGAATAGCTATATTGATAGCAGTTACCTGGAGGTGGCAGGTAATGGCATGCTGGTTGCCTCCCTGCTTTTTTCGTCTGTGGAAAGGAGGGGTGGCAGCATTGCTGACCCCACAACACTACTTCTGGATGAAAGTCTGGATGGGATTTTATCACCCCACCACCTGTGATGTTCTAAGTATTGCCCTAATCTCTTTGGGTTTACTGTAGAGGTCTGGAGAATACTTGGTGAATTTGTCATGCCACTTTCAGGTTTTCATAAGAAAGTGACATCACAGCATTGGTGGCTCTGTTTTTCAAGGGTTTCTCCCTATGAAAGTTGCTGAAGTTTGCTGGCTCTAGACAGGTAACCCTGTCTATAGTATTTACTATTACAGTATTTAGCAAATAGTATTTAGTAATAGTATTTACTATTACAGTAACCTTGTAATAGTATTTACACACACCTCAAGGAAAGTGCCACATGGTATCTGTGTGTAGCAGCAGCCATGTAACATGGAAATTAACTATGTGATGTAAAATGAACTTGAAATTTTAGTACCAATTATTGTTTACCAGCTCCAACTTACATGTCCAGTAGTTATCAGTAGAGATGGGCATGAACCTAAATATGAACAAAAAAAACCCACGAACCAGCCCAGTTCGTGGTTCGCAAACCAGTGGTTCGTGGAGGATCGTTTCCATGAACTTCCACGAACTGGTCTAGTGGTTTGTTTGGTTCGTTTTAGCAATGCCCCTCTCTCTGCCGCTGCAAAGGGAAAGCCCCTGTTTAAATGATCAGCTGCTCGTCGGGGATCTCCCCGATGAGCAGCTTATCTGGGGGTTTAAATGCCCGTTTCCCTGCTGCTGCTAAGCAGCCAGAAAGGGGCATTTAAACCCAATGAACTATGAACCACAAACTAGTTCATAAACTCGCCCAGTTTGTAAGAGTTCATGGTTCGTGAAAATGCCACGAACCATGAACCACATGGTTCGGGTTTTTTGCAGTTTGTGCCCATGTCTAGTTATCAGGCATACATACAAGCCATATATCTGCAGCATGGCCTATCATCAGTTCTCCAGGGAAAAGTGATGTGGTTATGAGGATACTAGGAGGATTTAATTAGGATACCTACATTCTTCTCTCAAGAGATGTTGTAGGATTCAAAAATGTATGCTAGGATTCAAAATTGTGTTACAAAGTCTGGTGGTGGGGAGATGGCAATTGATCAGTTTCTTAACTAATACTTAACTATGACATCCTGGTTCTTGTCCACCTAAGCCCAGAATATCTCTGGCCTGAGTTGCTACAGCTTTCCATATGGCTTCATATAGGCAACTATAAAAGAGAAACTATTTTTGTTCCTTTTCTTACTCTGAGGTCTTCCGGATTAGCCTATTAAAGAGGCAGAACACTACAGAAACAAATCTGGCATTTTGGACTTCTAGACAATTGATACACAACTGTTATGGATACATTTGACCCAAATGGTTCTCTTGGTGGCAAGTTTTTGTCATATACTTGTCTAAGTGCACATACATCCTTGGGGTTTGCAGCCTATGCTGAGGCCCGGTGGAAGGGGACGGTGCATTGACAAACACAGACCAACACAACAGCTGGAGAAAAATTGGCCACAACTTTATTGCAAACAAAACAAAGGAGCATTGGCAAGCATATGGATCAGATCCCAAGTATTGGCTGGCCCGCATGCCAGGTGCTGAGCCCTCCCCCTTCAGGACCCCCGCTGAAGGGGGGAACCAAGGAGTGACATTAAGGGGGGGATCATATGGGTGTATACCCCTGCATGATTCCCCTGCCACCTGGAAGTGACAGAACCCTGGCAGCCCCTGAGCTGGGCATGCCTCTCACCTCACTCCCAAGATTCCATATGGGAATCCCCTCAATGGGGTTCCAGGACCGGGGCCCTAGATCCCCGAAAAGAGATCCGATCCAATGCTACCCGCCTGAGTTGTGACGGAAGTAACCGGTGAAAAGAACAGCAACAGAGCGCGGAGTTCGGATCAGGCATCTGATGAAGAGAACTTGATTCTCGAAAGCTTATGCTACAATAAAATAAAATTGGTTAGTCTTAAAGGTGCTACTGGACTCTTTTTGATTTTGCTACTACAGACTAACACGGCTATCTCTTCTGGATCTAAGAGCGCGGAGTGTGGGGCATCGCGTCAGGAAGCAAAGTGCAGGGGAAGTGGGGCCGGCTCTGCTTAAATGCTGAGCCACTGGACCAGAGGGAAGACTTTGCCCCTCAGGTCTGGCGGTTGGCCCCGCCCCCCATCAGCCCATCCCCAGCTGCCTGTGATTGGGTGGCCAAGTTTCAAACTGATTGGCCGCCCGAACCCCAGAGCATGCCGGGGAGGAGAAAGCCCAGGCAGCCGCAGCCGTCCCTGCCTCCGAGCTGACGGCTGCAAACCTTCCGCCCGGTAAGTCGGGCATCTGTTGCTTCTATTTACAGGCTCTCATCTAGTTACATTTTTTTGTAGGTGTGTAAATAAACGGATATCACCAACTTCATTTGTAGTTTATGTAGCTATTTAGTTGACTTACTAAATTGCTAGACAAGTCATATCATTTGGATTGCAGATGAACATTTTCTGACTATTTCTGACTGACTATATTCTTTCTCCCTCTGTCTTGCCCTTTTGCTAACTGCCATGCTACATTTATTGCTCATTCTCTGAATCTCCTTTTCTTCTCCTTCCATCTCCTTTTAAATCATTTCTTTTTTTGTGTGTATGTTTTTTTTCACTTACACTGAACTTCACACAGCCAGTTTAGAGAGATCAGACTGTAGCTCTTCTTCACAATTGGCCTTGGTTTTCACCGGCCCAAATTATTTGCTTACATCTGCAAACTTGTCTATGAAATGGCTCACCCCTAATTCCAAATTATTTATAAATAAATTAAATAGCAGCAGTCCCAATACCAGTCCTTGTTGGACTTTGCTCCTCACCACCTTCCATTATGAGAGTTGTCCATTTATTCTCACCCTGTGCTTTCTGCTATTTAACCATCTTTTAATCCATAGGAGGATCTAACCTCTTATTCCATGATTGCTAAGCTTACTCAGATGTCTTTAGAGAGTACGTTGAGTAACATACTTCTGAGTAGACCTCCCATAGTTTAGCTTCTGATGTGGAACTGATGTATTGTTTTTATGTCCAGATTTTTTACAGAAAGCTGAGCATTTATGTTTACAAATGATGTAATTGTATGCTTTCACAAAAAACTGCAAAACTCAGTTGTGATGTTATTATACAGTTGCATGAAGATCTTTTTACCAATGATCAGGAGCTCAAGAGTACATTAGTAAAAAGGATATAAATGCACTCATACATATGATCACAGTGAGTTTGCACTGTTTTATCAATGTGCACACACAGATCAGGAATATAAAGGGAAACAAATGAACTGAAGAACTGACAGCTGTGACACATTGACTATGCTGCAATTCTGCCATTAATTTTTAATTTTTTTTCCATCCAAGCCAAAAATAAAGAGGAACTGAACACTGTAGAGTTAACTCCCAACACAATAACAAAATGGAACTGGGGAATTTCTCTTCTCTTGAAAAGTTGTTGTCACTTCAACTGCCATTCTTCCTTCTCTGTTTTTATCAGCAAAATAATTAGAAATATGTAATCCTAATGACCATTAGTTAAGATTCCCTATTCCTTTTCTTTTAATAAATAAAAAGTAAATATAATACAGTGTTTATTCCCATTTAAAGATTTCATATTTGGCATTAGGGATCAAAGTAGGAGCAGAGTTATCTACACACTTTGCAGCATTTTCTGTTGATACCAAGTATTTAAGATGGGATGTTCAGATAAATTAGGTGGAAACATTCTAAGCCAAAACACAGCACACACAAATTTATATAAAAAGGAGAGGATGTTCTTACTATTCCCTGCTACAGATGTTAAATTTCCAAGGACACATTTTGCAAAAGCTAAATCATATAGCAAGAAGCCTAAAGTGTTTTTTAAAGGTCAAGAATTTGTATTAGGTGAAGTACTGAGGAGTTTTGAGATAGATAACTGAGTTGGTTTGGGAAACTATTTGAGGAAAAGAGGGACATTGAAGAATGTAAGTTGCTTGACTTTTGGTTTAACATGTACTACTTATGACTTATTCACTTTATGAAAATCCCTCCTCTGACCACAATATAACAACAACTCTGATTGGCTTCCTCCCTGTTTTGTGTGTGTGTTTGTGCTTTGTTATATGTTTATATGTTTTTATATGTTTTTGTGTATTTATATATTTATGTATTATACTGCACATAATACACATATTTATGTATTATTTGTATGTGTGTATAAACAATTATGTAGTATATATTTTAAAATGTTATTTTAATGTTTAAAATATTTTAATAGTTGTTGTTCACTGCATTGGGGAACCTATTTTGGGTGGGAAGGCAGCATATAAATATTATGAATAAATAAATAAATAATGTACCTGTCTTTAATTTGTCTATTGTTCCAGTTAAAGTGGACAATGTGAACAGAACCCCATTAGATCTAGCCCAATATTCTCTTTCTTATAGTAGCTGATATGCCACCTTGGTGGTCCTTATGAGGGCAAAAGGCAGGATATAAACAAACAAACAAATAATAAAAAGCTATTCTCAGTTAGAGATAGGCACGAACTGGAAAAAAAATGAACCGTGTGGTTTGTGGTCCATCGCATTTCATGAACCTCGAACCACAAACTTTCATGAACCTGCCCCAGTTCGTGAACTGGTTCATTTGGTTCGTGAAAATGTCACATCTAGGTTAGCAAATCATCACTTCTGAGTCAGCAGAAAGTCACTTCCGGGCTAACGGAAGGCCACTTCTGGGTCAGCAGAGGGTCTACAGGAAGTCCATCCCCTGTTGCCTAGGAAACTGATTGATCAGCGCCAGGCTGTCTGCAGTGACAAACCAAAAAATGAACCAAATGAACCAGCCTAAAGTTCGTGGCAGTTCCTCAGAAATGGGCTCTGACGAACCACCGGTTTGTAAACCACGAACTGGCCTGGTTCGTCACAAACTTTGGTTCATATTTCGGTTCGTGCCCATCTCTACTCTCAGTAAATCTGCTATCAAGGCATGAAGGCATGAAGGCGGCAGCTGTCCTCAGCATCCAGCAGCCTGAATAAGCATTCATATAATCCTCTTTTAAAGCCACCTAAGCTAATGGCCACCATCACATGTTATGACAGTGACTTTCATATAACGAAACCTATGAAGCTGCCCATTAATGAGTTAGTCTTTTTGCTTAGCTTGCCAATACATTCTACTACATAACAAAAGCTCTTTAAAGTCTCAATCTCTCCCAACCCGGCTACCTGATATTTGCTTAACGGGAGATGCTAGGAATTAAATTTGGGGCCTTCTGCATGCAAACCATGTTCTCTACTACTGAGCTATAAGGAAAAGTGGGGACTGTTATGCAAGCAGTGCTTACATCCAATGACCATTTGATTTCATACTGCAGTCATTCATATCTATAATTATGATGAAAATGTGTATTAGTCTGAAACTAAATTCTGCTGTAACTGCTGCATTGTTCTGATATGGGAAAGAGAGAGAGGGGGACTTGAAAGCATCAGAAAGAGATTCTGGTCCAATGAAGGGGGAGTGTTGCTTTCAGGGCCCCGGGACTCTTCTGAAGATTGGAGTCCCCCTTGTCTTGTCTTTGCTGTCTGAAAAAAAATTAGAGGGGGACGAGCCAACATCTAAGAAAGGCACTCCTAACAGGAGTTTGTGAGCATGGGGAGACGCTTTTGTAGCTCTGTATGCACTATTCCTGAGAATTATATTCCACGTAACAATAATTAGTGACCAATAAAGCCACTACCAAAATAGATGAATTGGAAAGGTCAGTGGTGATTCAAACGAAGGCAGATTCCCGACCTGTGTTTCAAAAGATAATGATCTTAATGTCCTCTCCTGAGAGCTTTTCTGAAGAGGAAACAATAATGCTTTACAGTGGGAAGCAAGCAATACCTGCAGGCTGTGCTGACAAAGGCTTCTATCCTTACTGCACCAGGATGTTCAGCAAGCATCACTTCTCTGGGTGATGCAGCCAGCTGGACTTTTATGAAAAACAGTGAATTACATTTAACATTTACACATTTCATGCTCCTGGCTTTCCCTGGCACCCTTTCCAACAAAACAAGGGATCTAAAACCAAGAGAAAACTGGAAATTACAACCTATTTCATGTCTCCAAGCAGCTCTGAATTGTTTCTGCGCCATTTTTTCTTTTCACCAGTGTGGCTCCTTACAGATATGCACTGCTGCTGCTGCTTCATTTCAGTGCTATAAATCCTGCTGCTGACAGCCATTTCTGGATGTGATTGGAAAACCAACTGGTGTTCTTTTTAAGGTTTAGTACTTGCCTGCGTCAACTCGCCTCATATCAATCAGGCTAGGGTGTGCCCCACGAGCTTGCAGATATAGCAGAACATAGTGACCTTCTTAACAGGGGAGCTGGAAATTGGAAAAGGCAGAGGGAAAGGTTGATGCAATTGGCAAAAATTAAGGGGAGGAAAGCAATCATGGCTTTCCCTTCTTAAACCCAAGGGATCAAATCAGCCAACATCCAACACTACAAGAGTTTATTACACTTGTGAAAGCAACGTTTGTCAGGGCTGACAGCTCCAGAATTGAACCAGTCTGACAATAAATAATTGCATTGTCCCTTCTCAAGAGGTCTTGAGGGACCTTTTTTATGAGAGTTGTGAGTCCCCAGATTTTTATCCAGGCAGGGGTTTCAAAGCTGTGGCATTGTGGGTGTTTTTGTGTTGTTACCACCTCTTCTAAAGGAAAACAACAGTAATTGAGCTTTCATGTGAGTTAATTTAATACTACATACATTTTAATATGACTGTTGGCTACTGGATTTGAATAAAAGAAGCTAAAAGGCGGGGGGGGGGGGACCCAAAGCCCAGCAGTTGGATCCATTTAAATGATGCTAATTTTATATTGAATCTTGGTGGTGGAGAGTGCCTTCAAGTCATAGCTGATTTATGGTGATCCTGGTGGGGTTTTCATGGCAAGAGACTAACAGAGGTGGTCTACCATTGCCTGCCTCTGCAAATCTGGCTTTCTTTGGAGCCCCCCCCCCATCCAATTACTAATCCAAGACCAACCCTGCTTGGCTTCCAAGAAATGAGGGGATCAGGCTTAGCTGGTTATTATTTACAGCAATGAGTACTATTTCATGTCTTAGGTGGTGGAGCAGGAGAAAAGGTAGGAGATTCAGCAAAGTGAGAGGCTGGGGACAGAGGCTCCATGTTAAAGGTTAAACTAGCAGTCAATGCTTAGAGGATATTTATGACTGGCTTTTTTGGTACATCATGTGTATCTTAACATGCAAAGATGAAATTGCTTCCTGCACAACTGCTGTACTTTGCATCTCATCACCTGAGAGATAGACAGCCATGTAAGGCACAGATGCTCTGTCACCATGAGTTCCATTTGTTGCAGATGCTTCATGCATTTTTGCAAATGTATTTTGTCAACAGAGAGAGTTAGAAAGTTCAAGTTTTTAATATAAAAAGTAGGATTTTTGATTAAAGGTAATGCTGGAGCTTCTTTGTAGTATAAGGTCCTATGAATATCAAATACAGGGAAATAGGGATGCTTTTTAATTGCTCGTTGCTGATGGTTTGACTTGAAACTTACCATTTCAATTTTGCATTTCCCTTGTGTGAATCAAACCCATGAATCTTTATTACAGTGCCTTTTTCCTCTTGTCATATGTTCCCCTGTAAAATGTATGATTTTTTTGACATTATTTGCCAGTTGATATGATAATGACTTACATTGTTTATATAAGTTGCTTATACATATAAATTGCGTAAAATGAACAAACCATTAATCAATATTAGTGGGGTAAACATTTGTATTGTGAATAGAGGCTGACTCTGCTCACAATACAAATATATAGAAACAAAACAGAGATTTATCCTTCAGTATTGAATACCTATTGAAAACTAGGGCTTGCTTTCAATGCTCACTGAGCCAGTGTATCAGTTTGCATGATGGATGTGTAGAGCACTCCATTCTGATCCACCATCATATGATGTCCCCTGGGTTCCAGGGTAGACTTGAAAGGCACATATTTCAGCAATTTCACTGAAGCTAAGCAGGATTGGGTCATCAATGCCTGAATGGGAATCTAGGAGAAAACCTATGAAAGCCACCTTCAGCTCCACAAAGAAATAAATGTAACAAATAATATAAATGCAACAAATAATAATGTGATAGGGTTGAGCTCCACATAAAGGCCCATTTGTGCAATTCCCTCCTTTAAAAAGTGGGAGAAGATCATGTAAATTAGGCCATTTGTCATACAGATCTCACCATGGAGAGTCTGCTTTATATGTGATGTTACTGGGGATGTTATATATGCCACGTCATGTATCAAATGTGCAAACTGGAATGGTGAGTGTATAAAATGAAAATGTCAGCTTTGTTCTCACAGCATCCTCTCCTTACTGCTCCTTTCTATGGGCTAAACTAGACATGTGTGGTTTTCAGAGTTGGGTCCCAGTTCCTCAGAACTAAAACCCCACACATATGGTTTGGCCCTGTTAGTAGGCTTGATAGATGATGGCTCATGAAAGGGCCTTTTTAGTGGTTGTTCAATGGTGACTCTTGAACAAATAGAAGTGAGGACTGTTTCCTCCTTGCCTGTCTTCAGGAGACCCTGTAAGATGACTTTTTTCCTCAAAGAGTTTTTTGTTATTTTGCATTGCTGTATGTGAATAATTCACATGGTTTTCAGCTTTTGCATTGATATCATATTTTTAAAAAGTCATTTTATCATTTATGCTGTGTGTGTACTGTAAACCTTGACCTTATCCCTTGGGTAAAGGTGATCTAAAAATATTTTAAACAAACAAGCTGTCCCTTTGTTGTGCAATTCTTTGTTTGTATGGGATGCTTCACATAGGCTTGTTCTCAGCTCAAAGCAGAGTTAAATCCCACATGAGCACATATGAAAATGTGCTCATATAAATATCTGGCAATTTCCTTCTTTATTTAAGACAGTTACAAAACAGTTACAGTTTTTGTACCTGAACTGCCAGTAATTTTGTAGCTGCCCTTCAGTTCATTCATCAGTAATGTTTCACTCCCTCTTTTTCAGATTTCCCAGCTGTCATTGTTTCTCTTCATGACTGCCACCCAAGATTTAGGCACCTTATTCTGCCTTCATGAATAACTTGTGCAAATTCAGCTTACTGGGTTGTTGCCCAGAGAGACAAAAATCTCTGTGGGATTCCTTTTTTTCCACACAGGGCCTCTGCAGTGTGCTCCAGCTGTGTTGCATGAAACAAGGCACCAGGTACCTTGATACTGCTTAGCAAACAATATGAAGAAGGTGCCTTGATTTCTAGGGTTTTCCCAGACAGATATTTCTAGAGCAGAAATTCAAAGCCACAAAGTAAATCCACTCTTCTGTCCTACATCCCACTCTCACCATTTCTTTGTCTTCTTCCTGATTCTGCATCTCGTCTCCTGCCCTCCCCCCGCTCATGTATGAACTAATTGATTTCTGATCTGTTCGGTACTTTGGCCCTAAGAAATAACCTTCAGTTAACTGCTCACATAACTTACCTGTCACTTTTGATAACAGTCAGGGCATTGTCTTTGCAAGTGTTCAACAGTAAAAATTACCCACTTTGCTCTCATCAAACAAATGAGCCCTGAGGCTTATATGAAAGCCATTAATGATCAAGCCACAGGAGGGACTGGAGCAGGGGGTATCCTGTGGTTTTTGGAACCCATCCCTCTCCTATTGGTCCATTTAGTTTTAATTAACCTTCATTAGCTTAGATAGGGATGCTATCACTTGCCATGATTCATTGTTGCAGGGGATCAATTGTAGCTGCCTGTCTCTGGGGATGCTGCTGCTCCTGTGTGGGCATCCAAGCAGAAATATGTCTGTGAAACAGAAATAAACTATGACTAATATGCTTCCGAGTACCAGCCTTGGGCTTTGTGAACCATTCCCAGCTGCTAACAAAATTATTGATAGAACAAGATGACATGCTTATGACCATATGTGTGCACGCATAAAACATATGCATACCCACAAACCTTTCTAAATGCAATTTGGTAAACAATTTCTATAATGCTCCATAAATCTGTGGTTGAGATATCAATAAATATCAGGCATGAGCCAGCCAAGTTAATCATTTTAAAGCCCCCCCCCCAAACCTCCGATGTCAGTGGGCAAAATAGTAAGCACACGTTTGCACATGCATGAGGATTAAGTGGCAGAATTCAGAGGTGTTCATTATGTTGTACCATATCAGACTGTGGGGAAGAAAGGAAAAAAGGATCAAAGTCTTAAAATTCCTTCCTGTAAATACTTCTCACAAGTATTCATGTAACTTCTCACAAATAATAAAATTGGATCATCAGGAAAAAAGGTCTATTCCAGTCTTTTATATTCACTTACAGGCAATTATTAAAGTAAGGAAAGTTTGAATAATATAGTCTATTCCCTACATTCTGAAGAAGTTCAGTCCATTCTAGCATCTCCACACTTGACCACCAGTTATAAGTTCATCATTCTAAATTGGCAAGCACAACTTTCCCATTGAAACCAATGAAGTGAAATATATAACCCTCTCTGGATCAAGCCCATTATTATTAAGCTGTTACTGATGCCATTGTTAGCTAATTGCTGTTAGCTAAAAAGTTTCATATGTCTTGAAATACAATTTTGAATCAGTGTGCTTCCTCTTTGAACTGAATGATATTACATCTGCAGCTTCTATGCTTCTGGTTATCTGAGCAATGTATTATAATATACTTTATGTTGGTTTAAATGGATTATTGTGATAGTAAATCAAATGATACAGGAAAAAAACCAATTAAAGTAATGGGGGAATTTGCTTGTCCAAAAGAATGGTCAATTAAAATGAATTCAGAAAGAGGAAGTTTAATTGGTTATAAATGAAAGAAATATTCTTGGGGTTTGGGGGGGGGGGGTGTTGGATTTTTTGTTTTGCTCTGAATATACTAGAACCATGACATTTGATTATTATTGATTAATATAGCTGCCTTGGTGGCCCTTATGAGGGCAGAAAGGCTAAACATAAATTGTTAAATAAATAAATATTTGATGATATGTTGGTTGATTACAAACTAAGTGCAATCTTACTTTGTTATGTGAAAGAGTTATTTAAGGAATCCAATTTCAAGAGCATATTTATTTTAGTTGAGCCAGTCCCCCCCCCCCCAGTTTCTATTTTGGATGGTATCAGGAAGTTTGAAAACTTGTTTTAATCACAAACTTATTATACAAAATTCACAACTGCATTTAGCAATCAAATAAATGTAAAGAAATACTCTATGTTTATGTTAATCCATATGAATCTTTTGATGGAATTTATTTTTGTAATGTTTATTCTTAATAATAAAATCTATCTCCTTTAGTATGGTCTTTTCTGTGCTGGGCTTTTGGTTCTGACCCCATACTGCATCGGTTTCTCCCCAGAGTTCTGAATGCATGATGAAAATAACCTGATTCAGTCGCAAAACTGCTTCCCAGACTTTTTTTTTGCATGCTACACAGTGAATAGTTGATTTCCTCCTGAGTTTTGTGAGGTTTTTCTCCCTGCGCACATACCCCATTTTTTTTTTGCAGCAAAGTCAAACAAGGGCTTTTTTGAAGTGTAGAATGTTATTCTGTGTGAGTGGGAGACCAAATGAGGTTCCCCTGGTGTAAACTGCAACTCCAAAAGTGGAAAAACCAAAACCAGAGGAAAAATGTTAATTACAACTTAATTTACAAAACCCAACTTCAAGATTTATATATACCATCAATCCAAAAATGTAAAGTGTCCAAGTACATCAATAAATATTATAAGGTACATATAATCCAAGGACATTCCACAAATAAAGGTAAAGCAGTAAATACAATAAATATGTGCAGAATAATGTACGATAGTGGCCGCAACTATGGCTCAGCACAAAAAAAGTCAATTTAAAGGTAGAGTACGCTTTTTTCCTTTTCTCATAGGTGCGCTGAGAAGATTCCAGGGAAGGCATCCATATTCCAGGTAAGTATCCATTCCATAGCAAGTAGCTAACTCTATTTTCTTTCTCTTTTCAGATGGAAGTGTGTAAATTGGGGGTACTACTGGCTCATGCTAACCTAGCCCAACTCGGGCGTGGCTACAAAACCACAAGTTTCATCATAAGACTTCCTCAGGAGCAATACCATAGTCCACCCAGATCATATCTGCAAATATAATTGTTTTCAAATAAAGATACATTCTAAATCCCATTTATCCATTTCTTTGGGAATCCAAAATCAAAGCTCGCCACCATCAGAAGTACTTTCTCTTGCATCCCGTGAAGCACAGCTTCAGCTAACAGCCGAATAAAGCTTCAGGTAAAGGCACAAATAGGTACCTGAGGCTCAGAGTTAAATTACAGCTGTGCCTTTTCTTCAGCTCACTTTTTGGCACAATGTCTCCATTTAGTGGCAATATTCTGTTGGCCTTTTAATTTTTTTAAAAAAGAGCATTTCCTTTCCTTTTCATTTGCTCTGCTTCTGCTAATAAACTTCAGTCCCTCTTGCCAAGTTGACAGGTATCATGATCTGGTCTTATCATCTCAGCATGTTTGGCAGGATGGCATCAGCAATCAATCTTCATTTATCAGAGTAAAAATCATCAACACTTTTGAGTAATAAAGAGGTATTTAAGAACAAGGACAGTCCTTCACCAGGATGTTTGTCAGGCATATGCCATTAACGAATATGCCAGGATCACCTTTTGTAAGTTATCATAAGAGGGAGATATTACGGTTGATAGTTTAATTGCCTTATCATTCTCTACCTTCAAGTCCTCCACTCTACCACTGTATTACTTTGTTTTAAAATTTAGCCACTAGATGCTTAAAAACAAATTCTAATATTGTTTGTAATGCAATAATACCAAGAGATCATAATGTCTGAAAGTAAATTGTTGGCAAAGCGGTCATTAACACATATTTACATAGGTTAATTACAAGGAATAATAGGGTATATTTTTTCCCAATGGGATGCTATGGCTACCAGCACAAACATTTCAACAATAACAGATCACTCTCCCTCTGCTTGATATTTTTAGTTAAATTTCTTACATTTGCATCTACTATGTGTGCACAATATGAAATTCTGAGTTTGTGGTAGGAACTGCACAAGTTTTGTTCTGTCCCATTTATTCCCGCAGTCACACATTAGCAGAAGTCATATTTGAATTTTCTAATTATATTCTGAATGTTTAAATTCCTGTCTTAATAGCTGAAGTCCTTGCTTCCACCCATTATCAGGTTATTTTGAAATATGGTTTACAATGACTACCAATTGTTTGTGTTTCTTTGAATTGAAAGCATATTCTTCAAAAAGAAGTATAGCTGATATTTAATACTGCATGAGCAATGTCTTTAATAATAGAAAGACTATTTATAGTATAAGGGGTTGCTTGTAATCTAAACTTTTATGGATGTAACAAGATCAACAAGTCTGAGTCAACATTTTGGTATTGGACATTTCTAGGATTAACAAAAATTGGCTTGCATCCTGAAACAGAAGCTCCAGTGCCTATACAGAATTCTCCTACCTGAAAGAAAGGCTTCCTTCATTCTCTTCAACTAACGAAACTGTTCTGTGCACATATTGTTATCTGCCAATTGAGATATCCTCTGCTTTGAAATTAAATGTTACTCACACTGGAGGTGGTCCATGTGCGCACTGTAACATTCCTGACTCCCTGAGTCAATGTCAAAGTGCTGAAGAAATCTTCATATCATGTAGAAATTTATAGTCATAATTTAATTATTTTCTGTTTCCTGAATAATCCTAAACAGACTTATACCCTTCTCAGTCAATTAAAGTCAATGAGGTTGATGGCATAACTCTGTTTAGGATCGCACTACTAATAGTTTATATACAAGATGATGAATAAAACATAAAATTGGAAGAAGGGAGTGGGAAAATGTTATGACTATATCAAAAACAGTTAATTTTTAAAAGAACACACTGGATATAAAAAAACTATAATTGTTTTATAACATTTTCCTAATGTTTTTTGAAAATATGTATCAGTGATTTATTGGATAATCGTATTTCAAACAAGTGTCAATTTACACAATAGTCTAAACAGCATCCCTGGCCCCTTCAAGGATACACTGAAAAGGTATGTATTTTCTCATGGTAACTTGGGAGGAGGCCAGGGGGCAGTTAGTGATTGCAGGCTTGAAGTAAAAAAAAAAAAAAAAAAAGCATATTTTAGGTTCTTAGCTTTGTAAGAGCCCTGAGTGCCATCTGGTAGACAGACAGGATAAAAGTACAATGAATAAATAAATAACTAAGCACAGAAGGAAAGGCTACTTCTAAAAATTTTCCAACAGTGCAATCAAACAATTTCTGTTCCACTGATAGCCACTGACAGCATATTTTTTCCATGGGGCAAATGGCCCTATTAAAATCATGAAGATGTACAAGGAGATCCTAAATATGCATATGCAAATGTAAGTCACATTAAACCCAATGAGATTTACTAGTAAATTCCCAGTAAGTATATTTAGGATTACAACCTTACAATTTTTAAATTAAGTTGACCTTTGCTAATCTGACCCTGGGCAGAAGCCATCCCAAATTAATTACTTTAATTAAACCGTTGAATACAAATGTTAAGCACATATTAAATCATTCCCAGTGGAATTAATAAGGCTTAAAAGTACGTATGTAACTTTGATAGGACCAGGCCCATTCCTTTTATTTCCAACATTTCTCTGAACATTTTATGGTCCAGAAATTGATGTGTTCTAAGAATGAGTAACTGTGGATCATGCTTCTCTAAGAATGGCTGCCGCTGGAAGACCATCTGAAGTTCATCAGATATGCTATATGCCACATAGGAGACCAACACTTCCATCTGTAAGCACTAGTGTCAAAAAACACCTAAATGCCAAGAACGTGCTCCTTCAAGGGGGCTGCTACCCCACCAGAACAGTTGTCTTTGCATTCCTAATTTAGCCTTGTTATCAGCCTACAGCACTGCAGACTAAGGGCCAAGCTACACATGACGAATGACACTTGAACAGCAAGTGTATTTCTCCCTGTTCACTTGCCCTCCACTCAATCCACTTGCCATTCAAGTGTCATTCGTCATGTGTAGCTTGGCCCTAAGATACAAATTGTTTCAGGCATTATGGGAATATTTCTTTGTATAGAAGATATTCAGGACAGAGCTGGATGATGTTCTGAGTTATCTAGGTACAGACATGGTATCTTTATTGTCTTTTATTAAATTAATGTACTTAAAACTGAATTAAGCATATCTTGATGAACATACTTAGTGATGCAGACTAGCATCTGGATAATGAATTCAAATCATCTTCATGTTCTTTTTTTGCAAGAGAGAGATCGTGGGGTATGAAACTGAGTATCTGTGGGCATAAAATATGAAAGGTACAATTTGCAACAAATGAGTTACAAAGGTTTCTTTAATATACAGAAGTAAAGTAAAAAGGCTAAGTTTGCATTCTAATATGAAAATGCCATTTCTTGTTTCCAGGTTCTCAAGCCTTCTGTTTCCCAGAGACTGAGTTGGATGCAGTGATCTGTTAACCGAAAGCACAGGAGGTCACAGACCGTCCCCACTTTCCTTCCTCACATAAGTTTTTTGTCCAAGTGAAAGTTGATTCTCTGGACCATGGGATCCACATGAAGCAGGCTCACCAAGCTTCCCATTATGGCCTCCTGCCAACAAGCCACTTTGATCTCTCCTGCTGGCAGCACTTGTGGGAGATAAATTAAATAAAAGCAGTGACATTGCCAGTGTGGCTACAGGGGAACTCTATCAAGACAGACTTTTGAACAAGGTGCATATCTGTTTTATTTTTGTCTGCTTTCAATGATGTCTGAAAGTTGTTTGCCAGATACATAGAGCTGTTGATTGGTGAATGTTACTTGATTTTATTGTTCTCATTTTATTGTTAGTATTGGGGTTTTCTTTTTGTAAACTGCTTTGAGCCATTACGGAGAAAAGTGGGACATAACTGTTTTAAATAAATTTAGAAAATAAAATGAAAGAAGATTAAGATAAAAATATAATCCTTAGATGATATAATACTTAGATGATTACTAGACAAACTGCAAATGGGCAAAGTTCATTTACATAAAGAACTACTTCTCATGTTTTTCTTTATTACCCCTTCTTTATAAACCTGCCAGAAAGACAATTTATATATCCCATTACAGGATGTTAGATGGACATATTAAGGCTAAGCAAAATGTAGACTGTGATTAATTGATTGAATTGAATGATGAAACCAGCAAGCTGTCCCTCAAGCGCACATTGACTTGCACAGATGTTTTCAACCCACATTTTGGACTTGTTATGCTTTTGAATGTTCAGTAACATGTTTTTGCACATAGATGGATTTTTTTCTGCACTGCATTGTTGAACTTTAAAAATGAACACAGAGGACTCAAGAGACTATTGCCTGAGGCTCATTCCTGACTTTCTCATACTGTTTCCTTCAGATGACCTTGTGGATTTATTTGCAAAAGTTTGACATATTAGTTAAAATCAAAACAACAAAGAGTATAGTAGCACCTTAAATATCAATAGAGAAATCCTAAGCAGAGTTACTCCAGTCTAATCAATGGGCTATTAAAAATACGTCCTTAATTTTCTCCACCCATAACTAAGCTTTGGTATATTTCCTGTCTACAAACTTTGGTAAAGACCAGAAGTGTCACAGTAATTAATTTTTAAAGAATCACTCTAAGATCCATTGAAACTCTGGGAGATAATTTAATAAGGTTTTTGGTGTAAAGGGTAGCTGAAAGCGTGGCCCAGTTGTATGAATATAACCTGCATTAGGATTCTTGCAAAACCAGTGCTGCCTGTTGAATCTTCTTCATCCCATTTTCCTTAAGTAGAAGGGAAATTGAAAAAGATGAGCCATATGATAGGGTGTACTTCAAAACCTTCTCTGGTATCACATATCCAAGAAAGAGCCTTGTTTTATTTTTGTTTGAAGGTTTGTTTGGTTTTAGAATAACTCCTAATCAAAATAGTGTGTATAATAGCAAGCATTTGCTTCCTATCTAATAACAACAGCTTTTCAAAATCTTAAGTTTTCTTTTTTTGCATCTTGACTTGATAGGAATCTTTTCATCTGTAAATACTCAAATGCTGAAATCTGGACATTGCTTAAATCACAGTAGGTAAGAATATTATTATTAACCAGTAAGGATCTTTGCATCTGTGTAGGCTGATTATGAGGCTGGTGCCTGGGCAAAAAATACACAATATGCAGTCATTGGATGAAAATGGGCCACAACTTTATTGATTACAGCCATTGGAGCATTGGTGCAGCATAGGGCAATGGATCTTCATCGAACAGCCCCTTGCAGCTCAATGGCATGCATTCTCCAGCATGCCTGCTGGGCATCATGGGATGGCAGGGGAGTAATATCCATCTAGGCATGACCCTGGTGGTCTTTGCCACTTGGGGTAAAGCCTGCAATGGCCAGCCCAGACACATACCCTTTGGTTTCCCCAGATCCTTTAAGGCAACCATGAAAGGGGGGGAGTGAGCTACTGAGTCATCAGAACTCATCCCAGTGGATCCAGCCCAATGCCTCAAAACCGCCACCAAGTTGTGACAAGAAACCGTAGCTGCAGCTGGCACCAAGGGAAGGAGGGAGGGAGACTATCAGTCCACTTCCGCCATTCACACTGGAATGGCAGTGTGGACCACAAGGGGCTGAGGGAGAGGAGCCAGGCCCATCCTACACCTAATCCTCCCAACATTCTCAGCCTCACCTCAGCCTTGCCTCCCGGCTACAATGTCTCCTGCTGGTGAGTCTGCAAGTCCTTATACACATCCAGACTTAGTTTTCCACTTTTGATTATCAACCTCAAGTGATAATCTTGCAGTTTGTCTAAATTTCTTGCTGCAGAAACAAAAGGGGATATTCCCGGCAATAACTCTGTGCTAAAATTATTCCAGCATAGTAAGAGGTTTTTGATTACAAAATTAAAATTATATAATTATAATTTTATAATTATAAAACTTTCCCCTTCCTCTTTTCTGAAGCCACAAGGATGTTCATAATTACTTTCTTAAATATAAAATATATTGTGGCATAAACTTTCATGGGCCAGAGCCAGCTTCATCAGAGATGCATGAAGTATTACATTAAGTTAGCAATAAGGTACTTGTTGGGTTAAATTTAGTTTTTGCAGAGAAGAGTATTGCACAGCAGATAAAGAATCACAGACACATGTGTGTTCAGCTTCTAAAATAATGTTTTACTGCACAAAGGGAAAAATAATAAAGGTTACACTGGAGATAAAATAAAGAAGAGCTAACTTTGTTCCTACATCCTTACATGCTGGGAGGGAACAGTCTAACTAACTGGAGAGCAATGGCGTCCTGAGTAAGGGGAAAGAATGTCAATTGCCCCCCAATAAACCTGGTCAGCCAATAATCAATCCTAGATCTGTTCATTAAGCATGCAACTTCCCTTTTCCCTGGCGGGAAGAACAACTCGACATCTAACTGGCCTCATGTTAAACTAGCTGTGCCTAACTAAACACAAACAGATTAACTCTTTCATGACAGAAGAGAATGACACTTGTAAAATCCCAACACTACATGCAAAAGTATGGTTATTACAAAAAGAGACCAGAAAACCAAGTGTCCCTGAATATAGGTGTTTAACATTTTGTTGCAGAGCACAGATGAAAACTACATCCAGTCAAAAGTGTAAAAGTCCAGTCCGAGTGGCACTTGATAGCATATATCATGGGATGTGAAGATGAATAAACCCTTGATGGTATGGTTGGTTCCTGGTTCCTGTAATAGTATTACTTGAGTTGATTTAGGCATAATGTTGGTACTGTTATAGGAACTAGTCACACTGTTGCTTTGAATTGTTGTTTTAGGTGGGGAGAAGGTCTGTATTTAGGCAAAGAATAGCATACACAATGCCTAGGCCTGTGAGAAGGAAGGACCATTTTCCAGGAATGGTAATGAATGCCTGATAAAGTACCAGATATGTTTGTGAGCTGCAGGAGATGACCACTGCTGTTTTCACTTCTGCACTTGACTCCTGGGTACATGTCTAGCCTTGTCACTCTGTTGTTTCACTTCTGTCAATATATGTTTTGCAGGTAATTGACTCTGTCTGGTAAGATGGGGTTCTATTTGGTACTTGGTTGCAGACAATGGATTGTGTGGTTCCTTCTTCTATATGATTGCCAGAAGCATGTAGGTAACTTGCAAATTGGAAGGTTTTTGAGTGTAAAGGAGTATTCACATGTACATTGTATAGTGGTATAGTAATGTCCAGAAAGTGTTGTATGAGCTAGTCTGGCCTCAAATGAGGGGGCAATGGAATTCCTGGTAGAATTCCTTAAGTGCTCCTTCCCACGGATCTATAAAATAAAAATGTCTTCAATAAATCTCAAGTAGACCAGAGATTCTAGAAGACAAGTTCTGAGAGGAGCAGACTGAGAAGGGAAAATGGCCCTGGAAAGGGGGGAATCAGGAGGAAGAGTATGGTAGGGTATGCACTGAAAACTTTTTTTATTTCAATTTCAAATCGAGGGCTTCTGAAGGAACTTCATTTCATTATTGATTTGTTCCAGGTGGGATGCTGCAGTTTGGATCTAATCCATTTGCAAGAATTTTGAACTATTGTGTATGTGTAAGGCAAGTGTTGGCTGCACATGGACACACATGCTGTTCTTTTCTGGGTGAGGGTTTGAGGAAACAAGGATCTGGGACAAGTGTTTTTGCACTTAACATCACCCAAAACACACAGAACACAGTTCTCCCTCTAAATCATTGAACCACCCAGTTTTCTCAAGTACACTACACAACAGTGGACCTCCAAAGAAGGAGAGTGTCAGCAGGTGGGCACTCACTATAGGGGGAAACTGGCTGGCAAAATGGTAGTGGCAGTGCGACGTAACTCGTGAGTCCAACCAGTGGAGTGATAACATTGAATTAAAAAATCCTGCTTTATGTTTCCAGTTTTCCTTTCCAAGTGATAATTGATAATGCCAATAAATTATTCTTACTTTTGAGTCTTTGCATGTTGCTTGCTATCTTGTGCTTTGCAGTTTCATTCCCTGTCCCATGATGAGGGGCAGCCAATGGTGAATCCTTCTTTTTCAGCATTTCACTGGGAAACAGGGTGTCTTGCCCTAATCTCTGCAAATATCCAAATGCAGGCAGGCAGGCAGCATCAATTCCCCCTCCCACAACAGACCTCTGTTTTCCTTTAACTTTTTTTGCTGTGTGGGCAGGCAGAGCTAAGTAAGCCAATGGCTCACAGCAGCAGGCTATGAAGAACTGCATTTTTTAAAAGTAGCATTTGTTTTCGGGATCTGATGCTGGATTGATGGAGGTGTTACATAGGTAGGAACTGTGAACTAGCTAGTTTCATTGGCCATTTACACAAGTTTGCCATTTACACAGAAAGACAGAGTGAGCCCCAAAAGACTATGATTGAAGTCTTCTAGGGCTTTTAGTAAGATTGGATGATGGAACACACCACTTTCATCCCTCTCAGACTAGAAATCCTTCTGGCCCGGACCTGTTATCTTCAAGGACTTCAGTCCCGGTGGTGGCACCTAAGTGAAGGATAGGGTAGAAGGCCACTGATTAGGCAATTTGGTCCCAATGTGAGCCTTTGTGCCAACTAGGGACTCTGGATTTTCCTAAATGTGACATCATGGCACATGTGACACTGTATGCCCCCCATTTCCCTGACCCCCAAACTCCTGCTGGTTGCCAGACATGGCCTGGCAATCCTAGGAAGAGGGCATTGACTCTCCAAGAGACACTCTGGTGCCATAATTAGAATTGTACATATGCCAACAATCTACTGATGGCAATTGGCATTAGCATATATTCATATCAAATATCTTTATCATATATTCATTCTTCCAGCCCTGTTTTGATGGGTTATATTTTTGTTTATTTATTTACTTTATTTATACCCTGTTTCTTTCCCCAGTGAGGACCCAATGTTGCTTACATTGTTCTCATCTTCACATGTTCACAACAACCCTGTGAATTAGGTTACACTGAATGTGTTTGACTGGCTCATGGTCATGGAAGCTTAAGCTTCCATAGCAAAGTAGGGATTTGAACCTGGCTCTCCCACATTCTAGTCCAATACCCTAACCACTATACTATGCTGGCTCTTTCTGGTACAGTGAAATATGGTAAACAGAACACCTGTATTCAGTATCCCTACATATGCATACACCATGATTTCACTTCCTTGGGAAGACCTAGAAGTAATGTTGGACAGCTCTAGGAATTTTTGGAAACTCTATGGCTTGTGCAAAATAGTTCAAATAGGGAGAACAGGAAATCTGGAATGTCAGAAGGCAAAGATTATTAATTATGGCATGATCAAAGGTGTATTGGAATAGAAGATTCTTGACCTAGTGTCTGAGAGCAAGTAAAGAAGAGGCCAGGCAGAACTCTCAGAACAGAGTTCCAGCTAATATGGACCATCTCTCAAATTCATGCCTATTATAACTTGGACAGTAAAGTTATCGTTTCTGACAATCTCTGTTACGTATGAAAAAGGAAGCATTTAGATTACTCAAGATAAAGGTACGTTGAACTTCAGAAGAACTATAACAAGCTTAGAAGTGGTAGGGAGACCCCCTGGACTGCTTTAGCCCCTTTACCCACTCTACAGCACAAAGCACCATTTCCTTAACAACTTATAAACATTTTTTTTCATACCCTTAAATATTATTTGATGATTGTGAGTGTAACAAGATATTAGCTTTGCAACAAACAAGACTGAAATCAGTTTTAACTCAATTAACATTCAATTTTTCAAAATAGGACTATGAACTGCTATTCTATTTTCCATCGTTCTGAAAATTCGATGCCCTGTGTGTGTGAGAGGGGAGGCTAATCCCCCACTATATTTTAGTAACTTGGATTCTTGTTTGTAATTTTAAAGTATCTCTGCCCATCAACAGGGCAAATTCCTCTTTCAGTAAAGCTAGGTAGGAGAGAAAAAGATGTCAAGGAAAGTGCAAAGAATTTATGTTAAAGTGAGCTGTTAGGAATTGTTTTGACGTTTCTGACAAATGGAAAGGTTACTGCAGAGAGTTTCCCCCTTTCTATTCCCTTATTTCCTTCTTGTCAATCATAGTCAGGCCTGGTTGAATTATTCCCATTGAATGACTTACTGTTTAGATACTCATTCTTGAAAAAATATATAGAGACATCACAAGTCCAGTACATTGGTTGGTGACAATCCTAAATCACTGCTTTTTCTTGATTTGGGAATGAGAAGAGAGGCAGGGTAATGGGCCAGCATCACCTGGCTCTTCTTAGACTTCATTTTGTAGGAGTAGGAAATGAAACCCTTGTTTGAAGTATTCAGTCTATTTCTTGAAGTATATTTAAGAACATCACAATTAATTTTCTTTTCCATTATTTATGGTTCACTTTTTTGTTATTTTTCATTTGTTTGGGCTAAACAAACAGGAAAGGAGAAAATAACAATGTACTGATTACACTTTACTCTCCAATGCAGAACCAAGGAGAAACTTGAGGGACCATTTGAGGTGGGGTCTGACAGTGTGGCAGAGTCTGAAGAGTAATTTTTAGCGTGTTGTTTGAGTGCTTAACATACCAAAGACTTGGGGAATCTTGGTTGGGCCAGAAGCAACTATTTTAAGGTCACAACTAGAGATGGGCACAAACTGGGAAAATTCTGAACCATGCAGTTCATGGGTTTGTTGCATTTCACGAACCATGAATTTTCACGAATTTGCCCCAGTTTGCGAACTGGTTCATTCGGTTTGTGAAAATGTCACTTCTGGGTTAGCAGGTCTGCTGAGAGCCCATCCCCCCATTGCCTAGGAAACTGATTGATTGGCACCAGGCTGTCTTCAGTGACAAACTGAAATATGAACCAAATGAACTGGGCTAAAATTTGTCACAGTTTGTGAGAAATGAACTCCCACAAATTACTGGTCCATGAACCATGAACCGGCCTAGTTCATGACGAACTTTGGTTTGTATTTCAGTTCGTGCCTGCCTCTACTCATCCTTGATATAATAAAGGCTTTTATGGATGATCTGAGTGTAGCCATGAGTACATGTTTTGCATGCAACCCCCCCCCCCCCAGTCTCTGGAGTTTCAATTAAATCTCTGGAGTTTCTACTTAAAAGTAGCATGTTTTGACAAATACCTTTCTCCACTAGAGAGCCACTGAGCAGCAAATATTTATTTATTTATTTATTTATTTAATTTATATACCGCCCATCCCCAGGGGCTCTGGGCGGTGAACAGTTAAAATTGATAAAAACAAAAACTAAAATCAATATATAATAAAACAAATTAACAAGGTGCAGTGGTGGGGAGAACCTTCCCCACCCCAAAGGTGGGAGGCCGACATGGCACCGCCCCCTTCAATATTCAATATTGAACTAGGTAGCCCAGGGATAGGATCTGATATGATTCAAAATATAATAGAGCACTGGCAGAGAAATATTGGGGGTGCTGCTGTGCTGTCAACATGGGAGATAGAACTGTTTCACTCATAGCTTCCTATACCAGTGATTCCTCTCCTTCCTAAAATAATCTTCCACAGTGAGATTTGGGGGGGGGGGTCCTTTGCTTTTGTTAATGGAATGTTTAGGGAATGAGGGATGACCCCCCCCCCTTTGTTTTCTCTATTTTTTATTAGTAAAGGTTGGAGACTAGGCAGGTCACCCTAGTCCACACATGCTCGAGTCCTCCTTGGTGTGGCTCTCCTTTATTAGTTGTTTATTATTTCCAATTTTCACCCTAATCAGTGTAATGGGAGCCTTTGCAGCAGCCAGGGAGCTCAAAGACTAAAGGAGACCTCTTCCTCCTCAGTCCTGCGAGTGTTTCCACATGGACGTTGGTTACTTGAAGGCATTTCCTAGCATTGTGAAAAAGGAAGGAGTGGATCTTTGGTTCCTTCATGAGGAAGGATGGCCCTCTTTTCTCTCTCTCTGTTCTAGTAAAAGTGGAAGACTTGTCAGGTTGCCTAGTCTCCCTTTCTAACTAAAAATTTAACCCAGAGTTGAATGAAGAAGTATTTAAAGACAAAGTTAAGCTTGATGGAAAACAAACAAACAAAAATCTAACCAGATCAGTCCTCCTATGTGCAATACTGATCTGGAAAGATTGCTGAGACTATGCACAGACCTGCTAAGCTCTTCTCTTCCATTCTTTAACCCAGAGATAACCCAGAAGTCTTTCTGGGCAGGGTAAAGTTCCTCCTGGTGCTCCTTGACCCATTATCTTCGGAGGACTTATTTAGTCACAGTGGTGGCACCTACATGAAGAGTAGAAGGCCACTATTGGGCAACCTGGTCCACAAATGCCTTGATTCTCCATGGCATGGCTCTCCTTTATTAATTGTTTATTATTTCCAGTTTTCACCCTAATCTGCATAACATGAACCTTTGCAGCAGCTGAGGGCTCAGAGGATGAAGGAGACCCCTCCCTCCTCATTCCCACATGTATATGCCTGCATGGACATTGGTTGCTTGTTGGCCTTTCCTTGCACTGTGTGTAAAAGTGCTCAGAAAAGGATTGGCAAAGCAACACAATGGCATTATGCCATCCACTGCTTCCCTCCCCAGTGCAAAGCAAGTCATTTGCATAGCGGAGCCACTCAATGTCAAATAATGCCATTGCCCAGGAGGTGCTGAAGACAAAATTCATTCATGTGCAATGTGCACATTCCCCTTCCTGTTGATGAAGTTGTGCTACAATAGAGCTTGGTCTCTCCCCTTGGGTTGGTTGCCATTAAAGAAAACAGGTACAGAAGCTGCTGCCTGCTGCTGCTGGCCTAGTGCCTGCCTGCGTGCCCTGCTGCTGCATGGTAAGAACTGAACTGAAACACATTACATTTTTGGTGTATGTGTGGCAGGGGTTGTTTCCCAAATTTGTTTCACCATTCTGGAAATCAATGAGCTGGCTTGTTTTCCGGCTATGAACTTTGACACCTTCCCCTTCTCACTGTAGCTCCCCCAAAGCTGATGCTGTATGTCAAGAAAGCCTTATTGTCAAAATAGTTCATGGCTTGGAGGCCTGCACTAATTGGGGTAAATTAAAACCTTGTTGGAGCAGAACGCTCGTAGGATCTAACATTATATTGTCGAATCTACAACAACTAATGATCTAACATTATTTATTGTTTTGGGTTTTTTAACATTACATGCCTTATTATATATTTTCATCAGACCCTTTCTTGATTCTGGGCTATCAGTGCTCTTGGGAAGAGTGTTAGCAGTTGAATAGCACCAACAAGCACATACTTGGCTGGTTGAGGTAGAACGGATCACCCCAACCAAAGAGGAATCCTACTTGCATTCCAGAAAATAGCACAGCTACTCAAATGACAAAATAACATGAGGGACAGCAACATCAGCTCTTTCAAATCCAGGAAGCTTAATAATTAGTACAGGCTTTCCATTTTGATTTATCTGGCATGTTTGCTTGTCAAAGAGCTGCTCTTTGAGAGTGACAGTCTTCTATTCCCCCGACAGCACCTATTAATTCATAAATTAGGAGTGACAAGAAACAACTCTGAAAAGCTTGGTGCTAGCTAACAAACTGGATTACATTTGGTCTCCGGGCCCTCCCTTTTTTCCAGTGGAAGCAGCTTCAACAAATTACATTGTGTCAAGGTGCAAGCTGAGCCCCACTGCTGAATGGGTTGAGTGAGAAGGGTCTGTGTATAAGTGCAAACAGGATCGTCAGCAGCCATGCTTTATGAATATCAAAGAAGAGTTCTTGATTGAAAGGAGTCAACTGAAGACAACAAAGTGAGGAAAAACTGCCTCCAAGTTGGCATTATGTGTTCAGGGTTAGCAACAAACTACTTTTTGCTTATCTCCAGGGTTAGCAACCAAATGCCTTTTGCTTATCTCCACAAACATTTAGTTTCATGCCTCCTGTCCTGAGTGACCCCATAAGCATTACACAGGGCCTTGTTTTTGTCATACTTTTCTAAAATTATCACAGTTAGGGCCATTCTATGTCAGGATCTGTCATGCTAAGAGAACTTAACCTAAGTCACACCATATTAACTGAAGTAGTTGTTTAGTCTTTCTCTCCCTCCAGGTCCAGCTAAGCTGTGACTGCACTTCCCATGGGAGAGGATACTGCATCTTATCTGTTTTTCTTCAGAGTCGACCTTGAAGGACCAGCTTCCCACAGAAGAGTGCCCAGCAATGTGAACTGTGGGGGGAGGCTGGGAACGGAGGGTTTGATCCGTAACAACTTTCATTTTGTAACTCATTCCTAACAAAGCTTGTGTTCAGCCAGGATCTTCTTGGTCCTGGAATGTGGACATCTGGGCCTGTATGCTGTCTTTCAAATAAACCTTTTGAAATCAAGAGACCTTGGCTTCTTTCAGAAGGGAGGAAGACAGACTCTGGCTAACAGGGATGCCATAGTCTGACATTCTACACCTTACACATGTAATGTTAAAAAGAAATGGTTTGAAATTGTAAATGGGTATACAAGAGCACAAGAAGAGGTGTGCTGGTAAAGCCAAAAGATCAACCTCTATATTAAGCCTTTAGGAAAAATCATTCATAGCTATGGAATTGGATGTTGTCAATAAGTGGAGGACACGGAACTTTATGTCTTACTATCCAAATAACCAGGTGATGAAGTAGAAATCTTGGGTCATTGTCTGGTAGCTGAACTGGCTGAAAGCCAACAAATGGAAACTGAACCCAAACAAGACAGAAATGATGCTGGCTGGGAAGGTGGAGATATTGAAGATCATTGTGCTCCTCACTTTCAATTGGGTTCAGGTGATCCTTGCAGACGCAATTAAGAGCCTAAGGGCTATAACTGGATCCAGCTACAAAAGATTCCTTCTAAAAACACAGTCAAGGCCAGAAGATGGCTCCTTTACCTCAACATGGTTGATTTGGCCACCTGCATCCATGACATGGTAACATTGAGACATGACTATTGTAATGCACTGTGCATAAAGTTCCCCTTGAAGTCAATGTGGAAGCTCAAGTTGATGCAGAATGTCACAGCTCAATTATTTTCAGGAGCTATAAATATAAAATATTATACTTCTAAAAAAAAATAAAAGGTGCTAGGTGGAGCATGTCTATTACTCCTATTCTACAGTTTCTCCATTGGCTTCTGATCAGTTACTGGGCTCAATGCAAAGTTTTGGCTATCATATACAAAGCTCTGCATGGCCTTGGTCCCTCGTACCTTCAGAATTGCCTCTCAGCATACCAGCTTCGCTTAACTGAACAGGGCCTTCTGCAAATGCTACCCTGCAAATAAGCAAAATCAACAGCTGCTTGTACATGTGCATTCTCTGTGGTGGCCTCTACCTTATAGAACAGCTTGCCTGAAGAGGTCAGGAAGGCTCCCACTATCCTAGTTTTCTGCACAACAGAATTGTTCAGGAGGGCTTTTTTAAACATATGATAAAGGCGGTGGGAGGATGTGTTGGTGACTGTAGCCTATACTACTGTGTACTGTCTATTGCTGTAAATATGTTCCTATTGGATAGTTCTGTGCTGTTTTATGTTTTGTGTCAGTATTATTTTAATTTTTTTGTTATTCAGCAATGTGTTAGATCTCTGCTTGTTTTCACATTTCTGCTATCCTACCCTCTTGTATTGTTTATTAAATGTCCCAGCCAATGTTTGCATGGGTTCATACTATGTAATCTGCCTTAAGTATTGGTAAGAAAGGCGGACTATAAACAAATCCAGCATTCTCTTTTCTCCAGTGGCCAACCAGATAGTTCCGAGGAGCTTACCTGAAGGGAATAAACCTTCCCCTTGTTGGAAATTCAGAGGTCTACTGTCTTTAAACATGGAAGTTCCATATAGTCATTGATTATACACTTGACAGGTATCTGCAGGCATGATGAGCAGATTGGGGATATGCAGCATACAAGTTTTCCAAATAAAAAAATACATTTTAGGAATATACCTGTATACATGTATGAAAAAATGTATCTTTTCCATATATTATATCTTAGTTGTTGATTGGTTAACTTCTCCCTTCCCCTGCTCTGCCATTTTCTTGTTGTACATTAATGTCCTGATGCTGCCATTTTCCTTTGTAAGGAAAATGTATGGGTATGTTTTCCCTACTGGGGCACATAGCTTCAGTGAGGTGATTTGCTTTGGGGAAACAGATGAGGGAAAGAGGCTTCCTTTCCCAAAGTGTGGTGGTTCTAATCAGAGATGGGCACGAACCAGAAAAAAAATGAATTGTGCGGTTCATGGTTTGTCACATTTCATGAACCACGAATCATGAACGTTCACAAACCTTCTCCAGTTTGTGAACTGGTTCATTTGGTTCATGAAAACGTCACATCCAGGTCAGCAAATTGTCACTTTTGGGTCAGAAGAAGGTCACTTCCTGGCCAGCAGAAGGCCACTTCTGGTTCAGCAGAAGGTCTGCAGGAAGTTCATCCCCTGTTGCCTAGAAAACCGATTGACTGGTGCCAGGCTGTCTGCAGTGATGAACCAAAAAATGAACCAAATGAACCAGCCTAAAGTTCGTGGTGGTTCATCAGAAATGGGCTCTGACGAACCACTGGTTCATCACAAACTTTGGTTCATGTTTCAGTTCGTGCCTATCTCTAGTTCTAATTTACCCCTGAAACTTCTATTAAAATAAATTTGAAGGAGAGCCCATCATTGATTCTCCATTGTCCTATCTATTTTAGTCATATCTAACTATGGACAGATTGGGGGCAAAAAACTGCAGTATGGCACCTTAAGAGTATTAATAACTGTGTTGGCCAGGAGCCTTGGCATTGGTTAATGTGTTCACTTATTAATGAGTCTTCACAAAGTAACTGCCAGAATGTTTTTTTGGGGGGGGGGGGAGTCACAAGGTGGCTGTTTCTTTCATTTTGCTATTCTGTAGTTGCATTTTAAAAGGAAGTCTTGAGCATAATCAATAATTTGTTCTTGTAACAATGGTTGAGATTTGCTGGTCAGATGTGAGAGCCGCCTATGAATGTAATTTCCTCATTTAGAAGGGAAAGTAGGGTTCTTAGAAGTAAAGACACCCATCCAAGCTACTAGACGAAATATCCTATTCAGACGTCAACATTCTGAGCTGTAGTATGCACACATACGGAGGGAAGTTTGGTTTAATTCTGTTTAAAAATAAGTCCTCTGTACCTGTAGTGCATATTTGGGGGGGGGGGGAATGGCTTCAAGAGTTCCAAATGCTGAAATGAGATATTAACCAAATTTCTGGTTCCTGCCTTTCTGTGTCTTTTGAATACATGGTTGGGAGCATGGAAAAGGAGTGCAACAATATAGCTTGTGGTTCTCAGTTAACAGAGAGAAAAGAAAAAAGGATATAGGAGATATGGTTGAGCACAAAAAAATAAAGAGAAGGAGGAAAATCCTACCTAAACATCTGGGATGGAGTTAGTAGCTCCCCGCTGCCAAATTGGATCTAATGTCTCTTTCCCACTAAGGGCCAAACTACATGATACACCCAACACATGTCTGGTTACAGGCAATGTTCCCTCTAAGCGGTGCAGTGTTGTGAGCCAGAAATCCAATTTGTGAGCAGCAACTTGCAAGTTGTGAGCGCGCCTTTTCGAAAACCAGAATCCATTTGATTAAAAGACTTTTGATTTAGGTTGTCTGAGGCATTGGTACTGGGTGCCATCAATATGTTGATGACACCCACTTAGGCATGTGGTTCTCAAAAGCTTATGCCTCAATAAAGTTGGTTAGTCTTAAAGATGCTACTGGACTCTTTACTATTTTGCAACTACAGACTAACACGTCTAACTCCTCTGGATCTACGGAGAAGAAGAATTGTGCATCATCCAGCCCTGCAATGCACTCACTCTCTGGCTATTCCCTTCCATGTTTTATATAGAAAGGTGTTGTGAAGCATGCCTGCAAATGGCTCAGACACCATTTCTTTCCATGTGCATCAGTGTATTGCCAGTTTTCTTTGCATTTTGGGCAAAATCAGGCAGATGAGCTTCAGTAAGGGTTCCTCTTCGCCCACAAGCAAATCCTAAACAGAATGTGATGGGCAGTCATCCCTCCCTCTACCTCTGCTCTGTCTATTGGCATTTCCTGTTTCTTCTGTGGCCAGGTCTGCAGAAAGAAGAAGAAAGCTGACTGAAGTTGCAGAGGGAGCACCTATTTAGCTTCCAGCTGAGAGCTGCTCATTGGAACAGCCTAGCACTGGCCTTTAGTCACCCTAGAGGCTTCATGGCTTTAAAACTCTTTCCTTTTCTCTTTGTGAGTTCTGGTCATGGAATCTTTGAAATGAAATCAAGCCATAAAGCATAAAGTCAGCACTGAAGTCCTGCCTTCTCCTTGCTTGCCATTCTGTTTTATTACACTGTATTGCAATGATCTATTCTCCCCTAAAGATATAAGCAGAATGCCATTGATGTACAAAAATATTGGTAAAACTGAGGCCGCAGCTCCCCGCTCCCCATGGAGTAATTTAACTAGAGGACAGCCTGTCTTACCAGCCCGGGTAAAATTTCCAGATTCAGATCCTAGCTCTGTCATGAACTTTCCTTTCCATGCAAGTCTTTGTGACTGGGAAGTCAATTTTTTGGTTGCATGTAAAATAGATTACCTTAGTCATGAATTTACACACACACAAAAAGAATATTTCCTTACCTGGAGCTGGCAACCCTAGAAGTGTGAAACACCACCGCCATCTCCTCCTCCTCCTCCTCCTCCAGCACCCGCGCTGGGCCAGAGAGGCTGCTCGGTGGGCTGGTGAGAAATAGCATGGGTGCCTGTCGCTGCTGCCTTTTCCTCCAGCACTGGGCGAGAGAGGATGCTTGGCAGGCTGGCAAAAGGCCTTGGGGATGCCCACCGTGGCTCCACTTCCATACCCAGCAACGGGCCTGGGGAAGGCCGCATGGATGCCTGACACAGCTCTTTCCTCTGAGGGGCTGGGGAAAGGTCGTGTCAGCGGCTGCTGCAGCACCTCCTCCAGAGCCCAACAAGGGGCCTGGGAAAGGCCGTGCAGGCACCTGCCACAGCTCTTCCCCCAGAGCCTGGCGAGGGGCTGGGGAAAGGCTGTGCGGGTGCCCACCATGGCTCTTCTTCCAGAGCCCGGCAAAGGGCCTGGGAAAGGCTGCAAGGGCACCTGCCATGGCTCTTCCTTCAGAGCCCAATGAGGGACCGGGGAAAGGCCATGCGGGTGCCCGCCATGGCTCTTCTTCCAGAGCCTGGCAACGGGCCTGGGAAAGGCTGCGCGGGCACCTGTCTTGGCTCTTCCCCTAGAGCCCAATGAGGGGCCAGGGAAAGGCCGCGAGGGTGCCTGCCATGGCTCTTCCCCTAGAGCCAAGCAAGGGGCCAGGGAAAGACCATGCAGGCACCTGCCATGGCTCTTTCCCCTGAGCCTGGCAAGGAGCCGAGGAAAGGCCATGCAGGCGCCTGCTGCGGTGCCTCCTCCAGACCCTGGCTACGGGCTGGGGAGAGGCTGCCTGGGTGCCTGCCATGGCTCTTTCCCCCCAAGCCTGGTGAGGGGCCGGAGAAAGGCCATGTAGGCGGCTGCTGTGGTGCCACCTCCAGAGCCCAGTGAGGGGCCAAGGAAAGGCTGCGTGGGCACCTGCTGCAGTGCCTCCTCCAGAGCCTTGCGAGGGGCTGGGGAAAGGATGCACGGGCGCCTTCCGCGGCTCTTTCCCCCAAGCCTGGCGGGGGGGGGGGCTGGGGAAAGGCTGTGCGGGTGCCTGCTGCAGCTCTTTCCCCCAAGCCTGGCGGGGGGCTGGGGAAAGGACGGGTGGGTGCCTGCTGCGGTGCCTCCTCCAGAGCCCAGCAAGGGGCTTTGGAAAGGCCGCACAGGCGCCTACTGTGGCTCCTCCTCCAGTGCCCAGCGCCTTCCGTGCACTGAGGCTTCTCAGCTCTGCGCTGAGTTGTGACAATTCCTGCACCGTAGCACAGGAGCTCACGTTCATGGTTACAGGGGTGCAAATAGACTCATAGACAGATGTACCTCAGGGAATTTACCTTTAAAAGCATTTGTTTGCTCAGCAGTTTGAGGGAGTGCTGCAAATGGTTACAAGGAGCTTCAAGTTTCCCTCCCAACCCAGTCTACTTTCACCAGCAGAAAGCATGATCAGGGGAGGGGGACATTGCCCATTTTGTCCTGAGCTCTATGGGCTGGCCAGGCCTGGGCTCCTCTGGAGTAGGTCTGCCAGCTTGGCCAGCTACACTTGGGAGCATAGACTGGAGTTTGGAGATGGAACACATGGCTTGCATCTAGGGGACCAGTTGATGCAGCAATGTAGTCTTCTCAAGCCTCAGCCTAAATTGAATAAGATCAACTGCATTCACTGGCAGGTGCTAAGGCTCCTGAGACTTGGCTGAGCTTTGGTCAGGATCCTGCAAAGCAATATGGCAGTCAGGGCCCTGTTCTGGATCCAGGCTGGGAGTGTTTGCTGCCAGCCTGGCACTTCACCTCTGTTGCACTGCTTTGGCCTGGGCCTTCTGTTGATACTGTTCTTCTGGTGTGGGATCAGATTCTGAGGAGTGATGGGCCTGGGTTGGTGTCCTGCCTATTGGAGGCCTAGTGACTATCTTAGGGGCTGGTGGCAGGGTCTCTCTCACAGGGTGTCCTCTGGCACAGCTGGAGCATGGCCAGCTGGGGCTTCTGCAGTATCAGGCTCTTCCTGGTCCCGCTGGTCCTCAAGGCCCCCTGGCCTTTGCTCCTCAGGCTCTTCCTCTGAGTACTCTGAGTCAGAGTCACTGGGCCTGTCAACATGACACCTTTTTTCTGGCTCCATGTGCCTCCCTCCCCATCTCAGTGCTCTCCTGCATTGCTTGCAAATGAGTGCTTTTTGCATGAATTTCCCTGATGTGCGTCTGACTGGGAGTCCTCTCATGTCAAGAGTATTGTGTAGCTACACTCTCAATTTTCTTTGACAGAGACAGCCTATCTGCATTACTGGAAATCTTTCTTTATCAGAGTCTTTTCTATATATTCTATATATGTGAAATTCTACAGGTAACTGCATATTCTTTCAACCTGTTCTAAACTATGACTACTCAAGTGTGAAAACAAAACAAAAAGAACCATGTGTAGTCAAATCAATGGTCTCTTTCACCCAGAATCATGTATCACTGGCAATGCTGGATCTGAATGTTTCAGGGAATGCTCATGAAAGCATATCAACAAAATACTCCATTGCCCATTGTCCACTGCTGCATGTTGACATTTGGAATGGGGTTAATTAAAGCTCTACAATTTGGTGGTTCTTAAAATATATTTAGTTGGTTCCTATAAACTGTGAGTGGAATTTTGCTTGATGAATAGAATTTTCTCATCTTGCTGTCCAACTGTAGTCCCAGTGCTCCCCTTTCCTGTTGGGGTTCATAGGACTTCTGCCCCCAGGAACAGCACAGGGTATGATGTGGGATCTGCAGTAGCAGAGATCTGCTTCTGCCTGCCCACCTCTGCCAGCACACTAGCACAAATATACCATAAGATCTAACTCCAAAGCTGTGAATGTTCCTATTTTATCTATTTTTTTTATTGGCACAGTGGAACTAAGACTACTCATGAAGAGTTTGGCATTTCTTCTTATTATTTCCTATTCATTCCCTAACAATCTGCAGTACAGCCTTGCCAACAGCTTTTTGCAAAGACTTTCAATGGCTTTGTTACTCATCTACTAGTAGGAGCTCCCTATATTTTATGCTTGAAAACAGGATTGTTAGGAAAATTTCCTAACCAGCTTTTTTCTGATCTCGTGTGTGTTTTATGAAATTATATTGCGTAGATGATGATCTTAGTTCTGCAGTGATGAAGTATTTTACTTTTTCTGCTTAGACTGACAGATTGTGGGAGCTTAGACTCATTTAAGAATGCTGTTGTACAAAGCCAAAGTTCTCACCAGCCATTCTGGATGCCTGCCACTCCTCCTCTGTATTATGATCTATTTCTGACCCTGCCTCAAGATGCAGCTAGCATAATGGCAGCTACCTTGTGAATAAGAGCGGTGATTCATATATTCCTCTGGTTCATTAAACTACATGGAAAATGATAAATGGCTAGAGCTAGCTTTCAAAATATGCGTAGGTACATTGGAAATAAAAGAGGTCAAACTGTTCTTGAAGTTTCATGATACACAGTGTAGTCCAGAGTTACACTTGTTTGAGCCCATTGACTTCAACAGATTTAGAATAGCTTACCTGTATTTAAGATAGTACCATTAATCATGGGTATAATTAAATCTTGGTGGTACTTTTTTAAAAAAATTAAATTTACTCTAGAGAAAATGCAAAGACACACTTAATTTTTCAGTTTCCTAATGTCAAATACACATGCAGTACTATTTCCAAATTAACCCAGAGTCAAATAACACTTGATACTAGAGATGGGCACAGACCGGCATTTGCCTACGGACTGCCGGTTCGGGGTTCGTGGGCTTCCACGGACCACGGTCCATGAACTTTTAACGGACCAGGCCCAGTTCGAGAACCGGTTCGAGAACCGGTTCAAGTCAGAAAAGGCCTTGGTTTTCCCACAGATTTTCACTTCAGTCGACTTTCCCCACCAAAGGTTCTCATGTAACGCTCCTCGATTATCACTTTTCCAAAGAGACAAACAACAACTTCCCCTCCTCTATTCTGACTGACCCTTACCCACCCTTGGGGGAAGGAGAGAGACTTGTGCTCCTGTCCAGGAGAGGTGGCTGCCCACAAAACCCACCTACATGGGGCTGCATCAACAAGAGATGCCCTCCCCGGGGGTGGGGAGACCAACTCTCCATGATGGGAAATGAATGGATGTACTTGAGTGAAAGCCAACTCCGCAACAGGATCATGTAGCAATTCAAAGGCCCCTTGCTGGAATGGAAGGCATGGGATGGATGGAAAGGATGTCTTCCACACCTTGAGGGAAGGAAACTTATACTACCCTGTTCAGAGGGAGCCTCTTTGGGCAGTGGACGACGAGTCCCACCTTAGTGATGTGGTGTGTCAGCTTGCTTGCTATCAAGCAAGCTGACCTGGGCCACTGTCCTACTTCTCACTGGACTTTTGGGATGGACCCTCAGAGGGACCCTTGCGCTCGCAAGAGCAGGACAGTCGCCAATGAAACCCACTTCACCAAACATGATGCAGTCCATCAAGGAAGCTCATCGTGTGCCTTAGACTGTTTTGTCAGCATACAAATCATATCAAGAAAAAGAGAAGGTACTTAGAAGATGCCAGGGACAGGGCTTGTCGTCGGGAGGAGGATAATATATGTTTGTAAAGCTCAGTCATCATGTGCCTTACACTGTTGCGTCAATATACAAATACAAATCCACTATTTAGGGAGTGAAAAAGGTTTAGAAAGAAGTGAAGCAGACAGAGCCCCCCAAAACCTGCTGCCAGTGGTTCTAGGGTGGGTGTTTCACAGAGGCCAGTAGCAGTCTTCCCCCTGCACCTCAAAAGCCAGGCTGGAAATATCCCCCCAAGTCACCCACTATTTAGGGAGTGAAAAAGGCTTAGAAAGAAGTGAAGCAGACAGAGCCCCCCAAAACCTGCTGCCAGTTGTTCTAGGGTGAGTGTTTCACAGGGGCCAGTAGCAGCCTCCCCCTGCACCTCAAAAGCCAGGCTGGAAATATCCCCCAAGTCACCCACTATTTAGGGAGTGAACAAGGCTTAGAAAGAAGTGAAGCAGACAGAGCCCCCCAAAACCTGCTGCCAGTGGTTCTTGGGTGGGTGTTTCACAGAGGACAGTAGCAGTCTGCCCCCTGCACCTCAAAAGCCAGGCTGGAAATATCACCCCAAGTCACCCACTATTTAGGGAGTGAAAAAGGCTTAGAAAGAAGTGAAGCAGACAGAGCCCCCCAAAACCTGCTGCCGGTCATCAGAGAGTGGGTGTTTCACAGAGCCTAATAGCACTCTCCCTCCACTTGCATCTCATCAGCAGCCAAGAAAGAACGTGGGGGAAAGAAGGCAAGAACTCAGGCAGAAAATGCTCAAAGCTCCCTTGCACCCACTGTGGGTCTGTGAGTGTGTGGCGTCAGAGCACAATAGAACCCACCGGCAACCCAGAAAAAAGGAAGAGATTTGGGGGGGAGGGGGGATTAAGCCCAAGAAGAACCCAAGGACTCGAAAAATGCAGAAAGAAAACAGAGTAACCAGATAGTGCGGTAAAAGGATTTTTTTTAAGTGCTCTCAAGAAAACTAGAATGGAAAGGAGGAGAAAAAATTAAACAGGAATGGAGAAAGGAGTAAGCTCTCTTGCAACTGAAGCCCCAAAGCCCCAAGGCACAAGCCGCACTCTCACAAAAAAAAACCCCTTCCCCACAGCAAGCAGTTGCTAAGCTAACTCGCGTCCCCGCGCCAGCAAAATGGAGCGGAGCTTCGCACACTTTGTCTTTTATGCAGAAAGGGTGGTGATCTCTGTTTGGTTGACAGAGCTGCCAATCAAGATTTCCTGGGTAAGATTGGTGTGTTCCAAACAGGGAAGGTGGCTCCACACCGCTGCTGAGGAAATTGTTTGAGCGGGAATCCTGGCATGACGGGCCAACGGACACACGAACAGAAAGCCCCAATGTTCGGCGGTTTCGTGAGAAAAACACGCACCCATGGCCCGCGTGTTCGCGAAGGACGAACTGGGTAAGTTCGTGACGAAATTAGGTCCGTTATGCAGACCGTGCCCATCTCTACTTGATACAAGTCTTTGCCTGATCTGGAATGTTCAAGGAGGCCATTCCCCAGTTTCATAGGCATGTTTCACACATGTATGTACACCACTTATTTCACTGTCAGTGCTATATACTTACAACTGGCAGGGGACTGTGTGAAATGACTGTCCTTAAAAGCGTAACAATTCTGTTTGTAATGTCATATCTGTGATGCTTCACTCATGCATGCAATTACTTGATGCTGCAATAATCAAGTGATGAACATGCTTGAGAGGGAGAAATAAAACACTTAATATTAACTCATTCTTTGGAATCATTTACATGTTATCATTAATATTCAAAGGTTAAAGTTGTATCAGTTAGAACTTCTATGACAAGCCTTACCATTTACATAACAGATGATAGTACACAAAGCAATTACTCTTCTAGCCAGTCATTCAGCAAGCTGCTGTTTTACTCTTGGTTTGAACATTCCCAGTACTGCTGGGAAAATGTCTTGGGGTTGTTTTTATTAAATAATTTATTTATAAAATGTATACCCTACTGTTATACCACATCAGAGCCACCAAGGCAGCTAACAGATTGAAAACATACATAATAAAAATGTGTCTTAAATTCATGAAAATAGATTCACTGATCATTCAAAAACAATTGCTGAAGGACTATATTTCAAAGATTTAGTGCTTAAAGCAAGTTTTGAGTCCAGTGTTATCTTAGAGACCAACATAATTTTTAGGGTGTCAGCTTTCAAGACTCAGAGCTCCCTTCTTCAGATCCCTAGCAGGCACCTACTTGACTCAGATACTGCGGTTATATTGTAGACCAACATGGCTACCCACCTTAAGTTTAGATTTCATTAGGAGCTTTTTGGGGGGGGGGGTCACAGTCCTCAGAAGTTTATATTGAAATAAATGTTGTTAGTCTTTTAAGGTGCCACTAGATTTTTGTTTTATTTTGGTACAACAAACTAACATGGCTACCCTTTTGCAATCATCATGACAAATTTAAACATTATTTGTTTATTTCAGGCAAGAATAAACGTCGATTTATCATTACAAAAACATACTTTTTAGTTTTGGTAGTACTCAATTATTATTGGCCTCAGCATGATGTATTAAATAGCATCTGAATCAAATTTTCAGAGATTTCAGTTTTGGTACCAAAATTTGAACTTTCAGATTTTCATCAAATTAGCTTGTTAGCTACATTTTCTAAAATACACTTTTAAGTCTCATCAATTTAAAAGTATACCAGTGCTGATGTTGAAGACACAGAATCAGGTGCTGAGGAAAGCTTTTCCAGCTAACTCATAATTTAGATGCAGAGTTATTTTATTGTCAGAGATTTTATTAAATTTTAATTGATTATACATTGCCTGGAGAGTTTTTAGCAGAAAGGCAATTAACACATAAGAAAACCAACAAAATAAATAATACAGCAATGACCAGCATACACTATGTTTTCAGTCCTTTTTGTTTACAAAGATCACATAGTACTTTATGAAAAGATCATGTAGATGTAAAAACAAATCAAATGCCAGGAATCAAATAGGATGGTGTTATACAACAACAAATATTATTTTAACGTCATTGTGATAAAGTTTGCAGAAATAAAATTATGCAGATATACGCAACCAACCAAAGGAAAAAAGGATGTTGTTACATAATAACTGCATCACCAGAAGGTGAGTGTGACTAAAAATTTGGCTGACAATGAGCAAAGATTTCATTAGTGGTTTCAAAAGAGTGGGCTTCAGAAGGAGCAAAAACAATTTCAGCTCAGTCATTAAGTTCTTATTCATGCCGATGCAACTTCAATGCTTTTCCTAATGTCTAAAAATCAATTTTTGTCCATGTCAGATGTTTGAATACATTCAAAGCAGTATTCAAAGCTACTGACATCCATAAGAAAGCAAAACTCACACCTGTATGGGAATTAGTTTATGAGCATTTCATATTCTTAATTATCTTACGTTCAGAAAAGAAAGCTCTCCTTCATTTGTTTGAATATTTTTGCAGCATCAGCTCAGATATATCCATTGTAGGAGAATGTAGTGCTCTTAATGGAAGAGCAAGCAAAAGATAGTTAAGGTGAAAACAGATTGCTTGGAAATAACCAGAGATTAGTTTTTAACGTGCCAAAATGCCAGGGGCCAAGCTGAGTTGGATGTCAGTTTTCTGGTTAGGAAGCCCAAAAAGAAGAGTTGTGAGTGACTATATGGTAAGTGAAAGAAATTCTAAACATGTCCCAGGTACTGTTTTCTTCCTATACTTTTTGGTTTAAACAATGGACTTGATAGTGTTGATATTGTTATTTAAAATTAAGAAGGTCATTTTTAAAATGTAAAACATTACTTGCCTTTCTCCATATTTGAGACCCAAGCTTAAGCAATATTATACGAGTTCTGTAATTCTTTGTTCTTTTTTACACAAAACAGACAGGGGAAGTTGTATGGAAAGAGGCTGCTAAATCCTCTTTTAGCTCAAAATTGCCCTCCCCAAACTGTTAAGGTAATTATACCTGCAGAGGTGAAGAAGCAATCTAGGGAGGGTACTTTTGATCTAAAAACAACAGGAATGGAAAAGACTAAGCAGGTGTTCCTTCCTATTCCTTCTTTCTCTGAGATGAATGTATACGGGAGGGGGGGTGTTAATTTTAAAAAAATGGAAGAAAGAATCATGAAAGTCCATGTAGCATATAAACCTTAGCATATAAGCACTGTAGCCAGTCCCCTTTAGCTAAGTTCGTAAGCCAAGAAGGGAGCTCTGGCAGAGGACAAAGAAGAACTTATGTGTGCTCTTCTCTCAAAAGACCAAAATTCATCTGAGACCCTAATGAGATCCCAGTTTCCTCTAGTACCGCTGATAGCCCAGTGGTATTAGAGCAGTACTGCAGTGGTGCTGAAATCAGAAGTAGGAAATGTGACTTTGCATCCCACTCCTGGGAGATAACATTGTTGCTTGTATCATGTATCCAGTTATCAGTCAGTGGAAGGCACACAAGGTTTTTCCTGCTTTCCAGTCTATTACTGCAGCTCCTTTTGACTACCAGAAAGATCATTCCCCAGATAGTGGGATTTGCCTGGAGGAATGTGGATTGGGGGGACTGAAGAGGAAGGGACAAGAGTATGAAACTGCATGCTCTCCTCAGTGGAGCTGTATTTGTAGAAGAGGAAGGAGTAGTGACTTCATTCTCCTATCCTTCCTCACTCCACCATCCATAGCTATCCCTTCATATGAGTCCTGTGATCCCAGGGCTGATCTTTGCACAGGTCTGAAGGAGCTGCAGGAATGGAGGGGAAATGGGAAAACTCCATGAGCAGTGCACAGATAGTTGGATAAAGGCCAGTGTTTGAATAAATGTCTTGCACGCATTAAGTTCCATGAGCACTTAACCTGAACAAATCCTCACAAGCCTGTCAAGGGCTATCCAACAACTCAGGATCAGGCCTAATTATATGGCCCAGCAACAATGTGAAGTTAGTGAAATAGATTCCTCTCCGCACCAATCAGGTGTCAGTCCTTAGCAAGTAAATCCCCAAGTTCTCCACAGCAATCAAACAGGTGGTTTGGTTGAAGTAAATTTTATTAGAACTCTATCAGGTTCAAGGTGCTCAGACAGTGGAATTGGCAGAAGTGACATGTTGAGGGAAAGTATAGTTAGTTATCTGTTAAAGTCCCGCCCCAGGTTAGTAACCTATTGAGATTCTGGTGTGAACACCAGAGACAAAAAGTATCAGAATTTAGACTATGATAGGCAACAATAGCAAGTTGGGAATGAAATCATCCCTGTTCTCAAGGAAGATACAATTCATACTAGCTGCATCTGGCCTCAAGGCTATTGGCTACAGAAGTGAAAGTGTTTTAACTTCAAAGGGGAGATAACACACTGAACTTACAAATAACAGGCTCTGAAAGGTACTCAGAACTCTCCATAGGGTCAGAGGCTTAATAGGTTGCACATAACATACCCATGGCATGCACTGCAGGCAGGCATACATGACATACTGCCGTCTCTAAAATCAACTCCCTCCCTTACATAGGTCCCGGTTTCTGAGGGTAAGCTTCATGGAACTTGAGAATCAGTTTTGAGGCATTTACATCAGAGGCTTTCATCCACTCCCTCTGCCCCTCATCAATATTCCTCATTTTAGCTTTGAGTCCAGGATTTCTTTGACTTCATAGTACTGCTGCCTGTCCACGAGGGGGGGGGGAATTCCGCGGTTAGGATGCCATTTGTCAGGAGGGGGAGCTTTCTTCAGGAGGCTGAAATGGAAAACAGGGTGGATATTCTTTTAAGTTCTTGGTTAGTTTTACCTCCACTGCTACTTCATTTATGATTCTTAGGCCATGAAAAAGGCCTAAGAATCTCCAGCTTAGCTTCTTGCTTGGTTGCTCTTCCCGTAAGTGCTTAGTAGAGATGTATACATAATCCCCCATTTGTAACTCCCAAGGAGCTGACCTCTTTTTATCAGCATATTTTTTGTAATCCTCTTTGGCTTTTTCAAGAGTCTTTTTAATTAAGTTCCATTGTTTTGTCAGTTCAGTCCACCATTCCCCTAAGTCATCTGGTTGCTTAGTTTCTGGCATCTGGGTGAATGGCATCACTGTGCTTTCATATCCTTGAGGCACCATGAAAGGGGAGGCACCTGTGGATGCATGGACAGTGTTGTTATAGCAATATTCGGCAAAAACTAAAAAGTCGGTCCAATGATCCTGTTGGTAATCGAGATAACATCTCAAGAACTGCTCCAGTACTTGATTAACCCTTTCAGTTTGGCCATCTGTCTCGGGATGATAGGTGGAGCTGAGCCCCTGCTCAATCCCTGCTACTTTCAATAGCTCCCGCCAGAAGTTGACAACGAATTGTACTCCGCGATCTTAAATTACCTTATCAGGACACGAGTGTAGTCTTACCACATGTTGCATGAATAGATTGGCCAGTCTCTTTGCGGTCGGGATTTTAGAGCAAGGGATGAAATGAGCTTGTTTAGAAAATAGATCCACCACCACCAAAATCACAGTTTTTTCCTTCGAGGGGGGAAGGTCAGTAATAAAATCCATGGAAACCACTGCCCATGGTCGAGAGGGGGTTTCTAAGGGCCATAGCAGTCCAGGTGGCTTGCCCCCTCTGGTCTCCCCATTAAGCATACTTAGCATGCAGAAACATATTGAGAACTATCTTTTCTCATGCCAGGCCACCAAAATGGTCTCTGTACGAGGTGCAGTGTTTTCAAATAGCCAAAATGCCTGGCTAGTTTGGAACTGTGATATTGCTTTAACACTTCCCCCCTTAAGCTGGCTGGAATGTACAATTTCCCCTGCTTGTACCAGCCTCCCAATTCGCCTCTTTGCAATACATCTTTGGGCAAAGCGTCCCCCTCCTTTTTGGTCTCCTTGGAGACTCTCTCCTCCCAGCCTGTGGGAAGAATATCAGGTTTCACCTGCTGAAATTGGCTTCTGGTGATCAGAGCCCCTCCCAGCTGGGTTGGTGAAAACATAGTGTTTATTATTTCCTCCCTTTGGCTTTTGTGTTGGGGCATGCATGATAGTGCATCTGCCAGGAAGTTCAATTTGCTGGGGAGGTGCTTCAGTGTGAAATTGAATTTGGAAAAGAACTCCGCCCATCTTAGAATCATAGAATCATAGAGTTGGAAGGGGCCATACAGACCATTTAGTCCAACCCCCTGCCCAGTGCAGGATCAGCCTAAAGCATCTCTGACAAGTATTCATCCAGCCTCTTCTTAAAAACAGCCAGTGAAGGGGAGCTCACCACCTCCCTAGGCAGCTGATTCCACTTTTGAACTACTCTGACTGTGAAAAAGTTTTTCCTAATATCCAGCTGGTACCTTTGTGCATGTAATTTAAGCCCATTGCTTCGGGTCCTACCCTCTGCTGCCAGCTGGAACAGCTCCTTGCCTTCCTCCAAATGATAGCTTTTCAAATATTTAAAGAGAGCAATCATGTCCCCCCTCAACCTCCTCTTCTCCAAACGAAACATTCCCAAGGCCCTCAGCCTTTCCTAGTAGGGCTCAGTCTCCAGACCCCTGATCATCCTCGTTGCTCTCCTCTGCACCCTCTTGATTTTGTCCACATCCTTTTTGAAGTGAAACCTCCAGAACTGCACACAATACTCTAGGTGCGGCCTGACCAAGGCAGTATAGAGAGGGGATATGACCTCCTGCGATTTTGATGCTATGGCCCCTTTGATACAACCCAAGATTGAATTAGCCTTTTTTGCCACTGCATCACACTGACTGCTCATATTTAGTTTGCAGTCCACTCTTACCCCAAGATCCCTTTCACATATACTACTGCCCAGAAGTGTATCCCCCATCCAGTATTTGTGCTTCCCATTTTTGTGGCCCAGATGTAATACTGTGCACTTGTCTTTGTTGAATTGCATCCTATTCACAGCTGCCCACTTCTCCAGTGTATTCAGGTCTTGTTGAATTTTAATTCTATCTTCTTGGGTGTTTGCTACCCCTCCCAATTTGGTATCATCAGCAAATTTAATGAGCAGCCCTTCCACTCCTTCATCCAGATCATTGATAAAAATTTTGAAAAGTACCAGGCCCAAAACCGAGCCCTGCGGCACCCCACTGGACACCTCCCTCCAATCTGATGAAACACCGTTGACCACCACTCTTTGAGTGTGGTCCTCTAACCAGTTCCCTATCCACTGAACTGTCTTATAGTCCAGTCCACAGTCTTCCAGTTTGCCCGTCAGAATGTCATGGGGGACCTTATCAAAAGCTTTACTGAAATCCAGATAAATCACATCAATAGAGTTTCCCTGATCCAGTAAGCTGGTCACTCGATCAAAGAAGGAAACCAGGTTGGTCTGGCAAGATCTGTTAGGAACAAAACCATGCTGACTTCCCTGGATCACTGAGTGGTCCTTCAGATGCTTACAGATTGATCCCTTTAAAATCTGTTCTAATATCTTCCCAGCAACAGAAGTCAGTCTGACCGGCCTGTAGTTTCCCGGGTCATCCTTCTTCCCTTTCTTAAAGATTGGGATGATATTCGCTCTTCTCCAATCTTGTGGCACATCCCCAGTCCTCCAGGAGGCCTTGAAGATGATGGACAGGGGTTCTGCAAGTTCTCTAGAAAGTTCTTTCAGCACTCTTGGGTGCACCCCATCCGGCCTAGGGGATGTGGTGCCAAGCGTCTTAGATGCTTGGCGCCCAGCTTGCGTGGTATTTTTAACGCTTCTAGATTTTTATGATCAGTCCAAACTTCAAAAGGTACTTTGGCCCTCTCTAGCCAATGTCTCCATGTAGACAGCACCAATTTAACTGTGCTGGCTTCTTTGTCCTAGATCGCCCAGTGGTGTTCAGTTTCAGAGAATTTTTTGGACACATATGCACAACGGTGCAGTTTTCCCTTATCATTGGCTTGCAACAGGACCCCTCCCACGGCAACATCGCTAGCATCCACCTGTATGATAAACGTACGGTTCTCATCTGGGTGCTGTAGTGCTGGCTCTGAGGTGAACAGATTTTTTAATTGCTCAAATGCCTCTTGGCACTCTGGAGTCCAAGCTAATTTGGCACTTGGCTTGGTCCCTTGTGGCCCTTTCTTTTGGCTTTTAATAAGTCCGTGAGGGGCAATGATATCTGAGCAAAGTTCTTTATGAAGGGTCTGTAAAAGTTGGCCAAGCCCAGGAATGATTGTAACTGCCTACAGGTCTTGGGGGGTTACCACCCCACTACTGCTTGTATTTTTCCAGGGTCCATTTTTAATCCCTGTCCTGAAACTCTATAGCCCAGGAAATCCAGTTCCTCTTTGTGAAATTCACACTGGGATAGTTTTACAGGCAGGTGATTGTCATGCAGGGCTTCCAGCACCTGCCGGACCATTAGATATGTGACTCATAATCTTTTGAATAGGTCAAAACATTATCTAAATAAACAACCACACCTTTGTACAGGTAGTTATGTAAGGTTTCGTTGATTAATTTCATGAACACCCTAGGGACCCCTTGTAATCCAAAAGGCATCACTGTGTATTCAAATTGCCCCAAAGGGGTGTTAAATGCTGTCTTCTATTCATCCCCCTCACTTATTTGTACCCTGAAGCAAGCATCTTTCAAGTCCAATTTTGAAAAGATTTTTCTCTGAGACACTATGCTCAATAAGTCTCTGATGAGAGGGAGGGGGTAGGCATTTGACATCGACACTGCATTAATACCCCGATAGTCGGTGCACAGTCTTAAACCCCCACCTTTCTTCTTGCGAAACAGCACTGGTGCAGCATGGGGGGAGCTGGTGGATCTGATGAATCATCGCGTCAGATTTTTATCAATGAACTGTCTCAGTTATTCCCGCTCCCCCCCAGTTCATTGAGTACTATTTCCCTTTTGGCAGTTTTTGCCCAGGGATCAATTCGATGGTACAATCTGTAGGCCTATGGAGGGGAAGCTCATCTGTTTCCTTTTCATCAGACACTTAAGTCCTGATATTTGGGGGATCTGCTCTAATTCCTCTTTTGTAAGCAGAACCATCTCTAGAAGGGTGGGGTGCTTTCTCACCCCACTCTGATCTCCACACATGGTCAGGGCAGTTTTCTATATTAAACTGCAGCAGGCCTGTCTTCCACCTTACATACGGGTCGTGGTCCCAGAGCCATCATGAGCCCAACACTAAAGGGAATTTAGTGGCTGTGCTGACAACAAAAGTCCTGGATTCCCAATGGTTCCCCATCCCTAACGGGACCGTCTCCATTGCATAAGTAGCTGGGGCCCCTTTCATCCGGGACCCATCCATCTGTTCAAACACCATGGGGTAGTCTAATTTGCACATGTCCAACCCCAGCCCTGTGACTAACACAGGGGTAATTAAGTCCTGAGTGCATCCCGAGTCTAGCAACTCCCACACTCGTATATGAGTCCCCTTTTTGAGATTGACTAAAGACACTGCTCTTTATGGCATGTCAGTGGTGTTTCCCGCCGGCTGGATAGGGTGCTCCTCCTCTTCTGATGGATCTTTGCTTGATCCCTCTGAGCCTCCCTCAGCGTTGAGGCCGGTTGCCACTTTGCTTCTTTTCTTGGTGGGTTTCTTTGGTGTTTTGAGAGCTGGAGGGGGAGGTCTCCCCATGGTGTAGCTCTGCTCTGCTGCTCTTTCTTTGTTCCTCGGGCACTCAGAGATGAAATGGCCCATGCCTCCACATTGTAGACACTGCCCTCTCCTCCAGCGGCTTGCCGTCTTGGACTCCTGGGCATTGGTACAGGAGAATCTTTTCTCTCCCCCCCCCCCTGCAATGGGGTGAGATTTCTTGGCTCCCACTTGGCGCTGCATCTTTAGCAACTTCGCTGCTTGGTCTCAACTCTCCACCTTGCATGTGAGTTGAATCCACCCTAGCAGGGTTCTGGGATCATCTTGCACTAGGGCCTTTGCTACTAAATCAGGGTTCAGCCTGGCCCGGAAAAACTCAGTCTTGATCCCCTCTGTCCAGTCACGCACTTTCGCTGCGTACTGTCTGAATTCAGCGGTGTACTCACACACGGGTTGATGGCCTTGCCGCTTTCTCTTTAACTTTGTCCTAGCCTGCTCCTCCTCTAGAGGATCTTCAAGCTAGGCTCTCAATGCTCTCATGAATGCATTGAGGTCCATCAGTTCAGGGGCTTGGGCTTCATATAGAGTAATGTACCATTTGGCCACGGCACCTCCCAGCCGGGACCCCAGATGGCTTACCTGGCTATGTTCATTCAGGAAGGTGTGGCCCCACTCTTGGAAAAATTCCATCACTTGCATAATGAAGAATCCCAACTCCTCAGGGTCAAACTACACTTCTAACTTCTGCCACCCCTGTGGGAGGGGCGACTGGTCTCCCTGGGAGCGGCACCAATGGAGGGGGCAGCAGTTGGAGTCGAGGTCCCCAGGGAAATGTTGGTGCCCCTGGCACAGCTGGGCCCCCGGGGGGATGGGGGGTGGCTGGTTGTACCCCCATCGGATCCCTCCAGGGTGGGACAGCTGGCCTATCTGGTACTTGTGGGGTACCTGTTTGCAATCCTTGGTGCCTCTGTGGTGGGATAGGGGGTGCAGGGGGCATTGGTTGGAGCAGTGTGCCCCCATTCCCTGCAAGATCCCATCGCTGCCTGGCATCATCCCCTGGCAAGCACCTCATCAGTTCCTTCATCCCCCATGCCACCTGGGTCATCCCCCTTTTCAATTCATCTATCTCATCTTGCACTGTTTTCGAATCCTCCTCCTTGAAGTCCAAAGTGTCTTGAGAGGTGGCAGAGCTCTCTCATCAGTTCACCCCCATGACCTTGTAGTACTCCTCCATTCCCAAGGCGCCCAGGCTGGCAGAGCGGGGTCAACACCCTCCTGCTTCTTCACTCTGAATCTCCTGGGATCGAGGCTCCTCAGGGCCTGTGTGTCTTGAGAGCTACCTTGCCTCCTCCTCCCTGAAAAGAGTATCCACCTGGGTCATAATTCTTGCTTTGGCTTGACGGTCCAGTGAATCCCAATCCGAGCACAGTCTCTCCATCAGCCTCCTTTGCTTGGTGGAGGGTTCAGTCCCCCATGGTACATAGTTATCTTGCCTGTCAACTAGGCTTAGTCATGGTTTGTACCTGGTGTCCCACCAAAGGTCCACTTTCTCTCTTATCAGTGCAGCCACACCAAGCCCACACAGGTTTGCGGGGTCTTGTAGTTTGTAAGTCCCTGCAGTGCAGTGTCTTCCCACCATGGCAGCTATGACCTTGTTTGGGGTGCTGGCTCCAGAGATCTTTTAAAGACTTCTTCCAAAATGTCAGTCCTTGGCAAGTAAATCCCCAAGTTCTCCACAGCAATCACACAGGTGGTTTGGTTGAAGTAACTTTTATTAGAGATCTATCAGGTTCAAGGTGCTCAGACAGTGGAATTGGCAGAAGTGACATGTTGAGGGAAAGTATGGTTAGTTATAGGTTAAAGTCCCACCCCAGGTTAGTAGCCCATTGAGATTCTGGCGTGAACGCCAGAGACAAAAAGTATCAGAGTTTAGACTATGATAGGCAACAATAGCAAGTTGGGAATGAAATCATCCCTGTTCTCAAGGAAGATACAATTCAGACTAGCTGCATCTGGCCTCAAGGCTGTGGGCTACAGAAGTGAAAGTGTTTAACTTCAAAGGGGAGATAACACACTGAACTTCCAAATAACAGGCACTGAAAGGTACTCAGAATTCTCTATAGGGTCAGAGGATTAATAGGTTGCACATAACAAACCAATGGTAAGTACTGCAGGCAGGCATACATGGCATCAGGTAGAAATAGCTCAGCCACCAAAGTGACTTGTTTGCCACACATTGTTGTCACAGAGGTGGAAGGGTGGATAACTCCACTGCAAAAGCATGCTGAGGAAAGCAGGATACTTTAAGTAGCCTTGTCTTTCTGCCTCATCATGACCAGCTGCATCAAAAAGTGCAGCCATAATTACCCCCCTCCATCTCCCATTTGCTGCCTGTGATTTTCACCAGACTGGCTCCAGGGTGCAACAGTGGTAGCAACAATGTGTAATTGTATATTAAAACCATCATAAATGGTGCACTAAATGATTGGTTCCCTCCCTGCTCAATATGAGCAAGCTGAATATGAGCCCAACGGGTGAGTATTCAAGCATAAATAATATTTATTTTTAAATGTGAGTGTCTGATGTCCCTTCATGCATATGCCAATTAACTTGACACACTTCTTGTTCTTGTTATGTGTCACATAGCTTGTATGTCACTTTTCACTAACCACAGCCCAGGCTTCTTCACTGTTTCATGGGACATACTTCTGTTTTCTCCATGTAAATAAACATCAAGAGTTGCCAACCCTTTTATTGTAATATAAGTTGTAGCCATAAAGCTCAGACACATGGAGGTGCATTGCAGTCACTTTTCTTAGATGCAATATTCCTTCCTACATGTCTCTGTTTTTCCCCATACCATCCAGACTCCACTCCACTGACTCTGGACTTAATGATGTGTGGCTCGGGACAGTCACCTTCCCCCAGGCTAGAGAGCCCTGGGCCAACTCCACATTGAAAACACAGATCTCCAGATGGGACAGGGAACCAACACCATCCCATCCACATCTGTTTCTGAGGAAGCAGTCAACAGGAGGCCAAACCAGGCCTGGCCTGGGCATGCACAAATGGGACATGGCATGAGTGGATCCAGCAGCTCCTTTCCTTTCCAGCCAATGTAAAGCACTTTTCAAGATTCTAATATAACACTTGGAAGAATACAGGGTTGAATCTTAACTTCTTTATGATACTTATACTCCAAGTTTCTTACTGAGATTCAAGTCTTCTCTTTACACAAAAGAAAGTGCAGTACTGCTTTAATAAGGGGCTCAATCGATCTCAATTTCTCTTTCCACTGTAGCTTCCTGTACTACAGTCCATAATGTTCCCATGGTATTCTGACCATTCTCAGCCATCACAATCAACCACAAGGGGATTTGATGCATAGCATGTTCCCTTTGATGTTTGCTGTTTCCTTAATGTGTTAACAGGACAATAGGCATATATTCTGTTTTCAGTACACACTGTTGGAGGTAGGATGCAGGAAGAAGTGGGAAGCAGCAATGACCTTTTCTGAAGGCAGAGCTGTTTGCAGTTCTCAGGATCCAAGGGATGATCTCTTATGCAGAGAAAGAAGGGTCACTGCCTCACTCTTTTCCTTTCCTTGTTGTCTTTATCTGCATAAGAGTAGAACCTATAGACATAGTTGTACAGGCAAACTGTACTGTACTCCTGAGCAGGCAGCAATTCAAAAGCCAACCAGCAATCTCCTTCTTCTGTCACATCACAGTGGCACATGAATATCACACTGCAAATTTCACATTAACTATTTAAAAGAGAGGCTCAAATCATTTGCCATTCCCCTGATGTCCTTGGCCTTCCTTATATTTACAAGAGATGCGTGGAGGAGGCTTCTGTTCCTGATAATGATTCTTTTTGAAGCACCAAATCCCCATTGGCATGGGTTAATTGAATGGACATATTTCATTAAACAAAGCCTTCTCCATCTGTTCTCTCCCAATTATGAATACAAAAAATATCTCCAAAACAAAACCCAAACAGAGAATGTGTTTGTCAGTTACATGAGAGAAAGAAGAACAAGTGTTTTAAATGTATACAGATAGCCTTTACAAGCCCAACACCCCCAATGCTGTAATTTCAACTGCACGTTCAGACAGTGGTCTCCAAGGTTGCCCACTACTTTCCATGCAGCCTTGGGAAAGAATATTTGCATTGCAGGAAAATGTCCCAGTTGGATGAAATGCAACAATACAGGTTCCTGGCTGATTGTGCTCGAGGCAAGAAGATATGTAATCAAACAAGGCCTCCCTTATGAGCTCGGTTTGTTTGTGAGGAGATTATTCATTGTTGAGAAAAGGAAGTTCTGAGGTGATGTGCTGCAAATTCATTCATTATCTCTTCTTCAGTGGTGGTATATCAATTTGATGTAATGATTATGAGAGTAATGCCTGAGACATGTCTCATATCACCTTTCTGCTTCCTCCTTTGGAAGGTCCTTGACTAGTTAAGGAAATCTTATCTTACTTGTGCATGAAGAATGGCTTAGTCTTTTGTATAAGAAAGTTATAGAGCAGACATTCATATCACTTCTTCATTCTTTCACCCCTGATGATATAGAATTAATATGAGATGTTCAACATGCATTTCATGCTATCTTGTTGCCTACTGTATGTTGCTTATTAAAAATGTCAGATTTTGCCTTCCAGGAGTGATATCACTACAGGAAGAACAAAGTCAGATATGGAAGAGTAACCCAAGGACTGGCTGACACCTGGCAGCCATTTTGATTTCAGCCTGGCTTGTGCTTTGCATACGATAATTAGAATCTGCTGCTCTATGTACAAACTAGTTTGCTGCATTATCATGAACTTTCCAAATGTGTCCTTAAGATGAGGGATGTCAAATAATTTCTGGCTTGGGAAGTATGAGGTATGACAACGCAATGGGCACATGGCTAGTTCAATTCAGTCTGAAAAAACAAACAAAAGGATGGACAGAGCAGTTCTATAAGCCATCAACAAAAGGCGAGAAACAGAACCTTTGACAGTGAGGAATCTTAGATAATACAAAGTATGTGAAATGGAATAGAATTGGCTCTCTAATACCAAGCCCATTCTAGGCTCATTTTATTACATGCAGCTATTACTAGTTGCAACAGCTTGAGGTGCTCATCCCATCCAATCCATATCATGCACATCTGTCAAACTTAGTAGGCACAAATGGGCATTGCAATGTTCATTTGCATCTGGTATACTCAGATGTCCATTGTAAAAGCTGCTTTCTCTCCCTTACATTTTAACATTCAGGGAATCTGTTTGAAGGGAGTGGACTGATGCCATAGTATTAAAGGGAGATGCGGATAGCCTCTGGCTGTTTAGTTTAGAGTTCGCAAAGGTCAAAGGAAAGAGAAAAGTGAGATTATTCAAATATGTTAATAGACAGGAATATTTACCAGTTTGCAGAGATCTTACCAACTAAAGAGTATTTATTTATTTATTTTACTATGCAACTTTTTTCTCCTGTAACACAGGATTCAAAGCAGTTTACAGACTTTAAATTCATAGACAATTCATGAATATAAATAACTCAAAACCTTAATATAGCAAAAGATCCATTGCTTACACTCCTATTCTTATGAAACTCACAAACATAGGGAAATATTTTAAAAGGAAAAAAACTGGCAGGCTAAGGGGGTAGCAGCCTCTCCTTTACCAAGCCCAGGCAGTAGGACTTTATGTTGGTGCTAGGGAGGGGACAGAGTTGCAGTTCTGGAGGAGGAATGAGGAGCTGGCAAGGGGCAGCCTAAGGTTGTAACAGCGTCTCCCCAGGATTGCACTGATAGATCTGTATTTCCAAAGTGTTTATACCAATCACATCACTGGCTCTTTAGCTGTGGGTGGACTTTGTTAAATAGTGGCTTTGATCCACCCATGCATTGCACAGCAGTTCCTTGTTGTGCCGGGTACGACGTCATTCCTGGTGCAGCAAGGAAGCAAAGGCCTCTACTGCAAGTTGATTTGATAAAAATCAGCCCACAGCACTAGATTGGGATTTTTATCAAATGAACCCTGTGCAGGGACCTTCACTTCCTTGTTGTGCAGGGAATGATGTCATTCCTGGTGCAACTAGGAAGTGCTCAGGAGCATGTGTGCACTTCATGCATATACAAAGTAAGTACTCCCGATGTGCATGCACTCCAACCCTCCAGAGTCCCCAGGTTTGGGCTCCTGAGGAACCTGGCAATCCTAGGAAGAAGAGGTGGCAAAGTCAAACTGTATAGGTCCAATTCTCAGAAACAGGCTGGAAGCTGTAAGCCACTATTTGCGTATTATTCTGTTTTTTTCTGGTAATATACCTGCTGGGCACTGGAGAAAACTCTTTTGCTTGTATATAACAGTAAGCAGTACTGTAACCTGGTGGAAGTGGGGATAGAGATGAATGCTTCAGTTAGTCACCCCACACAGATGCCAATAATGTGTGTATACTGCAGTTTAATAACACTGCAGTTTAATATCACACAGAGAGATACAGTGCCCCAGCAGGCACAGCTCCATTCAGTTAAAAAAAATCTATATGTACATCTTGTTCAAGATCACACAACTGAGTTGAGAATGAGAAAGGGGGATAACAATCACACACTGGTATACCAAGCAGGTAGAAGTTGGGCAATGGCTCTGTAAGCTGTGCCTTCACCCATTCTTTGCATAGCACTACATTTCTGCTAAACATGTTGAATGCCCAGTGGCATTATGTACTCTTTTGCCTACAGCTGCCTGCTTTCTTGGATTGCCAAATGTAAGCCTGTGTGCCTGGTCTATGTTACCTATTGTTACCAAATTGCTATACATGTGAAGGCCCTCAATAAACAAAGGCGTCCCCTTGCTGGCAAGGAACAAACACGTATACAGTGAAGTATTTAAAACAATATTTTAGGATCTTTCACCTGTGTATACCAAGGTCTAATACAGCCCAGAACTCAGAATAATGAGGTGAATAAGCACTCTTAAAATGAAAAGGGTTTTTATTGAGATAATGTAAGTCAAATTAAACAACTATTACAAGAAGAGATAGAGAGAGAGAGAGAGATTACAAAGCAGCAAACCAAGAACCTTTTCCTAACAGCTACATATGTATAAGGGAAAACAAAAGTGGGGGCAATGAGAGTGTACAATCTGTCCTATAGAGAGTGGAAATCCAGTAGAGTCCTGATGTGAAGAGCAGAAGAGTGGAGTGTAGAAACAGAGACCAGCTCATGTCTCCAACGAACCTGTGCCACACAGGGACCGTAGCTAGAAAAACTAGTGCAAAGTATTAGAGATTTGGGGGCAATATTTATAGTATAGATGTTCATGATCTGGAATGTGCTGGTCACAAGGTGAGTCAATGATAAGTGAACAAAAGACTGAAAGTGACAGATGGCTATCTCTGTGAGGATGATGGGTCTTTGATAAGGCTGAGCGCCTGGTAGCTCTTGCCCTTGTTAAAGCTATCAGAAAACCTAATTCTGGAGGATCGCCCACATTTCAAGTGGGGAGGAGGTTAATAGTGTAAAGGGGAGCTTTCCTGGTTTGCATAAAAGTCATAAATGCTTCCTGGAGGAGGTTTGGAAAAACACAGAACTAAAGTTGGGTGAATAACAAGATTAAGGAGAGGGTAGAAACCTCCCTGTACAGTCATGAAGATAAGAGGAGGAACTAGCTGGGGCCATTGCATTGCTCATTGTCTTGGACCTAGGTCATTCATTAGGGTCAAATTATTCAAGGAGGAGGCTCCAAAGTCCTTGGGGAGAATGGCCCTCTGGTTTAATCAGCCTGAAGTGGGCTTTAGGGAGGAGTGGGTTCCATTGCTGCATAACGATTCACCACCTTGGCATGGCTGTTGAATGATGAGCCACTGCTGTCAGGTTAACTTTAGAAGGATGCAGACTTCATTTTCTTGCCCTAAGCCCATATTAAATTCAAAGTGGGGCACCAAAATGGGGGTCTCCATATGGCAGGTGTTCCGAGGGCTACACTATTTTCCTGGGTTGTTCAGTCAGACACCTCCCTGTGACCATTCTGCCAATAGAATAGTCACTTTTGCTGAAATTTGGCAGGGAGAGAATCCCTGATGCTTTTTTTGGTCCCAATTGTATAGGGAAAAAATAATTACAAGCAAAGATGTGCTTGCCTTTGAAACCAAGGGAAATAAAAACTGAATTGAGTAACTAAAACTAATAGCTTTAATCATGCAACCAAACCAGCTTTTTTTTCTGAGAAAAAAAAGAACGATAAATGAAAACAGAAACATGTGCACATCTCTAAAACAGATATGTAGGTATGTAGGTATGACCAGTCCTGGGAGTGGCACAGCCATGAAAATATTGGTTTTACATTTTTCTCTCTTTCATACCACATCACTTTTATTCTATATGCCCCATTAATGATTTGTACTCAAAGGCTCCTGGCCAACACAATATGCTGAGCGCTTCTCTCAAAACAGCATTTCATTAAAAAAGAATGGTACCTTGAAAGACAGCAAAAGTAAGCCTGCTAAATGATTAGTTCTGCATTCTCTGCATTTACTGTCACCCTCAGGTGCAATCACAGTGCAACTAAATGAAACCTCTGGAAATGAATTTTAGACTGCAACAGCCCTTTTAAGCCCTTGAGACATTAAATTCCAGACTCAGCAGTGGGATTATTACTTCAGCATAGCAGTTAGCCATATCTTTAAACTGAGATGCTTCTCATTTTTGTAACTCTCTTACGTAATGAGCACAGAGGAAAGAACTAAGTGAGCATTATCGGATTAGATTACTAGGTGGCCATTAGATTAGATTATTTAAAGGGTACCATTTAAAGGTTTATTCTTACCATAGTTTCCTCTCTCTTCCAGTCCCTGTTGTGTGGCACTGAAGACATGGTGGTCTGGGTTTGGGCACCCCTGCAGATAAGAGGGGGTAGCAAAGACTTCATTTCTTTCTTTTTTACTGGCTGCTGCTGTTTGTTTTCCAAAATGAGCTGGCCCTCTAGGGATTGCTCATGATGCTTTTGAATGCTTCTCTAAAACATTGGCTGTTGTGCCTGGCTGGCTTATCAGCCCGTCTGGCATAGATCAAGAGGACAGCAATGTTCTGCAGATGGTGCTGTCACAATCATAGCAGCAAGCTGATTGGTGCCTTAGTAGCTATGCCAGTAGGGATGAATGATTGTGAATGCAGTCTTGCAAGACATTTCTGGATCTAGAGCCACTTGCTTTGTTCTCTATGGTTCCCATTTAGTCAATGGTACTGCACTTTGTGGCAAACATGGAATGTTTACAATTGCCATTCAACTTGCTTCCACACCTTCTCTCAAATGCAGGAGATAGTCAGTCTTGAAATGGAATTAGTGTAGAGTATAAGACAACAGTCTGAGATGGTGCCAGGACATGATCAAGTTGTAATGAGAAATGAAGAGATGGTTGAATTAGGATAAGCATTCAGGATAGCTGAAAGGCTGGAAGAAAATGCCATTTTTATAAGAGATGTCAGGATCTTGCTCAAGAAATAAATCGGCACCCCCCGGGGGCGCGCTCGCACGCTTACCCGGGTGCCGGGCTTTGCCCTCGCGCCGGGAGAAAGAGGCGGACCTCCCTGGACATCCGGGGCTAAGGGGAGGCGTGGCCGGCTGCTTTAAGCCGGCCCCAGCCTCCTCCCTGTGGCGCAGTTGCTTTTGCAAGCTTGTGGGAGAGGGAGTCCCTCTGCAGCCACAGCTTGCTTAGGCCGGAGCAGGAGGCTTTCGGCCCGGAGGCACTGATCGGGGCGTGGAGAAGCGCTTCGGGAAGCGGCGGAGTTCCAGCGCTCCCCCCACCCCCTCTTTTTTTGTTTAAAAAAAAGAGGAAAGCGGCCACGTGTGTGGGGGCCTTACTGCTGCTGCCGTGTGCTGGGGGATCTGACGCCGTTCCGGCCTTGAGGGCCTGGCGTCTGGCGGCTCCTGCCGCGGCCGCAATTTTGGGCCATGCCATTTTGGCGCGTCGCGCCTCGGCAGCCGGCGGCTGCGGCCGGGGCTTTTGCCTGTCGGCTCCTTTCCCGCGGCCTGTCGCCCCGGGGTTCCGTCGGGCGCGTTTGTTTTCTTTTGGGGGGGTTGGGCCCTCTGATCTGTTGCGCCCCCCCACTAGCCCCTCAGTTCTTGTGGGCCCGGGTGGCTTCGTTGGGACTCGGTAGGGGCTGGTCGCCGGCTGGGTTGGGTAAGACCCCCCCATGCCCCCCCTCCTGCCGCATTGTGGGAGGGCTTACTAGGGCTCAATTGTAGTAGGGCATTAAGGCCCTTCTCTCTCACCCACCCTTTCTGTATAATTTGACTGATTGGCGAGGATAGAGGGAGCTGTTCTAATTCAGGGAGTGTTCAGTTGGCGTGAGTCTGCACTGCCCCTTCCTTTTCTTAGCCATGCCGCCTAAAAAGGGGGTGGGTGTAAGCAAGGGCAAGCAGCCTGCTAAGCGCCCTGCTGCTGGGCAGGCGTTGCCTGTGTCTTCCTCAGATGAGGATGACGGGGAAGCTGCACGGCAGGAAATTCTTGCCAAGTTGGCCGCCCTTGAGAGAAGTAAGGGGGCTGGCTATAGGCAACCTGCTGTTTCCAGGACACAGAGGGCCGCCAAGCGGGTCTCCTCTGCCACTTTTCAGAGGGAGGTTTTAACTCGTTTGTCTGCTCTTGAAGGTTCCGCAGATATGGACAATGCGGCGGCAGGTAGGTCTGTTGGTGTTGAACCTGGTGGGGCCGTGGAGCCGGAAGCGCAGGAGGCGTCGGAGACTGTGGAAGAGCCTCCCGTTGCCGTGGTAGTGGACCAACCTGAAGTGGAGGGTAAGCTGCCTGCACCTAACACCTCTTACACTTGGCCTTGGGGACCGGTTAGTGTACCCGGGCCATCCAGCTGGATTCCCCCATCACAGTCTGTTGGGTCCCAGGTTAACCTGGCTGGGAGCGTTCCACCCTGGCCGGGTTGCACGTACCAGGGGGCGCAGAGCTTTCCTAGCTCTTGGCAATACTGGGGCGCACAGCCCCCGCCGCTGCAGGCCGGTGTCGGGTCTCCAGCTTCTGGGGCGGCTCTGACAGGTGCATCGGTCCAGGCTCTGGGCAGCCACCCTTTTGGGCAGCCGCAGTGGATGTGGCCCCCGGTCGCTGGTAACCCCTACTACCAGGCCCTGGGGGTCATGCCCTACAGGGCCATGCCATTTGGAGACACTCCATTACCATTAGGCGACCACCTGACTCCCGCTACTAGGGACAAGATACTTCGTGGGGAATTCGTGGATGTCTTTACCCTCCTTTTCCGCGAGCTGGAAAAGAGGGATAAGGATGACATGGATGACCGTGACAAGGAACGGCTGAAGCGGTGAAGGATTGACCGCACCTGGGCTAACTGGTTGCCTGGGATGTTAATCTATGCTGGCGTGATAGCGCGTGCCCAGCCGCAGAGGGCGGCTCCTCTGTTCCAATACATAGATATAGTCTATCGGGCGCATACGGAATTTGTCGGGGCTGCTTGGATGCAGTACGACGAAGAGTTCCGTATGCGCGCTGCGGTGGATCCCACGCTTCCCTGGGACCGCATTCACCAGCAGCTTTGGCTGCAGCTTATGGCGCCAGCCAAGCCCAATCTGGGTGACAGGTCAGATAGCGGGCATTTGGTGCAGCGTCTCTCCTCCCCTCCTGGCTCCCGCGCCTCTGCGGGGCAGCCGGTTCAGCCCCGGCTGCTTTGCTGGGACTTCGCATACCAAGGGGTGTGCGCCAGGAGGGGGTGTGGGTTTAAGCACGAGTGCCCTCGCTGCAAAGGCCCTCATGCCTTCTCAGCTTGTCCTTGCCCCCGTCCGCGAGGAGGTGGTACCTGACCTGGGGGTGGACAGTGGAAGCCTCCACCTGATAAGGGGTCCAACGCCCATAAGGCTGAAGGTGCTTCATAAGCTGTTACAGGGTTATCCAGATAAGGAATCCGCTCAGTTTTTGTTAGAAGGGTTTGGTTTTGGTTTTAGGATTCCTTTTCAGGGTCCACGGGCCCCCTTCATGTCATCCAACCTGCGTTCGGTGGTTGGTATGAAGGAGGTAGTTAGGAGAAAAAATAGGAAGGAATGTGCTGAGGGCCGAGTCTTGGGCCCTTTCCATTCCCCCCCGGTACCCAATCTGAGGGTCTCCCCTTTGGGAGTAGTGCCCAAAAAAGCAGCTGGGGAGTATCGTTTAATTCACCACCTGTCCTTCCCCAGGGGTGGGTCTGTTAATGACGCCATCCCTGAGCACCTGTGTACGGTGCGGTACACGTCCTTTGACGAGGCGGTGGCTATGGTAAAGCGCAATGGTTTTGGGGCCGAAATGGCGAAATGCGACATTAAGTCGGCCTTTCGTCTTTTGCCTGTCCACCCATTGGATTTTGAGTTGCTGGGTTTTACATTTGAGGGCCAGTTCTACATGGACAGGGCCCTCCCTATGGGGTGCTCTGTTTCATGCTCGGCCTTTGAAAAATTCAGTACCTTTTTAGAGTGGGCATTGCGTCACCAGATGAAATGCCGTGACTCCGCCCACTATTTGGATGATTTTATTTTTTGTGGGCCCCAAGGGTCCGGCCAATGTGCACGGTTGCTGGCTGGTTTTATAGCTTTGGCGGGAGAACTTGGTGTTCCCCTCGCTCATGAAAAGACTGAAGGGCCCACTCAGGTTTTGACTTATCTGGGTATTGAAATTGATACTGTTCAACAGACCTTCCGGCTTCCACAGGTGAAGGTGGACGACCTTAGGGCGCGCCTGGAGGTGCTCAGAGAAAAGAGGAAGGCTTCTTTACTCGAGCTTCAGCAGTTGGTGGGCCACCTCAATTTTGCCTGCAAGGCGGTGGCGCCGGGGCGCCCCTTCTTGCGGCGTTTATGTGATGTGATGTCCAGATTGCGGCTGCCACATCACAGGATTCGGCTGTCCCATGGGATCAAGGATGACCTGAGGGTTTGGGATGAATTTCTGTCCTCCTTTAATGGGGTCACCTTTTGGCGGAATGAGTTGCTCCTGGAAGCTGAGCTGCGGGTGTCCTCGGATGCCGCTGGATCTGTGGGCTTTGGAGTCTACTTTCGGGGGCACTGGTGCACGGAGCCCTGGCCCGCTGCATGGCATGGTAGTGATGTCCTTAGGGACTTGACGTTTCTGGATTTTTTTCCGATTCTGGTGGCTGTTTGGATTTGGGGTGACAAGCTGGCCAATCATGTGGTCCACTTTTGGTGCGACAACATGGCTGTGGTCCAGGTTATTAACTCACTGTCATCCCGGTCACCCAGGGTCATGCGACTGGTCAGGCCTTTTACGCTTAGGTGCCTTCGTTTGAACGTTTTATTTAGGGCTAGGCACGTCCCTGGGCTAGACAATGGGGTGGCAGACGCTCTGTCTCGCCAGCAGATGGAGAAGTTCCGGCAATTGGCCCCAGATGCCGACGCCTTGCCTGTCCGGATACCCTCGGAGCTGTGGATTCTTGGAGGGCCGAAGCACACAGGGCCATCCGTCTAGCCATCGCTCCTAGCACCAGAAGGTCGTATGATCGCGTGGTGCGACAGTTTGCTAGCTTCCGGTTGGAAGCTGGCTTGGAGCAATGCTGGCCCATTCCTGCGGAACATCTGATGCAGTTCTGCGTGGTGAGGAAGAGGTCTGGCTTGGCTGTGAAGTCCATTCATGGACTTTTGGCAGCCCTGGCCTTCGTTAGTAAGGCTCGGGGGTTTTCTGAGGTCACCGGGGACTTCAGGGTACGAAAAATGCTAGAAGGGTGGTCTAGGGAGGCCGGGTCTCGGCCTGATGCTAGGCAACCCATTTCACCTGCTATCCTGAGTGGGTTGAGTGCGGTGTGGGGCTCGATTTGCTCCTCGAAGTATGAGGCTCTTCTTTTCCATGCGGCTTCCCTTACTGCCTTTTTTGGAGCTTTTAGGATTGGGGAGCTTGTGGCCCAATCCCGGGACGATAGGTTCGATAGAGCCCTTCAGGTTAGGGACGTGCAGTTTGTTGGTGATGGGGTTTCCATCCGCCTTCGCCGCTCCAAGACTGACCAGCGTCAGAAGGGGGTGGTTGTCCAGCTGGGTGCATGCGCCCAGGAAGAGCTTTGTCCAGTACAGGCTTTGCGGGTTTTTCTTAAAGCCAGGGGCTCGGAGGACGGGCTTCTTTTTCGTCACTGTGATGGGACCCCCCTTACGAGGTACCAGTTCTGGTCCATCACAGAACGGGCACTGGCCAAACTTGGCCTACAGGGTTTCAAGTTTTGTTCCCACTCATTTCGTATAGGGGCGGCCTCCACTGCCGCTGCAATGGGGTACCCCGAGGTAGCCATTCGCGGCGTGGGGCGGTGGCGATCGTCGGCCTATCGGGGGTATGTATGTCCCCTGCCGCTTCCTTTGTAGTTTTGGCTAATTGCTCTTTTCTTCTTTAGGTGCTGTGGTTCACCGAAGGAGGTGTCGGATCCTCATCTGCGGACACAGTATGATCTTTTGGGCAGCGCATCAGGCCAAGAGGACCCCGTGGGGGTCTCAGCTTGGCCTTAGTCGTTGGGCCCAGGTTGAGTGGCAGGGCCGTCGGGGCCTGCGTTGGCCAGGCCTGTTGCCGCTCCTGTTTGAGGGACGGTGTGTCCCGCCACCGGACTTCTTAGTTATCCACCTAGGTGGCAACGACTTGGGATGGGTTAAAGGCAAGGCCCTTACTATGCAGGCACAGGCTGACTTAAAGTTCATTGCTCAGCAATGGCCTGGGGTCCTCATTATCTGGTCTGCCATCCTCCCACGCCGTGTTTGGCGGGAGGCTTTGAATCACGACGCGGTGGAGCGTGCCAGGCGCAAAGCCAATAAGGCTATGTTCAAAGCTCTGTGTGCTGGGCTGGGTATTTATTTGCCCCACCCGCTGATTCGTGACACGTATGCCAACCTCTACAGAGGCGATGGCATTCACCAGTCCGTCAAGGGTAATGAAATATTTCTGACCGATCTGCGGCAAGGGTTGTTGCTTTCCCTGCAGGAGATGTGGGGCGTCAGGGCCTAAGCAGAGGCTTGGCCCTGCCGGTGGCAGGTTAGTTGGGGTAGGCAGAGCGGGCCGGTGGGCACCCGGTGGCATTTTCCCATTGGTGGGAATGGGGGCCTGTTTCGGATCAGCGGCGGGCTTTACGGCTGCCAGCAGAGAGGGCAGGCTGCCCTGGGACCCCCTGGAAAAGGCCTTCCCTCGGGCTTTACGGCTGGGGTGCATGGTGCTTTAAAGGGGGGAACCATTCGCCTGGCCGGCTGGGTTACAGCCATGCATGCATGGCTCGCACCTGGGGCAGGGGGTGCTCGCCCATGCAGTTCGAGGAGCTGGTCTGGTTGACCCCTCGCTCTAACTGTACCGCTAGTTGACCCTTGCCGTTATTATCTGTTTAGGTTATTTGATTATAAATAAATCGGTCAGAAATGGCCCTGTTTCACCCAAGCTTTGTGTCCGTCTCTTTGTTCCTAATGGGAGGGCAAATTAGGATGAATATCTTATACAGTGTCAGGCTCTGCCAGTTAGATCCCCAGTTATTTCACTGCAGACCCTTCAAGAGTCCAGTAAAAGTTTCTTTATTAGAGATCCATCAGTATCAGTGTGCACTCAGGCTACAGCATTGGCAGAAGTGACATAAAGCAATGTTAGTTATAGGGTGGAAGCCTTGGGATAAAGACTGTTAGAATTTAGATGTGTAGGGCCTAGGAGATTGGAGCGGGTAGGGAAGGGGAAGACAAGGATGAGCTCATTTCATGTCTCACGGAGATATGGCTCCAGCCAGCATTTCAAGGACACTTTCCCATGCCAGTTGAGAAAGTGAAAGCAGCCACCTGTGAGATAAGCTACTCTTGGCTATATAGTCAGACTGTTACCCAGATAGTTCTTTTCACATTCTCAGAGGCCCAGAGTACAGAGGATAATAGACATACATGGCAGAAAAGCCAGGTGCATCTGACATACAGCATGTCAAGATGGAACAAAGAGTCAGAAGGTGTAGGAGGCTGAAGCTTATTTACTATTCAAATACAAAGCAAGAATTATAAACCAACATATAATACATTTTAAAGCTATAAGCAAAGAAGAGGTATTAAGAAATAATAAAAAGAAACTGGGGCTGGGGGTGGACACATTGGCTTAAATCCCACTGAAAATTTCTGTTGACGGAAGAATTTCTGTCAGTTAAGTGCAACTTCCTGGCCTCCTCCCATCCAATGCAGCCCCAAATTTCAGTAAAACATTGGCTGTGTTGGCTGCTTGTTAGGTGGAAGCCCACAGTCAGATTCTCAGCGGTGTTAATACTGATGAAGACAAGCTATTAATAGTGGTTGTGGGTTTTCCGGGCTGTATTGCCATGGTCTTGACATTGTAGTTCCTGACATTTCGCCAGCAGCTGTGGCTGGCATCTTCAGAGGTGTAGCACCAAAAGACAGAGATCTCTCAGTGTCACAGTGTGGAAAGACTTGCCAACATCTTTTCCACACTGTGACACTGAGAGATCTCTGTCTTTTGGTGCTACACCTCTGAAGATGCCAGCCACAGCTGCTGGCGAAACGTCAGGATCTACAATGCCAAGACCACGGCAATACAGCCCGGAAAACCCACAACCACCATCGTTCTCCGGCCGTGAAAGCCTTCGACAATACAAACTATTAATACTTCCTACTTTATTCCATATATTTGTTCTCATCTTCTGGGTACTCTCACAATTATTTTGGAGTAACATCTCTCATGGAGTTGGAAGATATCTAGTAGTAGAATAGGGGTCATAGATTGTGTTCCTTCATAAATGCAAAAACAAAATTAATATTTGAGATACAAAGGATAGATTTAATTGATATTGGTGCCACATGGAGGCCATGCCAAAGCTCTTCCCTAGAATGGAACAGTCAAACATAGAGGACAAACATACTTGATTTTTTAATTGCATGTCTTGTCCAAATTTCATGCAGGATCTGTATGGAAGCACTACAGATGCCAAAGGTAGGCAATGCTGGTTGAAAGATTCTACACATAATTGGGGGAAACCCAAGCACTGAATGAACACACTACCAATGAATTATGAACTTTCCAGCAGATCCTATGAAAGAGGCATGTTTTAAATTCCCCAGTCCTCATAAAGACTTTTTTTCTAGGTGGTCCAGAAAAAGGAAAGAGGCATCAGTTTATAAAGAATTTCTATTGTAATGATCCAAGTTTAATCCAGAGCATCTTCTATTTCTTCCATCCTGTAGTGGAGGGATCAGACTTTTGTAGCTTCAGGAAAGGCATTTGCAGACAATAAGCACAGCTGAGCTAACTCTGCTGCAAGAGCAATGGCCCTTGTCTGCAACAGTGGTAGGGAAACGAGGTACCATTCTCTAGAACTCTGGGGAACAAGGGAGATTACAGGCAGCCAGAAGGTACAGCACTGATTTACTACCAAAGACAAACATGTAACCAGAACACGATGTGCCAAGACTAACAATATAGACTAGATTTCAGACATTCTCCTTCTGGTGTCTGATATTTCAGAGGAAGATTCCTGGAGGAAAGGGCTCCCTCTGTCTATGCAGAAAGGAAACTTTACAGCTCTCCATCTGCTTCTTCGTTGTATCCCAGGGGAAAAGTTTTTTAAGTGGTAACACTGATTCTGCATTAGCCCTTAGTACTGAGGGAATCCTCTATTAGAATACTAATGAATTACTGAATATGCACAGTTTCTATCCATGTTTTTTGACTGGGAGTAGATAATTCCTAGGCGGTTGGAGGGAGCCCACAGTATTCTGTAGATTTCGTGTGCATTTTATGGTCAAGTACCTGCCTTTGTGGGGGGGGAGGGGTAAAACTCCCAGCAGCTGAACCAGAAGAAGAGACAAAATGCATCCATTCAACTGCTAGCCATTGTTGAAAACAGAGGAAACACGTATCAATTATCTTCCTTGAGACATATGTCTATGCCCAAGCCATGCTATGCTTGTCTGCAAAATAGATAAGTGATAGCTGTTCCCTCTTTGTCCACAGCTTCGGAGAAGTGAAGCATTACTGTTCCTAAATGCAGAGATTACATTTTGGGCTATTATTCATTGTTAGGTATAGAACAATGTATTCTAATCACTCTCTCCACACGATTAATAATATTATAAATCTTTCACGTTCCATTTATACATCTCACACACTGTAACTTTCACTCTCTGCCTCTTTCTAACTTCTAAAGTCCTGTACAAACCAGGACACTTTCAGTTGTTCCTTTGTTTTTTTAAAAAAAAATCTTTGAGAACCTATCCTAATCCTTCCCTTTTCCAAAAAAAATATAAATTCAGTTGATTTTGTTGTTGTGGGCTACCATTTGTTTGGTACTTGTTTTATGCCATCTATTTTTATGCAGCTTACTTTAAGCTGTCAGTTTGTAAATTGATTATAATGTGTTTCTTTATGTCAAGTGCTTATTTTTTTTCTCTTCCTGGTCTCAAGAAATTTTCCCTTTCTCAGAGATGGGGATGGGCTGGCATCAACCTATATTTTGTTAAGTTTCCCGCCCTATGGCAAACCAGGTCCACTTGTGCAGTTCACCTCCTCTCCAGTAGTTTGTGCCCGACCCTATTCTACCTGCGCTCCAGTGGCTCCAGCGACAGGGGAAGTGAGATGGGTTGTGGGGGAGCTAGTTGCTGTGTCCTAGGCTAAGACAGACAGAGTGCTGCTGACTGGCAGTGGGTTGTTCATAGCTGAAGTCAGGTAGAGCCCTACTGTGGTTGTTTAATCCTTTCCCCCTGAGCTGTATCCTTTGTTGGGGCTGGCTGTGCCTGACTGACCCATGACGCAGCCAGTGTCTCTCAATCTCCAGGCTGACGCCTTGCAGGGCAGTTTTAAAAAAGGCACTCTCCTTTTTGAGAATCCCCTTGGCCAGAGAAGGAGAGCTCCTGCGTGGATTGGCCACTGACTCCTCCTCCCTTCTGCCTCTGCCAACCTTCCCCCTCCCTTCTCCTATTCCCATCTGGTTAAAAAAGACAGGAAGCAGTGTTTCTTTGCTGTTCTTTAGCAAAGGAACAGCAAGGAACAGCCCAGCCATGATTTCCGAAGTTCACTGATTTTTACTCAATTAATTCAATAAACTTAGATTCAGTATTCCCTTTTGAGTTTTGTAATACTGAATGTTACTGAATACCGAACCCTAGTTTTCACCATTTTTCAAAAGAGGGTGATGGAATTAAAACAGAACAAATGATTTAGAATAGAATAACTGTTTTAAGTATCAAAACAGATTAAAAATATGTTTACATAGATAGCTTTCTTCTGCAAGAACTTCATTTGGGAATCAAACATGTTTGATAGTCAGTGATTCATTCTGTGTCCTAAAAGAACCCATTCACAAATCACAGTATACATATTTCCTTTACATTTCTATTTTTATTGTAATTTGTGTGTAACTTCTCCAGCACTACAGTATACTAGAGATGGGGCTGTCCATCTAGAGCAACATTTTAGAAGTGGCCATTTGGTAGGGTTACATACTTCTGATCTAGTAGTTCAAAAGTGGAACCAGCTGCCTAGGGAGGTGGTGAGCTCCCCTTCACTGGCAGTTTTCAAGAAGAGGCTGGATGAATACTTGTCAGAGATGCTTTAGGCTGATCCTGCACTGGGCAGGCGGTTGGACTAGATGGTCTGTATGGCCCCTTCCAACTCTATGATTCTATGATTCTATGATCTGTCCTTGCAGAGAATTTGCATTTTTCACTGCTGCATTACACTGATCTCATGTTATCTGTGCATTTTCCAATATGTTTCCCAAAATCTATTTCCTAGATTGTTACAACTAATTTAGACCCTGTCAGTGTATATGCAAACAACCCAGGAAACAAGAACATTGCCTCTGAACCCCAGATACTAGTAATCTCCATAGTAACTAGGAAGCACCCATAGCTTAATTCAATTTATATTCTCCATTTATTACTGTTCGCAAAGATGCTCATAAAAGTTTAGTGCAAACTGTGCTGTTTATTGATCCCACCCTTTTCTACCTCCCAGCCTGCATCTCTCCCCTAAACTTACTTGAGGGGAGGGCATTAGTACCTTTTTTCTCTCCTCCCCTCTCTCTGATTCATATAGCTCTGGAAACAGTTCTACACAGCTTTTGAATCCATTCAATAGAGCTTCTTCTATCTAAGACTTTCCCAGTGCAATATTTTTCATTTCCCAAAGCTGTGTGAATCAGAGACAGAAGAGAAGGGAGGAGGGAAGAGGAAGAAGACTCACTGCCTCTGTCCAACATTCAGGTTAGTTTGTGGAAAGGGAAAGGTGAGGAAATGGGTGGAAGGAAAACTGGCTTACTAGCTGGCCAGCATGCTTTTCCTGTCTCTATAATGTGAGGCCTAGTGAGAACTCATGTGCCAGTTCAAAAGCCCCTAAGTTCATCTTGCATTGAAGATAACATATTCAGGTAGAAAGTTTGCATTTTGAACTGTCCCAAGTTGAACTTCATCAACAGCACTGTCTTTCCTTACTTACTTTAATTTGCCAACTCATGGACTAGTTAGCCCTAATAGTTCATAAACTTCTGAGTCTTTTATACATATGTAAGTAATCTTGACTTCATGTTTAAGTAATGTTAACTTCAGACTGAGTATTCCTTTCTCTTTTTTCATTATCATTTATAATTACTTTTCAGCCTCTAGTGAGCCACATGACTAGTAAGTTACTCTTGGTTTGATGAGTCTTAAGGGGAACAGAGGGAGGAAGCTTGATCAAGGACCCATGTGGATGAAATTGAACATATGGGAGCAGAAGCAGCAGCTAACAGTTGGCTGGTAACATGTCCCCCCCCCTTCCTGAATACATTAGTTTGGGGAAAAGGATTTCAAGAAGAATAAGTGGTTTGATTAACAGAGATAGTGAAATGTGTTCAGGCATATAAACTGTCTTAGAAGAAGGCAGAAGAACAGTAATGGGAGAAGAAAATAATCAGAAGATATCTTCCAGGACTTGTTTGAAAATAGAAGTACACTAACACTTTGGTCTTGTACATATATACAAAGAAGTAACTGAGAGCCAAGCTACAAGTGATGCCTTACACAGGTTGGACACTTGTCAGCTTCCCTCAACTTTTGATGGGAAATGTAGGCATCCTGGTCTTGCAGCTATAATTGAGAGTCAAGCTGTAAAACCAGGACGCCTACATTTCCCATCAAAACTTGAGGTAAGCTGACAAAGGGCCAACCTGTGTAAGGCATCACTTGTAGCTTGGCTCTGAGTTGACCCAAGGTGCAATCCCTGGTAAATATATTTAGGGTTCCTTCTTTAAGCACTGTATGAGAGAGGATATCTGAGGGCATTAATTAATGTTTTCTTTTTTTCCTGAGACCCAAGCAAGATTTCAAGATTGAGACTTATTTATTTTGAACATTTTTTGCCACATCTTCGAAGTCCTGTAAATTTATTTCTAACAAATGTAAGCTAAGGTCATTATAGAGACTGCTGTAGCACAGTGGTTAAGTGGTTTGGCTGTGAATCAGCACTCTACTGGTTTGAATCCCACTACTGCCATGAGCTCATTAGGTGGCCTTGGGTAAGCCACTGCTCCCAGCCTCAGCTCCCCAGATGTATTGTGGGGATAATAATAGCACTAACTTGTTCATCGCTTTGGGTGAGGCACTAATCTGTCTAGAAGAGCGGTATATAAGCACAGTTGTTGTTGTTGTTGTTGTTGTTGTTGTTGTTGTTGTTGTTGTTGTTGTTGTTGTTATATTATCATGTATCTCTAAAAGATGACATTACAAATCCCATCACATTCACTATGAGTACAGATTAGTGGGGGTGCATACCAAGGAAAATGTTGTTACAATTTTGGATCCAGGCTTGTGGGGAGTGATTTTCTACCATAATTGCTTATTTCCAGGTAAGACATTAGGTGTTTCAATTCAAATCCGTATGGTACTTTGGGTTCTGGACAATTATTTTCCATGGGGAATGTATCTGAGTGGGGCAGATGATTATAAAGGAAATGGTACCAAATTTGCACACATCATGGTCCTCTCTCTAATCTAAAGGTGCCTCAAGTTTCAAGTAGATTGAATAAAGGGGATCAGTTTTACAGACACTCAAAGTAGATTCCTCTCAGCATAGATGCACTTCTTTCTACTGATTTTTAAATGACTGCCAAGCAGCAGCCTAGCAGGAGAGCTTAAGGCAGCAGCCAGCATGAAAACTATTTTACCTTTCTGCTGAAAACTCTGTGTTTGCCATCCTTCCTTGTTGTGGACTGTTGTTTGTTTTCTTTCACAAAGTGAAGGAGACTTCCTTTGCAAACTCCCCCTCACTCCTGTTTCTGGCATTATTCCTCATGGGAGAATGGGCGGGGGGGGGATTGAAGGGGTTGTTTTCCAACCAAATGGCACAAAAATTGCAGCAGAGTGAGGGCTGCCAGTCTCCTAAAGAAACCCTAAGTTTCAAGTAAATTGAACCACAGATTCCAGTCCTATGGTCCCCTGAAAAAGGAGCCCCCAGGTTTTCAATGGGGTCAAAGGAGTCAGAAGCTCTTTATAGCTTGTCTGCAAAAGCAATTGGCTGGGAGAACTCTATGAAGATAATTGTCTGGGAGCTCTCCCTTGCAAGGATCTGATTGGAAGGGAGAAATGCCATTTCTCAAGTACTCCGTAGAATTAAAACAAAACAAGTCATCAGCTCATGCAGCATTGCTAGAATGGGGGGGGGGCTCTTCATTGGAAAGAGTTTTGTAATTCATAAGAATCTTGGGTTTGTGTTATTGTTCCAGAAAACCAAGGTAATAATCTGTAACAGTGATTTCTATGTATATCTTTGGCTTCGGAATTTTGTATGCACAATTTATTAAATTTATTTAATTTATTAAAATATTGTCTGTTTTCTGGTAAAAGGGTATATAATCCATATATGTAATGGAAAATAAATGTTATGATGAAAGATTATATACATTTTTGTTGTTTTTGAGTTTGTGGGGCTGTTGCCAAGATTTTCAATACATTGATGCAATCTAAATTGGATATACTGTTATAAGATTTACATGTACAATAGAATATTAGCCCTAAAAGTGTATTGAAAGAGGAGTATATTTTCACAAACATTTTTGTCTGCATTAAAATAAATATGCACCTTTTTTGGTGTGAGGGAAGTTCAGTCAAAGTGGCTGAAATTCTTCATCTGTTAAAGCAGTATTCTCCATTGTTTGCTCTCAGGGTTCACTATGAATCATAGAATCAGAAAGTTGGAAGGGATCTAACAGACCATCTAGTCCAATCCCCCGCCCAATGCAGGAACAGCTTAAATAATCTCTGTCAAGTATTTGTCCAGCCTTGAAGACTACCAATGAAGGGATACCCACCACATCCTTAGGCAGCTATGACAGATCCTCCTTCATTCTCCCCTCCATAAGGCAGATTTTCCTACCAAAATTCAGGTTCCCTGCTTTGACTGAGCAGCCCCAAGTAGCGTGTTAATATTTGTAGCTTTGAAAGTCTGTTTGTCTCACCCTGACACGCAGGTACAATTTTGACTTTTTAGCCCAGCCCAGGAACATGATGAGGAAAAGCAGGAGCCCTCTTCCTGTTTGTTGGAAATGGCACTAGAGACTGATTAACATTGAAAAAAGAGAATTTTATTTAACAGACTGGGATTGAGTAATAGTAGTTAGGGGATGGAAATGTGGAGGCAAAATATTGTTGGTATTACAAAATACACTTCTTGTAACAGGCAAAGTAGTATCCTTGAAGCTTAATTTCATATATTCTTGGTTCCTAACAGTGAAAAGTCTTTTATTTAGTAATTTAGTTACAGCAACAATGTTTCTTCAGAAAGTTTCCTATGACAATTCAGTTTTCCTGCGATTAGTCTACATCTCTTTCCCCTTCACAGTAGACCCAGGGTTCTCCTCAGAGCTAATCCCCTCCCCCCACCCTTAGAAACTGGGTAGGAATTAATAATCTCTTCAGAAGATATAACCGTTCTGAAAGGGAGTCTCAACCCACTACCCAATCACTCTCACCAAAACACACTCCCAATTCTTTGGTGTCTGTGTAAAGTACTTCAGCTTATGCTGACACTGAGACTTTGAATTCTTAGACAGAATTCTTCCACAGGACACTAATACTACAGTTAAGGAAAAGGAGTCTTCTCCCTTCACTCTAAAGGTGAACCTGACTGACTTTTCTTGTTAGACTCCCTCCCTCCAAAATCCTGTCAGAAACCAACTGACTGCCTTCAGACTGGTTCTAACAGACTAATCAGAAAAGAAGGAGCAGTCTGTCACTCAAGCTCTCAATTCTAGGGAATAGTTAACGCTTCCCCTCCCAGCTCTTTGATTTTTGCTGTACTTCAGAAACCTGCTGTTAAGTGCAGTCCGTCAGAGCAACCCATTCCATTGCCAAATTAGTCTTAACATGAAGAAGTTTTCTCCAATGTCCAGCCTGTACCTTCTCTCCTGTAGTTTGAACCCATTGCTTTCAGTCTTATCCTCTGCTGCCAATAGAAACAGCTTCCTTCCCTCCCCTTTGACAGCCTTTTAAATACTTAATGAGAACAATCTTCTCCTCTCAGCTTCCTCTTCTCCAAACTGAACATCCCCAAGCCCTTCAGTATTTGCCTGTAGGGCTTGGTCTCAAGGCCCCTGATCATCCTGGTTGCTCTCCTCTGCACCCATTTCAATTTGTCCACGTCCTTTTTGAAATGAGGCCTCCAGAATTGCACACAATACTCCAGGTAGGACCTGAACAATGTGGTATATAGTTGGATATTGACATCCTGTGATTGTATGTTATACCTTTGTTAATACTTCCCAAGATTGCATTTGCATTTTTTACTGCTATATCACACTAACTACTCATATTTAGCTTCCCATCCACCCGTATCCCAAGATCTTTTGCACACACACTGCTACCAAGAAGTGTATGTATCCAGTATGCATTCTTTTTAGTTTTGTTACACAGGTGGAGAACCTGGCACTTATCCGTGTTAAATGACATCTTATTCAAATCTGCCCATTTTCCAGTGTGTTCATATCTCATTGAATTCTATCTGTATATTCAAGGGGTTTGCTACTTCTCCCAGTTAGGTGCCATCTGCAAATTTAATGAGGAATCCCTTCACATCCTCATCCAGATTATTTATAAAAATATTGAAAACCACTGAGCCCAGAACTGAGCCCTGTAGCGCTCCAGTGAACACCTCCCTCCAATCAGACATGATGCCATTGACAACTACTCCTTGGATGCAGTTATCCAGCCAGTTCCCCTGTCCATTTCCCCCTAGAGTCAACAATCTTCTGCTTTACCCATCAGAACAGCATGAGGTACCTTGTCAAAAGTTTTAATGAAATCCAGATAAACTATGTCGACAGCATTCCTGTGATCCAGTAAGCCTGTTATTTGGTCATAAAAGGAGATGAGGTTGGTCCTGTTGGCAGGACCTGTTGGGGACAAATCCATGTTGACTTCCCCATGTCACCATGTCATCTATTAGATGCTTGCATGCCAATTTGCTCCAGTATCTTCCCTGGATCAGAGGTTAGGCTGATTGGGTGTCATTCCCAGGATTGTCCTTTTTCCCTTTCTTGAGGATTGGGATGAACAAAGGGCACTAATCTGTCTAGAAAAGTAGTATATAAGCACAGTTATTATTGTTATTGTTATTTAATTATTAGATCAATGATGACAAATGCAATGTTATGAAGCTACTTTGTTGCATTTATTTATAATTGAAGACAATCTTTAATTTTTATAATTATTTAAAAGATACATTCCAGCAAGAAATAGTCCCCCTCTCCTCAATTATCTAAACACAATATGAACATCACTCTTTGGTACAAGAATTTCTACCACAAACAGATTAACTAATCTCACATTGTGTAATCCACCTTAAGTCTCAGTGAGAAAGGTGGGCTATAAGTGACATAAATAAATAAATGAAATAAAATTGATATATATGTTTTTTTCTAGCTCTGCATCATCACGTCTGTGACTGACTGAAATGGCACTGAAAGTCCTCTGGCAGCAAATGCCACCCTCCAATTCCTGTTTGTTCTTATCAAGAACAGCTGTTTTACCAGAATTAATATACTTAAATCCTAATTTTAAATCTAAACCTAAATACATAAAGGCTAAAATCATGTATGCTTGGTAAAGAACAGGAATGTGGAATGTCAGTAAATCAACCTTTCAGCATGGTATTGACTCATGTTTGTTTAAAGCTGCCCTTCTCACAAGTGCATGTCAATGTTAGGAGATAGTTTCAGGAGGGTAGCTGTGTTGGTCTGTAGTAGAAGAGCAAAATTCAGGTTCAGTAGCACCCAAATGTCAGGAGAAGATCTGAAAAGCCTCTTTAAGGAGCATCTGTGAATTTGATCTTACTTGTGAGTAGAGATGGACATGAACAGAAAAAAAATAGAACATGATGTTTGTTGTTCATTGCCATCCAGGAACAGGGACTCATGAACAACCACGAACATGACCCTATTCACGAACATGTTTGTGGTTGGCTGTTCGTAGGGGCCAGCAGGCTCTCCTCCAGCCATCATCCAAGTTTGGTCAAGATCCCTACTGCACCACTCCCAGAAATCTGACCTGAGCAGGGACCAGGAAAGGTACCAATAATAAATAATAGCTTGGCCCCAGAGCCTGGCAGCAGCCCTGGAACTTGAAGAGGTAGATCCCTACTGCACCACTCCCAGAAAGCCTACCTGAGCAGGCAGCAGGAAAGGTACCAATAGTAAATAATAGTTTGGCCCCAGAGCCTGGCAGCAGCCCTGGAACCTGAAGGGGTAGATCCATGTCCCACCACACACAAAGAAAATTCAAGCTCCAATGCACTCCCCCTGTCTCTCTATCAAAATGCCAACAGCAGCTGTCTGTCCTTCTCCACTGTCTGCAAAGACTAGCCAGAGCTGGGAGCCCCCCCCCCCCCCCCGCTGGGTCTTTGCTGTCTTGTAATAAATTTGGAGCTTGACACTTGGAAGGAAGACCTGCCTATCAAGCTAAATTGGGCTTAGATTGGGGTTTCCAGGGCAACAGCAGGAGTTCAGACAGAGTTCAGACAATCCCTACCTACGTTGCCAAGGGAATTGATTGCAAGTGCCAGACTGTCTGGCTTACAAACGAGGCTTGCAATGACCACCTGTTCATTTAGAATAGAGCCTCATGAACAGCTTGTTCTCAAACAGCAGATTGGGCTGTTCGTGACTTTTTTTTATTCATATTGCTGTTCGTGCCCATCTCTACTTGTGAGTACTAACAAGTGTTTTAGAATGGAGGATAATTTTTCTTCTTCCTGTTACTGCTGCACAATACTAGCCATAGTTGATCAGACCATTGTGACCAGAATCTTTTTTCCTACAATGGCCACCCAGGTATTACATCATCTGCCAATCAGAAACATTTTGGACCTGAACCTAGAGGTTCCATTTGGCCATCATGGTTACAATCCAATGATAGACTTTTCCCCTATCCAGGTTTATTTTCTAGTTGTGCAAGCAATCTGTGAATGTATGTTTATATGTGAACATGTCAGTGATGCAGTTTTGCAGTGCAATCCTAAGGAGAGTTACTCCAGTCTAAGCCCATCAACTTCAATGAGCTCAGACTGGAGTAACTCCCCTTAGGAGCCCATTGAAGTCAATAGGCTTAGACTAGAGTAACTCTCTTTAGGATTGCACTGTAACAGTGCATTCCAAAGCAAAGTTACACCATTCTAAGTCCATTGAAGAGTTTAACTGCTTATGATTCTGCTGTAATTACCTGAATACATTCAAGGGAGCAGCATCTGGGCTAGATATTATAAGGACTAGATATTATACATATTCTCATCTACATTCCATTTGCCCTTGATGTAGGCATTTTGGTACAATGGGACTGAGCCCTTCTTGCCACAAAGCCTTATTGAGAGAAGCTGCTAAGCTGAACTTCCCCTGCTCTGACTGGTTTGTCAGATAGTATAGACGGGATAGCATGCAAACAGATTAAAATAAGGTTATCTGGCTCTTCTGATGATGATTTATATCCTTTATTCTAGTTAGATATTAATATTAATTAGCCCATTTTATGTCACAATATTAAACCAAAGGCATTAATCTCTTTGAAAATTGTGAAAGGAACTTTACTAGGAATTCTTTCTAAGCTGATTTTCTGCATTTTAATGAAATTTTGTTTAGCAGTGTTTACCAGTGGAAATCTTATGTCCCAGGGGAAGGAAGAAAGTGTTCAGCCCAAACCTTGGAAGCACTTCGTAGAATCTCCATGCAAAACTGGAAAGCCTGCCCAGGCTCTACCTTTAGTCCAGTTGGAAAGCCTTGCATATTCAGCTCTTCACTTGAGAAGTGCTTAGCCCATTTTTCCTAGATAGCTTTAAATTACATTATCGGTGACTGGCAATATGCATTTTTAGGGCAGCATCAGTTAACAAGGAAAGCATTTTATTTATTTGTTTATTTAAAACACTTATTCGAACACTAGACCATCAGAAATAAAAAGCTGCACTTCTATGGATACTCCTGTAACCACATGGATCTGGAAACACTCAGGGAAGGAAACTCCAGCTCAGTTCAGACCTAATGTGAAACAATGACAGGTAGAGTGTTTGGCTTGGAGGAGTGGGGGAGGGGGGAGTTCCAAACCACCAGAGGAAAAGAGTACAAACCCTCTTTATTTACCTGTTCAACTACACAAAGCCATGGTCACAGCCTAAATAAAAGTAGTTACCATCAACACAGAAAGCTCTCATGGGTCAGTCACTCTTTCAGCCACTCTCTACATGAAATGGTTGTTGTGAAGATAAAACAGGGAGGCAAGAACTATGTAAGTTGCCCTGAGTTCCATGGGGGCAGCATAGGTTTAAAATATGTGAGGGATAGAGTTAATCTCTGAAACCACTTGGAATCAATTAAATTCCTTCTCTTCCCCCATGGAGACCTGAGTCAAACTGAGGCCCAGCTTGGCTAATATTAGCATTTTAAAAATGCCGGAATGGGTAGATTATAGATTTTTCATCTCGCTCTCTCACTTGCTTGTTCTTTTTGACCCTGAGAAAATGGGGACTGGAGTTCTAGCAATTGAAGTCATGCCCCTAAATAAAAAGTTTTTACTTCCCACACGCTGTCAGAACTGCTATCCAACCAAGCCTGATTGAAGCAACTGTGCTGTTCAATTCCAATCTTCGAAACTATTCCTACATTGTGAATTTACTCTGATATATGCTAATAAGTACTCAAGCAAGTGATCCATTCCTCAGAGCAGTGTAACACTGGGCCAATATTCTTACAGGAGATTCAGTAGCAGTTTCAGAGAGCAGTGAGCACTGAGGATGCAGAAATATCTGTTCAAGGAAACTACTGCTGAAGACTACTCACAGATTTGTCGTATATCTGTTAACTGTCCCTGAAATGGTATTGGTCTAGAATGGCACATGGAAGTGTACCTTCTCTGGCTGTCTTGGTGACTGAGAAAAGTTTCTGATAATCAGCCAGCATCTACTTTTTTCCTGAAAGAACTGCTCATGTAAGTGGTCTACTCATATAAGACATAAGTGTTGTGAACTCATTTGAAATTTCCTGTTCCCTTTTATGAAATGGAAAGGGTCGTCTGCATTTGTATTGGATGTTTTCTTATTACACTGCACAAACAAACTGAAATATGTGAGTGGCTGATCATGAGAACAAAACCACTCTTCCCTCACATCTCCTTTTCTAGATGTTTTCACAGAACATGGATAGCAAGCCTCAAACTTCCTGACTGCCTGAGGAATCGCAGAGGTACAAATTCAAAGGTGCTTTTCAAATGTTACACTAACAATATGGTCTAGTCTCATACCATGATAGTTAATCTGTAAAGAGACAACACATGGATGGGCATGATGAAGGGGCTGCTTCTCATAACATTGAAAGAACTGAAGACTGCAACCAACCCAAAGATCAGAAGAACAAAAAAAGTTGAGGAAATATCTATAACATACACATTTCAGCTGGTTTGAAACTTATACGTGTGCTATATGCGATCAAATTACTTCTGACTTATAGCAACTCTATGAAGTAATGGCCTCCACACTGCTTTATCATTAACTGCTTTGCTCAGGATTGCTTAGGATTGTAAACTAAAGGCCCTGGCTTCCTTTATTGAGTCAATATATACATCTCGTGCTGGGACTTCCTCTTTTCCTATTGCCTTCAACTTTCCCTAGCATTATTGTCTTTTCCAGTGAGCCTTGCTTCTCATGATGTGGCCAAAGTACAATAGCCTCTGTTTTGTCATGTTAGCTTCTCGGAAGAATTCAGGCTTTGTCTTTTGGGTGGTCCATGGCATCAGTAAAACTTTCTTCCAGCACCACACTTCAAATGGATCAATTTTATTCCTGTCAGCTTTCTTAACTGTCCAACTTTTACACTGATACGTAGTAATGGAGAACACCATAGTATGAATTATCTTGATCTTGGTCTCCAGCTACACTTCATTACACTTGATTCATAATTCTCCCATTCCATGTTCCTGTTATATGTGTCATACTGCTTTGAACTCCTTTTGCATCTATTCACATCAGCAACTGAATGTGCTTTCAGTTTACGTCATTAAGAACAGTGCCATTTGTACTTGTCCTCTGTTCTTCCCCAGTAGCTAATTGAATGCCTACCAAACAGGGGGCCTGTTTTCAAGCACAACATATTCTTTCATTTTGGGTTGTCTCATCATAGAGTTTTCAAAGTAAGGGATGATCAGAAGTGGTTTACCATTGCCTCCTTCTGCACAATATCAACAAGGGTTACCTGAAGTATCACTGCCATTGTCTATGAACGATCCTACACCAGCGTCACCTTCCACTACTGCTGCTGCTGCTGCTGCTGCTGCTCAGAAGCGGGTTCTTCAAGGATTCCTTCTACCCCATCCCCATTTTAACTGTCCATTCTCTTTTGCTGATGTGACCATTAATTCCTGAGCATGGTGAATGTATCTTAGTTTGGTGTCTCAGCTTGACCATTCCATTCTGAGTGACTCTATATTGCTCTCAGCTTTACTGAGAACTTCACTTTCAGTTTCACTGACACACTGCACATCTCCTCATGATGTTAAAGTGTGCCTCCAAGAGGGAGAGAAACTTACATACTGTAACTAATCAACAAAATAAATACAATATAATGGATATTCAAAAAAATCCTAAAATAATAAAAAATATCACAACATGTCAAAAAATCACTAAATCACTAAATTCACAAACCTCAAACAGGAGACTAGACACATTTCAATAGTGAAGCCTGGTCAACTGAATATTAATATACAACATTTCTGCTGAATCTACATTTAATGCTTATACACAGTATACAGGCTGCTTTTCATATCATCATTGCTCCATGATAATAAAGGAACAATTAGTTTGAAAAAATATTCTTGTTATAAAATAGATATCATATGTGAAGCAGAAGTAGTAGTAAATCGCTTATGTAATCTGAAGGAGTGATGAATTTTACTTACACAATCTTTCCTTGCAAGCCATTAAAGCCTATACACTGCACTGCTAGTTCTAATAAGCAACATGAACAACTGTTAGTTTTGCATGTTGTTTCTTACAGAGTCCCTCAGAATTTTCTTAAGTTACATCCGATCAGCGCCTGTCTATCCCATTCCTCTCTCCTCCCCCATTTTCAGAAAGTAGAGGGCGCCTGGCAGCATTAAGCTAGCTTCTCAGGAGGCAGCGTTAACAGAAGGTTTAGTCAGATGGTGTGTTGGACAGATGGCTGAAGGGTAACCTCCAGGGCAATACTGACTAAAGAGGAAACATTGCACTGGGAATTCTCCAACATGAGCTGATGCCTGCAGAAAAATAAAGTCAGTGACATATTAAAGCAAGCAGGCCTGAGAATAGTATGTAATTCAAGCTCCACTGAGACTGATTCCGCACAAACTGCTTTGTAAACTAATCATGGGAACTTGGAACGCTGGCAAATATCACATTGCTTGTGATGCTTGCACCCTCTTGTGGAACTTTTTAGGAACTGTCAGTTAACAAGCAAGCAGCTGGCTGCTGTTCAGCATATACAGTTCCCAGCATGAAGGCTAAGGCCATATAGTGGCTGAAAATGCCTATAGATGTGAAAATGAAGGATGAATGAGTACCAAGGCTGTAGCTTGCTACCCCCTTCCATCAATCCATATCTCAAACATTTTTTTCTTGGATGTGATGGGCTGCAACCTTGTCGTGTCTCAGAGCGTTCACAAAACCAGTCACTGTATCTCAAAATGGCAGCTTGCAGTGGCTTCATCTCAGCAGTGAATTAATTGCATTAGGCCCTGGGTGATTCATGGGAAGCAGAGGGACCTAAATCAGCTTCTGATTGCCAAAACCTCAGACAAAGCTTCGTCACTGTTGCTCCAACAGCTACACTATACTCCCCATGTTTGCCTCAGAGGGACATTTTCTTTTATATCCCCTCCATTGTGGCATGAGTCACTAATGGATATAACTTGCATGTTTTTGACATTCCAGACCTTTCAGAAGTAATGTATGGACTTAATAATTTTAAATTTTAATTAATATATGAAACATTTAGAAGAACACACAAAAATGCTTTATTATAACCTTTTAATTGAGTGAAACTGCTACCTTCTACCCCAGTTGTCTTAGGTATATTTGGTATTTTTAAAAGCAGTATTATACTGGACTTTTATGATGGCACGAGGTTATTTTGAAGTATAATTATTTCTTAATTTTTTGGCATCTCAGATTAACACCAACACATACAAATGTAATAATGCATACCACTGCAGCTTGGCAATTAAGTGTGCACTTTAAGTCAAGCAAAAGATAATCATTAGGGTCTCTAATAATGGAACATAAGGATTATCATTTGTCCTACACTAGTGTTAACCTAATATATGGTCCAGATAAACTGGTAGAAAACATTATTAATGCTAATATGATTAAACATATACAAAAACAAGCCTTGATGAGAAAGTATTACCACTGGTTTCTACAAAACGTATATTCTGCTTCACCAATTTTGTAGAAGTTTTTAAACAAAATGAACATATGAGTGATCTGGTAGCTATTGTATTGAAACAAGCTTGGGACTGATATTTAATTTGTACTCTATGCATGCTCAGAAGTTAAAATAATATTACCTAGCTACATAAACCAAACATGGCGGATAATTTTTATAATTTTAGCCTTCAATCTTCAAATTAATGGAGGATGGTGTGAGAGAAGAGAACCAACAGAGCAAACCCAACCTGCTCATAATCAATGGAGTATCAGGACCATTTTGTGCCTGGCTAGTCATTTTCCATGAGAAAGAATGGGAGAATGGGGACAGGGGAACTCTGGTAGCAGAGTTACTTAGTTAGAAGAGTTTCCCCCAACATGCAGTAACTAATCTCAGGCAACCAAATTATAGAAAAGATAGCACAGTTTATTGAGGTAGATTCCATTCATGGCAATATCTTGGAGTAGAAAGAAAGAGTCCTAGTCTAAAGAGTTACTGGGATGGAGCAGGTTCATACTAGTATTAGAAAAGTTTATTAATAAAGTGTTTCATGATCCTCTGAACAAGACTAATGGGAAATATGGTGTATTAAGCTTGGGACTTCAGCTATTGGAAGAAACTGAGGTTGTCTCTGGGAAGAATAGCTACCCTGGGTCCTATTGGAAACTTAGAGTCAAACCAGATGAGATGCCTGACACATGGAGGACACGTGTCGGTTTCCCACAGGGTTCCACAGCTCCCTCTGGCTGTGGAGTGCTTCTAGGGGAGCAAGGGGAGCTGGTGATGGCAAGAGTGGATTAGACAAGACGCCTAGAGAAAAAACCTCTGCCAGGGAGAAGAGGGATTCTCTCCCTCTTCTCCCTGGCAGAGGTTCTTTCTCACTACACTTCCTGTCAAACCTTATGAGAAACCGATGCATCTCCTCCACACGTCATGTGTGTTGTCTGTTTTGGATCTTAGAAACATAGAGCTGGAAGATGCCCTAAGGAACATCTAGTCCAACCCTCTGCACAATGCAAGAAATTCACAGCTCCCCCCCCCTTCCCTGGTGACCCTGCTCTATGCCCAGAGAAAGGCAAAAACTTCCTGGATCCCTGGCCCATCTAGCCTGGAGGAAAATTCCTTCCTGAAACCACAGTGACTATTGGCATTATCCTGGAAATATAAGAAAAGGTCATGAGAGCCAAGCACTGGCTCATTCCTTCCTGCCTTCCCTCTCACGATCTGCCTAAGTTCATACTGAGTCATCGAATTATCACTGCTGACAGGTGACTGTTAATCAGATTAAAAACTTTCAAAGATGGAAAACCCATCACTGCCTGAGGAAGCTTGTCTCACTGGGAACCACTCTAACTGTCTGGAAGTTCTTCCTAATGTTCTGGTCTGATCCTCCGGAGCAAGAGAAAACAACTCAGCTCCATCCTCTATGTAACAGCCCTCCAAATACTTGAAGATGGCTATCATATCACCTCTCCGTCACCTCCTCTCAGGGCCGGCGCACCCATGGTAGGCAGTGGCCTCAGGCGCGGGGTGCCGGAGGGAGCGCCACAGGAGGCGTGGGGGGCGGGAGTGCGTGCCACAAAGCAGCAGCCTCCTATCCCTCCCGCCCCATGCCGCTGCTGCCACCAGCACAAGCCCCCGGCCGGGCACAGCCGCCGCAGGCAGGCATCTGCAGCGGCGCAGGCAACCGAGTGGCAGAACAGCTCCATCTTGCAGGCCCGGTGAAAAGACAACAAATCTTGCCTGGCCTTAGTTTCATTAGACAGAGCATTCCACAAGGCTGGGGCCAGGACTGAGAAAACCCTGGCCCTGGTTGATGCCAGGTGGGTCTCCCTGGGGCCAGGGACCTTTAGCAGATGTTTCTCACTGGAGAGGAGAGTCCCCTGGGGTTCATATGGGGAGAGGCGGTCCTGCAGATACCCCGGTCCCAGTCTGCATAGGGCTTTATAGGTTAATACTAAAACCTTGAACCTGATTTGATACTCCACTGGTAGGCAGTGCAGCTGACGCAGTGCAGGTGTTATATGCTCACGCACCAGCAATCCCGAGATGACCTACACCGCCACATTCTGCACCAGCTGTAACTGCCTGATCAGGTTCAAGGGAAGCCCTGTATAGAGCGTGTTACAGTAGTCTAACCTAGAGGTGACCGTTGCCTGGACCACTGTTGTCAAGTCGCGGGACGAAAGATAGAGGACAAGCTGCCTTTGTTACTTTGTTAGTTTTAGCTCAGGTTTCCAACCTGTCAAGATCATAGACTTTTTGGCAATTCCTAGAGCTACCCTACATCACTTCCAAGTAAAACTCAGATGTAGCTGTCATTATTTTTTTTTAAACCCTTTTCTCCCAGAGGAGGCCTGGCAGCCCTATTTTAGTTAGTGTGCTGGAATGCAGGCAGGGAGTCTGCCACGAGCCTCTCTGAATGTCCGGAGTTCAACCAAGCCAACGGGGAAGCAGGCAGGAAGCGTAGTCCAAGGAGCCGAATGCAAGGGTCAGAGCCAAAGAGTCGTCAGAGCAGAACTGAGTTGCAGTAGAACCGGGCGGGTCTGTGCACAGGTGCTTCTGCAATGAGGGAAAGGGCGTCCTGGCTTAAGAGCTCTCACCTGCAGGGCAGTGCTGCACCCTGTTACAACTCAAGGTCGTTACGTCATTGTTTGAGTGCCTGAAGCCTTGCACTTCGCCTCCTTTCCTGTGCAGCAAGACACTGTCTCCCTCTGCGCTGCCTATCAGGTTCAGGGGAGCTGGGTGGAGATTCTGCCCTGGACTCAGGAGCTGGTGCAGGTAAGGGAACAGCCTCTGTCCCTGAGTCTGCCCTGGATTCCTCAACCAGCTCTGGCAAGGGTTCCTGCTGCTCCATTCCCTGCTGGTCTTCCAAGCAGCTGCCTCTGGAGGGGCTTGGAATATTCCCACTCCTGTCATCCTCCCCGAGGTCTTCATCCTCTGAGGACTCAGAGGCCACAACAGTTAGTAATTATTTAGTAATTTGACACAAGTCACATTCAGAAGGGCAGCTCAATCCTAATCTCCAAGACAGTGTCATCGCTTGTGTGTCGATATAAATGGGGCACCGCTCTACGGCTCCCTATGGACTTTTGCAAGAAACTCCCACCGGCACCCAAGCGTAGCAAGGTGAGGTGCAGCCACCACCAGGAATGCCCGCTCGCTGGTCCCCTAACAACCCTGCTTACACCAGCCAATGGCCACACCCATCCCCTGACAGGCAGGTGAGGGACAAGCAGCGGCACAGCCAATGGGAAGGCCATGATCCCTACTGCCGCCAATAGCCCCCCCTCGGAAAGCAGGCATCCCTGCCAGGGAGGGGGGCAGAGGTGACAGTGAAGGTTCAGATTGAACACCCTCCCTTTCGCGTGTCCAGCCTCCATTTCCAATGAGGGCCAAGCTGGTGGCTGCAGCTAGGTGCATCTTCAAATTCCTGCTGCTGCCGCTACCACAAAAAACAGGTTTCCCCTCCTTGAAAAGTGGGACCAGAAAGCCTGCAGCACTTGGGAGCAGCCCCCAGGATCCAGAGAGGCAGGGGCGGGGTTCTACAATAAGTGACAGGAATGTCCATTGGAAACCACGCGAAAGGCCAGCACAGTCTCATTTTGTTATTCACACTTCGTTATTCGCTGTTAGTGTATGGTACCTGGCACATCTAGAAGTTGGGGTTACCACCACATGTAGAACATTCCCAGTGTTTGAAATTATTGGGATCATGGCCAGACACCATTTTCTTGTTCCTGATAACTGGAGATGATAGAGAGATAGAAGGTGCTGTTTTCAGGCCAAATCCTTGTTTTGTTTGCCAGCACACCAACATATTCCAGTGTGGATGTTGTGGGGTTTCAGCACTCAGGCCAAAAGGTTCTCTACCCTTGCCCTTTGCCTTCCTAAAAGGACCTTTTTGGTACAAATGATGAGATGAGGAACATTTAACCATTAAATTTAACAGAGCTACCATAGTTATAATTAGACATGGGCACAATCCAAAAAAAATACCAATCAAACTAATCGTGGATCTGCGCTGGTGACGACCCCAGATCTCCGATTCACTCTGATCAAGTCCTGTTTCCGATCTGGGATCTGGGATCGGGGAGGCCAAAGTGGAGGGGCGCCCCCCCCACACACACTTAGAGCAGAGGGGGGGAGTTTTTAACCCAGCGATGAGCCACCTCCCCTCAGGGAGGGAACGTTTTCACACACACACACACACACACACACACACACACACACACTTAGAGCAGAGGGGAAAAAAGTTTTTAACCCGTCCCTGCCTCTCCAAAGAGAGAGAGAGAGAGAGAGAGAGAGAGAGAGAGACACCCCATCAACAAGTTTCAGCCAGCTTTTAAAAAAAAGCAGGGATAGAATCTTCCATTCCTCCCCACCCGATTTTAAAAGCAAGCAGCCAGTCTTCCAAAATGCACTGAATGAACTCAGTCAGGAGGAGATATCTCTTCTCAGTGTTAACTCTTTCAACGCACTGAATGAACTCAGGAGAGGAGCACAAAACAGCTTCTGCTGATAGTCGCGCTCAAAGCCAGGGTTTTTTGTTTCCTCTCTCTCTTTTACGTCTTAACCCCTTCCTCTCCCAATCACATTTTTCTCAGGAAGCCACCTTTTCACTCACAACTGTTTGCTTTTCCTCGCTAGGGGAAATATTATCAAGTTTCAAACAGAGCTCAGGCATTCCCCTGCCTCCGTTGCCATGGGAATAGATTGTTGGTGCCTGAATGTCTAGCTTCCAGATCCTATCACAATCACCCCGTCCAGCCCCGGTCCAGCCCCCTCCCGACCGCTGGATCATTTGCTGTGGAAGACAACAATCCACCAGGTCCCAATTGTATGAACGCCATTATTGTGTTTTTTTTTTTTATCGTAATGCAGATCGTGCCCATCTCTAGTTATAATCTTATTCAAGTGCATTATAAAGTCCCTTAGATGTTACATTTGATTTCTGATGGGTTTTGTTGACTGAGTTATAATTTTGTTAAATAACATAATATGGAAGTTCTGGAATGCATGAAAGAGAATGGCTATAACATAAATAAACTGAGTAGAAACAGAACCATCTTGAGAATGTAGGGCTTCTTCAGTTCTTCGCCTACTTATATAAAGGAAATGGGGAAATACGGAGTTGGGAATGTTATCAAAAAAGTATTTATAGATAGAATACCTCTCTTTAGAAAAATAAATATTTCTAAGCAAAGCCCATCTTTGCCATGATAGAAACTTTCTAACTAATGCTGAGATTCATTATGGAGATATAATTCTCCTCCTTATTCCTTTAATCCCCTCTTATTTTCTCTGTACACTTTCAGGTCAAAATAATAATGGAATAGATGTGCTTTTTCTTCAAAGGCTTGGAATCCACTTGTCATTGTTCTGTGCTGAAAACAGCAAACACAGAAACTCATGATCAGCCTTTCTTGTTGGACTTCTGAGTGGTACTTTCAGTTGGCAGTAAAACTGGCTTAATGTTCCATGGATCTTTCATTTCTTTACCAGCTGAAAACAGTAAACATCAAAGGGAATATGATGTTCCTCCTTGATTGAAAGAAGAGAGTGAAAAAGAGGGGGGGATTACAACATGACCTTTTATTTGTAGAAAAGTACTCATATATTGATTTCAATGGGACAACATCTGCAGAAAATACAAGTAGTTTGGCATAATTTATTTGTGGGTTCAAGACAAGCACATCTATTAGACCTTGTAGAATGATTCCCAGGAATCTTCAAAAAGTATGTAAGAAGATTAGTATCCTCTCACCTCAGAGACAGGTTGCTCCTAAGGTAATTAAAATAATGTCTCTTTAAACTTTATAAATTTTCAATAGGAAGTAGATTTGGTCCATGGTTACCAACCTCCAGATGGTCCTGAAGTTCTCCTAGAATTATAACTGATCTCCAGACTAGAAAGATTAGTTCCCCTGGAAAAATGGAAACTTTAGAGGGTGGTCTCTATGGCATCATACCCTGCTGAAGCCTCTTCCCAAATCCTGCCCTCCTCAAGCTCTAGCCCTCAATCTCCAGGAATTTCCTGAGCCAGAGTTGGCAAGCCTATCTGGACCCTAAACTCTGGAGGCCAGGCCAGGCTTATCACCTATTAAAATTAATAAGCAGTAGACCTGGCCTCTGGATAATCCCTCCCCATCTTGTTTGGCTGTTCATGTGAACTTCAAATTTTAAACAGCTGTTTGCCAGGGACACTTCTTTCTTCCTCCCTGTTCCTATATCTCCTGAAACCCAACACAGTCCAGAACTTCCAGGATAAATTAGTGTTACTCCTGGGATCTCAGGAGTGTCTGGGTCATATCTAGAGGTGGGCACGATCCAAAAAAAAATTACCGATCAAGCTGATAGGGGATCGGCACTGGCAATGACCCCAAATCACCGATCCACACCGGTCATCTCCCATTTCCGATCCATGGATCGGGGATCGGGGAGGCCAAAGCGGAGGGGTGCCCCGCTGTTCCCATCTATGTGGGAAGGTGGGTGGTGGCGGTGACCGCTCAGCCCAGTGAGCCGCCTCCCCTCAGGGAGGGGACATTCACACACACACACACACACACACACACACACACACTTAGAGCAGGGAGGGAAAGTTTTTAACCTGGCTACGAGCCACCTCGCCTCAGGGAGGGGATGTTGACACACACTTAGAGCAGAGGAGGAAAAAAGTTTTTAACCCAGCGACGAGCCACCTCCTCTCAGGGAGGGGACATTCACACACACACACACACACACACACACACACACACACACACACTTAGAACAGAGGGGGGGAGTTTTTAACCCGTCCCTGCCTCTCCAAATAGAGAGAGAGAGACACCCCGTCAACATGTTTCAGCCAGCTTTTTAAAAAAAGCAGGGACAGAGTCCTCCATTCCTCCCCACCCGATTTTAAAAGCAAGCAGCCAGTCTTCCGAAAGCATATTTTAAACACACACACACACACAGCCGTGAATGAGGTTTTCCCACAAAATACAGTGTTTTAAAAGCAGGTTAAAAACAGAGAGTGACAGACAGAAAAATCGCCATTCCTCCTACAAAGCCCTGTTTTTTTGGAAAGCAAAAAACGTTGGAGTGCCCATGGCTACATAACACCCCCTTCCCCCTCCCTCCCCTGGGTCTCCTCCCAACTGGTGGTGAGTGTGTTGCTGCTCCATGGTTGGAAGGAAGCCCTGCTGATCAAGGCAAGCTGGGCTTCCATTCAGGTTTCCAGGGTGACAGAAGGAGGGCAATCTCAGCTCAGGCATTCCCCTGGATCTGTTGCCAGGGGAATAGATTACTGGCGCCCGAGTGACTGGATCTCCAATCAGATACCGATCAAGCCCTGATGAAGCTCCCCCCCCCAAATGCTGGATTGGTCGCCGTGGCTGGCACCAATCCGCCGGGTCCCGATCACGTGAATGCCATTATCGTGGGTATTTTTCTATCGTAATGCCGATCGTGCCCATCTCTAGTCATATCCCTACACTAACTCAAAACAGCTGATTTCATATTAGTTTTGGCTTAGTTATATCTGAGCACACACTTCTAATTGGAGGGCTGCTACGCTCCTGGCTTTCTGGTGAGGATGCAATGCAGAGCTCTCCCTGACAACTTTTCAGGCAGCCTAAGTATGGGTAAATGGAAATACTGTATTGATTGGAACACACGTTGTTTTTAGTCTTGTTTTTAATGTGTTGTTTTAATATTTTTATTAAATTGTTATAAAGATTACATTGCTACCCACCTTAGAATCTGGGATGCCTTGGAGAAGGTGGGTATATAAATGTTTTTTTCCCCTCTGCTTCTGCTTCCCTTTCTGAATCTAACACTCCATGTCTTCCTGTCTGCTTCCTTCTCTTAGTTTCTCCATTTCCTGTTCCTTGTTAGTCTGCCATACATCAGCCACCCTTTCCACAGCATCGCTACCTGGCCAGGGCCTTCTGAACTTCTACTCATGATCTTCCCCTTGTTTATCCCTCTGGACATTCTAGCCCCTTCATGGCATGTATCTTTTTCTCAGATTATTTTGTTCTGGATTAGCCACATGGGAGGAACACATTGTCAGAGCTGTGGCTAGATAATGTCCCTACTCCAGACTACCTTCTGCAATCAGACAACAGTCCATTGTTTCCAAAAGGTTTTTACTGAAGAATTAGTTGATTATAGTCCACTGGCCTGAATACAATATTCAGGATGGTACATATGCATTGTTACCAATGACAGGCAAAGCATGAGGTACAAAGTAACAGATCCCAGCAGGCCCAACCTCCCCCCATAGTTCTCAAAACAATCCCTTTGAAGCTAGGAAAGCGAAAGTCCTTCAAGGCCGGTTCTTGGTGGAACAGCAGTAGCCAAAACAATCCTTCTCTGTGAGATAGCTGCCTGGGAACCCTGGCACCTGTGAAGAAAGCACTTAAACACTGAAAGGATTAAAAATGGAGTCAGTTAGGCAAAGACATACATGAAAGCATTCTGAACCTGACACACATTTCAGGTAAGTTCTTGGATACTTCTTTGATAACCAGAGATTTAAAACTGAAATTAGTCCCACTGTAGCCCTGAAACCTATGGATTTTAAATAATCTTCTAAGAAATCTCCAAGGAAATGTGTCCTAGGAAGCCATCTCCCACCCAATATCTCTTAGAATTCAACAAAATTTATATCTCCTACTCAGACAACCATCTAGGACTAGAAATAGGCATGAACGGGAAAAAAAAACCCTGAACAAGATATTCGTTGTTCATTGCCATCCACGAACAACGAACAACGAACAGTAACTAACATGACCCTGTTCACAAACATGTTCGTTGTTCAGCCCCTTAAAGATGCCTTTAAACTATCAGCTGGCAGGTGGCAGGGGGAATTCCCCCCTGCCACCAGCCAGCTGATAGTTTAAAGGGCCCTTTCCTGCCACGTGCAAGGGGCAGGGCCCTTTAAACACCCCACAAACTGACTTTCCCGATGTCCAATACCCACCAAATTTGCAGGAGACATAGTCTTTACTGTCCTCTGAAGACCCGCAAGTTTCAGAGAGATTGCACCCCAGGAAAGGCATGATCCATGTGTCCCCCCACTTTGCTGTCATATTCTCTTAACAGCAGCAAAAACGGGAGTGCCTGTTGGAAGGCAGCTACTTTGAGAGGTTACAAACTAACCTTCCCAATGTCGAATACCACCAAATTTGCAGGGGACATAGTCCTCAGTCCTCGGAAGACCCCCAAGTTTTAGAGAGATTGCACCTCGGGAAAGGCATGGTCCATGGGTCCTTCCCTTTGCTGTCATTTTCTCCTCACAGTGGCAAAAATGGGACTGGTGGAAGCTACTTTGAGGGGTTACAAACTGACCTTCCCAATGTCCAATACACACCAAATTTGTAGGGGATATAGTCCTCCCTGTCCTCTGCAGACCCCCCCCCAGGTTTCAGAGAGATTGCACCCCGGGAAAGGCATGATCCATGTTTCCCCCCACTTTGCTGCCATTTTCTCTTCACAATGGCAAAAACAGGACTGCCTGTTGGAAGGCAGCTACTTTGAGGGGTTACAAACTGACCTTCCCAATGTCCAATACCACCAAATTTGCAGGGGACATAGTCCTCAGTCCTCTGAAGACCTCCAAGTTTTAGAGAGATTGCACCTCGGGAAAGGCATGGTTCATGGGTCCTTCCCTTCGCTGTCATTTTCTCCTCACAGTGGCAAAAATGGGACTGGTGGAAGCTACTTCAAGGGGTTACAAACTGACCTTCTCAATGTCCAATACACACCAAATTTACAGGGGGCATAGTACACACTGACCTCCAAAGACCCCCCAAGTTTCAGAGAGATTGCACCCCGGGAAAGGCATGATGCATGTGTCTCCCCCTTTGTTGTCATTTTCTCTTCACAGTGGCAAAAATGGGACTCTCTCCTGGAAGTACTTTGAAGGGTTAAAGTCAGAAGGAAAGCCAGAAGGAGTTCAGACAGAGTTCAGTCCCTGTCGTTGCCAGGGGAATTGATTGAAAGGCCCCAGATTGTCTGGTTTGATGAATGGCTGACGAAGGCAATGAACGAGGCTTGCAACGACCACTTGTTTGTTTAGAATGGAGCCTCATGAATGGCTTGTTCATGAACAGACGAATGGGCTGTTCACGGGTTTTTTCCATTTGTAATGTTGTTTGTGCCCATGTCTATCTAGGATCCACCTAAATGGATATAATTAAGAAAAATTGCCTCTACACGTAGCTATCTCCTGACTGTCCAGGGATGGCTCCCCTGACCTTTCTCCTTCCCCTTATTTCTGTGACACCCAGGAAACTCCGCCCCCAACCAAGAGGGGTTGGTGTTGTGTACCGACCTGCTAGGGGATCTGCAGCAGGAAGAGACGATGGTGCCAGAGTAAGCAGCTGACCTGGTGTACAGGCTATAGTTAGGTGGGAAGAAGGCCCCTTGAGCCAGTTATCACCAGGCCCAACAAAGGCTGATCCCCAGGTGGAAGTGTTGGGTGCAGGCACAGCCCAGACTCCCAGCCATGGCAAGCAGTGGCCAGGGAAGGCCCCGTCACTGTTTCAGCAGCCAGGAAAGCCACAGAGGCACAGTTGACACCACCCTTGGGAATGTCCTGCAGCCCTTTCCTCCTAAAGGGTAGGGGCTGTAGAGAGCCACGGAGTGGGGATGGGATCTAGGGACCTCACCCACAGAGCCTTTCCAATGAACAACAAAGGCAGAGTCTCAAGCTGGCCCTGTCCAGAGGAAGCCTTCAAAAGGCAAGGGGAGTGATGTCCAGGGAGGAAGAACATGAGCATGCCTGCAGAACCAGCTAGGTGGCCCAAGGCTAGTGGAAGAGAGGGAACAGAGTGCACTGCTAACCCCCTCCTTCCTTATTTTTGAGGCATCTCTCATTCCCCACACCCGGAAAGCCTAGAGAAGCAGCCTCAAAAGGGGCCCATTTGCCCCAGACTCTGCCTCAGGTGAAGAGGAGGCCTCTTCACTGACTTATTCACCTAATATAATTAACCAACTAGTTTTGGCTGATGTCAAAGCTACCTTCCTATCGATCAAATCCTTACCCCCTTAGGGTTAATGAAGCTATGTAAGTACCCCTCTGACTCAAGCTCCTTAATAATAATGATAATTGGATAATAGTAACTGTTCTTATATCCCACTCTTCTAGACAGATTAGTGCCCCATTCAGAGCGATGAACAAAGCCAATGTTATTATTATCCCCACAATACAGCTAGGGAGCTGGTGCTGAGAGGAGTGGCTTATCCAAGGCCACCTATTGAGCTCATGGTGGTAGTTGGGTTCAAACAAGAAAGATGCTGATTTGCTGCTCAACCATTTAACCACTATGCTGTAGCAGTATTTCAAGATTTGTTGGGATATCCCTCTCTTCACCTTGATTAACCAGAAAACTGCTCTGAACCTGCCAGGTGCTTTCTTAAACAGTAACATGTACTTACTTAACAGGCCAAATTAGATATCTTTTAGCCTCCTAGAAGTGCAAAATAAGTGAAAGAATATCATTCCCACGGCCAATCAGGGAAGAGAGCTAAAATTCTTCTTTGGCTTCCTATGGCAATCAGTTAATGCTATATTGTGTGAGAGTTGAGGGAGAGGGAAGACTGCCACAGTTGCCTTAGATCAAAGGACATCAATTTAAATACATCAATTCCACCTCTCTGTTGCTCAAGCTAATCCATGTTTATAGCCCTTTGCTCCCTTGTTCCTATGGGATGGAACATAAACTACTGTCTGCTAACATTACACAGGCAGGGAGCATTGTTGTCACAATATAAGCTCAGTTAGCTTCAGTAGGGAACCTTTTTTCAATTGAATCAGTCATGAGATGGCAGTGAAACCTAATTCCATAAAACTCATTATTTTTTAACCATCTGGAACTTGATTTTGATGCATTTTGTCACAAATGTAAATTATTCCTGTTAAAGAAATGGGCAAAAAAACACCTTAGGAAATAGAATTTTTTAGCTAAGAAATCAACAAGAATCCAGATTGTCAAATGTTCATGCTGAGGAACAATCACTAGCAGTCCATTATGGAAGGTGAAGATGTCACATCATGTGACTCACACACATTTTTTTCTTAAATCCTTCTAAATACTTACTTAGGAGGGCTATTGACAGGTTTCCCACAAACATTGAGCTTTTAAGCTGCTCCTAGTTTGCAGCAAGAGGTTAAAGGATTTATTTAAGCTCCAAATGAAAGCCATGCTAACTGGATTAACTGCTAACATGGATTAAGGCTTTGAGTCGGATTAACCCAGTCTTTCTTTCTTTCTTTCTTTCTTTCTTTCTTTCTTTCTTTCTTTCTTTCTTTCTTTCTTTCTTTCTTTCTTTCTTTCTTTCCCCTCATGAATCTTAATAATATGCAAAAAATAAACAACCATTCTTATCTTATTCATCTTTTAGTTTTTTCTTCCCTGTCATTGAAGAGTTTGGAAGCCCTTTTTGATTGTTCAATTTAGTTTTCTGTTCCATTTTCATTCTGTTGACATTATTTTCTCTATAAAAGCTCATCATCTACTATGAAGATTGATAGATGAAGTGAGGATTGAAAATGAGATGAGATAGATTTGTAGTAGGTTTGCCAACAGGCCTAAAGAAAACTGGCCTTTAATAGAGGCTTAAAGAGTGGAAATGGCAACTGAAGCTTTTCATGGCATGTAGATAAATAGCATCCCATTAAGCTACTATTAAAGTTATAAGACTTTTTTCCCTATAATGTGGGATTCAGGATAGGAAGTAATAGTGCCTCCCACCCCCAGCCAAAATCTCCTTGAAAAATTCTCTCAGCTCCACTACTGTTACTCAGCTCTGGATATTAGATTTCCCTCACAAGGACTTCCCTCAAGAGCTTCTCTAACCCTCCTTCTCCTGTTAAGAGGCAGAAGTTTGTTACAAGCTACTTTAGATGTCTGTTGCCAGTTTGTTACAAGTACCTTTGGATGTCATTCACTCTTTGGAAACCTTTAAAGCAAATTTTAAATAGGAATGGTTCTAAGAGGCATTAGCTTGCATGTAACTTAATGTTACTTCCAAACAATGCCAGAGTCATTTTCTGGTCACTATTATTTATCTAATTCTCCCTTGCAGAGTTCATGCAGAGTTTAAGCATGTGGAGAGTAGGTAGGCTATAAATGTACGTCTCCTTTCCTTTGCAACCATATGAAATATTATTTACAAAATTCCAAATCAGAGGACACTTGGTATTTTGCAGCATAATGCTGTCACATCCCTTTTAAATCATGTATTAAAATAAAGAACATTTCCAAGCCTTGAGGCCTTCCATGAGATTAGCAAGGACAAGTGGAAAAAATATAAACATCAAAACCAGGGTAAATAGAAATAGCTTTAGAATTAATAGTTGTGGCCCCTGAAACATCACCGGCACTGCCCTATAATTGTCAACAGAAAGAACAGTTTGAAGGTCATCTTTATAGCTGTTCTGAATCCAAAATCTCACATTAATTGTCAGCTTGTAAAATCATTGTAATAAACACAATCCAGGCAAAATTGTTTTCAGTAGGAAAGTCAAGTTTATGCTCTGCTTTTTCTTAGCCAACTGTATTTTTTTTAAAAAAAGCTTAATGTTGGTAAAATCATGCTCAGATTGAAAATCAAGCCAAGAAAAAGCTCTATCTGGTAAATATTTACCTCATGAGCCAGCTGGTAAAGATCTGCTCCCAAAAGGCTAGTCACTGTCTATAAAAGTACTTTACAGTGTCAATTGATTTTAGATTGTTGACTCTCTGGCTGCTGTGACTATTTAACTTTTGCTAGGTGCACCCACGCTCAAGTTCTGTATAGTGCAAGTAATTAAATCATTTCCCCTGCATTCTGGGAACTGAAAGGACTTTTTCTTTTTCAGTTTTTTATTTAATGAAGCAAACAGTATTGGCATTACAGTAATAGACTGTTAAATTTTGCAGTTACTTGGGCCGAATCCACATTACCTTCGCGCGTCCCGGTGTTGCGCTAAATGTCCGCGAAACACCCGGAAGTATAGAGTCTTTCAAGCGCGATTTCAGAAATCGCGCTTGAAAGACGCTATACTTCCGGGTGTTTCACGGACATTTAGCGCCGCGCGGAGGTAATGTGGATTCGGCCTAGGATATGTGATGTACTTTATTAATAATAATAACTGTGCTTATATATCGCTCTTCTAGACAGATTAGTGCCTCACTCAGAGCGGTGAAGAAGTTAGTGTTATCAATTATTATCCCCACAATACAGCTGGGGAGCTGGGGCTGAGAGGAGTGGCTTACCCAAGGCCACCTACTGAGCTCATGGCAGTAATGAGATTGAACCAGTAGAGTGCTGATTCACAGCTGAACTACTTAACCACTGTGCTACAGCAGCTAATGAGCTAACAGTTTGAATAATGTCATGGATTTGTAGGAGGGTATATTTTAGGTCATATTTGTGATCTCTCTGTCCTAATGGTACTTTCCAAGATTTGTATTATTATAGAATCCATTAATGTACTTTAATATAAGCAATAATTTCTAACAGCTTATTCCTTTTGGCATAAGAATGGATATAGGGCCAAACTAGCATCCTCATGTCCACTCTGAGACACATACACCCGCCGCTGTTTCAGCACTTGAAAAGGTGCAGAGAGGGCAAGAATGCTTTGTCCCACTGCCCTGTGGGCTTGACCAGGACTGGTCCCTCACAGCATTTTTAAATCACCCATTTTTGGCTTTAAAATGGTGGTGGCACCCCCATAGCAGAAAGAAGGACACTGTCAAGTTTCGTTTGGACTGTAGGAAACACTAAAGTAGATCTCTGGTTGGCAAAGAATATTTTCCTCTTTATCACTGTATGTGAAACAGAAGGTGCCTACAATTCCTGATTGCTTGAAAGCCTGTCACCATCATAACAGAGCCACTCAGCTGAATAGTAAAGAGTCCATAAGCTTTTGAGAGCCACAGATCTCTTCATCAGATGCACCATGCATCTGACGAGAGAACTGTGGTTCTTGAAAGCTTATGCTACTGTAAAGTTAGTTAATCTTAAAAGTGCTACTGGACTCTTTACTGTTTTGCTACTACTGACTAACATGGCTAACTTCCCTGGATCCATGACTCAGCTGAATGATACCAATAAACAAATTTCTTTAATGTTGGCAAAGTTAAATATGTTGCATATTCTCCCATCTTGGAAAGCAAAAAAATCAGTGAAATATTATGAGTGCCTTTGATTCATTAAAAAAACAAGTTGCAGATGATGAGGTAATAATTTATTCCTCCTCATTAGTGGTTCACAAAGCCTCGTATAAGTTCCACACAAGTTCTCAAAAGGAAAGCTGAAAGTTCATTGTACAGAAATGTATTTCCTCTACCCATTGTTGTCAGATGCCTCTCTTGAATAATTTCTCCTCAGGAAAAGTATAAAATTTCTGTAGGTTATCACTGCATTGGGTGCAAAGTGAAATTCAAGTTACTTCTTTGGTGACATGGCAGAACAAAAAGGAAGGAGACCAATGTAGTTTCTGTATTTTTAGCAGTGGTGGGCTAGAAAGTTAGAACAGCCCTGGAACGAAGGGTAGCAAGATGGTCCTGCTCACACTTCTGATCAGGCTGAACAGTGAAGCCTAGCAGGTCAAGGATAGAACTGAAAGGTTCTGGGACCTGATCCAGACTAATAGATATCTTGCCTAACCCTAGCTCTCTACTTTTTAAAGATTTTCCTGTGGATCAGTTATTTTATTTTATTAAAGTTATGTACAGTCTGCCAGCCTTTCTCGCTAAGATTCAAGGAGTCTTACAAGTAGAGGTGGGCATGATCCTCAAAAGATTACCGATCAAGCTGATCGTGGATCGGTGCTGGCGACAGTCTCGAACTAGCAATCAACACCGATCATCTTCCGTTCCCGATCCGTGGATAGGGGATCGGGGAGGCCAAAGCAGAGGGGCGCCCTGCTGTTCCCAGCTATGTGGAAAGGTGGGTGGTGGCTGTGTTTGGCCATCAGAGCTGCCTCTCAGGGTTTGCAGGGATGAGATTGGAGTGCCCATGGCTACAGAACACCCCCTTCCCCCTCCCTCCCCTGGGTGTCTTCTCCCAACTAGTGAGTGCTTTGCTGCTCCGTGGTTGGAAGGAAGCCCTGATGATCAAGGCAAGCTGAGCTTCCATTTGGGTTTTAAGGGTGACAGAAGTAGGGCAAACACAGCTCAGGCATTCCCCTGGCTCCGTTGCCAGGGGAATAGATTGCTGGCGCCTGTGTGTCTGGCTTCCCGATACAAGCACGATCACCCCGATCAAGCCCCAATCAAGCACCCCCCCCCGAACGCTGGATCGGTCGCCATGAACAGCACCGATCCGCCAGGTCCCAATCGCACGATCACCATTATCGTGGGTATTTTTCGATCGTAATGCCGATCGTGCCCATCTCTACTTACAAGGAGTAAATCAAAACAATCAACAGGAAGGGATATCCAATAAACAATGTGATAGGACAGAAATCTGGAATCAAGCAGAAATTTGAAACAAGTTGAAATGAAGCATAAATATGAATGTAGCAGTATACACGTTAGTATAGTCTACAGTCCCTTATAGTATAGTCCACAGTCCCTTAGTATAGTATAGTATTGGCATAAGGATATAGGGCCAAACTATATGAGACAGCATTCTAATGTCAACTTCTGAGAAAAGCCCCCCCCCTCAATATTAGTATAGTCCACAGATCCAGTTTGGTGTAGCGGTTACGAGTGGCAGGACTCTAATCTAGAGAACTGGGTTTGATTTCCTACTCCTCTGCTTGAAGCCAGCTGACCTTGGGTCAGTCACAGCTTCTTGGAGCTCTCTCAGCTCCACCTACATCACAGGGCGATTGTCATGAGGATAATAATACACTTTGTAAACTCCTCTAGGTGGATGTTAAGTTGTCCTGAAAGGAGGTATATAAATAAAATGTCGTTACATTACTATTATCATAGCTTCTTTCTAAACCATCCATTATAGTTTAGCCCTATTACCTGTATAAAATGCCATCCTGAATAATTCAGTTTTACATAGTTTTCGGGGTGCCAGGAAAGTGGGATCCTGTCAACTTTCATAGAAAACAAGTAAAAATGGTCCATAAACAGATATGTTGGAGGAAGGCCCTTGCAAGATGCTTGGTTCCTTCCTGCTCTGGAGGAAACTAATGAGGAAACATGATTACTGCTGGGTTGTAGTAGGCACTCAGCAGTGTCAGTTACTTCTTTGAAAACACCAAGTAAATGTGCTGGACCTCAGGATGCCAGGAGGGAGATGGCAGCTCTTGATCTCCATCACTGCTCAGTGGGGAGATTGGAGTTGGCAGTGCTGGTGCCATGGTGCCATGCTGTCTGCTGCTCCCCTCCTCCATGAGCCATTCATGCCAATGCCAATTCCATTGCCCAGGAAGCCCTGGGGAAAAAAGCACAACCACACACATCTTCTTCCTGCCAACTGAGTGAATGCTAAGGACTCAATCTCTCCCCTTTGGAGCCATTGGTTGTATTATGATAATTTATGAGTGCAGACAGACTTGCCATTAAGGAAAACAAGATACTACTGGATGGACCACCCCGTTGCCTGGCCTGTCTGCACAGCTGCTGTGCAGAAAGTACCAAAACAAAACACACAAACTTTTTTTTTTATAATTTTTTTTTTATTTAAAACACACAAACTTTTCAAAGGAGGGGGAGGAGTTGTTACAGCATGATTTCCTGGACTTGGTTCAGTGTCCCAGTAGCTGCTTTAACGAACTGAACTGGCAAGTTATGTTTGTATTTTTGGTTCTGGTTTTTTTCATTATGTACACCCCTAATGGAGATCCCTGAGCCTTTATGTCCCAGCCAAAAGGTGGGTGGGGTGTTACAAGAGAAGGCATGAGGATATAAAGGTACAATGCAGCTTGACATCTTGATGCCCTCCCTTGTAACCCCCCACCCACCTTTGGCTGGGATATAAAGGCTCAGGGATCTCTATTCCTTCTTGCGTCTGAGAAAGGGAGCTCTGACTCTCAAAAGCTTACACCCTGAAAATCTTGTTGGTCTCTAAGGTGCCACTGGACTCTACTGCAGACAAACATGGCTACCCATCTAACTATTCTGTATAGGAATTAATCAGTTTTTAGCAACCTTATGAGTCAGGGCCTGCAAGGATGAGTCTTGCTTTACTCTCTCTTTCTGACCATTTCTAGCAGTCACCTTGCCTGCTTCTTGCTGACACAGCTTTTGACACTGATTAATGACTTGGCACATAGACTAGTAGCTTTGTCGATGAATTAATCTCTGTATGCAGGAACACATGGCATCCTTGCTATTTACCATCAATTGAAAGAGCAGACAGAACGCCTCTAAACAGGTGGGAAAGAAACTTCTGGAGCTGTAAATCCAAAGCTGCAAGAGCAGATACTTTCAGCAGAAAGTCATTAATTCTTCCCCTTCGTTTTGTAAAATTAGAGTTCTAAGATAACTAATTGGATAGAGCCAAGGCTTTTGTTAAGGCTGTTGTCTCAGGAACACAGGGAATGTTCATGTCTAACTGTTACAAGAATTGTGTCCAATGTGAAAGCACACTAGCTAAGTGATTTGGAGAATGGGGGATGAAGCACAAGAAGGTCTAGCCAAGAAGATTACTATTCAAAGAATATAAAATATTCCTCAAATAATTTTCTTATCTAAATTTGACAAAATGAACAAGGGTTCCATACTTTTGCTGTGTGAGGAAAGTGAAGTGAATATTTTGCTTCCTGCATGTTTTGCTGAATCCGTATCACGGCAAGTGTTTTCCAATTTATTTTTGCCAGGATTAGGCAGAATTCCACTCCAACTGCAGTCTGTGGTGGAATTCTGGGTTGCAATGGGAATAAAAACACTTTTTGAATGGACCTAGTAATCAATAGGGGTGTGCAAAGGCACCTCGATTCGGCTCTCCCGATTCGGGTATACCTGAATCGAGAAGCCTGTTCGGGAATAGCAGAATCTCGAATCGCCAAGCCGATTCGGGAATGGCGATTCGGGATGATTCGGGATGATTCGGGAAAGCTTTTTCAATGGGAAAAAGCCTCCCCAGGCTTCTCTATAGCCTGGGGGAGGCATTTTCCCACCAAATCAACCCAAAATTGGTAGGAGCGTTCCCCTAACTCCCCTCTAACAACCCCCCAAGTTTCAGACCGATTGGACTTTGGGGAACCATGTTATGCCCCCCCAAACCAGGACCACCTATCCTCGCCTAAAAAAAGGGCATAGCTTTAGGTTGCTGCTCCTGATCTTCATTCATTTTTTCCTATGGGGAAAAAATGAAGAGGCAGGCTTCCTTTGCCAGGGGTGGCATTTTGCATGCAAAATGCCCCCCAACCCTCAGGGGCCCTTCTCCCACCTTTCCTCCCACCCCCCACCAAGGCTCAGCCTGCTCCCACTTGGGGGGGGGCATTTCATGGCCTCCCCAAGTAGGTGCTCTGTTCTCCACCAATTCCACCTGGGGAAGGCTTGTCTTGCCAGGGGCAGCATTTAGCATGCAAAATGCCCCCAACCCTCTGGGGCCCTTCTCCCACCTCTACTCTCACCCCCCACCAAGGCTTAGCCTGCTCCCACTTGGGGGGGCATCTCATGGCCTCCCCAAGTAGGTGCTCTCAGCCCCCAAAGCCCACCCCCACAGCCCCACACAAACGCAATTCCCCCCAGCTGCCACACACAGACCCAAATCCCCACATTAGCCCCTCACTGACCCAAATCCACCCCCAGCTCCCCACACCCATTACCCCAGGAACAGGCTGACCAGCCCTCCCCCTTTGTTCCCTATGCTGGGAACTTCCAAACTCTCTTTCCCAGGGCAATTCCGCACAGCCCAGGGATGCCACAATGGTGGGCACTAGAGATGTGCATTTCGGCTTTCTGAAAGCCGAAAGAAAGCCGAAACAAAAGTGTTTCGGCTTCTTTCAGGTTAGCCGAAACATTTCAGGCTAAGCCGAAACGTTTCGGCTAGCCGAAAGAAAAAAAGCCGAAACGTTTCGGCTTTAGGCTTTTTCAATGGGAAAATGCCTCTGGCGTCTTCCCGGACGTCTGGGGGAGGCATTTTCCCACCGAATCAGCCCAAAATTGGTGGGGACCTTCCTCTAACCCCTCTCTACAAACCCCCCAAGTTTCAGACAGATTGGACTTGGGGGGCATGTTATGGCCCCCCAAAGCAGGTCCCCCTATCCTCCCATAAGAAAGCGAAGGAGCAGCATATTGTTAGCATGCTGCTGCTCATCTTCTTCATTATTTCCTATGGGGAAAAATGAAGAAGCAGGCTTCCTTTGCCAGGGGTGGCATTTTGCATGCAAAATGCCCCCTCACCCTCAGGGGCCCTTCTCCCACCCCTCCTCCCACCCCCCACCAAGGCTCAGCCTGCTCCCACTTGGGGGGGCCATTTCATGGCCTCCCCAAGTAGGTGCTCTAATCTCATTCTCTACCACTGAGAGCTGGGGGAGGCTTGTCTTGCCAGGGGTGGCATTTTGCATGCAAAATGCCCCCCAACCCTCTGGGGCCCTTCTCCCACCCCCCACCAAGGCTCAGACTGCTCCCACTTGGGGGGGCATTTCATGGCCTCCCCAAGTAGGTGCTCTCATCTCTACCACTGACAGCTGGGGGAAGCTTGTCTTGCCAGGGGTGGCATTTTGCATGCAAAATGCCCCCCAGCCCTCTGGGGCCCTTCTCCCACCCTTCCTCCCACCCCCCACCAAGGCTCAGACTGCTCCCACTTGGGGGGGGCCATTTCATGGCCTCCCCAAGTAGGTGCTCTCAGCCCCCAAAGTCCACCCCCTACAGCCCCACACAAACCCAATTCCCCCCCCAGCTGCCACACACAGTCCCAAATCCCCACATTAGCCCCTCACAGACCCAAATCCACCCCCACCTGCCCCACACCCATAACCCCAGGAACAAGCTGGCAAAGGCCAGCCCTCTCCCTTTGTTCCCTATGCTGGGAACTTCTAAACTCTCTTTCCCTGGGCAATTCTGCACAGCCCAGGGGTGCCACAATGGTGGGCACACTTCTGAGTGCCAGCTGGTCCCTGTGAAAGAGCACCTGAACCACAGACACCCTCCCTCAAATTCCCCCACCACCTACAGAGATGGCTGGCCAGCCAGCCCCATTGTTCCCTATGATGGGAACCAACTGCACAACAAAGAATAAAACAAGAACAACACAAAATAAAGTTTTTAAAAAATTATTTTCTCCCTTCCAAAGTACAAGTAGGCAAAGCATAATGACACATTACACCAGCAGTCCCTCACACAGAAAAATAACACAACTCACTCAACATCAGAGAATCACAAAGCACGATTCCTGTCAAAAACACTTTATTTCTTGAACATCTTTAGGTTACACAGCAGGGGGGAACACCAAAGGGCATGGCAGCACTATCTTACACAAAAATAACACAACTCACTTAACATCAGAGAATCACAAAAGCACAGTTCCTGTCAAAAACAATTTATTTCTTGAACAGCTTTAGGTTACACAGCAGGGGGGAACACCAAAGGGCATGGAAGCAGTATCTTACACAAAAATAACACAACTCACTTCACATTAAAGAATCACCCCAAAAAATTGCTGTCAAAAGCACTTTATTTCTGTAACTGCTTTAGGTTACACAGTAGGAAGGCACAACAGAGCAGGAAAGCAGTGTACTACACAAAAATAACACAATTCATTTCACATCAGAGAATCACACAAACACAAAACGGTGAAGTGGGTTGTATTATTTTTTGTAGTACATTGCTATCATGCCCTGTTGTGCATGGGCATGGGCATAACATGGCCCCCCAAAGTCCAATCGGTCTGAAACTTGGGGGGTTTGTAGAGAGGGGTTAGAGGAAGGTTCCCACCAATTTTGGGCTGATTCGGTGGGAAAATGCCTCCCCCAGACGTCCGGGAAGACGCCGGAGGCATTTTCCCATTGAAAAAGCCGAAAGCCGAAAGCCGAAAGTAAGCCGAAAGCCGAAAGCCGAAACGGCTGCCCGTTTCGGCTTTCGGCTTATATGAAAGAGAATCCTCTTTCGGCTTTCTGCTTTCGGCTTTAGCCAAAAATTTTTGGCTTGCACACCCCTAGTGGGCACACTTCTGAGTGCCAACTTGTCCCTGGGAAAGAGCACCTGACACACAGACAACCACCCCCTGACACCACCACCACCTACAGAGAAGGCTGGCCAGCGTGCCCCATTGTTCCCTATGATGGGAACCAACGGCACAACAAAGAATAAAACATGAACAACACAAAATAAAGTTTTTAAAAAATTATTTTCTCCCTTTCAAAGTACAAGTAGGCAAAGCATTATGACACATTACACCAGCAGTCCCCCACACAGAAAAATTAACACAACTCACTTAACATCAGAGAATCACAAAAACACAATTCCTGTCAAAAACACTTTATTTCTTGAACACCTTTAGGTTACACAGCGGGGGGGGGGGGCCACACCAAAGGGCATTCGAGCATTCAACCTCACAAAAATAACACAACTCACTTAACATCAGAGAATCACAAAAACAATTCTTGTCAAAAACACTTTATTTCTTGAACAGCTTTAGGTTACACAGCAGGGGGGCACACCAAAGGGCATGGCAGCAGTATCTTACACAAAAATAACACAACTCACTTCACATTAAAGAATCACCCCAAAAATTGCTGTCAAAAGCACTTTATTTCTTTAAATGCTTTAGGTTACACAGTAGGAAGGCACAACAGGGCATGAAAGCCGTGTACTTCACAAAAATAACAACTCACTTCACATCAGAGAATCACCCAAACACAATTGCTGTCAAAAACGGTAAAGAGGGTTGTATTATTTTGTTTAGTACACTGCTATCATGCCCTGTTATGCCCTCCTACTGTGTAACCTAAAGCAGTTAAAGAAATAAAGTGTTTTTGACAGGCATTGTGTTTTTGTGATTCTCTGATGTTAAGTGAGAGTTGTGTTATTTTTCTGTGTGGGGGATTGCTGGTGTAATGTGTCATAATGCTTTGCCTACTTGTACTTTGAAAGGGAGAAAATAATTTTTTAAAAACTGTATTTTGTGTTGTTCGTGTTTTATTCTTTGTTGTGCAGTTGGTTCCCATCATAGGGAACAATGGGGCATGCTGGCCAGCCATCTCTGTAGGTGGTGGGGGTGTCAGGGGGTGGTTGTCTGTGTGTCAGGTCAGGTGCTCTTTCCCAGGGACAAGTTGGCACTCAGAAGTTTGCACACCATTATGGCACCCCTGGGCTGTGCAGAATTGCCCTGGGAAAGAGAGTTTAGAAGTTCCCAGCATAGGGAACAAAGGGGGAGGGCTGGCCAGCCTGTTCCTGGGGTTATGGATGTAGGGCTGCTGGGGGTGGATTTAGGTCTGTGAGGGGCTAATGTGGGGATTTGGGTCTGTGTGTGGCAGCTGGGGGGAATTGGGTTTGTGTGGGGCAGTGGGGGTGGGCTTTGGGGGCTGAGAGCACCTACTTGGGGAGGCCATGAGATGCCCCCCCCAAGTGGGAGCAGGCTGAGCCTTGATGGGGGGTGAGAGTAGAGGTGGGAGAAGGGCCCCAGAGGGTTGGGGGCATTTTGCATGCAAAATGCCACCCCTGGCAAGACAAGCCTTCCCCAGGTGGAATTGGTGGAGAACAGAGCACCTACTTGGGGAGGCCATGAAATGCCCCCCCCCCAAGTGGGAGCAGGCTGAGCCTTGGTGGGGGGTGGGAGGAAAGGTGGGAGAAGGGCCCCTGAGGGTTGGGGGGCATTTTGCATGCAAAATGCCACCCCTGGCAAAGGAAGCCTGCCTCTTCATTTTTTCCCCATAGGAAATAATGGAGATCAGCAGCAGCAAGCACAAAATAGGATATTAGCAGCAGCAACCTAAAGCTATGCCCTTTTATAGGCGAGGATAGGGGGACCTGGTTTGGGGGGCCATAACATGGTTCCCCAAAGTCCAATCTGTCTGAAACTTGGGGGGTTGTTAGAGGGGAGTTAGAGGAAAGCTTCCACCAATTTTGGCTTGATTCGGTGGGAAAATACCTTTTTCCCATTGAAAAAGCTTTCCCGAATTGCCCCGAATCTCCCCGAATCGATTCGGGGCATGCCGATTCGGGATTCCCGAATCGATTCGGGATTCCCTGAATCACCCCGAATCAGGGTGATTCGGGATTTTTTCGGGATTCGGATTCCCGAACTGTACACCCCTAGTACTCAACCCTTTCTAGGACCTTTCAGGCTGTAGCATATGAGAAAGCTTTAGCAGGACTCTGGCAATTTCAGGACTATGGTATACTCACCTTGTTTGCCTGGCAATCTCCAATGAGGTGAGGTCACACAAATAGTGCTTTCCCTACAGAATATTGGAGGCTACTCATCTCAAGCCATGCTAGGCTTTATTTTGTATGCTCTAAGGCCTTAATCATGCTGAGCAGTGGCACTATCCCTGCTCCCTCAGCTTCTCAGTTGTTTCCAACTGTGTGATTTGGATGTAGCGCAGCACAACTATTATGAGCAGATGACTCTCGGGATAGATGGACTAGATGGCTTCTCTCTTCATACTCCATCTCTCTGTGCCACACAAGGCTTCCAAAGAGGCTTGCAACACAACCTTATGATGTCTACTCAGAAATAACTTCCACTGTGTTTAATGCATACTCTAAGGAGTCTTGGAGACATTCAGAAGCTCTGTCTCCATCTTTTGGTTGTTCCAAAGGTGTTAATTCCAACCCAGCAGAGTATAGAAAAGCCTAATATGGGCATGCCTAGGCCTCTTTGTTCATGTGAAGGGTAAATGTTTGAGTCCATCACTTCTTCTGCAATTAGATACACAACTGAATTTTGCAAGTTGTTTGATTTGATTTATTCATTTTTATTTAGTATATTTTTATCCTACCCTTCCCCCAAGAACCTCAGGGCCCTGCTCACCATTCTTTCTTCTGCCATTTTATCCTCATGATAACCCTATGAGGTAAGTTACACAAAGATAGTGACTGGCCGAAGGTGGCCCAGTAGGCTTCATAGCAGAGAGAGTATTTAAATTTATTCTTCCAAGTCCTAGTCTTATACCTTAGCCACTGCAGTACACTAGCTCATTCTTAATATCTCCATGTTAATGCCATTGATCACTTGTGAGACATGAACTTCTGAGTCTTCATTTTTGTGTCAGTCTCTCTTTCTGCAAGCTGATCTTCCAGTTACAATTAATGCATCTTCAACATTATTTTTGCATCAATCACATATAGGTAGCAAAAATGGCACATAAATTGTATAAAAGTAGCATAAAGGGGACAAAAGCCATTCCAGAGTTCTGACAGAATTAAATAACACAATCCCACTCTCCACCACAACTTTTTGTTTACTTTTATGCAGAAAAAAGATGTCTTATGAAATATTTTAGTTAAAAAGCCAGTCCAAAAACTTTGAAATATTATATATTCCCTTATAATGGCTAACTCTAACCCTAACCCTAACCCACACATCAGTATGTACCACTGGGAAAGTCTCAAACTAGCATAGCCCTATCACAAGGAGAGACTTTTGCATATACCTATCTGGTAATGTTGCCTTAAAGGAAGTAAATATATAGATTTATAACACCAGTCACCACCTTTTTTACCGAGTATATCTGCACCTTGGATGAGCAGGTCTGCCCTTTGAAAGGGGATTTTTTTTTAGGTTAGAATTTTAACATTGCAAAAGTTTAGCTCAGTCATTCCTAAATTTCTGGCAGATTTTTTTTTGTCAATTTCTAATTAAATGTTCTTTGATGTAGTACTTCTCTTACATTATTGTTACATACCTGAAAATTACTTCTTTTAAATAAGTATCTTTAGCCACCTATATTTCTATGAATTTATATCTGTGTTAAAGGTTAGTCATATATTGTTAGCCAAGTTTGTTTTTTTGTGTGAAGGATACTTTGGCATGGTTTTGGGGGTTGACAAAAGTGAAAAAGGTGAGTAGTGGTAGACTGCTTTTGCACTATGGCAGTAGAGGAAATATCTGGTTGGAGAAGACAACCTTTTCCTGATGTATTTCCTCCCTTCAGAACAGGTAGTCAACTGGTTAAGAACATCTCACTGAGGCTGACAGGTGGAGAAGCAGCTAGCAGCCTTGATCTGTATATAATGTGTCTGGCAGCTGAAGCTATTACATACCTCTGAAATCTCTCAACCAGGTAAATAAAAGATTTACTTCCCTGGCGATTGAAGTATAAGGACTTTATGCTCCAGCACATGAACAAAATTACCTTATATGAGGTCTTCTGTAATTATATGAATGGAAAGCTGATGGCAGTGTGTGAATTAGGGGCCATGGAAAGGGAGAACTGCTTCAAACCAACAGCTTAGCAGTTCTAATTTCCTCCTCCCTTTTACTAGAGGTGGCATAAAATTTAGATAGTTTTGCTAACAACTCCAAATAACAACAAATACTGCTTCTTTTAAGAAATTGTATGTATAGGTTCCTGGTAAGCCTGCCTGGATCCCCCAGGGCTTCCAGTCACCTTTAGTGGCATCAGAAGGCAACCCCCCCCCCCACACACACACCAAAGGGCTGGCAAATGAAGCTTCACTTCCAGTGTAATGAACTGCCATCACTTCTTTTAATCCACAGTTTAAGACCAAGAGTCAGATCTCAAGCCTTCTGGGAGTTAACAGGCAAAACCACCCCTACAAGGTAGCCACATTGCAGGCTTGATACACAGAAACAAATAATTTGTTTCTTTTGTATAGCATTCAGGAGCAGGAGCAAAACAATCCTTCAGGAAGATGTGCATCCAAAAGGCAGGAATAGGAGCAGGTGCAGGAATAGACTGAGAGCGGGACCACAAGTGACGCCTGACACAGGTTGGACACTTGCCAGCTTCCCTCAAGTTTTGATGGGAAATGTAGGCAGCTTGGCGGAATGTTGGACAAGTGACATTTGAAAAGTCCATTGGACAGCAGTCAGAGAGAGAAGCTGTGAGACCAGGATGCCTACATTTCCCATCAAAACTTGAGGGAAGCTGATTAGTGTCCAACCTGTGTCAGGCGTCACTTGTGGTCCCGCTCTAAGAAACAATTCTTCAGGACCAGCCACCTGCAGCTGGCCTTAACTCTTAGCCAATCAAAAGGGCCCAAAACTTCTGATGACAAGCCTGGCTCACAGGTAAGGGAGGGGGAAAAGAACTCGTCATCACCCCATCCTCATAATGCTACGTGCTAACAAGCCAGGAGGTCAATGCCAGACTCTGTCAAGCCTTGTCCTTGAAAGCTGTTTCAGGTTTGCACCTGTGGCTCAAGGCCTCTTATCTGGCCAGAACAGACAGTCCAACCAGCCCCAATCTCTCAAAAGGGAAAAAAGTCTCAAAAGCCTGAACCAAGCTGCTTTGATTTAAAAAGAAATAAATTGGGTAAATGAGTTTCTTTACATTGTATACATTTACTCTTCCGATAACTTGTAAATAATTCTTTCATTTTCTATTTTTTTTAATGCTCACCAAAATTGCATGGCTGGTGCTTCTCAGTTATGGGCACGCATTAAAAACTGTGCTACAATGATCAGAGTGTTGCCTTTTTGTTTGTGTGCTTAATTTTCAATCTCTTTATTTTATTTCTCTTTGTTACCTTGTCAAATATCTCCATTTGTCTTCATTTTGCACTCAGCAATGGCCATCAAACACTTGGAACTTGCCACCTCTCTAAACTGCCTCTTCTTCTGGGCCTCTGCAACCAACTGTTCTATTGTAAAAAGTGTGAAGATCTTGTGTAGGGACAGAAATAACCTAACCTCTACCTAAAACCATACATAAGGAAACATCATTAGAAGAAAGCAGGGGTTCTCCCTGAAATTTCAGATCAATGTGGGATAGTGAGTAAGAAAAGTATCATCCATGGACCATTCAACGCTGCAGAGTGGTCAGTTTCCTTCCTTCCCACCCTTCCTCTTTTTCCGACATTTGCCCTTCCTCCAGGTTATTATGCCCCCCTACAGGAGACCTTCGCACTGTTAAGAACCAAGATTTTGCAGTATAAGACCTTTGAAAATTTAAATCCTATATAAATTTTATCTAACCAAATTGCTTTTTTATATCTTCTGTAAAAGGAGATGCTCCTTGTAAACATCTTGATGATGATTCGTGTTTCATCATTACCCCCTTCCTTCTCTCTGGAAGGGATTATATTTTAATATGAAATGTCATTGTGACCTTGAATGTTTGATCTATGCCAATCTACTGCTTTAATTTCCTTAAATTTTACATGGCACAATACAGCCCACATCCTGGTCAGTCGTGTCCTACATTTTCCTTTTCAATCTTGTTCCTTAATGACCATTATTGACAAGCTATTCATTATATAACAGGATGTCTTTTGAATATTAAAGGTGTTTTTTCAGGGTTATTTTTTCTGTGCTGCTGATTTTGAAAAGACTTTGTAAGCAACTGTAGATGGGTCTTGATGGATCTTCATATGGTGTCACTGTTATAAGTGCTATAGTTTATAAAAAGTGAACTCTCAAGTTGGGGCATTGAAATAAATGAACTCTCAATCAAAATACTTTGGATTATGTGATTTGATGGTTAGGATTTTAGTAGCACCAAACTGTCAGTCCTAGGGTGGCAGTCCCTGGCAGTTAGATCCCCAAGCCCCTCACAGTAAGCATGCAGGTGCATTAGTTGAAGAAACTTTATTAAGAGATCTAGGACAAATCCACATTACTCATTCTAAGTCGCATGTTCCCCGCATTCCCCAAGCAATCCTGAGTGCCGGTCACATTACCTCATTAAACAGTCGCATTTCATTCGCATTTCTCCCGAATATGTGGTCACAGGTTTTCAACGGGAGTTTCACGGTGGCCGTGAATGGGCCAATGCACAATTTACGTGGTTTTTTTTAAAAACCACCCCCCTTCCTGTCTCTCCGGCCGTTCCGAGAGTTCCTATTGGCTGATTCAACTTGCAAGTGCTCCGTAGTCTGCAAAAGACTGTTTTTGACTTCATAGCATTGGATTTATTGATTATGCTGTTTCTGAATCAAATCTGGAAGTTTGAAAAATCATTTTGGGGTGAATCCATTCTCAGAACGGACTCGCGAAACTTCCTTTTTAACTGTTTTTTATTTATTTATTTTATATTACTGTAATATCAAAATTATGAAATATCGAAAAAATGACACTCCAAGGAAGTGAAACTTCAGTAAAATTCAGGCACTGAACTGTCCTGCATAGGAAATGCCCACGAAAGCTTCCCACATGCTTCCAAATTTCCAAAAAAGAAATGGGAGAGAGCCATCAGTGCTGTCAGTGGGGGAAAGAGAGGCATCATTATCTTCAATGATGTTTCTTTATAAGGTAAGATCGAAATAACAGAAAAGTGCGCTCAAAAAAATTTTTAAAAAATGGGCGGGGAAAAAAGGTCCTGCCCAAATATACGGTTTTCGAGCGGCTGTGTGACCGGAGGGACGCACGAGAAAGACGGATTGGAAGCAGGAATGTGAACGAAGAGGAAAAAATCGCGGATTGGAGGCAAATGGAAGATATCCGATAAACATGCGGGTAATGGGTGAATGTGGATTTGACCCTATTCAGTTCAGGTGTGCACTCGTAGGTAGAACTTGGCAGAAGTGATTATTCATATAATAGGACTACTGATTATAGGGGATGTTCTCCCACCCTCTGGCCCGTTTGCATTCAGGCGCGAAAACCCAAAAAGTTACATGGGAACAGAGTAGTTTAGTCTAGACAAAGTACAGAGTGGAATCATTCCCTCCTGTGAAAAAGATACATTTCGGTACATAGCTGCAACTCTGGTCCAAGGACACTCAGGAGTGAACACACATATTTCTTAGAGATAACAAAGAGGCCACTGGCTCCTCTGGAAATTAGTATTAGCAGTCTAGACACCCTCAGGTGACTTATATAAAACGCATAAGATACAGTATTTAACTTTGGCATTATATCAGTATGAGTTTAAGATGCAGTGTAAGATGCAGAACACAATAATGGCATGGACGTTTATATCACTCTCAGTACAAGATGCAGAACACAACAAAGGCATGGATGCTTATATCACTCTCAGTATAAGATGCAAACACAACAATGGCATGGATGCTTGCATACATGACATACTGCCCCTCTCAAGAGTGCCCTCCCCCTCGTATTGGGCTGGGCTTGTCGGTATAGTTTACGGAATTTAGGCATGAGCCTTGGGGCATTCATATGTGAACTTTCTACCCATTCCTTGTGAGATGCAGCAACATATTTCTAGTGAACTAAATAATATAGCTTGCCCTGTTTCATTTTAGAGTCCAAGATACGTTCGATTTCATGATGCACTTGTCCATCCACTAGAATGGGGTGAGGAGCCCCCCATTCTGGGTACCACTTGTCAGGTGGGGGAGCTTTTTCAAGAGGCTGAAGTGGAATACTGGGTGGATTTGTCTTAAGTTCTTTGGTAGATCCATCTCGACAGTTATTTCATTGATTAATTTCTTCACCTTAAATGGTCCTAAAAATTTCCATCTGAGCTTTTTACTAGGTTGCTCCCCCCTTAGATTTTTTGTGGAGATACACACAAAATCTCCTGCTTGTAGTTTCCATTGGACAGAACGTTTTCTGTCAGCAATTTTTTAATAATCCTCTTTGGCATGTTCCAAAGTCTTTTCAATTGAGTCCACCACTCTCCCAAATCTCCTGGCTGTTGATATTTTGAGGTTTGAGCAAACAACATGGCTGTTCCTTCATAGCCTTGTGCTACTTTAAATGGGGGGCACCTGTAGAACTATATATTGTATTGTTATAACAATATTCTGCAAAAACTAGAAATTCAGTCCAATTATCCTGTTGGTAATTGATATAACATCTGACGAATTGTTCTAACACTTGATTAGTTCTTTCAGTTTGTCCATCAATCTCTGGGTGATTAGCGGAGCTCAGTCCTTGTTCAATTCCAGCTACTTTCATTAGCTCCCACCAGAAGTTGGCAACTAATTGTGTTCCCCTATCAGAGATTACCTTTTCAGGAAATGAGTGGAGCCTGACCACGGGTTGCATGAAAAGGGTGGCCAGCTTCTTTGCTGTGGGAACAGAAGTACAAAATCGGCTTGTTTTGAAAACAAATCAACCATCGCTAGAACGACAGTGTGTCCCTTTGAAGGGGGAAGGTCAGTGATAAAGTCCATCAAGACCACAGCCCATGGTCTAGAAGGGGTTTCTAGTGGTTGCAACAGTCCAGGGGGTTTCTCCCCTCTGGGTATCCCCATTATACATACTGGACAAAAAGATATATATTGAGAAATGTCTTTTCTCATAGTTGGCCACCCAAACTGCCTTTGTACAAGATGCAAGGTTTTCAAATATCCAAAATGCCCAGCCAGTTTGGAATCATGACATTGTTTTAGCACTTCCCCTCTCAAGCTGGCTGGGATGTGTAATTTATCAATTTTGTACCAGTTACCATCTCCCCCTTTTTTTCAGATTGGTTTTCAGTACATCTTCCCCCTCCTTTTCCACCTCCGCTTTAACTTTCTCCCCCCACTTGGGCAGGTTAGGCGCCAGGCTTTTTTGTGCAGCTTGGCTGCGAGTAGTCACCGCCCCTACCAATTGGGCTGGTAAGAATATTGTGTCAATCACCCCCTCCCTTTGGCTCTCGTGTTGGGGCATGCATGACAGCGCGTCTGCCAGAAAGTTAGATTTGTTGGGGAGGTGCTTCAGTGTAAAGTTGAACTTGGAAAAGAATTCCACCCACCTCAACTGTTTGGTGCCTAATTTGTGGGGGGTATGCAAAGCCTCTTAGTTCTTATGATCAGTCCATACTTCAAATGGCACCTTAGCCCCCTCTAACCAGTGCCTCCAAGTAGTAAGCACCAATTTTATCTCAGAAGCTTCCTTCTACCATACGGACCAGGGGGGCTCAGTCTCAGAAAACTTTTTGGACACATGCGCAGGGGTGCAATTTTCCCTCCTCATCAATTTGCAGGAGTACCCCCCCCCATTGTGACATCACTCGCATCCACCTGTACAATAAATTTACGGTTCTCATCTGGGTGCTGTAGAAGCGGCTCTGAAGTAAACAGTTTTTTAAATTGATGAAATGCCTCCTGGCGTTCTTTTGTCCAGTTTAATTTTAACACTGGGTTTAGTTCCTTGAGGTCCCTTCCCTTTTGTTTTCAGCAAGTCAATTTAGGGTAGGGAGACCTGAGCAAAGTTTTTTATGAAAGGTCTATAGAAATTGGCAAATCCCAGGAATGATTGTAACTGTCTTCTAGTTCTGGGGGGATCCCACCCTACTATGGCTTGGATTTTAGCCGGATCCATTTCCAGTCCGTGCCCAGATACATGGTAACCTAAGAAGTCCAACTCCTCCTTGTGAAATTCACATTTAGACACCTTTACTGGCAAATTATGGTCTCTTAAGGCAGTCAGCACCTTTCTGACCAATTTTACATGTGAATCATAACCTTGCAAATAAATCAACACGTCATCAAGGTAAACAACCACCCCTTTGTACAGGTATTTATGCAAAACTTCATGAATTAAATTCATAAACACACCAGGAGCCCCTTGTAATTTGAAAGGCATAATGGGGTATTCAAATTGTCCCAAAGGGGTGTTAAAAGCAGTTTTCCATTCCTCTCCCTCCCTTATTCTCACTCTGAAGTAAGCATCTTTTAAGTCCAATTTAGAGAAAATCTTTCCTTGTGCCACCACACTCAATAAGCCTCTGATAAGTGGGAGGGGGGGTAAGCATTAGACATTGACATGGCATTTATTCCACAATAATCAGTACACCGTCTTAGCCCCCCCCCATCTTTCTTTTTGTGAAACAATACTGGCGCAGCATGGGGGGAGCTGGCTGGGTGGATTCCAAACTGTAGCCTGCTACTATAATGTGTATATTGGGGTTGATAATTATTTTGTCAGAGTTGATCAGCATTTTCCCAATCCATTTTATACTAGCCTAAACAATTTGTACGAATCTCTTTAATATAGTATGAATGCAACCTGTCATCAGGCACATAGGGAATAAAACTGGTTCTCACTCTCAGTAGATATCCATTAGTTGCTAGCACCATATTTTTCAAAAGCAGATGCTATTGGCCAGTCTTGTTGCTGAGCTTTTATGGGACTAGTCAGAGCAGGGCTTGATGATAGCTATAAATAGCCTCTTAAATTGTCAAAGCCAACCATTATCTGGCTCAACCGAATCTCCTCACTTCATAACACTGTGTGTGACTAGCTGGTAACTTTGGGGCTGAGTAGGAATGTTTTTGATTCTTCTTAAATATACTGGAAGAGATTCCTTTTTGACCTCCATATATAAGGGATTAAACAGGAGCCCTGCTTGGAAAGAAATTTTCTTGAGATAAAGATTCCCATGAGAGCTTTTGACTGGGAAGTATCCTTCCCCAACTGATTTGCTTTCCCTGATGCTTCCTAGGTATGTGAATGGATGGGGGAGGACTCTTTTAAGCATTTAACCCAGAGCCCTCCTTCAGACATATGCGCCTCTTGGTGAAAGCTGAAGAATGAGAGCCCAAGGGCTCTTGGTCCATGACTTTTAGCCTGGAGAATGCAGTCAGGACCCAGTAATTGTGCACAATTAAAAGAAGATTCCCCTGATATAGAAGAGGGAGAAGTCTACCAGCTATATATCTGCAGACCACAAGCATCTGGCACTGAAACACCCCCCTGTTGGAGAATGCAAACATCAATTAATCATGGCTGTACACCAGGACTGCTGTATGGTTATGGATGGACACTAGCATGTTGCATGTGATGTATCTCTGGCACATCTTTTTTTTATATATATATATTCTTTTTAACATCTAAAAACAATAGACTACAAAAAACTACAATAATACAAGGAAAGGGAAAGAAGGGAGAATAAGAAAGGGGGGAAGGAGGGGGTGGAAAAAAGGGGAAGGCAACTTACAAACACTAAACACTACACTTCAATGCTTTCCTTTCATACTGCCATAATTAAAAAAATAGCTTAATAAAGTAATGATGGAATGGTTGATCTTACAAAATACAAATTACAATTCAAATTAAATCTTTTTCCCCCCTCTGGGCCTCAGACGCAGTTCTCTCTGAGCAGCTACAGCCGCAGCGCTCGTTTCCTCCCCCCTCCCTTCAGGCTTCGAATCTTCTTCTTTTTGCTTGATGTCTGGCCCAAATTCTGGATTTTTGTCCACAAAATCCCTTAGCTGATCTTCCGAATTAATCTTGTAAGCTTGATCTTTGTAACTAAACCCGATTCCTTCCGGAAGTAGCCATTTGTACTTTATGTCACGTTCCCTCAAAAGAGCAGCCAGCTTTTTATATTTAAATCTTCTCTTCTGAACTAAAAATGGAACGTCCTTCAGTATCTTGACTTTATTTCCCAGAAAGTCCAACTCCGCATTATATGAGTTATATAGGATATTGTCCCGGACCCTCCTGGATGAGAACTCAATAACGATTTCGCGAGGCAGCTGCCGCTTCATTGCATATTTTGAAGATGCCCGACGGACTCCCAAAATGGCGCTTCTTACTTCTTCTTTAGTTGCCCTCACGGGTGACGCTAAAAGTTCCGAGGCAAGATCCCACAAATCCTCGTTTTCCTCCTCTTTAACATTCTGGAGACGCAAAATGGTCTGTGTTCGTTCCACTTGCAGCCCAATCAGCTGATTTTCCACCAACTTTAGCTCCTTGTTCGTTGCTCTCGTAAGTGACGCATTTTCCCGAGCAGACTTCTCTGCTCCCCCCACTACTTCCTTAATGGCTTTCACATCGCTCTCAATTAAGCCCACCCTTTGATCTGTTTCATTCAGCTTGTCAACAAAGGGTTTTATCGCCTCAGTAACCGATCTTTTCACCAGTTCCTCGAGCGACTCGGCTCTTCCCTGCAGGGCAGCCGAAACTGACTTGCCCAAAGCAGGACTCTGTTTTTTTGCTGCCATTTTAGGGGGGGGGGACCGCAAATCTTCCGAGACTCTGCGAGGGGGGGGAAATCTGAATCTTCTAAGCTTCAGATCCCACCACTCCTTCACATGCGCTTGTAGCAACAGAAGGGATTCGCTTACTTACAGGCTTCCGCCTAATCCTGTTCTTTGCCGTTTTCCATAGCCCGGAAGCACACAAGGTGCTGCGCACGTCTGCCGGCCTCCATAGGGACAAACGGGCAATTTACCCTCTGCCTCGATCTGCCAGAGGGCTCTTCCCGTCGCGTCCCGGACCCAAACTCCCTCCCTGGGAGCCCTGGGGGCTAACCTTTGCAGATCAGCCGCCCAGTCAGGCTGCTCGGCCGCTTCTTCTCGGACCTGCCGAGAGGAGCGTCCGACATGGCTGCGAAACCGAAACCGAAATCTATCTCTGGCACATCTTTATAGTTTTAGGGGGAATCTCTACCTAGAAGAGGTTATGTGGTGATGGCAAATGTACTATTCTAGTGCAGATGGGAGCTTGTAGACATGGTGGTGGGATTTATCAAAGATAGCCAATGTCAGGCAAGAATTATCACTGCCTATTTAATCTCCATAGCATCCCTCAAGCTGAAAATGCAGGGCCCCTTTCTTCTCTTAACTTTTTTTCTAATCCTATACAATGCCAGTCAGTGAGGCACAAAACAGCATGCCTCACAGAGTGTTACAGGAAGATGAAACTGACTTGACTTACATAACAGAGATGTGGTTGAAAGAAAATGACACAGTCTGTCTTTCTCAACTAACTCCTCCTGATTATGCAGTCCTCCCCCAACCCTGAGAGGAGGGGTTGCTTATCCTCTTTTCAGTTTCTGCAGACTCACATACTCACTTCTGCAGACTCACATACAAAATATAGCTGGCATTGACAGTTTGCTCCTTACACTGGGAGTTAAGGACAGATTAGGTATCCTGATTGTTTATTGGCAGCCCAGTCCCCAGCAAACATCCTTTCTGAGCTCACTGAGGTGCTCTTAGATGTGGTGCTGGAGACACCCATACTGATTCTTTTGGGGACTTAAATTTCCAAGCTGAATGTTCCATATCAGGGTTGGCCTAGGATTTCATAGTTTCATGGGCAGTTCTAGACCTCTCTAAAATAATTTAATTTACTCCCTGCTTTCGTAGGCTCAGGGTGGATAACAGAAATACAAATATCAAATGCCATTAAAAAATTTAAAAATATTACATCTAACACACTACATCTAATCAATTAAAATTACAACTATGCAAATATATAAATGTCATATATTTACATATAAATAATTAAAAGCAGCACATAATATAGATTTGGTGTTCCGTACAATGATTCTTCCAGAGCAAATGTATGCCGTATTAAGTGTATGCCGTAATGTATGCCGTAACGTATGCCGTAATGACAGAACTCACATGTGAAAAAGGCCACAACTTGGAATTAATCTTTTGCATTGAGCCTTTAAGGGAATATTTTCTTTCAGGATTAAAGATTTAGCCTGAACTGTGGTCCGACCATTACCTACTGAAGATACCCCATAAAATGGTCCATTCACAGAGGCTCCGGAATTCTTCTAGATTCCAAAATGCTCTAGAGGATTTTAGAATTTCAAACACAAGCTCTGTTGAAGTCGTAAAGGAAGCTTGGAATGTGAAGTTACTTGAAGCTATTGATAAAACTGTCCCCTGCTAACCTCTCCCACCCAGCAGCAGAAGCCAGCCGTATGATTCACCACAGAACTGGATGATCTAAAGAGGGGTGGAAGACATCTAGAAAGATGCTAGTGGAAAACTGACATTGAATCTAATAGAATGTCTTACAGAACCCATTGGAAGACCTATAGTGGTGATAGCAGCAAAGAAACTTTACTTCTCTGCAACTGTTGCATCAGCTAGTTCACAACCATTCAAATTAGTTAAGGTATCTCAACTAGAGATGGCCACAAACCGAAAAATAAACCAAAATTAAGCACGAACCAGGATTAACCATCAGATCCCATTTCTGATGAACCGCCATGAACTTTTAGGCTGGTTCGTTTGGTTCATTTTTTGGTTCGTCACTGCAGACAGCCTGGTGCCAATCAATCAGTTTCCTAGGCAACGGGGGATGGACTTCCTGCAGATCTTCTGCTGACCCGGAATTGAACTTCTGCTGGCCTGGAAGTGATGACTTTCTGATCTGGATGTGTTTACATGAACCAAATGAACCGGTTTGCAAACCAGGGGCAGGTTCATAAAAGATCATGCTTCGTGAAATTTGACAACCCATGAACCACATGGTTCGGTTGTTTTCCGGTTTGTGCCCATCTCTAATCTCAACACCTTCTGACTCCTAAATCTAAACCTTCACTGGCTCAAGAACAGACAATTAGCTGTGACATGTTTGCAAAAAATTTTGCCAATAAAACAGCATAAATATTCTCTGATCTGGATACCAGCTGTAACATAGGTGAGTTAGAAATAATGTTCATTTGGATCACATATGAACAATTATGACCCAGTTACATTGATAGATATTGTGCTTTGGATCCTTGTTCATCTTGGTTACTAAAATCATGTAAGGACCATATAAGTGAGCCCTTGATGTTTATAATAAATCAGTTACTCTCTCAGCGCACCTTCCCTCAGCCACTCAAAGAAATGGTCATCTGCCCACTAATTTAAAAACCATTCCCTAGTCAACAATGACATGGTAAATTATTGTCCAGTCTCTAATCTGCCCTTTCTGGGCAATGTGATTGATAGAGCAGTAGCAGACCAGCTCTAGGTCTTCTTGGATAACTGTGTTGCTTTGGACCCTTTTCAGACTGTGATCAAGCCAGGCTATGGTACAGAGATGGCTCTAGTAGCTTTAGCTGATGATCTCTGTCTGAATATAGACAAAGGTCACACTTCCTTGTTGCTCCTCCTGGATCTATCTGCAGCCATGCCATCTTGTTGAGGTATTTGGAGGCAGAAGTAGGTATCAGGGATTGTGCCTTGGACTTGTTTAAATTGTTCCTTATGGAATGGATACTTGTTGAGTTCCATTAGGTGCAATCTTATCCCCCATGTTATTAGACCTTTATGTAAAGCCTTTAAGGGAACTCATTTATAGAGCAGAACCACGAGTGACAAAAGACACAGATTGGACACTTGTCAGCTTCCCTCAAGTTTTGATGGGAAATGTAGGCAGCTTGGCGGAATGTTGGACAAGTGACAGTTGAAAAGTCCATTGGACAGCAGTCAGAGATCGAAGCTGCGAGACCAGGATGCCTACATTTCCCATCAAAACTTGAGGGAAGCTGACAAGTGTCCAGTCTGTGCCTTTTGTCACTTGTGGTTCTGCTCATAGTTATGGAATTGGATGTCATGAATATGCAGATGTCACCCACTCTATATCTCTCTATCTAAATCTCCTAGTGATGCATTAAAGGTCCTGAGCTGCTGCCTGACAGATGTGGTGATATGGGTGAAAACGAACAAATGGAAACTGAACCAAGACAAGACAGAAGTGACACTGGTCTGGAAAGGGGAGATCTTGAAGGACATTGTGCTTCCTACTTTTGATGGGCTTCAGCAGACCCTAGCAGACTTGGTTAAAAACCTAGGGGTTATATTGGATCCTGCACTGCTGCTAGAGAAGCAAGTAAATGCATCTACAAAAAAGGCTTTCTTCAAACTCAGGCTAACCTGGAAGATGACCCCCTACTTACTTACTTACTTACTTACTTACTTACTTACTTACTTACTTACTTACTTACTTACTTACTTACTTACTTACTTACTTACTTTATTGTCCACTTTCCTTGCTGAGACTCAAGATGGATTACATAGTATGAAATAAGTACAGTCAATATCAAGGACATTTCAACAAACAATGTCATAAGGAATAGGGTTGTCAGGTCCTCTTACCCTCCGGGCAGGAGGTACAAGACCTAGCACTCACCTTTTTAGTTTTCTTCCTAGCTGAGTGTTCCCTTAAGTTCTCGCTTGTAGCATCACAAGGGCTGCTCAGCTTGGATTACTCTTGGGACTTACTAACTTCCCAGCCTGCTCTCCGGCATATCCTACTGGGGCAAAAGAGGACCTAGATTTATAGTCTGGGGATAATTCAGCATCAAATTTCAAAAAAGATTTTTTTTTTTGTGAAAAGTATTTTATTTCTAAAATAAGCTTAGGATCATACTTTCCCTATTAAGCTGAATCTGTTAAGAGAATTTTTGTTCTTACAGGGACAAAAGCCAATGGAATTCTGCTAAGGAATTCTGCCCTTCCCCCAATTTAAAATCTTTCATTTTATTTCACTACTGCTTGTATGAAATAATAATGTGATTATTCCAGCATCCTAACCTCATTCTGTCACTCTTGCCTGTACTCTTGTGAAATACACATTAGACTGCAATAAAAGCCTGTGCCCAGCCAGCATGGAAATGCTATTGGCATAGCTGTAACAGAGATAGGAATTTATGACTATGGTCAGGTGGAGTTCTGAAGGACTGTGCCTGAGCTAATAATACCTCTCTGCCAGCTGCGCATTAGGATAGATCATTGTGTGCAGGTAAATCTATTGTTGCTATTTAGCCGAGGCTTCCATTGTATTTCCCATTTTCTTTGCAAGGATAATATTTCATTTTTAATGAAAATGAATATGTTAGCTATGTTGTATTTTTAAAAAGAGGCATCTGTAAGGAGAATGAATGAAGTGCAATAGAAATAGGGCTCTTCTTCCCATTCCAGAATGTTTAAACACCTGGGATTTAGGCCAAACTTTTTCTGGCAGATCAAGGTATGAAATACACAGCTAAGTGAGCCCTCCATGGTTTAGGCATTATGCAGGGCCTTTAACTGATCCTTTCTACTTCCTTCTCAGTTAGATTTCTTGCCTTGGTCTTGGAAGAAGTAATAGTATGATACGTAATAACTCAAGCGCTTATGTACCCCATCAGACATGAAAGGCATAAAAAATCCTATCCTTCCAATATTTTCATGCTTCTGCTATGTGTGCTCTTTGTTTTTATGCTCCAATCATCCCCAGTGAGTAATCTGTTTCTGTATCATTATTCTGAATGGCTTTGCATGCAACCAAGATTCATTCTCTCCCCTATAGGAAGAACAACAGAGATATGCTTCTTCTGTTGGAGCTTCTGGGCTAATACACAAAGAGGAAACATGTATATACGGTTCACAAGTCTTCCTGTCTGGAAGGTAAACACATTCTTCTTCATCCCTTCTTCTTTTAGCAACTCGACAGAATCTGCAATGGTAATTTTTGCATATTGTGACAATGTTAAAGCATTTCTCCATCATGTGAAAAAAATTGTGTGCCTGTTAAAGTTATGTTAGTTACATTTTATTAAATATAGATCATTTTGAGCTATGTATATTCTATTAAAAATGTATCATATGTACAACTAGGGGTTTGTACCCCCCCAAAGGTAAATATATATATTTTTTCCTGAATCTGAGAAAAAAAATGGAATTCCCTGAATTCTGAATTGATTCTCTAATTCAGTTCGGGTATTTCCAAAAAAATCTGCCATTGTTTTCTATGGGAAAAATACTCTGGGGGGGTATCTGGTAGGATGGGGAAGTAATTTTTCAACCAAACTTCACCAAATTTGGAAGGAACCCAGTTCTGACTGTTCTCTAAAGACACCCTGTGTTTCATTGAGGTTGAACCCCAGATGCCAAATTTATCGGCCTCCAAAGAAGGTGTCCCACTCTGACACTCAGATATAATTTTGGCTTTTAGGCAGCCCACGAACTTGATGGGGAAAAGGAGGAGCCCTCTTCTTTTTCTGTTTGGAAATGGCACTAAAGACTATTTTACATTCAAAAAGAAATAATTATTTAACAGGCAGGGATAAAGTAAGTATAGTCAGGGTATAGAAGTGCAGAGGTAAAATTTTGTTGGTATTACTGAACATACTTCATGTAACAGGCAAAATGCCTTGACCTGGATAGCCCAGGTAAGCCTGATCTCATCAGATCTCAGAAGCTGAGCAGGCTCGGCCTTGGTTAGTACTTTGATGGGAGACCTCCAAAAAAACCGGGGTTGCAGAGGCAGGCAATGGCAAAACACCTCTGATAGCCTCTTGCCATGAAAACTTCACCACGGTCGCCATAAGTCAGCTGTGACTCAAGGGCACTCTCCACCACCAACAGGCAAAATAGTATCCTTAAAGCTTATTTTCATATATTCTTGATAACAGTGAGAAGTGTTTTACTTAGTAAATTTAGTTACAGCCACAATGTTTCTTCAGGAAGTTTCTGATGACAGTTTGGTTGCATTTTCTTTGTGTACCTGACTTGCTTCTTTCCTGAAACTAGAGGGTATGTTTATCTCTTGAGTAGTCTAAAACTGTTTTCCCTTCACAGCAGACCAGAGGTCCTCCTCAGAGCCAATTTGTTTAGAAACTCGGCCGGAATTAATCTTCTTCCCCTCAGAAGATATAAGCTCTCTTCTTTTTGACTTGAAAGACAGTCTCAACCTATTACTTAATCACTTTCACCAAAATATACTCCCAATTCTCTGATGTCTGTGTAAAGCATATTCAGCTTATGCTGACACTTAGACTTTGAATTCTTAGATAGAAGTAAGAGTCTTCCTCAGGACAGTAATATTACAGTTAAGGCAAAGGAGTCTTCTCCCTTTACTCTAAAGGTGAATCTGTCTGACTTTTCTTGTTAGACTCCCTGACTCCAAATCCTGTCAGAAACCAACTGTCTTCAGACTGATTCTAACTGACCAATCAAAGAAGAGGGAGCAGCCTGTCACTCAAGCTCTCCATTCTAGGAAATAGTTAACATTCCCCTCCCAGCTTTCTGATTTTGCTGCACTACGGAAACCTGCTGTTAAGTACAGTCTGTCACACCTGAGAGTTGGGAGGGGAGAATAAAGAGCACCCAAAAGATAGCTCTAGAAAAGTACCAAGATCTGACCCCCTAATTGGCTGAAGCAGGTCCAGCATCTATAATGGACCTAGGATCTGGCAAAGAGCACTCCGACTATCTTAGCCTTCTTTCTGATCCTGCTAGCTTTTCTTTTGGGAGAACATAGAGGAGTATGAGAGATTAATGTTTGGTAGCACTTTGTGAATACTCTGCCTGGCTGACACTTGTATTTTGGAAACAAGGAGCTAAGAAACAGCACAGGCTCCAGCTAACATCTTGCTAAAGCAGACTTCCTTATTTTATATGCTTCAGAGTTATAGAAATCTGTACTGGATGTATTTTTAATCATTTAATTAATTTGTAGTAAATTCTTTAATAAAGATATTATTTTCATATCTCAGTTGTCTTTTGCTTATGAGTATACCAACTCTGGAACCCAAGAAGAGGTAACTGGTGATCTTACTAGGGAGTATTAAGTTAAGGGGTTCCTCTGACATCTAGGCATGGGGAGTCAGAAGAAGTGACACAAACAAGCCTCTCTTTCCTTGCCCTTCACAGAGCATAGGCACTGTTGTGGGCGGGGTGAAGGAACGCAGAAAATGTGCTCAACAGAAGTAAACTGAAGCAAGGGAATGGAATCCCCCCCCTGAACCATAGTGAAGCAAGGGGACCAAGATCACATCAAAGAATCACATCCATTTCACCCAAACCAAACTGAAGCAAGGGACACTGTTGCAACTTAGTCCAACAGAAGCAAACTGAAACAAGGGGATGTCTTGTACTTGTAGCTAGGTACTGTTTTGTTCTGTTCTATGGTGTTTCCCCACTGGCTAAACCTTCTGCCAGGCTGCCATGAATGGCACTGGTTCTGTTGGGCTAAGTTGAACAATGTCCCTTGCTTCAGTTTGGTTTGGGTGGAATGGTTGTGATTCTCATGTGTGATGTTGGTCCCCTTGCTTCACGTTGGTTCAAGGGAGATTCCATTCTTGAGCTTCAGTTTGGTTCTGTTGGGCTTTCTCTGGGATGAACTTAGCTTGCAATTGGGAGTGTGCTTTGGCCATGACAGCCTTGCCCCAGTGTGTTTCTGCAACAGGAGTCAGCTTTGACATTTTTCGCCATAGGAAACAATGGAGTGGCTGGGTCACCTTGTTCAGGGGTCCCCAGGGCCCAATCTTCCTGACACTTGGGAATTTTTAGAGGACAGTATGAAGTAGCTTCCCTACAAATTTAATGACGTTTTCTTGAAAATCCCACCCACAGCCCCTTGGATAGCCCCCAGATATTTTTCCAATAAGGAATAATGGAGAGTGCATACAGAAAACTTTGGGGGGGGGCATAAAATAGTCCCCAGGGGTCCAATTTCAATGAAATGTGGCATGTCTTTAGAAGACTGTCAGCATTAGGTTCCCTCCAAATTTGGTGAAGTTTGGTTGAAAAATTACTCCCCCAGCCCACTGGATAGCCCCAGAGCGATTTTCCCTGAGAAAACAAATGGCTGAATTCTTATTAAAAATTCAGTAAAAATTTGGGATACTTTTAAAAAAAAATTGGAATACCCGAATTTTACTGAATGAGCCAAAATTTGGTATTTTAATCTGAATTCTGAAATGAACTGCACACCCCTATATACAACATCTTCAGGCTATGCAGATGTTAGAGATTATTCAAATTTATTTGGTCTTTTTACTAGCGTCCTCAGTGTGGATAAAAAGTCACAATTGGGATTAGGACCAGCATCTTCCTGATACAAGCATTCATTAGTAGGCTCGATGCAGGTGCTTAGATCTTCCAGGCTAAAGAATTATTTCTAAACTGGTATGGGTCTTCCATCTACTGCCGATTTGAAAATGGCATCTTCTGGATATGTTAATGGAATATGAAATATATTCTCAGTTTCTCTGCTCAGCTCAAACCATGGTATTTCAAAGAGGTTCTTTTGCACCTGGTTCAGAAAAAGCACAGCTAAATGTATTTGATTCTCTTTATATATATATATATATATATATATATATATATATATATATATATATATATATATATATATATATAAAGAGAATATATATATTGTTTTTCACATATAAATCAAAACAGAGAAAGAACGAGACAATTATCATTATGCTTGTCTATATCCGTTATCTAGTTATCCACCTCCTATATTTCATCCTAATATATCTTTAACTGTGAATTCTGTTGTATCATATACTATTACCATTAATATTACATTACATTTGATCATTATACTTATTATTCATCCATTTGTAGAAGGGATCCCATGGTGCGGAAAAGTCTTCTTCCATTTATCCTTTCATTAACGAAGTTAATTTGTCCATTTCTGCAGTTTCCATTACTTTCACTATTAACTCTTCTTGCTGAGGAATTCTTTGTTGTTTCCAGTATATCGCTAATAAAATTCTGGCTGCTGTTACTATATGGATTATCAAATGTTTCTGTTCTTTGCTCATATCCAGCATACAATTTAATAAAAAAGTTTCTGGTTTGAGAGGAATTGATATCTGCAAAATAGTTTGTATTAGTTTGTGCACCATTATCCAGAATCTATGCGCCTCTTTACAAGACCACCACATATGAAAAAACGTCTCTGTACATTTTTTACATTTCCAACACTTATTTGACATAATTTTCACATTTTAGCCAATCTATCTAGTGTTAGATACCATCTATGGAACATCTTATATAGGTTCTCTTTAAATGTAGCAGATTTAGTTATTTTAATATTCACTTTCCATATCTTATTCCACTGTGCTGGGTCAATATTATTCCCTAAATTCCGTACTCATAAAGTTTTACATTTCTCCACCCCTTCATTTTCTTTCATTTGCATTAGGAAGATATTTTCTTAATCAATTTTTCATCTGAGTCACATAGCAGTATTTCAAAGTCTTTTTGTTCTAGATAGAAACCTCCAATTTTATCTTTATTGTATCTGGACTCAATCTGTGCTCTTGACCACCAGTCCAAATAAATATCTTGATTTTGCAGTTCCTCTTTCGTTTTTAATATTCCTTTGTCATCTAACAATTCTTTATATCTAATAATCTTATTTGCAGAACATACATTTGGTTGTGTAAATGCCTCTAATGGGTCTTCACATATATTTGCGGTAAGTTTCTTTCGCATGTTGTTATAAGGGATTTCCTTATCAGGTGATTTTTGAAATATTTATGTCCAGCCGTCTTCCCATACCACATAAATGCATGCCATCCTAGCTGTAGATCATGACCTTCAAGGGCTAAAAGTCTTGGATTTTCCAATAGGTTCCCATCTCTCATCCAAACTAGACAGCACGCTTGGTAATAGGTTTCCCAATCAGGTAGCGCAAAACCAGCATTCTCTTTCAAGCCTTGAAGTGTTTCAATTTAATTCTGGGGGTTTTTCTTTGCCAGATAAATTTGCTTACACTTTTATTTAATTCTTCAAAGTAAGACTTGTTAATACTTATCGGGATGGTTTGATATAAAAATATTGTACGTGGTAGTATGTTCATTTTAATAGTTGCAATCCTTCCCATCAGTGAAAGTTGTAATCTTTTCCAAATCTCCAGGTCTCCTTTTATTTCTTGTAATAGCTTCACATAATTATCTTTCATTAGTGAGCTACATTTCAAGGTCAAGTGTATTCCAAGATATTTTACTTCCTTTTCTAATCGAATTCCTGTCATTCTAGTCAATTCTATTTTTTGTTGTGTAGTCTTTTTTCGTTATCATTTTTGTTTTTTGGTAGTTAATCTTCATTTGTGCCAACGATCCATAGTCTTTTATCTGTTTTATTAATTGTTCTATTGATTCTAATGGTTCTTCTAATATGAACAGTAGGTCGTCTGCAAATGCTTGTAGTCTATATCTATGTCCTCTAATGTATTTGATTCTCAAAGTTGGAGCAGAAGCATATTTCTACCACAGTTCTATTATTCTTTTATCTTAATTATATTTTATCCCATTTGTCTATTTTTTATTTTTGTTTTTTAAACATTTATTCACTTTCTTTTTCTTGTGGCTTTGGGATGTCATTATGATCCCCTCTTGGGTGTGTTCCCTCATGGGCTCAAGAAAGTGTGCCATTATGTTCTGCAATAATATTTCAGTGCATTTTGGCTAACCATGCGTTTGTTTGGATAATGGCTCAGAATGCTTGGCTAAGTTTTTTTCCACGGGAGCTAGCCATGCACTGCCTGATAGTTCTGTTAAGCATTCAGGAGAACTCAGAGCAGGTGATTCCTCCCAGCTGAATGGAAGGGAAATAGTGTGCCTTTGAAAAAGAGCAACAAAGAACAAATTGATTAGGTCATGCCGAACAATTAAAAATCTGGGATGGCTAAAAAGAAATCAGTTTATTTCTTTAAAAGCAAAAGAGAAAAAAGGCATGCAAACATTTGTTCTGAGGGAAACTAAGTTTGCAGTAATATGCATTGGTCCATTGACTGGACTAGTGGAAAGTAAGTATCAAAAAGATACTTCTACAAAGATAAAATCAATAGTACTGTTTCTTGTTTGCCATACAGAGAAAAGCCAAAAGGGACGAGCATAATTCCATTCTAAACACAACTCTAGAAGAGAAAGCCTTCCCCCAGTGCTTCCCATATAGGAAGACATCCCATATAGGAATGTTTTAAACCCAGGTGGCAAAATATGTATGTTAATAAACAAGCATTAAACTAATGTAATAATGGGGGGGGGGGCGTGGCTTTGGCTCCAAGGGAGAAGGACGCTTGGAAAGTTAGCTCCATCCCTCCCCACCCTAAAGCCTCAAAATATGAGCAAACAAAACCTTGAGAAGGAAAAAATGAAGGCAAACACTTAAAAAAAGCTTCAGGAATTCTTCCCAGCCTTGCAGCAAGCAACAGAGAAGAAAAGTGCAACATCCAAAATGGCTGCTGAAAACAGCAAGGGTAAGAATAAACTACCCAACTTATCTGGCTCAGCAGACCCAATACTAGCCAGAATGCTTGCTCAATTGGAGCAAAAAATTATGAATAAAATCTCAACTATTCTTCAACCCTTTGAGGAACAACTTGCTGAAATAAAATCGGCTATAGACAAAGTAGCACAAAAGGCTAATTGTGCCCTTATATTAAGCAATTCACTGCGGTTTTACAGTTTTAGCAGTTTTACAACAAGAAAATAAACAGCTACAAGAAAGACTATTACAATTGGAAATCCAGACAAAACAATCTAACCTTAAATTCAAAAATTTTGATGAGACGATATTTGATAATGCAGATCTACCCTCCTTTTTAGAATCATGGCTGTCACAGCATTTACAACTTGAAAAGGGAGCAACTCCTATAATCAATCACCAAGGCTTTTCACCTGGGCTCACAAAATAATCCAAAGTATAATAAACCAAGAGATATATTAGCCACAATCCCAGACTGGAATACAAGGAGCAAAATACTAGAAATAGCAAGAAATAAAGGATCAATCCCCTATGAAGGGACATATATTCAAATCCTTACAGACTTGCCATCCACAATATTAAAGAAAAGAACTCAGATCTACAACAGAAGCATTGAGAAAAGCCCAAATAAAATATAAATGGACTAATTATACAGATCTTCAAGTCAAAATACAAGATACAATCTACCAAGTTTTAGAACAGGAAGCTGGAAAGACATTACTGCAAGATCTTGGCATTGAGACTTTTTCAATCAGAGATAGAACATCACAGAAAAGAAAAATGCTCAGTTCGTTATCACCCTTTAAGGAAAACAAGACCCAAGCAAGACACATTTAACAAGAAAGAAAAAAACAGACTGATACGTTAAAATCCAAGTTGATAGCAAACTAAAATATCCTGTAAAATGTTATGACTGTAAAATGCATATATGTAATACCAGATTAGAGGCATGGTGGGGAGGGAATGGAGCTCACAGACTGGGCCCCCAGTTATTTACAGTTCTCCAAGTTGGTAGTAGTAGGCCAAATAGTCTATAGGGGGTTACTCTTGGGCTATAGAGAACTGTTATTAAGCAACTTAATTAATCCATATAGCACTATTTAGTAAAGTAAGAGGGGACAGAGGGAGAGCGGAGGGGAAAGGGGGTTAATTTAGCAAGGTTTATAAGGGTTACAGTAATGAGTATATATTATCGTTGTTGGTTCTTCTATTAATATCTGTAATCAATGGGTAAAAGGTTTGACTTCATAATAATACTTATTTAATCATTATTATATATATTGAAAATATCTTCCTTAAACAGTATTTTTATTAATAATCTAATCATTATCAAAGTAGTTCAATCATCTATGTTTATGATATAAATCCTCTATAATAAGGTTAAGATTTAAGTTATCATTTAGTATATCAACCTTTAATAGAAATTCAAGTTGAAATACTCATTTGTAAGAAAATTCATGGTTACAAGGGCATGTAAATTATTATTAATATGTAACAGAAGATTTCTTAGTTATCAGTGTTTAATGACTTTCTCTCAATGTTGTAACTATTAATGTGCATAATTAAATAAAAACTTTTAAAAAACCCTAATGTAATAATAGCACAGAAGAATCACTTGTATCTGGATTTTTGGAGAAAGAACTCAGGGCAAGATGAATCATAGCTCCTGGAACATTAAAGGGCTACAAAGGAATAAAAACATGTTTGTGCAATTCTAATTGTTTGTAGATACATTAAGATTTGTTGACATTGTATATAAAGCACAGAAAAGTTTTGTTCTTGACCTGTTCTTGCTGTAGTGGTCATTGTCATGATATGGCTTTGTTAATTTGCTCATCCTGTGTTCTTGACGAAGCCAGAAGTTGACAAAATTGGTCTCCTTTTCAGCTGTTCATTCCGTCATCAGACTGTTGAATCAAAGAACCTGCCTGTGAACTGTGTTTATTTTGAATGGTAAATGGTCAGAAGGCATTTGATATGTGTAGTTGTTCTAAGCTGAACCCATATAAAATGGTACTTTCACATGTGAAACATTGTTTTTCCTCATCATTGAGGATCCACCAGCAGCCCTACATCTTTATGACTGAGGAGAAATATCTTCCAAGCTGAAGGGTCTATCTAACCTTGAGCATAGTACTATTCAAATTAAAAGTTGTGGGCTGCTGGCAACTTCATTATTTTTCTGATAATTGGATATGATACACTTACTTGGTTGTATAAATGTAAGCATATAATACAATGGCTTGAAATGTACATGATTCATTGCTGACACTGGGCCATCAGAACAAGATACATTCTCTCCAACAGAGCCTGTTCAACAATATCACATTGGGGGAAAGACTGAAATAAACAGGAGGAAGCTATTGCCCAAGGCATTTTTTTCTGAAACAGCTTTGAATGATTGTGCATCCAGGACTAAACAGTGCATTCAGTTATTGAATCCAAATGAAAAATGGACATATGGTTATTCTGGCTCAAAGCCTTCTTGACTACATTGAAGGACAGAAGATACCTAAGGCATGGTGCACCTTGTAGGGTGACCCAGCATTTTGGCATGGAAGCCAACTATGCCTATTGCTTTTATTTAAAAATGACAACAGAATATCAGAATGAATTCTATAGGGATAATGTTCTTAGCAAAGTAACTTCCATAGTTAAGATGCACTGCAATGACATAATTGTGTGCTGTCATATTCTAGGAGACTGAGGGCAACTAAAGGCATTGTAAAAGGCATGAAGTAGAGGGCTGCAGTTAATTTGAATCAGATATTTAGTAATGTGCTGTTAATACCATATTATTTATACAGATCCTCATGAAAGAAACAACACAGTGGCTACTACTATTGTTGAAGCTTTTGTGTAAGCATGTTGTTCTCATTATTCTTCTTACTTGGGAAAATAATTCCCAAGATGAAAAATTTCAGCCCCAGAAGGAACTATTAGAAATTACTTTTGAAATCCTAAGTTTGGAATCTTTTTTCAACATTCACTTGTATGGGTTGTCCTACTATTCTTAAATAAGTTGTATTGATAATATAAAACAAAGATATAGGTTGCCATCAGTGGGAATGTACAAAATACATGTATGCAGAGAGAACAAAGAAATAGGGTTTTTGTCTGTCTGACTAGGCAGACAAATATATGAAGGCAGCTTCATATATTCTAAAGCTGTAGGGCTATCCTTTTGGCATCGGATGAATGCATACAATTTAACCCTCTAATAAAAGAAAATGCAAGTTTAATTAATAAAGTTGCTGTGGTCTTTATGAAATATGACATTTAAAAAAAAATCTAGCCATGTCTTCTCCAATCTAGCCAGTATTCTAAAAGAGCATCACTATATTTTGTACAAAACAAAAATAATTTCCATAATCTATTGTTAAAAAATATCTTTATTCTCCTCAGACAGAACTGTTCTCTCTAGAAAAGAATGGTGGAAGGAAGAGAATAGATCTGAAGGATATGGAATTACAGTTCATGAAGAGAAGAAATACACAAATAGAATAACCACAAAAGGATTAAGACTGTTGCCTTATATCCTTGCCCTCACCCATGCTGCAACAGCAATGCCTCAAAACTGAATGAAGTTGAGAAGACCTTCACTGCAGATCAACACTGGCAACATGGGGGGAGGGGTGGTGATGTGGATGCCTTGGTATTTTTGATGGCATTAGCTTTCTCAGCACAACAAAGCTAATCATTTTATATTAACAACCTTTGTGTTGGCCAGTAAGGCATAATTTTCTCTTCATTTCTTCACAGGCTGCTGCTGTAACATAACTGTTAAATTAACACTGTGCTGAACAAAATGGTATATGCAAAACATGGGCAATTTACATAGAAATCTCCATAATCCTTTACATTAAAATTTGACTGTTACAATCCCAACACCTTTTAGAGGTCATTCTAACTGAGTTAAGCCCCTTTTAGGAAAGGCTGCAGCAGCAGAATGCAGCCCATTTTTCACAATACGTTCACTCTTACACTGGTCAGCCCCTGGCTGCTGAACCCTCATTTAAAATGCATTACATTCTCTAATTCATTATTTAAGGCTAAACTTGACTAGCTGGACACCAGTGTAATAAACCAAGTTGAATGAAGTGGGGGCGCAAAACCCTCCCAGCATATATTAATATTCTATTAAGTAACTGAGGAATGAATGAAGGTTATGGAGAAAGACTGGGGCTTATGAGTAAGATGCTGGCATTAAGAAATTTGGGATCAATTCCATCTCCAACACAGTATCTTCTGTGACCTTGGGAAAGCCTCTTATTCAGTAAAAAGGAGGGACACTCCATCACCCAACACTTTGTCACACAACCTGCTTGCAGGTAGAGATTAAAAGACTGGACTATTTGACATGCTTTTCATCTGTATCTAAATGGCTTAAGCATGTCTGATTGTAGGGGGAAAGATGACTGTGCATGCACAATTGTTTTTAAAACTTTAACATAACTAAAGGAGTGGTGTCTCAGGGCTTGTTGCACTCATATGCAATATTCTTATGCCAGTGTATGGGTACCTGCATTGACAACTAAAAGGAAAGGGTTGGTTTTCTTTTGAACTGATTTGTTAGTTGCTCACATAATTTTTTAAGCAAATGTGCATGGCCACCGATAATAGATGCCACTAACAACATAGGTACAATAACAGGCAACATGTTGGTCATTTGAAGGTTGCATTCATTTGGACAGAGTGCATGAATTGTGAGAGATACTGTGCTCAGCAATTAGATCACTTTAATGACGCAACCATAACCCTAGGAGATATGTACTTCTTTTCTGGTATCTGAGAAGATTTAGTTGTGGCTATGCAGCTGAAAAAGTAGCCTCTAGTTGTAACATACAAGTTACAACTTATTTAGCAGGGTATAACCCAGCCATGACCCTGGAGGGCAGGAAGCTACTGTACAGATACAAAGCTATTTAGCACACAAGTAAAATATATAACAATCGTGGATGAAAATAAGATATATGATCAAAGTAAATTTGGCTGATGAGCATATTGTTCTCAACAACATCCCCAGTAAAAAAAAAAAAGGATTTGTATATCTCCCTAGTTTGAAAGATGTTTCTAGTATGTTTTTTTTAAATCTGATATCTAGCACCGTCTATTCTTTTCACTTTCAGGTTGATCAGTGAAATGCATCTTAAATTTGTTACACTATATTTGTAAGAGGTGTACATTGAGAAAATTTTTGTTTCAGTTTCAAATCTGGGGTTTTTAAACTATTTATTGTTTGTTGGTCTTTTGTGGTGGGGCATTGCTGGTTCAGCTCTAATCCATTTATTTTTGTGGGTTTTTTTGCAATGAGGCCTTGAGGCTCTATGGGACATCTATTTTTGCTGTTAATGGCACCAAAATTGTACAGAACAGAGTCCTCTCTCTAAACCATTTACCCACCGAGTTTGAGTACACATAACAAGAGGTTTTGTCTTTATAGACCTCAAAGAATACTTGGGAAAGATTTCAAGGCAAGTGTTGGCTATGTGCATGCATAGTGTGCTTTTCAACAGTCTCTTCCACAGACAGCAGCGACCACCACATTTATGAGCTTCCATAGCAATGGTTCCTATTAAAATCCACATCAGTATGTTAAATTGGATGCCCTAACCAGTCATTGATGTTCAAACATGGTTTTGAACTAAGATTCTTCAAGGGTGATTGCCAAACATCTAGGCAAGAAGTAATCCAGAAAGGAAACTTAGAAACAACATAAACTGGAGTGTTGGAAACAACTATTGGTTTTTTTTTTTGCAAGAATCAGAGACAGTGGCACAAGCAAAAGCCAAACTTAGATCCAAAGTGAATGAATATAGCAAGGTAGCTGAATCCAAACTACATAGAAAGACCAGACAGACAAAGTGAATAATAATTTTGGGAAAGGTTCTGACTTCAATTATAGGTTTTAAGAAATTGAATAGAGGAAAAAAAGACTCCCCACTTCCCAGGCTTGGGAAGGGGAGAAAAATCCAGGATAACTCATTGGGAAGCATCTTCATGTTCAGAAAGAGTGGTGGAGGAAAAAGTCAGGCACCCCAGGATACTATTATCCATCTGCGATGTTAGAAAGAACATATGAGGTGCTGTGGAGGCATTGGGAGAGAGACTGTTTACTTGTACCAGTTACATATTTAGCATGGCTTAGCCTGTAGTGGTGAAGCCAGTCCCAGTCCCAGCCCTATGGCTGGTGTGGAGGAAGTGGGGAAATAAAAATAGAAAAGACAATAAATACAAATATAATAAAAATGAGTAACTTTTTAAAATGAAAAAGAACAGGTTTTTTTGTTTGTTTTGTATCTACACTGAGGCATGTCTACTCTAAGTAGGAATAGGCTACTAATATCAATCTGTACTTGGCATAACCCCAAATGCAATCAAAATGCATTCCATATTTATTGTAATACAGACGACTGGTGTTCAATTAAAGCAGCAAACAAGAAGAGTATTGAATGAAATAAAGGCTCTTTCTGATTCAAAAAGGGAAGTAATTACATTTGGAGAACCCCAGAGAATTCCTATCTTTACTATTGCTAAGAAGCAACAGTAGAAAAGAGCAAGAATACAGTAGCACCTATAAGACTAACAAAATTTGTGGTAGGGTATGAGCTTTCATGAGCCACAGCTCAACCCCTCCCCAGTCACCTCCCCCCCCCCCGAAGAGAAGGAAGTAGAATCATGGAAGACATCAACACCCCCCTCGTCACTAGTAGCCATCTTTTATATATTAAGGGTGCCAAGAATAATCATTAAGAATTAGATAGCTAGCATCGGTATTTTTCTTATAAGATTTAAAAGATATTGCCACTCAAATTTCTATCAAAACTGGTGACTGCCCTCTTAAATCAAGGAGGTCACTGCTCATCATGCTCCACCAGCATAATGGTATAGAAAGGTAATTAACTCTTCTAAGGTCTCAAGGGAAAGGAAGAGTCTTTTGCATTTACAACTCCCACCATTGTAAACAGACCAAACGAGAAGGTGCCATCACAAACATGACAACAACACAGTCGATAGTGATCTGTATCGATATATTGTATAGCTCCAATTTCTCTTGTTCTTCAAAATTTTCAGGATGTAAGCCTCATACTCTTAAGAATTTTCTCAGGATACCACATCCTTTCCACACCATAGGAGTAGTACCTAAGATGTTAGGGAACAGGAAGTTTCAGAAGCTGAACCAAAGTATGCAGATTTCAGTCTCCAGGCTATTGTTATGGCTCTTTAATCAGATTCTCCCCATTTGTCCACCATGTATAGAAACACTCCAACCTCCAATATTAGCCCTAATTAACTCAGAACACCCAACTTGTACAGAGACACATATCAAGAGTCCATTTAAGTGGCTTCATTTATATGAACTATGGTTTGCCTTGGTTTAAAACAGAGTAGTTGGTGCACATCTTGTGCCATTCTTCTTAACTGCACCGGTCATCCTGATGCAAATCTTTCTTGAGGCTTGCAACAAAGAGCATCTGGACTTCCTTTTCCTTCAGGACAGGTCGTATGGTTTTCTCTCACACTTACAGTTAGACATTATAGGAAGACTTAAAATCAAAGCATCATTTTAACTTAGGCTCACTGGTGTATGGCAGAAACCAATTTATTTTTCTTCTGGAGTATGAGCTGGTCAACATTTGCATGTGTCTTCTTTGTGGTAGTCTTCCTAGTGTTTGCCTTAGTAACTGTTCCTTTGCCCTCCCATTCGGAATAAAGAGATGGACACAAGGCTTGGGTGAAACAGGGCCATAAAATGACCGATTTATTTATAACTCATAAACCTCTTAACTAATAACGGCAAGGGTGGAACTAGCGGTACAGTTCGAGCGAGGGGTCAACCAGACCAGCTCCTCAACTGCCTGGGCGAGCACCCCCTGCCCCAGGTGCGAGCCATCCATTGCATGGCTGTAACCCGGCTGGCCAGGCGAGTGGTTCCCCCTATTAAAGCACCATACACCCCAGTCGTAAAGCCCGAGGGAAGGCCTTTTCCAGGGGGTCCCAGGGCAGCCTGCCCTCTTAGCTGGCAGCCGTAAGGCCCGCCAGCCAATCCGAGACAGGCCCCCATTCCCCACCAATGGGGCTGTGCCACCAGGTGCTCACTGGCCCGCTCTGCCTACCCCAACTAACCTGCCAAATGAGTGACACCCTAATTCCCTAACCCAGCAGTACAAGGTAGGCGAAAAACACCCCTCACCAACAGCCCAAACAGATGAGAAGCGAAAAAATTCCTACCTGGCCCTGAAAACCAGCGACCGGCTTATCCTGTACTGCTGAAAGAAGGGGAGTGGAGGGAGGGATGAGCTTGCAAAGGCAACTGCGCCACAGGGGAGGGCAGGGCCGGCCTAGGAATGGCCAGCCACGCCTCCCCAAAGCACCCGGATGCCCGGGAAAATCCGCCCTTTCTCTGGGTGGGAGTGCAAAGCCCGGCACCCGGGTGAGTGCGCAGGCGTGCCCCGGGGTGCCAATTTGCTCTAGTATGTGATTTTGACAAAGCTCCATTTTCTGTCTGTCTTGCTGATGAGAGATTGGAAGCCTGACTTCTCCTGTTGTTGTTCAGTCCCTGTTGTAGTCTAGGCATTGATCATTGCTTTCATTGCTATTCCTTTGTATGTCTAGCTTACTTTAAGAAATCTTTTTTACCATCAAATAAAGGAATAGTTCAGTGATTGCTTTAAGATTGGTAAGGTGATGTTAATTCTTCACTATACTAGCATTTTACAATATATTTTAAAACTTGCCCTAGGAATAAAATAAGGATAGAAAAAACAGCAGGTAAAACTGGTGGCAGAAATTTAGTCAAATTTGTTAATAACCTGGGAAACCTATACTGGATATGGAAGACATAAGCAGAGGAGGAGTTCCATGAATAGTAACCACCCACCCCCAATGAATACCTAATCAATCAGCAAGGTTCACATGGGAGTAAGTGATCCCTCAGATAGCCCAGTAATGAACAATTAAATGGTTTATAGGTCAAAAACTCCTACCAACCGAGATGGCTACATATGGTTTAGGAAAGCCTAGGAAGAATGATCCTCTCACCTGGCGCTCTTTTGTCACAAACCATTGATTAGGCCAAACTTACTAAGCTAAAAATTTGTGACATCGAATGCCAATAAGATTTAATGAAGTCCCCTGGATTCAGGGCCCCTGAGGAGGCAAGATTTAGTATGAAAATGACCTAATATCTTAAAATTTTAGACTTCCCCCTTCACAGGAGGGCTTTTACACTGGCCAGATGTGGTGCCATACCATCAATGATTTTGGAAGGGAAATACAAAAAGACTGCATACTTGGAGAGGATTTGTCCCACCCTCTAGCCGAGGTGGAAACAATGGAACATTTTTCTTTTACGCTGCCCCTTCTATAAAGAAATTCGAGCCAAGGCAATTCTTTCCCTTATGGATAGATCTGTTAAAGAGATGGACAGAGCATGTTTAGATAAACTATTAACAGATGAAACCTCAGCCATTACCAAGGTAACAGCTAAATTCTGCGCTCAGGCAATTAAACTACACAATAAATTTCATTCTTGTTCACTCGAACCCTGATTCAAATCATTTTAGGAGGCTACAACATTGCTGTTGCTTTTAGGTCCCCAGATCCAAATTTTAAAGTGGTTAACCAGGATGTCATATATTTTATTCTCTATTTTTAACTCTATGATGTAATTTTAATCTAGGTACTCTGATACTTAACTGAAGCTTCTCTTAACCTGTATATTGTATGCCAGATAATGTTTTGTTATAAGCTTGAATCTGGTTGTGGATCATAATAAAACCTACTACTACTAGATCAAAAACAGCACTCTGCATTGTACCTAGAAACAACCTGGTAGATGTATTTTTGTATTTAAACTGTGTGCTATACTTAGAATCCAAACAGTCTTGCTAATTTTACTAAATTTCCTAATCTTCTTTTCCTTCATTCTAAAACAATGTCAGTTTGAGAAGACATACTCTTAACATTTTCAAGTTTTTTATTTTTATTGAAGCTTGTGGAAGAGGAATGCATTTCCTTTGATTCCAGTGCATGAAGAGCCTAAAGCATTCCCGACAAGTATTCATCCAGCTACTCCTTGAAGACTGCCAATGACACATAGCATTCCTAGGCAGCTGATTCTACTGCTGAATTACTCTGCAAGTTTTTCCTAATGTTCAGCTGGTACCTTCCCTGTTGTAGTTTAAACTCATTATTTTGTGTCCTATCCTCTGTTGCCAATAGGAACAGCTCCCTTCCTTCCCCTAAGTGACAGCTAGAAGGGTCAAGCAGTCTAGCTGAAGTGGCTAGAGAAGAAAAAAAGAACCCCAAAGTGGGATGGGATCCATAAGAGACACCCCACTCAGGGTTCCCTGAAACCTAGATTCAAGCTACAAGTGACTTTTTTCACCTGTAGAACACTTGATCGTTTTTGCAAGTTTCCCTGGGAACTGAAGTCCCAGTGTCCTTCCCCTCTTTGTTAGAATTGCTGCCTGAAGAGCCAGAGAAAGCTGGCTGCAGCAGCAGCTTTTGCAAATCATTCCTCCAGTCACAAGCCTGCTCTCAAAGATCTTTGGGGGCGGGCAGCTCCCAGGGAGCTGCTCTGGATTTGCAAAAGCTGCTGTTGCAGCCGGCTTTCTCTGGCTCTTCAGGCAGCGATTCTAACAGAGAGGGGAAGGACACTGGGACTTCAGTTCCCAGAAAAACTTGTGAAAATGATCAAGTGTTCTACATGTGAAAAAAGTCACTTGTAGCTTTGCTCTTAGACTCTGAGTCCATTGTCCACTCAATAGGAACATACCATTTGTTTCCCTTAATACTCACACTGCAAGACATGACTTATTTCACTGGTAGTAATCAAATGCAGCTAGGAGGCTTGAACTTCCACCTCCTGAGTAGATCTAGCCTTGGTTTCTGGTGTTCTACCTCAGAACAGTAAACCTCTGTAATTTTATGAGGCTTTCTGGTTATTTTGCAATTCTAGCTGCCCTTTGGGAAGGCTTGAATATGTCAAGCCACATTTTCACCACAGAAGCCCACTTTCACAAGTTCAGCATAGTGATAATACTTACACTGTAAATGATAATAAAGCTGCTCAAATGTACAAGAGAATAAAAGGAAGGAGAGGGAGTTAACTGTGATAAAATCTCTGGGTGACATTTTGTCAATACTAGACAAGAGATTAGTATAAGGCTGCTAGTATTTACACTCTGATTTGATGCTCAGGGCAAAGTTATCATAGCCATCAAAAGACTCGCCTAAAGACTGGTGAATACCACACAAGCACTGCTTAGAATGCACTTTAAATCACTCTATGTGGCAGGTGAATCCACAATGGCAGCTGTTTGCGTGTACCCTACCTGCTTGCTATGGGGATGAAGTGATTTTATCCTTGGTTCTTACTTTAAAAATAGCTTCAGAAAATTCATGTGGCAAAACAGTGAACATAGATGGTATAGTTTGTAGAGTCAGCTGTCAAGACATGCACATGAAAGATGCCTCCAAAGTAGTTATATTGTATATATTGACTCTGGATGCAACAATAAAAGTAGCCTTCAGCAATGTTCCTTCTAAGCTGTGCAGTGTTGTGAGCCAAAAATCTTCGTGAGCAGAAACAGAGACTTGTATTAAAGTTTTGATTGCGCCTTTTAAAAAAATAAACCTATTTCAGTTGACAGACATATGGAACATGCTTATAATTGCTTATAATATTTCATTTGACTATTGCGTAAATTCATTTTTTAGAAGCTCAACTATAACCTTGTAAAAATCTGAGAATTAATTTTTTAACTGTATTTTAGGAATGCTTTATACATTATACCTGGAAACAGAATCAAGTCAAATTTCATTACAGAGACTGTTTTAATTTAACTTCTCTCTTCTTCCTTTCTCTGTTTTCCAGGACTTGAAAACACTGTCAATATTAATACTATTCCCATTAGACATGTGTAGTTTAGTTCTCATTAAGTTCTCCAGGTGCAGCATAAAGCCTCTTTCCACTCCCATCCACCAGATTAAAATGCCTCTCTCCCATTTTATGTAAAATATTAGTTAGCTTCTGTAGTAGACAATTGGAATTTAAAGGGACTTCCGGTTTGGGATCCATGGAGGTCTAACGCAGCTCAGGGAGCTGAGCTGTCTGTGCTGCTGTTTGTAGGGGCTGGAGGGGGGCAAATTGCCCAATAGCCCCCTGTTCTCAGACAGAGAACAAGCAAGTACACTCAAGACCTCAAGAGTGCGTTGATCTTGGGTGTGAGGGGGGGGGTCTACGCAACGATCCCCCATCCACCCTTGAGGTCCCACTCGTAGACAGGCAGCCAAGATCTCTGCAGCGGCTCTGGAGTCAATTTCTGACATAAGACCCTCATGCCCAAGCTTCAGCAACACAAAGAAGTACTTTGAATTGATTGGATAATTGAAGCAGTGATTACAGCCCAAGAGAAACATTCAAGAAGGTAAAGATTGCTACCTCTCAGTACGGGACAGATTTCAATAAGAAATAAAGTGATAAAGAGAATTAGGCAACTGTGATAGACTTAATATATAACTGAGAAAGTTCCGGCATACAAATTGCTAAGAAGTGACTTTTTAAAGAGAAGTGAGAGTGGAAAAATGAATATTGTTTACATACCTGCGGCTTGGAGGAGATAGTGGACTGTGAGAAAGTTTCAGTATCACAAGAGCTGCTGTGCAACGGAGAGGAACAGGAAGTGCGTCACAACCATAAAGAGACGGGCGAGAAGCAGCTTGTAACCAATGGAAGTGGAATATCACCATTTTGAAGAAGGGCAGAGTTTTGACTTCAAGGAAAACGGAAGTAGGACATCTTGGATAAGGGTAAGGGTGGCTGCCTCAAATAAGATCATAGAGAAAAGATGCCCAGCATTTTGGATTTCGTAAACACTAATTTTTGGGAAAGCAATTTAAATTCGGACTTTTAAAAATTAAAAATAAATGAAAAGAATAAATTTGCACCACGGAGTTAAGGAAAAGAGCGGACTCGTGGGAGCGAAGTAAAGCTAGCCCCATGGAAAAATTAGATAAAAAAGTTACAGAGGGAAATAAAGAGATGGAGAAAAAAGTTATGGAAGGAAATAAAGAGCTTAAAGATATGATGCAAGAGATGGTGAAAAATTTGAAGGACTTTAAAGAGGCATTTAAATCGGAGATGGCAGAACTATCCAAGAATATGGATCAAGTCCAAAAAGATTTACAAGTCACACAGCAGAGAGTTAATGCAGTAGAAAACGCAGCTGACACCTTGGCGGATGTGCATAGAATGGAGATGAGAGGAGTGAAGGGAAGAATGGCCGTAGCTGAATGTAAACAAATGGAAAAACAACTTAGATTTCATGGGATCCCAGAAGTTTTGGAAAAATCAACCCAAGAGCATATTACAGAAATTCTGGCAGGTTACCTGGACAAAGAGGAAGTGGAAATAGCAGCTCTTCTGGATGTGGCATATAGGATTAATTCAAAATTTGCGACTCAAAAGAAGCTACTAAGAGATATGATTGTGCAATTTACAACTAGAAGCATCAGAGAGTCAATTGTGAGTAAACAATTCCAGGATCCATTAGAAGTCAACGGGAAAGCGGTGAGAATCATGAAAGAGCTGCCCAGATCGGTGTTGTGGGAGAGGAAAAAGTATAGAGAGCTGGTCCAGATGTTAAAAGATTTGAAAATTAGATATAGATGGGAAATACCTGAAGGGCTGGCTTTTGAATTTGGTGGAGTTAGGAGGAATATCAGATCTGGTCAGGAGATGGAAACGTTTATTAAAGACAATGAAAAAGACTTGCCAAAGAGAGCTAAAATTTGACCATGGAGTGTAAAATTATATCTTGGAATGTAAATGGACTAAATTCACCTTCTAAACGTAAGATTATATTCCACTGGCTTTTAAAACAAAAATGTAATATAGTGTGTTTGCAAGAGACACATATAAAAAAACAGGATGTAAAATATTTAAAACTTGCAAAACTTGGAAATGAATTTGCAGCAGCTTCCAGAAAGAAGAAGAGAGGAGTTGTATTGTATATAAAGGAAGAGTTGCAGCCTAAATTAGTTTTATGTGATACAGAAGCCAGATATATAGCAGTGGAAATAATTTGGAACTCAAAGAAGACTTTGGTGATTGGAATTTATGCGCCTAATGGTGCGAAAGAAAATTTTTTCAAGGATTTACAGAAACAGCTAGATGAACTGACCTATGATCAAATAATTTTGGCAGGTGACTTCAATGGAGTTACAAACTTGGAAGAAGACAAGAAATCTAAAAGTGTACATAAAAAAAGAGGACTTTTGCCAAAATCTTTTTTTGCGGTTAAGGAACAAGAAAGTCTGGAAGATGTATGGAGGAGACAAAACCCCAAAAATAGACAATATGCATTTTATTCAGCAAGACATTTCACACTATCAAGAATTGACATGATCTGGGCCTCCAAAGAATTGGCGGTATGGACTAAAGATGTGGAGATAGTACCTAGGGTAGGCTCAGATCATAATCCGATTATGTGGAGATTTGGGAAAAATACTAAAAGAAGAGGATGGAGGATAAATGAGGATTTGCTGCAGATAGAAGAAAATATTGCGTTGCTATGGAGAGAGACCAAATTTTTTATACAATATAATATGAATAAGGATGTACCAACCTACAAGGTATGGGACACCTATAAAGCTGTGACAAGAGGAATATTAATGGACTTGAATGCAAGGGATAGAAGGAGAAAGAAAGAAAAGAGACATGAAATTATGGAGAAAATTAAAGTCAAAAAGATACAACTTAAGAGAAGACCACAGAAGAAGAAAATATATCAGGATATAAAAATTCTGCAGGAACAATTGATGGCAATGAATAATAAAGAATTGGACTGCAATTTGAAAAAAATGAATCAGAAGTCATTTCAAGGTGCAAATAAACCTGGGAAATATCTAGTTTGGCAATTAAAAAAGTAAAAGGAGAAGAAAACCATAATTAAGATTCGAGAAGAGGATAGAACACTGTTGGACCAACCGGCTATCAGTAAAGCCTTCTTTAAATTTTATGCAAAATTGTACCAAAAAAAGGAGGTGAATAGAGATTCAATAGCGGACTATTTGGAGAAAACGAAGCTTCCAATAATCTCAGAGGAATGGAAAGAAAAGTTAAACAGAGAAGTGACAGAGGAAGAAATAAAAGAAGCTATACAATCAACTAAATTAGGGAAAGCACCAGGTCTGGATGGAATAACGGCAAAGTTCTATAAAATGATGGTGAATGAACTAGCACCTTTTTAAAGAGAGGTAATGAATGAAATTTTGCACGGCCAAAGCATTCCTGATTCATGGAACGAAGCCAACATATCGTTGATTCCGAAAGACGGACAAGATTTGACCAATGTTAAAAATTATCGGCCAATTTCGTTGTTGAATAATGACTACAAGATTTTTGCAAAAAATGTGGCGGAAAGGTTAAAGGGATGGCTGTTGGAATTTATTGCAGAAGAACAGGCTGGATTTCTACCTAATAGACAAATTAAGGATAACCTAAGGACAGTAATAAACGCTATTGAATATTATGATAAGCATTGTGATAGGGAAGTTGGTTTCTTTTTTGTGGACGCGGAAAAAGCATTTGACAACCTGAATTGGGACTTTATGTTTGCCACCATGGAAAAGCTGCAGATGGGAGAAAAGTTCATACAAGCAGTTAAAGAAATTTATAAAGACCAGTGTGCAGCGATTGTAGTGAATGATGATTTGACCAAAAAACTGAAAATAAGCAAAGGTACAAGACAGGGCTGCCCACTGTCTCCATTGTTGTTTATTTTGATTTTGGAAATATTGTTGATTCAAATACGAGAGGACAATACAATTTGAGGCATAAAAATAAAGGAATTCTCTTTCAAAGTCAGAGCATTTGCGGATGATGTAATGTTAATAGTTGAAGATCCAATATACAATATGCCAAAAATAATAGATAAAATAAAGGAATTTGGAGACTTGGCTGGATTCTATGTGAACAAAAAGAAGTTGAAGATATTGTGTAAGAATATGACAAAGCAAAAACAGCAAGAACTAATGGAGATAACGTATTGCGAGGTAACTAACAAAGTGAAATATCTAAGCATTGAGCTGACTGTAAAAAATATAGACTTATTCAAAAATAATTATGAGAAGCTGTGGCTACAAATAGAAAGAGATTTGATAAAATGGAATAAATTAAATCTGTCATGGTTGGGAAGAATAGCAGCAGTGAAGATGAATGTGTTACCACGTGTGATGTTTTTGTTGCAAACAATTCCAATTATCCGAGACTTCAAACAATTTGATAAATGGCAAAGGAAAATTTCAGACTTTGTGTGGGCAGGCAAGAAACCCCGTGTGAAAATGAAAGTATTACAAGATTCGAAAGAAAGAGGTGGACTGCAACTGCCAAATATAAGATTATATTATGAAGCAATTTGTTTGGTCTGGTTAAAAGATTGGATAACGTTAAAAGACCGTAAACTGCTGGCTCTGGAGGGGCATAAAAAATTGTTTGGATGGCATGCCTATTTGTGGTACGATAAAGTAAAAGCGGACTCTATGTTTTTGCATCACTATATTAGAAGAAGCCTTTTCACAATCTGGAAGAAATATAAGGATTATATGGAAGACGGTATCCCCTCATGGGTGGTATCATACGAAGTAATAGATCCGAGAGCTGGTTATAATGAACAACCATGTTTAACTTACAAAGAGATAATATTAATGGAACATAAAATGTTAAAAATAAAAACGGAAGAAGAGTTATCTCCCCATTATGGATGGTTCCAATATAGGCAAATCAGAGATCTCTACAACTCGGACTGTTTAAAAGGAGTAATAAGATTGAAAAATTCAGAACCAGAAGAAGTGATTTTACAAGAAGGTAAAAAAGAAATCTCGAAGATTTATAAAATACTTCTAAAATGGCACACGGAAGATGATACAGTTAAAGTCCAGATGGTGAAATGGGCAATAAATTTTCATAAAGAAATAATGGAAGCCTGGGAGCATTTGTGGAAAAATACACTGAAGATTTCAACTTGTACAAATATTAAAGAGAATGTATATAAAATGATGTACAGGTGGTATCTAACACCAAAGAAAATTGCGCTAGGAAATACTAATATGTCAGATAGATGTTGGAAATGTAAAAAGCATGAAGGATCATTATATCATATGTGGTGGACTTGTGAGGTAGCTAAGCAATACTGGGGATATATAATTGAAGTAATTAATGAGGTTTTGCAAACCCAAATAAATAAGAATGCAGAATTGTTGCTACTGAACTTGGGAATGGAAGATGTTCCAATGCAGCACAGAACATTGTTATTTTATATGATTACAGCAGCAAGACTTTTATATGCACAGAAATGGAAAGTGCAAGAAATACCAACTATAGAAGATTGGATTTACAAATTGCTGTACATGGCAAAAATGGACAAAATGACAAGAAAACTGAAAGATCTTGATCCAGGAGAATACATTGCAGATTGGGGGAAATTGAAACAATATTTAGAAAAAAAATGGGATGTGAAGGGAGGACTGTGGCAGTTTGAGAACTATTAATTTGTGATTTTAAAAATAGAAGAGAGAAGTAACTTTACCATTAATGGGAAAATTTTAGCTATTAATTAATCTAAGCTAGTATTATTATTAAGGAGACTTTATTAAAATATACAGTTCAAATAGTGACGTAGAGATGGATATATTAATGGATTTGATATAGTATATATAAAAGAATCTCAATATGCTTAGAATAAGAGATACAATATACATATGATTTAGAAGAATATAGTTGAAAATAAGTTAAGTAATAAGATAGGTTAAGGGTTGGAAAGCTGTTGGAAGTCTACAAGGAGGGGGGAGGGAAAGAGTGGGTGTTGATATAAATTAGGTAAGATGGGGAATGTGTGTATTAATTATGTACTCACCAATAAAAAATTTTATTAAAAAAAAAGACAATTGGAATTTAAAGCCATGCCAGTTGTTTCCTTTATTGTGGTCCTCCCTGCAACACACATCTTTCATGTCTCTCTGTGTAAGTTTCCCTCTCTATTTATCTCTTTTCCCACCTTTCTCTGAAACCTGAGATTCTCACTTGGCCCGCTTGGAGGCAAGAGATGTTTGGAAGGTGGAGTCTGAGCTGAGGCCTTCTCTTTCTCTCCAACCCCCTCTGAGACTTCAAATGTTAATAACCTTTGTCAGAGATCCCTTTTTGGAAACTACTCTTCACACTCATCCTCCCCTCTCCCTGTTTGAAGGAAGAAGCAGCAGACAGCCAAGCATGTGTTGTATAATGATTGAAATCAACAATGATGAAGCTAGAATGCTTTATTTGCACCTGCAAATATGTGGAGGTCTTAATGAAATCTACACAAGAATGAGGGATGAAGAAACCCTAGACTATCAGTTATTTAAAGAGAGGATCAGGATTCATTTTGTTCCGATGGTGGAACAAAGTAGAAAGGCTTTCAGAGAGGTAAAAAGCACAAACAGCTACCCAGGAAGTGACTGTAGAAAACCGTTGTGTATTTAAGTCCTAGACCAGAGACTTTACAGGCTCTCAACAAGGTGGAAATATTCTGTTGTCTGGGAGAAGCAAAAATACAGCCTGCAAATATTCAGCTAGCACATGAGATGCCCATGACAGGACAAAACTGGAGTGTGGTGCAAGGGATATTCTACTGGCCAAACATAGGCAATGATATCAGAGCTTCCTTTCAGTCTCACAAAGCATGTCAATTGGTAGGCAAAGCCCAAGACAAAATCAAGGGGCTTTTACAACCAATTCCTCTTGTGACCACAGCCTTCTCAAAAATAGGAGTGGACATTGTAGGACCTCTATCAAACTAACATGGGAAAAGAAACATCTTGACCATTGCAGAGTTGGCTACTAAGTATTCAGAAGCAATGCCTCTGAGGGACATTGAGGCAAAAACAGTTACTGAAGCTTTACTGTCAGTATTTGCAAGGCCAGGCTTTCCTCAAGATACAGTCACTGATTTAGGAACCGTCTTTATGTCCCAAGTCATGAAAGCCTGCAGCAGCTCATGAAAGAGCTGCTGCAGGCTTGTGGCATCAAGCATATCTCTATGACAGCATATCTCCCATATGCAAACTGCGTCAATGAATGGTTCCATGGCACATTGAACCACATGCTGAAGACATATGCTGCCAAACATCTGAATGACTGGGACCAGTGACTTCAGCATCAACTTTTTGGATACAAAGAAGTGCCACAGGAGAGTTCCAGGTTCATTCCTTTTGAGCTACACTTTGGATGTCAGGCAAGAGGACTGATGGACTTACTGAAAGAAGCTTGGATGAGCAAACTGGACCCCGAGAACTGAGATGTCATCATCACCTACCTCCAAAAGCTTCAGCTGCTGCAGAACATGCATCGAGCCCAGCAAAAGCAGAAGACCTAGTATGACACCAAAACTACAGATCAAATCCTTGTGCTGAAGTCCAGCAGAAAACACAAACTTGAAGTGGCTTGGGAATGACCTTTTCAAGTGGTGTATAAAGTTTCTAATGTAAATTATATGGTGAATGTGAATGCTGAAGGGGGCAATGTAAACTGTTCTTTGTTAATATGTTGAAATCATATTATGACTGAAGTAACCTGATATTTACGATCAGAAGTGGGAAGAAAGATAAGATTGATCTGTTGGGTTGGGTTAAGATCACCAAGGGAAGCACCATATATGAGGTAAAGTTTGCCCCATCCCTTGCAAAAGACCAGCGAGAACAGATTCAGGCTCTCTTGGTGAGATTTCAACCTATCTTTTTCTAATTTCCCTGGTAGAACTCAGCTAGCCTAACACAAAATTGATACCAGTGAAGCAAGTCGCTCTACAGTGGCTTGCAGTGGGAAGAAAAAACTATGAAACTAACAAAGCATGATTCCCACACTCACTCTTTAGAATTGTAATTCAACAATATGCTATATATATATATATATATATATATATATATATATATATATATATATATATATATATATAAAGTGCTATATATATATATATATATATATAAAGTGCTATATATATATAAAGTGCTCAGTGCTTATCATAAATAGTACAACATACATCTGAAATTTTCACAATTCAATCCATATAGTAATACGGACTTGGAACCCTGAGCTCTTCATGGAAATCTGAGTGATGTAAAGCTACATGCCATTGTGTGTTGCTACAAGTTGTTTTATGATTGAAGAGAGTGGAGAGCCACTGGAGGAAATAGTAAGTAACAACCTTGGTGATTTATATGAACTGCATTTTATGCAGACTGTACTTTCAATTTATTTATTGCCAGTTAATATCTAACACTAGAAATAATTGACAATCATTGATTTTTATGTATTGAGTGAGTGTGGGAATTGTGCTTTGTTAGTTTCACCAGTGAAGCAAGGCCTATCGGCCTCCCTCTATACAGGGTAACTGGCCTGAATGCCACCATTATAGAGAAGGAGGTTAAAGAAATGTTAATGCTTGGACTGATTGTATCTTCAGAAAGTCCTTGGGTCTCCACTGTTATATTCGTACTGAAACCAGACCAACACTGTAACATTTTGTGTGGACTACATGAGATTGAACAAGGCTTACCCAATGCCCAAGGTGGATGAGCTGGTGGAAACAATTGGGGTTGCCCACTTCATCTCCACCTTAGATTTAACAAAAGGGTACTGGCATGTGGCTATGGATCGAAAAGACAAACCGAAACAGCATTTGTACTAGGAAGGAACTCTTTGAGCCTTTGTAGAACACCCCCATCACCTTCCAGAGGCTAATTGACAAAATGTTGGCAGGCTGAGAGAGTTTGCTCTAGCCTACATAAAAGATATTGATATGTTCAGCCAAACATGGGAAGAACACCTCCATCAAGTAGCTATAGTTTTCCAGAGCATAAAAGAGGCTAGACAGATTGTGAAGTCATCCAAATGTCAGTTTGCAATGAACCAAGTAAAGTACCTTGGGGATGTATGGGGAGGAGGTGAAATAAAACCTGACTGGAGTAAGGTTCAAGGAATTCAAGAGTTGCTCAGACCCAACACCAAAAGACAGATAAAAACATTTATAGAGGTCATAGGATATTATAGAAGATTTATCCCAGAATTCAGCACAATCGCAGCACACTAAGAAAACATATCCAGACACTGTATTTTGGATCCCAGAATAGAGATGGGCACAAAATGGGAAAAAACAAAACGAACATTTCATATTTCATCGTATTCCATGAATCACAAATCATGAATTTTCACAAAATTTTCCCATTTCATGAAATGATTTGTTAGTTTCACGATTCGTCAAAACCCAGGGCACTTCAATGGCCCCCTTCACACCCAGAGATGCCAAACTTGCAGGGAGACTTCAGCAGGCTCTCTCCCACCCACCCTCACCCAACAAGCCAGCAAGAACAAAAGCTCTAAATAAGAATATAAGCAAAAAAAATTAAAGAAAAAATAAGGTAGGCCTCAGTCAAGCTAGGCCCCAGAGCCAGGCAATGCCCTGAGACTGAGGTTGGGTGAGGTGGAGGAAAGAAGGCACCCTCACCCAATGACCTTCCCAGCAAGACCAAGAGCTGAAGATAAGAAAGAGGCTTTTCAGTCTCTTTTAAAGCAGCAGCAAATCCAGCCCAAAGCTCCCAATTCCACTCTCTTACTCCAAATCCCAGCAACAGGTCCTCCCTCTCTCTCTGTCTACTGGAACTGAAAAGCACGAGGCAGAGAGCTGTGCCTTATATAAGAAATGCTCACATAAAGCAGAACAGGAGGTCTCTGGTTGGCAGACATTTGCCTAACAGGATTTGGAGGGATGAGATTGGTGTTTCCATGGCTACAGAAGGCCCATCTCTTCAGTTGCCTAGAGGATTAACCCCCCCTGCTCCTTGCTGTATAGGGCAGAATGGAAGCTCTCCAGTTGGCAGGGAGAGCTGCCTATCAAGGTTATATGGACTAAGATTGGGGTTTCAAATGGCAACAAAAGGCCTGCAGACATTCCAGGCCTATGTTGCCTAGGGAATCAATGGATTGGCACCAGCCTGTCTGGCATCACAAACCATTCACAAATCAAACAAATTGGCCCCCAAAGTCATGAATTTTGTGAAAACCACAGCCCCACGAAACATGTTTCGTGAAACACGAATTGGCCCGATTCATCACAAAATTTGATTTGTATTTCGATTCATCCCCATGTCTACCCCAGAATACCAAAAGACATTTGATCACTTCAAGTCTGTTTTGACTACAGAACCAGTGTTGAGGGCACCAGTCTTCATGGAACCCTTTACCCTGTTTACAGATGCATCAAATATAGGTATAGAATCGTGTTGAGTCAGTGTGGAGAGGATGGACAACAACACTCCATCCTGTCCTTCAGTCGAAAACTGGTGGAAACAGAACAACATCTCACTGTTGTTGAAAGAGTGTTTAGCTGTTTTGTGGGCCATAGGTAAACTGAAACTGTACCTATGGGGGAGAAAATTTACACTATGTAAAGATCACTCACCTTTATGCTGGTTAACCAGGTAAAAACACAAACAGCAAGTTGATTCGATGGAGTCTATAACTCCAAGGTCATAACTTTGACATCGTACACATCAAAGATAATGAGAATGTCATTGCTGATGCACTCTTTAGGACCACCTAAACATTTAGAGTTTTGAGTACTCACGCTTTGTATATAAATTGTAAAAGGTTTAATATTATTTTAAGTGTAAGTTTTAAAAATGTCTAACTTTTGGTGTTATTTTATATAGTTTGTTCACATGCTTAATTCAGTACTTCAGAGAGGCTTGAGAGAGCCTCACATAAAGCAATGTTCTCAAACAGTAAGACACGTGATGGGCTGCACCTGAAAGCCGATTTTCTAAGTGCTGCAATAAGAGAGCTGGGAGGGAAAGAGTTAACTCTTGCTTGGAATAGAGAGCTTGAGTGTCAGGCTTCAAGGAAACTATTTTGTCTGTTACACAATGTGTATTCCGTACTACCAACAACATTTTACAGTCACTAGAAGCTAAGCCCTAAATTAGTTTGGTACTGCAAACATCACAGAGATGTTTAATTTAGTATACTAAATTAAAACCTGGGGACACGGAGAAGTTTTTGGGTTAGGGTTGCCAACCTCCAGATGGGGCTTGATCTCCAGACTACAGAGATCAATTTCCCTGGACAATATGGCTGTTTTTCAGGATGAATGGTGTCTATGGCACTATACCCTTCTGATGTCTCTCCCTTCCCCAAACTCTGTTCTCCCTATTGTTCAATCTCCAAATCCAGGATTTTCCCAGCTTGGTGTTGCAACCCTAACTGTGGTGGAACAGGTGAATGGTTGATTCAATGCCTCAACATTCAGCCCAAATTTCAGTCTAGTTTTCAGTTCTGTAAACCTTGTCACTTTCACAATCACAGTCTCATAAGTCCATTGAAGACATTAGAAAACAATTCTGTTTAATTTCTTACAAGGAAGAAGGAAACCAAACCAATTGACTCATACTGGCAAGCAACACAAAAATAGATGGGACTGCAGTATTTCTATTCCAGTTTGAGGCTGCACAGTACTTTAGCTTGCTTATTTGATCATTAGTTTCAAAACTGCCTATTTACGCTAATTTCTAAGTGGTTGTATATTGTAATTTACAAAATTGTAATTTAAAAAATACAAAAATTACAATATTTGTATCAGACTGGATGATTTTATAATGTTTTTATGTGTTATTATGGAACTATATTTAATAATGGGCTGTGTTTTAAATGGTGTGATTTGCCCTGAGCCCACTTGCAGGGAGGGCGGAATAGAAGCCAAATAAAATAAAACCGGACTCTAATCTAGAGAGCTGGGTTTAATTCCCCACTCCTCCACTTGAAGCCAGCTGGGTGACCTTGGGTCAGTCACAGCTTCCAGTGTTCTCTTAGCCCCATCCACCTCACAGGGTGATTGTTGTGAGATAATAACACACTTCATAAAGTGCTCTGAGTGGGTGTTAAGTTGTCCTGAAGGGCAGAATGCAAATTGAATTTTATTATTGTTGTCGTTGTTACTTTTTTCAATTGATTCTGAGATATCAGTGGTTGGTTTTAACAATGATTTACTGTTTCAGAATAAACTTTTACAAGTACACATGGCTGCTGAATCATTTAAAAATAACAGGAAAATTATTGCTCAGGGTAACAAATGCATATAGGAAAGAGTCAAGAATTGTTACACTCAGTAGCCTGAATACATTATACATTATATAAAGTGCAGTGTAGGAAACGAATATCCCTGGTAAGGTCTCCACTTATGTCACATACGTGAAATGCACATATTTCATCATGTATGCTGGTACATAGCCGTGAGGACAAATATTAGTGTCAACCAGTGATATAAAAAGATGGTTGCAGTGAATTTTGTTACTACAGTGACTTGAAAAATGCAGCCAAAATCATAAAAATGTGTCCTGGCTATAAATATATAGCTTCTGAATCACATTAACAATTCTCATCGCATTAGGGCATCCATGTATAAGATCAAATAAAGAAAATAAGTGGAGTTTGCATGTGTGAAGTAAGCCTAATAAAAGATCATCTTCTCTTACTATTCACATGACATTAGCTGCTACGTGACATGAATGGAGACAACAAGGAACTATTCACATTTTTAGCAGCATTTGTACTGATCAGTTATTTTCCAAGCCCTTTGTTAACACCAGGAGACATAAATAGGATTTGTACAAGAATTACCAAGCTCACAGCATGATTTATTGTCTACTTCAGAGAGTCCATTTCACTGCTGTTTGAACTTCTTTTTGTATATAAAGGGATATTCTTTACTTGCTCTACGTGCACTTTAAGACAAAATGATTCAAATGATACAAGTTATACAAGGAACAACTCAGGACCACTTAGCATTCTGGGCAATTTAGACTCTCTAATAAACATGACAGCTATTCTGTTGACTAGTATGGACATTTCCACAACAATTTTATGGATTCAAAGATAAGAGTAAAATGTATGAGCATATAGCTACTCTGAACTGATTACAAAGCCGATATAGAACCCCAGATTTGGGTAACTGGGTTATTGAGATATCGTGAGCAAGTGCCCTAAAAAGTGAGGGGATCCCCAATTAGGGGTGGGTGAGTGGATCCCCAATTAGGGATGCCAGGTCCCCTTACTATCCTGGTGAGGGGGGGTCCATGTGCTTACCTTGTTGGCATTCCCGCTGCTCCTCATGCATGTGAAGCCTACATGATGACATCACTTCTGGGAAATGACATCATTGTGCAGGAGCATGTGCGTGTTTCTTAGTTGACAATTTTGGGCCACAAACAGAGGCTTGGCCTTGGAAATGGCAGAATAGAGTTTGGGAAAAGACAGCAAGCTGGTGAACACCCTTGGCACAGGTGGGGAATTGAGGTCTGTCAGGATCAGCTGGTGGGCCAGTTGTGAGGACAGACTGCCTGGTGGGGAACCCCTGGACAAGTTGGTCTTCCCCTCAAGCTTCACGACTTGGGGCGGTTAGCTTTAAGGGGGGGATCATTTCACCTGGCCAGCCAAGTCTCAACCATGTGCATTGATGGCTTGCATTCAGGGCAGCGAGGCTCACCCAGGCAGGTCAAGGCAGAGGTCCAGGGGTGACCCTGGGGCTTGACCTGTACTGCTAGTTAGGCCCTTGCCATGTTAGCCTTAATGTTGTTGTCAAATAAAATGGCCCATTTATATCCAAGCCTTGTGTCTGCCTCTTTATTCTGACTGGATAGGGGGCAAATAACCAAACTTCTATATTTTGTATCAATTGGAATATATAGAGATAGTTATAGTTATAGTCTCTCTCTCTATATATATATAATGTGTGTGTGTGTACATATATATAGGTGGCCTTGGGTAAGCCACTCCTCTCAGCCCCTCCACTTTGGGTGAGGCACTAATCTGTCTAGAAGAGTGGTATCTAAGCACAGTTATTATTATTGTTGTTGTTGTTGCTGTTGTTGTTATATATGTATTTATGTCTGTATGTCTGTATGTCTAGTCACAGCTCCCCACTTGCCTTTACTGGCAAGAAGTTCCAGGGGAGCGTTTCTTTGGTTTACATCCCTTTGGATGAGAAAGCACTATTGTCTTCTAAATATTTACTTTATTTACAGATTATAAAAGTAGAGGATAAATGGAGACAAAGAGGCAGTCTTACAGGGAAGTAGATTTGCTACCTCATCAAATCCCCTGAGAGAGAAAGAGACTGAGACCCTAGATCCTAAATTGCCTCAGCCAACTCACAAATCACTCTGCTCTCTTTCTCTCTCTCTGTACCAAACGTCACATGTGCTGACAGACTCCTTCCCCCTTTACCTCTGCTTCTCATTTAAGACCAGAGCTATCAGGAGACCATTTTCTAACAATTATCTCCCACTGAGGAAACATTAACAGTCACTAAAGAACATTAATACGCCTTTTGTCCAAGGCCCAGACTCCCACTGAGCAATGCCTTAGGCAATGGTATTAGGAGAGACCTTTCTCATTGATTAAACAAATTCCAGGAATAATAATAGAAAATTGAACAAATTAGCAACAAAGTATGTTACTGTGTTAACATGCACTGAGTTGAAATACATGATCCTTGACTTGTGAAATGTGAGCAAGTGTTTGCTTTGTTATTTAAAAACTTAATGGGATCATTTGCATTTGTAGTTTGGATTCGTCTCCCAAGTTGGCTTCACTTCTAACCACAGGTGCGATCTATCTATCTATCTATCTATCTATCTATCTATCTATCTATCTATCTATCTATCTATCTATCTATCTATCTATCTATCTATCTATCTATCTATCTATCTATCTATCGATCGATCGATCGATCGATCGATCGATCGATCGATCGATCGATCGATCGATCGATCGATCGATCTATCTATCTATCTATCTATCTATCTATCTATCTATCTATCTATCTATCTATCTATCTATCTCCATGTCATTTATAGTCAGCCTTTCTCAATGAGACTCAAGGCAGATTACATAGTGTGAGATTAGTACAATCAGTATTAAGGACATTTCCATACAGTATCAAGGACAAACAGTGTCAAGGACATTTCCATAAACAATGTCATAGGATTTTACAAAGACATAGCATTAGCAAGGATCCAATAAAAAGTTGAAGAATTGCTGAAACAGAACATAATCAGTTCTAGGACTGACCTTAGATAACATGAAGCACAAGTAGTATATATTCAAAGCAACAAATAATATGCAAGGCAACGTAGTAGAGTCTGGCTAGGCAGATAGATATTAAAGAAGCATGCGTAAACTCACAGTTTAAACACATGCAGACTCACAGTTTAAAACTATGCATGGAAAAGGGACCATACTCACTGAATACTGAACCTTTTTGCAGGTCCAATCTGCACATTTCTAGGCATGTTGTGCTTAATGTCACTGGCATCAGGCTATTCTTATTGTTTAAAAAATGGTGAGTTGATCAGAAAAAAAAAGGATTTGGAAGATGCATCAGCTAAAGTTGGGTACGATTAACTCCACTAAAAAGTGGAAAGAGTTAGGCATGATTAACTTATTTCACTGATTTTCTCTAGATGTTGAGACAAACTAGAACATTGAGGATTTCAGACTAAGGGCCAAGCTACAAGTGACAAATGACACAGGTTGGACACTTGTCACCTTCCCTCAAGTTTTGATGGGAAATGTAGGCATCCTAGTCTTGCAGCTTAGCTCTCCAACTGCTGTCCAACGGACTTTTCAACTGTCACTTGTCCAACATTCCGCCAAGCTGCCTACATTTCTCATCAAAACTTGAGGGAAGCTGTCAAGTGTCCAACCTGTGTCATTCGTCACTTGTAGTTTGGCTCTAAGATCATGCCCTATACTTTTGCCAAATCAGAAGCAGAGTACTAATCAACTTTAAAAAAAAAACTTAATTGTTGTCTTTCGACTCCTCCATTCTGATAGGTCAAAAAATTAACTGTGAATGAGATTATGGCATTTAAAAACATAGGTTGCATAAATAACCAGTAAAATTACCAGCCTTGTTTGGCCCTAAAAGAACTCATTGACTTCAGTGGATTATAGGTTGCATTTTCATTCCAGCCACAGTTGGATTTGATCTTTAAAGGTTTACTTAGATTTATGAACACTCTAAGAGAGTAGAAAATACAGAAAGACATCTGAGGAAGAAGAGTGATGCTACCCTGTTTTCCAGAAAAGAGAACAAGGAATACTTCCAGTAATCAGTTGGCATTTTAGGGACGAAATGGTAGAAGTGTTCAGAAGGGACACATTTTCTTTTTTTTTTTATAAATTTTTTTATTTTTCATAACTACAAAACACTACACCAGACTATCACAAGGAAAGGGAAGAGGGAAGGGACAAAGGGGAGTGGAAAAAGAAAAAGGGGGGGGGGAATGAACTACAAACACTAAACACTACACTTCAATGTTTCCCTTCATACTGTCATAATACAAAAATAGCTCCATAGAATAATGATGGAGTGGTTAATCATACAGAGAATAAACATTTCAAATTCTGATTAAACTTTCCTCCCCCTTCTGGGTCCCGGACGCAATTCTCTCTGTGCAACTGCTGTTGCAATGCTCTCCTCTTCCCCCCCCCCTCCGGCTCCTCCTTTTCTTCGTTCTTGGTGCAGCAGAATTCTGGGTTTTTATTCTCAAAATCCTTTAGTTGATCTTCTGATAATATCTTATAGGCCTGATCTTTATATCTGAACCATATTCCTTCCGGGAATAACCATTTGTACTTTATTCCATGGTCCCTCAGAAGAGCTGCAAACTTTTTATATTTAAAACGCCGTTTCCGGACTAGAAATGGAACGTCCTTCAAAATCTTGACTTTCAAACCCATAAAGTCCAAATCCGCATTGTATGAGTTATATAGGATGGTGTCCCGAATCTTTTTAGTTGAAAAGTCAATAATGATCTCACGAGGCAACTGTCGCTTTGTTGCATATTTTGAAGAAGCCCGACGGACCTCCAAAATGGCGCTTTTAACCTCTTCTTTAGTCGTCCTCGCGGGTGTCGCCAGTAGTTCCGAGACCAAATCCCACAGATCCTCATTTTCCTCCTCTTTCACGTTTTGGAGACGCAAAATTGTCTGCGTTCGTTCCACTTGTAGCCCGATCAGTTGGTTCTCCACCAACTTCAACTCCTTTTTTGTAGCCTTCACAAGTGACGCACTTTCCAGAGCAGACTTTTCTGCCCCCCCCGCTGCTGCCTTAATGGTTTTCACCTCGCTTTCAATTAAGCCCACCCTTTGATCAGTTTCGTTCAGCTTGTCAACAAAGGGTTTTATAGCTTCCACCACCGCCCTGCGCACCAATTCTTCGAGCGACTCCCCTTTCTGCAAGGTGGCCGAGATTGACTTACCGAGAGCGGGACTTTGCTTCTTTGCTGCCATTTTGGGGGGGGGGGGCGCCAACAAAATTCTGGAACTCCACGAAGGGGAAGAGTGAGTCTTCTTCAGATCAACCTCTCCTTCACAAACGCTTGTAGAACAGAAGGGATTCGCTTGTTTACAGGCTTCCGCCTGTTTCTTTTACTTGCCGTTTCTCGTTGCCCGGCGGCACTCGAGGCGCCGCGCACATCTGCCGGCCTCCATAGGGACAAACGGGCAATTCCCTCCCCGCATTGATTTCGGGGAGTTCTTCCCGCCGCGTCCCGGACCCTGGCTCCCTCCCTGGGAGTCCTGGGGGCTAATCCTTGCAGATCAGCCGCCCGGTCAGGGTGCCCGGTCGTTTCCTCCCGGACCAGCCGAGAGGAGCGTCCGGCATGGCTGAGAAAACGAAACCGACCAGAAGGGACACATTTTCTAAGTGGTTCTCTTTCTTAGTATACACAATGTTTGTATATATACCCACAGTTACTTTAGAAAAACACTTAGCCAGAGGGAAAGGGATGTGTCATGAAAGATAAATTACGCAGATAATTTTCTATTATGCACACACGGCAAAAGTACAAGGGACATATATTTCCTCAGGGATGCACCTCCAAAACAAGAGGCTGGCAGAAAATGAAGAATGAAGAAATGAAGGGGTGGGTGGAGGGATCAAATCAGATGCAGAGCCTGTTCTGGCAGATTTTAGCTCAGAGCTCAGATGAGACTGAATAAGCAAAACACTGCACCACAGGCTGTTTTCCTTCTGATGGAGCTCTGTAGAACTATGTCACTTATTGAGGTCACCACACCCAACTTGTGGCAATGTTTTGACCCCAGGAGAGGCAAACACTGAAGGATGAAAGGGGGGTGGGGAGAAAGAGAGTGAGTTAGAAAGAGCACATGAAAATAGGACTCATGTGGAGATGAACTGGTAGCTGTTTTACCATTTCTGGCTGGTTGCCCTTGCTGCGAGATCTGATTGCCTCAGGCACTGTTTCTCCCATGCTATATTGTCCAGACTTCCTTGGGCATGTACCATATGTCACATGATTTTTGCTTCTTGGAATAAGATAAGATATGTCAAGCTCCACTTCTAAGGGCGTCAGTGCTTTGTGGGGGGGCTCGCCTTCTTAGTTGATCTGCATGTCAGACCCGGTCCAAAGACACGACGGCAACCCCCAGCCACGGCGCAGCCATTAAGGCTGGGTGCCTCTTTTGCTGCCCTGGAAGGAGAGAGAGCAGAGCTCCCCTTCCAGGACCTAAGGGGTGGGCGGAGCTTGCGTGTTTAGGCGCGCACCGCCCGTTTTCCCCCTCAGTCGGCGCCTCGATCTTGGAGCGGAGGGAGCCTTTCAGCTGAGCTCTGAGCTTCGAGGCCTTGGGACGAGCGGCAGCATTTTTGTGCTGCATTTGCAGCAGCGTGGGCGGCAAGCGAGTGGAGAGGCGGCGGGGACTTCCTCGCAGCGCTCTTGGATTGCTGCTCGGGCGGCTTGGATTGCTGCTCGGCGGCTTGGATTGCTGCTCGGGCAGCTTGGCTTGCGGTGCCGCGTGCTCCGCAGCAGCGTCGCTTCTCATCTGAGCCTGTTTGGGGCGCAGCCTTGGCTGGCCTCTTAAGGCCCTCTCTTTCCCCTAGGGAATTGCTTGCGCGCCGGTGACTTTGGGCGCACTTTTCGCCCCGGTTCATTTTTGCCCCGTTTGTCTTTTTAGGGCAAAAGGGGGCTTTCTTAGCCCGGCGGCTATCTTGCTTTCAGCAAGCCGTTTCTGGCGGCGGCCATTTTGGGTGGAGATGGCCTTTTGATTGGGGGGCCAGTTTGTACCTGTGGCTTTTGCCATTGGGGTGAGGGGCCAGCTGGGGGAGGGGTTCCTCCCTTTTGCTGCAAGATTTTGGCTCCCATTGGTATTATATTTGATGGGTATTAGATTCAAAAGTGAACAGATATATTAATAGATTTCTATTACTCTAGGTAGTGAGAGCCTGTGGTAGGGCTGTGTTGGGCAAGAAGGCGGTGCCGCTTGTTGCCCTATATAGGTGATAAATAAATAATTCTAAGGGACAAAAACAAGAATTTGTGGTTGCAATGCTGCCTAAAAAAGGAGTGGGTACCTCTAAAGGTAAGCAACCTGCTAAGCGGCCTCCCGCTAAGCGGGCTGCCCCACCTGTGTTATCCTCGTCTGAGGACGAGGGCGATGATGGTGCTCAGCAGGAGATTTTGGCACACATAGCAGCATTGGAGAGCAGTAGGGGCGTTTCCGCTCCTCCTGGTGCGAGTGCAAAGAGGTCTAGATCCACTAGGGCATCATCTCGTTTAGCTTTTCAGGCAGAGGTTCTTAACCGTTTGTCTGCTCTTGAAGGTGCTGCCCATCAAGCTGGGGACGATGCCTGCAGAGCTGTGAGATTGACCTCCCTTGTGAGACTGACCTCCCTGGAGAGTGGGGGGTGGGGGGTGATGACCAAGCGGGATCTCAGGCGGCACTGCCAGTGGCGGTGGTGGTGGATAACACCGTGGGAGATGGTAAGTCGACTGTGACACAACATACAGCTGCCTGGCCTTTGGGCCAGTGTGGGCAGGCCTCATCTGCTGGCGCTGGTGCCCCAGGGCCTTACCCTTCTTGTAGCTACTGGCCTGCTGTACCTGCGGTACCGCAAAGACCTTTGGAGCCATACGGTAGGACAGGGTCGAGTCTGGCTGTGTCCCACTTCCCTGTAGGGGCATGGCCACAATGGGGTTCGCCTGGCTGGCAAGCTAGTGGTGCTGCCATGCCTACGGCTTCACAGGGCTAGGCTGGACAGCCTAGCTGGTTCTCAGGTCCTGGTTTTCTCTGGCATGGTCAGCCTTATGTTCAGACCCCTTATGGGTCTGTGCCATTTAGGGCTTTACCCTTTGGCGATACTGCATTACCATTGGGGGACCATTTGACCCCGTCCACTCATGATAAGATATTAAAAGGAGAGTACATCGATGTCTTTACCCTTCTCTTCAGGGAACTGGAGAAGAAGGACAAGGAAGACTTGGATGAAAGGGAGAAGGAAAGGTTAAAGTGTAGACGGGTGGATAGGACCTGGTTTAATTGGCTGCCAGGGTTCCTTATATATGCAGGTGTCCTGGCTAGGGCACAGCCTTGGAGGGCAGCCTCGCTTATCCAATATATGGATATAATTTACAAAGGCTATTTGGACTTCAGTGGTGTTGCATGGTTGCAGTACGATGAGGAGTGCCGAATGCGGGCTACCCTGAACCCCAATATCCCTTGGGACCAGATACACCAACAATTATGGTTGCAGGTGATGTCACCAGCAAAGCCTAACTTGGGGGATAGATCTGATAGTGGACACCTGGTCCACAGGGCATCGACTTCTTCTGGCACCCGTGCCTCCGCGGGGCAGTCGATTCAGACACGGCTGCTTTGCTGGGAGTTTGCCTCACAGGCTGTCTGTGCCAGGAAGTCTTGCCCCTATAAGCATGAATGCCCCATGTGCGCTGGGCCCCATGCCTTTACTGCCTGTCCCAGATCCAAGAAGAGGGGAGGGGTAGGCACCCCTGGGGGGGTAACCAACCTCCGTCTGGAAAAGGGTCCCAGCCCCATAAATCTGAGAATTCTCAGTGAGTTGTTGCTGGATTACCCTCGGCGGGATGATGCGATCTATTTGTTGAATGGGTTCCAGTTCGGGTTTTGCATTCCTTTTCAAGGGCCAAGGGCCCCCTTTATGTCAACGAACCTCAGGTCTGTCGTTGGCATGGAGGGGGTGGTTAGGAGTAAGATAGCAAAGGAATGTGAGGCAGGCCATGTTCTCGGCCCGTTTTTGGCCCCTCCTGTGCCATGCCTACGTGTCTCCCCTTTGGGGGTGGTGCCCAAGAAGGCTGCGGGCAAGTATCGCCTGATATACCACCTCTCTTATCCAAAAGGGGCATCAGTGAATGATGCCATCCCCGATCATCTGTGCACGGTCCGCTACACGTCTTTTGACCAGGCTATGCGGGTGGTCAGACGTTGTGGTGTTGGGGCAGAGATGGCCAAATGCGATATTAAGTCAGCATTTCGTCTTCTCCCTGTGCACCGTGACGATTTCGAGCTGCTGGGTTTTGCCTTTGAGGGCCGGTATTACATGGATCGGGCTCTGCCTATGGGTTGTTCGATCTCATGTGCGGCCTTTGAACGCTTTAGCTCATTCCTTGAATGGGCATTGCGTCAGCAGACGGGTTGTGGTGATACCAGCTATTATCTCGATGATTTTATTTTCGTTGGGAGGGCTGGCACTGGTCAGTGTGCGCGCTTGCTGAGAAGTTTTACTGAGCTTTCTCAGCGACTGGGCGTTCCTCTTGCAGAGGAGAAAATGGAGGGACCCGCGACAGTGCTAACCTATTTGGGGACTGAACTTGATACAGTCCAGCAGACCTTTAGGCTGCCAGAGGCGAAGGTGCTAGACCTTCGCAGACGTTTGGCCTCCTTAAAGGAAAAGCATAAGGTGTCTCTTCTCGAACTGCAACAGGTGGTGGGGCACCTTAACTTCGCCTGCAAGGCTGTTGCCCCGGGGAGGGCCTTCCTTCAGCGTCTATGTGATGCCATGTCTTCCTTGAGGCTGCCACATCACAGGCTGTGCATATCTGGGGGCATCCGGGAGGATTTGGAGGTTTGGGAGTCCTTTCTCAACTCGTTTAATGGGGTTACCTTTTGGAGGGAGGACCTATTACTTGAGGCCGAACTCCACATCACTTCTGATGCCTCTGGGGCGACTGGCTTCGGGGTCTATTTTCGGGGGCACTGGTGCGCTGAAGAATGGCCAGCAGATTGGCATGATGGGGTTTTGGACAAGGATCTCACTTTTTTGGAATTTTTTCCAATTTTGGTAGCGATCTGGCTGTGGGGGAGTGAGTTGGCCAACCACACGGTGCACTTTTGGTGCGATAATTTGGTGGTGGTACAGGTGATTAACTCCCTCACTTCCAGATCGCCCAGGGTAATGAGACTGGTTAGGCTGTTCACGCTTCGGTGCCTCCGATTGAACATTTTGTTCCTGGCAAAACACGTTCTGGGAGTGAACAATGGGTTGGCAGACGCTTTGTCTCGCCAACAGATGGAACGGTTTCGCCAGCTTGCTCCCGAAGCCGATCAGCAGCCCTCCAAGATGCCAGTGGAGCAGTGGCACCTTGGGAAGTCGAGGTTCAGTGGGCTATTTTGTTAGCCATTGCCCCCAGCACCCGGAGGTCCTATGACCGCGCCGTTCAGCAATTTGCCACTTTTTGGCTTGGGGCTGGACTGCCCCAATTGTGGCCGATTCCAGTAGAGCACATACTGCAATTCTGTGTCGACCGTAGAGGTAAGGGTTGTGCTCCCAAGACAATCAGAGGACAGCTGGCAGCCTTGGCGTTTGTGAGCAAGGCTCGCGGCTGGCAGGATTTTACAGGGGACTTTAGAGTCCGCAAAATGTTAGAAGGATGGGTGCAGGAGCTTGGAGCTCCGGTGGATGATAGGGAGCCTATGTCCCCGGCCATTCTCAAGGGGTTGGGGGGCCACATGGGCTAGTGTATGTCATTCTGACTTTGAGGCCAAGCTGTTCCATGCAGTGGCTCTTGTGGCCTTCTTTAGTGCGCTGCGGGTAAGTGAGCTGGTGGTCCAGTCAGCTAGTGACAAGTCAAATCGGGCTTTGTTGGCCCGAGATGTTAAGTTGACAAGGGATACGGTAACTGTCACCATTAGGCGATCCAAGATGGATCAGATGCAGAAGGGTTCGGTGGTGCAGCTGGGTTCCTGTTCTGATATGGAGCTCTGTCCTGTGCTTGCACTGAGAGCATATTTGGAGGCTCGTGGGGACGTGCCCGGGGTGTTGTTCCTCCACAGTGATGGGGCTCCCCTTACTCGTTTTCAGTTCTGGGCCGTTACTGCGCAGATTCTTGCCAAGCTTGGTTTGGCCGGTTTTAAGTTTGGCATGCACTCTTTTAGGATCGGAGCGGCCTCGACAGCCGCGTCAATGGGTTATTCTGGTCAAGCTATCCAGAGGGTAGGCCGATGGAGGTCTTCGGTTTACAAGTCCTATGTGCGCCCCCTGCCAGGGCCATTATAGTCTTCTAACTGTTGTCTTTTTGTAGGTGCTGTGGCGCGTCGAGGAAGGTACTCTATCCTTATCTGCGGGCACAGCTTTGTCTTCTGGGCTGCCCACCAAGCTAAGAGGATGGTGTTCGGGTCCCAGCTTGGCCTGAGCTGGTGGGCTACAGTGGAGTGGCAGGGCCGTCAAGGCTTACATTGGCCTGGCCTGCTTCCGCTGTTGTTTGAGGGGAGGTGTGCCCCTCCACCTTGTATTCTCATCATTCACCTGGGAGGTAATGACTTGGGCTTGGTGAAGGGCAAGGCCCTGTCACTGCAGGCACAGGCAGACTTGCAGTTGATAGGCAAGCACTGGCCTGGTGTCTTAATTATGTGGTCCGATATACTTCCCAGGCGGGTTTGGCAGGAGGCCTTGGATTATAAGGCAATAGAGGGAGCACGTTATAAGGCCAATAAGGCTTTGCACAAGGCTTTGGAGACGGGGTTGGGGGTTTATTTGCCCCACCCCGGTATAAGGGCTAATTTGCCAGACCTCTACCAAGGTGATGGAGTTCATCTTTCTTTTAAAGGCAACAACATATTTCTAGACGACTTGCGGTGGGGGTTGCTGGAGGCTTTATGCCACATATGGGGCGTCGAGGCCTAAGCAGAGGCTTGACCTCGTCGGTGGCAGATTAGAGTTGGGATTTGAGAGCAGGCCGGTGAGTACCCTTGGCACATCCTCATTGGTGGGGAATTGGGGTCTGTCAGGAGCGGCTGCGGCCCTACAGCTCAGCTGCGAGGGCAGACTGCCTGGTGGGACCTCCCAGAAAAGTCCTTATCTCAGGCTGTACGGCTTGGAGTGTTTGGAGCTTTATGGGAGGAACCATTCGCCTGGCCGGCCGGGCCCAAGCCATCTCTGTTGGATGGCTCGCACCCGGGGCAGTGGGTTTCGTCCAGGCAGGTTCAAGGAGGAGGTCCCATGGTGACCACTGGCTTGACCTGTACCGCTAGTTAGCTCCCTTTGTTGCCGCTGTTAATGTTATGTTGTTGCTTTAATAAAGTAGCCCTTAGTACCCAAAACCTGTGTCTGCCTCTTTCTTCCGACTAGGGTAGCAAAACCCTGCCGTGGGGAGGAGAGGGGTATACAGCACCCTTTCACCCTCCTTTCCCTGCTGGGGGCATCTCTCTGCTCCCTCGCTCGCTTGCCTCTTGCTCTCTCCCTCATTCTGTCTTGTCCTTGCACTCCTGTCTCTCTCCTCCTCCACACACACCACCCCGTCTGCTCTGCCGAGCTCAGTTTTATGGGGCCACACTAAGGGCATTCCCTGCCCTTTTTCCAGGCTTTGCCCTGTCACTGGGTGCTCTGCTCCTTCTCCTGGAGGGATTGCCAGCACCGCTGGCCTGTCAGTGGCTTCCCTGTATTGGAAGAAGAGAAGCACAGAGGAAGACTTCAGCAATGGGGCAGGGATAATTCAGATATATACACCATGTATATATCTCTAGCCAGTTTCTTCATACCCTCCATGCATCTGACAAAGAGAGCCATGACTCTTGAAAGCTTATGCTACAATAAAGTTGGTTATTCTTAAAGGTGCTACTGGACTCTTTACTATTTTGCAACTACAGACTAACATGGCTAACTCCTCTGGATCTATGACCATTGGCAATGGCAACCTTATTCCTTATCCATTGATGCTGACAACTTTGGGGCAAATGCTTTGCTTTTCAATAAATTTTGGAATAGAGATCAGTGGTTAGGGAGGGGAGTCAATGTGATATTCTCACATTAAGCACCCAAGAGAAATGAACTGGCACACCTATCTGACTTCAATCCTTTTCAGAAGAGAAAAAATGTTAGCTAACTAAAGAGAATTAAATATCTACAGGAAATATCTTCAACTTTGCAAATCACAAAATAATTCAATACATTTTGACTTCAACTGATTTTGTGTATGGTGCCCTTTTAAATGATATTTTTTTCTAATATAAAATTTAAATTGTTTTCTTTACTTCCATGGGACTTGTGTGTTCTTAATACTTCAGACAGAAGTTTTTAAAAGAGAGCTTCATTACTTCTTTGTCCTGGCAGGACTCTAAGTAACTGTAGCACATAGGTGATCCTAAAATAGTTTATTCTGCAAGTATTTCCTCTTCTCTAATCTTAATTCTTGGAAGCACAGGAGACTGTAACACTGTATACAGGGCCAGCGTGCCCATTGAGGCCAGGTAGGCAGTTGCCTCAGGGTGCAGGTAACTTTTCATTCCTCTACTCAGTCAGGGCAGCATATACTTCCCCACAACCTTGTAAGGCAGGCTGAGAAGTACCTCTTTTTCCCCCTTACATCCAGAGACAACAATATGGTTTTTCTATATTTAGAGCCAACATGCTTAACTCTAACAAGATACCTATTCTGATAGACATGGCCTTACCCCCAATGCTGTTATTTCAGATGACGTGTAGAACAACAATCTTCTGTCAGCTCAAATGTGTGAATCTGTTATTATCAGTTATCACCAATCTGCCCCATCTTATCAGGCAATTGCAGCTGTGAGAGCGATGCTGAGAAATAGATCCAGAGGAGTTAGCCGTGTTAGTCTGTAGTAGCAAAATAACAAAGAGTCCAGTAGCACCTTTAAGACTAACCAACTTTACTGTAGCATAAGCTTTCAAGAATCACAGTTCTCTTCGTCGGATGCATGGAGGTTTCTTTTTATCCTCCGTACATCTGACGAAGAGAACTGTGATTCTCGAAAGCTTATGCTACAGTAAAGTTGGTTAGTCTTAAAGGTGCTACTGGACTCTTTTCTATTACATGTTGGTGATGACTTTAATTAAACATTTCAAGCTAACTCCTGCTTAACCTTCTAATGCATTCACGGCTGTGATTATTATGGAGTAGAGATGGGCACAAATCGAATTATGACTCAAAATTCATGACGAATCAGCTGATTCGTTCTGTGGGGAAAACACGTTTTGTGGGTGCTGCGTTTTCCACTAACTCGATGACTTTTTCTGCTGCTTCATTGATTGTTAGGGAAGCCAGACACCCTGGCGTCATTCAATTGATTCCCCAGGCAATGGAGGCCAGTCCTTTGGTTGCCCCTAATCTTAGTCCACAAACCTTGATTGGCAGCTGTCCCTGCCAACTGTAGAGCTCTCATTCTGCCCCATCCAGTAGAGCAGCAGGGGGAGTTGGGTGATTAATCTCTTAGGCAACTGAGGGGATGTGCCTACAGTAGCCATGGGAACATCAATCTCTTCCCCCCAAAACCCTGTTAGGCAGGCCTGTCTGCCAACCAGAGTGCTCCTGTTTTGCTCTATGTCAACATTTTACATAAAAGCCAAAGATCTGTGCCTTGTGGTTTCATTTTCCAGCAGGCAGGGAGAGTGGGAGGAACAATAGCTGCAACTTGGATAAAGAGAGAGTGAATTTGGGAGCTTTGGCCTCGATTTGGTGCTGGAAAAGAGGCTGAAAAGCCTCTTTCCAATTTCCTTTTCTTCTCCCAGTGGGGAGGTGTTTGGGAAAGGGTGCCTTTTTCGCTTCACCCTCACCCCACCACAGTTTCAGGCCTTTGCCTGGAACTTCGGCGTAGCTTTACTGAGGCCTCCCTTTTGTTTCTCTTTGCTTGTCTTTGTTTCTTGCTCTGCTCTTTTGAGGGCATCTCATGCTGTTTTGTTTTTTGGTGGTTTGAGGGGACCAAGGGCTCAAACCCTCACTCTTTTGTTTTCTCTCCTGGATTTTGTGCACTTCTTTGGTGTTGCCTGCTCTTATTTTCTTCCCTCCTTTTGCACATTCAGCCTTTGTTTTGTGCATCTGTCCTCCCTGGACCGTTGTCTGTGTGTCGCTTTCTTTTAGTGCACTCTTTTGGCGCATTCAACTTTTGTTTGGGGCATCTGTCATACAGAAAAAAGGGTCTTCCTGAATGGTAATTGCTACAATGAAAACACTATATACCAAAATAAATTGTCTTTCATTCAATGAAAAATGCAGCATGCAAATATTAATATAACCATCAATATCATTAATGACAATGTTAACAATACTCAACTTTCATATTTACAGCACAGTCTAATTATAATAATATTTCTGTATCAATATAATTTCACATCATCCAAGTCACTCCAAGGTACTGTCCATCAATAACACACAGTCCGGTTTCTATTTCAACACAATATAGAATATCTTTTCATGGGAGGTGTTCTTGCCCTGACGTGCAGTAAGCAAGATAGCCAAGATGTAGAAAACTCTTCTGCTACAAGCAGGGAAGCCACCCCTCCTATTCAGCCCAACAAAATGCTAGCCGATTTTGTTTTGCAGACCTTGCTTTCTCAGGGGCAGTATCATTATTTCCACTTCAAAACTTATTCATTGGATGCATTTGGAAAGGACGTGATGGAGACAATGATGGGCATTGTCTCCATCGTGTCCTTTCCAAGCGTGTGTATTGTTGGGTGAGGGTAGTCGTGGGGGGGGAAGGGGAAAGCTTGTCCACATCACCCATTTTTGATCGCCACCCCTCCTGGGGGGGAGGTCTTGTGGGCGACAGAAACTCCAGCCAGGGGGGCTGTGGAAGAGGCAGAAGATATCTCTCCACCACTGCTGGGGGGGGACATTGTTAAACTTTTTGCGGAGGATGGGGAGGGGTTTGAGGAGGAATGGCAGGGGTTTGTAGAACCAACCGGTCCCTCTACAATCCAAACTCCTGGGACTGTTCCTGACCACAATCCACCCCTCACCCCCTCTTCCCAGTCCAGCTCCATGATGTGGAAGATAATCTTTTGTTGTCCTCCTGACTCACCAAGTCCTGGTCCCCGTTTCACTCAAAGTGGCAGCACTTTCAAGGTCTTTCCAATGACCCCTTCTCAGTGCAGTGTCATCACTGCAATATCCTGGTGTGTAGGGGCACTGACCCTAGGCACCTGTCATCCACCACCCTGCATAAGCATCTGGAGAGGCACCAGCCGAGCATGTTGCTTCCTTCGCCATGCAAACCACTCGGCGGGCAGATGAGGCTGACTAAAGTTCAGAGAGAAGGGGGAGGGGAACAGGAGTCCATGGCCAGCAAGAAGACTTGCCGTGAGGGTGCTGTGAGTGGGAGTGGAACGCCCAGGCAGGCTACCCTGCAGGAAGTGGTCCCCTCGGGGGTCTGTGACAGTGTCCAGTGTACAAGTCAGGGGGAGTCCTCAGGCGGCAGGCACTAGAGCAGTGGCAGAGATGATTGCTGTGGACAGACTTCCATTGTCCATCGTGGAGGCTGTGGGCTTCCGGAGGCTGCTGCATCACTTTGCACACTGGTTCTCAATGCCATCATGGAGGACCATTGGTTGGCAAGTCTTGCCTACCCTCTACCTGGGTGTTCACCCAAGGGTCATGAAGGAACTGTTGGGTGCAAAGGGATAGACCATCTACTTTATGGCAGACCAGTGGAGCAGCCGTCATCATAGTTTCCTCACTGTCACAGTCCAGTAGTGGCAGCCGGAGGATCTCCACTGCTCCAGGGAAAGATCAGGTCCCCAAGAGGTGGTGTTGCTGTTGGTACTGGGCTACAGAGTGCTTCTGCTGCAGACATGGGGGATGGATGAGGACCACACGGGGAAGAATATCACCACCACAATCAGGGCTGCATTGAGGGACTGGGTGCCTGGGGGTGAGCTAGTCTGAGGCTTCATGGTCACCAATGCAGGAAGAAATATGCTGGTGGCTCTGAAAGAGGCATCCCTTGATGGCCTAGTCTGCCTGGTGCATAAGCTGCACCTCGTCATGATGGATGCACTTGGGCTAGGTATCAACATCAAGGCCAGCTGGGACCAATCGACGTTGTCCATGCGTGCATTGCTGGACAGCTGCTGGCATCTTGTATCCCATTTTTCCCACGGCGTGAAGTCTTCCTGTGAGCTGCTCCAGAGGCAGGGGGAGGGGGGAACCCAAGCATCACCTCTACCAGGGCACAGCCACCTTCTGGAACTCCACCTACGACATGGTGAGTCGTCTGGTGGCATAAAAGAACCCTGTGCAAGACATCATGTCCTTGGTGTAAATTTTGCAGAGGAGAGAGGAGCTCAGCCTCACCTCTATGGATTGGCGAGCCTTCTCTCAGATGGTCCATGTCCTGAGGCCATTTAAGGAGACCACCAAGCTCCTATGCTTGTATGAGTCCAGTCCGAGCCAGGTCATCCCCCTGATCCATGGCCTGGACCAGGTGCTGGCCAGAGAGATGGAGCAACAGCACCAGATTGACCCCAGGGTCATGGACTTGGCCACCTGCTTGCATCCTCTTTGCAAGGAGCTGTGATACAGACTGGCCTGCAGATGTGACCCACACATAAAAGGCAGCATAGTCATATGGAATGGAGAGCTCCATCAGTGGACAAGGGACCTGCGCAGAGCGATGTGCAAGTTCCAGTCTCAACTAGTGGGACAGAGAGAAGAGAGTGTGGATGCAGGGATGGAGGAGGAGGAGGCAGAAGATGCACTGGGCGTCCCCAGGCAGAAGAGTCTGCCCCACGATGACCCATCACACTTCTGGTGCTTGGTGGTGGACTGGGCAGTTGGCAGCAGTGGGGCCAGCACATCCATTGTGGCAAAGGATTTGTCGTAGGCTATGGTCAGAGAGTACCTCGCCAAGACCCCCGAGCCCACCAACACCAACACCCCTGGAGTATTGGGCAAGAAAATCTGCCATTTGCCCAGACTCTTTGAAAGTGGCCATCAACATCCTCTCCTGCTGTCCCACCAATGTCCAGAGCAAGCAGGTCTTCTCACACCTTGGAGACCTCCTCCGTCCCCACTGCTTGCATCTTGACCTGGACCTGGTGGACATGCTGTCTTTCCTGAAAGTCAACCTCCCCCTCCTCGGCTACCCCTCCCTGGAACTGGAGTTTTCTGACTTCTGAGCCACCCTTGTCTCTGCTTTTCCACATGCCTACCATCAGGCTTTGGCCAGGCCACAACATCTGAGATCAAGGTTCAAGCTTACTGGACACCTAAGACATGGGCTCACAGGAACATGTTTTAAGGTTTTTTCCAGCACATTTTGCTTTTCCTTCCCCTTCACTTTTGAGCACATTTTTTAGTTTCTGTCTCCAAGTCTTATTTTGAGCACCTTTTTCAAATGGGAAGGAGACCATCCACCGCCAGGCTCTAGCTGGGTTTCTATGCTCGCAGGAAAACATTCTTGCTTAAAGCACCTGTCCAGAATGGGAATAGGTATGTGAGTTCGGGTCCTGCCGCACCAGAAGTAAATACATCAACCATCAGGATCTGGGCCACCCACATGTCCTCATGGTGGAAAGACATGTTAGTCTGTCTGAAGCAGTATGGAAGAGCTACAGGCGAGTGAAAGGGTGGGGGGATTTTCTACCTCTTTCCCATTGCCTCACGAGTGGCAGGCTTCCCTCACAGACCCCACATCCGTGTGGTGGGCTCTGTTGTTGAACGTGGCATTTTCGCCAGGGGGGGGCGCTCCCACCCCATCTTGCCAAAAGCATTGGAACCAGTGGAGTCCAAAGATGGCAGCAGTGTCTCTATCGCATGGGTATCTTTGTCCCTACATCTGGTGTCATGGATCGGGAGAGGTGATGTCATAATTGATTATTTGGTGTGGTTCCGCAAAAAACTGTAATGTCTTCAATGCAATATGATGCCCTACTGTCCACCTTAGGGGGGGGGCTTTGTTTCTCCCTTCCCAAGACGGGGGTGCCTCCACCACCACCACGTCCAGCCGGTGGATTTTGTTGGTGGCAGCCTCCGATACTCATCAGGACGGGTAGGCCATAATTCAGCCATGCTGCCCTGCATTCCCTGTTGGGAGGTTGTCTCTCTGTCCCTGGCTCTGTGGAGGGCACCCATCTTTGTCACCACATCTAGCTGGTGAGTGTTGCAGATGTTCAGCGCCCAGGGGTCTTATTTTGTGCAACATGTCCCTCCTGCGAGAGTGTGTAGCACTCAACAACACTGCCATGTCCGGACGGTGTGTTCCGTTGTGCACTGGTAGTCCATGCCCTGCTCCTCAGCACGAGGGACAGGCATCGACATCTATCCCCACTGTTTGCCAAAGTATTGGCATCCGTGTCCATCAAAAACCACACCCATATCGGATTCCATTTGATGTCAATTTGAAAACCACATCCAGCCGGTGGGTTCTGCAAGGTACTCTCGCACCTCAATGATACTGGTGCGCATGAGAAAGGTGAGCTGCGTGGCTGTCCCCATCTGGGATTATTGCCCTGAGCACACTGTCCCTTGTGGGGGGGTGTACATGGCCCCCGCTGGCACCTCACTGTCTGGCTGGAGGGTGTTTCTGGTGGCCTCCCCTCCTTGATGCTAGGAACGGTCACCAATTTCTGCATTACTGTGCTGTCCCCGTCTGTGGGACCTGGTTCCCCCTCAGCCAGGAGGGCATCCTGACCGGCTGGTGTGCAATGTCACTGTTTAACATTTACCTTGGACCACATAGTCCAATCCAATCCTAACCATTTAATCGTGTCCGATCCTTGGCTACTCTATAGATCGTATCCCTCCAGCCCTTTCTATCTCTGACTGCTTCTTCCAATTCCTTCATGTTCAGTCCAGTGTCTTTCATGATGGTATCCAGCCAGCGGGTCTTTGGTCTTCCTCTCTTCCTCATTCCACTCACCATTCCTAGCATCATTGATGTTTCTAGTGAGTTGGCCCGCATTACATGCCCCAAATAGCTGAGCTTCTGCTTTGTAATCTCCCCCTCCAGAGACAGGTCAGGTTTTATGCGTTCCAAGACAGCTTGGTTTGTTACTTTTGCTGTCCAAGGGATCCTCAGGAGTCGTCTCCAACACCACAGTTCGAATGAGTCAATTTTTCTCCTGTCCATTTTTGTTAAGGTCCAAGTCTCACATCCGTAGGTTGTTACAGGAAACACAATGGCTGTGACCAGTCGGCGCTTGGTGCTTATTGTGACATCATTGCATTTCCAGATTGAATCCATGTTGACCATTGCTGAGCGTCCAAGTGTGATTCACTGCTTTACTTCAGGTGTCCAGTCACCCCTGTTATTGATTAGGAAGACAAAGTTGTCAACCATGTCGATCTCATCATTATTTATCTTGATATGGACTCGTTTGTTAGTGTTGGTCATGATCCTTGTTTTTTTGATGTTCAGCTGAAGCCCCATTACTTCACTTGTTGTCTTTAATTTCATGATCAGAGTCTTCAGATCTTTAACCTTCTCTGCTAGCAGTGTAGTGTCATCTGCATATCGCAGGTTGCTGATTGTTCTGCCACCGACCTTTACCCCAATGTTCATCTCATCCAGGTTGAGCTTCCTCATGATTACTTCTGCGTATAAGTTGAAGAGGAATGGGGAGAGAACACAGCCTTGTCTGGTGACTTTTCTGATCTTAAACCAATCTGTGTCTCCATATCTAGTTCGTACTGTCACTTCTTGGTCAATGTACAGTGATCTGATCAGTCTGATTATATGGGCTGGTACTCCAATCTGCCTCAATGCAAGCCAGAGCTTGTTATGGTCAACACAATCGAAGGCTTTGGCATAGTCAATAAAGCAAATATAGAGGTCTTTGTGATATTCTTTTGATTTCTCCATAATCCACCTGAGGTTGGCAATATGATCCCTGGTTCCTCTGCCTCTGCGAAAGCCGGCTTGGACATCAGGGAGTTCGGACCACATAGTACGTAACAGGATATATGTGATATGTAATATGTAATATGTCATCCCTAAACCTATCTGAATCTATGTATGTGTATATCAAAAACCACATTTTACCCTATACCACTATATCACTGAAGAGTGAACTTTGTGCCTATAACCACATATTGCCCTGTACTGATATACCGATATACCAATGAAGATTGTGCCATGTTCCTATAACCACATATTACCTCTTAACGATGTATCGATGAAGAATTACTTCCATACCTTAACCTCGTTCTGATATACCAGTGAAGAGTGAACCTTGTGCCCTCAACCACATATCACCCATTAGCAATATACCAATGAAGAGTGAACCTTGTGCCTTCAACCACGTGTCACCCTTTTATCCAATACACCTATGAAGGGCAAACATTGTGCCTGCAACCACATATCACCCATTTTCTGAAATACCAATGAAGAGTGAACCCTGTGCCTAAACCCACGTATTACCCTGCACTAATATACCAATGTAGAATGAGCCCCTGTGCCTACAACCATGTCTTACCCCTTACTGACATACCAGTGGAGAGTGAACTTTGTGCCTTAACCGACGTATTACCCCTACCAATACATTGATGAAGATTCTGCTATGTTCCTATGACCACGTGTTACCCCATATTGATATACTAATGAAGAGTGAGCCCTGTGCCTTAAACTACGTATCTTCCATTACCGATATACCGATGAAGAATGAACCCCGAGACTATACCCACGTATTATCCCGTACCAATATACAATGAAGATTGTAACAAATTTCTATAACCATGTATGATCCCTTAATGATGTAGGACTGAAGGGTGAACCTTGTGCCCATACCCACGCATTACCCCTTACCAATATAACAATGAAGAGTCACCTCTGTGTCTATACCCACATATTGCCCCATACCGATATACCAATGAAGAGTGAACTTTGTGCCAACGACCATGTGTAACATTGTACCAATATACAGAGGAGGAGTAACTGTTGTGTCTTAATCCACGTATCCCCTAACCAATATACCGATGAAGATCATGCCATGTCCCTATAACCACGTTTTACCCCTTAGCAATACACCCATGAAGAGTGATTTCTGTGCCTATTACAAACCTCTCCCCTTACTGATACAGCATTGTGCCATGTGCCTAGACCTTTGCTTAGTAACCAATACCGTGTTGAACAATAAGTATATATTGATTGTGATACCAGTGTACATGCCGAGAAATGTGAATACCACAGTCAATGGGTGTGTTTGGTCGCTAGCTTCTGCTCCTCGGTGAAGGTCCATCAGTAGGTCTTAATTGTGTGCTGTGGTGGGTTATAGTGCCCCCCTTATAGTACTTTCATCAATACGCTGATTCACCCTGATTTCCCATTTTTGAGGAAATTAGCCTCTCCCTTCCCCATCCTGGGGTGGGGGGCATCCTCTGCTGGCATTGCCATGTCCAGCTGGTGGGTTCTGTTGGTGGTGGCCTCTGCCCCTCATCAGGAGGGGCGGGCATCAATTAAGCTGCAATGCATGCTGTCTCCTTCTGGGGGACTTATTTTGTGCACCCTGTCCTGCCTGGGGAGGTGTGGAGAGGATCTCCCGGTTCTACCATGTCCAGCTGGCAGATGTTTCCGGTCGCCTCCGCTCCACAACGCGAGGGGCAGGCACATGTCACTGCATTGCTCTGCTTTCCCATTTCAGGGGGGAATGGGTCTCTCCATGCCCAACTGGAGGGAGGGCATCCTCCACCACCACCATGGCAGATGGGTGTGTTTCATCATCAGCAGTCACCACTCCTCGACATGAAGGGTGGGCATCAGTTCTGAATGTGATGCCTGCTGCTGTGGTGTCTCTTTAGGGGCAAATTGGTGTCCACTAGGGGTGTGCAAGGAAAAAACTTTTGGCTTTCTTGTTTCGGCATTAGCCGAAACAAGAATCTCTATCGTTAAAGCCGAAAGCCGAAACAAGAATCTCTTTCGGCTTTCGGCTTTCGGCTTTTGGCTTTCTTTCAGCTTTCTTTCGGCTTTCTTTTGGCTTTTTCTATGGGAAAATGCCTCCGTCTTCCAGGACGCCTGGAGGAGGCATATTCCCACTGAATAAGCCCAAAATTGGTGGGGACCTTCCTCTAACCCTTCTCTAACAACCACCCAAGTTTCAGACAGATTGGACTTTGGGGGGCCATGTTATGGCCCCCCAAAGCAGGTCCCCCATCCTCCCATAAGAAAGCGAAGGAGCAGCATATTGTTAGCATGCTGCTGCTCATCTTCTTCATTATTTCCTATGGGGAAAAAATGAAGAAGCAGGCTTCCTTTGCCAGGGGTGGCATTTTGCATGCAAAATGCCCCCTCACCCTCAGGGGCCCTTCTCCCACCCCTCCTCCCACCCCCCACCAAGGTTCAGCCTGCTCCCACTTGGGGGGGCCATTTCATGGCCTCCCCAAGTAGGTGCTCTCAGCCCCCAAAGTCCACCCCTCACAGCCCCACACAAACCCAATTCCCCCCCAACTGCCACACACAGACCCAAATCCCCCCAGTAGCCCCTCACAGACCCAAATCAACCCCCACCTGCCCCACACCCACCATAACCCCAGGAACAGGCTGGCCTGCCCTCCCCTTTTGGGAACCCCTAAACTCTCTTCCCCAGGGCAATTCCGCACAGACAAGGGGTGCCACAATGGTGGCAGTGCCAAATCGTCCCTGGGAAAGAGCACCTGCCCCGGCACACAGACAACCACCCCCCTGACCCCCCCACCACCTGCAGAGAAGGCTGGCCAGCCTGCCCCATTGTTCCCTATGCTGGGAACCGACCTCCCATCAAAGAAGGGAACACACACACAATGATTAAGTTTAAAAAAACTTTATTTTATAGTTTTCAAATTACAAGTGGTCAACAAATCACAATATATTACACTTATTGTCCCCCACAGCACAACACAACACAATTAACTACACAGCAGAGAATCTTAAAAACAATTTTCTTTTGAAATGGACAAACTGTAAAGTTTTGAACATTTCCACAGGTTACATAGTAAGCGGGCACAACAGGGCATGGAAACAGAAGCCCACACTAGACAAGATGATCATAACTACCAGCCTAATACAACTCTCCCTCCATAACATGACTTAATGGGGGGGGAACCACTGCAACAAAACCCCCCCAACCCTCTGGGGCCCTTCTCCCACCCTTCCTCCCACCCCCCAACAAGGCTCAGCCTGCTCCCACTTGGGGGGGGGGGCTTGCATGGCCTCCCCAAGTAGGTGCTCTTTTCTCTACCAGTAACAGCTGGGGGAGGCTTGTCTTGCCAGGGGTGGCATTTTGCATGCCAAATGCCACCCTTACCCTCAGGGGCCCTTCTCCCACCCTTCCTACCACCCCCCACCACATGCATTCCTTGACAATCAAGAAATCTGGAGATAACTATAATGTGCATGTCAGTCCCTCAAAGACAGAAGCAATATGGAGTTAATGACCCATTTGATTTCCACAACCTCAGACACAATTAGGGATCCGTTTCCCCTTGGTGGGGGATCCCCCACTCTCACCTATCGCCCCCTGTCACTGCTTACCTGGCTGGAAGGGGGAAAGTCAGGGAATGAGCCTTCAAGGTACGCTCCTGGGGCTGCTGCCGTGATGTCACTGATGTCATCTGGCTGCCCTGAGAGTATTCCTGTGCTTTGCAGTGGGCTGATTTGGGCCCTACAGGCCAAAGCAAGATCACTTGTGGCCCAAATCAGCCTGCTGTGAATTGTGCGTGCTCCCCAGCCTTGTGTGATGATCACATCACTTCCTAGAACAGACATCATCATGCCAGAGCATTGCCATGAAATGATCATGCGTGTGTGAACAGACCCTAAGTATCCTCTAGGCTTCAGTGATGGTATAGTATCACTATGTCAGTAATGTTTTCACACACATTATAGAGAGAGAGAGAGACAGAGAAGGGGGGAGGCACTGAACCTAGATTATTTCGTCTATTTTACTGTCCCCTTCCAAAGCCAGGGTGGCATTGGCACAATGCCCCCCTCCCGCCGGCCAGAGCCTTAGTAACAGTATGCATTGACAGGCCCATGCACCATAGTCCTTTTTGAGACCCAGCCAAGTTGTGTGCATTTTGGAGAAAAATGTTCAAGTTGCTGGTGGGGGTATGAACAATTTTTAGATATCCACTGTAGTGCAATGGCTAGAGTGTTGGTCTAGAATCTGGCAGACTCTGATTCTGTGCCTTGTAGGCTTGATGTTGATGGATGTTCTTGGCTCAGCCTAAGTAAACAATTGTGTTGTGTTTTCCAGAGGCAGTCTAGGTGATTTTGGGGCCCTGGACAAATGTTCTGGACGGGGCCCCAGAACCAGTGCTGCCCCACCACTGGCTCCTTGCCAAGGCCAAGCAATTTGGTCACCTAGGCCCCAGATAGAGTGGGCTGGAGTGCGTTGTCTCCCTCCACCCCCCCTCCACCCCCTCCAACTACTAAGAAGGCCATCGGTGGATGAAGTCACTCCCAATGTGGGGCATGGAGCAGCTGTCTATTGTTAGCCTGGTTGTGATGAGGGTAAAACAAATCAAGGGAGAAGAACAATGTGTAAACCACTATAGGTTCCCATGGGGGAGAAAACCGGGGCATAAGATAAACCTTTAATTTGGTGGGGAGGGGGTATATACATTTTATGTGTATGTGTCTGTATGTTTTATGCATTCAAGTCACTTATGGTGTACTTTAGAATTATTGAGCTCCAAAATATCCCAAAAACCTTGTCCATGTATTGCAAACCGAAGTCAATCTACCACATCTAGGGTATTCTTCTTTTCCGTACTGCCTTCGATTTTTCCTAGCATTATTGTATTTTCTAGTGAACCTTGTCTTCACATGATGTGACATAAGCACTATCATTATATGATATCTTCAAGGGAGAAAGCAGGCCTGATTTGGTCTGGAAGCCATGTCTTTTTCGGAGTCCATGGTACATGTAAATTAAAACTTTCTTCCTACTTCACAGTATGAATGCATTTTCTTCCTATGAGCTTTGTCTAAATTTCACTGTACTGATACTGCTCATTTGGCCAAAAGGCCTGCCCTTGAGCAATGCCACATTAAATACTTCATAATAAAAATATGTTTTTAAAACCATTTAAAAGTGTCTTTAAGTGCCATACGCTGATTTAAAAAACATAAGCTAAATGTTTGGGTACACAACCAGATATGTGAATGACTGAAATGCAGCCCAATCCCACTGCTACTTAAAATCCATTTTTGATGGAGGTCTGGATTGACTTACATTGGTGTCATTGAGCTTGGAATCAGGAACCTGGAAGTGTTCCATGGGGGCTACAACTTTCATGCCAAGGCTAAGAGGGTGGAAACGGGATCTCTCTGGGGTGGCAAACGCTGGCCTTGGAAGTTACTGGCAATTTGGGGATGGGACTTGTGGAAGGGGAAATCTGAGTAGGGATCTCCCCCAGAATCCATGGTCCACGTTTGCCCTCTAAAGAGATTGCCCTTGGAAGCAGCCAGTTTCTCTAGGGAACTACTCTCTCTAACCTGAACTCCAAGCCCAACCAGGAGTTTGGCAGCCCTAGGAAAATTTCTGAAAAAGATGGCAAAGGAGGGCCAGCAACTGATAGAGGCATGGAAGCCCACACCAGGACAGTAGCAGGGGCCTACTTGGGCACAAAGGATGACCAGTGCTCTCATCCCCCATAGTCCACTCCTTACAGCCCCACACAAACCCAGTTCCCCCACCCCAGCTGCCACACACAGACCCAAATCCTCCACTCAGCCCCTCTCAGAACCAAAACCACCCTCAGCTGCCCCACACCCAGTACCCCAGGAACAGGCTGGCCAGCCTGCCCCATTGTTCCCTATGCTGGGAACCAACCTCCCATCAAAGAAGGGAACACAGACACACAATGATTAAGTTTAAAAAAAACTTTATTTTATCATTTTCAAATTACAAGTGGTCAACAAATCACAACATATTACACTTATTGCCCCCCACAGCACAGCACAACACAACACAATTAACTACACATCAGAGAATCTTAAAAACAATTTTTCTTTTGAAATGGACAAACAGTAAAGTTTTGAAGATATCCACAGGTTGCATAGTAAGCGGCCACAACAGGGCATGGAAACAGAAGCCCACACTAGACAAGATGATCATAACTACCAGCCTAATACAACTCTCCCTCCATAAAACGACTTAATGGGGGGGGGGAACCACTGCAACAGGGTCCAGCAGAACCTATGTCATTTCCTGTGGCTATGCTTTCAGTTCAGACACAAAAAGCTGAACTGGGCACTTCCAAGGCACTGGACACTGGTATTTCTGGAGCAGTTCTGCAGAGGTCTCCCCCCACCCCCACACCAGCCTCAGAATATACCTGGGAACATCTGCGAGAGATCATCATTGGCCGGTGCCCATCCACCACTCTTCCCGCATCCCCCGACCATGCAAACCCAACATTAACATCAACAATTTTTTAATGGTTTTTTTCTTTTTTTAAACGTGAACAGTCCATCAACTCAGAAAACATAGAATAACATTTTTTTTGTTTTTTTTTTTAAACATGAACATTCCATCAACTTTGAAAAAAACATAATCACAACATTTTTGGGGTTTTTTTTCTTTTTTTTACATGAACAGAACATCAACTTTGAAAAAACATAATCACAACATTTTTTTGGTTTTTTTTCTTTTTTTTACATGAACAGAACATCAACTTTGAAAAAACATAATCACAACATTTTTTGGGGTTTTTTTCTTTTTTTTACATGAACATTCCATCAACTTTGAAAAAACATAATCACAACATTTTTGGTTTTTTTTTCTTTTTTTTACATGAACAGAACATCAACTTTGAAAAAACAGTACAACAATTCTTCTTCATTTTTTTTTACAAAGATTTCAGCTGATAAAAACATTTTAAACATTCACTGCAGGATCTGATATTTTCCCATTCCCTAATCCCCACCTAAGCAATCCCTATCTAACCTGTTTCTCCCTCCAGTAGCAATCCATGTTTCTGGGGCATTATTTTTCAGAACAAATTTGGTCCCACAGGGTCTGTCTCAGTGATGGGAGATGTTTTGAATACCCTGGGGGGGGGCTTTCAAATTGCTGGGAGTTTTCCCTTTGCCACTGGTTCCTAACCACCCTCCCTCTACTGGCCGGTTTTAACTGTATATACAGGGTTTTATACAGGGATACCACACGCCGCACATACAACCCCCAAAATTCAAGGCTCCAATGCACAAGCCAAGTCAGCCCCCCCCTGAAAGGCTAGGGCCAACCAGCAGCAAAACAAAACACATCCACCCAGCAGAGCTTCTGGCCTGTGCAGGCCAAAAGCTGACACACTCATTTTTTAGTCCTGTGAAACATTAGTTCAAGCCCACCCCACACTCAAACTTGACAAATGAAACATGAAAGAAAGCAGGCACTGCAATCAATGCTGGACCCCCTAACCCCCAAACAATGTCCTCTTGCCCAACCAGAAAATGCCCCCCCTAGTCCAAGCCATAAAGACCAAGCCAAAGCATATGCTCGCAGGTAGGCACAGCAGCAGACATAAGCTCAAAAAACAAATTTTACAACAACCCTACCAGTCCTCCACTACAGATGTCCAGCAATGTTGATCCTCCACGCAGAGATCTGCAGGCCGATGTCCACCAAGTGCAGTCCAGTCCAGAAGAGGTCCACCAACGATAAACAACCTGATTGTGAAGCAAAACTGTGAGTGCCAGGCCAGCAAACAGGACGGGTTACCAAAGCCAGAGCAGCAGACCTGTGTGTGGGCCACAGGCTGGCACAGTTGTTCAGGACGGAGCCTGTTGGGAATCCTTGCAAGCAGGGGGCCAGACACAGGAAAAAAGCCCACACCATTCCAGTTTGTGAAGCAAAACTGTGAGTGCCAGGCCAGCAACCAAAAAGGTTTACCAAAGCCAAAGCAGCAGGCCTATGTTTGGGCCACAGGCTGGCACAGTTGTTCAGGACGGAGCCTGTTGGGAATCCTTGCAAGCAGGGAGCCAGACACAGGAAAAAAAGCCCACACCATTCCAGTTTGTGAAGCAAAACTGTGAGTGCCAGGCCAGCAACCAAAAAGGTTTACCAAAGCCAAAGCAGCAGGCCTATGTGTGGGCCACAGGCTGGCAAGTTGTTCAGGATGGAGCCTGTTGGGAAGCCTTGGAAGCAGGGGGCCAGACACAGGAAAAAGCCCACACCATTCCAGTTTGTGAAGCAAAACTGTGAGTGCCAGGCCAGCAACCAAAAAGGTTTACCAAAGCCAACGCAGCAGGCCTATGTGTGGGCCACAGGCTGGCACAGTTGTTCAGGATGGAGCCTGTTGGGAATCCTTGCAAGCAGGGGGCCAGACACAGGAAAAAAAGCCCACACCATTCCAGTTTGTGAAGCAAAACTGTGAGTGCCAGGTCAGCAACCCAAAAGGTTTACCAAAGCCAACGCAGCAGGCCTATGTGTGGGCCACAGGCTGGCACAGTTGTTCAGGACGGAGCCTGTTGGGAAGCCTTGGAAGCAGGAGGCCAGACACAGGAAAAAAGCCCACACCATTCCAGTTTGTGAAGCAAAACTGTGAGTGCCAGGCCAGCAACCAAAAAGGGTTACCAAAGCCAGAGCAGCAGACCTGTGTGTGGGCCACAGGCTGGCACAGTTCTTCAGGACGGAGCCTGTTGGGAATCCTTGCAAGCAGGGGGCCAGACAAGGAAAAAAAGCCCACACCATTCCAGTTTGTGAAGCAAAACTGTGAGTGCCAGGAAAGCAACCAAAAAGGTTTACCAAAGCCAAAGCAGCAGGCCTATGTGTGGGCCACAGGCTGGCACAGTTGTTCAGGACGGAGCCTGTTGGGAATCCTTGCAAGCAGGGGGCCAGACACAGGAAAAAAGCCCACACCATTCCAGTTTGTGAAGCAAAACTGTGAGTGCCAGGACAGCAACCAAAAAGGTTTACCAAAGCCAAAGCATCAGGCCTATGTGTGGGCCACAGGCTGGCACAGTTGTTCAAGATGGAGCCTGTTGGGAATCCTTGCAAGCAGGGGGCCAGACACAGGGAAAAAAGCCCACACCATTCCAGTTTGTGAAGCAAAACTGTGAGTGCCAGGCCAGCAACCAAAAAGGTTTACCAAAGCCAAAGCAGCAGGCCTATGTGTGGGCCACAGGCTGGCACAGTTGTTCAGGACGGAGCCTGTTGGGAAGCCTTGGAAGCAGGGGGCCAGACACAGGAAAAAAGCCCACACCATTCCAGTTTGTGAAGCAAAACTGTGAGTGCCAGGCCAGCAACCAAAAAGGGTTACCAAAGCCAGAGCAGCAGACCTGTGTGTGGGCCACAGGCTGGCACAGTTGTTCAGGACAGAGCCTGTTGGGAATCCTTGCAAGCAGGGGGCCAGACACAGGAAAAAAAGCCCACAGCATTCCAGTTTGTGAAGCAAAACTGTGAGTGCCAGGCCAGCAACCAAAAAGGTTTACCAAAGCCAAAGCAGCAGGCCTATGTGTGGGCCACAGGCTGGCACAGTTGTTCAGGACGGAGCCTGTTGGGAATCCTTGCAAGCAGGGGGCCAGACACAGGAAAAAAGCCCACACCATTCCAGTTTGTGAAGCAAAACTGTGAGTGCCAGGACAGCAACCAAAAAGGTTTACCAAAGCCAAAGCATCAGGCCTATGTGTGGGCCACAGGCTGGCACAGTTGTTCAGGATGGAGCCTGTTGGGAATCCTTGCAAGCAGGGGGCCAGACACAGGGAAAAAAGCCCACACCATTCCAGTTTGTGAAGCAAAACTGTGAGTGCCAGGCCAGCAACCAAAAAGGTTTACCAAAGCCAACGCAGCAGGCCTATGTGTGGGCCACAGGCTGGCACAGTTGTTCAGGACGGAGCCTGTTGGGAAGCCTTGGAAGCAAGGGGCCAGACACAGGAAAAAAGCCCACACCATTCCAGTTTGTGAAGCAAAACTGTGAGTGCCAGGCCAGCAACCAAAAAGGGTTACCAAAGCCAGAGCAGCAGACCTGTGTGTGGGCCACAGGCTGGCACAGTTGTTCAGGACGGAGCCTGTTGGGAATCCTTGCAAGCAGGGGGCCAGACACAGGAAAAAAAGCCCACACCATTCCAGTTTGTGAAGCAAAACTGTGAGTGCCAGGCCAGCAACCAAAAAGGTTTACCAAAGCCAAAGCAGCAGGCCTATGTGTGGGCCACAGGCTGGCACAGTTGTTCAGGACGGAGCCTGTTGGGAATCCTTGCAAGCAGGGGGCCAGACACAGGAAAAAAGCCCACACCATTCCAGTTTGTGAAGCAAAACTGTGAGTGCCAGGACAGCAACCAAAAAGGTTTACCAAAGCCAACGCAGCAGGCCTATGTGTGGGCCACAGGCTGGCACAGTTGTTCAGGACGGAGCCTGTTGGGAAGCCTTGGAAGCAGGGGGCCAGACACAGGAAAAAAGCCCACACCATTCCAGTTTGTGAAGCAAAACTGTGAGTGCCAGGCCAGCAACCAAAAAGGGTTACCAAAGCCAGAGCAGCAGACCTGAGTGTGGGCCACAGGCTGGCACAGTTGTTCAGGATGGAGCCTTTTGGGAATCCTTGCAAGCAGGTGGCCAGACACAGGAAAAAAAGCCCACACCATTCCAGTTTGTGAAGCAAAACTGTGAGTACCAGGCCAGCAACCAAAAAGGTTTACCAAAGCCAAAGCAGCAGGCCTATGTGTGGGCCACAGGCTGGCACAGTTGTTCAGGACGGAGCCTGTTGGGAATCCTTGCAAGCAGGGGGCCAGACACAGGAAAAAAAGCCCACACCATTCCAGTTTGTGAAGCAAAACTGTGAGTGCCAGGCCAGCAACCCAAAAGGTTTACCAAAGCCAACGCAGCAGGCCTATGTGTGGGCCACAGGCTGGCACAGTTGTTCAGGATGGAGCCTGTTGGGAAGCCTTGGAAGCAGGGGGCCAGACACAGGAAAAAAGCCCACACCATTCCAGTTTGTGAAGCAAAACTGTGAGTGCCAGGCCAGCAACCAAAAAGGTTTACCAAAGCCAAAGCAGCAGGCCTATGTGTGGGCCACAGGCTGGCACAGTTGTTCAGGACGGAGCCTGTTGGGAAGTCTTGGAAGCAGGGGGCCAGACACAGGAAAAAAGCCCACACCATTCCAGATTGTGAAGCATAACTGTGAGAGCCAGCCAGAAGAAAGGCACCAAAGACACCCAGCAGAGCTTCTGGCCTGTGTAGGCCCAAAGCTGGCACACTCTTGTTTTAATCTTAAAACAGTAGATCAAGCTTAAAGAAGGCAAGCACAACAACCAATGCTGAACCCCCCCCCCCACCATCAAACATTGTCTGCCCAACCTGTCCCCCAGGCCATGCCAAGAATAAACTGCAACTCCTTTTTGCAGAGGCAGGCCACAGCAGCACATTGCCCAGCATCAAAGAAATTTATAAAAAATTTAAAAAGGCCTACCAGGTCTCTTCTCAGGATGTCCAGCGCAGACGATCCTCTAGGCAGATGGTGCAGTCTCTCTCCTCCTCTCTTGGGCAGCAGCAGCAACAGCAGTGTTCCAGACCAGTCTTGCCCCAAATTTAAATCCCCTGCTGCAGCCTCAGCCAAAGATTTGAATCTATTGGCTGGCAGAAGGATGCAGCAGTGGGATTGGAGACTCCTAAAGTCCCCCCTCCCCTGCCTTTCCCCACCCACACTCCAACTGCCACCCTCCCAATGCTCCCCCTCCCCTACCTGTAAATTTTGGTGGGAATCTCTGCCTGCACTGCTTTGCAAATGCAAAGTGCAATGCAATGCTTGCACCTTGCATTTGCAAGGCAAAGCAGGATTCCCTATCCTCCTTTGCAAGAGGGGTGGGGGGTGACAGAAGGAGTGAGTGATTCACTCCTTCTCCCCCCCTCCCCTCTTCTAAGAGCCTGCAGGAAGCCTTTGCTTCCAGCAGGATTTTGCTAGCCGCTTGCTAAGGCAAACGGCTAGCAAAAACAAAATGGCGATTCTCGAATGCTGAAAGAAAGCCGAAAGAAGCCGAAACGTTTCGGCTTTTTTTCTTTCGGCTAAGCCGAAACGTTTCGGCTTTCTCCTTCTCTTTTCTCTTTCTTTCGGCATTCAGAAAGCCGAAACGCACATCCCTAGTGTCCACCTCTCCAGCACAGGGGACGACATCAGTTCCTGCGTCCATGTCCATCTGGTGTGTTTTGTCGGTGGCCTCCACTCCTCGATGCAAAGGGCGGGCCTCAGTTTGGCGGACTGCCCCACCTCCTCAGTAGGGTGGTTCATTTTGTGCTCTCCATCACTACAGGGAGGGCATCTCCCAGCTCAGCCATGTCCATCCAGATGGTGTTTTCTGTTGCCTCTACCCCATGATGCAAGGGCGGGCAAATTTCACTGCATTGTTCTGTCCCGAGGGAATGGGTCTCTCCATCCCCTCACCATCCTGGAGAGGGCATCCTCTGCCACCGCCATGGCCGATAGGTGTGTTTGGTCAGCAGTAGCCTCCACTCCTCGAAGCGAGGTGCGGTCACCCACATCTTGCAGTGCTCTGCCGAGTGTCAGACTACGGAATCCCAGTTATCTAGAGTTCGTCTCCCCCCACTTGCAAGAAGCACAAGGTTTCTTGGTTCCAAAAGGATTATTGAAAGACTATGCTCAGGATACAGGTGTCCATAATCCAAAGGCTGGTGAGGCCCTTGGCTGAACGAAAGCTTTGTTGAGAATGGCATGTAAAAGGAAAGTTACAACACTTCAAACACCCATTCCCAGCCTCCCCCCTAGTCCTGTCTGCGAAGGCATGAGAAGACGAGGACATCAAGGTCGTTGGCCAGACTGGATAGATAAGGCTCTTTGCTCCCATGGATATGAGTGGCCTGGGCGACACCTGGGCCTGGAGGGAGGAAAACTAGACAACTACTGATTATAACACAAGTTAACATGGCGTTACTCTGGCTAGAGAACTGACATCATGACATTCTGCCCCCCTTAAGACCCCCCCCTTCACCCTCCAGCCCCTACCTTTTCAGGGCATTTTTTAAGAAACTTAGCAACCAGTTTTGGGGCGTTTACATGGGAGGCCTCCACCCACTCTCTGAACCCCTCCTCAAAGTCCTTCCACCTGACCAGGTAAAAGATTTTGTTATGTTTCCGTTTTGAGTCCAAAATCTCCTCTACTTCATAATGTATTTGGCCTTCCACAAGAGTTGGGTGATGCACCGGTTTCTCAGGGTGCCAGTCATCTGGGAGAGGTGCCTTTTTGAGGAGACTAATATTGAAAGTAGGGTGGACTTGACAGAGATTCTTTGGCAATTCTAATTCCACAGTCACTTTATTGATAACTTTTTTTATTGGGAAGGGCCCTAGATACTTCAGTCCCAATTTTTTACTTGCTTGCTCTGTTCTGAAGTTCTTGGTGGAAACATATACTTTGTCTCCTGGGTGCAATTCACATTGCTCCACACGATGGCGGTTGGCATATTTTTTGTAGTCCGCTTTAGCTAAAGTTTTTTGGATTACAGTCCACTGCTCCATGAGGGAGGTCCACCAGTCCCCTAGATCTCCCGATCTCTTTGATTCTGGGCTAGTTTCAAAGGGGAAGGCTAAACCTTCATATCCATGAAGAATTTTGAACGGAGTTTGTCCTGTGGAGCTGTGGATTGAGTTGTTATACGCGTACTCGGCAAAATGAAGAAATTGAGTCCAATTGTCCTGTTGAAAATTAATATAACATTGGAAGAATTGTTCTAAAATTTGATTAATTCTTTCCGATTGTCCGTTGCTCTCGGGATGATGAGCGGAGCTTAATCCTTGTTCAATTCCAGCTACTTGTAAAAGCTCCCGCCAGAAGTTGGCAACAAACTGTACCCCTTGATCCGATATTACCTTGGAAGGAAAAGAATGCAGCCTTACAATGTTTTTCATGAACAAGCTGGCGAGCTTTTTTGCGGTAGGTACTGTTGTACAAGGAACAAAGTGACCTTGTTTGGAGAACAGATCTACCACCACTAATATGCACGTGCAACCTTTGGAGGGGGTAGGTCTGTGATAAAATCCATAGAAATGACTTCCCAGGGCCGGGAGGGGGTTTCCAGTGGCTGCAGAAGCCCTGGGGGTTTGCCTCTCCTGGGTTTCGCCATTATGCAAGCCAGGCAGGAAGCTACATATTGGGAGACATCTTTTCTAATACTGGGCCACCAGAATTGCCTTTGCATTAGGTGCAAGGTTTTTAAGTAACCGAAATGGCCTGCAGTTTTGGTGTCGTGACATTGCTGTAAGACTTCTTTTCTTAAGCTAGACGGGATGTAAAGGTTGTCTCCTTTAAACCACTCTCCGCGTGCCGTTTGTGTCATTTTTTCTGTGGGCGCTTCCTCCCCCTCCTTTTCCACTTCGCTTTTCACTTTTCCTCTCCACCCCTCGAGGCTTTCCTGCTTTCACATTTGTTCTTTGGTTGCCTGTTTGTGCGTAGTCACCACACCCAATTGGCTAGGGGAGAATATAGTGTCGATAGTCTCCTCCTTCTTGCTCTGATGTTGGGGCATGCGTGAAAGAGCATCTGCCAGGAAGTTAGATTTACTGGGTAGAAAGTTTAAAGTGAAATCAAACTTTGAAAAGAATTCGGCCCACCGAAGTTGTTTAGCATTAAGGTGCCGGGGAGTGCGAAGTGCTTCCAGGTTTTTATGATCAGTCCACACCTGGAAGGGGTGACGGGATCCCTCCAGCCAGTGGCGCCAAATGGTGAGAGCTACTTTTACTGCAAACGCCCCCTTCTCCCACACATTCCAATTCCTTTCTGCTTCTGTAAACTTTCTGGATAAATAAGCGCATGGCCGTATTTTATTATCTTCCCCCTTTTGCATGAGGACCCCCCCCCAATGGCTGAATCACAGGCATCCACTTGCACTATAAAGGGTCGATTCTCATCGGGGTGCTGTAGGACCGGCTCTGTAGTGAATTGGTCCTTCAATTTTTTAAATGCTAGCTGACAGTCTGGCCCCCACCTTAGCTTCGCCAACGGCTTAGTGGCTTGATCTCCCTTCCCTTTTGTTTTCAGGAAATCAGTTAGAGGGAAAGCAATCTGGGCAAAACCCTCTATGAACGGCATGTAGAAATTTGCAAAGCTCAGGAAGGACTGCAACTGCTTTCACGTTGAGGGCACCTGCCAATCTTGTACTGCTTTAATCTTAGTGGGATCCATTTTTAGCCCTTGCCCCAAGACACGATAGCCTAGATAGTCCAATTCCTCTGTATGGAATTCTCATTTAGATAGTTTGATTGGCAGTTTGTGGCGCATAAGGGCTGCCAACACTTTCCTGACCAATTTTACATGAGATTCTTTATTTTCTGAATAAATTAACACGTCATCAAGGTAAACAACTACTCCTTTGTAGAGAAATTCATGCAAAACTTCATTGATTATCGTCATGTAAACCGCAGGGGCCCCTTTTAAGCCAAAAGGCATTACAAGATATTCATATTGGCCTAAGGGGGTGTTGAACGCGGTTTTCTATTCATCCCCTTCCCTTATTCTGACATGAAAATAAGCATCTTTGAGATCTAATTTCAAAAAGATCTTACCCTGCGCCACCACGCTGAGCAGGTCTTGAATCAAAGGGATGGGGTAGGCGTTGGACATAGACACAGCATTAATGCCTCGAAAATCCATGCAAAGTCTGAGTCCCCCATCCTTCTTCACAAACAACACCGGGGCGGCATGCAGGGAGTTGGCAGGACGAATAAAGCCTCTTTCCAAGTTCTTATCTATAAACTTTCTGAGTTCTTGCCATTTGGCTGGGCTCATGGAGTATAATTTTCCTTTGGAGAGCTTTTCTCCCGGAAACAGTTCAATGGCACAGTCAGTGTTGCGATGGGGAGGTAATCCATCTGCCTCCTCCTCACTAAATGCTTGGGCCATATCTCGGTACTCCGCTGGAATTAGATTGAGCTCCTCCATTGTAAGGAGAGCAACCTCCAAATTCGCCGGGGCTTCTTCGCCCCACTCAGACCTCCAGTGATGCTTTTGGCAATATTCTCGGTCAAAGACTATCATCCCCTTTTCCCAGTTGATGTAGGGGTTGTAATCCCACAGCCATCCACTACCTAGGATGAGCGGGTACTTGGCTACTTGACTGACCATGTAGGGCGGTTCTTCCAGTGCTTGCCCATCCCGGTAGGTACTAACTCTGTTTCCAGTACGGCTGGGTTCATGTTAGAGCCGTCCATTTGCTCAAAAATTATAGGGGGCTCTAGGGCATGGGTTTTCAACCCTAACTCATTTACTAGCGCCGGAGCAATAATGTCTCATCACCACCCAGAGTCTATCAAGGCTTGTACTCACACATGCGTACCCCTTTTTGGATTATCTAATTTTACAGGGATGAATAATATGGCCCCTCTTTCTCTCACCTTCTCCGGGGTTTTTGTCTCCTTGATCTGCCACTGGGGCCTCCTCACGACAGATCCTCCTTGCTGCCCGACGCCGGTTTCGCTGTCCTGAGTCGGGACTTCAAACTCCACTAACACCTCCTCAGCCTCTAATCCAGTATCGGGACATTCTCTTTTGGGTTGTCCTCGACCCCTTCCGGCCCGTGGCGCAGGGACGGGTCGAGTCAGTGGAAGCTGGGGGTTCTGCACTCGACAAGGGCACTGTGTGGCAAAATGTCCACTACTCCCACATTGTAGACATAGCCCCTGTCTCCATTGAGTCTCTCTGGCTCCTCTTGCGATGGGAGCACCATGTCCTCTTCCCGGGGTTGGAGGGACCTGACGAGATCCAGTGGCTTGCTGCTGCTCTACCAGGTGGACTACTTGGGTGCAGTTCTCCACTTCACAAGCCAGTTGAATCCAGCCCAGGAGCATTGGTGGATCATCTTGAGTAAGCGCCTGATCTAGAAGTTTAGGATTCATTCCATTACGAAACAGTTCAACTTTCACTGCTTCTTCATAATGTGGGCACTTGGTGGCCAACTGTCAGAACTTAGCTACGTGCTCTCTTACAGATTGAGACCCTTGTCGAATGGTTTGGAGTTTGGTGCGGGCCCTCTCGCCCTCCAGTGGGTCTTTGTATTGGGCTCTCAGCGCCGCTATGAAGGCTTGTAAGCTTCCCAGTTCCGGGGCCCCCATATCGTAGAGAGTTACTTACCACTCTGCCGCTATGCCTTCCAGGCGGGCTGCCAGATGCATGACTCGACTTTCCTCATTCGGGAAGAGATGGCCCCATTGATTGAAGAACTGCAAGGCTTGTACCACGAAGAATCCCAGCTTATGCTGCTCCCCATCAAATGTAGCTTCCAGCTTTATCCAACCCATGGGTAGCTCTGTCCCATCAGTGGCTAATGCTTTGAGAGGTTGGGCTGGTTGACGGGGCAGCAACTGGGGTGCAGGGCCTTGAGCTCGTGGTGGAGTGGGCTGTGGCGGTTGAAATGGTGCCCCCGCTCTCGGCACAGGTCTCGGCGGCACCCCCCAAGGGCCTGGTTGTGGCTGGAGGGGGGCGTGAAGACGGATGTGTTGCCCTGCTCCTTCAGGTGGTGATGGAGCCCTTGGCCACGGCAGGCAAGGTGCCGGAAAAAGGGATGGAAATATGCAAGGTGCTGGTGCTGCTGGTACAGCGGGGCCCGGGCCCGCTGTAGCCGCTGGTGCTATCGGACCTCGCCCCACTGGCACCACTAGGCCCGCAGGCAGAATCACGGGGGCTACTCGCCTGGCTGGAGCTGCTGGCGCTGGACCTCCCAGTGCGGCAGGAGCAGCTGGGGCTGGTGGAGGTGGCAGCGGAATTGGTGCCCTCGTGGCGGGTGGCACAGGCAGTGGGACAGGGGCTGGCGGAGCTGGTAGGGCTAGGAGCGGGCATGGGGCCACTGGGGCGGGGTCCATCGAGGCCAGCCTTGCAGGTTGTGCTGGTCCAGCTGCACCATCAGGACCCTGAAGGCCTGTCGCCCCAGCAGCATCTCCCATCGATCCCTGGACCATCAGACCTATGAGATAGGTGGCCTGCGCCAGATCCTCTCACATTGCTTCCATTTGTGCTTCCAAAGCTTGGTAGCGGTCTTCTTCTTGGCCATTCAGGTGTTCCTCCCCTCCTGCCATCTGCAGTAAATCTTCCTCCCAGGCTCTCTGTGTGCGGTCGGCCTGCTGCACCTCCTCCTCTGGAAAGCCGGAGCCTGCTACCTGGGGGCCTGGGGCTGTGGAAGTCTCCAAAGCGGACGGACCAGGCATCTCCGAAGTACTCACGACCCAGCCTTTGACGATCCCAGTCACAGTGAGCAATTCGTATTGCAGCACCTGGGCCTGGTCTTGCAGGGCACTCCAATGCTCCTCACGTGCCGGGGCCCCCGCATCACTATCCCAGGTTCCGACCGAACCCACATCGGCATAGTCCCAGCTCATTAACAACATCTGGGGTGCGGTCCCATCCTGGAAACTACCCCGTTCACCCTGCGGGGAACACTCCACTAAGCAACCCGCAGCCTCATCCCAGCAATACTGGGGAAGGCTGCTTATTCTGGCAGCTCCCGCAGAAAACATGGACGACGTCTGGCCAGTTTCCCAAACCGGACCTTCAGTGGTCCCCAGGCTTTCCAAAACTGGGGCTAAACTTGAGTCAATCATAGAGCAAGAAAACATCATTCCACGATGTCTCTCGGCTATCCCGGAGTCCTGGACCCCACTGCCAGGGCGTAGGCACAGATGTCACAGGGAGGAAGCCTTGTCCCATGTTGACTTTTGGTTGTGCTCCTTCCCGGCTCACTCTCGCCTGCATGGTCCCACCGTCAGGCACCGTTGATGGCCCTGCACCCTCCGTTCCAGGGTCAGACGGGTCTAACGGAGTAGCTCCGGTATCCATCCTTCCTGGGTGAGGGGTTGGGGAAGTAAGGGGTTTCTCAACAAAATGTCAGACTATGGAATCCCAGTTATCTAGAGTTTGTCTCCCCCCATCTTGCAAGAAGCACAAGGTTTCTTGGTTCCAAAAGGTTTATTGAAAGATTATGTTCAGGATACAGGTGTCCATAATCCAAAGGCTGGTGAGGCCCTTGGCTGAACGAAAGCTTTGTTGAGAATGGCATGTAAAAGGAAAGTTACAACACTTCAAACACCCATTCCCAGCCCCCCCCTAGTCCTGTCTGCGAAGGCATGAGAAGACGAGGACATCAAGGTCGTTGGCCGGACTGGATAGATAAGGCTCTTTGCTCCCATGGATATGAGCGGCCTGGGCAACACCTGGGCCTGGAGGGAGGAAAACTAGACAACTACTGATTATAACACAAGTTAATATGGCATTACTCCGGCTAGAGAACTGATATCCTGACACCAAGTCTCTTTTGCTGCTGTTGTCTCTGCCCAAGGAACTTGTTTTGTGCACACTGTCCTGCCTGGGGAGGTGTGGAGGGCATTTCCCAGCTCTGCCATGTCAATCCAGACGGTGTTTCCTGTTGCCTCTGCCCCATGAAGTGAGGGCAGGTACATGTTGCTGCGTTGCTCTGCTTTCCCATCCTGGGGAGAATGGGTCTCTCCATCCCCTCCCCATCCTGGGTGGGCATCCTCTGCCACTGCCATGGCCAATGTGTGCATTAGGTCAGCAGCCTATGCTCCTCAGTCAGGGAGCATTGGTATGTCTCAATAGTGTGCTGTGGGAGGTGATAGCCTATTAGTCTGCACTGGTGATGCTACATCCAATGAGTCGGTGTTCCTGGTGCCCTGTAATCCTCAATGCAATGGACAGGCATCAATCCACTGCATTCACCTGCTACCCCCATACAGGAATTTCATTTTCCCTTTGTAACCATTGGGGAGGGGGGGCACAGACATAACACATTGGATGAACATGGGGCCCACGTCCACCTGTAGACTGCCTCCCTGGCCCATGAGGAGGGGGCGGCTGCCAACCAAACACATGTGTTTGGCCGGTCCTGTCCATAGACCATCTCCCCAGCCCACAAGGAGGGGGCAACCACCAACAGAACCCATGGGTCAGCTGTGGTGGGTGCCCCTTTGGCATAAGGGTGATGGTGTGGGGAACAAAGGGGGGCATTCCTTTCCCTAGATCACCTCCCCGGCCCACAAGGAGGGGGTGGCTGCCAACCAAACACACTCCTGGGGGTTAATCAGTCTGGTAACTGTTCGGTGCTGCAGTGCAGTCAAAGGAACCATTGGTGGGTGTGCCGGCTTTGGAGGTCTATAACTTGAAGATGCATATTGTGACCCTTGCAAAACTTGGAGGATGGCTGAAGGAGAGCCTTCTGAAGACTCCGTGTGAATATGGCATTTCTAAGGGTGTGGGATCTAATGAACCATGAACCGAACGAGCTGGTTTGTGAAAATGGGAAGTTTGTGGGAATTTGTGGTTCGTGTTTCATCAAACGGGATGAACCACAAATCATGAAGTTCGTTTTTTGGTGGTTCATGCCCATCTCTATTATGGAGCCTTTTTGCTTGACTCTAATTTGCTTAACCTTGGATTTATGCTTTGATCATGTAAACAATTCCTAAGGCTCAAGTGAAGTTAACGGGTTGTTATTTCAGGATAAATGATTGTGCAAACAATCCCTGGGAGTTTTGCCATGGATTTCAAGGGACAAAAGATTTCATCCAGCATATTAATTAGATGTGGGTTTTTCCTCCCCAAAAACGCCTTTTTCTTCAAAGCTATATGAAGGTAAAAGGGAAAAATAAATCATTCCCTGCAGTTGTCACCTAGCACTGGCAAAGACCAGCAGAAGAGTTTATATATAGCTTAAGCTGGTGTGTTTCCTGTGAATAAACTATCAAATACTTAAAATAAATGGCTTGTCCTTGTATCATTACTCACTCCTGGAATGATTTATAAACCAATTATGTAAGGAGTTTTCTTCCTTTACATCAACCATATAGATTATGAATCAATTATGTAGTTTTCTTATACAGGATATAGCTCAGCACTGCTACAAAATGACTGAGACTGCAGATGGTGGCTGATGGCAATTTTCTTACATTTGCAAATATTCATGTCTTAGGGACAACTTTCAAGATTGTTCTAGTTTCTTAGACTTAATGCAAATCTGTACCCAAAGACAGTGGGCTTTCTGAATTCCCTGCTTCTTGAAAATATATATATCAAATCAAAATATTCCTCCTCAGTAGGCATGATCTTTCAAATGTACAGACTGCTACAGATTGTAAGACATTTCTCTGCTAGATTGTAAGACACTTCTCTGTAGCAGCCTTCATTGCTTGCCACCACCTATCAGAGATCCTCCTTTAGAATAGCATTGTACGTGTATATACAGTATATCCATATATACTGTATATATGGGTGGGTGGAGTGCAGTTTGTCGTAAGTGTGCTGAGAGAAAGGGTTCATTCTAGCTGTGTCAGGCAAACTGGCCATTTCCACACACGTTGAATAATGTACTTTCAATGCACTTTCGCAATCCTTTTGAAGTGGATTTTTTGTTCCACACATGGAAAATCAGTTTCAAATGTTCACTAAAGAGTATTGAAAGTGGATTATCCAACGTGTGTGGAAGCAGCCTGTGTGGCGCCTGAGATAAGAGTCTGCATTTGTGTGCTACTGAAAGGAAGTTAACCAGCCAGGACATCATGGTTAAGTTAGTCTTTCTATATCTCAGAGAAATGATTCTGGCTAAATCAAGCAAACTGTGTGTGAGCCTGGGTCAGTCTGTGTACATCTGAGAAAGAGATTACTCTCTCTAGGTCAGGCCTAAATGAATCTATGTCTGTGTGGACGAGAAGAGAGAGTTTAGTTTGCTAGTGAATATCTGTGTGAAAAATTAGACTGTGTGACTAACAGTTCAATCCTATGCCCCGAGGCAGTGTCGTCGCTCGTGCGTCAACATAAATGTGGCGCTGCTCCACGGCTCTCTATGGACTTTTGCAGGGGAGTCCTGCCAGCTCCCGAGCATGACAAGGCAAGGTGCGGCCACTGCCAGGAGCGCCCGCCCACCATTCCCCTGATAACCCCACTCACATCAGCCAATGGCCACACCCCTCCCCAGACATGCAGGCAAGGGAAAAGCAGCGGCGCAACAAATGGGGAGGCCACAATCCCCACTTCCGTTAATAGGCCCCCATCAGAGAGCAGGCATCCCTGCCAGGGAGGGGGGCAGAGGTGACAGTGAAGGTCCAGATCGAACACCCACACTCTCGCCCATCCAGCCCCCATTTCCAATGAGGGCCAGGCTGGTAGCTGCAGCTTGGTGTGTTGCCAAGCAGGCCCCCTCTCATGCTTTAAAGCCTGCCATGAACTGTGTTAAAGTTTCCTGCATCACTGTTTTACTACTACACCGAAGATTGCCCTGCACGCGTGGGTTCTGGTACACGTGTCAGTTTCCTGCCTGCGTGTTAATTGCCTTGCTGTTGCAATAGACTGTGTTAGTTTCCTGCATCCATGTTTGGATAACTGCACAAAGGACTCTCTTCCTGGGCAACCCTGCCTAGACCTATATCTGGACTTCCCAGTGTGTGTTTGGACTTTATTACAAGTGTGCCCCGTGCCTGTATAGCCATCTGCCACGGACCGTGCCTGCTCCCTGCTTTGGACTGTGTTTTTGTGTGCTGTTCCCCCTGCCTCCATGGAAGCCTGCCTCATATGGGCCCAAGCCACTGCTAGCAGCCGGGCGCCTGCCGGGGAAACCTCCAGCGAGCCTGGCCAGGCGCTCCCTGGTCAGTTCCCGCCTGGAGCCTCCCGCGGGCCGGTCCCCGAGCTTGCCCTCGCTACCTGGCAGCCTGCAAACCAGCCCCAGCTATGCCCAGCCGGCATCCATGTTCCCAGGCAGCCAGAAGACCCAGGGAAGAAGACTGCTTTGAGAAGCCATTTCGGCGAAGCGGGCGCACCACGTCCGCAGCGAGAGTACCTCGCCCCGCTCTGCATATCTTAGGAGCCGCCCCGGAGAAGGAACTAAGTGCCGACCATCCCAAGCACTTAGAGAATGCATCTTAAAGAAACCTCTGCATTCCAGAGCTGATGACATCAGGACAAGCCCTGTCCGCTGGAACATCCTTTCAGCCCACTTGGATTTCCCCCTCCCTCTTTTGTCCCCTCTTCCTGAGGTGTCACTTATCGCAATCAGATTACCAAAGTGGCCCATCCAAGCCATTCAGTAACCCATTAGAACCTTTGTCTTAACCTGTGAGAACCACCAAGTACAGCACCAGCCCCAGGGTACGTTTTGGGATATTTAAGCTGGTCTCTCAGACCACTCGGTGCTTAGGCCATTCCCATCCAGAACCCCTCGCTGTCTGTGGCTCAGGCCATCCTATCCAGAACCCCTTGCTGTCCGTCTGTGGTCCCAGTGCTGGCATTGGGCCACCTCACTGTTGTGTCTCTGCTTCACTCCAGGATAAGTGAGTATTCCCCACCATCGTTGGGAACCAGCTAATGCGAAAGTCTCTGCATTTCCTACTCTGTATTTCTTAGATCTTGTGTGTTCTCTTGTATGCTTGTGCAAGTTTAGGCTTACGCCACACTAAATACATGTGTTTGGAACTTATTTGTAGTCTGCCTCTTTTTCACTAGAGTGTCTGGAATCGGGACCTCGGTATATATAGGTCAGATCCACACTAATTTTAGTTACAGACTGCTCAAGCTAATTTCCCCCTTATAATAAAAAGCAGTTCTGGTAACAGGTGTGCCTGCAAATCCCCACTGCCACCGTCACCACCACAAGAAACAGGTTCCCCCTCCCTGAAAAGTAGGGCCAGATAGTAGGGAACTGATCTCTGTTGCCTGGAGATCAGTTGTAATTCTGGGAGATCTCCAGCCTGGAGACTGGCAACTCTAATTAGTCCCCAGGTTCTGGGGAAGAAGGTGGGGGGTGGGGCCTTCAATGAGTGATAGGAATGCCCATTGGGAACCACGTAGGAGGCCAGGAGGCTGTTTGGAAGCGAGGGGAATGTAAAGCGCAAACAAACTTGCAGTGGCACCACTTGAACACATCACTACACCTCTACGATGCAAGAACGTGTGTGAGCAGATGATTGGGTATGGGGGGGGCGGCTCACCCACCCCAGAAGCACACGTAGATTGGCCCCCATGGCAGTACCCATCCTATGATCCTTTAGGCTGCAGGGTGGAGCTGGGCACGGGGAGAGGGGGCTGAGTTTTTCCCATTCAATGGACCCCTATGGGCTATGCCACCTTTTTCTGCGGCGTAGATCTTTTGCGCTGCTGGGGGTGTTCCCACGCCTGGAAGGGCTTAGTGAGTGAACTAATTCCATCTCTGCTCTCTACCCCGCCCCCTCCTGTGCCAGTGTGGGGCCCTGCATCACTTCTTCACCTCCATCCGCCCACCAAGCATTCCCGCTGGCGGTGTCCTGCTGGTGGCCCGGCAGCAGTAGCATGCCTTGTGCCACCGCCAGCGGAAGGGCATTTGCACCCACTTAGGAGCCAGTTCTGCCAGCACAAGCCTTAGTTCTCTCCCTGTGCACTCCCCCCCACTTAGGATTGAGCTGCCCATCTGTGAATGTACCTTTAGGAGGAGATAATTATTTAGCTTAAGAAGTTCTCTGAAACCAATATGCTTATCAAACCTCTGCAACCATCCCACTTATGTTCTTATGGATAAATTCTAGTTTTGTTTAAGAAAAAAAAAGATTCTTCCTTTTACCTCAAAACCCTGTCAGGTGTTGACCATTCTGTTAAACTGCTATCTATAGCTAGGCCTATGATGTCAGTTAGACCTCAGAGGTCTAAGGAGAAAGCCTTTGGTGGCAGCAAAATCTTGTTGAGGGAGTCAGGGAAGCAATATAAATGTCATACAAAAACAAAAGGGAAAGTGTTCTAGAGGTAAAAGCTTGGGTAAAGTAGAGAACACCTGAAACTCTGAGAATGGAAAAGGAGTGTTGATTGTATCTAGAGCCCTCCTGAGGTATAAATATAAGGGAAGGGAAGGAGGTACTGGATTAAAGCTCCAAAGGCAAAAGATTAAAAATATTAAAAACAAATAAAAACAAACACCAAATCATTACAATATATTATTATGTTGTATCTTTCCTTCCACATTTTAAAAGAACTGTGCAGTCATAGTATTAGTGATTTTACCAGCTTCATAAAACATCTATAGAAATATGTTCAAATTTCTGTCATTTTTCATCAAGAAAAATATTTGAGTTAATCTATAGAATGTATGCAGTTATGCCAATGTTATTTTGTAGAAGACTACTCTAGGTGATTTCATGTGCCTCTCACTCCCAAAGCAGGGGATGTTCATACAGCTGTGATTCTATAAATGAACACGCCTTTTTCATAATGCCCATTTTATATTCAATTGAGCTCTGACTGGTGTTATTCTGGGCTGACCTTCAGTAACAGCATCCACTCTGTTATGTAATCTCAGGAGGATATGTTTTCTTGAGTGTGTGCAGATTTGCACCTTACTGCCTCTATTTCCTCTGTATTGTATTAATAACAGTATCTTACCCAGCATTCAGACAGAGCACTGTGGGTGACAAAAGTTAAATTCTTCTCACTTCCATCAATGATGGATATCCCGATGCCAACACTAAAGCACAAGAAGAGGCAAAGACTTCCCAAGACAGCCTCTGTTACAAACCATTGAATGTCTGGCTTGGGAATGGTGGCTCACCAATTAAACTTTTCTCTGCCCTGGTGGTGGTGGAAAGTGCCTCAACCTGAATATTCTTGACATCCTTAATTATGGTTAACTAGTTACATGGATCAAGTTGGCTTGTGATTAGCCCAAGGTGGGTGGGCATTACCACCTGTTCCTTGCTGGGTGAAGGGAGGAACGAGCACTACCTTCTGCTCCTCACCTGATCCCGATAGGTGAAGGCGGATGGTGGGCTTTGCTATGTGTTCCGCTCCTGATCCCAACTGGGTGAAGGGTGTGTGGGCATTGCCACCTTCCCTGCTCCTGTTTCCAGCAGGTTGAAGGGGGGCAGAGATTGCTGTCTGCTTGGCTCCTGATTCCAACAGGGTGAAGATGGGGTGGGCATTGCTGCCTGCTCAGTGCTTTAATCCAGTAGGTTGAAGGATGCGGGCATTTCCACCTGCTCCACTACTTGTCCTGGCCGGGTGAATGGAAGAAGGGAATTGCCTCCTGCTCTGTGCTTGATCCTGCCCAGGTGAAGGCACTCAGTGGGCACTGGCACATGCTCCACTCCTGATCGCAGCTGTGTGAAGGGGGTGGGCATTGCCATCTGCTCTGCTCCTGATCCCACATGGGTGAAAGAGGGTGGGCATTGCCATCTGCTCTGCTCCGGATCCCAGCTGGCTGAAGGGGGGGCGGGTATTGCCACCTGCTCTGCTCCTAATATCTGCTGGGTTAACATAGGGGGTGAGCATTGCTACCTGCTCTACTCCTAATACCAGCTGGTTTAAGGTGGGGACAAGTATTGCCACCTTCTCCGCTCCTAATACCAGCTGGAATAAGGCAGGGGGCGGGTATTGCCACCTGCTCTGCTCCTAATACCAGCTGCCAGAAGGGGGTGGGCATTGCCACCTGCTCTGCACCTAATACCAGCTGGGTTAAGGTGCGGGGAGGGCATTGCCACCTGCTTCGCCCCTAATACCAGCTGGGTTAACATGGGGGATGGGCATTGCCACCTGCTCCGCTCCTAATACCAGTTGAGTTAAGGTGGGGGAGGGGTGTGCATTGCCACTTGCTCGGCTCCTAATACCAGCTGGGTTAAGGCAGAGAGTGGGTATATCTACCTGCACCGCTCCTAATATCAGCTGGGTTAAGGTGGGGGGGGGCAGTACTGCCACCTGCTCTGCTCCTAATAACAGCTGATTAAGGCAGAGAGTGGGCATTACCACCTGCTCTGCTTCTGATCCCAGCTGGGTAAAGGGGGTGGGCATTGCCACCTGCTCCACTCCTAATACCAGCTGGGTTAAGGTGGGGGTGGGCATTGCCACTTGCTCCACTCCCAATACCAGCTGGGTTAAGGTGGAGAGTGGGCATATTTACCTGCTCTGCTCCTGATCCCAGCTGCTTGAAGGAGGGCATTGCCACCTTCTCTGCTTCTAATATCAGCTGGGTTAAGGTAGGGGGGCAGCACTGTCACCCACTCCTAATAACAGCTGGCTTAAGGCAGAAAGTGAGCATTGCCACCTTCTCCGCTCCTGATAACAACTGGCTGAAGGGGGGCAAGTATTGTCACTTGCTCTGCTCCTAATATCTGCTGGGTTAACGTAGGGGGTGGGCATTGCCGACTGCTCTGCTCCTAATACCAGCTGGTTTAAGGTGGGGGTGGGCATTGCCACCCGCTCTGCTCCTAATACCAGCTGCCTGAAGGGGGCGGGCATTGCCACCTGCTCTGCACCTAATACCAACTGGGTTGGCATGGGGAGGGCATTGCCACCTGCTCCGGTCCTGTTCCCTGCCTGGGCTTCCCACCATGGCATGTTTTCTGGAGCGATCTGGTGAGCTACCTGGGCTTTCCTCTGCAGTAGCACCCTCTTCTGGTGCACCAGGGTATAAAGTGAGTTGTCTGAAACACGCTTACTCAATTCTATAGTAAGATAATGTTCAGCTGGGGAGAAAATAAACCCTTTTTATTCCAGTTTAAAGAGCCCCCCAAAGGTAACCAGTTAATCTTGCATTATTTAGGGAGGGTTCAAATGGAGGAGGCACACCCAACTTATATAGCCATTGCAGCACCTTTTCCTATTGGCTGGGCCATACAAAGTAGGGGCTCCAACCATGCCCTAATAGGAGACTCCTGTACCATTCGAAACAGGATGTACATTATTTCCAAAGAAAAATGTAGTGGCTTGGATCCAGAGCAGTATTTATGTGAGTGAAAAGATTACTGCCCACAGAATGTGACTTAGTCACTGTCCTCCTCCTGATACACTATTAATGCCTCCCAAATTGCTGGTTCTGGACAGAGAACCCACTGGAATAGCATGTTTGGGGTACCTGGGATCACATTGTGTGTGTGTGTGTGTGTGTGATAGATAAAGAGAGAGAGAGAGATAAAGCCTCACTAAAGCTGCACTAAACGGGTGAAAAGTCTTCTGCTTGCTGATATGCTGCACTAGATCCAACCACTCTGTATATCATTATAAGCACAATCCTAGAGTAAAACTATTGAACAGATTGCCTGCATATTTAACACAAAATTGTTTTGTTTATTTTCAGTTATTTCATTTATACCCCGCCTTTCTCCCTACTGGGGAGGGACCCAAAGTGACTTACATTGTTCTCCTGGCCTCTATTTATCCTCACAATAACTGTTTGAGGTAGGTTAGAGTGAGAGTGTTTGGTTGGCACAAGGTCACCCGGCAAGTTTCAATAGCAGAGTGGGAAACTGAACCTAGGTGTCCCAGTCCCAGATCTAGCAGTTCAACCACTACAAACTGGTTGTAGTTGGTTTATTCATTTTAGTGCCCAGTAGGAACCATTAGATCCTGGCCTAGTGTTTCTGCTCAATTTTGGTCAGTGTTTCTTCTGTTTATGTTAGACTGATACATCCCTTTGGAAGATATGAAAGCATTATCCAGAAATCTACACTTGATCTTAGCCAAAAGGCTGAGAAGCATTATCCAGAAATCTAATGTCCTCATTTTCATTAGAATAATATAGCTAGAGTCAAAGACTTGGGTGTTTTAAATTAATTCCACCGTTCTACTGATGGAGCTAATCTAACTATGCCCAAGTTAAGCCCTGTTTACATGTTACAAATGAATGCATGTACAACTTGCATGTATGTGTGTACACTGGTTTGTAAGAAAGAGCCACCACATGTTCACTTTACAAATGAACTGAGGAATAGTACCTGGATAAATGTGGGGTTTCAACCACACATTCAGCTGTATGTGCATTGAATGTAACGTGAGAATCACTCAAGGCATGTATAAAGAAAAATCAAGTGTACACTGTACGTGTATTGTATCCATATTCACTGTAAATTGTGAACAGGGCTACAGAGCCAAGCCAAAGAAATAATTTCAAAATGGAAGCTTAAACTGCTTTGGTTCCAGATCCCACAGAAGCCTCTGCCATTAAGGGATTTGATTTAATTGGAAATTATGACTGCTTTGTCTCAATAAAATGATGAGCTACAGCATCCAGAGTCCCAAGGTTCCTACATCAGCTTAAATTCTATTTTGCTTTTAATTTAAATGATCATGCAGTCTTCTTATGGGTACAGGATTTTCTTTTTATGCAGAGGAGTTAGCCGTGTTAGTCTGTGGTAGCAAAATCAAAGAGTCCAGTAGCACCTTTAAGACTAACCAATTTTATTGTAGCATAAGCTTTTGAGAATCAAGTTCTCTTCGTCAGATGCATGATGCAGTCTCTGCTTACTATTCTTTCATGCTCTTGAGTTCCTGCACGATTACATTGTTGGGTGCTCTGTGTGTGTGTGTTTTGTTATTTTATAAATTTTATTTAGAAAAGAGATAAAAATAACAATTGAAGGTGCATAGAACCTTATACAAAGTACATTAGACTACTTCACAGAGGGTATGTATAATATATAATAATAAATCTGAACTGCATGGAAGATATAATCAAAATATATAAAATACTTTTATTCCTCTCCCTCACTTCCATTATAAAAAAAAGGAAAGGAGAAAAGGAATGAGCTATAATACTTCTCAATAGGGTGCTCTGCGTGTTATGTCAAGCTTCTCTCCAGCTGCTGTTGAGTCTTTCCTCAATTGAGACCCCCACTTCCTCTGCCTCTAGCATTTCCATGTGCATAGGGATGAAAAACATTGATGATGCACACATAGAAGTGCTAGGGGCAGAGGAAGCTAGAGCCACAGTGGAGGAAAGCCTCCTTGGTGGCCAGAGAGAAGCATGAGGGGAGCAATGTCATACTTGGTACCTTGTTCTGAAAACTTATCATTCCTTAACTACTTCACTGAGAGTTATAAGCAGCACGAGACATCTCCTAAAAAAGAAGTTTTTTAAAATTTCTAATAATTATGAACAGTTTGAAATGCTCACTGAAATCAATATTCAAATCATTGTGTCTTTTAACCTCTAAAAACACGGGAAGACAACTAGGCACACTTGCTTTCATTCACTGGCCTCTCCATCATTTCTTTAGCCTCTGAACCATCCCTCAGAAACTGATGCAGTACTTCGGGGCATAAATACATCTCTAGGAATATTCAGGCCAAAATATTTGAACGTTCTATATTCCTTCTTTGTATAATCCATGAGGTAGCACAATACAATTTTGTATATTTTTTCTCTTTATTAAGTAGAACTGTTTCTCCTTTCCTACACTGAAAAGAAGGTTGATTTAAGACACTCAGAGAACTATTCTAATACACTATATTGGATGGAAGAGATACTGATTGTATCTTTCAGACCATAGATGCTCTGAATCTCTGGATATACTGTACATACATTTCTGCTGGCTATATGTGATATCCCAGTCCCCATGAACTTTGTGAAACATGTTGGGCCTTGAGGACAGTGGACTCCCAATTATCATTCATATTTATAGTTCTCACTAAAATGCCCATATATCTATGCAGCAGAATTTTAAATAGTTTTCTTCTGGTTGAGTAATGAATAGTCTCAAGTAGAGATGGGCACAAACCGCATTATGAACTTCAAAACCCCACGAAATTGGCAATCGCGTGATCGCGAGCCGGCGGTTCATGATTGTCCATGGCCAACGAACCAGCATTCAGGAGAGGCCTGGTTCAGTGCGTTTGGCTGCGGTTCGGGAAGCCAGACAGTCAGGCACCAGCAATCAATTCCCCTGGCAATGGAGCCGGGGGAATGCCTGAACTCTGTCTGCGCTCCTTCTGTTGCCCTGGAAACCCAAATGGAAGCCCAGCTTACCTTGATCGGCAGGTCTTCCTTCCAACCACGGAGCTGCAAAGTGGTTACAAGTTGGGAGAAGACACCCAGGGGAGGGAGGGGGAAGGGGGTGTTCTGTAGCCGTGGGCTCCCAGTCTGGGTTTCACTTTCAGCGAGCAGTGGAGTGGGACAGAGCTGTTGCTTGCCACTTGCTAGCCTTTGGGGAGAGAGACTGAGAGTATAATTGAGCTTGGATTTTTGTGGGAGTTTCTTGGGGGCCTTGGATTGGAGAGGGTATAACTCCAAGATCCCTTTTGCAATCTTGTCCAAACTTGGGTGATGGCTCAATTATATAGCACTGTGCTATATGCAAGGCTGCAAATACCAAAAGGAAGACTTATACAGGACAAAGTCACGATATCCCATGAGCAAGGCTTCTGAAATGCTGTAATAAGGAAAGCAATATCCTGTGACCATATTTAAACTGGAGTCCATGGAACCAGGCAAGTAATGTGATTAGTTTTAAAATTATTGTTGGGTTTGTTTTGGTCTGAGGGAACTAACAGGGGATTCCCAATAGCCTTGGTGCTAGGAAAAGCAGCTATTCCTCTTGTAATATTCAGCCATCATTGATCTCTTTTCTATGCAAAGTAGAACTATGGATTTTTTTCACATCGGTGGATCATATTTCTAAAAATGTGAATAGAATTCTAAATCTGGAATATGATATCTGGGTGTTGGAAATCTTATAAGTCTAGTGTCCTTAAATGTTATAATATATTTAAAAGCCATCAGTATAGAAGCAAACTTTGAAAATAAATACTATTTAAATTGAAAATGTTAATTGCTTTCTTAAAATTAGAAAGATTCCCACTGGCCCTAGATATCTCTAAGTTGGAAGCTTCTGTAAATGACAGCAACTCAAGGTAGGAATAAAAGAGTGCAGTCCTAAGCACTGAAAGTGTTCCCTGCGTTTTTTGTTAGGAAAACAGTTCTGTGGAACACCAGGAAAGAAAGAAACCCTACAGCAGCAGCTACATTGATTTTTACACAGTTCGTATAAATCTCCTTTGCCGCATCCATCAGTCTCCCATTTGCATCATTTATAATGAAGCAGCAAATGATTACAGCTTCCAAATTTCCTAGATAATGTGTTAGTATATAAGCAGAGGCCTATGAAAAGGTCCTAGAAATAAAACTGTATTACACACCATGGAGTTCTCATGTTAACATCACATTACTCAGTGTGTGCACTTTAGCACTCCAGCACAGCTTAGCATTGCAGTGGAACATGGGGATTGTGCAATGCACAGGTTACAGGATGTTGAATGTCTGTATTCAGCCATCACACAATATGGTGGACACACAATATGGTGGCTGGCTATTTGAGAGGTTCAAATTCTGATACATGTGAGAAGAATAGAACAGAATGAGCAAATGTTCTGTATTAGGAGGTAAGTTACTGTGCAGGGTAATCTGTTAAATAATATCAAAGACAAAGGGAAAGGAAAACTTATAGGTTAAAAAAAAGATGACACACTAGACTGAATGGATTTATGGATTGAATGGATTTATGGACTGAATGGATTTTTTCAATGAGACAAAATTGCAGTAGTTGCTAAAAAATAGCTGTGATGGTACATTGCACATTACCTACTATTTTTATCAACAGTTACTGTTAAAAATAGAAGACTATTGGAACTTGAGGGGCACGACTTAAGATTTGGGTGGCATGGAAACTTATGGTATGATAAAGTTAAAGGCAATGCAGAGTTTAATAATCATTATGTAAGGAGTGCCATTTCGAGTGTATGGAATAAATACAAACTTAGGTTTTGTTCGAAAATCCCTCTCTAGTTATCATTGCAAGAAGCTCATTTTAGAAGGGAAATGGTGAGTCCAACTAAATGGTTAATGTATCATGACTTGTTAGAATTCTCCCAAGGCCAAGTTAAAATTAAATCAAGAGAGGACTTAGTAGCAGAAGGGCATGTTTGGCCAATGGTTTTCTTATATGTAAATCTCAGAGAGATTTAAACTAGATAAGAGAGACTATGACTTTGAGCAATCTAAAACTGAATTTGAAATTTCCCTTTGTACTAACGATGAACATGTTATTGCTAAAATGTACAAACTGTTGTTGACATTTGAGACAGAACAAGGGCACGTAAAAGAATGTATGATTAAATGGGCAAAAAATGTGGACATGGCATATTAATGGAGCGATGGGAAAATATGTGGACAAAGGGGTTGAAATTTACATTAAGCGCTAGCATTAAGGAGAATTTCTATAAGATGATGTATTGTTGGTATATATGACCCCTGAAAAATTGGCTAGAATGTACAAGGATGCCTCAAATGTATGTTGGAAATGTACTAAACAAGAAGGGACGTTTTATCATATGCGGTGAACATGTAAGAAAACAATGCGGTACTCCCGGCTGCCACACAGTGGCTTGAGCTGGGGACCGTACTTTGCCACTTCGGAAGGAGAAGCAGGCAGAGACATCTCCCAGGCATATGGGGATATAGCTGGGGGGGCGGAGACAAAGCCTTCAGAAGACGGCTCCGCCCTCCCTGCTGGCAGTTGCTCTGCGTGCTCGGCCCACCCACCTCACCCTGTAGTAGTGCAGGATTAGCCGGCTGCTGTTCCCAGAGCCAGGTAGGAATTTTTTCTCCTCTCCCCATATTGGCAAGGTGGGAGAGGTGGTTTTTCGCCTACCTTGCACTGCAGGCAGAGGTTTGAGGTAATTGGCAGTGGTGGTGCATCGTTGTAAGTCACTGGCAGGAGAGAGTTTGGGGATAGGGAGCGGGCCGGTGAGCACCCCTTGGCAATTCCCCATTGGTGGGGAAATGGGGTCTACCAGGAGCGGATGGTATGCTTGTGACGGCTACCACCACCTGGAGACTGCCTGCAGTGAACCCCATGTGTAAGTCCTTCCCTCATGCTGTATGGCTGAGGCTTTAGGAGCTTGAAGGGGGGAACCATTTTGCCTGGCTGGCCGGGGAAAAGCCATTGCATGGATGGCTCCTACCCGGGGCTGTGGGGCTCGCCCAGACAGGTCAAGGCGGTGGTCCAGGGGTGACCCCGTGGCTTGACCTGTACCGCTAGTTTGCCCTTGCCGTATTTAATGGTTGATGTTATATTAATAAAGTGGCCCTTTAGTTCCAACTCCTGTGTCTGCCTCTTCATTCCGACTGGGGTGGCAAAGAGTTTTTGGTTGCAGATACAATCATCGATTCAGAAGATTTTGAAGAATAAACTTCAGCTGAAACCAGAGACTTTTCTGTTGGGAATGATGGATAGCCAGCTGGAAAGAACTTTGGAACTTTTTTTTAATATTTGATCACGGCAGCAAGAGTACTGTATGCACAAAAATGGAAAACTCCAACATTGCCTACAATGGAGGAACGGAGGATAAAAGTGTTGGAGTTTGTGTGAATGGCAAAACTTACTTCAATGATTAGAGAAAAGACGTTAGCCACATTTGTGGCTGAATGGAAACAGTTTATAGACTTTTTACATGAAATGGGTAATAATGACTTGATGGTATCTGGATTTATGGATTAAGAAAAATGAACAATAGAAAAAAGAGGGCTCTTAAGTTTAACATAGAATAAGTGAGACTTTGAAAACAATATGTATTTGTTGCAGAGAAAATCAGAACTCAATCTGTAGTTTAGTTTTAGTATTTTCCTTCCCCTATCGTTTAAAACTGTTTTTTCCTTTATTATTATTAGTTATTTGTCTAGTCTTTTATTGTATGTTTATATGTATTGTTAGTGTGTCATTAGAATGTTCTGTTTATCTTTTAGGTTTATTGTTTATACCTTTTATGTTCACTGTTCACCGTTTAAATAAAGAAAATTTATACCAAAAGAACCCCAAAACAAAACAGTGGGGATGCTAATATGAAATCTGGGCTTCCCTTGCAGTATTTTAGCCAGACAAACTGTAGCTAAAGAACAGACAGCACATTTTTGTGTCTCTGTCATAAAACAACAATTCTGGCAAAGCAGTATCTAGTTCCACTGTGGCATCAACACACGGATGGGAATGAGAATCTTGTCAAACATACATGTTCGGGCTTATCCCTGGGACTTTCACCCCCAGAGGCTATTCCATCTTATTGCTATTCTTTAAAGATTCCAGCTCAACGCAGAGCCTTCACATTGGCTAGACTTAACTCCTTCCCCTCTAAAGTGCTTTCTGGTAGTTTCTCTGGACTCCCTTATTCTGAACGAGTTTGTGACTGTGGACAAGGAAAGTTAGAGACCTTGGATCATATAATAGTTTTTTGCCGTAAGTGGAGTAAGGAAAGAGAGAGATTTATTATTCCTATTATGTTAAAAGAAAAGCTTCCCTTCCTTCCTTGGGCAATCTCAGTGTTATTGTCTGATAACTTTCCTGACAATCAAACCTCTGCTATTGTGGCTTCCTTTTTAGCCACGGTGATAAAGAAACAAGATTTTCATGAGTTTAGATAGTTTAAAGTGATAATGACGAGTTATGTCTATGTGAATTGGGTATGTTCAAGTGTACAGTTCATATTTTGTTGGTGTTTGTATGGCTTATGGCTTCGGCCAGAAAAGCAATAAACATATTATTATTATTAATCTTGTCAAAACTTCAGTACATTGGCAGCCATTAAGTATGCAATGAAATTTCTCTCATAAAATTTAGTCTTTTAGAAAAAAAGATGTTACGATATGTCTCCTCCTAACATAGCAGGCCATAAAAAGAGCAGCAACCCTTTCAATGATCGACTGGAGCCTCACCATTTGGCCCATTTTGCTGTTGCTAGAATTGGATGATGAAGATATCTCTAAGGTTGTCAAGCATATCACCTTTGTCTAAAACTCACTGAAACCTCTTCCTTGTAGCTTATAGCCAGTGATCTCAAGGGATCACTTTAGACCCACACTATCTGTGTGGCTATAACAGCCTAATTCTGAAATCCCAGCACTGGAGCATTATAGATACCCAAGAGAGCCCAGCACCACTAGCAGGTATCCTTGGTCTGCTCTGCACAGAAAATATCAGACAGAAGCTCACCCAATAAGGTGCGGATGGAATAGCAATTGCACCAGAGTATATATGAGCCTGCTGCCAACCACTAATTATGGAATGGCATGCTGCCAACATCCCATTTACAGGCAGGTAGAATCACCCAGCTGGTACATGCTGACATGGCCATGTCCTCTGACTTCAGTCTGCCAGTGTCCATATGCAGAACCCACAAAGGGAAGGATCGCAGCATTAGCCACTAGACAGAGCTTCATGGCATGATCAGGAAGAGCTGTGGAATGAGTATTCAGATGTATATTCGAGGCTGCTTATCAGATGCCAGCAGCGATCTGGCAGAGTGTATAAGTTTCCTTTCCTCCTTGCAAAAGCATATCTGAGCACACATTGGACCACGCTTTAAGCTCCCTCCCAGTGTGAGCTACATGAGGTCAGTAATGAGTAGGGGCAGAAACCAATTCCTATTTCTCACAGAGGGACACAGATGTGCATGTGCACATTAGGGTTGCCATGTCCCCCAACCTCCCCAGTGGGAGATTGGAGGCCTGGCACCTACTCTGTCTTCTCCTGGGCCCACGTGATGATATCACTTTTGGGACATCATTGCATCATCATGTAGGCGTGGTCACCTAGGGAGCTCTCTTGTGCTCAACGGGGGGGACAATTCAGGCACGATCTGGGCCAAATCGAGCCCCAAATGGCCCTGATTGGGCCTGCAGCGGCCTGGAATGGGCCGCTGCTGAGTATGGGAGCACTCCGCTGCTCCTCACCAGCCTGATCCAAGCCAAATTGGGCCCAAAATGGCCTGGATTTGGCCCCAAATGGCCCAGATCGGGCCTAAAATGACCAAGATCAGGCCCAAAATGGCCTAGAACAGGCCGCTGCCAGGCAGGACAGAACTCCCCCGCTCTGCAGCAGCCTGATCCGGATCGAATTGGGTCCAAAACTGTCTGGATTGGAGCCTGAAATGGCCCAGTCAGGCCCAAAATGGCCTGGAACAGGCCACTGCCCAGCAGGGGAGCACTCCACTGCTCCACAGCAGCCTGATCTGGGCCAAATTGGCATGGATTGGGCCTGAAATGGCCCAGATCGGGCCCAAAATGGCCCAGATCAGGCCCGAAACAACCTGGAACTGGCCTCTGCCAAGCAGGGGAGCACTTCCCTTCTCTGCAGCAGCACGATCAGGGATGAATCAAGCCTGAAACAGCCTGGATCAGGCTCAAAACTGCCCAAATCAGGCCTGAAACAGCCCAAATTGGGCTGCTGTCATGAGGGGAGTACTCTCCCACTCCACAGTGGCTCAATCCAGGCTGATTTGGGCCCAATTTAGGCCCGCAGGAGTGCACCCTGCCACCTCGGAGTGTGCCACACACTCAGGAGTGAGCCCAGGAGACCCATGCCTCCCCCGCTGGCCAGGTAAGGGAAGGCAGGGGTTGGGAGTGGGAGCGGGGAATCCCCTGCCCCCAGCAGGGGACTGGCAACCCTAGCAGCAATCTACACAGCATCACTGATGCAGCAAACAATTCAAATTAACGAGGTTGCCAGATCTTTTGTTCCAGCAATGCTTATGTGCCTAGATGCATGAACAGATTGCAGGACCACAGGTAGTGCTGTCCTTATTGCTTAGGATTTCCTAAGTAGGAATACCCCAATAGCCCCACCCCTTAGACTTGAAGAGATCAGTGGGTGGGAAAAAATGGCTGCTTAACTATTACTGCATGTCTATGAGATCAATAACTAGTTAGTCAAACTTCTGTTTGGTATGCAGCTTGCAGTGGCACAGGAAGTAAGCTATAACAAGAAGGTTAATTATTCCACAGCAGGGCAGCTGGAAGCACTTTGGCCACTACTGGCACTGAAACCGGAAGTGACATCATCACATCAGGACAATACTCTAGGATTCACCCCAAACTCCTAAAGTGATCAAGACGATTATATCACTTCTGGTTTCATACTAGAACTGATGTCATGCAGTGGTACAATGCTTAAAGGCTTGTCCCCATCCCCCAAGTTCTCCTACAGGGGTGCCAGATAGGGCTGTCAACCCCAGTGGAGCAATGAACAGAAGAGGTATAGAGGGAGGGATAAACAACTTGGGGAAGACCCCCTTCATTTATTTGTGGGAGGTGCATTGTTATTGCAGAGTGGGAGGGTTTGGCACTTGCTTTTTTCTTGGGCACAGGCCTTCATGAGGTATCGTAAATGATGCACCAAGGTTTTTTTGTGATACAGAATTGTGTCTGCATAGGAGCTGTAACTGAGGATGGAGACACTTTGGAAGCCTTAACTCATGACATGTCCTTGCCTAATTCTATAGCAGCATGGTACCAATGCAGTTTGTGCCAGCATATCTTTGAGACATGCCATTACAGGTTAATTTCAAAACCGGACGTGACATTTAAGAACCTTTTACACACAAGCCAATGCTGTTAGGGAATGCCAGCCAAGGACTATGCCTTTCTCATGTAAAAGGAGTTGGATGACAAGAGATTTGCACCTAGTATTTTTCCTGGGATCATCTCAGTCATTCAGAAATCTTAGTCACAACAGCATTTCGGTTGCTGTTTCTCTCTCTGTGCTGTTTCTCTCTCTCTCTGCATTTCCATAATACAAAGTATGTGATGAAATTCTGTGAGGGGCTTTAATACAGGGTAGATTTTAGTTCCACTACTAAGAGGACGAAGCTTTTGGAATCTAAGCTCGGATGATTGATGGTCTGAAGTCCTGTGCAAATCAAATATGGATTTGAAGCCTACGTCTGGTATTATAGGATAGGAACTATATATAGTACAGCACTTTTTTTTTTGGCATGCATGCAACCCTAGCCAGTGCCTAACACCTACAGTTAATCAGATCTCAAGAAGCAGGTCTGAAACAGACCTGTGTGTGAGAGAGAAATCTTGGAAAGCCAATGTCCGTCAAAGTAGACAGCACTAGGGTAGAAAGACCAGTGGTCTGATACAGTGTAAAGGCAGTTTCATAAATTTGTATGCTCAACCTGTGAAGTTCCACAGAAATATCAGCCATACAGAAAGCCATCTGACCAAAGAGGAAGCATTTTTTACAAAGAAGAAATCACCCAGCTCACCACTCCATTCACATTTTGACTGCTTTCTTATGGCATCCTCCGATGGTCAGATTCTCCCTGTTTCTTCTCTGCTCCAAGCTGAATGAGCAGACAGGTGCTGCTTAATTCCATGGAGCAATAAAAGCACATCTTTGTGATTAATATGTGTTAGAACAAGGAATGGCATGGTAATAAAACTGCAAAGGTTTGGAGGAGCCTTCAGGGAAATGCAGTTGCACACATTCTGCTATTGGAATAATGAGGCCTCCATTACACGGTCAATGGAATTAATGTTTTTGATGCAGGGAGAATGATTAAGAAGATGTAGCCACCTGCTGGGAAGGGAAAATGAGACCATTTTCAAAGGCATGCCAATGGTGAGTAGAGATGCTGTCGTTATTGTGTGTCCCAAGACACTTGCCATGAAAGAATAATAAATTCAGCAACACTTTGGCACCTCTTCTGATCATCATGTTCCTCCTTCAGCATGGAAAGTCTTTGTTCATCCCTTTTGAACAATAAGCCTCTCACCTTATATGCACCCCAGTGCCTTTTATGGCTTTTACCTACACCTTTAATTGCATTCTGCAATTTCTTTGAATGCAGATGAAATCACATCTTGACACATTTGCTGTGCTGTGATAACAAACATTTCTATGCTCAAGTAGCAGCTATTGGGTTGGATGCTATAGATCATTTCTGCCTACACAGAAAGACAAGAAAGTCATTGCAAGTAGCTCTTGAACTAAGTAAGCTTGACTATGGGCGAAGCTACAAGTGACAAATGACACTTGAACGGCAAGTGTATTTCTCCCTGTTCGATGTATTGTCTCCCTGTTCACTTGCCCTCCACTCAATCCACTTGCTGTTCAAGTGTCATTCGTCACTTGTAGCTTGGCCCTATATCTCTGCATTTCCACTTATGCAAGACTTAGTATGATATATTTCAGCACCTCCTCCCCACCAATATTGACCTTCTATAGTCAAATCATATCACACTTCAAAACGTGAGTGTAATTATTGCATCAAATAGCCTTTTGATTTTTGTACTTAGCAACAGTGATCAGAAATGAAAAATCTGCACTTCATCATACAGCAATTCTGGCAGAGTGACTTGCAGAAATAGACCCATGTTAAATAAAAGTTCTCTTCTGCTCCCACATGGCAGGATATGGTCCATTGCTTTCCAAAACTAACTGAAAGATCCAGAGATAAATTTAGATAGTGCAAACAAATTACAAAACATTCATCTATTCCTGTGGGCCTTTTCAGGTCTATATCCTCCTGTGTGTCTTAAATGAAAACAGCCAACTGGTTATGAATGAAAGCAATCTGTCTCTCGCTGGCTCACAGTGCTCCAAAAGAGGCTGCTGTGAAGCTGTAAAATATAATACAGCACAACAGTTCCTTATCTAAAGTTTAAGAATAAGAAGCAAATGCAAAACATTAGTTTTGAAGTTGGTGTTAGAATTGCATGCTTTAGGCAAAGCCATCCCAAAAGCTTCACCAGGACTGTCAGAGTTAGGATTAGAGATGGGCATGATCTGCATTACGATTAAAAAAAAAACCCACGATAATGGCGATCGTGCGATCATGAACTGGCGGATCATGATTGTCCACGGCCAACGATCCAGCGATGAGAAGGGGCCTGGATCGGAGTGATCGGGCTCGGATCGGGGATCCAGACACTCAGGCGCCAGCAATCTATTCCCCTGGCAATGGAGCCAGGGGAATGCCTGAGCTGTGTTTGCCCTCCTTCTGTCGCCCTGGAAACCCGAATGGAAGCCCAGCTTTCCTTGATCAGCAGGGCTTCTTTCCAACCACAGAGCAGCAAAGCAGTCACCAGTTAGGAGAAGACACTCAGGGGAGGGAGGGGAAAGGGGGGTGTTCTGTAGCCATGGGCACTCCAATCTCATCCCTGCAAACCCTGATAGGCAGCTCTGATGGCCAAACACAGACCTTCTGTGTTGCTGAATGGGACCCATGCCATGGGCTCCCAGGCTGGGTTTCACTTTCTGCGAGCAGTGGAGTGGGACAGAGCTCTTGCTTGCTACTTGCTAGCCTTTGGAGAGAGAGAGAGACTGAGAGAGTCGGCCGCCGCCGCCACCCACCTTCCTACATAGTTGGGAATAGCAGCGTGCCCCGCTTTGGCATCCATGATCCACGATCCACAATCCACGATCCACGGCTTGGGAATGGGAGATGATCAGTGTGGATCATTAATTTGGGATCGTCGCCGGCACCGATCCACGATCAGCTGGATCGTTTATTTTTTTTGGATCGTGCCCATCTCTAGTCCGGATTCAGGAAGCAAGTTCTGCCCAGATGGAGTAGGTTTTGTTGAGTTTTAGATATTGGTAATAATTCAGTGATCTAGCAGCTGTCCTTGTCAATTTGTGCCAAGCTATAGACCAGACATCTGAGAGTTAAACTGCTTTCTTGTTTACTGTCACTTGCTGATCTGGCCATCTTGAGACTCATTAAGAATCTGTGAACTCAACTACAGTGCTTTCTGTCTTCACTTTGCAAGCAAGACAATCAAGCCATGATTCAGCAAAATAAAGGCACTGCAGGTGATTTAAATGACAGGCAAGAACAGAACAAGGAGAACCAAGTGACACTGAAAGAAGAAAGAAAAAGGCAGATTATATGCATAATCCCTCAAGCAATTTAGATTCTAGTTGCAAAGTTTGGTGCATTTTTTTCTTGGCTCTTGCCACCTAGTGGTTTAAATATGGAATAGTTAAATTCAGTTCCTAAGGGATATTCCTCAGAGAGGAGACCAGGCAAAGCACTTTGAAAGTATGAATAGAAAAAAAGTGTTCATTATTTTATTCACCATGTGGCCCAGATGCCGAGAACCTCATCATGAGCATGATTGCCAGCCATATCTACCTTGACAAAACTCCTTTTGAGTCAAGCTCTCTTGCTGGATAACCTCAATATTGTGGGTTGATGTTCACCTCAAATATTACAGGCGATAGCATCTCGCAATAGCCACTTGTGATCCAGGGTTATAGCTTAGTCATGCTTCAGTAAATAATTTCCAATTATAACTTCTTGCGTTGCAGCTTGTAGTCACTTTTGCACTTATGCACTCCACTAGAAGGGACAGAGAGAAGCCAAGGCTTTACTCTGCTGCTGCTGCCACCAACCTATTTGCATTGACCTTCTGCAGGTGTCACCTCCAATGCACAGAGAGTGCTCACATCGAGTGAGCTTAAACAGTGGATGTAATGACAAAGCCCATGCAAACAGTTGTACATGGAATGGCCATCTGCAATGAGCTTCTGCAGTTTTCAAATCAAAAATACTTCCTGCTCAAACAGCTGGCCAACATTTAGCACTGTGCTGCTTTTCCAGTCAGTCTTGTTGTACAGTCTTTTTTTCTGAATCCAATAAAGCTATTTGTTCTAAAATTTCTGTCAAAGGTCCACAGCAAAACTAATTTAAAAGAGTAAATTGTTGGGTTTAGTTAAGGATGGCTGGACCAGTCAGATAGCCCTTCCTTTATTAACAGAGTGCTCCTCCTGAGCTTCAGTGCAGCAATGTGGCCTAAACTAATATTTACCACACTATCTTACAAATTGCACACAGAGAGCCTCTCCGAGTTAAAGAACCAATAGTGGTCTATTTATTTAGAGAAGTACATTAACTTAAATGCAGCGGAGAGAAAAAGTGACTAACTAATCTGGCTAACTAGGATGGCCTCATATTGATAATAGGCCATCTGCTTCATTTATCCTAGGAGATACCATGCTGCTTCTCCTGGGAAAAGGAAATAAGAAGAGAGAGGAAGGAAGGAAGTTTCCTTAGACTACATTCTACCAATCAGAGAAAGTGAGTGATTGTAGAGTAGCCAGGAAGGAGACTGATACTAGCCTATCTATCTCTCTAACTCTATGGTTCTTGCCTTCTTTTTGTGTTGTTTGTAGTCTCGAAGGTCTGAGCCAGAGACATCGCCAGTCCCTTTTTCTAACATAAATTAATGTTAACTTGCAGACAAATCAGCATAACTTCATTCTGTGTTGGAAAGGGTCAGTATGCAGCATTACATGGAGACATATATTTGGTGTTTAAAGTAATCAATATATGCCCATGGATCTGGCTGATCAAGAAGTCAGATTTGCTTTTCCCTTTTGTGTCTTTTTAGGAACAGGGTTGATGTCTGATGGGTTGTCCTCGATGTCCTCTGAGACAGAATCACTCATATGCGGTCCTGTAGAGCACAGTGTCCTGCAAGCAGCAAGTGGGATGGATCCAACCACCCTCCAAGTAGCTTTCCTGCAGCCTGAGGAGACTTCAACTTACATGGTTCTTCCAATGAATTTGAGCCAAAAGGAATGTTCGGGTATAAATATTTTAATAAATAAATAAGTAGATATGGTAAATAATAAAGAAACAAACTTTCTTAGTGGAGTGGTTAGGATCCATTCCAATATTTGTACTAGTGAAGTGATAATCTTGTGTCAGTAGGATACTAACACAAGTGTAACCCTCACACCAATGGGTGCAAAATGGGGTGGAATGACAGTGAGGTAAGCCTAAGAGCATAAGAGCTCTGTGGCCCATCTAATTCAGCATTCTTGTTTCCACAGTGGCCAGACTGATGACCCAGAAGGCCCAGAAGCAGGGGGCACAAAAGCCAACCAGATGTTCTAGAAGATCTATAAGTAGATCCATAGAGTTCAAAAGTTCCTCTGTTGTGCCCCACCAATGGCATTCTGAGTATACTACATCTGGATATGGTGGTCCCCTTCAGTCATCACAGCTAATAGCCATTAGATCCATTATCTATGAAATTGTCCGTTTCCTTTCTACACTTTCTAAGCTGATGGCCATCACTAGATCCTGAAGCAGTGAGTTCTACAAGTTAATTATGCACTGTGTGAAGAAGTACTTCAATTTATCTATCTTGAATCTACTGCCCATCAACAACTTTGAGTGTCCACAAGTTTGAGTATTTTTGTAAAGTGAGAAAGGATTTTCTCTCTCTACTTTCTCACACTACACACAATTTTTTATTGTCTCCCCTTAATGGCATTTCTTTTAAAAGAATAAATACCAGACTGTATCTTTTCATGATGAGGGTGTTTCAACTCTACACTTGGGTTGTCCTTTTTTGCATCTTTTTCACTGTATTATATCATTTTGAAGTTGGGGTGATCATAACCGTGCACAGTATTCAGAATGCAGCTATACCATCAAAAGCCTAATAATACCAGCCATAGAGTTGTCAATTGTCTTCTTAATAAACCCTTACTTTTACATCACTGCCACATACTGAGTTGATATTTTTCATTCAGCTATCCATCATAATCTGAAGATTTCTTTCCTGGTCATTCTACCAGTATTGGAAAGGCTGAACCTCAGTATTGCTACTCATATTGTATCCTTTGTACTGTAATGCCGTCTAACAGTGCAATCCTAAAAAGAGTTATTTCAGACTAAGCCTATTGAAATCAATAGTGGAGTAACTCTTCCTAGGATTGCTCTGCCAGTGACACTGCCTTTGAACATGGTTTGGAAATTTTAATTGGTCCAAAACCTAGTGTCCAGGTTATCATCAGGGGTTGTTTACATGGTTTGTATCACTCCTGTGCTGATAGATCTGCACTGCTACGTATCTATTTCCAGCTGGCTCTTACTTTTAAGGCCCTAAACAGCTTGCAGCTGGGGTACCTGAAATGTCTCCTGCCATATTGTCTAGTTCACTAGTTAAGATCTATCCCTGCATTATGTACACCCATCTTCAGAAGGGGGGTGGGTGGCAACTGGAGACAGGGCATTTTCTGTGGTTGCACCCCGCCTTTGGAATGCCCTCCCCCTTAAGGCTTGCTTGGCATCTATCATACAGTCTGTTAGACAACAGGCCAAAACATTTATTTTTCTCCCAAGCTTATTTTTAAGTGCTTTTAAAAAAAATTATATATATATAAAGAGAGAGAGAGAGAGAGAGAGAGAGAGAGTTTATGGCCTGCTTCTAGTCTGAAGTCTCTTATATGGATATTTTTAGGGTGTTCAATAGTTGTTTTAATGCTGTTTTTAGGACCCTGGCTTGTTTTAATGGCTTGCTATTAATTTAATTGCTTGTGTTTAATGACTTGTTTTGTTTTTATATTTATAATTTATGACAATGAGCAGAAGTTATTTGAATTGGTGGTTGATATCGGGTTGGGGATCCCAGTGTTCATGGGATGGGGGAGGAATGGCAGCGGAGCTAGGCATTATAAGGGAAGGAGACAGAGATATGGCTATGCTTGGGTCTCTTCCAATCTTTGCCCCATCCTGAGAGATTCTGGTAGTGGGGCTAGGATTCAATGCCCTCTCCTGTCATTGCTGCTGTGCAATGCCAGGTCCATTAATAATAAGACTGCAACCCTCCAGCAATATTTTGCAATGGAAGATGTGGACCTGGTGTGCGTGACTGAGACCTGGGTAGGAGAAGGTGAAACTGTCACCCTGAAAGAGCTAGCCCCCCCGGGTTTTTCTGTCCTTCATGAGTCACGGGACAGTGGCTGGGATGGTGGTGGGGGGTGATGCTCATTCGAGAGTCTTTCTCCATCAGGCTGCTCCCTATGCCAAAGATTGCCGGCATTGACTGTGTGGGCCTGGTGTGGGATGCCAAGGAGAGTATAGCCATCTGCTTAGTGTACCCTAAGGCATCAGTGCACCAGCAGATGCCTTGCCTGGCCTGTTGGAGGTGGTAGCTGGCTGAGCTTTGGAGTATCCCTGGCTTTTGGTTCTGGGAGACTTCAGTGTTCATGCCGATGATGCCGCCTCCTCATGGGCCATGGACCTGACAGCTTCCATGGTGGCATTAGGACTCTCCCAGTTTGTATTGGTGCCCACACAAGACACACGATGCCACAAGCAGGACACACTATGGACCTAATCTTTGGGGTGGGGATACAGGTGGATCTGGATGAACCTACAGTAGTGCCATGGTCAGACCACCTCATCCTGAGGGCTCGTCTAGGCACCACAACCCCCCCCTCCCAACTTGGGCAACGAGCTGATTTATGCTTGCCCATGGAGTCAAATGAATACAATTAGATTCCAGAATACTCTGTGGGATTTGATGCCCCCTGGCAGCTTGTTGGATGAGCTGATGGAGGACTGGAATGCCCATCTCTCTGATGCCGTTGATGAGATTGCTCCCCATCGCCCTCTCTGCCCCTGAACTAGAATGGCTCCCTGGTATACTGGTATACTGAGGATCTATGACAGATGAAACGGGAGCTGAGATGGCTAGAGCAGGTGTGGTGGTGACTCCGTGATGAAGTGACAAGAACATCTTATAGGATGTTTATGAAGGCCTATGAGGTGGCAGTGAAAGTTGCAAAGAGAGATTACTATGCAGCCTCCATTGCGTCTGCTACTTCTCACCAAGCACAACTTTCCAGAGTGATTTGGGCTTTAATGTCCCTTACACATGGGACAAATAAAAATATGAATTCGATGATAAGCTGTGAGGCTTTAGGAGACTATTTTGCAGATAAGATCTTGTCACTCTGGGACCTGTCCACCACAGTTGATGCAGTATGTGAACTGGAGGCCCCTTGGCCATCTTCAGGGTTGATATTGGATCAGTTCAGGCCACTCTCCCAGGAAGAGGTAGACAAGGTCCTGTGTGCTGCGAAACCTACCACAGGCCCTGTGCCCAACATGGCTGGTGAAAACTGAAGGTGCTAGGATTCGGGACCCATTAGCTGACATCTTTAATCTTTCCCTGAGTTCTGGGGGTTCCCCAGACTCATTGAAGGAGGCAGTGGTGCAGCTCTTATTAAAGAAACCATCATTGGATCCCGTTGATTCAGCCAATTTCCGCCCAGTTTCAAATCTTACATTCCTGGGTAAGATAATTGAGAGGGCGGTAGCGGAACAGTTACAGGTATACCTGGATGATGCTTCTATCTTGGACCCATTCCAGTCCGGGTTCAGGACTGGCCATGGTACAGAGACAGCTCTAGTCACTCTCACGGATTATCTGTGGTGGCACCTGGATCAGCACAGCTCGGCACTGCTGATACTTTTAAATCTTACAGCAGCATTCAACATGGTCAATCACAATTTCTTGACCCACCGCCTCACCAATGTGGGGATTTGTGGGACAGCCCTGCAATGGCTGAGGTCCTTCCTCCGCAGTCAGGGACAGAGGATGGCACTTGGAGAAGAGATGTCCACCTGCCATTCTTTGGTAAGCAGCGTCCCTCAGGGGGCAATTCTTTCCCCGATGCTATTTAACATCTATATGTGTGCTCTCACCCAGGTAGTCTGCAATTTTGGTCTGGGATGTCACCAGTATGCAGATGACACCCAGCTCTATCAGTTGAGAGATGACCAGTCTGACTGTTTTCCAGATTCCTTGGCCAAGGGCCTTGAGGCTGTGACGGTATGGTTATGTCAGACTCACCTGAAATTGAATCCCCTGAAGACGGAGGTTCTGTGTCTGGGTCATGGAGCAATGGGATGGAGACCTGGCTCCTAACCCTCGATGTGATTCAACTGAAGTCTTCGTTGATGGTAAAAAACCTGGGTGTGATTTTGGATGCCACACTTTCAATGGAGGCCCAGGTCACAACCGTTACTAGGTCTGCCTTTTTTAATCTCCAACAGGCCAGGCAACTGACACCCTACCTCTCATCCCAGGACCTGGCCACAGTAATCCATGCAACAATCACCTCCAGGCTAGATTACTGCAACTCACTCTACGCTGGGCTGCTCTTGGGCCTGACCCAGAAGCTACAGCTGGTCCAGAACGCAGCGGCACACATTCTTACAGGAATGCCTACTCGAGGGCATATCCATATTGTGCCATGTCTGCTGCACTGGCTTCCAGTGGAGTTCCGGATCCAGTTCAAGGTGTTATCATTGGCGTTTAAAGCCCTCAATGGACTGGGACCGCCTCTCCCATTATGTCCCTTGCAGGGCGCTGCGCTCTGTGGATAAACAACTCCTGGTGGTCCCTGGCCCAAGGGACATCCACCTGGCCTCCACCAGGTCCAGAGCTTTTTCTGCCCTGGCCCCAGCCTGGTGGAACGCTCTCCTGCTGGAGATCCAGGCCCTGCAGGACCTATTTAAGTTCCACAGGGCCTGTAAAACAGACATGTTCTGCTGGGCCTTTGGTTGAGGACCAGCGGGTGCCCCCACCCTGTTCCATCTAAGATCACCACCTCTTCTATGACTGCCCTCTGCTATGCGTTCTGCCCACAGCTATGACCTACACAGGTTTTTTATCAGTATCTAAAGTGGTCTATGTATAATGGCACCTAGAGTATTTTAGTGTAAGTTTTAAGTGTGTTTTTAAAGTTGATTATTAATTTATTGCATCTTGTTGATGATGTGAGCCACCCTGAACCCATTCATGGATAGGGTGGGATATAAGTCAAACAAAATAAATAAATAAATAAAATGATGTTATAGTACTGTTTTTATTTGTAAACTGCCTGAAGCAGAACTCTGAAGAAGTGGTGTATATATTTCATCAATAAATAAATATCCTTTCATCATGTGTCATCACAACGCCTTCAGGAAGATTGGGCTGACAGAGAGGTCCCCTAATAAGCATCATTATTCACTGAGGAGCTGAACGTATATCTCCCTAGTCCTGTTCTGAACTCTAACCACTATAAAACACCTTTTCTCAACATGCAGGTGTAATATATAATCTTACAATCATCAGAATGAATATAAACATGTGGAGCTGCTTTATATCAAGTCAAATCATTGGCTTAGCAAGTTCAGTATTGTCAATTATAATTAACAGCAGCTCTCCAGAGTCTCAGGTCTTTCATATCACTTATTACCTGTTCTATTTAACTGAACATTCCAGGGATGGAACCTAGAATCTTCTGCACACAAAGCAGATGCTCTATTTCTCAGCAAAACCCTCTCCCCGCCTTATTTTAGACTGGTATACCTAATGAAAGAGGTGCCATCAGGCTTGGTGGCTTGTGTTATTTTTGTGTTCTTGGCCCATCACAGTGGCATGATTCAGTTGTTTTAATGACCTGTGATCCTGGTGAAATATTGCTGTCTTTGGTAGTCCAGAAAATTCTGTCCATTGACAGTACAGGACAAAATGTACTACAGGCTGCAACACATTACAAGTTATTTACTGAGGTACAAGCTGCCCACAACCCTGTAGAATACTAAGCAACTTATGTAAGACAGTCTGAGAAGCAACTATCTGAACAAGCTCCAAGTTAAATGCCACAAACTACTTAGATGCAAAGCTGTTCCAAATGGCACACAGTTCAAACTTTGAACAAAAAAGTGATGTGGTCTCTTACAACCGATTGGATCACAGTAAATTTAAATATTAATTTCATATTTTGCAAAGTTTTCAGCAACCTAACTCACAGTCCACATCAATACTAAACATAGACAAGGTCAAAATATTGCTTTGACTAGAATTTCTGAAAAGCCCTAAAAAAACTCTGGTTCTCATTGAAATGCTGTAAATGTACAAGGCAACGAAGCACTACGTAAGCTGTAACACCAACTTCATTTTGCACTTGCATTTTGCATTGGATTTAACAAGCAAGTGGCATAATATTTCCATTACTGAGAGAATCCAGTTGGTGTTGCTGTGGCATGAGGCCATCTACTGTGTTTAAACAGTATTTCTCCATATAGTTTCCTGTTAAGTGTCAGAGCAATGAGATTGTTTTGTTTATTCTTCCAAATGTCAGAGTTTTTATTACAAGGATTCAAAACCATAATTGAAATTCTAATTTAAACAGCTCAATTGTCAAGGGGTTGCGTACAATCCTTTTTCCCTAGAATGTTTCATAAAACTAGTGCAGATGGTAAATACACTTGCTTCCTTGTGGATAACCCCATACACATAGACACTACTATCATGCATGTTTTCCTCACAACAATCTCACAAGGGATTCAAGCCTAGACTCTTGAATTTCAATTATGATTTGAACATCCAATGATGCAGTCCTCCTAATCCTTCAGCAAAGATATGTGTGGTTAATCAAACTGCAGTGTCTTAGGCTCCTTTGTTTAACATCAGCTTAGTGGCAAAACTCCTGCAGAAATAGTGGACTTATTCAAAATGGAGGGTGTGCCTCCTACAACGAGCACAACCTTGATGGCCACTTTTAGTGAAGGAAGTATAAGAATTACATCATCTAACAATAAAATTTTCTCAGGACAGAGCTTTTAACATTCAAATATATGGTCCAAATTATCCAGGAAATCTATTATAGGCATATGGTAACCAAAATTATACAGGTAGAAAGGCCTGTTTAAGCTGTGATGAGAGCACCAGGATTTCTGTTCAATGTTTTAAGGGCTGAGGCTCTGAGCAGAGCTTTGGGTCAGTTACCTTGTAGTTTCAATCTCTGTTCTCTTTCAGAGTCCCCTGTTCAGAGCTGTTTGGGTTGCAGCTCCTGTCAGGGGGACAAGACCGAAGTGGTCTGAGGAATCTATACAAAGGGGTGAACACATACCAACACAGAGAATACAAGAGCAGGTAGGTGGCAAGGCAGGTTGCTTTTCTCCCCAATCAAGATCCTCAGGGGATTATCACATCATTTTTTCCACTTCTGCTTTATTCCCCCAACAGCCTTGAGTGGGTAGGTTAGGCTGAGAGATTGTGATGACCTCAGGGTCACTCAGATAGTTTCCATTGGAAAGAGGGGATTCAAACCTGTTTGTCCTAGGTCTAATGTCAGGGCTATATTATTCATAGCCTAGTGGCTCTGCAGGGACTAGGGGCCCATCAATTTTATTTTGCTGAGGCATACCCCCACAGAAATTACAATTAATTGATTCTCTATTAATAAGATAATTAGCTGCTTCCTTACTGAAGTGAAACAAATTGTCTTTTATATTAAAACAATTATCTAGAAATTACATATATTTTAATAAATAATAAAATTTTATTCACTTCAAAATATTACAGTATTGAGCAATTGTATCCTCAAAATGTGCTTTCCTGAAGACTTCTACTCACACAATAAAAATATTTTAAAAATTGTGACTAAAATTCTTCAGGAGACCCTCAAAATAGCTATAGGGCTATGTACTGAGATCTAGTACCTACCATAGCAGGGTCAGGCTGTCAGCTGTAGTGGGGTGAAAGATTGAAGTGCCAGGGGGGGGGCAAAATACCTGAAAGCCTAGGGGTCCAGCCATGGGTTAGTACGGCTCTGTCTAATGTTCCAGCTGCTACACCACTCCAGTGCTCAAGTCACCCAAATAAGTGCAATGTATGGTGACTAATCACATGAAGCTGCCTTATACTGAGTTAGTATCAAGGTAATTATTGTTTACTATGACTGGAAGCAGGTCTCCAGGGTCGTAGGAAGATGTCTTTCATGTCACCTACTACATGATCCTTTTAACTAGTAATGCCAGGGTTTGCCTATAAACAGGCAGATAGAAAGGATTGCTTAGATAAAGACCTGACTTTGGAGCATGTATATAGTTTAGGACTAATCAATGGGTGACCATATGGACTAGGATATGAAAAAATTATGGTCCCCTTTATTTCTCAGTCTTGTTGCCCAAGTAGTTCTTCACGCAGAAGGTGCTTGGTTTGAACTTTGGCTGATCTTCAGAACTCTACAGTCAACTTCTCTGTTGCCTGTCTGCCTGTATCACAAAGCTTTCTGAACACCTCTTTTGATCTCAGTATGAGACTTATCTCCTGTTCAGTTACTGCAGGGCATCAGCTGCTTTTACCCTTATAGCTGAAATTCTGGATGAATGTTATTGACACTTTTTTTTTGCTGAAGAATCAAGCTAGAAGTCTAGCATTCCCTAACTCAAGTTCTAACTCACTTCTGTTTATGCACATACAGTCTTGGGGCATCTTTGAAGCAATTCATGTTCCATTGGCTCTTTAACAACAGAATAACCTCCACAGAATAATCACAGTGTGTTTATCAACAACATTGCAGGGCATTAAGCGTTAGATTCCCACCCCCACCCCCTGCTGATAGCTGATAATGTCAACTTGTAAATGTTTTATAATTACCTCATGAATTATTCACTGCTGACTTAATAACCTTACATTTTATGGGATTATGGTTTTCAAGGGAAAGAAAAAGTGCCAACCTGGGACACAGCTTCAGTGATGAGAAACTGCTGAAGTCCCTGATTTATTTTCTGCTGGTGCCGTTCTCCTTTTTATTTATTTATTTATACATTTATTTATTTTTGAGGCAATGAAATAGAAATTACTAGTATTGGAATGAATAAAAATGAGCAGAAGACAAGTGTAAAAAAAGACTTGGACTTTTTAAAAAAAGAAACCAAGCTCAGAATATATCATCAATTGCTTAAGGATGCTGAAAAGTTCATTGTTATGGTGATTAACACTTGGTTTTGACACCACACACATTGTAAAATAATAAAATGTTGTTCTTCTCTGAAGTTATTTGAATGTATTTTGTTTTCCTGAACCCACTCTTTCCTTCTTTTGTTCTGCTTCTTTTTCCAATGTATACAATGTCATACTAGCCAAATAATTACTGTGAGTATTGTATAGTCTTAGTTTGAGATACATAGTTCACAGTAGAACAGCAAAATTTGAGTCCAGTAGCATCTTAAAGAATAACAAGATTTCCAGGGTATAAGCTTATAGTGAGTCAAGATCCCTATATACGATATAAGTAGAAATGTATATCCCCGAGCCCTTATATCCCAATCAAAAGGTGGGAGGGGTATTCCAAAGAAACACCTTTGCACCCTGACTCCCTTCTTTTCAACACCCCTCTCATCTTCTGATTTGGATATAAAGGCTCAAGGATCTCCATTTCTATTTGTATCTGTCAAAGGGATCTTGACTCTTGAAAGCTTAGAACCTGGAAATCTTGTTGGTCTTTAAGGTACTACTGGACTCAAATCTTGCATAATCTTACAATGGTGCCCTTGTTTCAAGAATAACAGCTCTTGAAGTAAAAGTAGAAGAAACCATATTTTCAGCAGCATAGCAAAGAAATCCCAGAGGGATGATTTTTGCTGATATCCGATTTCCCATTGCAAAGTCCACACTTTGACTCTCTTCCAGATCCTCACTGAAGTCCACACATGGCTATTAGTCCACATGGGTCCTGCAGCCTCAGAAAACAAACTTTTCTGGGGTCAGACCGGACTGATGGGGAGGGGGAACAGGAAAATCTGTGATTCTTGCATCTGTGGATCACTGGAATTATCCATTATGTTTATCATGATATAAGCTTTTGTGGTGCAGCCCAGATGATAAGATACATCCAATACAGTGGGATCTACTCCTGGAAGTGATATCACAAATACCCAGAAGTGAAGACATATTGCCAGTGTCACATTGGCACAACACTCTAAGATTTGGATAAAACTCATAGAATCAAAGTATGATAGAGTTGCAAGACCATCAAGAATCATAGTATCATGGAGTTGCAGACCATCTAGTCCAACCCCCAGCCCAATGTAGGAACAGCCTAAAGCACTCCCCCAACAAGTATTCATCCAGCTGCTCCTGGAAGACTGCCAATAAGGAGAAACCCACCACATCTCTAGGCAGTCAATTCCACTCTTGAATTACTCTTAACTTGAAGAAGTTTTTCCTAATGTTCAGCCACTACCTTCCCTCGTGTACTTTAAACCCACTGTTTTGAGTCCTATCCTCTGGCGCCAGCAGGAACAGCAACCTTCCCTCCCCTAAATGACAGCCTTTTAAATATTTAAGAGCAATTAACCTCTTCTTCTCCAAACTGAACATTCCCAGGTCCCTCAGTCTTTCTGCATAGGGCTTGGTCTCCAAGCCCTGATCATCCTAGTTGCTCTCCTCTGCACCCGTTCCAATTTGTCCACATTCTTTTTGAAATGAGGCCACTATAACTGCCCATGATACTCCAGGTGAGGCCTGGAGTATATAGTATATAGTGATATATAGTGGGACAATGACATCCTATGCTTTGGATGTTATGCTTCTGTTGATACATCTCAAAATTGCATTTGTCTTTTTTGCTGCTGCATCATACTGACTGTAGCAGTTTTACCATAGAGTGTTGCACTGACTTCACACCATTTACATGACGTCACTTTCAAGTATTCACTGGAAATCATGTTGCACCATTGGCACAATGCCATTATAAAAATTTTCCCTGCCAGCCCTCAGTGGGCCTAGCAGGCAACAGAGTAGGGAACTGAGAGTTGGAGACCTGATCTCCCAATCTATGTAGTACATTTTTATGGTACTGTACCTCCAAGGTGTTCAGGATGGCAAACATTCTTCACCCTTCCCAGTTATCTTCATATCTACCCTTGTAGGTTAGTTTATGTGACTGCCCCACTAGGTTACCCAGAAACTTTCATTGCAGAATGGGTAACCTGACCTCCTAGATCCTAGCCTGACTGCCTCTTGCATATCGTCTGCCAGGGGGGAGATGTTCTTTTGTAACTATGATACATGTTAACAAAATGCAGCTTATGCAATTGCATCAGCCTATCCTAAGGCAACAAATATATGTTGAATTTTCAACCCCTGATTTCACCTGACACTTCTCCTCTAAAATAAATATCTAATTACTGTTGAATTTTAAAAATACCTCTGGTGCCATTTCTGTTGTCTAAGGATGAGGGAACATAATAGTAGTATTTTATGTGGAGTTTAGTTTTAAACAAACAAACAACAACAACAACATCAATAATAATATACCACCGTTCAGGACAACTTAACACCCACTCAGAGTGGTTTACAAAGTATGTTATTATTATCTTCACAACAATCATCCTGTCAGGTAGATGGGGCTGAGAGAGCTCCAGGAAGCTGTGACTGACTCAAGGTCATCCAGCTGGCTTCAAGTGGAAGAATGGGGAATCAAACTTGGTTCTTCAGATTAGAGTCCCATCATTCTTAAACATTACACCAAACTGGCTTTCTCACTTAACTACTACACCAAACTGGTTTTATTTGCATATCACTATGAGGAAAGAACATCTAATAAATGGTTAACTAAATAGTTAGAGTAAGTGGCATATTGGAAACAAAAACATTAAATGTTAGTACAATCAAAAAACAGAAACTCCGTTCCCTTGCAGCAAGAGTAGAATTTAAAGGACCCTTTAGTCTGGTAATAATAGTACAGATTTGACTTCAAAGCAGTCTTTGAAGAACAGTGAATAATATTTTTTGCCTACTTATCTCCTGAATTTATTTAAATTCATGTCATAAAATGCTGGAACTAGCAATAAGGAAAGATTGCACAGAGGAGGATTGTTTTGTTGCCTCCCCTCCCCTTCTCCCCACTTTTATTTATTAAAGTGCTCTGTATACTCCTTAATGTGTTGAGGGGTTTTTGCTTAGTATTTATTATTGCTTTGCCAGCCTTGAAATGGGAACTGGAGGCAACTTGATAAATGGATTGAAAAGTTGGTGAGTTTCACTAGAATTCCTGTTAAGAACAATCTTTGCAGCTGAAATGTTGGTTTTCCTCAAAATCATTCCACATTTCCTATTGCACGTAAAAGTTTCTGCTGCAGACCCAGCTTAAATATCTCCATAGAAGGCAGTTGCATATGTATCTACATTCTAGCACACATACTTTTTAAAACATTTACAGTGTAATAGGACAGATTTGCAAAGATTTAAAGCCAGCAGAAATCCAATACAGATTTGAAGAAATGCTGAATCAGAGCATATTAAACAACATACGAACTACCCAGCAGGATGATACTTACCTCAACAGACAGTACATAGTAATAAAGTCTATAGTCTCTATCTTTTACAACGCATTTTGAGACCAGTCCCTTATGGTAGAGTACTCCTATCAGAATAAATGCCCTCTTAAATAATTCAGTTATGCATAGCTTGTAGAAAGCCAGGAGAATGGGAGCTTTCCTAACCTTTTCAGGTAGGCCCTTTTATAAAATGGGAACCACCACAGAGAATATGTTTACAGGCAGCTGTAGATTTTGCCTATGTGCAAGGTGACACCTGCAGAAGGCTCTGTTCAGATGAGCAAAGCTGTTTTGGTAGAAAATAGGAAGAGAGGCAGTCCCATAGATATGATGAACCAAAGCCATGAAAAGCTTTGTAATGATAACCAATACCTTGAATTGAGCCTGATAACAGATAGGTAGCCAATGGAGTGACTGAAGAATGGGAGTAATAGTTATGCTCCTCTTAGCTCCTAATAATAACCAAGCCAAAGTGTTGCCCCCCCCTCCAGTTGGAATAAAAAAGGCAGACACAAGGCTTGGCTACTAATGGGCCACTTTTATTTGACAACAACATAAACTCGAACATAGCAAGGGCCTAACTAGCAGTATAGGTCAGCCCCTAAGGTCACCCCTGGACCTCCAACCTGACCTGTCTGGGTCAGCCCCACTGCCCCAGGTGTGAGCCATCCATGCACATGCCTGGGACCTGGCTGGCCAGGCAAATTGCCCCCCCCCCAAAGCTCCACCACCTGGCCATGAAGCTAGAGGAGGACTGAATTGTCAAGGGGTTCCCCACCAGACAGTCTGTCCTTGCAACTGGGCTGTGAAGCCACCAGCCACTCCTGACAGACCCCCAATTCCCCACCAATGGGGATATGCCAAGGGTGCTCACTGGCCAGCTGACATTTCCCAAACTCTAACCTGCCACTAACAACCTATTTGCAGCTCCACCTTGAATCAATTACCATGAGCCCTGCATGCAGTACGTAGGTGAAAAAACACCTCTCCCCAATGGACAATAGGGGGGGGGGGAAATTCCTACCTGGCCCTGGCAACCGGCGAAACCTGCACTGCTATAGGGTGGGTAGGTGAGCTGAGCACGAGGTGACCACTGAAATACACAGATAACAAAAATAAAATAAAATGACAATTCTACTCTTTCCTAGTTTCCTGTTAAGTCAATCCATGAAAATGTTTGTATATTCAAATACCTATTTATAAAATAATCATCTCCTGTTTTGTTCCTTCCTTTCTCAGATTTTTCAGCCCTTCCTCTGCTGTCCTTCTCCCTTCCTTGGATCACTCCCCATTAACTCATTATGTAGTGGTTAGATCCAGAGATTAGGATCTGGAAGAACCAGGTTCAAATATTCAATTTGCCATGCAGTTTTCTGGGTGACCTTTTGCAGGAGAGTCCCACTGACTGCCGAGCTCAGCAAGGCAAGGCACGGCCACTGCCAAGATCACCCATCCACCATTCCCCTGGCAACCTGGCTCACACCAACCAATGACCACACTGTCTTTGGGGCTGTGTGGGGCTGTGGGGGGGTGGATTTAAAAGGGGGACTGTGCCTGTGGCCATAGATGCCACATTCCATGGGTTCCTGCTGTGGGAGTCTGGATTTTCCCATAACAGGAATCAGTAGAGAGAGAAAGGCTGGCCACAGGGGAGGTTAGGTTTTGGGGAGGGGATGTGCGGTCTTTGGAAATTGGGGTGCAGGTGGACTGTGGCTGTGGCTGTGGCCATCCCATGTGTTTCTGCTGTGTGGAAGTCTTTCCCACAGTAGAAAGACATTAAGTGGTGTGGCAGGAGAACCACCTTGGGGAGGGCATAAAATGGCCCCCCAAAGTGGAATCTGCATGAGCCTTGGTGGAGGGTGGGAGGAAATGTGGGAGCAGGTCCCCTGAAGGTTGGGGGCATTTTGCTTGCAAAATGCCACCCCTAGCCAGACAAGCCTCTTCCCCCGCAATAGGAAATAATGGAGTAGGGGTGGGTAAGAGTAGCTTCTTTGGGAGGCCATAAAATGGCCCCCCAAAGTGCTATCTCCCTGAAACTTGGTGAAGGGTGGGAGGACAGGTGGGAGCAGGTTCCCTGAAAGTTGGGTGTGTTTTGCTTGCAAAATGCCACCCCTCACCAGACAAGCCTCTTTTTCCCCCCATAGGGAATAGTGGAGTGGAGGACGGTAGGGTTACCTTCTTTGGGAAGCCATAAAATGGCCACTCAAAGTGCTATCTCTCTGAAACTTGGGGGAGGGTGGGAGGACAGGTGGGAGCAGGTCCCCTGAAAGTTGGGTGCATTTTGCTTGCAAATGCCACCCCAAGCCACCTAGAAAGATGACTTGTTTTTCCCCATAGAGAATAATGGCGAGTGTAGGAGGATGGGGGCACCTTCTTTGGGGGGGGGGCATAACATGGCCCCCAAAGGCCAATCTTTCTGAAACTTGGGGGTAGTTAGAGGACAGTTAGGAGAAGGTCCACACCAAGTTTGGTTTGATTCGGAAAGAAAATCCCCCCTCCAGGCTCCCGGAAAGCCGGGAGCAAATGCAAATGGCTAGCAAATGCAAACGGCTAGCAAAATGGTGATTCATTGATTGCCAAATCGACCTGAATCATTCCAAATTGATTCAGCAATCTCCAATTTGGAGTTTCCAAAACTGATTTGGCACGCCGAAAAAAGTTTTGGCAATGCCGAAACAAGCTTTATTGGGCCTGATTCGGGTATTTTACCTGAATCAGAATCACGAATTGCACACCCCTATTAGCCACCAGCCCAGCTCCTCCTTACCTGTCAGTGCTCCCTTGCTCCTTACCGAGCTGGAACTCCAGAATCAGATAACCTGCAAGGAGACTTGGGTGGTTTTTGTTAGTTAGTCAGACGTTCTGGACTTTGCCCTTCTTCCCTTGAGCGATTGCAAAGTTCTCCCAGCTTTCCTGCTACATCCTCCCAATGCACTCATGGCCCACCACTGTGAGTACCCACTCTCCCTCCTCACACACAAAGTCCCGGCAGAAGGAGACTGTTGGCCAGAGCGTCCGGCCGCCACCCACTTATTTAAGTTTATGAGTGGCAGAGCTGGAGGTTTTGTAGGGTGCATGGGCAGGTGATTGGGCACGGGGAGGGGGGCTCACCCACACCAGAAGCACATGCCAATTGGTCCACCCAATAGTTGCCATCCTATGCCCCATTTGGGCCATAGGGGTGGGGCTGGGCACAGGGAGAGGGGCCTGAGTTTTCCCATTCAATGGGTGCCTATGGGCTACGCCTGCTTTTTTGTGGTGTGACTTTCCACCACTGCAGGGGGCATTTCTGGGCCTGGGGAAGCTTAAGAAGCTGACTAACTTGCAGCCCGCCCCTCACCCCACCCCATCCAGTGCCGGTGGTGATACAGGGACTTGCGCTTCAGTTATGTTTTCGTACGGCCATCCGATGTGGCCACGGTGGTGGCCCACCCACGGTAGCATGCCTCCCTGCCTGCAGGTGGAAGAGAGTGTTATGCTCATGTAAGTGCAAGTTGCACCCATGTAAGCCTTAGTCCTTTTCTTATGCACCCCCCCAACACACTTAAGATTGGGCTGTAAGATATTGTTTCTCCCCCTATGAGTCATTCTTGCTGTCCCTGAATATACACTCAAGTGAGAAAACCTAATATGAGACCCAGGAAATCATGGATAATTGCATATAGCAAATTCTGAAAGGCAACCTTCCCAGCATCAATGGTCAAAGATGTTGCTATTGGCCAGCTATTGTGAGTAGCTGGCTTCTGCATTACTTTTGCCCACCTAAGCACACACTCAACAACCATTGGAAAGCTCATGCAAATAAAATAATGTCTGAAATGGTTATTTATTTATTTATTTATTCGATTTATATACTGCCCATCCCCAGGGGCTCTGGGCGGTGAACAGTTAAAATCGATAAAAACAAAAACTAAAATCAATATACAAATAATAAAACAAATTAACAAGGTGCAGTGGTGGGGAGAACCCTCACCCACCCCAAAGGTGGGCGGCCGACATGGCACCGCCCCCTTCAATCACCAAACGCCTGGCGGAACAGCTCTGTCTTACAGGCCTGGCGGAACGATAATATGTCCTGCTGGGCCTGGGTTTCCATTGACAGAGTGTTCCACCAGGCTGGGGCCAGGACTGAAAAGGCCCTGGCCCTGGTTGAAGCGAGGTGGGCTTCCTTAGGGCCGGGGACCACAAGTAAATATTTATTCGCTGATCAGAGCGATCTCCGGGGAACGTACAGGGAGAGGCGGTCCCGAAGATATGCCGGTCCCAACCCACTCAGGGCTTTAAAGGTAAGAACCAACACTTTGAACCTGATTTGGAATTCAACCGGAAGCCAGTGCAGCTGGCGCAGGACAGGTGTGATGTGTGACTAGTAAGGTATACCAGTCAGGACTCGTGCCGCCGCATTCTGGACCAGTTGTAGTTTCCGGATCAGGCCCAGGGGTAGCCCAGCGTAGAGTGAGTTACAGTAATCTAGCCTGGAGGTGACCGTTGCATGGATCACTGTAGCCAGGTCCTGGGGCGTCAGGTAGGGGGCAAGTTGCCTGATCTGAGAAAGATGGAAAAATGCAGACTTGGCAACCGCCGTGACCTGGGCCTCCATTGATAGGGAGGCATCCAGGAGCGCACTCAGACTCTTTACCACTGGCAAAGTTGCCAGTGGTGTCCCATCCAGGGCAGGGAGCTGGATCCCAACATCTGGCAGCCCCCGTCCCAGCTGCAGGACCTCCGTCTTCACTGGGTTCAATTTCAGCCTGCTCTGTTTCAACCATGCCATCACAGCCTCCAAAGCTCTGGCCAGATTGTCTGGGGCCGTGTCTGGCCAGCTGTCCATCAACAGAAAAAGTTGGGTGTCATCCACGTATTGATGACAACCCAGCCCAAACCTCCGCACCAACTGAGCGAGGGGGCGCATATAGATGTTAAATAACATCGGGGAGAGTATCACCCCTTGGGGAACCCCGCACACCAAAGGGTGACGGGGCGATAGATCTCCCCCGAGCGCCACCCGCTGTCCCCGGCCCTGAAGAAAGGAGACCAGCCACTGTAAGACTGTCCCCCTAATCCCCACGTCGGCAAGGCGGCTGGCCAACAAATCATAGTCAACCGTGTCAAACGCTGCTGTGAGATCAAGTAACACAAGCAGCGCTGACCCGCCTCAATCCAGATGCCTGCGAAGGTCGTCTGTGAGGGCAACCAAGGCTGTCTCCGTCCCATGGCCAGGACGGAAGCCAGACTGGAATGGGTCCAGGACTAGAGCATCATTCAGGAATTCCTGCAGTTGTACCGCCACCGCCCGCTCAATCACCTTGCCCAGGAACGGGAGGTTCGACACTGGGCGGTAACTGGACGGGTTGGTGGGGTCCAAAGATGTTTTTTTCAGGAGGGGCCGCACTACCGCCTCCTTTAACACTCCTGGAAAAACCCCAGAGCTCAGGGAGATGTTAACAATGGCCTCCAAATGGTCCCGTAGCCCCTCTGAGCTGGCCTTCACCAGCCAGGATGGGCAGGGGTCCAGAGGACAGGTGGTTGGCCTCATCCCCTGCAGGATCCTGTCAACATCGTCCTGAGAGAGCAGCCTGAAATGGTCTAATACGGACCCAGAAGACGGCCAAGGGGTCTCCAGTTCCCTTACTGTATCAACAGTGGGTGGCAGGCCACGGCGAAGGGACAAGATTTTACCCGCAAAATAGCTCACAAAAGCCTCACAGCCAATAGTTGAATTAAGAATTTGGTGGTCCGAACCAAGGACCAAGGACCGAACTGTTCGAAATAATTGAGCTGGGTGTGAGCTAGTGGACGCAATGGAAGCAGCAAAGAAATCCCTCTTTGCTGCTTTCACTGCCACCTCATAGGCTTTCATAAACGTCCTATAAGGTGTTCTTGCCTCTTCGTCGTGCCCCTGCCTCCACACTCACTCTAGTTGTCTCAGAGACCGCTTCATCTGGCGAAGCTCCTCGGTAAACCAAGGAGCTACCCGTTTGTGGGCTCGGAGAGGACGGCAGGGGGCAATAGCGTTAATGGCTTTGGAAAGATGGTCATGCCAATCATCCACCAGCTCATCTAACGTACTGCCAGGGGGCATCGGATCCTGCAGAGCCGCCTGGAAACCAATTGGATCCATAAGCCTCCACGGGCGAGCGTAAATCCGCTCACCGCCCACCCGGGAAAGGAGCGGCATGCTCAGACGAGCCTTCAGAACAAAGTGATCTGACCATGGCACTGCATCATAGGCATCCAGGACCACCATCATCCCTGCCCCAAAAATCAAATCCAGCATGTGACCCGCTTGATGTGTGGGAGCCGAAACAAACTGGGCGAGTCCTAGGGCCGCCATGGAGGACACCAGGTCAATGGCCTGCATGGAGGCATCGTTCAAAAGAAAGGACCCTCAAGAGGAATATAGAATGTTTCCAAGCAAACAGCCCTTTTATTTTTTGCACTGTATAAGAGTGACCTCAAGTGGTCAATATGTTGAACTAATGTGTGTACTCAACAGAACTGGAATAGACAATGTATTCAAACATTCACATACACAGCTTAACAACTTGGGTTAGGATCAGATCTGAGCAGTTCACTTGGCAGGAGAAGGATAAAAGGTGTATAGCATGGCAAACTGTAAGAGTTATCTTCGTCAGATGCATCTGACGAAGAGAGTTGAGGTTCTTGAAAGCTTGTGCTACAATAAAGTTGTTTAGTCTTAAAGGTGCTACTGGACTCTTTACTATTTTGCAACTAGCTAACTCCTCTGGATGTGTAACAGAAAGCTACAGTGCTGAAAGATCTACCGTGTCCATATGGAGGCCTCACATTCTAATCCTCAGGATTACTTCTCCCAATTAATAACAAACATTTAATAACATTTGATTTATATACCACCCTTCAGGACAACTTAATGCCCACTCAGAGCGGTTTACAAAGCATGTTCATATTATCCCCACAACAAAACATCCTGTGAGGTGGATGGGGCTGAGAGAGCTCCTAGAAGCTGTGACTGACCCAAGGTCACTCAGTTGGTTTCAAGCGGCGGAGTGAGGAATCAAATCCAGTTCTCCAGATTAAAGTTCTCTTAATCACTACACCAAACTGGCTCTCGTGACCTATATTACTTTAGTAATTAGTGACCTGTATTACTTTATCCTAATGTGTGGACCTGAATCTAGAAAGTGGGGCCAAACTAACTGGCACCATCCCACATTGGATGAAGCTCCTACCCTTTCCCTTCTTCCTAGTTATAGATGGTGCAAGTTTATGCTGTTGAGATGGAAGCTACACATGGAAACAGAAGTAGGCTCTGCTGGTACACATCACCTTATTCCAGATCCTATGATCAGATTATCCCCTGTGGCGAATGGGAGCAGAAAATGAGAATACAATGAGAATTGGCTGGGGTAAGAATTTGTCATTGAGTTGTCATAGTGAAAGAGGGAAAAATCAGTTGAGATAGGAACTTGCCCCTCACCCCCCAGACAGAATGAAAAGGCAGACACAGATGTTGGGAACTAATGGGCCATTTTATTTGGCAATAACATAACATTAACTTAATACGGCAAGAGCTAACTCGTGGTACAGGTCAGGCCCTGGGGTCACCCTGGACCTCTGATCTGACCTGTCTGAGTGAGCCCCTCTGTCCTGGGTGTGAGGCATCCAATGGCATGGTTGGGACCCAGTCGGTCAGGTGAATGGAACCCCCACCAAGCCTATAGCAACCCAGCCGTCAAGCATGAGGGCTGTTCTTGTACAGGGGGTCCCATGCAGCAGTATGCCCTCTGGCAACCCTCTAGCAGCCATCAAACAATACAAGCAATTCTGACAGACTCTGATCCCCCCCCCCAAATGGGGATGTGCCAAGGGGGCTCACCCAAACCCTATCCTGCCATGCCAGGGCCAAGCCTCTGCTTAGGCTCTTGCACTCCAAAGGTGCAAACCAAAGCCCTTGCTGCAAGTTATCTAAAAAAATGTTGTTGCCCTTCACCAAGAGGTGAACCCCATCCTCTTGGTAGAGATCAGCAAATTCTGACCTTATTTGTGGGTGGGGAAGATAAATTCAAAGCCTGCCCTCTGGTGCTCTAAATAGGGCTCTATTGGCCTTATGTCTAGCCATTTTGATAGGTCTCAGATCCCAAGTTTTCTGCACACATGATGTGGAAGCATTGCAGAACATATTATCAAGACTCCAGACCATGGTTGTCTGATCAGTTGTAAATCCGCCTATGCAGAGAGAGGCCTGTCCTGCACCAGGCCAAGGTCATTGCCACTGAGGTGGATGACAAGAATATGAGGCGGAGGACTACTCCTCCCCTCAAACAAAAGTGGCTATAGACCCAGCCATCTAAGGCCTTGTTGGCCCTGCCACTTTAACATGGCTCACTCACTTAAACCAAGCTTGGAACTGATCAGTGTCTTCTTGGCTTGATGGGCCACCCAGGACACCATGCGGTGCCCACAGATGAGGATCCTCAGCCTCTCATGGCAAAACACAACTCTTTTTTAATTTTTTAAAAAAATTTATTAATTTCCAAAAAAAAAAAAAACCCAATACATACAAAACAGTATACAACTATACTTAACCAACTTATTTCTAATAACTATTTACAGGTTAACAACAATTATTATATATCCATCCAGTTAATGAATACAAGGCATAATCCAGATCATAATGAGTTAGCGATTAGAGCAGTTATAATTTAAGAAAAATGTACTGTACTCCCTTTGCCATAGTATAATTCAACTATTCAAATTTCAGGGTTTATTATTTTGTAGTAAGGAAGTTTTGACACTAACAGATCATTCTTAGATAGAAAATCTAGGAAGGGGTACCACTTTGCATAAAAATCTGTAGATTTAGATGGGTTCATTAATAGTTGCATTCTTTCTGTTATTTTTTCCATAGTAAGTTGTTCCCATACTTTCAAGTACCATGTGTTGAGATTAGGTGGGAAGTGTGATTTCCATCTAGATGCTATTGCATTCTTGGCAGCAGCCAAGAAAGTTGATATTAAGTCTTTCTTCAGCTGTGGCACTGTCAGGTTGTTCCACACATCTAAAAAAATTAGTTCCGGTTGCAAAGGTATGGTGTAGGATGTGATTTGAGAGATTTTATGAAGAACTGCCTGCCAGAATTCTGCAATGTATTTACACTCCTACCAACAATGTGCAAATGACCCTTGTTCACCACAGTTTTTCCAACAGAGAGGAGATCTGCTTGGATAAATTTTTGCCAATTTTGGGGGGGGTAAGGTACCATCTATGGATGATTTTTTAAGTCTGAAACTTCACATTAATCACTGGAGAGTTAGCCAATTTAGAAGACCAAATCTGTTCCCAGTCTTTTGGTGTAAAATCTATTCTACAATCTTGTTGCCATCTTTTTTGTGTTACCATATTGTGTTCTCTTGGTGTTTATTAACACGTTACAAATTTTGGAAAGTAAACCTTTACGAATCAATGTGGGTATGTCTAAAAGCTTTTCAAATTCAGTTTTAGGTTCAGTCATTATCTCTTTTATCTTCAGTTCTTTTAAAAGGTAGCTTAATTGAAAGTAAAAGAACCAAGGCACTGCTTTACCTACTCTGTAGTCCAATTCTGTTTTGTCTATTAAACCATCTTTAGTTGCTACATCTAACAGTCTCATATGCCTAAAGCTGTCCCAGGCTTTTAATGTGGTTATATTATGTTGAAGAGGCAAACTGTCATGAGATGTTATTACTGAATGTCTAGATATCTTTGGTACTAATTTATTCTTATATCTATCCCAGTATTTTAGAAGAGCTCTAAGAAACATGTTCTGAGCTATTAAGGGAGGACGAAGATTTTGTTTAGACCAGAACACCTCAAGCAAAACACAACTCTTGAAAGAAAACAGAATAATGTAAATGTTCATAACCCAGATAGGGGAGGACATAAGATCAGTAGGTGAAGGATACAATTCCACCACCACCAGAATACTGTGGCATTCTGGTTAATCAAAACAGCTAAGCAGCTAAGATGGCGGCACGAGCATGAGTCCCTGGTGAGTGCTCTACTGAAAAATATTAAACACTGCGGAATAACATGCCAGCAGAAATTTCTGAGCATCTAAAACAACTTTTACTAAGTTATTAAGTCTGGAACAGCAACAGGACAATGCCTAACAGCAATGGAGCAGACAGCAAGTGGAACAACAACAACAACAACAGAGCTACAACTGCCCCGTAACCTTAATCAGCAACGTTTAACTTAAGCAGCAACAGCAATGGAGTTACAGCTGCTTCTGGCAAGTGAGTTGAGCCTGTAGGAGGAGGATGAAGACACTGAGGCCGTGTTTGAGAGATCAGCCTAGCCCCAAGCTCAAGTCGGCGACCCAATTGCCCAGTTGGAAAGGACTTTTTACCTGGAGGTTTGGGAGCCGACAGAGAGCCTGGGAGGAAGGTGAAAAGGAAGCCCAGCAGTGGTGAATCGGCAGCTGCTGTAAGGCGATTGGAAGACGAAACTGCTTCCTTGGAGGCTCTCGGAGAACTTCAGAAGCTGTCGGAGAGCATCGGAGGCCTCTGGGGGTGGAGCAGCATCAGGAGCTTTGGAGAGGCCATAGAAGGCGGCTGGCTTTTCTTTTTTGCATAACAAACGGAATTACAGCTGTAACCTGCTGAGCCTTGAAATAGCTGGTGAAACCTTGGAGTTATTCGGCCCAAAGACCTAAATCACTGATATTAGAGTAGGGCTTGAGAAGTCTAGAGTTAGTTGATTAAATTATTGTGCCCTAGGATTGTAACCACTGTACCACCTTGTTTAGCTGTGGTTTAAAGTAACAAAAAAAAGGGGGGGGGAATAAGATATCAACTTGAGTAAATCAAAACTGCCTGTTGTAATTGAAGTTAATGTGGTGTTATATTAGATTGAGGGGAAGGGGGAGGTATTGCTGAGGTTAATTAAACTAAAATTGAAATGAATGGTTTTGGAACCGATTAAATTGGGGGATATATTACTGCACCACATGATATATTGTGGCCTTAATATAGTAACATATTCTCTAACCTCTGGATAAAAGGGTTGTTAGTTTGAGGGTTGAATTTGGTTTATGCTACCCCGTTAGTGCGGCCCCCAAAAAAGGAAATCGTTTCCTGAAACTATTAAAAAAGAAAGAAAAGTTTTCCTAGACTGCTGTAAATGGGAGCTTCAAAAAGTTGATGAGAGGAGGGGAGCCAATCTAAATGGTTAGGGTTATGCTACTGAGGATTGTGTTCAAATACATTGACTCAAAAGTAAATAGGAGGCTGGGGGGGAGGGGTGGCAATCCTCGTTCAAGAGTCTTTCTCCTTCAAGCCGCTCCCTGCCCCTGAGATCTCTGGCATTGAATATGTAGGCCTGGTATGGGGTGCCGAGGAGAGTTTGGCCATCTGTCTGGTGTACCTGCCACCTAGCGCACCAGCAGATACCCTGTTGCGCCTGCTAGAGGTGGTGGTGGGGTGGGCCTTGGGGTTCTCCAGAGTGTTGGTTTGGGGGGACTTCAAAGTCCACGCTGAGGATGCCTCCTCTGTGCAGGCTGCAGACCTGGTAGTTTCCATGGCAGCACTGGGACTCTCCCAATTTGTATCAACCCTCACACACAAAGCGGGCCACATGCTAGACTTGATCTTTGGGATGAAGGAACTAGAGACCCCTTGGCCATCTTTGGGGTCAATATTTGAGCAGTTCAGTCCACTCTCTGGGGAAGAGATTGACAGGACCCTGCAAAATCAGTTAGGCCCACCACATGCCCCCTGGACCCATGCCCATCATGGCTGGTAAAGGCCAGTGCCGATGGTCTACGATCCTCGTTGGAGGCCATTGTTAACACGTCCTTGGGCACCGGGGTTTTTACCGGGCCACTAAAGGAAGCCGTGGCGAGATCTCTCTTGAAGAAACCATCACTGGACCCCACTGACCTGGTCAATTATCGCCCAGTCTCGAACTTCCCGTTTCTGGGAAAGGTGATTGAACAGGCAGCAGTGGAACAGATACAGGGTTTTCTGAATGATGTCTTGGCCCTAGATCCCTTTCAGTCTGGGTTCTGGCCAGGACATGGGACAGAGACACTGCTGGTCATCCTTATGGATGACCTTCGCAGACATCTGGATCAAGGTGGTTCAGCACTGCTGATATTATTGGATTTGTCAGCAGTGTTTGACACACTCGATTGTGATCTTCTGACTCACCGCCTCGCCAATGTGGGGATACGAGGGACTGCCTTACAGTGGCTTGTCTCTTTTCTCCACAGTTGGGGACAGAGGGTGGCGCTTGGGGAGAAATGGTCACCCCGTCACCCATTGGTGTGCGAGTTCCTGCAGGGGGCAATACTCTCCCCCTTACTGTTTAACATCTACTTGCACCCCCTTGCCCAGTTGGTGCGAAGTTTTGGGCTTGGGTGTCATCAATATGTAGATGACACCCAGCTGTACCTGATGATGGACAGACGGCCTGGCTCAGCCCCAGATGTCCTGGAAGATGTGTTTGCAGCCATGACTGATTGATTGAAACAGAGTCAACTGAAACTGAACCCAACAAAGACGGAGGTCCTGTTCTTGAGCCACGGAGGACTGGATTCGGGACTCTGGCTCCCGGCCCTCAATGGGGCACAGCTTGTGACAGTTCCAAGGGTTAAGAGCCTGTGGGTGATTCTAGATGCCTCCCTGAAAATGGAGGCACAGGTCACAGCGGTTGTCAGGTCTTATTTTTTCCATCTGCGGCAGACCAGGCAACTTGTCCCTTACCTGTCTACCTGTGACTTAACTACAGTGATCCAGGCAACAGTAATCTCTAGGCTAGATTAATGTAACTCACTCTATGTGGGCCTACCCTCAAGCTTGACCTGAAGATTGCAGCTGGTGCAGAATGCAGCTGTGCGCATCATTATGAAAGCACCAAATAGGGCACATATTACACCAATATTGTGCGAGCTGCATTGGTTGCCAGTGGAGTATCGGATCAGGTTCAAGGTCTTGGTATTGACCTATAAGGCCCTGTGCAGACTGGGGCCAGCGTACCTGAGAGACCGTCTCTCCCCGTATATTCCCCAGAGGACCCTCTGATCGGGAGGAAAGCAATTGTTATCAGTCTTTGGCTCCAGGGAGGCCCGCCTGGTCTCGACTAGAGCCAGAGCTTTCTTAGTCCTGGCTTCTACCTGCTGGAATGCTCTGTCTACTGAGATCAGGGCCCGGCAGGATCTACTATCTTTCCGCCGGGCGTGTAAGACAGAGTTGTTCCACCAGGCTTATGGCTGAGGCTGGGCCTCCACTGACTGGAGGATACAATATCTACCCCCCTCCCAGTGAAAGCTGCCCACCACTGTTTTTTAAGATGCTGCTATATTCAGTTGTACTGTTGTATTATTTGTTATTAATTGTATTGCCGCCATCAGGAAAAAGAGTGCTGCTAGTTTTGTATGATATTTTTGTATGATTTTTAAATGTTCTTAATGTTATCTGCCCTGAGCCTGCTCGCGGGGAGGGCAGAATACAAATAAACAAATAAACAAACAAACAAATAAATAAATAAATAATTGGAATGTGGATGGGTTGAAATGGAAACCTTTCCAGAATGTATGTAGGATCTGTCATTTTTTGCAGATTCTGGGCCTATTCAAGAAATGTCAAGCAATGACAGAATTTGAACAGACATCTGATTGCTGCTATTTGATACAGAGATCATTGCACAGAATTCTAGTGACTGATTTTGTTGATCTCTAAATATTTGATGTCTCCAGGTAAAGTAACAATAACAATAAAAACCACCACAACAATAACAATAACAGTTTGCTTATATACTGCTCTTTGTTACCAGAACTGCTATTTTATGGGGGAATTAGCTTGCAGTCTGGGTTTAAATAGTGCGGATCTTAGCCAGCTATACCAGAGTCAGTCTATCAGATTACTCAGACAAGAAAGAGAGGCTAATATTCAAATAAATAATGTTTACTAAAAGTGTGGCATATGCCTGACATAGCACTTACATACAGCAGACATACAAGAACTCAGAAATAAAGGTTGGAAAGAGTTACAGAGACATTTGCATTAGCAGGAACCCACTTGAGATTGATGGGATAGAGGCAATACATTACCTGGTCACGGTGAGGAGCAGAGATTCCAGCAGCGAGGTTGGGGGGGGGGCGATGTACAGTGCCATCTGGGTTGGGGATGGGGCACAGCGCCTGGCTGAGCATGGCGCCAGGGACTGGGCACGGCACCCAGCACCGAACACCGAGTGTCAGGCAGAGCCTGCTTAAATAGCCAAAAATGTACCCTGGGGCAGGGGCCTTCCATGTGGTTCTCAGGAGGGGGAACAAAAGCTTGATGGCTCTATAACTATCGCTAATGGGCCACTTTAGAATCTAATTGTGTGATAGTGACACCTTGGGAAGGTACAAAAGGAAGGGAAGGAGTTCAGGGTGGGTTGATTAGATTTGACAGGAAGCCGGGTTGTACTGATGGGATCAGCTTGGAATGTCAGTGCTTGATGGGTGTATCAATATGAATCCATTGTCTGTTTTGTTCAGCCAGCACATCTCTTCCGTCCCAGGGCTGTGGCCAGTGATCTGCATATCAGGGTGAGGCTGGGCTCTGTGGATGTGACAGGAGCTGGTCTTGAAATGGCAGCTTCAGAGTAAAATGTCCTTGGTGGTTCTTTGCTGCCTGAGAACATGGCTTCTCCCTTGGCATGCTTTGTGGGCTGGCTAGAAGGCTGCCCAGTGGCAAGAGCAGACCCAGTGATCATCCTGCAAGGGGCTCCCTGCAGGAACTGACCAGGGGGTGCCTGGCCAGGCTCGTGGAGAGTCCCTCTGGCTGGCACTGTGCTGCTAGTGGTATGGATCTGGGCCTAGGTGAGGTAGGTGTCCAAGGGGGCAAGAAACAGGCATAGGTAACACAGTCCATAACAGCAGAGAGGCAGGAAGCAGGCATGGGCATTGCTGCGCCTAACAGAGTCTTTGGCAGAGCTTCAAAACAGCAAGGCAGGAAACTGGCACAGTTCATAGCAAGCTCCATAACAGGGGGGCGGGGGCTGGCAACATCTTCTAGACAGGGTCTAGAAGAGAAGTATATAAAGGGTCATCAAGCACCATTGACACTTATAGTGCACCTCAGTAAGCCTGTCGAACAATTTAAATTTTCTTTGTGGTATCCCCAGATCAAGAAAAACAAATTCTTCTTTTGCTATTTAGCTAACCTTTCTATTGCTCTATTAAGAAAGGCATTTACTAGTGTTTGCTTTCAAACTATGCCCTCTGAGTAATTACAGGGCAGATATCAAAAATTACCTGTGGAACTAAGTCCTTGTTGTCTTAATCAGGTGGAAGACATAGGACACTATGTTTTACATTGTCCTTTTTATGGGCCATTCATAATAAATTGCTGAATCAATTTTTTGCAAAATTTTCTGGTTCAGATGAGGAATGTATTAAATTTTTATTAGCTGATGTTACTCCTCTTGTTACTCTCAAATTGGCTATCTTTATCTTTTTATTTATAAATATAAGGAAGAAATTAGTACCTGTTAATCCTAAATTGTAATTCCGTGCTATTTCATGGTTTTTGTATTTATCTCTTTTATCATCTTAGTTTTATTCTCTTATGTATGTTTTAACCTTTTGCTGTGGTACACTGTATTATGTTGGTGTATATGAGGGGATGTTTTGGCCTATGGATACAACTATAAACCTATCAATCACTCACAATCTCCTCAGGAAGTCTCTCCCAATGCCTTGTTCACCTCCAGAAAACCCATCAAGTTACTGTTTTGGTGGCAAAGACATCATCTTGCCCCATGGAGCTTTTTGCCCTTTAACTGGACTCCCTAGCCACCAGTGAGCATGTGTGTGTTCTTGGATCTGTCCACACACCCCCAAATCCAACTGAGCTTCTTCTCTTCTCCATGAAATGCTGGTCATTTTGTTGCCTCCACAGATTCTATTGCCTAAACTGCTTTCTCTCCTTTCCTCCTTGTTTTTCTTATTTCATATATGTGTGCTGTGTGTGATTTTTGTACCTTTGCCCTTTTATTTCTTCTTTAATAAAAAAAACTTTTCTGGTTGAACATCTGCCTGACTTATTTGAGAGTTCTCTTAAGGGAATAATCCCCTTAAACATAGACGGAGAATCCCAATTGCCCCCTCTCACTTGTCTCCTTAAAGCTAATTCCTCCTGACTAATTAGGAGACCACCTATTTAGGTAACAGCTAAGCCTCCCATTTTCTATTGTGTAGAATAGTGTTTTACAAGTGCTTTTCTGTTTTTGAAGAGATATGAACTCTGCCTGTAATTATCTTAATTTAGAGTTCAGCATAAGGAGAGATCATAATGAGCTGGAAAGAACAAAAAGAGAAAAGGATGGGGAGTTGCTATGAAACAGATCCATTTACTGCAGTCTAGAAAATCAAAAGAAGAATTCTTATGAGCAAAACAGTGAGTGACTCTGCCTGCCGCCAGACAATTGACCAGCATGGAAATAGCCCAACTAGAGATGAATAATACTTGTACATAAAGAAGAGAGGAGTGGGAGGATAGGGAAAGACATGTCTCTGTCGGATTTTTTTTTAAAGAGAAAGAAAAATGTTTAGATTGAAAGGGAAATAAACTACTACATCTATGATGAGATAAAGAAGCTGGCAAGTAAAGGAAAATCTTAAAATGATGACAGCACAGGTATACAACTTCCTCTGCATTCAATTGGCCTCTTGGTTATTGATCAAGGAGTCCACACTGGACTCTCCCCACATTTATCAGTCCTTTAGTAAGACCTTCAGAACCCCATTCTCATTTTTCAATAATCAATTATCTAGGGATGATGGTGAATCAACTAAATTAGAAGGACACTTAAGAGAAGGCATTTGTGAGGGTGGAGGAAAATCAACTGCTGAGAGTGCAGAGGTTCAACTAAATTAGACGAGCATTTAGATGGGAACACTTGCAGGCATATAATTAGATCATCTGCTACTTCAGAAGCACTGATCCATTGGGGAGGGATCCCATCTAAGACAAACTTTCCCTCCAATTCACTCTTCTTACTTGACTTGCTAATTTCACAGGTTTTATTTGGAGCAATTGGGGGAGTAAAAAAAAGAGTCAGGACCAGGACACTTCCTGTATACGAAAAAGGGAGGAGTACTACCATCCAAGGGAGCTGGTTTCTTTTTTTTTAGGGCTTTAGAAAGTGGCCTAAATACCTTTCCCTAAAAGCATTCCTGGCCTGAATGACCTATTTTCCCTTGTCCCCTAACAAACTGCATAGCCAAAAAATGAAAAACTGAAGGCTTAGGGCCAAGCTACACATGACGAATGACACTTGAATGGCAAGTGTATTTCTCCCTGTTCACTTGCCCTCCACTCAATCCACTTGCCAGGCAAGTGTCTTTCGTCATGTGTAGCTTGGCCCTTAGTTTCTCCAGGTTTCCCTTTTGGGGAACACTCTGCATCTCTGTTTCTGCTGCCAGAGTACCTAAAAGCAGGGCTCATTTTGAAGAGGAATGCACAGGAACGCAGTTCCGGCAGTTCTCCAAAGAAGTCACATGTCAGGTGGCCCCGCCCACCTGACTCTCATCCATTTTGGGGCCTGTTTCAGCCTGGATTGGGGCCAAAACGGCCCAGATTGGGCCTCTGACAGGTGGTGGATCACCCTCTCACTCAGCAGCAGCCCGATCCTAACCATTTTGGGCCCCTTTTCAGCCATTTTCAGCCCCTTTCTGCCATTTTGGGCCCAATTTCAGCCCTGAATGGTCAGGATTGGGTCCAAAACAACCAGGATAGGTGATGTCATGGGTGTGGCATATGCAAATCAGTTATGCTAATGACACACTTCTGGTGATGTCAAGGGGCGTGGCATATGCTAATGAGTTATGCTAATACGTTATGCTAATGAGTTCCTCCAGCTCTTTTTCCTACGAAATGATCCCTGCCTAAAAGTACCCTTTTCATTCTGTCAAATCTTACAATGATATTCTGCTGTTCAGCAGGAGGTAGCTGTTATATGATTGATACAGCCTTAATTCTGAAGAGTCAAGTTCCTCCTATTCCACCCTACACCCAGTTTGGTGAAGTGGTTAAGAGGAGCGAGACTCTAATCTGGAGAACCAAGTTTGATTCCCCACTCCTCTGCTCGAAGCCAGCTGGGTGACCTTGGGTCAGTCACAGCTCTCCAGAGCTTTCTCAGCCCTACCCACCTCACAGGGTGATTGTTGTGAGAATAATAATAACATACTTTGTAAACTGCTCTGAGTGGGCATTAAGTTGTCCTGAAGGGCGGTATATAAATCAAATGTTGTTGTTGTTGTTATTCTCACTCAATGTGTTGTGGTAACTTATTAGTGCCTGATCTAACCGAAGTGGTCCAATGTGGCAAGTAGTCTTTACAGGGTGTTAACAGAGAGGAAATTCTCCATGTATACCATGTGATGAAAGAACCTCTCGGTATTTCTGTGGAATAAAAAGAGAGTAAGAATCTGTAAACTCCTAATGGACTAGGTATAAACATCACATCTTCTATAGATGTGTCTAACAACTGACTCAAATTAGCTTTAGCAAGGCCTAGAGTATCTTAAGGGGAAATATAGCTATTGAAGGGATAGACTTGGAAAGTAATCTGAGTTGGCTGGATAACTAATGATTTCTCCTTCTTAAAACCTTTTCTACTTTGCAAGGCCCTGGTTGGGACAGCTAGACTATTCTTAGACTGTAGAAGAACCAGTTTGATGACAATTTTTAGTATCTTGGATAAGATATTCCGTAAAGTATCAGATATAAGAAAAGTCTGATCTGCCAGTATCTTTAATATAGACATAGTTGGGCTGGGGCCAGAATCAAAGTCCTGCCTAGTTGGTTTCAGACCTGGCATCTCACCTGCTGGGTCATGGGGCTCCTTTATAGATTGAGTCAAAGACTCAGAACTATTACCTAAACATTGAAATCGATTTTTAGTTGTCAGCTGGAGAGTTTAAAAAAATCATCCATCCTACTTTGTTTACAATATGAGTTTGCTATATCCCCCAAAGGGCATACCATTTTTTTTGACCCATTAAATTAAAAGGTGCTTACAATGGAAAACCAAAAGGAAACAGGGAAAGGAAGATAAACATCAAAATATACTAAGGAAGTGCTAAGAGATAATATATAGCTAAAAGATCAAAGAATCTAATTACCTGAGACATAGATGTGACTCAGCACAAAAATTTCTAACACATAAAACATAATATATATATATATGCAAAATCTAACTACACATAGAGTAGCCAAATCAATTTCTTCTCTCCTCAGAAAGCTATTCTTCACCACTCCTTGATCTAATTAGTGAGACAGAGAGGAGGAGGTGAGTAAAGCAGATAGAATACTGTTATTTACACTGCTACTCAATTAGTAAAAACAGTCAAACCAGTCAATAAATCAACTCCAACATCAAACAACAAGATAAGAGTCAAGCACAGAGCAGAGCCTTCAACTGACTTCCACCAAGTAGTAATTTAAAATCATTAAAACCACTCAAATGAGCTACTATATAAAATAATTTAAAACAATAGTTAAAGAAGTTAAAAGAAAAAATCTCAACTGTTTCAAATTAAACACAAACAAAACAGAGAGGAAAAGCCCTCCCCTAACAGACTAAATAAATGTTAAAAAATAATGAGCTAATGATTAAAATTCCCTCTACTTTTTGTTCCCCCCAAGCCCTTATATCTACTCAGCTTTCATGCTGCTCCAACTCCATCCTACCCAGGTAGGGAGAGGAGATTTTAGCACTGAATTTATAGAACAAAAGAGGAGGGAGAGAAGTAAAGGCTAGCAATTAAGCTGGCTAAATTAAACAAAGAAAAGAATGGACAAACGCACAGATAAGACAGAATAAAATAAAGATTAAATACCCCAATACAGCCTTGTAGTGTTCTATTGAGACAAAATTAGAACTGGAATTCATCCTTTAGTACAGGGGTAGGGAACTTTTTTTCTGCCAAGGGCCAATTGGGATATTTATAACATCATTCGCGGACCATAAAAAATTATCAACTTAAAAATTAGCCTGCTATATTTGGTCAAACATTTAATTAACTCATCCCTAATGTGATAGCTGGAACTGCTTCTCTTTGGTCATTTTCTCTTCACAGTGGCAAAAACTGGAGTGTCTGCTGGAAGCTACTTTGAGGGACTACAAACTGACCTTCCCAATGTCCAATACCCACTAAGCGCACAAAGCAATAGGCACAGCCCGATTGACCCACCAAGTGCACAAAGCAATAGGCACAGCCTGATTGACCTACCAAGCACACGAAGCAATAGGCACAGCCTGATTGACCCACCAAATGCACAAAGCAATAGGCACAGCCTGATTGACCCACCAAGTGCACAAAGCAATAGGCACAGCCTGATTGACCTACCAAGCACACGAAGCAATAGGCACAGCCTGATTGACCCACCAAATGCACAAAGCAATAGGCACAGCCTGATTGACCCACCAAGTGGACAAAGCAATAGGCACAGCCTGATTGACCCACCAAGTGCACAAAGCAATAGGCACAGCCTGATTGACCTACCAAGCACACGAAGCAATAGGCACAGCCTGATTGACCCACCAAATGCACAAAGCAATAGGCACAGCCTGATTGACCCACCAAGTGCACAAAGCAATAGGCACAGCCTGATTGACCCACCAAGTGCACAAAGCAATAGGCACAGCCTGATTGACCCACCAAGTGCACAAAGCAATAGGCACAGCCTGATTGCTTCTGCACTATGTGTTCTGCGGCGCTGCCACAGGGTCAGACCAGGGGCGCAAGTACACGAAGCAATAGCCTAATTACTTCTGCACTGCATGATCTGTGGCACTGCTGCCAGGTTGGGCCGGGGGCGCAAGCGCATGAAGCAACAGGCACAGCCTGGTTGCTACTGTGCTGCGAGGCCCACAGCGCTGGTGCTGGGTCACGCTGGGGTGTCGTCAGGGGCTGGCATGGGCCACAGCGCTTCCTTCAGAGAGCTGTGCTCAAGGCAGCTGCTGGCTCCACCTTAATGGACATGCCGGCCCTGTGGGCCAGACCAAATGATTTCATAGGCTGTATTCAGCCCGCAGGCTGGACATTCCCCACCCCTGCTTTAGTAGGACTAATGTGATAACAGTGATTAAGCAATTCTCTTGGTTGACTTGTAACCTACATTAGAGTGCTGTGTTTAATTCTGCTCCATGAGTCATGCATGTTCTTGCACCAGACTACAGACCCTTAAGCATAATCTAACATGTTTTGCAATTATAACATGTGATGTTTTTCTTATGAGAGCTGGTAGTTTGTTAGGATATTTTCCCATCTGTAATTTCAGAAGAAAACAATTGTATGCATTGTACCACTCCACTGATCAGTTTGAAGACTTCCTTTAGCTTAAGTGACTCTTCTGTTGGAGGAGCAACCACTTAAATTAGAGGAATCTCAATAATCTCAGTATTATTAAATTTGTTATTAAAGATCATTTTTTCTCTTTCATTCTGAGCAGCAATGTGAAAGGGTGCACCACTAGTCCAAGAAGCTTAAAAAATTCCTTAAACTTATACTTAAAAGTGCTCTAAAAATACCTTATGCTCAATTAGGAGGATTCTTCCTTTGCCCAGGCTCAGGCTGCCCCCCAAGATCTCTGAAATACATATTGTCTTCCAGCCTCACTAGAAACCAGGAAGGCAGAAGATTTGTGGTGGTCAGTTCCCCTTACCTTCTCGGTGGAAGGACCCAGTTCTTACCTTCCTTGTGCTTCCTGGATGCTCCTTGCATGTAGAACTTGCATCATGCCACACCGGCATGATGACATTATTTCTGGAAAGTGACACCATCGCACAAGGCTGGAGAGTGTGTGCGCACTTCGCAGCAGGCCAATTGGGGCCCAAATCGGCCTGCGGCAAACTGCGAAGCAGCGCCTGCAAGGCCTGTTCCTCACCCCACCCCCTGCCAGTCAGGTTAGTGGTGGCAGGGTGGGTGGGGGAGGTAGGAGCAGAGGATTACCCACGCCCGCCATGAGAATGGGATCCCTAAGACAACTGCTTACTTACCCTCTTTTGGGAGAATGTTCCCCAGTCATAGGACAACAATTGAAAAAGCATGAGCTCAGATCATTGCAGATCATGTCCTGGATATAGGGTGGGCTGACAGACCTTGCTGGGAAGAATGAAGCTGCCACATGGGTACTCTGCAGGAAGGAGCAATCTTTCAGATATGTGGGCTCCAGACTCCAGATCATGAAAGGTTTTAAAAGTATTGGCACTTAGTACTGGTACCTAGAAACCAATTGGCAGGGAATGGATAGACCTCAGAATGGGAATAATATAGCCCTGCCAATTAGCCCTCAATAACAAATGGGCTGCCATGTTTTGTACCAACTGTAGGTTACAGATCATCTGCAAGGGCAGCTCCGTGCATAGCACCTTACAGTAATCTAGCAGTGATGGTACTGAAGCATGGATCAGCATGACTATCTTGGGTAACTGCAAATAGCCAGTCAGTTCCCTAATGAAATATATCTGGAAATAGTATTTTTCTCAGTCATGGATGACTCTTTCTCCATCCGGATACCAGGATCCAACAACATTCCTAAGGCAACAGCAGCTTTCAGCAAAAAGTACATGCACCATCGATGGTAGGAAAAATCCTATTTAAACCATACAATAATCAAGTGAATATAAGCAAATATATGCAAAAATTATGACCAAATTTGTGTTAACTGCCATCATTGCCTTGGAAGGAATTATTTTCCTGTCACACTTGAGTTCTCCTTTAGTATTTTTCTATTGTCTCTTACTTACAATTAGAGATGGGCAAGGTCCAAAAAACAGATCAAAATTCTGCACGGTCCAGCCCAGTTCACGGTTCATGAACACACAGGTCACGGACTCACCTTTTTTCACAAATTGGCTCCGCCTGCCAAGCAAAGAGTCCTCAGTCTGCAAGGGAGGGTGGGAATGTTCTGTAGCCAATCTTAGCCCTCAAAACTTTGATGGGCAGCTCTGCCTGCCAAGCAAAGACCTCTCAATTCTGCAAGGGAGGGTGGGAACGTTCTGTAGCTAATCTTAGGCCTCAAAACTTTGATAGGCAGTTCTGCCTGCCAAGCAAAGAGCCTTCAGTCTGCAAGGGATGGTGGGAATGTTCTGCAGCCAATCTTAGCCCTCAAAACGTTGATGGACAGCTCTGCCTGCCAAGAAAAGAGCCCCAGGTCTGCAAGGAAGGGCAGGGATGTTCTGCAGCCAATCTTAGCCCTCGGAACTTCGATGGGCAGCTCTGCCTGCCAAGCAAAGAGCCCTTAGTCTGCAAGGGAGGGTGGGAACATTCTGGAGCCAATCTTAGCCCTCGACACTTTGATGGGCATCTCTGCCTGCCAAGCAAAGAGCCCCCAGTCTGCAAGTGACGTGGGACATTGTGTAGCCAGTATGCCAGTAAGGTGCAAGGATTATTTCCTTTGGCAATGTGTGAGAAGGCGTCTGTGTGGTGAGTGAGGGGGCTCTTCCCCCAGCCTTTTCTGTTTGATTTTGCATCATTGCGACTTTTTGGTGCTGCTAGCTAATGCAAGTTAATTGGCATTTGTGACTCCAGTATCTACTGGAAGTTTCCTGGGGTCGGCTGCTTTGGGGGTCTGTAACTTGGACATCCGAAATGCAATCTTGACCAAACTTAGAGGGTGGCTGGAAGAGAGGCTGCTGAAGATTTTCTGCAAGTTTGGGCTCTCTGGGTGTGAAGGGGGCAGAGCTAGGGCCCCCAGAAGTGATGAATCATGAACCAATGAACCAGTTTGCGAACCTGGCTGGTCCGTTAAAAGTTCATGGTCCACGGGCCGGGAAAATTGACGGACCACGAACCGGCAGTCCATTTGGTTTTCCCAGTCCGTGCCCACCTCTACTTACAATTGTGAAGGTTACTTGGGAATTGAAAATAAGACTTGAATACAAATACAGCTCCTTCAACAGTTTTGCAAATATAGACACTGAAGAGGCACAATGAAAATCAGTGTAGGTTTGAGAAAAGTCTGGATCTTTTCTACTAATTCGTCAGATTATGGAATAAACTGGAGAAAATGCCGGAGACTGATAGCAGTCGGGATCAGAATAATCTTTCAACAATACTAAGGGAGTGTCAAGTTGGTGGTGTTTTTAAAGCTGGTGGAATTCTGTATATCATTATTTAAGATGATTGCAGCCATTATCTCTGTTCTGTATATTCTGAAAGTACTTCTTCAAACTCGTGAATGAGTTTAACTGAAGTAACTTTAAGAATTGATGCAGAGGAGTTAGCCGTGTTAGTACAGATTTTAAGAATTGAGAATTACTCTTATGAAACCGATATGCTTCTTGAAAAAATAAAAGTTTACTTTGTTTTTGTTATAAAAAAAATGGTACACGATGCATCTGGAAGCCACCAGAAATCGTTGTTCAGTGGTATTTTTGTGTATATGTTGTTTTTAGGGTTGCTAAGCCTGGCAACCAGTGGGAATCTGAGGGGAGGCAGGAATATGAAGGGGCACCAGCAGGCAATGACATTATGTCATTAATTGAAAAACTTGGAAGTGACATTAATCTATTCTAGGTATCACTACTCAGTGGTAAAACCATAGAGTTTTCAACAACTCCAATTATGGACTGACATGACATCACACAATTTTTTAACATTATTTTTCTCCTGCCAAACACAGGAGCAGTGGTGGGAAACAGAAGCCAGGGACAAGGGAACCCTTGCCTTCCAGGAGAAACATGGCAAACCTAGTTGCTTGTAACTGATATATCTGTGCATATATTTGCTTATATTGCTTCAAAATATCTTTAACAGATTGTAAGGTACTTTGTCTGGACCAGTAGGACTCACCCCAGCATTTTATACCAAGCAGTTTGCACACTGGATTTCCAAAGCCATGATGTCACATCTATCCCTCTGTAGACTGGCTAGGGTGGGTTTGATCCCATCTGAAAATACTGCAGCCCCACCTACTGAGGAAGGCTGGTTAAGGCCTGGCATGTCAACATAATACAGAATGCTGCATTTGAAGTTATAGAAATTGAATAACTACATGATGGAAATGTTCCGGAAATGGTGTCAGGTAGTTTTTTTACAGCCGTAAAAAAAGTATAAAAAGACAAAGCCTATTTTTTGTCACAGTGCTGAAGATGTGACTTTTCTGGAAATTTCCATAGTAGATGTAAGATTACTGACAAGTGAGTCACTGAAGTTGTAAGGATCATTAACTTTTGGTTCTAATTTCGCTCTCTGATCAAAGACCATTTGCCTTCACTTTAATCCTCTCAAGGGCAAGTCAGACTCCAACGGACACCTAAGTGATTGTGCAGTTCATGGCTATGAAGCTACTCACAGCTCAGTGCAACGAAAGAAAAGGATTCAGTTCAGTGCTGTGGACAGAATTTTTCAGCCATCTGCTCACCACAGGAAGCCACAGCGCAAAGCAGCATAGCTACATTTTTTTTAAAAATCCAGAACAATGTACATGATTAAAGGGGAATGCACTGGTGCACAGCACCATAGGAGGCCTGCCATAAAGGAAGTCTGTCACTTTTCAAATTCTGTCTTGTGTAAGGGAAATAGCTATTGCCAAGAAACTTACTTTAGAATGGTAAGCTCACCCTTATTATTTATGAAACTGAGGGTTGTTCCCCACCAGGCAATGTGGTGCAATTGCCATCAATCACACACAGCTATAATAGTAGTTCCGGAGAATGTCAATGAAAATCAGCAGTTCTCCTGTTCTTTCCCTGTTATACTCCCAATTTTTCCAGCAGCTGGTTCTTTTGTCTTTTTTCCCTACTGATAGGGAATAGATTTTCTGTGATGTGGATCTGTATGCAAAGGACCGGGATGAGGATGTTCTACATTTTTAAATGGAAACATTGACAAATTTTGGGAGAACAAAAAATTTCCAGTGAAATGTTTTCTAATGTTTATAAATAACATAACATAATAATAATATTCGATTTATATACTACCCTTCAGGACAACTTAATGCCCACTCAGAGTGGTTTACAAAGTATGTTATCATTATCCCCACAACAAAACACCCTGCGAGGTGGGTGGGGCTGAGAGAGCTCCAGAGCTGTGACTAGCCCAAAGTCTCCCAGCTGGCTGCAAGTGGAGGAGTGGGGAATCAAATCTGGCTCTCCAGATTATAGTACCACACTCTTAACCACTACACCAAACAGGCTCTGAAATGCTCTAGTAAAATGCTCTGTAATACACTTAGGATGCATAGAATGATGATTTTTATGTAAAATAATCTGAAACATTAGATAATGATAATTCCTGTAGACATATTCTATTTTCAAGCATATATTTAAATGTGACTAATTTTGTCAACAATTAATATACTATAATACGTATAATGATAATGCAGAATTGAGTTCAACACTATCAAAGTTAGATAATGAGCATGGAAAAAATGCGGGTAATGTTATGCTTTGAAACAAGTCAAATCTGGAAACAAAGATAGAAATTCTATGGTCAGGGCCATATTAATCCATGGCCAGGCCCCTAGGCTTTCAGATATTCCAGGCCCCCTCCAGCACTTCAGTCTTTCACCCCACTACAGCTGACAGCCTGACCCTGCTACGATAGGTACTAGACCTCAGTACATAGCCCTATATCTATTTGTGGTCTCCTGTAGAATTCTATTCACATTTTAAAAATATTTTTATAGAACTCTTCAGGAAAGCACATTTTGGGTGTATAATTGTTCAATACTGTAATATTTTGAAGAGAATAAAATGTGTATTATTTATTAAAATATATAATTTATGAATAATTGTTTTAATATAAGAGACAATTTGTTTCATTTCAATAAGGAAGTGGTTATTTATCTTATTAATAGAGGTTATATAAGAGGATCAATTAATTGTAATTTATATGAGGGTGTGCCTCAGCAAAAATTTTAAAAAGTGATGGCCCCCTAGTCCCTGCGGGGCCCCTAGGCTTGAGCCTAGTCAGCCTTAAGAATAATACAGCCCTCTCTATGCTTGTTATGTATTCGGAGTAAAAGTGAGTAAACAAAAGGTCAATTCTCAATGCAGATAATTCCCCAATCTGTCTGGCAAACATGTTGGCAACCAATAAAGTTTCTTTCCTTGACAAAAGGGCCCTAGAGAATGAGCCATGGGTTCAAGGCAGCATGCCAATACTAGAGACAAACTCCATTGGGGCACTGGATTATGTTTTGGAGGGAAAGTGTTGAAGGGTTCCTTCAAAAACTGTCTAGAATTGGGAGGACACAGGGAAGACGCTGTTTTGCCATAAACTGACTCATAAAAGGCAGATATGGCAACCAGCTGGACTTTAACTGAAGAGATAGTTGCTAGGGGACATTAGATAGCTGAAAATTATGAAACAAGCAACTCCTCTTCTTTTTAACCAGGAAAAGAAACGGTACCATTTGTGATTGTATGAAGTGCGAACTGAGGTCTTACAAGTAGACATGGGCACGAACGGAAAAAAAAACCCCAAACCCCACCTCCCTGCTATCACAGAAAGGAGAAGATGGGGCAATGCAAGTCTTGGGGAAGGGACTTGTGGCAGTACCCAAGAGGGAGAGGAAGAAAGAGGGAATACGAAGTGGTCAAGGTGGGACAGGGGACCCAGGGGTTCCGGCCGTGGTGACCAACTGCACCTGGAAGATCCAGCATCAGGGCCTGGAAGACCCCAATCCATTAGAGGCTGCTGTCTTCACCCACCTCCCTGCCATCACGGAAAGGAGGGGACAGGGCGGTGCAAGTGGTGTGGAAGGGACTCCTGGCAGTACCTGGGAGGGAGAGGTATGGACCGGGAACTGAAAAGCTCCCAAGCAAGAGGTAGTTGGGAGGGGTCAGAGTGGTCTCAGAGAGGGAGAGGAAGAAATAGGGAATCGGCAGCAGCTGCCATGAGCCACCTTCCAGCCTTTGCGGAAAGGACAGGAGACACGGGACACATTCGCTCCCTGCTCCAAGGGGTCCAGTCAGTCCCGTTGACAGGGGAGCTGCCATGCTGTGCAACCTACAGTATCGGTATACGATACAATCAGCTGTGCAATCGCAACCGAGCTGTGTAACCAAGGAAGGAGCAGTAACAGGATAGTCCCAGTCGGGAAGTAGCGGCTGACATGACCCACCATCCTGCCTTCGCAAAAAGGACAGGATGGATGGGACAGGAGACATTGCTTGGATAGGTCAGAGTGGTTCCAGAGAGGGAGAGGCAGAGGGGCTGACATCGGCCACCTTCCTGCCTTTGCGGGAAGGACATGATTCAAGGGATCAATTCCCCCTGCTCAGAGGGCTCGGCTGAGGGCTCACCTGGATTATTAGTAGTAGTAGTATCAGTATCAGACAGTGCCTGATCTGGTGGCCAGGCTTGTGGGTGTGCTGGGCTAGTGCTGTAGCCTCAGCCTCTGGTTCTAGGTGTTGCTGCCAGGCCCTGGGGCCAAACTCACTGGGCACCTCGGCTGAGGGCTCACCCTGATTATTAGTGCCTGATCTGGTCAGGTCTCTGGGGGTGTTGAGCTAGGTCTCTACCCCCTCCCTCTGGTTCCAGGGCTGCTGCCAGGCCCTGGGGCCAAGCTCACTGGGCACCTTGGCTGAGGGCTCACATTATTATCAGTGCCTGATCTGATCAGGCTTCTGGCTGCTGGGCTAGGACTCTAGCCTCTGGTTCCAGGGCTGCTGCCAGGCCCTGGGGCCAAGCTCAGTGGGCACCTCGGCTGAGGGCTCACCCTGATAATCAGTGCCTGATCTGATCAGGCTTCTAGGAGCTTGGCCCCAGGGCCTGGCAGCAGCCCTGGAGCCAGAGGGAGAGGGTAAAGCCCTAACCCAACACTCCCAGAGACCTGACCAGATCAGGCACTAATAATCAGGGTGAGCCCTCAGCCGAGGTGCCCACTGAGCTTTGCCCCAGGGCCTGGCAGCAGCCCTGGAACCAGAGGGGATAGCTCCCTATCCCACCCACCACACACAATGCTCCAATGCACTCTCCCACTCTTCCTCCCAAACACTATTAAGAGCTTTGTCCCACTCCACTGCTTGCTGAAAGTGAAACCAGAACTTGGAGCGCAGTGCCCTTTTATAAGCTGAGGACTGATTGAGAAACGCAGGAGGCCTGTGGTTGGCAGTCAGAACTGCCTAACTGGGTTTGCAGGGATGGCCACAGAACACCCTCCTCCTCCCTCCCTCCCCCTGCTGTCTGCTCCCACGTTACCAATTGTAACCAATTTGCAGCTCCACGCTTGGAAGGAAGACCTGCCCATCAAGCTAAGTTGGTCTTTGATTGGGGTGTCCAGGGAGACAGAGGGAGTGCAGACAGAGTTCACACACTCCCCCCCCTCCGTTGCCGAGGCAATTGATTGAAGGCGCCTGAGTGTCTAGCTTCCTGAACGGCAGCTGAGTGCAACGAACAAGGCTTGCGCCGACTGCCTGTTCGGCTGGAGTGGCACATCACGAACAGCCCATTTGCGAGCAGCTGAGCAGCATGTTCGTGGTTTTTTTCCCATTTATAATGCTGTTCGTGCCCATGTCTACATACAAGCATTTAGATTTCTTTGTGTTACTTGAGACAGAAAACCTGCTGGGTTGAACAACCTTACTGTGAATTTGAGGTTGGTCACATTGTGTTGTGAAGGAGACAGGACATAAATAGTAGGTGTACATAGTTGGGACATAATCGGGAACCACTCTTGGCATGTATGACGTTCCCTCATATTTAAATGGCAGAAATGGCTGAAATCCACAGATTTCAGTTCTTATGTTCTCCACAGATACTTAAATGCTTATGTTTAGGTAGTAAAGGATGGTGGTATTGTCTGTGTCTACCTGAACCCTCTTGTTGTGCAAAAAAAGAAGCAAGGGTGTAATGGATGGCTCTTAGTTCTAGGGAACTGATGGGTAAACAAGATTCTGAAAGGGACCATGCACTCTGCCCTGAGGTATCCTCACAATGAGCCTCCCCATCACAGAAGTGAAGCAACAGCTGTAAATTCTGACAACTGAACTGCAAAGGACAACCTGCAGACAAGTTATAATTAGAGATGGGCACGAACAGCAATACAAACTGAAAAAAACCAAGAACAGCCCTATCTGCTGTTCGCAAACAAGCTGTTTGTGAGGCCCCAGTCTAAACGAACAGGTGGTCATTGCAAGCCTCGTTCGTTGCTGTTCATCAAGCCAGACAGTCTGGCACCTGTAATCGATTCCCATGGCAACTAAGACAGGGATTGTCTGAACTCTGTCTGAACTCCTGCTGTTGCCCTGGAAACCCCAATAGAAGCCCAATTTAGCTTGATAGGTAGGTCTTCCTTCCAAGTGTGGACTGGAGCTCCAAATTTGTTACAAGAGGAAAAGACCAGGGGGGAGGGGTCTCCCAGCTCTGGCTTTCAGGGAGAGACAGCTGCTGTTAGAGAGACTGGGTGAGCGCATTGGAGCTTGAATTTTCTTTGTGTGGTGGGATAGGGATCTACCTCTTCAGGTTCCAGGGCTGCTGCCTGGCTCTGGGGCCAAGCTCTTATTTATTATTGGTACCTTTCCTGCTGCCTGCTCAGGTAGGGTTTCTGGGAGTGGTGCGGTAGGGATCTACCCCTTCAAGTTCCAGGGCTGCTGCCAGGCTCTGGGGCCAAGCTATTATTTATTGTTGGTACATTTCCTGCTGCCTGCTCAGGTAGGGTTTCTGGGAGTGGTGCAGTAGGGATCTTGATGGCTGGAGGAGAGCCTGCTGGCCCCCACAAACAATGAACAATGAACATGTTCATGACAGGATCATGTTCATCAGTGTTCATTGTTCATTGTTCGTGGATGGCAACGAACAATGAACACCATGTTTGGGTTTTTTTCTGTTCGTGCCCATGTCTAGTTATAATAGGTAGTCTACTATGACAGAGATTTGTCTTTAGAAATTTCAGTCTATGATTGAAATCTTCCAGGGCTTTTGTCAAGTTTGATTGACTTTCACACACACACACACACCCTGTAACTTTGCCTGACAGCAACCAATAGTATGAGTGCCCTGATGGGGGTGGAGTATCTGGGTAGCATGGCAAAAACGCCCCCCCCCAAATCTGGGTAGCATGGCAAAAAACGCCCCCCCCCGAACAAAATGCACATTCACACTTCAAAATGTGTCCAAAGCTGATAGGCAAGGAGGAGTCTCCCCTTGCAAGGAGCCAATTAGCAGGGAATCAATGCCATTTCCTGGGTACCAAAGGGGAACAGAGTTAATCAATAATATAAGGGCTTTCTCGCCTTGGGATCCGAATGGTGAATGCTCTGTTAAGGAAAACAAGATGCACCCCATAAACCCCACAAACCTAGTGTATGGTCATCCGCAAAGCAAACTTTCAGTTAGGTCACAGGGTCTACAGGAAACCAACTCACACTGATCGGTACTTACACAAAAACTCCAATCACCACCCCGGACAGAAAAGAGGCATAATGAAAACATTAGTGGATCGTGCAAGACGGATATGTGAGCCGCACTTTCTCAATGAGGAAATTAATCATCTAAACCACGCACTTCAGGCAAATGGCTACTCCAGAAATGAAATCCGAAGAGCAATCAAACCCAGGATGAATCAAACAACCAAAGAAAAACAGTCTCCTACAGGAAAAGTGTTTTTGCCATATATCAAAGGAATTACTGATCAGATGGGAAAGCTTATGAAAAAGCATAACCTTCAAGCAGTATTCAGACCCACCCGAAAAATACAACAGATGCTACGATCAGCAAAAGACAGTAGAGACCCCCTCACCTCTGCAGGAGTATACCGTATACCCTGCAGCTGTGGACAAGTTTACATCGGGACCACAAAGCGTAGCATCCAGACAAGAATAAAAGAACATGAAAGACACTGCAGACTTGGACAACCTGAAAAATCAGCAGTGGCTGAACATAGCCTAACTCAAACAGGGCACAGTATCTTATTCCAGGACACCAAAATACTGGACAACACTTCCAACTACTTTGTCAGACTGCACAGGGAAGCCATTGAAATTCACAAGCATAAGCAAAACTTCAACAGGAAAGAAGAAACCTTAAGAATGAACAGAGCATGGTTTCCAGTTCTGAAAAACACCAGGCTAACAAAACATTCTATCCCCGACAATAGCCCTGCAGAGAAGATTAGCACATCAAGTACCAATCCATATGCAAAAGAACCTCCTCAGGATACAGTGAAGCCTCCAGCCATTAGCATTCCACACCCTGGGAAACTCTTACAGGATGACTCAGCTCAACCCCACCCCTCCTGAGTAGATACAAATGACCTACATCTTTTCCACACTGTGACACTGAGAGATCTCTGTCTTTTGGTGCTACACCTCTGAAGATGCCAGCCACAGCTGCTGGCGAAACGTCAGGAACTACAATGCCAAGACCACGGCAATACAGCCCGAAAAACCCACAACAGCCATCGTTCTCTGGCCGTGAAAGCCTTCGACAATACATTTGCTGTTCATTCCCTGCCCCATTTCCTCAGCTGGGTGAAGAGGCTTCCATCTCAAGAACAGGCTTGTCATCTGGTAAATGAGCCCCTAGCTGGAGGAAGTGGAGGTGGTGGGAAGAGGGGGAAGTTCTCAATTATCTCATGCCCCAGAGAAGAATATGAAGGAGGGAACAGGGCTGTGAAATCTCACACAAGAAAATGCAGATTGGTGTCTCCAAACCAGTGGGAGTTTCAGATAGGATTGCAAACTGATCAAGAAAGATGCAGAGACTTCTCACTCACAACCATGAATCGGCCAGCAGAGTCACCAGCACAGGTACCAGGCCCTGCAACAGACCCAGATGCCAGCTCTGCCCCTATATCTACCCAGGGAATACAATTACAGGACCCAATGGCATCAACTACACTGTCTCTGGCTCTTACAGCTGTTCATCCTCCAATCTGATATTTGCCCTCATGTGCCAACAATGTCCTTCTGCTCTGTACATTGGACAAACCAGCCAACCTCTACGCAAAAGAATAAATGGACACAAATCTGACATTAGAAATGGAAACGTCCAGAAACCAGTGGGAGAACACTTCAATCTACCAGGACATTCCATCAAAGACTTAAAGGTCACTGTAGTTCAACAGAAACCTTTCAAAAACAAAATCCAACGGGAGGCTGCTGAACTGGAATTCATATGCAAATTTGACTCTGTCAAGCTGGGACTGAATAGGGACTATGAATGGTTATCACATTACCACAGGTAACAGATTTCCTTTACAGAGGTGGGGTTTGGGGGAGCTCAGTGGTACCTGGCGTGGGCTTTCGGGAACCACAGATCTCTTTGTCAGATGCATCTGGCAGGGAGAGCTGTGGTTATCGACGGCCCATACTGCATTGGAATTGGATGGTCTAGCTGTTTGGCTTCTACAAACTAACAGGGCAAACTCCTTTGAAGCCAACTGATACACACACCAAAAGGAGATGTTTACATATACTAGCAAAGGAATGTTTTGATTGCTCCCTCCCCCTCCCCCCCTAATTGCCTCTTCCCTCTCTTGCTCTTCTGTGTTTGTCCAGTCTCTGTATCAGGCATCTGACGAAGAGAACTTGATTCTCGAAAGCTTATGCTAAAATAAAATTGGTTAGTCTTAAAGGTGCTACTGGACTCTTTTTGATTTTGATCAAGAAAGAGGCTTGGTTAGTTCATCTGCTTTTAATGGAAGCCTGAACTACAGAAATCAGCAAGTGGAACGTTTGACAAAACAAAACAAATACTTATTACTGGCTCATTCCTGTAGTGAAAGCTGCTGTGAGAGGCACAGTAGGAGCCAATAAGAAAAAAAAAGGTAATCCTTAGATCTAGGTTGGATAATTGCAAGGGGTTGTGGAAGGAGCATTTGGTACTGGTGAATGGAAAGGAGATAGATGCAGGATTAATTCTAGGGTGGGGAAATTAGAGAGAAGCAGCGAGGGGGGCATTTAAGGCTTCAGTCCTGTGCATATGTACATGCAAGTAAGCCCCACCACCCTCAGTCGTATTTTGAGTAAACAAGGACAGGATCTGACTTTCTTTTTCTAAGTTGGAGCATGGAATGTTAGAGATAACCAGATGAAATAAGAAAAGGAGTCAGATAATGCAGCAGGGGGCCAACCAGATTTACATTTCTGCACTAGGGGGAAAAAAATCACTGTTCATGTTCAAATTAAGCCTTTGGTAAATATTTATAGCTAATAGATTATTGTAATAACTGGACACAGAGAAATTCCATTATGTCTTCCAAACCAGTCATTCTGTATGGACGTTTTGAAAACTGCAGTTTGTGTACATTTTAAAGCATTTTTTCAGAAGAGAAGCTAGGCAGCCATTTGCTGAAAAGTTCAAAAAGTACTTGTGAATGGAAGGAAGCTGTTGTCAAATACAAGTGATACCTGACTGAGAAGATGCTAGTCTAGGTCAATATCTTGAATTACTTACGGTTCAAAACATGGCCAACTACCGAAGAAATCACCTCTAATCTCATAATAGGACCAGAGTCTAACAGACTGGTTATCTGCATGAGACTTGGTGTGAATGTGTGCGTGAATCCTAAGTTCTGTTGAACTGAAACAAAGTTCAAAGTTTCTACTGTGTCTGATGGGAAGAATTGCTTCATGAAAAGCATGGCCTCTGGATGCATCAGTGACCAATATGAAACAGTTGCTCCGGACAAGCAGCCTGTTCCATTCTCCAAATTTATCTTTCTGAATCATTCTAAGACATAGGAGAGCAGTGTCATTTTGAGTAACTGTACGGGATGATCTTTCTCTGTTTATTTGGAATTAAATTCCACGTTGTTCAGTAGAAATTATTCAATGGCCATGCCTGGGAGGGAGAGACTGGGAGAGCAGCATGGTTGGTCTTATGATTCCCGTGCCTTCACACCAGTAACATCCTATGGTAATTACAGGTTTAAGGTTGCCAGCTCTGCCCTTGCAAAAGCTGGAAGATTTTGAGGGTGGTGTAAGGATGGTGGAGTTCAGGGAGGATATGATGATACTTCTGGGTGATTCTCTAGGAATTTAATTTCATATCCATGGTAAAAGACCATAGAAACCTGGGAAAATCCCTACTGTGTCACTATGGAGGCCATTTTCTGGCCATTTTCTTCACAGTTTCTCATGGGTGGGGGATTGGCGCTGAGGCAAGCCAAAGTCAAGTGTAGAAGGGTTCCAATCCTTCCCTTTTCAAAATAATATATTCAGCTCCTTCTCCAACATGCTTGAAGTATAGGGTTGCCAGTCCCCCAGTGGGACTGGGGGACCCTTGCCTTTGCTCAGAATAGTAACAAACCGGGGAACCACAATTCTGGAAAATATTGTTGTATATTTTTCAAAGTGCAAGGTGCAAAAGTGCTAAGTAAGTTTAACATGCATCATGAATATATTTACAAAATACAAAGTCCATCCAATAGAACATCAAAGTCAGCGGACTTCCGGTTTGGGATTCATGGAGGTCTAACGCAGCTCCATTTGCGGAGCTGACCGGACTGCCGTTTTAACCGGCCGGAGGGGTGAAAATAACCCGCGGCCGACTGCTCTCAGGCGGGGAGCAGGCAAAGAACGCTCAAGACCCTAGGGTGAGCTAGATCTCGGACGAGGGGGGGCTCTACTCAATGAGTCTCCCCCCCGATCCTTGAGGTCCCACCTTGCGACGGGTCGGCTATAATCTCTGCGGCAGTTTTGGGGCCAATTCGGCTGGCATAAGACCTACATACCCAAGCTTCGATCGGGGAGGGAAGTTGAGAGGAGAATTCAAGATCGAAACAGCGATTACAACCCGAGAAAGTTGAAGAGAAGGTAAAGATCGCTATCTCTTGAAACGGGACAGATTGACAAAAACAGAGAGGAAAGAAAGTAGATTTTTAAACTGCAACAGACTAGTGAAAAGGAGGTGAAGACTCGGCAGGAGTTGTATTTTAAAAGAGACTAAGTTTAAAGAAGTTATTACAAAAATCGGACTATTGTTTTGAATACCTGTGGTTTTGGAGCTGTGGGAAAAAGACACCATCGCGAGACCTGCTGTGGGAAGACGGGAGACAGGAAGTGCGTAACAACAATAGAGTGGCTGGAGAGAAGCGGCCCTTGCCGAAGGACAGGAAGTAGGGAATCGCCATTTTTGAAAGGGGAAGGGTCGCGGCTTCAGCGGAAGAGGAAGTAGGCCATTTTGGATTACAACAACATAGAGAAACCATAGAGAAAAGACGCCCGACATTTTGGATACTTAGAAATTTAATTTTGGCAAAGATTGGGACATTTGAAAAAAAGGAAAACGTTTAATTATACGCCACGGAGCTAAGGAAGAGAGCGGATTCGTGGGAGCGAGCTAAAGCAAGCCCCACGATGTCGAAAAAAGAGTGGCAATCGGCAATAGAGAATCTGGACAAAAAACTTGTAGACATGATGAAAGAACTTAAGGACACGAAATTGGAGCTTATTAAGGAGGTTAAAGAAGTTACACAGACAGTAAAGTCGGAGCTGTCAGAAGTGAAAAAAGGCGTGGAAACGATTAGTAGTGAATTACAAGGAACGCAGCAGAGAGTCAAAACAGTAGAAGACGCGATGGAGAATTTAATAGACACGCAACAAACAGAGATGAGACTGGTGAAGGGGAGGATGTCAGTTGCAGAAACTAAACACATGGAGAAGCAGCTTCGTTTTCGTGGTCTGCCAGAAGTGGAAGGGAAGTCAGCGCAAGAACAGATGACTGAGGTGTTGGCTGAATACCTGGGGAAGGAGGAGGAGGAAATTGTGGCTATCCTAGATGTGGCGTACCGTGTGAACTCGAGAATTGCAACCCAGAGGAAATTACCAAGGGATGTGATTGTGCAGTTTACAACTAGAAACATGAAAGAGAGGATTGTGACAAAACAATTTCAAGACCCATTGGAGATTGATGGCAAGACGATTATCATAATGAAGGAACTGCCCAGATCAGTGTTATTGGACAGGAAAAAATATAAAGTGCTAATTCAGACTTTGAAGGACATGAATATCAGGTACAGATGGGAGTTACCGGAAGGAGTGTCCTTTGAGTTTGGAGGGGCAAAAAAACGCATCAGATCTGAGCGGGAGATGGAGAGATTTATTAAGGACAATGAAAAAGACTTACCAACAAAACCATGAATATGGAGTGTAAAGCATTATCTTGGAATGTAAATGGACTAAACTCACCGAATAAGAGGAAAAATATTTTTCATTGGCTACTAAAACAAAAATGTGATATTGTTTGTTTGCAGGAGACCCATATCAGAAAACAGGATGTAAAATATTTAAAATCTGGAAAATTGGGCAAAGAATTTGTAGCGGCCTCCAACAAGAAAAAAAGAGGAGTGGTGTTGTACATAAAAGAGGAGCTGCAGCCAAAATTTGTTATGAGAGATGTGGAAGCTAGATTTGTAGCAGTGGAATGCAATTGGAATTTAAAGAGAGTGTTGGTAGTCGGACTTTATGCACCTAACGGTGCAAAGGAAAGCTTCTTTGAGGATTTAAGGAAGCACTTAGACGATCTTGTATATGACCAGATAATTCTTGCTGGAGACTTCAATGGAGTGACAGATTTGGAACTAGACAAAAAGACTACAACAGCACAAAAGAAAAGAGGACTATTGCCAAAGCTTTTTTTTGAGTTGATTCAACAAGAGACTCTCGAAGATGTATGGAGGAGAGAGTATCCTAAAACCAGACAGTTTACTTTTTATTCTGCAAGGCATCTTACATTATCAAGAATTGATATGATCTGGGCCTCAAAAGACTTAGCGTTATGGACTAAGGAGGTAGAAATAATGCCGATGGTAGGCTCAGATCACAACCCAATTATGTGGAAATTTGGAAAAAGGAGAAGAAGGAAAGCCTGGAGAATAAATGAGGACTTGTTACAGGAAAGTGAGAATATGGAAACATTGAGAAGAGAGACAAAGTTTTTCATACAATACAACGTGAATAAAGAAGTACCAACCAGCAAAGTTTGGGACGCGTATAAGGCGGTTGTAAGGGGCATACTAATGGACTTAAATGGCAGAGCAAGGAAAAAGAAAGAGGAGAAAAGACAAGAGATTGAGGAGAAAATAAAAGCCAAAGAAGCACAGTTAAAAAAGAGACCAGGAAAAAAGAAAATATACCAGGAAATCAAAATTCTTCAAGAACAGCTAACAGCAATGAGTAATAAAGAATTAGAGTGGAACCTTAAAAGACTGAATCAAAAAGCGTTTGAGGGCGCTAATAAACCTGGGAAATATTTGGCATGGCAATTGAAGAAGAAAAGGGAGAAGAAAATAATAAATAAAATCTGTGAAGAAAATAAAACGTACCTGGAGCAGACTACCATTAGTAGAGCCTTTTATAAATTCTATGCTAAGCTGTATAATAAAAAAGAAGTAAACAAAGAATCAATAGCATCATATTTGGAGAAAACCAAACTTCCAGAAATCTCGGAAGTTTGGAGAAATAAGTTGAACAGTGAAGTAACTGATGAGGAAATAAGTAAGGCAATACAATCCGCAAATCTAGGAAAGGCGCCAGGGCCAGATGGACTTACGGCTAAATTTTATAAGACAATGGCCAATGAACTGGCACCATTCCTAAAAGAGGTGATGAATGGAGTTTTTAGGGATCAAAGGATCCCAGACACTTGGAGTGAAGCGAATATATCATTGATCCCAAAAGAGGGCCAAGACCTGACTAACGTGAAAAATTACAGACCTATATCATTACTTAACAACGATTATAAAATTTTTGCGAAGATATTGGCGGAGAGACTGAAGGGGTGGCTCTCGGAAGTCATAGAGGAGGAACAAGCAGGCTTTTTGCCAGACAGACAAATAAGAGACAATTTAAGGACAGTGATCAATGCTATTGAATACTATGACAAGCGTTGTGATAAAGAGGTTGGTTTCTTCTTTGTGGACGCTGAAAAAGCGTTTGACAATTTAAACTGGGACTTTATGTTTGCCACTATGGAAAAGCTACAACTGGGAGAAAGATTCATCAGAGCAATTAAAGAAATTTACAGAGACCAGACTGCAGCAATTGTAGTGAATGATGAACTGACCAAGAAATTGACGATTAGTAAAGGAACAAGACAAGGTTGCCCGTTATCTCCATTGTTGTTCATTTTAGTATTGGAGATTCTGATGATACAAATACGACAAGATGAGGAAATACGAGGAATAAAAATAAAGGACTATTCATATAAGGTCAGAGCATTTGCAGATGACATAATGTTAATTGTAGAAGATCCATTGGAGAACATGCCAAAAGTGATAGACAAGATCAAGGAGTTTGGAGACTTGGCAGGTTTTTTCATTAACAAAAAGAAGTCAAAGATATTATGCAAAAACATGACTAAGCAGAAACAACAATTGTTAATGGAAACAACGGATTGTGAAGTAACTAGTAAGGTGAAATATTTGGGAGTTGAGCTGACTGCAAAAAATATAGATTTGTTCAAGAATAATTATGAAAAATTATGGACTCAGATAGAGAGAGACTTGATCAAATGGAATAGATTGAACTTGTCATGGTTGGGTAGGATTGCAGCAGTTAAGATGAATGTGCTACCAAGAGTAATGTTTTTGCTACAGACAATACCAATCATCAGAGACTCTAAACAATTTGAAAAATGGCAGAGGAAAATATCAGATTTTGTTTGGGCAGGCAAGAAGCCTCGAGTGAAAGTGAAAGTTTTACAAGATGCAAAGGAAAGAGGCGGAATGCAACTGCCCAACCTGAGACTTTATCATGATGCAATCTGCCTAGTTTGGTTAAAAGAGTGGATGACACTAAAGAATAAGAAACTATTAGCCCTAGAGGGATATAAAAATTTTTTTGGATGGCACGCATACCTATGGCATGACAAAGTAAAGGTCAACTCGATGTTCCTGCATCATTTTGTAAGGAGAAGTTTATATACAATCTGGAAGAAGTATAGAACTTACCTACAAGAAGGAACTCCCTTGTGGGTGGTTCCGTATGAGGTGATAGACCCGAGAGCTGTTGATAATGAACAACAATGTTTAACATACAAAGATATAACTAAAATTGAAGTATCTAAACTTAGAATAAAGACGCAAGAGGAACTATCACCTAACTATGATTGGTTCCAGTATAGACAGATTAGAGACTTATACAACTCGGACTCTGCAAAAGGGGGCATACGAACAGAGAATTCGGAACTAGAGCAGACCCTTTTTAAAGAAGACAGGAAAAGAATATCCAAGGTATACCAAGTACTGTTGAAATGGTATACTGAGGATGAGATAGTTAAAACACAGATGGTGAAATGGGCTATAAATTTCAATAAAGAAATAACAATGGAGGCATGGGAATACTTGTGGAAAACTACAATGAAGATAACGACATGTACTAATATTAAAGAGAACATCTACAAAATGATTTATCGTTGGTACATGACACCAAAGAAGATTGCGCTAGGGAACTTGAACACTTCAAATAAATGCTGGAAATGTAGGAAGCATGAGGGCTCCCTCTATCACATGTGGTGGTCGTGTGAGGTAGCTAGGCAGTTCTGGGGGGAAATAATAAGAGAAATGAGTGAAATTTTACAGTTTCAAATAAATAAGAACCCAGAACTCCTGCTGCTAAACTTGGGAATGGAGGGAATTCCAGCCCATCATAGGACGTTGATATTTTATATGACAGCAGCAGCTAGACTTTTGTATGCGCAGAAATGGAAAGTACAAGAAGTGCCAACTATTGAAGATTGGATCTACAAATTGCTGTACATGGCTGAAATGGACAAGATGACAAGAAAACTGAGAGATCTGGACTCAGGGCAGTTTAACACAGACTGGGAGAAGCTGAAACAATATCTGGAGAAGAAATGGGTGGTGGGAGGAAAACTGTGGCAGTTTGAGAACTACTGAAGTATAATAAAAGTATAAAAGAGAGGGGTGACTTTACCGGGGGAGGAAGAGAAATGTGAATTTATAAGCAGTTAGATTAATTGATTGAGATATATATAGATATGTAAAGATTAATTGATAGAATATGGATAGAGAATAATTAATGATAAGGTTTAAACATGAGGATTGAGTAATTAACAATATTTTCTTTCTTTGATAAGATTTATATGCACCAAACTGAATGCATAGAAGAGTTAAATTGATTGATTATGTGATGAGTTATATAGAATTACCATAAAAAGATGAAATGAGCAACATATAGAGAACAAATCAAATTGTTTGATTTGAATATGGGAAATTTTTATGGTTTGTGATATATAGGTTTATGATATATAGAAATATTCAAAACTGGAAAATGGGATAAATTGTTTATTTAAAGACGTACAGTTTGGGTGTATAATAAGTAAAGGAGTCAAAGATGTACTGCTTAATATAATGGAGAATGTATATTTGTTTTAGACAGAGGAATTTAATAGAAGTAAGGGAAAAGGGACAGAGGGTAGGAAAGCTGTTGGAAGTCAACAAAAGGGGGGGAAAGGGAGGGGGTTAGAAACGGAAAATTAGGGGAAAATTGAATGTAATGTAAAAATAATAATGCTCTAACCCAATAAAAAATTTTTCTAAAAAAAAAAAAAAAAAAAAAAGAACATCAAAGTCAGCATAATCTCAAAGTCCATCCATTTATGAACTGAATCTTCACCGTCCGGAATATGTATGAAACTTTTAAAGTGCAAATGCTGAATATAATGAAAAAAGCCGGTGGGAGGGGAGACATGTGCAGGTTGTTTGTTCTTTCACGGTCCAAAGTAGAAATGGTTATTTAATAAACGCCGACGGGAGTTTGCAGGCAAATTGTTGTTTACCCGTTTCGTGAGTGGAAAAAACTCACTTCTTCCTGGGCATAAACATATTCAGACCGGAAACACTGTCGGATAGAATAATTCAATTACAGATATACATATACATTTCATAATACAATGAAAGTACAATCAAAGAAATATACTCAAAGAAACATACTCACTATCCATAGTTGCACAACACACTCCCCCACCGCTTGCAACAGAAGGATTCACGGACTGACGGTAGGTGGATCGGACAACAATATATAACACCAAAGGGGCCGAATTGAATCAATGATTTAGTTGGTATTAAAGGAAGGTCCTGCAGGAGCCCAAAAACTTACATTAGGGGTCATAGAAAACAAGAGAAATCGATCTCCAAATTTAGTCCATGTGGAGACAAGGAATGAAGTTGAAAAATCCATTTGGACTCAGAACGCATTAAGAGCTTTCCTATATCCGAAGCATGTGGACAGTCCAATTGTTCAATTACTGAAACCTTAAACTCATTGGAAGGATGGCCATGCTCATGAAAATGTTCGACCAAAGGCGCCTCCGATACTCTGTTCCTAATCCTTGATATATGTTCTTGAATTCTAATCTTTAAAGGGCGCGTGGTGCTCCCTATGTATATCCTGGGACACTTACATTGAATAACATATACCACGTTGGATGTTTTGCAGTTCGAAAAACTATTTTTTGGGGAGGAGTGGTCTGGTAGAATTTGTTCAAGCTTAACCATCAGACCACATACATTGCATGTGCCACACGCGAAGTGGCCATTTGGGATGCTAACGGAAGATTGTCTACTGGAAAATTCTGATCTAATTAAGATGTCTCTTATTGATCTGGTGCGTCTATAGCCCACTGACAAACCGGCTTCACAGCCAGGAATCTCACTTATAATGTGCCAATGTTGTCTAATAATGGACACAATCTTTGGGGCCAGTGTGGTGTATTCCAGACCCCATTTAAGTCCATTATCCTGGTTCCTCCGCCTAGTGGTCAACAGGGCAGCTCGGTCTGTCAGCTCCGATCGCTCTATAGCCCGAGCAATGACTTGAGTGGGATAACCCCTGGCTCTAAAGTTTTCCCCCAGCTCCTTGATCCCGGTGCTGTAAAAAGTCGGGTTGGTTGAATTCCGTTTCAATCGTAGGAAAGGACACAATGTCTTTAATTTCACTAATTGAGGCAGTGGATGTTCCATCATCCATTTATATGATGTCCTTAGACGTCAGGTCACTATATACATCGATCCCGCATGATGAGGCACGATTAGTTGTGCAGGATGCCCTCCGATCACGTGAGGTGCAACAACCCTCCACCCCCTTCCTTCTCAACATACTGGATATTATACTGGAAAAAAATTATTTCAGATTCGATGACTGTTATTATTTCCAGTTGAGGGGGGTGGCTATGGGGTGCGCGGCAGCTCCTAGCATAGCGAATATCTTCATGGCCGCATTAGAGGCGAAGTGGATATTTAATGACGTGGCAAATCCATTCAAGGATTCTATCCTCCTATACAGGAGATATATAGATGACGTCATTATCCTGCTGAACCACGGGGATAGTGCAGAGGAGCTAGGGAACTGGATCAACACATTGCATCCGAACATACAATTTACCTGGACTGGTAGTTACACCAGTTTAGATTACTTGGATGTCCCCAAAAAATAGTTTTTCGAACTGCAAAACATCCAACGTGGTATATGTTATTCAATGTAAGTGTCCCAGGATATACATAGGGAGCACCACGCGCCCTTTAAAGATTAGAATTCAAGAACATATATCAAGGATTAGGAACAGAGTATCGGAGGCGCCTTTGGTCGAACACTTTCATGAGCATGGCCATCCTTCCAATGAGTTTAAGGTTTCAGTAATTGAACAATTGGACTGTCCACATGCTTCGGATATAGGAAAGCTCTTAATGCGTTCTGAGTCCAAATGGATTTTTCAACTTCATTCCTTGTCTCCACATGGACTAAATTTGGAGATCGATTTCTCTTGTTTTCTATGACCCCTAATGTAAGTTTTTGGGCTCCTGCAGGACCTTCCTTTAATACCAACTAAATCATTGATTCAATTCGGCCCCTTTGGTGTTATATATTGTTGTCCGATCCACCTACCGTCAGTCCGTGAATCCTTCTGTTGCAAGCGGTGGGGGAGTGTGTTGTGCAACTATGGATAGTGAGTATGTTTCTTTGAGTATATTTCTTTGATTGTACTTTCATTGTATTATGAAATGTATATGTATATCTGTAATTGAATTATTCTATCCGACAGTGTTTCCGGTCTGAATATGTTTATGCCCAGGAAGAAGTGAGTTTTTTCCACTCACGAAACGGGTAAACAACAATTTGCCTGCAAACTCCCGTCGGTGTTTATTAAATAACCATTTCTACTTTGGACCGTGAAAGAACAAACAACCTGCACATGTCTCCCCTCCCACCGGCTTTTTTCATTATATTCAGCATTTGCACTTTAAAAGTTTCATACATATTCCGGACGGTGAAGATTCAGTTCATAAATGGATGGACTTTGAGATTATGCTGACTTTGATGTTCTATTGGATGGACTTTGTATTTTGTAAATATATTCATGATGCATGTTAAACTTACTTAGCACTTTTGCACCTTGCACTTTGAAAAATATACAACAATATTTTCCAGAATTGTGGTTCCCCGGTTTGTTGGTGTTCTCTGTTTGGACTTGGGGCCGCCCTTCGTTTTTCTTTTTTGCTCAGAATAGTAGCAGGAGAAAAATATATTAACATAAATGGCTATCTGGCTTATGATGCGATTACACTTCTGGGAAAAACTCAGAAGTTAGAACAGGCATCTCTAGAAATGACAGAAACTCTAAGGTAAAACCTCTCTTGGAATCACTGAAAACTATGATAAACCCCTCTTAGAATACCTAGAGAGGATTGACACTACTTCTGAGTTTTCCCACAAGAGACATCACATTGTCGTTGACTACTGCCCCATGTCCCCACACCTCAGTCTCCTACTGATTGCCAGGCTAGGCCTGGGGACCCTAAGCCTATCTATAACTGACCCACTATAATCAATATGGCTTTAAAATTATCTGTTTTAGGATTATGTTCACAATTCAGATTTTATAGGCAGGCGAGGGAAGTAGAAAATGTTTGTCTGAAGTCTTATAAGTTTTATGTACCAAATAAACTGTCTTCTTTTTGTTTTCTGTAGTTTCATCTTTTTAGATATCCCTTGTAGCTTATTTATGAATGCTCAGAACAGAACTTTTTTACAATGTTTAGGTTTTCTGTATTATTTTTCTCCATGAGCTGGCCATGTTAAGCTCACATTACCAGACAGACCTGTCCCTATCATGCACAAGTACGCAGACCCCATTCAAGGGGAGAATGACTGGTTGACTTAGAGCTGTTGGAAATACAATGTCTTGTGTACAGAGAAGGCAGAAGACACAGAACACCTGGAAGGGGCAGTGGGTCTGACAGAGAGATGGCAGAGTGAGATCCTTCTTTCCTCCTCTCTTCTGTCCTTGTTGCATGTCTCCAGATCGATATTCTTAAGCTACTTCCTGCTTCTTCCCGGAAGTCCCTCCTCCCTTTTTACTGAGGTAGTTAGTATCTATTCTGTTTCTCTTCTTTCAGTCAAAGTTGTTGATCCTGAGTAAACTCTCTTCATTCTCTCCTTAATCAGATTCAAGATCATTCCTAAGATATACCTGAGCCTACAAGAGCAACCTATTGTAAAGAGAAATTTCTTGTGGGGCTGCTAAGGAGTAGACATGGGCATGATCTGAATTACGATTTCAAAAAAACCCCGATGTTGGCATTTGTGCCATCGTGACTTAGCTAATTGATTCCGTCCACGGCAACCGATCCAGCAGTCGGGGGTTTGCTTGTTTGGCACTTGATCGGATATATCGGTTTCTGTTCAGAATTGCAGACATTCTGGCGCCAGTAATTTATTCCCGGGGCAACGGAGCCGTGTTTGCCCTCCTTCTGTCGCCCTCGAAACACAAATGGAAGCCCAGCTTTCCTTGCTTAGCAGGCTTCCTTCCAACCTCAGAGCAGCAACCCAGGGGAGGGAGGGGGAAGGGGGTGTTCTGAAGCCATGGGCACAAAGGAAAGGCAAAAGGCAGCGCAGGAGGCTGGGAGGCTGCCCGTGATGTTCGTCTTTCCCCAGGACAAGGGACGTGTGGGCAAGCCAGCCGCCCCTTGTCCTGGGGAAAGGCAAAAGGCAGTGCGGGTGGCTGGGAGGCCGCCCATGCTGTTCGTCTTTCCCCAGGACAAGGGGCACGTGGGCAAGCCTGCCGCCCCTTGTCCTGGGGAAAGGCAAAAGGCAGCACAGGAGGCTGGGAGGCCACCTGCGCCGTTCGCCTTTTCCAAGGACAAGGGGCTTGCGGGCAAGCCAGCCCCCCCCTTGTCTTGTGGGGCAGGTGAACAGCGCGGGCAGCCACCGAGCCACTCGCACTGCCGCCAGCTCCGCAGCGCACTGGGACAGCCGGCTTGCTGCGTGGGCGGGGGGGGAGACCCAGGAGCGCGTGCGCACGCGCAATAGCCTAACTACGGTTGCCCTGGGCACTGGCAACCATAGATCCGGCCCTGGGAATGTCCCCTCCCTGAGGGGAGGTGGCTCGTTGCCGGGTTAAAAACTCCCCCCTCTACTCTAAGTGTGTGTGTGTGTGAATGTCCCCTCCATCCCTGAAGGGAGGCGGCTCATAGCCACCTCTCCCTGCCCGCTGGGCCTGGCGGCCGCTGCCACCAACCACCATTCCTATATCACTGGAAACAGCGGGGCGCCCTCCCACTTTGGCCTTCCTGATTCCGGATCGGAAATGGGACTTGATTGGTTAGAATCGGTGGCCTGGGTTCGGCAGTGGCCCGGATCCACGAACGGCTTGATCGGTATTTTTTTTTTTTGGATCATGCCCATCTCTACTAAGGAGTATCTCTCAAGACACATAGCTGATTCAAAAAAAAAAACAGAAGAAACCATAAAAGAGGGGACAGGTGAAAAAGAATTACAGTAAATAGCAAGAACTGGGAAAGTGAGTCAGTGACGGTGGACAAATATTACATAAGTGATATATAACAGCATAAGTTTCTCATTATAGAGGGAAGACCATTAGAAGTCATGCAAAAATATCAACAAAATGAGTCTCTGTTTACTCTGTTTAATGGCTCTTTTGTTCATATATGAAGCTGAGCACATCAGAATGCCAGCTTTTCACACTGTTTGACTCATCTTAGCTCTTCTTCCCCATTAGGATACCTGCTTCTTTCTCTTTTGTAGCACATACACTTGAGGTTATGCTCCCTAATTGCACCAAAGCTGACAGACCAATACCAGTATTTGTTTTCTGGCTGCTTTTCTCTATAATTCCTCTTAAACCAGAGGAATGCCAGGGGATACAGAGAAATAATTTTCCTCTGCACGTGTTTGTTTTGTTTTCCCAACTTTCCATTTTATTTTGCCCAATAAGGCTGCCTTGCAATTTTCTATGGTTTTTCAAAACGAGAAGACAATTATTAGCCCCCAAATCTGTCCTTTTACGAGGTGCAATCAAGAAGTGGGTATTAGAAAATTTAGCTTCTAAGGACTGTGTTTATTAGGAAATTCAATACATATATTTAAAAACCTGAAGACGTAGATGGTACTTGGAAAATGGAAAGGAAATTATTAATTAGAAGCAGTTCGTATCTTTGCCAACATTAACAGAAAAAGCATCACACCACCATCCTCAGGCAAACGATAAATGGAGAAATTAGATCCCTAGCATCAGCTACTGCTTTCTGTGAAATAGACTACATGCGACATTGGTGAGCTAGAGCTACAAAAATAATCTCTGAGGGAGGGGAGAAGGAATTATAGGTGTCAGGGCTGAAGCACTTGGGAAAGATGGCTTTAACTATTCCCTTGTGCTGGTTCCCTGATTAGAAATCCCATTCAGCTGTTTCAAATCCTAGGTGAAAACCAGCAGTCAAAGTCTGGGTACTTTTGTCCCTTCTCCACCCCCAATGGCTTAAATCACTTTGTGGAGGACATTTCTCATCAGGGAAGCATAAGGTTGTCATGCCAGCCTATGGTTAAACTCCAGGGTTTAACCACAAAATTTTGGGCAAATCCTAGAGCATCACCCAACAATATGACATGTCTGATTTGTGCTAGAAGTGACATCATGGAATTGTTGGTGACATTGATCACCCCATTTCCACCCCCACATAGTTTCCCCCCACCATCTAGTTGAGCAGTGGCTAGCCGTGAGGGGGTCTTCAGCTAAAACAGGAGATCTGGCTTCACTAGGGAAATTGTGTAAATGGGTGACTGTTAACCTTCCTTCCCCAACCTCCCTTCCTATGACTCATGTTGTGCTGTCCCACATGTAGACATTGTTGTAATTTAGAAATGCATCCTTAAAAGAATGCTGTGTTTGTTTAGAACTAGATTATTATATTTACTTTAGTGTGTCTGTCATATGATTGAATTCTAATTTATCACACCCAAGGTTCCTTTCTGCAGCTTCTGCATTTGAAAATCTGAAAATGAGTTCCAGCATTACCTGTGGTGTGGCCCTTTCTTAGCTTTCATTTAAAAAGATCACCACATTTCTAGTATTTATACAGTGAAGAATTTTATAATGCATGGATAATTGCAGATGAAATAAAAGAAAAGGGGATGCATGAGCTTGTGCAATTGTTCAGGTAACCAGACATCATCAACAAAATCAGTTCTCTGAAACTCAATCCACAAGACATACTTGTCAGTTTTGATGTTGTATCCCTGTTTACCAAGGTTCCAGTAAAAGACACTATTGCACTTATTAATCAGATTTTCCCAGAGGATGTAACAGCCTTATTCCATCATTGTCTGACAACCAGTTACTTCCAATGGGACAATGAATTCTATGAACAGATGGATGGGGTGGCCATGGGGAGCCCACTCAGCCCAGTTATAGCAAACTTCTACATGGAACATTTTGAAAAAACAGCTCTAGAATCAGCACCCCACAAACCTAGTGTATGGTTCCGGTTTGTGGATGATACATTTATCATTTGGAGCCATGGGGAGGAAGAATTGATGGGGTTTTTGAATCATCTCAACAACATCCACCTGAACATACAATTCACAATGGAGAAAGAAATCGAGGGAAAACTCCCGTTCCTGGATACCTTGGTCATCCGCAAAGCAAACTTTCAGTTAGGTCACAGGGTCTACAGGAAACCAACTCACACTGATCGGTACTTACACAAAAACTCCAATCACCACCCCCGACAGAAAAGAGGCATAATGAAAACATTAGTGGATCGTGCAAGACGGATATGTGAGCCGCACTTTCTCAATGAGGAAATTAATCATCTAAACCACGCACTTCCGGCAAATGGCTACTCCAGAAATGAAATCCGAAGAGCAATCAAACCCAGGATGAATCAAACAACCAAGGAAAAACAGTCTCCTACAGGAAACGTGTTTTTGCCATATATCAAAGGAATTACTGATCAGATGGGAAAGCTTATGAAAAAGCATAACCTTCAAGCAGTATTCAGACCCACCCGAAAAATACAACAGATGCTACGATCAGCAAAAGACAGTAGAGACCCCCTCACCTCTGCAGGAGTATACCATATACCCTGCAGCTGTGGACAAGTTTACATCGGGACCACAAAGCGTAGCATCCAGACAAGAATAAAAGAACATGAAAGACACTGCAGACTTGGACAACCTGAAAAATCAGCAATAGCTGAACATAGCCTAACGCACACAGGGCACAGTATCTTATTCCAGGACACCAAAATACTGGACAACACTTCCAACTACTTTGTCAGACTGCACAGGGAAGCCATTGAAATTCACAAGCATAAGCAAAACTTCAACAGGAAAGAAGAAACCTTAAGAATGAACAGAGCATGGTTTCCAGTTCTGAAAAACACCAGGCTAACAAAACATTCTATCCCCGACAATAGCCCTGCAGAGAAGATTAGCACATCAAGTACCAATCCATATGCAAAAGAACCTCCTCAGGATACAGTGAAGCCTCCCGCCATTAGCATTCCACACCCTGGGAAACTCTTACAGGATGACTCAGCTCATCCCCACCCCTCCTGAGTAGATACAAATGACCTACATCCTTTCCACACTGTGATACTGAGAGATCTCTGTCTTTTGGTGCTACACCTCTGAAGATGCCAGCCACAGCTGCTGGCGAAACGTCAGGAACTACAATGCCAAGACCACGGCAATACAGCCCGGAAAACCCACAACAACCAGCATCTAGTATGCTTTGCTGAGTACACCAAGGAGATGAATGTATTAACAAAATAAGCACAGCTTGTAGGTGCTGAGTTGAGCCCTGAATTTCTCTGACACAGGAAAAAAGCCTCAGACCCAGCAATCCAAGTCTCAACAGATACTGGTACCTGCTGTGGGATAGTTGTTTTCCTGTTGCTGGTGCATGGCTATGGAAGGGTCTTTCTTAATAAAGTGCAAGATTTTTTTCAACTGTCAGCAAGCTGGTTTTTCACTAACTTGTCTCCCCCCCCCTTTCTGGCTAGTTACCCTACAAGGTTTTCTTTATATTATCAAAATGTCAAGCAGGAGACTCACAAGTAGAGGTGGGCACGATCCAAAAAAAATTACTGATCAAGCTGATTGGGGATCGGCGCTGGCAACGACCCCAAATCACCGATCCACACCGATCATCTCCCATTTCCGATCCGTGGATCGGCTATTAGGGAGGCCAAAGTGGAGGGGCACCCCGCTGTTCCCAGCTATGAGGGAAAGTGGGTGGTGGCAGCAACTGCCCGGCCTGGTGGGCATAGGGAGGCAGTGACGAGCCGCCTCCCCTCAGGGAGGGGACGTTCACACACACACACACACAGAGCAGAGGGGGGGGGGAAGTTTTTAACCCAGCGACGAGCCACCTCCCCTCAGGGAGGGGACATTCACACATACAAGCACACACACACTTAGAGTAGAGGGGGAATAAAGTTTTTAACCCGTCCCTGCTTCTCCAAATAGAGAGAGACACCCCGTCAACATGTTTCAGCCAGCTTTTAAAAAAAAGCAGGGAGAGAATCCTCCATTCCTCCCCACCTGATTTTAAAAGCAAGCAGCCAGTCTTCCAAAAGCATATTTTAAACACACACACAGAGCTGTGAATGAGGTTTTCCCACAAAATACAGTGTTTTAAAAGCAGGTTAAAAACAGAGAGTGACAGACAGAAAAACAGCCATTCCTCCTACAAAGCCCTATTTTTTTAAAAAGCAAAAAACTTTTGGAGTGCCCATGGCTACAGAACACCCCCTTCCCCCTCCCTTCCCTGGGTCTCTTCTCCCAAGTGGTGGTGAGTGTGTTGCTGCTCCGTGGTTGGAAGGAAGCCCTGCTAATCAAGGAAAGCTGGGCTTCCATTCGGGTTTCCAGGGCGACAGGAGGGCAAATGCTGCTCAGTCATTGGCCTGGCTCCATTGCCCCGGGAATAGATTACTGGCGCCTGATTGTCTGGATCCCCGATCAGATCCTGATGGCCCTGATCAAGCCCCGATGAAGGCCCCCCCCAAATGCTGGCTCGGTCGCCGTGGACGGCACCGATCTGCCGGGTCCCGATCACGCGAACGCCATTATCGTGGGTATTTTTCTATCGTAATGCCAATTGTGCCTATCTCTACTCACAAGTATTTAGCCGGGGCATCTCATTTCCCATCCCTCACTACTTCCTTTTTCTCTTCCCTGAAAGCCCAGACAGCCTCTCCTCTTTCCCTACGTCCTTCCCACCCACCAGCCAGCCTACCTTATCTATCTGCTCTACTATTTTCAGCTTTCCCACCTTCACTTCCACCTCACCCCGACCCAGCATCCTCCAGCCAGAAAAACTATGGCTGACCACTAGGCCCAGTTGTGTGGCAAGGAATCTGCAAAGACTTGCAGGGGAGACCTCATTTCCCCTTCTATTGCCCTTCCCACACTATTACATCCGTCCTTCTTACTAGCAACCTCCATATCATCACCCTTCTCTTCTTCATTTTCTCCTTCCCATGCACCAACCAACTTACCTTTTATCTATCCATCATCGCCAGTTACATTATTTATTTACATCATTTATACACTACCCTTCTCCACAATAGGGACCCAAAGCAGCTAACATAATTTTTCTCTTCTCCATTTTGTCTTCACAACAATCCTGAGAGGTAGGTGTGTGACCCCCTTACACACTACCACCCACCTTAAATCTCCCTATACGGGTTTCGGATTTAACAGGCAGTTAAGGGTAGTCATAACACAATATCTGTATAGCCTGGATCTAACAAGTAGAAATCCCTGACCCCAATTCACACTGGGTCCTATCTCTTCTTTTTCCAGAGATTCCATTAAACTGGCAGCCAGCTACCTATATGTACTACTCCTTACTAGATATGGGCACGAACTGTATTACGAATGTAAATAACCCACGAACCGCCCAATTTTCCATTCGCAATCTGGCAGTAATAAACAGTCGTTCATTAGAGGCGCAGTTCGGTGCGTTCTTCCGCGGTTCATGAAGCCAGACAGTCAGGCACCATCAATCAATTCCTTTGGAAACAGAGCCGGGGGAATGCCTGAACTCTGCCTGCTCTCCTTTTGTTGCCCTGGAAACCTGAATGGAAGCCCAGCTTACCTTGATCGGCAGGTCTTCCTTCCAACCATGGAGCTGCAAAGTGGTTACAACCTGGGAGAAGACACCCGGGGGAGGGAGGGGGAGGGGGGGTCTGTAGTCCTAGGCACTCCAATCTCATCCCTGCAAACCCTGATAGGCAGCTCTGATGGCTATCCATAGACCTCCTGCATTGCTCTATGGGACCTCTACTAATAAAAAGCAGTGGGCTCCCAGACTGTATTTCACTTTCAGCGAGCAGTGGAGTGTGACAGAGCTGCTGCTTGCTCCTTGTTAGCCTTTAGGGAGAGAGACAGAGTATAATTGAGCTTGGATTTTGGGGATAGGGATCTATCTCCTCTGCTTCCAGGGCTGCTGCCAGGCCCTGGGGCTAAGCTCAGTGGGCACCTTGGCTGAAGGTTTGCCCTGATTATTATTACTATCAATATCAGTGCCTGATTTGGTGATCAGGCTTGTGGGTGTGCTAGGCTAGGGCTCTAGCCTCAGCCTCAGGTACCAGGGCTGCTGCCAGGCCCTGGGGCCAAGCTCAGTGGGCACCTTGGCTGAGGGCTCATATTATTATCAGTGCCTGATCTGGTCAGGTCTGTGGGAGTGATGGACTAGGGATCTAGCCTCAGCCTTTGGTTCCAGGGCTGCTGCCTGGCTCTGTGGCCAAGCTCAGTGGGCACCACAGTGGAGGGCACACAGAGTCATCTCCTTTCCTGTCCTCCTTTATTCTAGTTTGGTGGCACAATGAGTCTTCCTGTTGTGTTGGCTGCCAAAGGCCAAAGGGGTGAAGTGCGATGGCAATCCTCCTGGTTTACTTGTGGAAAGCAGTATTGTGTGTGGCTCAGGGGCAGCAGACAGTCCACCCACCTCCCCCAATTCACCTGTGTGGGCTGTGGAGGGAGGCCAAAGAGGTCTTTCTGCATGGGGGAGAGAATCTCTCTCAACATTTTGAGGAGGGGATGGGCGATGGATCCCTGGAGGAATGGTTTGTGTGTTATGAAAGATCCCTCCCGTCCCCATCCCAAACTCTCAGTGGTGTCCCCGCCTGCAGTCCACCACTCACCCCATCATCCATGGCCAGCCCCGCAGCGCAGCTTGTAACCGTTCGTCCTCTTTCCCCTGGGACAGTTAGCGGTCAATGTTTCAATGCCTCTGTATGGAGGCACTTTTGGGCCCTTCCTAATGACCCCCATGTGGTGTGGTGCCTTGCCTGTGATGTCCTGGTGTGCAGGGGCAAATACCCAAAGCACCTGTCTTCGATGGCCCTGACTTGGCACCTGAAGATGCATCACCCGAGCCTGTCTCCCTCCTCGCCCAGTAATACATCCGTTGAGGAGAGAAAGGGGGCGACCAACTCTTCTGAGCGGGGATCAGTGGGAGGGTCATTTTGCCTTGAGGGTGATGCTGTTGGGAGCAGAGTGCTCCGACAGGCTGTGCTCGCGGAGGTTATCCCCTCAGGGTCTGGGACAGCACTGCTTAGAACCTCGAGGCTGATGGCTCAGGAGGCGGGCCTGCACATCTTGGCAGAGACGATTGCCCTACATGGCTTGCCCCTATCCAGTGTTGAGTGCATGGGCTTCTGCAGGCTACTAAAACATTTAGCCCCTTGGTTCTCCATGCCTTCGCCATGCACCCTTGCCCGTCGAGTCTTGTGTAGGGGTGTGCAGGGCCTGCCTGTTTCGTTAAACCTGATTCGGTTTTAACTGAATCAGGAAACTGTTTTGGTATTCAGGGAATACCAAAACAGCAAGCCGATTCGGTATTCATGCTTCGGCTTGATTCGGCCATTGTTTTCAATGAGAAAACCTTCTCCCGGATTTCCAGGAGTCTGGGGGGGGCATTTTCTGTCCAAATCACACCAAACTTGGTGGAGACCTTCTCCTAACTCTCCTCTAACTACCCCCCCAAGTTTCAGAAAGATTGGACTTTGGGGGCCAAGTTATGCCCCCAATAAGATGTCCCCATCCTCCTACACTCTCCATGGTTCTCTATGTGGAAAAACAAGTTATCTTTCTAGGTGGCTTGAGGTGGCATTTTGCAAGCAAAATGCAACCAACTTTCAGGGGACTTGCTTCCACCTGTCCTCCCACCCTCTACCAAGTTTCAGGCAGATTTCACTTTGGAGGGGCATTTTATGGCCTCCCAAAGAAGGTGCCCCTATCCACCTCCACTCCACTATTCCCTATGGGGGAAATAAGAGAGGCTTGTCTGGCTATGGGTGGCATTTTGCATGCAAAATACTCCCAAACCTTAGAGGACCTCCTCCTACCTGTCCTCCCTCCCTCCCTCCACCAAGGCTCAAGCAGAACTCACTTGGGGGGGGCATTTTATGGCCTCCCAAATATGCTGCTTTTAGCCTCCCTGTCATGAGTCAGCCTCAGCCTCAGCTGGCCACCTTACCCCTTGCCCCAGAAGATGCATCACCCAAGCCTCAGAAGATGAGCAGGAAGGGCCAGCAGGATCTCTTCTAGAGCCAGAAGCCCCTGCAGAAGCTATTGGAGAGGAGGAGCAGTCAGAAACCACTGCTGCTTCTCTGGAGGGAATTCAGCAAGAACAGCCAGGAGCCTCTGCAGAGGCTGTCGGGGATGAGGAACAGCCAGAAACCTCCACAGAGGCTGTAAGAGACAAAGACTCTTCGCGAAAGCGAAACCCGAGTATTTGGAGCCAGCTGAGAGGAGGAAACATAGAGATAGGACACCTCTGCTGGAGAGAAGGAAGAGTGCTTGTTTACAGGCACAGCATCGACCGGGGCTATTAGATAAAGAGGCAACAGCTGTTCCTCATTAGGACAGCATAAAAGGGAGATGCCGAGGAAACCAAGCATGGAAGCAACTCAGCTTGCCACTCCCTGATACCAGAGCTCTACGCCTTGCCTTGCCTTGCCTTGCCTTGCCTTGCCTTGCCTTGCCTTGCCTTGCCTTGCCTTGCCTTGCCTTGCCTTGCCTTGCCTTGCCTTGCCTTGCCTTGCCTTGCCTTGCCTTGCCTTGCGCCCTGCTCTCCTTCTTGATTGGACTCTGACCTCAGCCTGCCTTCTGACTTCCCTTCTGCCTGCTCCTCTCTCTGACTGACATCTTGGTCCTGACACTTGGCCTGACTTCTGGATCCTGGTTTGCTGTCTTCTGGACTACTGACCTCCTGGCAGTATCAGTGAGCCTGCTGCCTGTTGTGTTCAGCCCTGCAGTACCAGTGAGCCTCCTGCCTGTTGTGTCCAGCCCTGTGTGTGTGCGACACTCCCCTTTCTCCATTATTTCCTATAGGGGAAATAAGAGAGGCTTGTCTGGCTAGGGGTGGCATTTTGCATGCAAAATGCCCCCAAACTTCAGGGGCCCATCTCCTACCTGTCCTCCCACCCTCCACCAAGGCCCAAGCTGATCCCACTTTGGGGGGCCATTTTATGCCCCCACAAAGGTGGTTCCCCTGTCACACCACTTTGTCTTTCTACTGTGGGGAAGACTTCCACACCTCAGAAACACATGGGATTGGGGCTGCCAATGGCCACAGCAACAGTCCACATGCACCCAAACTGCCAAATACCACTCCCCAAAACCTAACCTCCTCTGTTCTGTGGCCAGCCATTTTCTATTGATTCCTGTTATGGGGAAATCACCCACAGCAGGAACAAATGGAATGTGGCATCTATGGCCACAGGAACAGTCCCCCTTTTAAATCCACCCCCCACAGCCCCACACTGACCCAAAGACACCCTCCCCAACATTCCCACACCAGCCACTACCCCAGGAGCAGGCTGGCCAGCCGTCCCCCATTGTTCCCTGTGATGGGAACTTTTAAACTCTCTTTCCCAGGGCAATTATGCACAGCCCAGGGGTGCCACAATGGTGGGCACACTCCTGAGTGTGAGCTTGTCCCTGTGAAAGAGCACCTGAACCACAGACACCCTCCTCCAAATTTCCCCACCACCTACAGAGATGGCTGGCCAGCCAGCCCCATTGTTCCCTATGATGGGAGCCAACTGCACGACAAAGAATAAAACACAAGCACACACTGAATAAAGTTTTTTAAAAATATTTTCTCACTTTCAAAGTACAAGTAGGCAAAGCATTGTGACACATTACACCAGCAGTCCCCCCCACAGAAAAATAACACAACTCACTTAACATCAGAGAATCACAAAAACACAATTCCTGTCAAAAACACTTTATTTCTTGAAAAGCTTTAGGTTGCACAGCAGGGGGGCACACCAAAGGGCATGCCAACAGTATCTTACACAAAAATAACACAACTCACTTCACATTAAAGAATCACCCAAAAAACAATTGCTGTCAAAAACACTTTATTTCTTTAACTGCTTTAGGTTACACAGTAGGAGGGCACAACAGGGCATAAAAACAGTCTACTACACAAAAATAACAAAACTCACTGCACATCAGAGAATTACCCAAACACAATTGCTGTCAAAAACGGTGATGTGAGTTGTATTATTTTGTGTAGTAATGGAGAAAGGGGAGGCTAAGAGCAGCATCTTTGGGAGGCCATAAAATGGCCCCCCAAAGTGAGATCAGCTTGGGCCTTGGTAGAGGGTGGGAGGACGGGTGGGAGATGGGCCCCTGAAGTTTGGGGGCATTTTGCATGCAAAATGCCACCCCTAGCCAGACAAGCTCAGCAGCTGTTGCAGCAGCTGTTGCCAGACAAGCTCAGCAGCTGTTGCACATATAGTTGACCGCACAGTGCCCCTACCCATTGCAAATGCTGAGCCCTCTGAGCAGGGGGGAATGGGTCCCTCAATTCATGTCCTTCCCACAAAGGCAGGAAGGTGGCCGATGTCAGCTTCTGCTGCTGCTGTCCCGTTTCTGTCTCCCCCTCTCAGTAACCACTCTGACCCATCCAAGCAATGTCTCCTGTCCTGCTCATCCCCTTCTTTCCACAAAGGCAGGACGGCGGGTCATGTCAGCCCCCGCTTCATGAGGGGCTATCCTGCTGCTGCTCCCTCCTTGGTCATAAGGGACAGCTTGACTGTGATCTCGCAGCCGATTGTATCATATACAGATACAGTCAGTTGCACAGCGTGGTGGCTCCCCTGTCAACGGGACTGATGGGACCTCTCTCATTTGGGTGGGAATGTGTCCTGCAACTCCCGTCCTTTCCATCAAGGCAGGAAGGTAGATGGTGCTGGCTGCTGCTGGAGAAATCCTCAGGGGGACCCTCGGGTGAGGCACTGCCATTTCTGGGGGATCTTGCCACTTCCCCTCCAAATGACATGCGAACATGAGCCATACATGGATAAAAGGACTGAAAATCAAAAACAGAGAAAGAGACAAATGTTAGAGAATGTATAAGTATAATGAACAACACAGTAGAATGTAGGTGCACACCTTAGAGAATGTCTGTTAACAGTGAGAGAATGGTATATGGTTGGAGAATTGTATGTGGAAAATGATAGAGATTGAAATAGAAAGTGAGGGGACATTTCCCGACTTCTGGCCCTCGCCGGGAATAAATGCTCATTCCTGTGAGGCCAGGCAGTTGCAGGGGGATCTTCCCACTCCAACCCAACATGACATGTCCTCTCCCTCCCATCCTTTTCAGCAAGGCAGGAATGTGGGTGCTGTTGGCTGCAGCTGTATTGTTCCTCAGTGGGTCCCTCGGGTGAGGACCCATGGCTGCTGGGGGATCTTGCCTCTCCCCCCCCAAATGACATGTCCTCTCCCTCCCATCCTTTTCCAGCAAGGCAGGAAGGTGGGTGCTATTGGCTGCCGCTGTATTATTCCTCAGTGGGACCCTCAGATGAGGACAATTGCATGTAGAAAAAGATAGAAATAGAAAGAGGGGGGACATCACCCACCTTCTGGCCTTCACCGGGAATACAAGCATGCTCCTCTGAGGCCTGGTGGGCAGGCACATGGGGGGTGCCGCTGGCGAGTGGCCAGACCCCCCCACCCCCTGAGGGGAGGCTGCACATCTCTGCCTCCCCATGCCCGCCAGGCCCGGCAGACGCCATCAGCACTCACCTTCCAGCCTGTGCCAGGAATACAAATGCGCTCCTCTGAGGTCTGGTGGGCAGGCACATGGGCGTGCTGCCAGTGAGCAGCCAGACCCCCCCACCCCCTGAGGGGAGGCAGAATGCCACCACCTCCCCGTGCCTGCCAGGCCCGGTGGCTGCCATCAGCACCCACATTCCGGCCTGCGCCAGGAAAAAACATGTGCTCCTCTGAGGCCTGATGAGCAGGCACATGGAGGTGCTGCCAGTGAGCAGCCAGACCCACCACCCCCTGAGGGCAGGTGGCACACCTTTGAGTACGCCCCTTGTACACTGGGCCAATGTCAACCTGTGGATCTAATTGTATAAAGTGGGAGTTTCCTGGGGGCATTGGAGAGGGTATAACTCCGATCCCTATTGCAATCTTCACCAAACTTGGGTAATGGCTGGAGTAGAGCTTGTTAAATATTCCCAGGGAATATGGGCTCTCTAATTCCAACAGGGCCATTTTGACGCCCACAAACCATGAACCTCAAACCAGTTCGGAAACGGGAAAAGTTCGTTTTGGTTCGCTGGTTTGGGTTTGTCGTCGGCACTGAACCACAAATCGCTGGTTTGTTAAATTTTTTTGGTTCATGCCCATGTCTACTCCTTACCCAGCTACTGCCCAGGGCTATTCATGAAAGGGAAGTCAGTGTTTACTCCTCTGCATGCTACCACCACTTAGTTAAATTAGATCCATTGATTGTGACCAGAATGCTTAATGTTCATCCATGCATGTGTGCATGCGTGTGTGTGTGTGTGTGTGTATGTTTCCTCCTGAGCCAAAAACTTCAGGCCAGTCGAGGTTAAAGCAGAAACGAGAATAGCTTTTATTTACAAGCATTTTAACACAAGAGGGAATGATTTAGAACACATAGAAATATTGGTGTTAAAAGGCTCACTTATAACACAACACTTGTATACCAGCAGATGGTTATAATATAAATTAACAAGTGTCACTAGACAGCTATATCTTTGCTACTTCAAATCCCTTCATCCCTTCTCAATAACTGCCTTAACAGATTCCAACTGTCTCAGTCCCCAGCATTCTGCCTGATCTCATTGGCTGTTCCATGGGAGAGATGGAGTAGGAACTAATCATGTCCTTCAAAGTGGGTAAAGCTGAGAACATGTGAATCACATAAGGTCACCCACCCATAGTGAGTTACTATGGCAGAGTAGGAATTTAAAGCCAGGTTTCCCAATTTCTAGTCTGAAATTCTAGCTACTGCACCTCTCTGTCTTTCATTAATACTACAGCTTGAATGTTTTTAGCATGGTGTATGGATGCCATGTTCTGAGCCTCAAAAAGCAGTCATGATAGAATCTTAAGGTCACATCTCCATGAGCAAAGTTGAAGAGAAGTTCACAGACTCACCAGCAGGCTTTATTGGTACCATTTCTTGCAGGATTCCTGGCAGGAGCAACATGTTTGTCTCAGCTTCTTCATCTTTGTTGAGGTAAGAGGGGGTGCTCCTGCCAGGATTTGCCCTGGGAAGGGATGACCATGCAGGGTATCCAGCAGCCCTGGATGCCCCTGCGGAGCCCATCCCCCCCTTTGCCTCAGCAAAGTTAGAACAAAAGATTGCTCCTGAAAGTTATACCTCTGTCTGAAATATCTTCTACCACTCTGATCTCCAGTTGCCAGAACATCAGCAAAAAGGTTTGCTGAATGTACTGTCTTCTGAATTATTTCTTTTACTGTGAGAGCATGGAGCAGAGCTCTCTCCTTCCTTTCCTAGGAAAAAAACCCATTCCTGATTGTAGAATGATTCATCAGAGGTTTGCCATGAAAGGTGCTGTTTAAATAAATATTCTTTTCTCAATTAAATTGCCATAGGTTTCTTGACACTTCTATCTACCCATTATTTTCATTCCTGCGTGTCAGCCAGCCACCTAAATACCACATTTGTTCATGATCAATCACATAGACAAAGCAACCTTTACAACAATAAAACCTCAGGGAGGAAAGGAAAGATTTATAACATGTTTTTGTAAGCAACATATGATCAGGAATGCTGCATACTCCCCTGGAAGACAAAACTTTGAGAAGCAACCGACGCCCGACTTACCGGGCAGAGGGTTTGCGGCTGCCAGCACGGAGGCTGGGACGGGTGCAGCTGGCTGCTTCCTTCCCCCGGCGTGCTCTGCTTTCAGGGCGGCCAATCAGTTTAAAACTTGGCCGCCCAATCACAGGCAGCCGGGGAGGAGCTGCTGGGGGGGCGGGGCCAGCTGCTGGACCTGAGAAGCAAAGTTCTCCCTCTGGTCCGGCAGCTCAGTATTTAAACTGGAGCCGGCCCCGCTCTCCCTCACTCTGCTTTCCGACGTGATCAAGGCAGAAGGAAGCAGAGCAGCAGCAGAGCAGCAACGGAGCAGCGGCGAACGGCGGAGACAACGGGACTTCGGGCGAGCTGCGGACGGGGAGGTCGGAGCAGTCTCTCCCCAACGGCTCGTCGGTCGGCTCCCTGACTCGGGCAAGGCCAAGTCAGGTGGGAGCACCATGGCCAGAGGCTTGGGTCTAGCTGAGCCCAAGCCTTGGCACGGTGAAGAGGCGAGCGAAGAGCAGCAGGGCAGCAGGGAGACTTCGTGACCACGTGCTGCTCAGGAGGGCGAGCTCCAGCCCGGGCACAGGATCAGCCCAGCCTCAGGGCAGCACAGGCTGCACTGTGGGCTGCTACCCCCCCCTACTCTCCTTTACTTTCTCCAGGCAGCTCCCGCAGGATGGCGCCTGCTCGGAGCTCCAGGGGAGCCGGACCCCGGGCTGGGGAGCACAGCTCGGGGCAAGCTCCAGTGGGCAGAGCTAGGGCTGCCCAGCCCTCACAGCAAAAACGAGTGGGCAGTAGCAGACCCACAGCAAGCAAGCCAGCCCCCAAGGCAAGGCCTTCCAAGGGGCAGACAGGGAGGGCCAAGCGGGCTGGAAGGGTACAGTGCAGGGCAATGCCTGGGCAACCTGTCTCCCCCTCCCCTCGCAAGGCAACTGGGAAAGGCAGTAAGGGGCAAGGGGCGGGCACCAGGGCCAAGCCAGCAGTGCAGCACAGCACAGGGGGACGGGGCGCAGGGCTTGGCAACCCTGGCCCATCCCCCAGTTCCCTCCAGGACATTAGTAAGGCCTTAGAGCTGCTCACTGCCCGGGTGGAGCAGCTGGGAGGCTCGGGGCACGAACGGGCTTCATCTCCCTCGGAGCCCATTGGGGGCCAGAAGAGGCCAGTCGGCCGGAGGGCCGGCAAGGGAAGCCGGGCCGCCCGGTCGCCAAGCTCCAGCTCCAGCAGCCCCAGTGGTGAGCGGCTGCCTGCTCCTAAGAGGAGAAGGACCAGCAGAAGGAAGACTCTGAGGCATAGACACCAGGAAGAATCAGACAGCGGGGGATCCTCAGGTGAGTCCTCCTCTTCCGACGAGGAGGTTCCTGGGGAGAATTATTGGGTAACTGCCGCCTCTGTCCCAGGCCTTCCAAGGTGGGCTCGGCGCAGGAGGGAGGAAACCGCCATAAGCGGTGACGTGCGTGCTGTTTGGGATGAGGGGCGGGAGCAGGCCCCTTCCCTCCCTAACTTATTCACTGATGAGGAGGACCCCCCCGGAATCCATCTGGCCCGCAAGGTCAGGGAACGGATTCTAGATGGATATTATGTGGATGTCTTTTCCCTCCTCAGGCCTGAGGCCGAGGATGGGAGGAGCGGCCCTCCCTCCAGGAAGGATAAGCATGGGGCTAAGAAAGCGGTGGCTGAGCGCACATTTAACAACTGGTTGGAAGGGTTTAACGTTTATATGGGGGTGGTTCAGGTGGCCTACCCCGACAGGGGGTGGCACCTTTCCAACCACCTGGGAAATGTTCTCAGGGCCCGGGCTCTGACAGGCGATGGGGCCACCTTAGATTATGATGAGGCCTTCCGTAAGAGGGCCTCCCACAACCCTAGAGCCAGGTGGGACCCAATCAGCCAAAAGCTGTGGCTATGGCTGGTCGGTCCCCACATGAGGGGCAAGGGAGAAGGCTCGCGGGGGGGGGGGGCGCTGGTCAGGGCGCCGCGAAAAATCACGTTGGCTGTGTTGGGAATTTAATCAGGGCAGGTGTCAGCGGCAGAAGTGCCGCTACGAGCACAGCTGCGAGGCTTGCGGGGCTCCCCACCCCCGCTCAGGGTGTTCTCGGGGTGCACTTTTCACAGGGCCCTTTCGGGGCAGCCGGGCCTCCAACGGCAGTTCCCATAAGGAGGGGGGACCCGGCGCCAATACTGCCCCAGCCAACAATGGCAGTAAGTAGCCCAGAGCGCGGGGACCTGGCCTTGGCGGTCACCCCGGTGCGCGCCGATGCTCTCCGCCCACTCCTGGCACGCTACCCAGATAAGGAAGCAGCACACTTCCTGCTGGAAGGCTTCACAGTAGGATTCCGTATTCCGTTCACTGGGCCCCGAATAGCCACCACCTCCGGCAATCTTAAATCCGCCAGGGAGTTGCCGGAGGTGGTGGCTGCGAAGATCAGTAAGGAAGTGGCAGCGGGCCAGGTGGCAGGCCCCTTCTCGTCCCCTCCTCTGCCAAATTTGAGAGTCTCTCCCCTGGGGGTGGTCCCAAAAAAGGCACCTGGGGAATTCAGGCTCATCCATCACCTCTCCTACCCCCGGGGTTCGTCGGTTAACGACTCCATCCCCCAGGAGCTATGTTCAGTGCGATATGCCTCTTTTGATCATGCCGTACAGCTGGTCCGAGCGTGCGGTCCCGGGGCACTCATGGCCAAGTGTGATATTGAATCAGCCTTCAGGTTGCTGCCTGTCCACCCACGTGATTTCTGCCTGCTAGGGTTCAAGTTCCAGGGGGAATGGTACGTGGACAAGGCCATGCCCATGGGGTGCTCCGTGGCCTGCGCGGCATTCGAGGCTTTCAGCACTTTCATCGAGTGGGTGGCCAAAGACCGCATGGGGTCCCCTCATATTACCCATTACTTAGATGACTTCCTGATAATGGCTCCAGCCAGGTCCCCTGCCTGCGCGGACAGGCTGCGCATTTTCCAGTCGCTGGCCCAAGAGTTGGGCGTCCCCCTAGCACGAGATAAAACAGAGGGCCCAGCCTCAAGGCTAACCTACTTGGGAATCGAGCTGGATTCGGTGGCTGGGGTCTCACGCCTCCCCCAAGATAAACTGTCCCAGTTAAGGGGGCTTATCTCACTGGCCCTGGCACGCCGGAAGTGTACACTAAGGGAGTTGCAGTCGATCATTGGGCATCTTAACTTTGCCTGCAGGGCGGTGTCACCAGGGCGGGCTTTCTGTGCACGCCTTTCTTGGGCTTGCAGGGGAGCCTCATCCCCCCACCATCACATTCGCCTGACGCAGGGTATTAAGGAGGACCTTGGGGTGTGGCTGGAGTTCCTGTCCAACTGTAATGGGGTGTCTTTATGGCAGGATGCTTTGGTCCCAGGCCCCGATCTTCAGGTCCGGTCAGACGCGGCGGGCAGTCTCGGGTTCGGGGTTTACTTCAAGGGCAGGTGGTGCGCCCAGCGTTGGCCATCCTCTTGGGGCGGGGCCGGGATCCTCAAGGACATTACCTTTTTGGAACTCTTCCCCCTCCTGGTGGCCGTGACAATATGGCGAAGGGAGTTCCGGGACAAGCGTGTACTGTTTTGGTGCGATAATCAGGCCTCAGTCAGGGTCATCAATAAGCAATCATCTCGCTCTGAGCGGGTCATGCGCCTGGTACGCCGCTTCATCCTGGTTTGCCTTGCCTCTAACATCTCCTTTTCAGCACGTCATGTGGCAGGCGTAGATAACGGCATTGCAGATGCGCTGTCTCGCTTCCAGATGGAGAGGTTCTTCACACTTGCTCCCGAGGCTCACCGGACCCCCGAACCATTCCCGGCGGAACTGTGGACGGTTGGCGGGGCACCATCATGCAGGGAATCTTCAGCTCCCTAGCGCCATCTACTCTACGGGCTTACTCAGCGGCAGTGTCAAGATTCTGTACCTTTGCGGCTGGAACAGAGGATCAGGCCCCTTGGCCAGCATCACAGCAGTTGGTCTTACAATATCTGGCCCACTTGCGGGGTCTGGGGGTGGCGCCGAGGACCATGAGTAGGGACTTGGCAGCAATCTCCTTCTATAGTAAAGCCCTTGGGTTCCCTGATCCCTGCGATAGCTTTGCCGCCCGCAAGGCTTTGGCGGGTTGGAGACGGGTTGCCCCCCCACCAGATCAGCGGAGGCCCATCACACTCCCCGTACTGGTCACACTACTGCGTGTGGTGTCAGATCTTTGTTGGTCCCCTTTCGAGGTCCGGCTTTTCCGGGCGGCCTTCGCGTTGGCATTCTTCGGGGCTCTCCGCATCAGCGAGCTGGTTGCGGGTTCCCGCTGGGACTCGTCAGGCAGGGCCCTTTCCCTGGCCGATGTGACCCTCTCCCGCCGCAGGCTCATCCTCACCATTCGGCGTTCTAAGACTGACCAGCTCGGCCACGGCACTTCCATCGCCCTGCGGGCCTCCCCGCAGCGGGCGGCTTGTCCAGTCTCCCTTGTGCAGGGCTACCTCACTGTTCGCCCTCGGGGCCCGGGGCCCTTCCTGGTGCACTCAGATGGGACCCCCCTCACCCGCTACCAGTTTGCTTCCTTACTCCGGGCCGGCCTGCAGGCCGCCGGACTCCCCGCCCTCGATTTTGCCACACATTCCTTCCGCATCGGGGCTGCCACGGTGGCTGCCGAGCTGGGCGCCACGCCCCCCCCTTATTCAGCGCATCGGCCAGTGGAGGTCCGGGGCCTTCCGCTCGTATATCTGCCCGGCTCAGGTCTTGCTTTGCTAATTAGTTTGCCTCTACCCTCTTTCATTCCCCAGGTAAGCGGAGGACAGTTTGGATCTGCGGCCACAGCATCGTTCATTGGGCCGGGCGGTACGCAGCTGGATCCGGATGGGGAAACAACCTCGGTCTGGACAAGTACACGGAAATCCGGTGGTTCGGCTTCCGGGGCATGCAGTGGGAGGCCCTGGTTCCGACCCTCGAGCGCCAGGCCCAGCAGCGCGGTCCACCTGATGCTCTAATCATCCAGCTTGGCGAGAATGACTTGGTTCAGCGGGGATGTCTCGACCTGAAGCTCTCCATGCGCAAGGACATGGACCACCTCTTTGCCAGCTTTCCAAGGACACATTTTCTTTGGTCCGACCTGCTTCAAAGGCGGGTCTGGCGGGGGGCGTGGGACCCGGAGAAGATCGACGGGGCCAGGCAGCGTCTGGCACGGGCCATGGGGCAGCATGTGGTCGCATCTGGAGGGTGCCTTATCTTGCACCCAGACATCACCTTCCTCTTGGAGGCCCGGTACTGGCCGGATGGGGTCCACCTGTCTAGTTGGGGGCAGGAAATTTGGCTCCAGGACCTGAGAGATGCGTTGCTGGACTGGCTGGGTTTTTAGGAGCTTTGGCGGGAGCCACTCATGGCTCTTGTGGCGGGTAGCATTGGATCGGATCTCTTTCCGGGTTCCAGGGCCCCGGCCCTGGATCCCCGTTGAGGGGATTCCCATACGGAGTCTTGGGAGTGAGGGGAGAGGCATACCCAGTGCTGGGTGGATCACCGGGGTTGCCTCACTCCCAGGTGGCAGGGGAATCATCCAGGGGTATACACCCACGTGATCCCCCATTAATGTCACTCCTCGGTGTCCCCCCTTCAGCGGGGGTCCTGAAGGGGGAGGGCAGGGGCTGGCAGGCAGGCCAGCCGTTTACTGGGATCCGATCCATATGCTTGCCAATGCTCCTTTTGTTTGTTTGTTTGCAATAAAGTTGTGGCCAATTTTTTCTCCAGCTGTGTAGTGTGTGTGTGTTTGTCAGCGCACCGCTCCCTCCCTCTGGGCCTTAGCATAAGCCGCAAGCAACCGACGCCCAACTTACCGGGCAGAGGGTTTGCGGCTGCCAGCACGGAAGCTGGGACGGGTGCAGCTGGCTGCTTCCTTCCCCCGGCGTGCTCTGCTTTCAGGGCGGCCAATCAGTTTAAAACTTGGCTGCCCAATCACAGGCAGCCGGGAGGAGCTGCTGGGGGGGCGGGGCCAGCTGCTGGACCTGAGAAGCAAAGTTCTCCCTCTGGTCCGGCAGCTCAGTATTTAAACTGGAGCCGGCCCCGCTCTCCCTCACTCTGCTTTCCGACGTGATTCCCACTCTCCGCTCCCCTTTTTGCTTATGGTTGTCACAACTTGGTGGGTAGCATTGGATTGGATCTCTTTCCGGGTTCCAGGGCCCCGGCCCTGGATCCCCATTGAGGGGATTCCCATACGGAGTCTTGGGAGTGAGGGGAGAGGCATGCCCAGTGCTGGGTGGATCGCCGGGGTTGCCTCACTCCCAGGTGGCAGGGGAATCATCCAGGGGTATACACCCACGTGATCCCCCATTAATGTCACTCCTCGATGCCCCCCCTTCAGCGGGGGTCCTGAAGGGGGGAGGGCAGGGGCTGGCAGGCGGGCCAGCCGTTTACTGGGATCCGATCCATATGCTTGCCAATGCTCCTTTTGTTTGTTTGTTTGCAATAAAGTTGTGGCCAATTTTTTCTCCAGCTGTGTAGTGTGTGTGTGTTTGTCAGCGCGCCGCTCCCTCCCTCCGGGCCTTAGCATAAGCCGCAAAACATGAATGCAGGATTTGGTGACTGCAACTTGGGGGCAGTATCAGAGCTCTTTAAGGGTAACATCCAGCTCCCCAGCTGGATTTTGAACCCACCACCACTCAACCCTTCCTCTTTAAGGAGCTATGAAAGAGGAAAGTGGGAGAATGTTGTCAAATCATGGGGTTGCAAAGTTACAGTCCGCCGCAAAAGGTTAGGGCACATCAAGGTATCATATGGAGCAGCTGGGAGAGACTTTTGACTAGGCTGTAGCTGGTGCCCTGCATAAATCAAGCAGACTGGTGGCACCTTGGATGTCAAAAGCAGTGTGAGAATTTTGTGGCCATTCTTACACAGCTGTTATTATCCCTCCTAGCCTGGATTCAGACTGAAGAAGTCCAGAGGATACCCAGCATCACCACACTGAACCCAGACATAGAGCCTCTGGCTGTCAAGGCCTTGGCTGAGGGACCTGTTCCTGAAGCCTCAACCCAAGAAAACATTGTCAACATGCCAGACCATGGGGCATTCACTCCTCCCAGGTTTAACTCCCTGCCCAGTGCTAGGCTTGCAGCTCGTACTCTAGCTAAGGGGTAGGGTTGCCAGGTCACTATACCCTCCTGGCAAGAGCGGGGAACCTAGCACTCATCTTACACCTCCTGGGAGACTTTTCTTCATGGTTCACGCTGCTGTGCTTTCATGATGATGTCACTTCCAGGAAGTGACACCATTGTGCTGGCCAGGGGCGTGCTCATAATCTTTGTGCAGGGCAAATTCAGCATGTTGGGGGCCAAAATTGGCCCCAGTGAAGTGCAGGAGCATGCCAGCAGCTGGTGTGACAATATCACTTCAGGAAGTGACATCGCCACACCCCACCAGAAGTGAGCCTGGTGTGCACTTTCCTGGATTGCCTGCTGGTGGTGGGCACTCTCTAGGGGGATTTGCAGCCTCCCACTGATTGCCAGCAATTTGTGTGCAATGGGGCAAACCCCTGGGAGATTGTCCACCACTGGCGAACAACTAAGGAGCCTACTATGGAGCTGAATTACTGCTCTGGTGCATATGGTTCCCTGTAGATTGGGTCTCAGTCAACCCCTTGTTGGAACAGATGAGGCATCTTTCCCTTTCGCTATTTAACCCCTATGTAGAGAAGAAGGCCTTGATGGTTCAGGCAGTTCATGGAGGCCAGTGTGTCCCTGCTAAACCTAGGGAACCCTGAGACTGGGATACAGTTGTCAACTCCAGGTTGGACAATTCCTGGAGATTTAGAGGTTGAGCCTGCAGAGGGCAGCATTGGGGCTGGGGGTGGGGGGTGGGTGGGATGTCACCATAGTATAGTGCCAATACAGTCCACACCTCATAGTAGCCATTTTTTTCAGGGGGAACTGATCTCTGTAGCCTGTAGTTCTGGGAAATCTCCAGGACTCACCCAAAAGTGGGCAACCTTAGACTGGGACTTAGATGGCAGACCATTAGCCTTCAGTTACTGTGTGAATCCTTGCTTGTAGAAGTTTGTGGACTTGACTGTTAAGAAAGAACAGGTGTCCCAGCAAGAACTGAAAATGCCCCACAGAGTCGGACTCAGGGCTCTAAGACAACTTCATGTGCCTCTATCCCTGATCCCTCAAGTTGGGGAAGTGGGTAACAAGTACCGTAGATGAACAGATAAGAGGCTTCTGGTGAGATTCCTGCTGTCTCTACCTTCTTCCTAAGCTTCTGACCCAGGATTAATTAAACAGTGTTGCTTCTGATTGGCTATTAGGATTACTTTAAAGGATCTCTTGTCTTATTTTATAAATTTATGCAATACATTTGAGATGAACCCTGCGCTAATGTCTTATCAAAGTTTTGTGTCATGGGTGACCTTTCCACATATCTTGAGTTGTAGCTGTGTAGACCTTAGTTCAATAACTACTTCTTTCCTTCAATGGAAACAAAAGAGACCATATGGAGAAATTGATATTGGAATTTGTGGTATTCATACAGGATAATCCGATTAATACAAATAGTACATGTCATTTTAAGATCCCTTTTGCCTACTGGTAAAGATCATTTACTAACATGTAAATTAGACACACATTTTTGGAGTATAAAGTTCCATAAATAACAAAGAGGCACATTTTCCCATAGATCACAAACATATGCACTGAACTCACATTTAAAGTTTTTTAATGACTGCATGAAGGAACTTATTAAAATGGCTATGGATATAAATAACTGAAATTATATATTTGTCCACTTGGGGGTAGTAAAGTCTTTGCCTGTGTCTGCAGGGAACATTAAAGTTTTTGCTTTCATTGATTAAGCAGAGTCTATTCCAAGGGACCTTTCAAAGGTGTACTCATGAACTGAAGGCATGATATTGCATTTGTTTTAGTTGTATTCAGTCCAGTTGAACTGGAGGACAGGCGTAGAGTGGACTCTGAATGCTTCATCTCATCTCTGATATACTCTAAGTAATGCAAAAGACGTATATGTACAAGTAGTTGGAACATTCAATATTTACATATACTTGTGTCTCATGATCACTTCAAGGATACCGATTCACTTTTATTGTGAAATACACAACAACCTGTGAAGTATGGTGAGATGCATGTAGCTGACATGTATAATACTGAGAAACTCAAGAACATGATTCCATCTCGATGAGAACAGAAATTCAAGGAACATAAATGTCTTTGCAGTATATTGAATCCATTTACGCTGAATATTGGCCAGTTCAGAATAGCAAAAAGATTGTTCCTAAGGAATTCACAGAACATTTTATAGTCTCTTTTGCAGTTAGAGACACATACAAGGAATTATAAGGGAGTACTTGCAATCCTGAATGCTTGATTGCCATATCCAGTGCCAGTCTTCATACTTAGTATCTTACCATCTTTAGCTTGTATCATATGTAAAATTGATGTTAGCCATGAATCCCATTAACCTAATATGGTGGCTCTTATGAGGACAGAAAGGTGGGATACAGATTTTGTTAAATAAATAAAAATAAATAAATAAATAACATACTTGTAAAATCTCAGGGCGTAACTACTGCTCAGACTGTAGTTGGCTTATCATTTGTTTTTCCCTGGAAACCCTGTGAATTACAGTTCTTTATGAAAATTAGGGGTTTTCATAATGAATTCTCCGCAACAGGGCTTTTTTTCAGTGGGAATGTGGTGGAACGGACTTCTGGAACCTCTTGAAAATGGTCACATGGCGGGTGGCCCCGCCCCTTGATCTCCAGAGAGAGGGGAGTTTAGATTGCCCTCTGCACCGCTCAGCAGCATGGAGAGAAATCTAAACTCCCCTCTGTCTGGTGATCAGGAGAAGGGGCCACCAGCCATGTGACCATTTTCTCTGAGGGCAACCCACTGAGTTCCACCACCTCTTTTACCAGAAAAAAAGCCCTGCTCAGCAACTTCTTCAGTTTTCAGTGATGTGGTTGGTGCTCTATATAGATTGGGACCAGCATATCTTAAGGACTGCTCACTCCCAAAGGAACTTACCCCTCCACTATGGTCATCTTCAGAGGCCTTGCTTTTGGTGTCCCCATTTCTGAGGTTAGATGGGTAATAAGCTGAGAGAGAGAGCACCAAAATTCCCTCCCCAGGGAAATTTTTCTGTCTCCTTCTCTCACTGCCTTCTGCCAGCAGACAAAGACTTCTCTGTTTCATCTAGTGTTCCCTCAGTTACCTCTCCTTCCTGCCTTATATTTTCATTGTTTGATCTATGTTTTTGTATCTATATTTTACTTTTGGTTTTCAATTGGTTTTATGATTGTTTTATAATGTTGCATTTTTAATGGTTAGCCACCTTGGTGGTCCTGAATAGACATGGACATGAACAGCATTATGAACGGAAAAACCCCACAAACAGCCCATTCATCTGTTTGTGAACAAGCTGTTCATGAGGCCCCATTCTAAACGAACAAGTGGTCCTTGCAAGCCTCGTTTGTTGCCTTCGTCAGCGGTTCGTTAAGCCAGACAGTCTGGTGCCTTTCAGTCAATTCCCCTAGCAATGAAGGCAGAGACTGAACTCTATCTGAACTCCTTCTGGCTTTCCTTCTGGCTTTAACCCTTCAAAGTACTTCCAGGAGAGAGTCCTGTTTTTGCCACTGTGAAGAGAAAATGACAGCAAAGGGGGGGGACCCATGCATCATGCCTTTCCTGGGGTGCAATCTCTCTGAGACCTGGGAGGTCTTTGGAGGACAGTAAGGACTATGTCCCCTGCAAATTTGGTGGGTATTGGACATTGGGAAGGTCAGTTTGTGGGGTGTTTAAAGGGCCCTGCCCCTTGCACGTGGCAGGAAACTGCTCTTTAAACTATCCGCTGGCAGGCGGCAGGGGGGTATCTCCCCTGCCACCTGCCAGCTGATAGTTTAAAGGGATCTTTAAAGGGCCATGAACAACGAACAACGCACATGTTTGTGAACAGGGTCATGTTCGTTACTGTTCGTTGTTCGTGGATGACAACGAACAGCTTGTTTGGGTTTTTTTTTTCTGTTCATGCCCATGTCTCATCCTGAATGGACAGACATACAAAACTGAAATTCTGTAAATTACAACAACAACAAACTCTGGGGATAGTTACAAGGTGTAAAGCAGACACCTGGCAGTTAGTAAAGTTAGTAACCAAAGAACAGTGTGAGTAGAAAAGATGCAAGTGAAAACTACTATAAAGTGTGAGTAGACAGCATGTAAGAGGGATTCAGTTTCTTTTTTCATAGTGTCCTTGTGGGACTATATTCCTAACTTTTAAATGTACTGTACCAGGAACCAAAAACATCAACTATAGGAGGGACTATAGCTCAGTGATTAAACTTGTGCTTCACCCACAGAAAGTCCCCAGTTCAATACTTCCACAGAATTGCTGCAAGTCATAGTGGACAAAACCAGACTGGTAGCAGTTTCATATGATCAACAACGCAAATATTCATGACCCTCTGAATGAGTTATGCTGAACTTTGCTGAAACACCTGAGTTGGCTATCAAAAGCTAAATTACATTGCAAATGGTAGACACATTTGATCAAATACTTGGCAAAGGTTTGTATTAAGAGAAGAGAGATTTCTCGTGACTACATGCAATGGTCAGCTGTGGAGAGGTACATAGCATGCACTAACAGGATAAATACCACAGATTCTGTAAACTATGCTTCTCCCTTCTGAAACAGCAGATCGGAATCTGCCAGATTAATACGGCCCAGGAAAAAGACAACATAAACAGGGGTTTGTGGCATCTTCAAAGTGAGGTTTCTGGTCTCTACTTCTAAAACTTATGCTTTAAAATACACAAGACTCCTGTTTATTTTGGCTGCAACAGCCTAATATAGCTACCCTTTGGTAATAATTGAATTGGTGCTCACAACAGTCTTGCCTTGCTTCCTCCCCAGCCCTATCCTATTGGGAAACCAGCATTAATTAGAATGCAGTCAACTGTAGTAATTCTGTAAATTAGAACAAAGACATGATTTCTGACCAACTAAAACCTCTTTCCCATGGGACCTGTAGAATGTTTACATGCATTAAGATAACTAAACATGAGCTTTAACTTGCTCCAAACCAAAGCATAGAATAGATTCACAAGAAACACTGAATATCAACAGACAAGCTATATTTTCTTTGCAATGGAATTCATATGATGTACATTGGATGTTTTGAAGAATGTTATGTTATGTGGCCATTGTATTTAGGCTCTTCAAGTCATCATCAGACCAATGCTTAAAAGACAGTCCAGTAGGGTTGTTTTTGAATTATTTTATAACCTGTTTCCCAAACACTCCAGTTCTACTTCTTTCTTGGTTTGAAGCATTCTTCTGCTCATTCTTCATAATATGTTGGAAAAAATGGCTTCATTCCACTTACAGTTCCAAGCATGTCTAAGTTCATCCGTAAGAAATCTGAAGCTAATATTGTCTGTGGCATAGATTAATAATCTTCACTTCATGCTCTCAGGATAAGCCTTTTTTGCCCTTTAGGTATTTAGAGATTATCCCATTATGTAGAGAGGAGACAAGTGAGATGGGAAGATCAAGTTCACTGGGAATAGCCATTACCTTTCAATCTATTTCTAGGAAAGGTTTGTATTTGTTTTGTACTTAAAATGAAGAACTGCTTAGCTTACTGTTAGTTCTTGCTGATTTTAGCGCTTTACAATTCCACTAGGATCTTTACAACTGTAGGGGAAAAGATTGATCTGAAAAATAATTGCCTCCTTTATTCCTCCCGAATTTCTCACTGTGACATGTTCAACACCTTTCTGTACACAGAAAATATTTGAAGACATTGAAGACATATTGGCAAAGATGATGATTGCAGACCTTCCTTCAGATCATCCTTCAGTTATGCTCTCCTGAGACCCTTTTCTGGTTCATTCACTCTCCAAGACCTACCTGGCTCCTACTTATCTCACCATCTTTAAAATATGTCACATCCTTCATTATTAAACAAATGTGCCCTTTCAAAAACCTCTGAGTGGTGGGAGAGCCACTTATCCTGTCCATGACCAGTTCTCAAGAAAGAAGAAATACATTTCTGTGTCCCACACATGTGAACAGGACTCAATCACTGGGACTCCGAATGAGTGCTCACAATTTCCTGGGAAAAACTCATACAGCTCAGACCCACCTACCTTGTCAGTTCATTTAAATGTTTCCCCAGCTGTGTAGTATGGATAAATGGCTGCACATCTGGGAAGACATGTGGAAAGTGTCACAGTCACACACCACTAGAAAGATGAGAACTACAGACAGATGACCTGTGCATGCATGGTGGACTTCTGTCTTCAACAGACCCCGTTGTGTTACGTTCCCCCAACATGAAGATGCTCCTCTGGGGTGGGAGGTGACTAGTAGTGTGTCTGAGTTGCAAGTGTTTGCATTGGGGAAAGATAACACTGAGGAATGCCATTCTGAATCGCCGGGACAGCAAGTTGTAGATTATGGGGTTCACAGCAGAACTCAGATAGAAGAAAACACCTGAAAGAAAAGAAAGAGGAATAGAGAGTAAAGCCCAATTAGTAAGTTATACATGCAGTGCTAACCTCAGTTGACAGAAACCAAGTATATTGGTTGATACTTTTTTTGCTACCCAATTAAAGGCATTTACATTTGATATAATGACAGTTATTCTCTAATAGCAAAAACTGAAAAGAGTAAAATGCTCTAATCTTGATATAAAGCAATTAAGACAAAGGATTTTTTTTGTTATGAACAAGACTTCTGCCACTGTCTCACAATGATGGCAGATCTGTTATAGTTGCAGTGCCAGGTAAAGAAATGCTTGCCCAAGCTTTCTACGAATCATTTTTTTGCTGATTATTTTAATATGTAATGATAATATGGGATTATTGTTTATACTGTTTACTAACTGTAACATGCCCTGGGCCCCTCCTCTAAGCAAAACAATATGAAACTATCTGGTCAACTTTTAGCACCTATATTGCAGCATGCTGTGGTGGCCACAATACTGCACATTTTAGCTTTTGTAAAAGTGATTTTTCTGCAAATTTCTGGGTAATGCTTCTATTTGCAAATATACTGGCATTAGTACATTACTGTTCAATTATGTTCACATGCAGCTTGAAACTTTGTAATTATATATAACTTGCCAATGACTGTAAAGTATAATGAATTCTCATGACAGCTGGAGCGCTAACAAATGCATCTATGACAAGTTGTGAATTCCAGACAATTTATTAATAGGAAGTAGAAAAAGCAAGAATGGTGGTCTGTCACATGTTTTGCATCTTGCAACTGATATTAATTACCTGTAAACATTTTTCAAGATCATCTGTTAGTTTATTGGAAGATCATTTGACCACTGTTGGACAATGACTGAATAAAACAATAATGGCCATTTCCATACGGCTTACCTTGTTCCGGAAAACAGCTAAATCTCGTGCAATTTTGCGTGATAACAGCATCTTCTTGCGCAATTTCGTGTGAGATTTTGCTGTTTTCCGGAACAAGGTAAGCCATGTGGAAACGGACAGAATTTTTTCTTCTCATGGTTTTGCCTGTAGTTTGGGTGGAGTTAAACCCTTCTAAGCCTATTAAGGTACTGTTGATTATTGTACTCTGATAAGAAAGACTTACCTGACACCACATGGATTAAGTTGAATATATTGGCAAGTGATTCTGTCCAGCGTACAACAAAGCTGTAGAAGAGTCGGTCTGTGTGGAATGGAGCCCAGCAGATAGCAAATACGATAACTAGGACAACTGTCTCAGAGAAGAGAGAGTAGGAAGCAAAATATAACTGTCTTCCATTCTACTGACTTGAACTCAGGTGATTCAATAAAATGAATGAATGCTCCGTATGGCTTCCCACCCCATCAAATGGAAATATCATGTAATTGTCTTTTATAACATTTGTGTTTAATCATTTATGTTCCACCCACACATGATAAAATTATTTTATAACTTGAGGTGAAATGCAGCATCTATATTAGTCTACTAGTGTTCTGTGAGATGGCATTGATTTTTTATTAGTGAGATAAAATAAATGTGCTGGTTTTGAAAGTTCTTGAGCTTTCCAATGTGAATGAGTAAACTTTAAATGAGCTAATGGTATTAATGATGCCAGTACAGAGCTTGTTGGGAACTATATATTAGATAATTATTTCTTATGGGACATTTGGTTATATTTTGCACATTTGGGATGATCAATACTGTGTCAGCATACCTTTCTCAAACTAGGTGTTCTGGGAATGAACTGCAGATGAGTCTGGTTCATTCACAGATATTTGAGTACTAAAAGAGTTTCGTATGAGGCAAACATGAGCATCAGGCATCATTATAACATCCTTTTAACCATATACAGATGTTGCTTTGAATGTCTAATGTATAAAAGAGGTTAAATGCATTGCATGATCTTAAATAATGTAATAGCATTGGCAGGTCATGTACTATTTTCTACTTCAGGGAAATGGCAGCTTCTTCATTGTCCTGCAGTTTGGAATGGTGGTGTTGCATTAGTATACCCCATATTCCCAAAGAAGATTACAGCTCTGTAGTAAGCAAAACATCTAGCTTCCCCATTAAAGAATATGTTTAAAACCACAGTACCAAATGTCAGTTACAGTGTGGATGCTTATAGATAAAAAAGCTTAAAAAATGAAAAGATTAATGATTTTATAAAGCAATCCTGAAGATTCTTTAGGAATTTGCCATTGCCACTTTCACTCCTCATTCCCACTCCATATACACTGAATCATTCATTAGCATCTCTGCTATAACTTCTGTGTTGACCAGAAGAGAAAATAGAATAGACAAGCAGGGGCCCTGCAAGGATTTGGAGAAGAGAAAGACTTCAGCAGGGGGATGGAGGGCTTGTGGGGGGGCATGCACAGGTGAAACTTACCAGCGGGTGGAAAAGGTGCAGATCCAGGGCCAAAACTCTAACAATTGCATAACAATGGGTTGGGGGGGGTCTATGTTTTGGGGATTACTGTGTTTTTCTTCCCAGTTCCTTCTTTTTCTTTGTTTTCATATGTCTTGGTGAAGTTTGGGTGGTTATTCACCAAGAACTGAGTGCCTTGTTTCAGAATACTGATAGAGTTGCATCTTTTTTTTTGTTCTACAACAAGGCAGAACTGAATAATAGCATCTAGTGGTACCAAGGTATACATTTGTTTGCATGATCTGTTCTGTGGCCTAGATTATGGAAAGAAAGCTTTTCAGTTTCCGTAATGTGAAACAAGCACTGTGTTGAACAACTTCTATTCTTCTATGCTTTAGTATAAGATTTGGCCACTAAAAATTCATCTGTGAGGGATTGCCTTGAAAACTACTTAGATTCTGCTCACAATGTCATGGTTTTCCTTCTTAAGAGGACAGTACATTAGTACATCAGTGCTCTGGGCCCATCATTAACTTCCTGTAACTGGATACAGTTCAAAGTGGTAGGTATATCCTATAAGATGGGGCACTGCATCGTTTAAAGATTATATCCTTTTCAATCACCATCCCAAAGATGAACTTGAATAGCTTCCTAGCACCCATTTTATATATCAGTTTAAAAATCTAGGGCGCATAGAGCTGCTATTGTATTATTGCAGTCTTGAAATCTTTCTCTCTTCAGAAGTTCTTCAGAGTCTGAGACAGAGCACAGTCTGGAAGCAATGATAATCCTCTTCATTTCAGTAGCAATCTGGTGGGTAGGCTTAAGTAAATAGGAGACTTATTTTTAGTTACTATATTTTTATTGACTTTGTGAGCCACCATGAATTAATGGAATAGGCCTAACTATGATCTCTTCATTTTCATGGGTGAGGCAGTGAGCGTTCCAAAAACTCCTTTTCTTTTGATAAGAGTAAGGGCACCAATGGCTACCTAGAGCAGACTAGGTTATAGCCTTTCAGGGTATGTATGTATGTATGTATGTATGTGGGTCCCTATCCATAATAACAATAAAACATGACACATGAAAACAACATAAGGTGTTAAAAAAGAGTGAGACAAGTAAAAACCATGCTAAAACATGTTTAAATTTGATGCCCCTTTGAGCTTGAGGCCCAGGCCAAACGGCTCCCCCCCCCCATTGGGCCTGTATTGGCTTTCACAATTCTTATGATACTCCATTCCATTACTTACATAGCATTTTAGTAACTGATTTTCTGGATGGCCTTTGAACATTCATTCCAATTTCATCTGTTTCCAAAGACCTGTCTCCTTTTAGCTGGCAATAAGGGGGGGAAAGTTAGGTTAAAGCTTAGGGACATTGCACCAGAAACAAAATGGATAACATTTCTGAAATTCAAGTCAAAGAAAAATTTCTTCGATCCTGTCTTTGTGAGTTACTAGTTTAGAGACTTGAAAGTTAAACAATGAAAGTTGCATAATGGATTCCAGCCCTCTTTGGAAACTCCTTGTGAAGTAATATATAAACAAATGTTAGAAAAGGATATTACTCTCTTTATACAGATAACCAAATGATTTCATATTATGGTAGAAGGTGGCTGAGGGTACATTCCAACATTTAATTTGACCTGAGATGTTTGTCAGGTGAAACAGAGTTATCTAAGCAACTCTAGATTTTTTTTAAAGTTGTGAACATAACTTTTAGAGCAGAAGCAAAGAAGAACAAGTGGTTTTTTTAGTGACTGTTGTGTCTGACTACATATCACCTTGTTTTCCAGTACTTTTCAGTAAGTAAAGACTGTTCTTTCCCAGATCTGAATTGAAAGAAAAACTGTTAATGTAAAGAAAGTCACTCTTTTTAATTAGGGTGCTATCAAAAAGTACTTGAGAGGGGGAGAAGAAAAAAGAAGCCGCAGAAACCATTTTGTAGTGTTTTGAAAACTGTTGTCAGTATATTGGAATTTTTCACAATTTCAAAGAGTTCAATAAATCTGAAAGGCTCAGCAATATATTATTCAAATGCCCACTGGGACTGCATGAAAAACTGGCACCAAGATAATATAGCTAATACAAGGTGGTGTAATATTTTTGAAATCACAGGAGACAGAAAATGTACACATGCAAATCAACAGCCCAAAGTGTATAAGACTCCCCCCCAAAGAAAAACAATGAAGGAGTGAGGAGAACAAAATAAAATGTACAAATGCTCCAAAATAAAGCCTAGGGATGTACAAATGAAAGAACGAGCTTCTAGTAAGCTGAGCCAAAACCAGGAAACTAAATTGTGGCAACACCCTTCCACCAAAAAGTTTGTGTGTTTCATTTTTGGTTCTTACCTCGCAGTGGCATCAGCAGCAGGTAGGCACTGGGTCTGCATGGCAGCATCTTGTTTCCCTTAATGGCATTCACCAATAGGATCCATAGGGAGCCTTTATGTTATTAATTAACTTTGTTGGTGGGAAGGAGGAATGTGAGCAATGCAATGGCATTGTCTCCCTGCCAATCAAGTCCTCACAAGTGGAGACACCCCCACCCTGCTTCTTTTGGAAATGTTTTGAAGGGGGGATGTGTAGATTTCAATCATAGGTTGCAATTCTAAAGACACTTCCCTGGGAATAAGCACTATTGAATAACATGGGACTTAATTGTGAGCAGACCTGCTTAGGATTACTCCCCCCCCCATTCCTGCGAGCCATTTGCCTACTCTGCCATTTCAAATACAATCCTGCCTGCTCACAGAAAACAGAAAACTTAGACAGAGTGGGATGCGGGGATCCAAACAATCATGGAGTCTGCCTGCACTTGGGCGATAGAGATTGTTGGCAATTAATGCGAAAACACATGCTTATTATGGGAACAAAACTACAAAGCACAGGGAAACATGGCACCAACAGGCAACAGCAGCATGTAAAGCTAATTGGTACTATAGAAAAAGAAAAAAAGAATGACTGTTCTTAATACCACCACACCTCTACCTCTTTGCCAGGCCGTTTCCCACCATAGTGTGTACCCTCTGACGTTCACCTTCTTCAGGGTCCATTGTTGTTGTTGTGTGTGTAGTGTAACTGAGGAAAAACTCAATGGTTTAGAGAGAAGATTGTATTCTGTGCAATTTTGGTGTTGCAAAAACAGATGCCCCCAAAACGTGGAAGCCCAGATTGCAAAGAATGGGGCCAAAACTCATGATAATCAGAAAAAACAGATTAGATCCAAGCTGGCAATGTCCCATTCAGAAAAAAAAATCAGTACATGGTTCCTTCAGAAACCCTGGATCCAAAACAAATGGAATTTCTTTTCAGTGAAACCCTTAATAAATTATGTCCTTCTGTACATTAAAAATACTTGTTCAAATTTTTTCTTTTCATGAAAGATGATCTGCAGTCTTGCATGAGTCTTCTCTTTCTGTATTGCTTTGCTCACACACAAAGATCACTTACATGACTGCTTATTATAAGGGGATAGCTGGTTGCAACTAGACATGGGCACGAACCGCATTACGAACCAAAAAACCCCACGAACTGCCTGATCATCTGTTTGTGAACTGGCAGTTCGTGAGTGTCCATGGCCAATGAACCAGCGTTCGTTAGGAATTTATTTTGATTGAGACACTATGGTGGAATGTTTTGATTTGATCTATATTATAGAAATACTTAGAATGTTACTTTCTTAGTTTAATGAGATTCCATGTAAAACAATCTGACAACCCCTATTTTATTTCAGGTGTAAAACATGGATAGCCCAGGTGAGCCTGATCTCATTAGATCTCACAAGCTAAGCAGGGTCGGCCTTGGTTAGTAATTGGATGGGAGACCTCCAGTGAAGACCAGGGTTGCAGAAATAGGCAATGGCAAACCACCTCTGTTAATCTCTTGCCATGAAAACTCCACCAGGGGTCACTATAAGTCAGCTATGACTTGAGGGTCCTCTCCATCATCAAGACATAGGGAGGTAATCAATTGCACTGCCAGCTCTTTTCTTTATCTAACCTTTTTCCTAATAGTGAAAATATCAATGAGCACAAATCTGACATAAGAAATCACAACATTCAGAAACCAGTGTGGGGATATTTTGATCTTCCTGAACATACTGTTGCAGATCTGAAAGTCACTGTTCTATAAATAGATTTCAGAAGGGGAATACGATGTGAAAGTGCGGAATTAGAATTTATCAAGAAATTAAACACCCTCTTTTACCCTGGCCTAAACTGAGACTTGGATGTGCTTTTCCATACTTTTGAATTATTCCTGATTTTCATAGAAGTCAATCCATAAGGATTGTAGTTGGTTTGAGTACAATTCTTCTGCAAGTCCACCTTCCCCTCTGCACTTTTATAGTTGTGGAGTCAGTTTATTTTGTTCTGCATATGCCTTAAATAATCATGATTTTCAAGCAAGGGTGCTGTCATCATCTGTGGCATCACAGCACACACATACCCTTTTATATTTTGCGCATGCTTATATTGCTGTATCGATATAAGGGCTTTTTTCTTTTTCTTTCTTTTTTAAAAAAGAAATATCCTGCAGACTGATCCTAAATATATTTTTGGGGAGTAAGTCATGAGGTAAGGAGTGGGGCTTCCATACATGGAACTGTGCCTAAAACTACTGCACAACATGAGATATTAAGAAGTTAGGGTGGGGGAGGAGATTGTGGTGGTAATGGGGGGGGCGGAAATGGTATTTTAATAACTTGCCCCTTCCACACTCACACACAGGCACGTTCACACACAGCATTCACCGCAGCTGCCCTACTGTGCTTCACAGTGGCTGTGCAGAACTGGGCTTGATCCAATAGCACCTGACCTGACCCAATGAATTAATAAATAGTAAGGCTTCATGGCTTTCTACTCTAACAATCTCTGCTCAGCTGTTTTTTTCATTCCTCTTTCAGAATATGGCAAGAAGGCTGCTCAGAGCTACCAGAGAATTCCCAAAACTTTGCTTCCCTCCTGTGCCAGCAGCTCATCCTCTTCCAGTCCTCATTTGCCAGGTTAAAGTGCAACTTGCCCTGAAATTTCGGAAGGAGGGGGTTGCTGGCAATAGTGAGGGGGAGGGATGAGGAAATTTCCTGAAGATACATCATAATTTTATATCATTTGGCTCACAACAGGAAGGAACTTCTAAACAAAGTAATTAAGCAGATACAACAGCACCAAATTATTTTCTTGTATCTACCCATTTCAACACATGTAATATTTAATTCTAAGTAAACATATGAAGGATTGGATTGCAGTTTCATTGTGTCTCTTCAGCGGGACTACCTGATCTTAGCCACAACTACATGGAAGCAAACTCTATTGAAATCTGGCACAGGATTCAATCTTAATCACAGTTAAATTTTGCTAGGTTGTGAGACTATGGCTTTGTCTAGCATCCACCAGTATGAACTAAAATAAATTTAAAATAATTCAAAATTATAATATTTAATGGACTCCTTGAGAGGAAAGCAGAAATCTTTGCATTTACTTACTAACGATGAGTGCTTCTTAGTGAAAGGTAAGAACATCTTTGTATTGTTTTGTAAGGTTTGTGTTTTAATTGTTGAATATGAAAGAAATTTAATTTTTTGGTGGACCTCCCCCACTTCTTCCCTTACCAATACTTGCCAGTGCAACATGCCAGAGAATCCCCTTCCAAAGTCCAAAGTACACATATCTCATAGAAGCTCCTCTCCTCTCTTCTTTTCAAAACAATACAATAATCGTAGAAAGGGGCTGTAGCTCAGTTAGGTCTACTTTAAAATCAGGCTTTAAAAAATGTTAAATGTTACACAAGACTGGGTCTCGGAAGTAGCTGATTTGTCAGAGCCACAGCTCTAAAGGCCCTGACCCAAGTTTTTCAGATTGACCCCTTGATTGGAAGTTGAAGGAACGTTGTACCAGAAAGAACAAAGCATTTCCTTATCCTAAGACATACAAGGCAAACTGTGTTGCCTACGGGCCAAGCTACAAGTGACGAATGACACTTGAACGGCAAGTGGATTGAGTGGTGGCCAAGTGAACAGGGAGAAATACACTTGCTGTTCAAGTGTCATTCGTCACTTGTAGCTTGGCCCTCAGACTCACTTCTTATCCCTGCACGTGTAAAATGCAAGGATAAGGAGTGGGTGCAAAATGGTTTGCCTTCCTATTACTTGGCTGCAGGAAGGTGCTGGGCCTTCCCGCTGCCTCAGCTGGGCAGGGAGAAAGTGGAAGAACTACTGTTTTCTCCTTGCCCAGCTGATTCGAGGGCAAAGGGGGGCAGTGGAGCCTGCCTGCTCATGACTCAGCTGAGCAGGGAGAAGACTTTCTCCCTGCCTAGCTGATCCACAGGCAAGGAGGGGTGGAGCCCACCTGCCTGCCCACTTGCCTGCCCATCACTCAGCTGGGCAAGGAGAAGGCTTTTACCATGCTCAGCTGATTCATGCTACACCTTCTGGCTGGCTCTGCGGCCTCAGAGGCCTGCCTGCAGAGCTGGTGGGGAGGTGCAGCATGGAGGGATCCCTCCCTGCACTTCCTTCCCACCACCTCTGCAGCTGCAGGGCCATGCTACACCTCCCTGCCGGCTCTGTGGCCCTCAGAGGCCTGCCTGCAGAGCCAGCAAGGAGGCGCAGCACGGGAAGCTCCCTTCCTGAGAGGCCTTCCTACTGCCTCTGTTGGTGGCAGAGCCTCGGGAGGGCCATGCTGGCACGGCCCTCCCAAAGCCCTGCTGTTAGAGCCCGTTGTATTTGTTTTTACAACGGGCTGTGTTGCTAGTTGGTCAATAATTTCTAGCCAAAGGCTGGTTGATCAGACTGGGAAGGATCCTGGATGAAAATACTTGCCCTACTCACAGAAATGCCCAAAATCAGCATCACGAATGTCTGGTATTCATTTGAAAACCAGCACTGGATATAAGTGTCTATGGATGCCTAGTGTCATCTCACTGTCTCTATGGTAACATCTGTTGCATTGAAAAATAAAGAAACAGTTCTATTTTATACAGAAAGTAACTATAATGAGTGGACTAGGACTGTAGCTCATTGGTGCCATCAATAAAAGTTCCTATTAATAAACTATTTGATCCTAGCAACTAATCAAGGTTAATTTTTTTTCTGGATAGTGTTGTGAGGTGATCTAGAAACTAAGGGCCAAGCTACACATGACGAATGACACTTGAACGGCAAGTGTATTTCCCCCTGTTCACTTGCCCTCCACTCAATCCACTTGCCGTTCAAGTGTCATTCGTCATGTGTAGCTTGGCCCTAAGTGATAGTGGGCAGTAATGCCTCTATGAGCTCCCACCCTTCAAAAAAGGGTGGAGAGCTGAGTCTGTCCCCTTCCCCCAAGTCAGATTCCCTATCTCCATTCCTAGAATATACATTATCTTAGCTTGAGGGCTTACCCTGTCGACTTGCAGAAAAAGTATGAATCCTCTGGAATAATCTTGTGCGCTTTGAGGGATTCCTAGACTGAGAAATGGTGATGTATACTAAAGCGTCATTTCATACCCAAGAACAAACAGAGACAATATGCTTTGCTGGCAGCACAATAGATGTTTCCTGCTACTTCTGTAGGCTTTGCCTTCATTTTTCTTCTGCTTTATGCTGTATGATTTATTGCACTATATAAAATGCTTAGGTTTTTTAAAATTGTGGTCAATATAAAATCACTGCTGTCATTTATCAGATTATCAGATTCTTTCACTGAGGAATATATTCCACAGAAAAGTGTTTTAATTCTTTTTTATGTTTATGCATTCAATGCCATAACATGCAAAACAACTAATGTCTGCTAAATTTGCTTGAACACTTTAGTTGCTGTTTTTCTGTCTCAACAATATTTATCCTAGTAAAAGCAGCACAGTATTTATTATTGTGACATGGAAGTTTACTTGAAAAATAAACCACAGGAATGTGGCCCCTTCCCGGCAGCTGCACAGCAGCTTAAGCCGGGGGACGAAGTTTGCCTCCTCGGAAGGAGGAGGAGGCAGACGGCTCTTCCTGGGCATCCAGGCTTCAAGCCAGGGGCAGAGACAAGCACCACAGGAGTCGTCTCTGCCCCTGAGGCTTCAGTTGCTCTATGCAATCGGATGGAGCAGGAGGTGCTTTTGGGCTCCTGCTCTTTGCCGATCCATGGAATAGCTCCTGGACGATGCGAGTAGGGCAGAGTCAGTTGCCCCTACTCATGTGTAGGGAGCTGCAGTGGTACTTGATTTGCCTCTCCTTTCCTGGTGGCAAAAGAGCAGCAGAGGTCGCTCACCAGAGATCACTCAAGCACGACAGGGCAACAGCGCAGTTTGTTGCCAGGGCTGCGCTGCATGCATGGCCGTGGCAGGGGTACAGCTTCTGGGGTTGGAAGGGCTGCCAGATCTTGTCTTCACCCCCCCCCCCCCCTTTGTGATTTATTAGCCTGCCAAGCTTAGTTGCTGAGGTCTGCACATCACACAGAACTGTGCTCGCGCCTACGGATGCAGGTGAGGTGGAGGGGAGTTTCTGGCTTTTGCCTTGTGTTCCCTCCTCCCCTCCCCATTTAAAGCAACAGCCATAAGGTTTGCAGGCTGTGGCACATTGCTCAGAAGTTATGCCAGGCTGTGGGACTATCCCCCTCTTTTGAATTTTAGCCCTGCTGAGCTTAGTTGCTGAGGCTTGCACTGTGTGCAGAGCAGTGCACATGCACATGGGTGCAGGCAAGCTTGTTTTTTTTCCCCTGGCTTTTGCCTCACATGCCCCCCTCCCCTCCCCATTTGAAGCAACAGCCATAGGGCATTGCAGGCTGTGGAACGTTTCTCAGGAGTTGTGCCAAGCTGTCAAGCTATTAAGGCTGGTGGTTCAGGGCTCCTTCTGAACATTAGCAGGCTCCATTTTGTGTAAGGGGGCCATTTTATAATGGCTGCTTCCAGCCCTCATGGGTAGGCAGCAACAGGGGGTGCCATTTTGTGTAAGGGAGCCATTGTATAATGGCTGCTTTTAGACCTCGTGGGCAAGTATAGGCATGCGTGCCCATCTTGTTCTGGCCCTAATCCTTATGCAGCCTGCCCTGGATCCAAGCAGGGAGGTGGCAGCAGACGGTCAGGGGGTGGAGGAGCCCAGCAGACAGCAGGAAAAGGGACCCAGCCCAGTGAGGTGGTGGACACTTGATCACCTGTTTGGAATTTAACTGGAGTAGCAGGCTGCCAGCTCCAGTTTGAGTGTTAATTTTGGCCTCATTTCTGTTTAAAGGTTAAGTTTTACCTTGTCTCTGTTGAATGTTGGGTTTTGTATTCAAATATAATAATACGTCCCCCTGCTTCCCTTTGAACATCATGCTAATTGAGTTTTCCTAGGTTCGACGGGTTGCTGAGGTGGGTGCCGAGGCAGTGACAGTTCCACTGGCGACGCGCCAGGGCATTTTGATCTGCCAACCAAGCCAGCAGGATGGTGGGTCCCAGCTTGGGCTGTGTGAATCATTGCCACTTCTGTTTGGGGGATGGAAGGGTCCTCTCCCACGTACGTTATTTGAGGGAGGAATAGTTCCCCCACACACACACACACACTTATAGGAAGGAATGATCTTCCCCGCAGTAAGGCTCGGGCTAGGTGTATGGCCAATAAGGCCATGCAGAAGGCATTAGGAGAGGGACAAGGAATTTACCTACCACACCCTAGGATCAGAGCTGAATTTGACACCCCCTACGGGAGCAATGGGGTTCTCCTGTTGATTGAGGCCAACAACATCTTAGATGATGTGCGGCAAGGGCTCAAGTTGGCACTAGGCCACCTGTGGGGCGTGAGGACCTAAGCAGAGGCTTGGCCCTTTTGTGTTGGCAGGAGAAAGTTGGGGAATAGGGAGCAGGCTGGTGAGCACCCCTTTTGCAATTCCCCATCAGTGGGGGAACGGGTCTGTCAGGAGGGATGGTATGCTTCATGGCTACCACCACCTGTGCAGATTGCCTCCAGGGAACCCCAGGTGCAAGTCCTTCCCTCATGCTGTACTGGTGAGGCTTTAGGAGCTTGAGGGGGGGAACCCTTTGCCTGGCCGGCCAGGTCTAGGCCATTCCAAGAATGGCTCACGCCCGGGGCAGTGGGGGTCACCCAGACAGGTCAAGGCAGAGGTCCCAGAGTGACTCCATGGCTTGACCTGTACCGCCAGTTGGCTTTTGCTGCAGTTTAGAGTTGATGTTGTATTTAATACATTGGCCCTCAGTGGCAATGCCTTGTGTTTGTCTCATCCTTCTGACTAGGAGGGCAAAATGTTTCTTCTTCCCTGAGTACCACTGAGATAGTCATATTTGTGAGTAACCTTATGGCATTTAACATTTACTAACAGATTTTAAAAGATATTCTTCTTTCATCTGGGCATAGCTTTTGGAATTTACAGTGTATCCTATTTAAGCATGTAATCCTGCTGGATAAAGTAAAATTGGAAGTCACAATGGGATTTTAGCTTTTGTCAGGATTGCACCCTTATGACACTATCCAGAAAAACTTAAGCCTTTGCATATTAACTTAGAAGTCAATTCCATTGATTACAAAGGAAATTATTTTGAAATAAGTATGTACTTGAAATTAAAAAACTAATGTACTTAACTGTGCATGTAGTTTACTTCCAGTGATTTCAGTAGGACTTAGACATAACTAACCAGATGGATGTGCCCTTAACTGGTGGCTAATGGAGTAAATTGCCAGCACTTATCTCTAACAGCATCCCAAAATGTGTTCCTATTAGTACTATCCAATAGAAGCTCTAATAGCCTTTTTTATACATTCTGATGTCATATATAATCAACATGGAGAGGGCAAGCAGACTGTGCCTTCCTTCTCTGTCCTCTTCACTTGTTTATTATTCTGTATTCTCTGTGGTCCTTGATCAGATTAGCATGAATACAGCCTCATTGCACACAGGGACAATGGATGATTGGAGGTCACAGACAGATCTTATTGTTGTTTCCCCCCTTTTGGTTATCTAGTGTAGATCTAGCCCAAGGAAAGTGGGAATGTGAGGGAAAAGAGAGGTATGGGAATTCATGTCTTGGTAGTTTTCTTCCTTTTCCTCGCCTTTCTCATACCTCTTCTACTGGTATAGGAACAGACCACCTGCTGGCCCTGCTACCATTGCCCAGCCCACCACCATGGAATGGCAAGAATCTGAGGGCCAAGCTACACATGACGAATGACACTTGAACGGCAAGTGGATTGAGTGGAGGGCAAGTGAACAGGGAGAAATACACTTGCTGTTCAAGTGTCATTCGTCATGTGTAGCTTGGCCCTGAGTTTTAAGTTATGAATTCAGCACTTAACTTTTGAACTGGAAATTTTGCCTCAGTGTTTTCCATACGTAAAATGGACGTGCTCTTTTCCAGAACGTATTCTAATTCCGTAATGCTAACTCCTGAATTACTTAATAACATTTATTTCTTTAAATATTTATTTATTTAGAAATTTTATATCTGATTTTCATCTTGAAATCTACACAATATAAATGAACCACTAAATAAGAAAAAAAAAACCAAGCAAACGCGCTGAATAGATGTGTGTTACATGTTAACAAATGTGCAAACTATAGTGGTCTCATCTGATTGAGTTATATGCCCTTTTAGTTCTTGGTTTGTGCTCACAGTAGAATAGAAATCTCTGGACTATTGTTGGTTTATCTGTTTTGGCCTGCTATCACATATGGGCTTATCATTTTGTGGGACTTATAAGTACATAGAACAGCTGCTCATCTTAAACAATGTTTTCTAAGGTCTCTGCCTTTCTAGTTCCTTGTCTTCACCCTTTCTGTATGATTTTCTCCATTGTGACCCCCTGCCCCTATCAATTGACCTCTCTGTCCCACATTTGGTGGATGGGCCCTAGGTTGGGCCTTACCCTAGGTGGGCCATTCCCCTTTCCCAGATTTGTGCCTCCCAAGAAATAGCATCCCTACCTAGGAGACAGCTGAGTGTTATTAAATAGCCTACTCCATTTAGGAGCTCATAAAACCCTAATAGCAGAAATAGTGGAGGTTATGTGCGATACGTATGGTGAAAACTGGAAAGTACCATAACATAACTAATGATAGAGGAAGTTTCCCAATCTTGTCTGTTATGGGTGATAGACCCTAAGGGGGTTTGGCTGGGCTCCATCAGTTGAACAACAGTGACCATCAGGGGAAAAGTGATGAGGTTTGGGGCTCATCTTTATAAGACATGGGATGCAAGTCCCCTGACCCACAGGGGTCAGGGGATGCAAGTTCCCTGACTCACAGTTATATGATGGTGATGGTGATGAAGATAATGATGAATGAGCTGCTCTTCTAGACAGATTTGTTTCCTGTTCACAATGGTTAACAAAGCCAGTGTTATTATTATCCTCTCAATACAGCTGGAGAGCTGAGGCTGAGAGGCTTCCTCAAGGCCACCTATTAAGCTCATGGCAATAGTGGGATTAAAACCAGTGTACTGCTGATTCACAACCCAACAACTTAACCACTATGCTACAGTGGCTCCCTCATGGATAAGGGCTGACTAGCTGAAACTTAATCCCAACAAAACAGAGGTGCTAATGATGGAAGAAGGTCTGGCCAAGAATTAGGATGTTTCCTGTTCTTGAAGGAAGAGGTCTGCAGTTTGTGGGTCTTGCTAGACCTAGGCCACTTGTTGGATAAACTGGTAACAGTGGTGGCCTGGGCCACCTTTTACCAGTTTTTGTTTGTGATCCCGCTGTGGCCCTTCCTGGGCAAAAAAGACATGGCCACTGTGGTACATAACTTAGTAACATCTAGATTGGATTACTACAATGTGCTGTATGTGAGACTGCTCATGAAGAGTGCCTGGAAGCTACAGTTGGTACAGAATGCTGCAATCAGAACATTGACTGGAGTGGGTTATAGAGACCATATCACTTCCACCCTTTTGTACCTATACTGGTACCCAATCTACTTCTGGGATAATTGAAGGTGCTGATATTCACTTTAAAGCCCTTATATGGCTTGGGGACAACACTTTAAGGACTGACTACTCCCATAATAATCTGCCAGGCCACTCCAGTCATCTTCAGATGCCCTGCTTTGGGTGACCTCGCCTTCTAGACAGGTGGCAACCTGAGAATAGATCTTCTTGGTTATGTTGCCCAGACTTTGGAATTCCCTTGCCAGGGAGATTTGTCTGTCTCCTATCTTTGACTTCCACCAGTGGATAAAGATCTTTTTGTTTTGTTTGCCATTCCCTCATTAATGCTCATTGGCCCTTCTCCCTGCTTGTGTGCTTGAGTGTTTATAAGTTTTATTTAATTGTTCTAAATATTGTATATATTTTTGTCTGTTTTTAACATAGTTTTGCTTGATGCTTTGGGGGTTCTAAATTGGGTGGAAAGGTGGCATATAAATACTGCCCTGCAGTTGGGTAAAATCAACAGCTGCCCGCACATGTGCTTTCTCTGTAGTAGTGCCCACCTCATGGGTTGGCCCACCTGAGGAGTTGAGGAAAGCTCCTACTCTCCAAGATTTTGAAAAACTATGCAAAATTGAATTATCACGTTTGATTGTGAAATACATTCTGTAGAGAAGGCTTACTTTACCTAAGGGATCTTTGATTGTTTGTTAGTTGTAAAAGTTGTAAAAGTTATTTTTTATGTAGCTGTCTTGTCTTTTATATTGGTTTTAACCAACATTGTGGAGTTTAAAGAATTGTAAATAAATAAATCAATTTACAAATGTGTATGCATTCATACCTGGCCCTTACTTCAAATTTCAATTAATTCATTACTAATTTCAATTAAATAATTAAAAATTTTATTTAATTTAAATTAATAAGTCAATATAAGATAGCTTTGTGAATGCATAATAGATTTTCATCAGACCAGTGAGAAAAAACCCTGTTGTTATAGAATACACCAGCTAAAGGACAAAGAGAAAGTATATTTTGGATGCAAAAAAAAATGACAAATACAAACTTTCAGTACTTTCAAGATGAAAGAACATTTTTTTAAACTGCTAGAACTTAATCATTTTGCACTGTATTTTTCTAACCCATGGCCAGACTAAACCACTCTCCATGTGAATTGTTCCAAATTTTAAACTCATGAGACAAATTAACTTGACTTTATGGCAAGTAAAATTTTTATTTATTTATTTATTTATTTATTCAATTTATATACCGCCCATCCCAGGGGCTCTGGGCGGTGAACAGTTAAAATTGATAAAAAGAAAAACTAAAATCAATATACAAATAATAAAACAAATTAACAAGGTGCAGTGGTGGGGAGAACCTTCCCCACCCCAAAGGTGGGGTGTATTAAAATTTTATGTATTAAAATGGGGTGTATTATGTATTTTATGTATTAAAATGGTACAACATTTGAAAAACCAACATACCTTAACTGAACAGCCACTCTTGTAGCTGTTTAAATTAATACAAAAAAGAAAGAAAAATGTTATCTGGTGTACAATTAGGATTGCTATATTCCATTGACTCAATCCTATGCATTTTTAGGTGGAATGAAATCCACTCGAGTTCAGTGGTGTTTACTCCCAAGTGCATTTGATTCCTCCGCCATAACCCATATGGAATTGCAGGGCAACAGTACAATCCTAAGCAAAGTTACTCACCTTCTAAACCCATTGATTTCAACTCTGTTTAGGACTATAGTGCAAATATTCTAAACAGCCTACAATTTTCATATGGTCTGCTCCAAAGACATTTGAGTGCCATCAGTTCACAATACATAAGGGGGACTGTGAATGGATTTCTCCATTCCCAGTTTTCATATTTTAATCCAAGAGCCTCAAAAGTGCCTACATGATTACAACTTGTATGTGCATAGGCTCTGTAAATATGATCTAAATCAAAAAGAGTCCAGTAGCACCTTTAAGACTAACCAATTTTATTTTATTGTAGCATAAGCTTTCGAGAATCAAGTTCTCTTCATCAGATGCCTGGACTCTTTTTGATTTTGCTACTACAGACTAACACGGCTAACTCCTCTGGATCTATGATAAATATGATCTGATACTCTTACGTTTACAAATTTAAATTTTGCACCAATAAATTCACCTCAGGTAATTAATTATCTAGAAGGATAATGCTTAATTTGGTTCAATTAATTGCTTACCAATATATCTCTGATAAATGGCTTTACAGCAATCCCATACTTTCTTTTATTAGAGGAAAAGAACTATAACCATATGTGCTTTGAAGATCCTTGTCCCTGCTGTTGGGATCAATAGCTGAATCTCTTCCCTTTCTAATCCTCATTATACTGCATTTCTTTCTTTCTTTCTTTCTTTCTTTCTTTCTTTCTTTCTTTCTTTCTTTCTTTCTTTCTTTCTTTCTTTCTTTCTTTCTTTCTTTCTTTCTTTCTTTCTTTCTTTCTTTCTTTCTAGTTGACCATTCTCACTGATTCTCATGGCAGATTACACAGTCTAAGTCATTATAGTCAACTAAATCTCAACTAAAATAGCCAAATGCATCAATCAAACACAAGGTAATATGCAATGACAGTAACAACTGCAAGAACAAACTTTGTTGACTATAGAGCCTGACACCCAAAGTAAACATACCGAGCTTAATATGGTTTAACCACAAAGGTTTTTCCAAACATCAAAATATCCCCACATGTCCCCCGGTGACATGTTGATGTCACTTCTGGGACCATGGGGAGTGATGTCAGCATGTCTGGATCCTGTCATCACCCCCCCCCCCCCCCAGATTCCCCACCATTTCCCCCCTGTTGGACAGCTGAGCAGTGGCGGGAAGCACTCTCTAGTGGCATGAAGTCCTCCCCACCAGCAGAGGCATGGCAAGCCTGAGCACAACTCTGGGAGATGCCACTAAGTTGCTGCAACCTGGACAGATATTTGCATTGTAATCCTCATAAGCAAAGGAGTGATGCAGTTTGCACAGGTGCAAATATTTTTTTCTCCTGTAATGTAGTTAAAAGCAAATAGTACTAAATGAGCTGAGCAAGTGAAATGCTTCATTATGCAAAGTGAAACACTAAAAAGTGTTTTTATATATAAATAATAATAAAAAATCTTTCATGGCTTTTTCCCAATAGGGCATCAGGCCTAGAAATCAACCATGCATTACTGATGGTTGTTCAAGATAATCTGCCAATTATATGGGATGTACATATAGATGAACAATTGTATAATCAAAGAAGTGGCTAGTTTCAACTATTTCAGATTAGCTACCGATGTATAGAGTTTTAAGCTCTTAACTCAAACCAGCTTGCTTCCTATAGATTTATTGAGCTGCTTCCCAGGGCCAGGCTACAAGTGACAAATGACACAGGTTGGACACTTGTCAGCTTCCCTCAAGTTTTGATGGGAAATGTAGGTGTCCTGGTTTTACAGCTTGGCTCTCCAACTGCTGTCCAATGAATTTTTCAACTGTCACTTGTCCAACATTTCACCAAGCTGCCTACATTTCCCATCAAAACTTGAGGGAAGCTGACAAGTGTCCAACCTGTGTCATTCGTCACTTGTAGCCTGGCCATCAGTGTCACCTTGTTTTTCTGAAAACAGTGTCACAGGTTATTTAACGTCTTTGTGTTTAGCTTCTAAATGATACAAAGAATATGGTGCTTCCACATACTGAAGCTGTTTCTATCATTCCACTTTCACCAGAACATAGGGTTCCCAGGTGCCTGCTAACTCCTGGGGATTTGCCCCCTTGTCTGCTGATCGCCCATCGATCGGTGGGAGGGGGCAAACTCCCGGAGCTTGCCCACCACTGGCAAGCACCTCAGGAATGCATGCTGTGCACGCTCTCCCACCTGTTGCGCCGGCTGTGGGAGCATCCCTGTGCTCTGTTTAGAGCCAATTTAGGCCTCAAACCAGCCGAGTCTGACCTGTGTGGAGTGGCCAGCGCAATGGTGCCACTTATGGAAGTGATGTCACCGCACACTCAATGTGGTGATGTCACTACCAGAAGTAATGTCATCACGCTGCAGCTGGAGTGGAGGATTCAAACTGGGGCAGCAAAAGGTAAGTGCCAGGTCCCAACCCTCCCACTGGGAGGATAGAGAGACCTGGCAACCCTACTAGAACACTGAAACTCTAAGAAACTTAAGAACATAGAAAGTGCCACTGAATTTGTGAAGGTTCACTTGGCACTGGTAATTCTAAGTCTGGTGAGCATTTGTGGGGTCATGACCCAAGGTCAAGCTAAATATGCAGGTTTTTAAAGAGTTGGGCCCAGATTCCCCAGAACCAGATCAGATTCCTCACAGCCACACAGCAGGTATGGGGAATGGCAGTTAAAAAATAAAGGAGAGCCCAAATGGACTCAGAATGCCACCACTGGGGGAGGAAGGACTCCTTCCTCCCCCCTCAAGTTGTTTTCCAAAATAGTGAATGGGGAGAGGTCTCTGTTTTTGCTGTTCCATATGGAGTATTCTGTGCACATGGGGCAGTAAAAACAAGGAAATACCCTTCCCCCCTGATATTTTCACATGGGGAAATGGCTTGAAGACGAGGCAGGAGCTCTTCCTTCCTCTGTGGTGACATTCTGAGGCCATTTGGGCTCTCCTTTATTCTTTAATAGCCATTCCCCAAAGCCCCTTTAAAACCCTGCACGTTTTGCTGGACCCTCCATGGTGGAGCACATACTTTGCAGGAGGCTGGGTCTCTGTTTCTGCCATTAATGGATCTTGAATAGTGGAAGCTAGGAAGGACCTTTGTCTGAGATTCTATAGTGTTCCTGCCTCAGAATAGATCATTCTAACTTACATACTCATGGTCTCACCTTGGTACAAGCCTGCTTCATATGTGAGACAATGACTGGTCAGTGATACATTCTTCACAGGAGGAACCACAGATGATGGATTGGTCACAGATTTCTAAAGTAAGAGAATCATAACTCACTTGCTGTAATTAGGTTAGAACAGCTTGTGAAGTTACTTTACTTGTACTCAAAACATTACCCAATGTTTCCTGGGTGATGATGCCTCATCTGGGTGTTTCTGAGCATGTGCAACTCCACTATAACAATATCACAGACAGGACAGAAAAGTTGACTCTCTTTCTGACTTGCCCATACCTGGAAAAAATTGCACTCATTTCTCTATTGCCTAAACTTAAAAACACAACAGGAGTTTGGCAACATAATCACAATTTAAAGACTTAAAATGTATTCAGCTAGCCATGTTTCACTTCCTTTTTAATGCTGATGAAATTAACCAAAATCAGAGAAATCTAGTCCAACGGATTCCAGAGTTTTCAGGAACCTCTTCTCTGGACTGTTATACTACTATTTCTGCTGTCTCTAGGGCACAGCCCAAGCTGATCTCACACCCATTATGATAACCTTTGCTGTCAGTGGCAGGGATAATGGGGACATCAATACAGTGTGTGTTTTCCTGCGCAAAAAAATACTGAATAAATCATTATCTGCATAGGCATACATACAAATGTATGCTGAGATGTGTACACACATGCAAAAGAAAGTCTTGATGAATATATCTCCACATGTGAGCTAAACTGATGCAATTCATCATGATTAAATATATTCAACACTAATATTCGGCTTACTGAAGTTTTTAGCTGCTGAAGAACATTCATAAATCAGCAGACTTCAAGCTTCAGTTCAGAACCCAGCACAAATCGCTGCGTGTGCCTTTGGAATGTATCAGTGCAGAGCAGTTGCTAGCCTTTAGCTGGTATTTTCAGCCTTATTTTTAAAAGCTTTCATTTTTTTAATCTAAAGAAATCCAGTTTTTACTGAAGTGCTACCATTTTTTGTTATTTCTGAGTATTGTCTGCAGGCTGATGAAGAAGAAAGCACACAATAATGATTTAAACGGAACACAGTTTTGCTATATTTTAATTGCCCCAAGGTGCTTCAGGAAGAAAGGTTTTTCTTTAAGGTTTTGTCATTTTTGACTTCTTACAGAGATCCTCAGGATTTTTTTAAAAAGCAAATTCACACTTAAGTTGAAAAGAATGGCTGGAATCAATCGGTAATGTATTTATTTGATAATATCATGTGTGTCTGACTTACAAGATTTGTGTTTTGAGTGATCATCTTTGTCTGCAGTTAAAGCATAATGTTCTTTTTCAGAATAAAGTTGCATATATTTTTTAATTTTTATTTTACAAAATATAAGCCCTTCCTTGCTACCCTCATAAGGACCTCTAAATGCAGCTAAGGCATAGAATAGGACATAATGACTGGAATGAATGTGGTGGTAGACTGGAATGGTGATGGTGATGATGATATGCAAGTTCTGTTCAGAAAAGAGTAAGTCCCTAACTGCTGAACATTTTTTTTTTTGGTATGGAACTAGCACAACAATCTATCCTGAATCACATTAAAGGTATTTTTTTAGGTCAATTATTCTATTTCCAGTGCCTCCTAAGCATGAAATCCAGTGAATGAATCATGACAGGGTGCTGGATAGTACAGAAAAAGTATATAAAAAGGGCTAAAATGATGGGTAAAATCCTAAATCTTTTTTTTTTGAAAATTTTTTATTTTTAATATCTAACATAAAAAACTACAAAAGACTACAAAAGTATAAGGGGGAGAGAAAAAAAGGGAAGGGGGGACTTTTGAAATCAACAGCAAAGTGCCTATTTATATGAACTGGGTGAAACTTTGATCTTGTGTGTTTCTTTTGATCTCAGGAAGTGACCTAATTTTAAACAAATTACTCTCTGAAAAGTGTCTGATACAGCTGTAAACCAACATGTCACCCTCACAGTAAGTTTTGATTAAACAATTCCAGCAGGTTCCCTTTGAAACCATACTTCATACCTATATGAAGGAAGAAGGAATCATTTTGCGGCAAAAATCAAACCACAGAAAGACACATTAATGAAAGTGGGAATCATCTTGTTTGTTTTGTTTGAATATATGAGCTCAAATGTTCCCTTTCTTTATCATCCAGTGTTGGTGTAATTTTAATTTTGAAATCCTGTCTGCTTCCTATCTAACAAATGTGCTTGTGAAAGTGGTTTTATTATACAGTTCTGGGAAGAACTGCATCACTCATATGAACTGCTTCTATTCTGATTTCATTTAAAGGCACATAGCATAAGTTTCTGCAGCCTATTGAAAGGCAGCTTTCCATCAACTTCACATTCATTTCCCTAAGCATACCTGTATGGAGTTAATTCTCACTGAACTCACTTATGACTCGAGTAAACATGTTGAAAATCAGACTGAAAGAAAAAAGTTTAACTACTTGAATCCATTGACTCCAAAGATTCTACTTGTGAATCTTTTGCAAAATGTGAAAAGATGGAGGGAATACAATAAGAGTTACTAAGGATGCTAAAGTAAGATGCAACTAAAAAGTAACAAGTGTTATGTAATAAACAGTGCTGGCAAACTGTAACCATTTGGAAGTGCATTGTTAATGGGGAGAGGATTCAAAACATTACTTCCACATGCAGTTTGAACTTTGTTTCCTTTGTCCCTTCTCAGAAATGGTGAGCTGAAAAAGATTAAATAATAAAAAGCAACATATGGGATGAGATGATGAAAGATGAGGTGGGAATTAAAGACAAGTTATCCAGAGACAGGACATAATGTAGTCAAAACTTACTCTCAGCCCCATCAGGCAATAGAGCACACTAATGACACTCATTGGTAGGACATAAAAGAGGAAAGCGGTCACTTGGATGATGCAGTTGTAGATCCACATGGGCTTGACCACAGCACATGTAGCAGAGCCAGGGACCTCTGTGTGGTTTGGAAAATACTGCAGCATGATGCCATGGATGCTGGTGTTGGGAAGAGAGAAAAGGACAGACAGGATCCATAGGGCAATGATAATCCTTAGAGCACGTCGCCTTGTGCTTTCCATCTTAGCCCGAAAGGGGTGAAGAATGGCTACGTATCTTTCCACACTGACAGTGGTTACGCTCAGAATAGAGGCAAAGCAAACAGTCTCAAAAAGAGCAGTCTTAAAGTAGCACCCTACCAGCCCAAACAAGAAGGGGTAGTTGCTCCACATTTCATAGACTTCCAAGGGCATTCCAAAGAGCAACACCAGCAGGTCTGAAACAGCCAAGCTGAAGAGATAGTAGTTAGTGGGAGTCTTCATGTTTCTGTGCTTGAGAATCACCAAGCATACTAAGAGGTTGCCAGACACTCCAACTATGAAGATCAAAGCATATACCCAAGTCATAGGCAGGAACAGATGGCTCCGTTTAGGTCCGTATAAAAAGGCTAAGTAGTCCTCAGTGCTGTTTAAATATCTCCTTAGGGGTTCAGCTTCTTCTTCCATTCGGTGGGTGCACCAAGTAATGTTAGTTGTCCAATCCATTGTAGGTTGTATGAAGGGAGAATAACTTGCCTAGCTCCAGCTTTACCCCCAAGATTTCCTTGTCTAGATTGCTTACTTTTCAAAACAGCAATGTGACAGAAGGAGAGAGAGTAAAAGAGACAGAATATGCCTTCAGACCTGAAAGCACAGAGGCATTGAAAAGAACCTGTGTGTGTTTGAAAGAATGAGTGGATGTGTGTGTGTTTACATCTGCCTTTGCTGTAACGGCTCCCTTGTGCAGAGTCTCTCTGACAGCAAGCCCCTCCTTCCACATAGATTCATTGGCTAGCAGCATGAATCAAATTATATGTTGATTGAGCTAGTCTTGGCTAGTTGTTTCGGCTTTCTTGACAGAAGATTTTACTGAACAAGAGGTAAAGTGGGGGTGGGGGAAGAGGGTTGGAGGAACAAAGCCTGGAATCTGAAATCTTTAAGGGAAGGCCACTCTTGAAATCCTTACTTTTGTTAGATGGTAGGGAGTCCAGTGAGATATGGGCTCAGTGCTAAAGCCTGATCAAAAGTTATGCTAAAGTGAATTCTTCCGGCCGGAATACATAGCTTGCTGTATTAGTCAGTTTTAATGTTTCTAGTTCATGTCTAGAGGTGGAAATTTGTCACTTTAAAGCACTTGATCAATGCAGATACGGAGAGGCAGTCATCCCATACAGTTTCTTTTTAAAGTAAAAAAAAGTTCCCTTTAAGTACATGCACATTTTAAGATGCCAACTATTATGTAGACATGATGAGGGAGTAGAGGGTCTCAACATTAATGAAATCACATATCCTATCTAGCTAAATTCTTACAATAGTCACTCAAATGACAGCTTGGACGTTAGACTGGCAGAAGGCTCAGCTGCATTCTCCAGTCTTGGTGTCAATACTGGGGCAATGGCAATGCAAGGTAGAGGGGGGAAATGCATGTGCCATGAAAGCAATATTTTACGTTTTTTCACCTTCTCCACCAAGGAACTCAAAACAGCACATATCTTTATTCACACTACAGACCTATGAAAAGGGTTAGCTTGAGAGAGAGAGATCAAATAAGATCAACCAGTAAGGTTCATGAGAGAATGGAAATTTGAACCCAGACTTCCCTGATCCCGGTCCAGCACCCTAGCCACAACATGACCCTGGCAGCCATGTTATAAGAGTTCTCTTATTGCCCTAAACATGGCTTATCTGTACACAGTCATAGCAGACAAGCAGAATTGACATGCAGTTGCTGGGGGGCGGGGGGCTTTGCTGGAAGTTTCCAAGTTTCCTTTAATTTAGAGGAACTAAATCAGGACTGTTTAAATAATATTTAAAACAATCATACAAAATTCATTCAGGTTTTTATACAGATTTCTGCCTGACAAATTTATCAGGCTTCCTTTTCCAGATATAAAAATATTTTATATTTTAAAAATTCTGAATTTCAATCCACGTTTCTTTGGACAATATTATGAACACTCTTACAGATGTCTGGCATTCTTGCAGAACCCCAGGCTACAGATACAGATAATTTAAGAAAGGCTTCACTGGACAGTGGCTCAGCAATAGACCACATGCTTTGCATACAAAAGGTTCAATCCCCAGCATCTCCATTAGAAAGTTGTCAGGTAATAGGTGTTAGTAAAGACTCTTCTGTGCTTGATACTCTAGAGAGCTGTGTCCATTCTTCAAGCATGTAAAAAAAATGACAAGTATAAAACAGCATTATGATAATACTAGAAACAAAGCCCATTGTGGGAAAAAATACAACGGGCTCTAGAAAGGGGAGAGTGGGCAGGCAGGCATTCCCTCCTCCTCCGTCACTGATCCCGGCAAGTGAGGGAGTGGGGTGGGCATTGCTACCTGCTCCACACCTGATTTCAGCAACATGAAGAGGTGGTGGGCTTTGTTACCTGCTGCATGTCTGATACAGGCCGGGTAAAGGGGGGCAGGCATTGCCACCTGCTTCACTCCTGATCCCAGCCGGGTGATGGGAAAATGGGCATTGCCTTCTGCTCTGTGCCTGATTATGTTTAGGTGAAAGGGGGTAGGCATAGCTGCCTGCTCCAAGCCTGATCCCAGATGGGTGAAGGGGGGTGGGCATTACCACCTGTTCCTTGCTGGGTGAAGCAAGGAGTGAGCACTACCTTCTGCTCCTCACCTGATCCCGACAGGTGAAGGCGGATGGTGGGCTTAGCTATGTGTTCCGCTCCTGATCTCAACTCGGTGAATCGGGTGCGGGCAATGCCACCTTCTCTGCTCCTGTTTCTGGCAGGTTGAAGGGGGGCAGAGATTGCTGCCTGCTTGGTTCCTGATTCCAACAGGGTGAAGATGCAGTGGGCATTGCTGCCTGCTCAGTGCTTTAATTCAGTAGGTTGTTAAGGATGCGGGCATTTCCACCTGCTCCACTTCTTGTTCTGGCTGGGTGAATGGAAGAAGAGAAGTGTCTCCTGCCCTGTGCCTGATACCACCCAGGTGAAGGCACTGGGCAGGCACTGGCACCTGCTGCACTCCTGATCGCAGCTGTGTGAAGGGGGTGGGCATTGCCATCTGCTCTGCTCCTGATCCCACCTGGGGTGAAAGAGGGTGGGCATTGCCAGCTGTTCCACTCCTAATACCAGCTTGTTCACAGCGGGGGGTTGGCATTGCCACTTTCTCTGCTCCAAATGGTAGTTGTGATAAGGAGGGGGTGGGCATTGCCACCTGCTTCACTCCTAATACCAGCTGGGTTAACATGGGGGATGGGCATTGCCATCTGCTCCACTCCTAATACCAGTTGAGTTAAGGTGGGGGAGGGGTGTGCATTGCCACATGCTCTGCTCCTAATACCAGCTGGGTTAAGGCAGGGGCGGACATTGTCACCTGCTCTGCTCCTGATCCCAGCTGGGTGAAAGAGGGTGGGCATTGCCACCTGTTCCACTCCTAATACCAGCTGGGTTACAGTGGGGGTGGACATTGCTACCTGCTCCTCTCCTAATACCAGCTGGGTTAAGGCAGGGGGCGGGAATTGCCACCTGCTCCGCTGCTATTACCTGCTTACTGTGAATAACAGACTAAGACTCTATAATTAATAAAAGTTACTTATTTTTTAAAGAGCTCAGTGGCAAAAAGTGCTATACACAATTATTTACAAAGTACAATCATATACGCACAGTTCAAAGTCCAAAATACATACATAAATATAACAACGTCCCTTTGAGGTAGTCTCATAGAGCTATCAAAGTCTTTCTATTAGCGTGTATTCTTGCTTGAAGAGCTCTGGACTCCCTCTAATTGATATGCAGTAGGTTCAAAATGCAAATCAAATGAAGCAAGGAACCCCCAAAATGCCAAGGGGGTTCCCAAATGGACACCTCCAGGTAAGTACGGCGTTGTAGCCAAAAGAATACAGGTAAGTGCGACGTTGTAGCTGAAAGTGAACTGACTGCTAGTGTTTTGTTCTTATGTTTCCAAATCCAGGTGGAAGTCAAGATGGAAAAAAAAAGGAAAAACCCCACCAAGGGTTCCACGGGCCCTACAAGCTGCCGGCTTGTTCTTTGAGCTTGTTTCATGAAATATCCACTTCATCAGGGGCCACTCCTGTACCACCAGAACAGTCACAAAATTCTACAAACAGAATCATAATATCAGTTGTAGTTACATGTCAACAATATCAGCATAAATAAAGATATGTTATCAGAGCCTTTCTCTTTATATTGGCTTAATCACTCACCCATAATACGTTCAAAATTGTTCATGTGCATTCATTCAATGCACTGTGGAGACAGTCTAGGGGAAACCACCTCAACCCAATAAGTACTAACGAGCAGCTAAATCACAAGTTATTTAAAGGTACAGTGCTCCTAATGGCATTTACAGGTAATCATTCCACACTATACCATAAGCACTTAGACATCTTTTTTACAGAAAACAAGACAAGTTATTCTCCTGGTTCAAACCCCCTGGTTTAAGTGAGCCTAGACAATGAGTCCATTCAGCCTCCCTTCTGAGTAAATCTCTTTGAATATTCAATTGGCCCTTAAGTGTAGAAACATGAAGGACAGTGAAGCTAAACTCATCTTCCAGTGTGTGGTGCAACGTAAAATGCTCCACCAATGGGGCATCATGTACGCGATTTTTAATGCGTGACATATGCTCTAGAATTCGGGTGTGGACCGGGCATGTTGTGCTGCTGACATATAATTTATTGCATGTACAAACTATCACGTACACAACCGCTTTAGTTTGGCATGTTGAGAAATGCTTAAGTGTCACTCTCATCGGGGATCGGTCCACCTGAAAGGAATTCCCAGTTAGGGCTAGTGGGCAAACTCTACAACGTCCACACTTAAAATGCCCCTGTGGTAAATCACTATCATCTTGCACCCTATTGAGATCCATACATACCACCATATCTTTAATACTTCTTGTATGCCAGAAACCTACTCTAGGAGCCTCATTACATCCACTAATATCCAACACAAAATGCCAATGTCGGTAAACAATTTCTTTTATTTTATTGGCTAGAGGTGTACATTCCATTGCCCAGGTGATGTTATCTTGCAACTATGGAGCTTTGGGCTCGAATAATTTACTCCTAGGGGTTATTCTTGCCCATTTCTCAGCCTGATCAACCACCCTGTGGGGGTACCCTCTTGCAAGAAAGGATCTCCTCATGTCTAGGCAATCCCTAACAAAATCTTCTTCTTTAGTGGAATTCCTCTTAAGATGTAGGAATTGTCCATATGGTATGTTATTGACTAAGTGTCTGGGGTGAAAAGATTGATAGGCTAGATAGGAATTCCTGTCTGTGGGTTTTTTATAAGGTCTCACGCCAAGTACATTCTGTGTATTCCGGTAGGTGACAACATCCAAAAAGTTTATACAGGTGGAACTCATCTGCATGGTAAAGTGGATATTCACATCCAAGCTGTTAATCCACATGCCAAACTCATTCACACAATCTTTCCCTTCAAACAAAAGGCTACCAAGGCCCTGGGCTTGGAGGGGGCCCAGGGTGTGAGAGGGGGACCTGCTGAAAGGGGCTGTGAGGTGGTTCATACTTGTTGCATACTGGGGCATCCATGCCATGGCCACAGAGGTGGGTCATTGCTGTTGGGCTGTTGCCGTGGCTTCTTTGGGTTGGCATATCTCTGGGAGAGAGCCAGGGTACATTCTTGCAGTTGCAAAGCGGCACTTTCTATGGAAGGGGGATTGGGTCTACATGGCTCCCTGAGGTTACTTTCCTCCCATCTTCCCTGTTGATGAGTCCAGGGCTGGAGCAGCTTAAAAGAGCCAGCTAATTTCCACCACACCTTGGGGGCTTGCTTTTGCTCTGATGGAGGCTGTGGTGGTGCCATATCCATGTGTGGCACCAGCATAGTGATCCTGGGGCCATGCTCTAGTGCATCTCCAGGTTACGGCGATGTATCTAGGACATATATTGGTGTCATGGCCAGTCAGTTTCCTGAGGATTTGCACACTCACCCTGGATTTTGCTGTAAAAGTGTAAATTGTATGAAATGTGTATGTGTTTGCAGTCTCTCATGCTTGATAGATTTGAGTTTACTGAAGGATAATACAGTATTTTAAATCCTGCTGTTATCCACTAGCTGCAAGGCAATATTCATGTACACCTGGAAGAAGAAATGGCAGAACCATTTGTCATGATCACAGATGGTATCATCAAGAGAAAGGACATCATAGACACCTGTTTTGTTTTTTTCATTGGCTGAAGGCATTCTTGTCTGTCTTGTATTCAGTCATGCTGTCGTAGTTTCATAGCTAGACAAAAGGTGATTGCTAACATCTTCATCCCTTTTGCAGAACAGCATACCCCTGTAGCTGTAAGCTCTGTTGTCTGCTAAAAAGCAGCATGTTTTTTCCTGTCTATGCAATCCACTCCATGTGCATCCCTTGAGAAAGGTGAGGTTTGAGCTGATATAAAGATCTGAACTCATCACTGCACTTTCTGACAGGTTTGAGGACATTTGGGAGTTTGGTACAATCATGTTGAAAGGGACTGAACTTCTTCTGTGCATAATGTCAGATTGAGCATATAATTAAAAAAAATAAAAGCAATCAAACTATTCAGGTCGTGGAGGGATTATAAATCTCCTTGTTCTTGTTTCACCCAAGCTGTATCTGTGTCAGCCACCAAAGAATAACTGAAATCTTCATTTAAATTTTAAACAGATAAAAAATATTGTGGAAAGAAAAAAATATTGCTTGTCAGAAAATACAAGCCCTTTGATTGGAAACTTTCAGAGAATTGCAAGAGAGAGCAGATGGAGACAATATTTTAACTTGATTAGAAGACATCAATATATTACGTTCTTTATTCAACTCCATTCATTGTTCCAGAAGGCAAGTTTTTAAAAAAATGTAGATTTTGAATTGAAAGAATAATAATAAGGTACAAAGTCTTCAAAATTAATGGTACACATTAAAACATTTACAAAATCACAAATGAACAGTCAGGAGTCTAGGTGCTGTTACACTAGATCCAACCAGTAATTCATCTAGTTCAGCATGCTTCTGTTTCAAAGAACAAGAAGTAACAGATGGTTGCAAGGTAGGCCCAAGTCTTGCAATGAGACGTGAAACAACGTACTCACAAAGAAAGTTTTTTATCCCACTTACCTCACCTAGGCTGAGGCTTGCTTGATGACCTGGAGCATGAGCACTGTTATTCTGTCCAAGAACCTATAAACACAAAATAACATTTTTTTTGTTGGTAGCAGTTACATAGCAGATAGTTTCAGGCCAGCTGGTGTCATATTTCTGTTCACAAAACAAAAGCCAACAGACAACGGTTAATGGCATTGTTAGAAAAGAAAACGACAGATTAGACAAAGAAAATGGGCTCATTTGTCAAAGTCCAAACACACTTCTTTGAGAAGGGAGTGTTCCTCTGTCCATCCAGCCACTGTGCCTCCCAATCCAACTGAATTCATTGCATGTACGGTAAAGTTATTTGAATATCATGTTGGGGAAGTTATTGGAATATCAAATAAATCATGTATCATCTTACAATGGTGTTAAAGCGCAAATGCCCACATTCTTTGGTCATAGATGCAGAGGAGTTAGCCGTGTTAGTCTGTGGTAGCAAAATCAAAAAGAGTCCAGTAGCACCTTTAAGACTAACCAATTTTATTGTAGCATAAGCTTTCGAGAATCAAGTTCTCTTCGTCAGATGTCTGATACAGGTAAGCCTTTCCAACTTGCTTCTGTCATCATAACTGAACTGCATTATAATGGCATGAACATCTCTGAACATATACAAGGTTTTTTTTTATTACCACTGACATCGTACACACAGTTTGGACAGGAATGAAGTACTGTTTTGGGTGAACTTTTCCTACTTGTGTTTATGTGCTTCTTAGTTTCCTATTCTTATCCTCTATGCTGCTTTTCTGTTGCAAGTCATTAAGTTCCCCCTTTCCTGTCTTGGTTCACTGTTATTTCTCCTGTCTCAGCTGATAAACTTATTGATACTGCTTTCATGGGTCTCTTTCATGTCTTGCCTTACTACGATGAAATTCAGTAGTGTAGGGTTTATTAGTTGGATACCCCAGCTAAATTTGTCTTCTGGTGAAATGCCAACCAGACCTTTGGTTGGAAGCCCAGAAGCAAAATCAATTTGGTGATAATAGCATACACAGGAACAGTGATTTCTGAATGTAGATCCAAACAAATCACTCTCAAGTACTGCCCAAAATGAGCCTCCAGAAACAGTTGTCACTGGCTAGGGCAGTAGTGGAAGAACACCTCCTTCTAAACTTTTCCTTTTTACCCCCTCCTGCCAAAAAGCTCATGTGTTTCATCTTAGTTCTTGCTGTGCAATGGTGGCAGCAGGCAGGCAGGCACTGGGCCAGCAGCATCTTATTTTCTTTAGTGGCATTCTACCAATAGGATCCCAAGGGGAGAGAGTCCTTGCATTATACCACCTAAATAACTCTGTTGGAGAGAAAGGGGAATGTGTGTATGAATGCATCATTGTGGGGGGGGGGGGCGGGAACTACTCGAACACTGGACTGTCTCCCCCACCCCCATCTGGGCACTTGGATGGTCAGTTACTGTGAGGAAAAGTACAACTGGCAGGGGTATAAATGGTCTCTTCAATTAATCAAAATTGATAAAAGCCCTGGAAGACTTTAATCATAGGCTGCAATTCTAAAAAACACTTTACTAGGAGTAAGCACTATTGAATAACATGGGACTTACATCTGAGTAGACCTGTTTAGAGTGTCGCCCCATCTAGTGTTTGCCAAAACATTGTTTAAAAACAAATTCTCCACATCAAGCTTAAGTCAAGAACCATTCACCTACTTTGCCCTTTCAAAAACAATCCTGCCTGCCCACAGCAAAAGGAAATCTTATGGAAAAAATGCAGGACTGTTTAGGCAGGGTGGGGTGGATTCAGACAATCATATTGCCTGCTTGCCTGCATTTGGGCAATGGAGATTGGCAGTGATTGATATGAGAACTAGGGGTGTGCAATTTGGTATTCTGATTAGGTTAAAGTTACCGAATCAGGGCCGTTTCGGGTTTTTTTGGTATTACTGAAACTTTTTCTGAATACCAAAAAAATTCAGTAATACTGAATCAGAGATTGCCGAATCGATTCGGGATGATTCGGGTCGATTTGGCAATCAAAGAATTTGCTAGCCGTTTGTATTTCCTCCAGTTTTCTGGGAGCCTGGGGGGCATTTTCTGTCCAAATCAAACCAAACTTGGTGGATACCTTCTCCTAACTCTCCTCTAACTACCCCCCAAGTTTCAGAAAGATTGGACTTTGGGAGGCCAAGTTATGCCCCCCAAAGAACGTGCCCCCATCCTCCTACAATCCACAATTCCCTATGGGGGAAATAAGAGAGGCTTGTCTGGATAGGGGTGGCATTTTGCATGCAAAATACCCCCAACTTTCAGGGGCCCATCTCCCACCTGTCCTCCCACCCTCCACCAAGGCCCAAGCTGATCCCACTTTGGGGGGCCATTTTACAGCCTCCCAAATATGCTGCTCTTAGCCCCCCTTTCTCCATTATTTCCTATGTGGGGAATAAGAGAGGCTAGAGGTGGCATTTTGCATGCATTGTCTGGCTAGAGGTGGCATTTTGCATGCAAAATGCCCCCAAACTTCAGCGGACCTCCTCCTACCTGTCCTCCCTCCCTCCACCATGGTTCAAGCACATCCCACTTTGGAGGGCCATTTATTGGCCTCCCAAAGATGCTGCTCTTAGCCTCCCCTTTCTCCATTATTTCCTATGGGGGAAATAAGAGAGGCTTGTCTGGCTAGGGGTGGCATTTTGCATGCACACCCATAATGAGAACACTCCATTTTGCAGCAGAAGCTGAGCATTAAGGGGAAGGACTTGCCCTACATTGTGGGAACTTACTGCATAGCATAAGGAAACCTGGCAGCAACAGAAAGATGCAAAGGTAAAAATTTACTGTCATCACTTAGAAAAAGAAAGAAGTGAGCATGAAGCAGGATTTTTTAAAATTTTGCTGCTGCCCTGCTATCGCTTTACCAGCCAGTTTCCTACTATACTGCACACTTGCCCACACTCACCTTCTTCAGGATCTGTTGTTGTGACTGTATGTAGTGTATCTGAGGTAAAACTCAGTGAATCAATAGTTAAGAGTGTGTGGGGGGGGGAAATCTAATGGTCAACATGATTTTTGTTTAAGAGCAAAAATAACTGCCCCATAGCCTTATTTCTTCAACCTCACCCTGAAAAGAACAGTATGCACTCAGCTTCCCTAAACATTCTTCAGGCTCCATAAATGCCAAATCCTGTTGATGTGTGTGCTTAGACTTGGTGAGTTCGTGGTTTAGAGGGAGGACTGTGTTTTGTGTGATTTTGGTGCCATTAACTGCAAAAACAGCTGCCCAAAAGAGCCTCAAAGTTCTCATTGCAAATAAGAGGTCTGAAACTCATGATCATGAAGGAAAAAAGTGGAAAATGATGGGAAGTGGAACAAGGTTAGGAAAATCCAATGCACACACTAGCTGATATATGAAAATCTGTTTTACCTGCTGTGCTACAACTAGTAGCCTGTTGCACTCCAGTAGAATTAGTATTGTATGTCCTGCAAGAGGGGCAGAAATCAGTTGTCTCAGCAGCTTGCCATTCTTTCACTGCACACTTTAAAAAGAAAACCTGGGTCTAAGGAGAGTCTTCTGTCTTCTGGAAAGGGCTTAAGCTTCTACATTGCATTGGCCAAATTGCCTCCTGCTCCATTCATCATCTTATTCATTATGGAATCAATAAACTTGAAATACTACTAACATCTGTGAAAAACATACATTTTGCTATTATAGATAAGTGACCTGAACAGGCAACAAGTTTATAGATGGTATGGTCGTATTGGGGATGGAGAGGGTGGAGTAGCTAATCCAGTACACAGAGCAATTTTTCAATCTGGCAACTGCATAGGTATATGCTTTCAAATGAGAAATGATGCACATTTAAGCATGAAGTCCATACTTTTCAATAGGAAATAAAGATCATGTAAATTTTAGAAATATACAGATTGCAGCCTACCATTAATTAAGAAAAAAGAGCTTTAGGAGCAGATCTTTCCCATCTTGCTTTTGCCAACATGGGGAAGAGGTTGCAATGAGAAGATGGAATCAAGCTTTCTTTCTCTGGCAGAAATATGCTGATCAATTGTATTTGTGCAAGAGGGATATATGTTGGATTCCTTCTCCTTGCTGCCCTCTGGTGCATTTTGTATAGAAACATCGGCAAGCAGATGATTTTCATGGCACATGAAAATCCACCTCCACAAGCTCTTTCCACTGGTGTTGCTGTACAATCTAGCTGTGATATTTAATAATGAGAAATGTATAAATAAGGGAGGAAATTGTTTGAATTGGAAGAGACGTACAACTGACCTTCTTGTGTAGATGATATCAAATGATGGGTCACAACAACTATAAATCTGGCATTGTGACACCCATATGAATGAATCCTCTTTTGTATATTAGGGTACTGAAAATGCAATGTCACTATATAAAAATCAATGGGCTCTTTTTATGTCACTTCATATTTGTTTCTTTTTAACTTATGTTATTTACTAGAAACAAAGCCCATTGTGGGGAAAAATACAACGGGCTCTAGAAAGGAGAGAGTGGGCAGGCAGGCATTCCCTCCTCCTCCGTCACTGATCCCGGCCAGTGAAGGAGTGGGGTGGGCATTGCTACCTGCTCCACACCTGATTTCAGCAACATGAGGGGTGATGGGCTTTGCTACCTGCTGCATGTCTGATACAGGCCGGGTAAAGGGGGGCAGGCATTGCCACCTGCTTCACTCCTGATCCCAGCCGGGTGAAGGGAAAATGGGCATTGCCTTCTGCTCTGTGCCTGATTATGGTTAGGTGAAAGGAGGCAGGTATTGCTGCCTGCTCCAAGCCTGATCCCAGATGGGTGAAGGGGGGTGGGCATTACCACCTGTTCCTTGCTGGGTGAAGCGAGGAGCGAGCACTACCTTCTCCTCCTCACCTGATCCCAACAGGTGAAGGCGGATGGTGTGCTTTTCTATGTGTTCCGCTCCTGATCTCAACTCGGTGAATGGGGTGCGGGCAATGCCACCTTCTCTGCTCCTGTTTCTGGCAGGTTGAAGGGGGGCAGGGATTGCTGCCTACTTGGCACCTGATTCCAACAGGGTGAAGATGCGGTGGGCATTGCTGCCTGCTCAGTGCTTTAATCCAGTAGGTTGAAGGATGCGGGCATTTACACCTGCTTCACTTATTTTCCTGGCTGGGTGAATGGAAGAAGGGAATTGCCTCCTGCTCTGTGCCTGATTCCACCTAGGTGAAGGCACTGGGTGGGCACTGGCACCTGCTCCACTCCTGATTGCAGCTGTGTGAAGGGGGTGGGCATTGCCATCTGCTCTGCTCCTGATCCCACCTGGGGTGAAAGAGGGTGGGCATTGCCAGCTGTTCCACTCCTAATACCAGTTTGTTCGCAGCAGGGGGTGGGCATTGCCACTTGTTCTGCTCCAAATGGTAGTTGTGATAAGGAGGGGGTGGGCATTGCCACCTGCTCCACTCTAATACCAGCTGGATTACGGTGTGGGGGGAGGGAATTGCCACCTGCTCCGCTCCTAATACCAGCTAGCTGAAGGGGGTTGGGCATTGCCACTTGCTCCACTCCTAATACCAGCTGAGTTAAGGTGGGGATGGGAATTGCCACCTGCTCCTCTCCTATTACCGGCTGTGTTAAGGTGGGAGGTGTGCATTGCCACCTGCTCCTCTCCTAATACTGGCTAGGTTAAGGTGGAGAGTGGGAATATCTACCTGCTCTGCTCCTGATCCCAATTGCATGAAGGATGGGCATTGCCACCTTCTCCGCTCCTAATATCAGCTGAGTTAAAGTGGGGGGCCAGTACTGCCACTTGCTCCACTCCTAATAACAGCTGTTTAAGGCAGAGAGTGGGCATTGCCACCTTCTCTGCTCCTGATCCCAGCTGAATAAAGGGGGGCAGTCATTGCCACCTGCTCCACTCCTAATACCAGCTGGGTTAAGGTGGGGGTGGGCATTGTCACTGGTTCCACTCCCAATACTGGCTGGGTTAAGGTGGAGAATGGGCATATTTACGTGCTCTGCTCCTGATCCCAGCTGCTTGAAGGGGGGCATTGCCACATTCTCCACTCCTAATATCAGCTGGGTTAAGGTGGAGGGGGCGGCACTGTCACCTTCTCCGCTCCTAATAAGAGCTGGGTTAAGGCAGAAAGTGGGCATCACCACCTGCTCTGCTCCTGATCCCAGCTGTGTTAAGGCAGCGGTGAGCGTTGTCACCTGCTCTGCTCCTGATCCCACCCAGGTGAAGGTGATGTGTATTGCCACCTGCTCTGCTCCTAATATCTGCTTGGTTAATGTAGGGGGCAGGCATTGCTACCTGCTTCGCTCTGAATACCAGCTGGTTTAAGGTGGGGGTGGGTATTGCCACCTGCACCGCTCCTAATACCAGCTGGATTAAGGCAGGGGGAGGGCACTGCCACCTGCTCCGCTCCTGTTCTGTGCCTGGGCTTCCCACCATGGCATTTTTCTGGAGCGATCTGGTGAGCTACCTGGGCTTTCCTCTGCAGTAGCACCCTCTTGTGGTGCACCAGGGTATAAAGTGAGTTGTCTGAAACACGCTTACTCAATTATATAGTAAGACTAGAAACAAAGCCCATTGTGGGGAAAAATACAACGGGCTCTAGAAAGGGGAGAGCGGGTAGGCAGGCATTCCCTCTTCCTCTGTCACTGATCCCAGCCAGCCAAGGAGTGGGATGGGCATTGCTACCTGCTCCACACCTGATTTCAGCAACATGAAGGGGTAGTGGGCTTTGCTACCTGCTGCATGTCTGATGCAGGCCGGGTAAAGGGGGGCAGGCATTGCTGCCTGCTCGAAGCCTGATCCCTTCTGGGTGAAGGGGGTGGGCACTGCCACTTGTTCCTTGCTGGGTGAAGGGAGGAGCGAGCACTACCTTCTCCTCCTCACCTGATCCCAACAGGTGAAGGTGAATGGTGGGCTTTGCTACGTGTTTCGCTCCTGATCCCAACTGGGTATATGGGGTGCAGGCATTGCCACCTTCTCTGCTGTTGTTTCTGGCAGGTTGAATGGGGGCAGAGATTTCTGCCTGCTTGGCTCCTGATTCCAACAGGGTGAAGATGTGGTGGGCATTGCTGCCTGCTCAGTGCTTTATTCCAGTAGGTTGAAGGATGCAGGTATTTTCACCTGCTCCACTTCTTGTCCTGGCTGGGTGAATGTAAGAAGGGAATTGCCTCCTGCTCTGTGCCTGATCCTGCCCAGGTGAAGGCACTGGGCGGACACTGGCACCTGCTCCACTCCTGATTGCAGCTGGGTGAAGGGGGTGGGAATTGCCATCTGCTCTTCTCCTGAGCCCACCTGGGTGAAAGAGAGTGAGCATTGCCACCTGATCCACTCCTAATACCAGCTGGGTTACAGTGGGGGGTGGGCATTGCCACTTGCTCTGCTCCAAATGGTAGTTGTGATAAGGAGGGGGTGAGCATTGCCACCTGCTTTGCTCCTAATACCAGTTGAGTTAAGGCAGGGGAGGTTTGTGCATTGCCACTTGCTCCACTCCTAATACCAGCTGGGTTAAGGCAAGGGCAGGCATTGTCACCTGCTCTGCTCCTGATCCCACCCCGTTGAATGGCACCTGCTCCATTCCTGATCACAGCTGGATGAAGGGGGTGGGCATTGCCACCTGCTCCACCCCTAATACCAGCTGGATTACAGAAGAGGGTGATCATTGCCACCTGCTCCTCTCCTAATACCAGCTGGGTTAAGGTGGGGGGGGCGGGAATTGCCACCTTCTCCACTCTAAATACCAGCTAACTGAAAGGGGGTCGGCATTGCTACCTGCTCCACTCCTAATACCAGCTGGGTTAAGGTGGGAGGCCAGTACTGCCACCTGCTCTGCTCCTGATCCCAGCTGTGTTAAGGCAGGGGTGAGCATTGTCACCTGCTCTGCTCCTGATCCCACCCAGGTGAAGGCATTGGGTGGGCACTGGCACCTGCTCCACTCCTGATCACAGCTGGATGAAGGGGGTGGGCATTGCCACCTTCTCCTCTCCTAATACCAGCTAGGTTAAGGTGGGGGCGGGAATTGCCACCTGCTGCACTCCTAATACCAGCTAGCTGAAGGGGGGTGGGCATTGCTACCTGCTCTACTCCTAATACCAGCTGCCTGAAAGTTGTGGGCATTGTCACCTGCTCTGCTTCTAATACCAGCCAGGTTAACGCAGAGAGAAGGCATTGCCACCTGCTCTGCTCCTGATCCCAGCTGGGTTAAGGTGGAGAGTGGGCATATTTACCTCCTCTGCTCCTGATCCCAGTTGCTTGAAGGGGTGGTGGGCTTTGCTACCTGCTCTACTCCTAACACCTTCCCCATCCGGTGCTCCTTCCGGTTTTCGTCCCCGTTCGACTTTTGTCCCCCCAAGTAGCAATCATTACATCCAGAAATTTGAAGCTATGGTTAAAAAAGAAATTGAAGAAGTGGAGCGAGATTTTCGCCCAAAAAAATCTAATCTCAGTTACTCGGAAAATCTTGCTTTGCGCTCCCTGATGTCGGATGAATCGATAATTATTAAGGAGGCAGATAAGGGGGGGTGCTATTGTTGTTATGAACAGAGGGGACTATATTGAGGAGGTTGAGAGACAGCTTAGCGACAGAGAAAGCTATTTAAATATCCCTACTGATCCTATAAAACGAATAGTTAATATTATTAAAAGTACCCTTGATGAGGCATTGACTCTGGACTGGATCTCTGAACCAACTTATAGAGCTTTAATTAACCCTGAACCTAGAACGCCCATTTTCTATGTCTTACCAAAGATTCACAAGCCAGGTTTTCCCCTCCAGGACGCCCAATAATATCTGGGTCGAACTCGGTTTTGGAACCATTGGCTGACAGTTTCTGTCAGCCAATGGTAAAACAACTACCATCATACATACAGGATACACGAGCCTTTATTAATGCAGTGGAAGGGATGAGTATCCCTCAGCAAGCCACCTTTGTTACCCTAGACGTAGCCTCATTATATACAAATATCCCCCATGAGGAGGCAATGGAGACTGTTCGTATAGTTTTAGAACAAAGAACCTCATCAAGTCCTCCTTCACATTTTTTATTAGCCCTTTTGGATATAGTTTTGACACAGAATTATTTTCGTTTTCAAGACAGGTATTTCTTACAGGTCCGCGGAGTGGCTATGGGCTGCTCCGCGGCACCAAGTGTGGCCAATTTATTTATGGAACGTTTGGAGGCTCTTTTCTTACAGAATCCAGCACAGAATCCTTACTTTAAAAATATTATATTCTACTGTCGTTTTATTGATGACCTTTTTTAATTTTGGATGAATATAATTTGGTGGAGGATTTATGTCTCTGGATGAATTCCCTGCATAACAATATTAAATTCACCTGGACAACTAATGAGAACGTAATTAATTATTTAGATGTATCAGTTGTCCGATCAAAAGGCAATACAGTACAGGTATGCCCATGTAAGAAACCTACTGATAAGAACGCGCTCTTGCACTTCCATTCCTTTCATCCCCATCACCTTCGCAATAATTTACCGTATGGTCAGTTTTTAAGGTTACATCAAAATTCCACAACAATAAAGGATTTCCAGGTATATGCTACACATTTGGAGGAACAGCTGATCGATAAAAGGTACCCGCCCCAAGTGATAGCCCAGTGTAAGGATAGAGCAATTAAAAGAGACAGGCAGGCATTCCTAAAGAACAGGGAAAAGAGACGGGAGAGCAGGTTTTGCTTTGCTTTAGATTACACCCCCTTAACGAAAAGCATTAGGAATATTATTTACAAATACTGGCCTCTAGTGGCGAACTTACTGGGCTGTCAGGGGAAGCCGTTAATTGCCTTTCGCCGTACCAAGAGCTTTAGAGATCAATTGATACACACAGATCTTGCTAAAAAGGCTCTAAATAGGGGATTACCGAAGGGACATTATAAATGTGGAAAGTGCAATACATGTGATTTGGTGATGTCACCACAGCAATTTAGAGGTTTAGGTTTGTTTTGGAGAGAGTTCTCTAATTGCAATAGCCAAAATGTGGTGTATCTGATAGTGTGTGTATGTGGTAAAATGTATGTAGGATGTACGGGACGCCCTATCAAAACAAGAATTCAAGAACATTGGTCGAGAATACGGAGGAACGTTGAGGAAGCACCTTTAGTAGCACACTTTAGGAGTATGGGACATAGAGACACTGATTTTGTGTATACTGTATTATATGTAAGTCATAGCAAAGAACCCATGACTTCCCAACGGGACCTTCTGCGGCAAGAGGCTTGGTGGACTTTTAAATTGCAATCAATGGAACCCAGAGGATTGAATAGTACATTTGACTTGTCTGCCTTTTTATGAGGATATGTCCAGAAGCACTAGCACTTTAAATGTTATAATTGATTTAGAGTAATTTGATAATTGCGTGTAATATATAACATCTGAGTAGTATTCAGTAGATTGCTGACGCCACGGAGCGGATTGCCACTTTGCACTTTAACAATTTGAGAAATGTATTGAGCTGCTACTTGTAAGTATTTGTAAGACTATTTTTAGCTATGCATATTGATAGGAATTTAAAATGTTTTTAGAGTGTATTTATGTGGCTTTTTTTCTTACAGTATTTATTGAAATACCATCCATCAAAATTGTTTGTGAGTATATAGCAATGTAGTTATATGTAATTTATTGTGCATTGTGTATGAATCTTTATAAACTGTTTTTGTATGTATTTCACAGAAGTAACTGCTTTGAGAAAGGGGATTCCGGAACGGGAACTTCCTGCTGGCAACCCGTCAGCAGTTACCTTCATTGTATTTAAGTCTTTCATAGCACAACAAGTAATTGTATATACTGAAGTTTTCTTGTGATGGATGATTATCCTCAGATGATGTGAAATTGTATTATGCATGTACTTGTATCAACTGGGCACAAATGGCTTTATGAAAGCTCTTGATTAAAATACTGTTGAATATTTATACAGCATAGTTAGTAGGGTGCGGTTTATACAGTTTGTATTGCTGGTTTGCTCCGCACCTCTCTCTTTTGTTAATTTCTGCTCCTAACACCAGCTGCATTGCCACCTGCTCTGCTTCTAATATCAGCCAGGTTAAGGTGCGGGGAGGGTATTGCCACCTGCTCTGCTCCTGTTCCCTGCCTGGGCTTTCCACCATGGCATGTTTTCTGGAGTGATCTGGTGAGCTACCTGGGCTTTCCTCTGCAGTAGTGCCCTCTTGTGGTGCACCAGGGTATAAAGTGAGTGTCTGAAACATGCTTACTCAATTATATAGTAAGATATGCCTCTTGTCCTGCTTGCCTTTGAACCTTCACTTATCACGGTTGTGCTCAAATAAATTTTAATCAGTTTTGCTTTGCAGTGGAATGATGAATTGAGAACAGGGTGCACAGTGAAAAAAATCATACAGTGGTATGATAGACTCTCCTTCATGATAGACTCTCCAAGGATCCACTAAGTTATAGCTTGGCTGCCTGAATAGGTTCTTAATCCCACTGTAGCCAATGAAAACAGAGTGGCATAGAGTCATGTACTTAAAATTAACTTGATGGTGTATTGGGTTGTGTAAACAAAAGGCTGTTAGGTGATTTTCCAAAGGTTTGAAGTAGCAAGTCCAGGCAACCAAATGTCATCAATTTGAATTTAAAATTCAAATTTACAGCTCAGTCCTAAGTGGGGAGGGATGGTGGATCAATGTGGCTATAATGTTTTTATTATATTTTTAACAGTATATCTTGTTGGAAGCCACCTTGAGCCCACTTGCCAGAAGGGCAGGGTATAAGCTGAATAAACAAACAAACAAACAAAGTGCTCATGTAGTCGACTAAGGGTTACGCCATCATACCCTGCACTTACACTGACATAACCCTTTTATGGCAGCGGCCAGCTGTAGCACTGCTCTGCCTCAGATCCCTGCCCACATCTGGCCACATTGAACAGGTATGGGAGTAAGTGTGGTGTAAGTCCTTGTGACGGTGCCCAGGGGGCCAGGCCAGGGGGCAGGGCATGAATTAGTCAGTTCCCTAAGCCATTTTGGCCCCAAGCACGCCCCCAACAGCAGTGGGCACTATGAAAAATGGCAGCGTAGCCCATAGGCTATGTAGCCAATAGGTGCCATAGGTGTACAGGAAAAGTCATCCCCCCTTTGTGCCTGGTCCCGCCCAGGTGGCCCGGCCGGGCACAGGATGCCAACTACCATGAGGACCGAGCCATTCATATTCCTGCAGTGGCCAAACCCCCCTCTGTGCAGCCAATCAGTTCCTCCAGGCACCCTACATAACTTCTGGCTGGGGCACCCATGAACCCTGATAAGTGGGGAGGCAGTGGGAGGCTCTGCCTGGCAGCCAACTGCCACCAGGACTTATAGCACAAGACAGGAGAGGGTGCTCACAATGGTGGGGGAAGAGTGCATATGGGGAACTTAGCAAAATCCAAAGCATGCCTTCCACTGTCACATGGGAGGAGAGCCAAGTCCACAATGACTGACTAACAACCACCACCCAAGTTGCCTTACAGGGTTCCTGTCACCTGTGTCCTGGCTCGAGGAGAGTGAAGGTCCACCCACAGATAAGAAGGAGCTGAGAAGCTGGCCGACCGGCTCACCCAGTCACACTTGCCCCCTCTCTTCAATCTCTGGCACCCCACCTCCATGGATGAGGCTTAAAAGGGAGGGGGCATGGCCCCTGACCATGAGCCTGGGGCATACACCTGCCAAGAATGCATACGCCACAGGAGCCATGATTGGCACAACTGTTATGGGGTGGATGGATTCCAATGGCCCATGACAGGTCTCTGATCAAACACCCTCAGTTGGTCACGGCTCTCAGGCAGGGGAGAGAGAGTGGCCACAGGTTGGGGTGGCTGGATGCTGGGTATCAGTGGTGGGTGCACAGCCCTTCTACTGTCTCCCTCACAGGATTAGAGCCACAAGCAGCCATGGGAGCAAACCATCCAGATGCAGATGAGGACTTTCTCACTGGAGGGGCATGCATCATCTGGTTGCTGGCAGCGTCTGTGACAATGAAGCTGCTGCTGCTCCCAGCCATAGACACCATCCCAGAATGTGGCAAGCTGGACAAGGCCAGGCCCGTTGCTATACATATGTCTGTTTCCCTTTTGGGCAGGTCACAGCCTACCAGGGAGATCAAGGAGCCTGACTGTTCCAGCCTCTGGTGATCCTCCTCAACTGCCATTCAAGTCCAGCCCAGGGAGTGGTCCCCAAGGCAGCCCACATATCAGCCTCACTCCTGTGGGGGCAGCACGATCTCATGGCTCCGACTGCTGCACAAGCTGGCTTTTCTCCCTTCCTGGCCAGAACATTGGCAAGATGCATGTCCAGACAGCCACTTCACTTTTCACAGTTCAATAAAACATGTACTGAACAACAACTCCCTCCCTGTCTGTTTGCTTGCCTGTGGATGACAGTAGTCCCCCACCACCACCTCCCCATAGGGCTGCCTTTTCACACAGGGCTGGGACAGATAGAGTGGCCCCAAAGACGCTCCAGGAGCCTCCGTGCCCTGGCATCACTGTGCTTCCAGAAGGAGCAGGTGTCCAGTGGCATCTTGGGACCCCATCCAGATTCCCCCCCCCAATTTAACTGCAAGCAGTGGGGTGGGAATTATAATGTGGCCTGTGTGTATCTGGCGGAGTGTGGGGGGATCAATAAGGACTCTCATTCTCTGTCAGATAAAGATACTGGTGTCTGATAAGTGAGGCATGCATGTGGGAGGGGGAGGTTGATGCCTGGAGAGAAAGGATGTAGAGCAACATCCTGGGATCTCTGGGGCTCCTCCCTCACAAGGACAGACCACCTTCCCTTTTGCTGTTTGTGGAGGCAGGGATGGACTTGGGGACTCTGGTGCAGGGGATGGACGATGGTGCCCAGAGCAGTTTCTCTGGTCCTGCAGGCCGTCATTCCACTCTGGGGGGGTGTCATCCCAGGACCAGCGCATGGCTCTTGAGGTCCACCCCATGTCCTTCTCACATCTTTGTGATGCTGTGATATCTTCAAATGGAGCTACCACAAGTCGGTGGGTGTTCGTCACTCTCATCACATCTAATAGGTCTTCCAGCCTCTCCCGTAGTTTCCAATGGGCATTCTTGTCACTCATTACAGAACCCATGCCTTGCCTGCCTCTAACAAGCTGTGTCTCTGGTACCTGGGAGCTGATCCAGAGTGCTGCAGGCTGCAGGTGTGCCCTCTGCTGGGTCCTGTTGCCTTTCTGGGCTCACTTTTCAGGGAGGTGGTGCATGTTCCTTAGAGCAGCAGCAGTGGTGGCAGGGGAGGGGAGTTTGCAAGTGAGTAGTGTTTCCACCACCAGCCTGCCCCTTGTCATGAACAGGAGTTGGACAAGCGGGTAGGTGAGCGCTCTGCACCATCTGTGTCCCTCCAAGCTGGCAATGGGAAATGTGGCCCGCAGACTGGCTATGCCATTCCCTGCCTATTATATAGTGGGTACAACAGTTCAAGTGATTTCCAATAACTTTTATTACCAGGAACATCACCACTTAAAGCACAAACATCAAAATAGCAGTTATAGAACACTCAACTCCCCATCAAAACACACCCACAATTAAACTCAACCAATAGCAAACACCCGATATCCAGAAACCCTATTCGCTAGTTCATTAGTATGTATGGGAATCCTGATTGGCTGGCTCAACAACCAGGCCAATAGGAATGCAGCTGTACGGAACCTTGCTATTAAAGCCTTTTGTTTGAAGCTCCCTGTACACTACCCTGCCACTGATGGAGCTGTCAACTGCAGCTGTCCAGCAATTGATGAATTCTGGCGGCATTTCCTGGGCAACAACGGAGCATTCTCTTCTGGCTGTGCCTTGCCAGGCTCAGCCAGGTGGCCCAACTTTCCCACGAAAGTCCTTAGGGAGTGGATAAGTGGTGCTGCAGTTACACTGACACGTGGACACCAGCACCAAACAAGGCCTGAACCTATCGCTGTTCATCATGTTTTTCACTGTAGCAAAATGGTTCAGAAAGATGCTTCATTAAAGGGATAAGGTGTAGACTATACTACTGTTTACTGTCTGTTGCTGTGAGTATGTTTCCTACTAGGTAATTTCTGCATCATTTAACATATTATATTTAAATTGCTTTTTCTTTGTTTTAGTATTGTTTAGGGCTGTATTAGATTTCTGCTTGCTTATGCTTTGTATATTTTTAGTTTTAGTTCTGTATCAGATTCTTGTTTTCAAAATTTCTGCTATCCAATACCCTATTTCATTTTTATTTAATATCCTGGCCACAAATTATATTGACTTGTAGTGCCTTGAATCTCAATGAGAAAGGGAGACTATAAATAATATAAATAGAAAGAAAGAATAAATACTATTAGAGAATATCAGAGAAATCACTAATTATTATTTCTTCAAAGTGGTAAAGGTGTTATCCAAATGGTTACTCAGTCATGTCTATCCTCTAGCACTGTAGGAACATATTAAAAGTACAAAAATGGTACACAAAAGGTATCAGTGGCATGAAAAATAAGCCAGCAGGGAAAAGGCTCAAAAGGAACAAGAGGCCAACTCCCCCCCTCCCCCGCAAGCACCTGATATTTATACTATGAGCACCTATAGAAGATTTAATTGAAGCTAGTTAACATGGACACTTATTATATGTCCTCATTCAGATTGAGCAGTATGGAGTAATTTAAGCTTGACTGGAAGTTGGAGTCTTTGAGCATGCATCAGGTAAACAAGGGATGAGAGATTGACTAGGCACTGGAATCAAGAGGAGACAAAAGCCCCAATACCTGGTGGTTAGGATCTGCAGATTCCCTTAATGGATACCATTGATTGGTTAGTGACAGGACTCTGTTAACTTATGGTTGGATAGGATATCCTGAGCTCATTCTAAGGCAAGAAAGTCTATAACTTGGTAGCACTTCACTGTTTCTTTGTAGCTTTGATGTACAGAATAGGTCAAAGCAATACAGCATACATTTGAACAAGTTGCAAGAAACTGATTTTTATCAGACTTGGACATCTAGCAATCTATTTGAGGATTTGCAGGAGCCCATTGTATACTGACATGACTTAAAAGTGATTCGACTAATTATTCCAAACAGCAACTCATCACGCTGGTAGGTGTTGGGGGAGTGAGATTAGTGAGCGGATTTGGTCTCAAGCCTCAGTTTCTTTTCCAAGCATGGTAGGGGAGGGGAGCCGTGCTTCAGGATCACTGAATTCTTCCACAGTCCCACAATTCCCATGGGGAGGAGGTACCATCATAACCCCAAACCCATGTTCAGGCCTGCCTTCAAGATAACAGATTTCCTGTTGTAAAATGTTGTAATATTTAATGCAAGGTCTTAGCATTGTATTAATAAGGATGTTGTGTTATCAGATAGTGAATGGCAAAAACGGTGGCAAACCCACTACAAGTTGTACCTCAGTTGGTTTCCTGAAAGTTATGCTCTTTGACTAAGAAATGTGATATTTTAGGTCTCCCCATAAATAACATTCTTTTATGTTGTCTTAGGACTGTTTGAGGTGGGACATAATTCTTTTGAAGAAGACTTCACTTATAATTCAGTGTGCATGAAAATGCTATCTTGATAGTAATTTTTTGATGTTACTCTCAGAGAATGTGATGGAAAAGAATCACAGCATGTCCATGCCCTCCTATCATAACCACCACTGTGCCTTTTATAGATGTATTCTGTTTTTTCCTTGCTTCCCTTTCTCTTAACTCTGTACTCAGTTTCCAAGAAAAAGCCTATTAAATGTACTTTAAAGGGGGGGGGAGTCAATAGGAACTTACCATTACTCTGAAATTAAATAACTGATACACAAATGTTTTCTCATAGCATTTAATTGAGTCCTAATTAAATAGAATGTTGTCATGTCTTTCTTAATATAGCAATTTCCTCATAATATAAGTGAATGTGAGGCCACAGAGTGAAAAGAAATGAGAACTTTAAAACAAATCCCCAGAGATCTATCACCTGTTTATGAGCAAACAGTATATACAGTACTGTTAATTCAGAAACCTATGTTCAAATTGGATCCTTGATTAAGTGTCCAATTATACCTGCCATTACCCCCACTCCCACCCTCACCCCAAAGCGCGTTTTGAATATTTTTCCATATTCATTTCAGCTCTAAGATAATTGTGGCTAATTGTGTATCATACAAATGCAACCTAAGACTCCTTGTTCTCTCAAACTAAACTGCTGCTCCTTTTTTCTTCTGTCTAATATTGATGAGCACGGTATTTTTGATATTTGGGTTTGTGTGTATACTCTTGGTTTCTGAGGAAAAAACTGTGCGGTTACTATTCCACACAGCAGTTTTGCTTGCTAGGAGTAAAAAAGAATATTTTCTTTTTTCATTTTATGTTATTTCAAAGGATCCCCTAAATCATCTTTAAAAACAAGCTGATGCTGAAGGAGGCCCTGAATAAATAGTTCTCCTGTGTTCATGCACAATCTAAGATGCTCTGATCACCTGCATAAATGAACACATTGACCTGCATATCAGCAACAAACCTTCCTCTAGTTTTATTGATTTAGATTTACAGTTCACTTTGTTTCCAGGTTCTGAAATTCCATATTATTGTTGTTGTAAATTTAATCTGTTCTAGTGCTGATATTTGCTTATAAAATCTGAGGACTGATACTACATTGGTATTGGTCACTTTTCTGGGTACTAGATCTAAATCTCACTTTTCTAGGTATGAGATCAGATACAGCTCTCCCACATAGCTGTCTGTATTCCTTTAGACTTATGCTGCCCATTAGATATGCAAATTTATTTTTTTATTTTGCCCAAGGCATATCAGAATGGCACATGAAAAGTGGTTGAAGTGAGGTATCCTCCTCCTCCTGTTTGATTTGCAATATCCTTTCATAGTCTCACTGTAATTTGTTTTCTTATTGTCAGCATTACTCCTTGTACTGATGGAGTATGGGATACAACCCAATTTTTAAAAAAGTACTATACATCGTTAGAGATGACATTAGTAGAACATCTTTGGCATACATTTCATGTTAGCTTCAACTAAATTCTTGAGGTAGACTTTCTTCTTGAAATTTAGAGTTTCTTTAAGGTTATGATAGAGAAAAGTAATTTTATGCACGGTATTTTATAAAACCACCTCTCACAGCATGTGTGCCCATCAAAATTAAACTAAGCTACATTAAAAATGGATATGGGTATGGGATACATTTTTTTCAAGCCTGGCTTCAATAAATGCATCACATATCTGCCACATTACCTGCTAAGCCATAGATGTTCCATACAGCTTTGCACAAACATGTAATTTTGGTAAGCAGCAGATCCATTTGTAAAAGTGTCAAGGTTATCACCAGGTGTTTTTGCAGATTTAAATCCCTCTTGAAATTTTGTAGTCTCTTCCTCCTTCTTGCTCCCTGCAGACCCTGCCCCTACCCTCTCATCACCATGAGGGTGGGGTAGAGGAATGGCCTTCTAAAGGATTGCATGTACCTGGTGCTGGGAGAGTACATCTAGGCCATTTCCACACACGTTGAATAATGCACTTTCAATGCACTTTCGTAATCCTTTAGAAGTGGATTTTTTGTTCCACACATGGAAAATCAGTTTCAAATGTTCACTAAAGAGTATTGAAAGTGGATTATCCAACGTGTGTGGAAGCAGCCATAGTGAAAACTAGAACTTTTTTTTTCTGTGAAGAAATACCATGCTTATGGAGATATCACTTAAATATAAATAACAAAGAAGGATGAATGCACGGAACTCTATTCAAGTTATACATATGATACAATATGAAAATGAGCTGTTCAGAAAATCAGGGCCAGGAAATATACAGCAAATCCCTGCAGAGACCACTATTATATATGCAAAATGAATTAGAGCAGAGACATTCAGAGCTATCTGAATATTCACTGAAACGTGGAACTCTCTGGACATGCAATTTCAGCTGGAAATTATGAGGGCATTTGTAACCTACAATGGCTCAAAAAGTAAGCTTCAGAGTTCAAGGTTCGTGTAATAAAAGAAACTGAAAATCATCAGACAGTTATAGTGTACATTATGTGCCATTGTCTGAATGTCTGAGGAAGAACCATAAATAATAATTACTCAGAATGAAATGAAGCACTTCATCTTCTGCCATTTGAAAGAAGTATAACAAGCAATATGGTGACAAATCTATGGAAACACTTGTCAAGAGTTCCTATGTACTCCTTCATTAGTTCTTATTAAATTTGCATTGTAGGATCCCAATATATTATGGCTGTTTTCTGGAACATTCATGTGTCTGTTAACAAACCTGTTTATGCTAAATTAATGAATCCTCTATAGACAATTGAATTTGAGGTTTTAATATAATATCAAAAGATGTCTGTCGCTTTCTCTCTGCCTTTCTCCTTTTCTTTTAACTCCCAGAATTCCACTGAAATCAAGTTAAATGAAATAATATTGGGTGGTACTCTTGGGAATATCCCTTCTAAGAGGATAAAAGGATTTGTGGCCGAAGCTTAGGCAATGTTTTGCACAGAAACAAATGAACTACAACATATGATACCCTACTTTGCCACTTCAAAAAGTGATGAATAAAAAAAAGAGAAGACAAGATTTTGCCCTTAACTTGACAAGAGGCTCATATAACATTAATCCATAAAGAAGGGAATGACCCAATGTTGACCCAATCATATAGACCCATTTCTTTATTGAACGTGGATTACAAATTGTTTACTTCAATACTGGCAGAAAGGTTAAGAAAATGTATGACAAAAATAATACATCCGGATCAGACAGGTTTTGTACCAAAGAGATATATGAAAGAAAATGTTTTATTTGTAATCGATACAATGGAATGGGTGGGTTGAAAGGCCACAATATGGCATTTATATTTCTAGATGCTGAAAAAGCATTTGATAATCTTTCCTGGATTTTTTTTACAAAAAATATTAGAAAACTTCAATTGTGGCCCTAGATTTGAGAAATGGATACAAGGAATTTACACAAGACAAAATGCTAAAACTTTAATTAATCAAATATCAACAGATGGATTCCAAATTGAAAAGGGGACTAGACAAGACTGTCCACTATCACTGCAATTATTTATTTTAGCAATGGAAATTTTTGCTTCAAATATAAGACAAGATTCTAAAATTAAAGGTTTAAAAGTGGACGAGGAAGAATTCAAACTGAAATGCTATGTGAATGATGTTGTTTTGATGATCTTGAACCCATATGAGACATTACAACATGTTATAGAACATCTTGTAAGATTTGGAACCTTTTTGGGATTTAAAATTAACAGAAAAAAAACCCCAAACAATCTCTAAATTTTTAACAGAGCAAGAAGAGGAAGGAATTGAGGAAATGTCAGGATTAGAGATGGGCACGAACAGCAATACGAACTAAAAAAACCCACGAACAGCCCAATCAGCTATTCACATACAAGCTGTTTGAGAGTCCCCATTCTAAACAAACAGGTGGTCGTTGCAAGCCTCATTCTTTGCTGTTTGTCAAGCCAGACAATCTGGCACCTGCAATCAATTCCCTTGGCAACTGGAGGCAGGGGCTGCCTGAACGCTGTCTGAACTTCTGCTGTTGCCCTGGAAACTCCAATCTAAGCCCAATTTAGCTTGATAGGCAGGTCTTCCTTTCAAGTGTGGAGTTCCAAATTTGTTACAAGGAAGCAAAGAGCAGGGGGAAGGGGGGCTCCCAGCTCTGGTTTTGCAGACAGTGAGGGAGAGACAGTTGCTGTTGGCATTTTGAGAGAGAGACAGGGAGAGTGCATTGGAGCTTGAATTTTCTTTGTGTGTGGTGGGATAGGGATCTACCTCTTCAAGTTCCAGGGCTGCTGTCAGGCTGTGGGCCAAGCTATTATTTATTATTGGTACCTTTCCTGCCGCCTGCTCAGGTAAGGTTTCTGGGAGTGATACGGTAGTGATCTTGACGGTTGGAGGAGAGCCTGCTGGCCCTCATGAACAACGAACATGTTAGTGAACAGGTCATATTTGTCAATGTTCGTTGTTCATTGTTCGTTGTTCATGGATGGCAACGAACAATGAACATCATGTTCTGTGTCTTTTTTCTGTTCGTGCCCATGTCTAGTCAGGACGTGAAATAACAACAAATCCAGTGACCACTTTCAGAGGGGGAAAACTTCCACATAGAGATCTGCTTCAGAGGGAATCCAGATGGATTTTTGAATTACAAACGTTAAGCCCAAAAGGTTATACATTGTGAAGATATATTTACTGATTATATATTTTGGGTCCAGGATAATTATTTGCCCTTGAGAAAGCACAGATAGTGTGAAGCAGATGTGGCCAAACAGTCTGTAGGGCACGTTTGTGAGGCAGAGCTATACCTGAAGAAATATCTACAGCTTGAGGATTGAATCACATATATACCCAGTGTATTACCTTCAGTGCACTCTACCTCATTGATTCCATGGCAGTTTTGCATTTCATTGAACCATCAGAAAAAATTGGACTTGTTTTTTTTTCTCTTTGAAGAATGAACTATTTCCTTGACTGAACACCCATTTACTTGTTTCCTCTACTTGTTTGTATCAGCTCGATGTACATATTCATGTGTGTGTGTGTATATATATATTGAATACTGTTGAATTCAGTATTTATTGAATACTGTTGATTGATTGTAAATGTTTACTGAATGCACTTGACTTATATGCACTTTGAATAATATTGAAATATTTTCTGACTGTGTGGTGATAGAACCTTTACTGGGAGCTCAGTGTTGTTCCAATTGGTATTACTCCTGAGGACTTCTGGTTTGGATTCATGGTGGTCTGAAGCAGCCTAAGACTTGGGCTGTCCAAGACACTGTTTTTCTTGGAAAGCAAGGCGCTCCAATGCCCATTTCCACCCCAACTTCAGGGAGAAGTTGGGCTCAAACGCTACGCACCCCCGAGAGTGTGTGATCTCGGTGAGGGAGGGGGTTCTGAATCAAGGACTCCCACCACCACCTTGAGGTCCCCTCAGAGAAGGGCGAGCTTCTATCTCTGCAGTGCCTCAGGAGTCATTAAACTGGCATAAGATCATCAGAACCAAGCTTCAGTAACAGCTTTTACCAGAGAATAAGCAAAGGAAACAACACAGACAACCCACAGAATCGGCAAAGGTAAAGATCATTATCGGATTTTTAAAAACGGAACGGCAGTAAAAAGACCAAGGGAAAACAAAGTAATGAACAGAATATAAAAGAAGAGACATTTAGTAATAGAAGCAGAGTAAAATTGAAGACGCTGGGGAAGTAAATAAGGACTAAAAATTTGAAAAGAAATATTGTTTATACTTACTGCGGTTAGAACTGAGATAACCAGCGTGAGAAAACGGAGGGGGAACTGGAGAGACATCGTGAGACGGGAAGTTAACAGCAGAGCAGACAACTGGATTCCTAGCAAGGACAGCAAAGCAAAAGGGAAGAGGATTGACGGAAAAAGGAAGCAAAATAAGTATACCACTGGGAGGCAATGAAGGTAACAAGAACAGGAAGTGTGCCATCTTAAGTAAGGTACAAAGTTAAACCAGAAATCATAGAGACGTTGCGATGCCACCATAGAGAAAAAAGCCCAACATTTTGGATTTTAAAAAGGCTTCCCCCCCCTTTTCTTTAAGAAATTTTAATAAAAGGCAAGGTTTAAACGATTCAACACGGATTTGAGGAAAAGAGCAGACACGTGGGGAGGCTCGAAACCGAGCCCATGATAGCCGGGAAAAAAGGAGCAGAAAAGGAATGGCAAATTTCGGTGGATGCTGCAATTGAAGGACTGGAAAAAAAAGTGGCAGAGAATCACAAACAGTTGTTACAGAAGATGCAAGAAATGTTGGCAAAGGATTTTAAAGAGATGAGAGATGTTATTCAAGCTGATGTGGCTGCACTGGCAAAAAAAGATAGAGGGAGTAAAGGAAGATTTGCAAGTGACAACTAAAAAAGTGGAGCAGGTGGAACAAAAGACAAATGACATAAAAGCAGATATGAAACATGAAAATCAAGTGATTCAGACAAGAGTGGCAATGATGGAGTGTAAGGCGACGGAAAAGCAGTTAAGATTTCGTGGCATTCAGGAATCTGAGTCTCAAACCACACAAGAACAGATGACAGAGATATTGGCAGAATTTTTAGGGAAAGAGAAGGATGAAATAACAGCAAATATGGATTTGGCGTACAGAATCAATTCGGCTTTTGCACAACAGAGAAAGCTACCAAGAGATATTATTGTGCAATTAGTGACAAAGAGAATGCAGGAAGAGATACTTAAGAGGCATTTTGAAAGACCTTTAATAAAGGAGGGGAGTAGAATTAAGATTATGAAAGAAATCCCAAAATGGATTCTCCAAGAGCGGAAAAAATATAGGGAACTGACCCAGAAACTAAGAGACAAAGACATCAGATATAGATGGGAAATTCCAGAAGGTCTAAGCTTTTACTACAAAGCCTTGAGAATTATCATCAAAACAAAGGAGCAAATGGAAAAAAAATTACAGGAAAATGCAAAGGACTTTCCTGGACTATTAAAAATATAAAATATGGAGTACAAATTAATATCGTGGAATGTGAATGGACTAAACTCACCTCAAAAGAGAAAGACAATTTTTCATTGGCTAAAGAAGCAAAATTGTAATATAGTATGTCAACAAGAGACACATATTAAAGATGTGTTTAAAGAGACACACATTAAAGATTTTATAAAGATATAAAATATTTAAAAAACAAACAATTGGGGAAAGCATATATACCAGCATCTAAACAAAAGAAGAAAGGAGTAGTGATTTATGTAAAGGAGGCTGTAGAATCAAAATTAATTTTTCAGGATCAAGATGGAAGATATGTGGCCGTGGAAATAAATATAAATGCGACAAAAATATTGGTAATAGCTCTCTATGCGCCAAATGGAGCAAAACACCAATTTTTTAAAGACTTATTGAATAAATTAGATCAGGATATATTTGATCAGATGATATTGGTTGGAGATTTCAATGGTGTGGTGGACTTGCAATTAGACAAGAAATCAAAAACAACCATTAAAAAATCAGGGAAGCTACCAAAACCTTTTTTTGAATTAGTTCAACAAGAACATTTGGAAGACATATGGAGAAAAGAAAATCCAAAAAGTACTGAATTTACATACTACTCCGCAAGGCACTTATCATTTTCACGTATTGATATGATTTGGGCAACAAAAGATTTGACTCTATTGACAAAAAAAGTGGAAATCTTACCAAAGGTGAGCGCAGACCACAATCCAATGTTATGGAAATGGACAATGGGTCGAAGAAAATTTAGATGGAGAATAAATGAGGATTTATTACAAAATCAGGAAAATTTGAAGTATTTGAAAGAAGAAACTAAGCAATTTTTTGTAACAAATAACAATGAAGTCTCAACACAGATGGTATGGGATACCTATAAGGCTGTAATGAGAGGAAATTTAACCTTACTTAACAGTAAGGATAAGAAAAGAAAGTAGGAGAAATGGCAAGAAATTCAAGAAAAAATATATAAAAAAGAATAACAATTGAAGAAAAGACCAGGAAAAAAGTCGATCATACAAGAAATTAAAATATTGCTGGATCAAATAACAGCCATTAGTAATAAAGAGCTAGAATGGCAGTTAAAGACATTAAAGCAGAAGTCATTTGAAGGAGCAAATAAACCAGGAAAGTATTTAGCCTGGCAACTGAAAAAAGGAAGGAAATGAAAATTATTAATACAATAATGGAGGAAGGTAAAGAATTGAAAGATCATCAACTAATTAAGTGTGCATTCTTTAAATACTATGCGAAATTATTTCAAAAGAAATCTGTGAATGTACAAGAGATAGATGGGTATTTAAGGAATGCCCACTTACCAAAGGTACCAGAAGAGATGAAACAGAGACTGAATGCTCCAATAACAGAAGAAGAAGTCATACAGGCAATTGAAGCGGCTAAGACTGGGAAAGCACCAGGACCTGATGGGATCACAGCTAAATTTTATAAAGTAATGAAGGAGGATCTAGTACCGATTTTAAAAAATGTAATGAAAGATATGCTTCAAGGAAAGGGTCTCCCAGATACATGGAATGAAGCTAGTATTGCACTGATCCCAAAAGCCAAGATTTGACAGAGTTGAAAAATTATAGACCCATATCACTTATAAACAATGACTACAAAATAATGGCAAGAATACTGGCAGATAGGCTCAAAATATGGTTAATGGATTTTATAGATGAAGATCAGGCCGGATTTTTACCAAATAGGCAGTTAAAAGACAATTTGAGAGTAGTGATAAATGCTATTGAATATTACGATAAGCGACCTGATAAGGAAGTTGGCCTTTTCTTTGCGGATGCAGAGAAGGCCTTTGACAATTTGAACTGGGATTTTATGTTCGCAACTATGGAGAAGATGGATCTTCTTAATAAAATCGTGGCAAGAAATCAGCGAGGAAGGTAAGAAAATGCAATGGCTTATATATCTTCAGGCTTTCCTTCAGTTGTTAACTGAATCTGAATGTCTCCACAGGCACTTTCTAACTATACCTGACCAGAGAACTCTTCATTCTCCACAGCTATGTCTCAGATTGACTGGGTAGGGAAAATCTCCTCTCCTCTCCTTAGAAGATCTATCCCCTTTCTTTGGTCCATTTGAGAGCCTACTTCTCAAACCTCCCTGTCAATGTTCCCCAATTCTCCTGCCGGTGTTAAACCCACTCTCCATTAAGATTCCATTAGGTCTTTCAACTCTTCACACTCATCTCTCAGCTGAGGGCTGAAAAAAAGACTCTTTCCAGCTCTTGCTACCCAATCAAATCCCTTAGAGTAGCCTGTCCCTCAAAGCTCTCTGATTCTTTGAGGGATTAACCCTTAACAGTCCTGCATCTCTGTGTGTACAGTCCTTCCAGACTTTTTAAAAATGTGCAAGCATATGGCACCCTACTTTAGAACATTCTGGGTGAAACGCCTGCTTCCAAATTCTGAGTTCACTGCCTCAGCATGTTATGCTTTCCTTAAATGGCCCTTCTTCAGGCATACTGGCCTATTTGGTTATATGCTGCCATTTTCTGGCTCATGCCAGAATAAAATTTTGTTTATTTTTTCTTTCCATTCCCAAAAAGTTGTCTGAGGGAAGAGGAAGAGCAAAGAGCAGGGAGATTGACGCAATAAATATGTGTATGATAGACATGCTTTCCAATCAACACAACAACAAAAAATAAAATAAAATATTACTTTATTTAAAAGTTCCTGGCCACAATGAAAATAACAGAGCACATGAAAAGGAAAACTTTTAATGTGCTCATTTAAAGATGACAAATAAGGAGAAAGGGGGGGGGGGGAAATCATCCCAAGAAAAGCTATTAATGTGGATCCAGAGGAAAGGGACAGTATCCATATGACATTTATGAAAGTAATAAGATTAGTGCAGGGTAGTGCTGAATGCTGAAATGGCACTAAGCTTTTTATCATAAAACATAAGTTTGTTTCTAAAGAATCTTGGGTTTCATATGCCGGCTTTGTCAGAAAAAGAGACGTGTAGTTCTGTTCACCTTATCAGGACATTCCAAAATGATGTTAGTATATATGGCACTTTATCATCTTAACCCACCCATAAACTATTCTTATTAGTTATGAAAAAAGATGATGCAACCCAACCAGTGCTACAAGGCTATTTTCATGCATCTGTATATATTTACTCATTTAAACACAGAACATCTACCTTTTGGATATTAACATGCTGTCAAACATCTCAGTGTTCACCATACATTTTGGAGAAACATGAAATGGTTGATGCCTTCTGGGGTTCAGTTCACAACTCCTGTGACAGCTTTCAGAGATAGCATCCTATTCTAAAGGGGATACAAATTCAAATATGCAACATCATGCTAGTGGTTCTTCTGATTACAAAAATAGATAACAAAGATAGGAATGGTATGCAACTATCATCCCAGAATGATTTTTTTTGCAAGTGAAACTGCAATTGTGGAACAAACACAGATTGACTATATACCTTTTTGTGTCCATGTATCTCAGCAGAAACACCTATCTGAGTGTCACCTTATATTAAGAAAACAATGCACATGTTGTTTAGATAAGTTCTGCTCTACCTATGAAGTAAATGTGTCTGAGCAAGCAAAGCAGAACTATGAACTAAATTGACTTTATTTATTCTTCTTGGTCAGTAGAAGTAGCTATGGGGAAAATATTGAACCAGAGAATCAAGAAAACTGTTCCAAAATAGTGGGAAACAATGGCAGGACTGGAATTATCCAAATGCTAGGATTCTCTGGTTTGATGTTGATTCTGTTGGGCTTGTTGGTTCTGTTTGCATTCAGAGACTTTGGGCCAGTGGTTGCTCTTGTGAGTTTGGCTTCTTTACTCTGGAGAAAGCATTGAATTTTCCCTGATAGGAAATAACGGGGACAAGTAGAATTGCTGGGGACATCTTGTTCAGGGGTTCATAGAATTGGACCTCCTAATTCAACCCACTTGAAACAGGGACCAACACAGGTAGAATCTTGAGTTGAGTGGACTCTGCTGATGCTGTAAGTAACCCCCTCTTCCAAGTGAATGTTATACAGGTGTGATCTCATAAGGTTCAGGACTAAGCTATTTAGCACTATTTAGCACTATGCTAAAGTGCATTGCATAAAATTTTCATAAATTCCAACAGAGCCAAAATTTAAATAAAGAAAAAAAACCCATACAATAACAGGATATTAATCAACCAAGTTAACTACAAACCTCATCAGAGTTCACTACTAGTTAATGCAAAACGTGTTGTTAGTTTCCTACATAATGCCCAAAATTTATGATTCAATGTCTTGTTTCAAGGAGATCAGCATTATAATACTCTGGACTGAAACCTTGGTATGTCAAAATCCCAGAGATAAGGTCTTTAAGGCTGTTAAAATATAGCAGAAAAAATGGTTTGTTCCCTGCCACTTTATTAACCTGCTGTAACTCTTGGGCCTTTTATTGAGTTGAGGAAATGGTAAACAATGGGGAATCCAGCTATTGACCCCTTTATAAACAATTCCTGCCTGGACTTCCTCAGTTTTGCCAGAACTTTCATAAATTCTTAGACATGCCATTTATTTTATGCTTAATTTGTTGCAGAATAAGTTAATATAAAACAGATTGCTTTTTAGTCTGTAACTTATTTGCACAATTTTGCATGCTTTAAACCAGTTTTTCTTGTAAATGATATAAAATTGTTATAAAATTGTTATAAAATTGTTGTTGCCCATCATCGCTAGATGATCTCCATCACCTCTGTAGAGGTTGGCAACTTTGGCCTTTAAGCAGGGGTGCAGCAAATAAATGCCCAGACCCTCCCCTAAAGCTTTCTGTAGGGCTCTGTTGGCTGTACGCCTAGCCCTCTCAAGGCCTAGTGGGACCCAACCTTCTTGACACACATGATGCGGAAGTGTTGAGGACCAAGGTTATTACCACCCAGGTGAATGACCAGAACATGAGGTAGAGAACCACACCTCCCCTTGAGCTATCAGGCCACTACTTGCCTGGGCGCTGCAAGCCTACATGAGCCTGTAAGGCAAGGGCCATGCCCAGAGAGCCACCATCATTACCACGTGGTGAATGACCAATGTGAGGCAGAGGTCCGCACTTCCCATCAAGCCACTACTTGCCTGGGCGCAGCAAGCCTACGTGAGCCTGTAAGGCAAGGGCCATGCCCAGAGAGCCACCATCATTACCACGTGGTGAATGACCAATGTGAGGCAGAGGTCCGCACCTCCCATCAAGCCACTACTTGCCTGGGCGCTGCAAACCTGTGTGAGCCTGTAAGGAAAGGGCCATGCTCTGTGAGCCAATGTCATTACCACACGGTGAATGACCAACATAAGGTGGAGGTCTGCACCTCCCCTCAAATAATCAGGCCACTACTTGCCTGGGCGGTGCAAGTCCGCATGAGCCTGTAAGGAAAGGACATGCCTGGTAAGCAAAGGTCATTACCACGCAGTGAATGACCAACGTGAGGCGGAGGTCTGCACCTCTCCTCAAACAATCAGGCCACTACTTGCCTGGGCAGTGCAAGCCTGTGTGAGCCTGTAAGGAAAGGGGCATGTCCTGCAAGCAAAGGTCATTACCACACGGTGAATAACCAATGTGAGGTGGAGGACTGCACTTCCCCTTGAGTCTTCAGGCCACTACTTGCCTGGGTGGTGCAAGCCTGTGTGAGCCTGTAGCAAAAGGGCTATGCTCTGACTAGCCACGGTCATTACCTCCCATGTAAATGTCCAGGAGATGAGGCACAGAACTACATCTCTCCTCCATGTACCTGCCAAGGTGACTCCTGGGCATTGCTCCCGACCACCCTGGGGCCCAATAGCCTCCTAAACCTCACTGCCTTTGGCTCATTTGTAAATGTGTCACCTATAAGATTTGTGTCATAAGCCATAAAGCCTCCTCATGACCCATCCTTAAGGGATTAGGCCATAACAAGGAGGAACAGCCAAAAGAAATGGTGTCACTTCAAAGCTGGGAGGAATGCTAAAATAAAGCTGCCATGCCTCCCCTCCACATAAACAGGTGTATAGCACAATCAAAATCCTGTTGAGTGCTAGGTAAAATGGCAAACTAGATTGGCCTGTATACCTCTGCTTTCCAATCTGAGGGGGGGGGATTCTGAGGAATCTGGGCCAGGGATCAGCTGGCCTCAAGGGCAAGCTAACTAGGGCATTGGAGAAGGCACACCAACTAGCAACAGGCCTCCATCTATAAAGTGACTCTGTTAAAGGAGTTGAGAAACCCCCATACTTGGAGGTCCTCCCACATGCCTGCAGTAATCCTAAAACTGAGCTATGGAAACTGTGGAATAATCATGGCCTTGTTACAGCCGTGGGTGAGTGTTGCATGCCTCGTCAACAAAAGAGCTGAAGCAGTCAAAGTCACACCTGAGATAGAACACCCGGTTGGCAGAGCCCTGACCATGTAGAGGCCTTGAATGACAACCCAACAGCAAAGAGTCCGCAGGCAGGACCCAGAGGAGGGAAAATACCACCTCAGTGTCGCCCTTCTGTGCCAACAGCACACCACTGACAATCTGATGGCTCAGTTGAAGTGTGTGTGCACAAAGGCATCATTTACTACGCTTCTATGGGTGGGAAGGGTGATGAATGGAATAGACTACAGAAGGCTGTCTGGTACCTAACCAAAAAGTGGGGAAGACTAGCCAGAAAGGAGGGAGCTTCCCATCCATAGGATCATTCTTCTACAAAACAAGGCATTGTCACACTTGGGAAGATGCTCCATGCTGTTGAAGTACCTTCAGTTGTATAGGGCAAGGTCCCCATACCAGACTACTGCTGGGCTTCCCACAGACACACCAACACCTGGCACCCACACTTAGCCACGTAGGGCAGGATATGGTGGAGTGAAGCCATCCCTGAGGGACTTGGATAGGCATGACATAGCCAGTCAGTGCTTCAATGAAGGGTGTGTGTGTATGCGTGTGCATGCGCGCACACTGATAGGAACTTGAGTGGACGTCACCCAAGCTACCCCACCATTTAGGCCCATTCATATTACCAGTGGGCACTAACCTTGGAATGTGCTAGCCTGGTCACGTTGAGCGGAAAGAGCCACGTGGAGAGGAGGCAGGGACTGACCCACAAGGCGTCAATGGCCAAGCATACCCCAGCCAGGGCCAAATGGACCTACCATCACTGACCACCAGATACCTGCCATAGATACCACCTCACACCCATGCACTCTATAATCTGGAATCTGCTTCCCTCACCACCAGCATGGCAGATGATCCCATTACCTCCTTATCAGATGGATGCACTGCCACTGCTATCGGCCCAGGCTCCAACAACCAGCCTCCTTCAGTCATACCTATGTCAGTTTCTCCTGTTTGCCAGACTTGTTGCTGCCATGGGTGCTGAACAATCCTCCCAGGCCAGAGGGACTCAACTTTGTTAATCGGTTCCACTGTCATGCAACAGGACAGGATTAAGGCAGACTAACCCAGATCAGCTACCGTCTGTCAGTTGCACTAATCTGTCAGAAAGGTCAGGGAACATTTTAGACACTGTGCCTCACGCAACAACTTTGCAGTTTTCTGTACACACACCCCAGAAGATTCCCCACCTAGCCTCCTCTTCTGGGCCCGGGCCTTTCCTGGCATCTAGGTGTGCCACTAGGTCCCTGATGACACTCGTACTCAGAAGATGAAGAAACTTGCCTCAGGGGTCTTTCTTTGGAGTAGCTTTGGATGGCTTTCTTTGGTGGCGTTCCACCATGCTCTTACAGCAACTCACAAAGCCTGACACCTAGTAACTATGATGATTGTCTTCCAACACAATTTGTTCTATTTCTTGTAATTTAAATGTTATTCATGAAATTCCACATACTGCCAATCACATGGTTAACTTCTTCCCACCCCTTCTGTGCCTCTTTTTCTTTGCACAAAAACCCAGTACTTGCTAAAACAGATGCAATAACACAATATGCTATCAGGTGGCATGAGTGTGAAAGCCTAATAACAGTGGAGGGGCTTACCAACATCCACACTGGGAATGCAGCAACAATGTGTGCTACCAACCCAGGTGTGAAGCAATCTGCCACTCAGATAGCTGCAATCTACCCTGTGGCCTACATCAAGGCCTTACTGTTGCTGTTGTGTGTGTGGCGAGGTGTGTGTGGAGAGAAGCCTAGAAAGAAGCATACCCCCAGAGCTGTGCATATTGTAGCTGCCTTCACAACATGGCTACCTTTGTCAGGAAGCTAGGCAGACTACCGGATGCCACTCTCAAAATGGCCACCTCTAGCACATGATAAGGTACAAAAGCCCCACCAAATGACTGCTACTGCTGTAAGAAGGAGGCAAATCAGGCCACAAAAATGCCACACTCAAAATGGCCACCCTTGAAGCCATGCATATTGTAGATGCCTTCATAACATGGCTACACCGCCAGGAGGCTAAGACGGACTCTGCTTGCCACTCTCAAAATGGCTACACGCAACTGAATAAACTGCAAAGCCCTCCCCAAAATGGCTCCTGCTGCCTGAAGGCCTTAGGCAGAGCCATTGTTGCTGGAAATACTCCCTCCCAAGTAAGTGTAATGGCAGGGGAGGGAAAAACCTAGATGGGGGGAGGGGGCTACCAGCATCCACCCTGCTAGGCCAGTAGCAATAATATATTAATTAATCCAGCACTCAGATGGCTGCAATTCACCCTTGTGGCCTGCAGCAAAGCCTATTGCTACTGCTGCTAGTACTCTCTCCCAACAAAGTAAAATGAGGGGGGAGAGGAGAGGAGCCTAGGTAGGCCCGAGGCCTGCAAGGGCTCATAATTGACTGGGTTGGCAGGTGTATTGGGAAAGGGCTCCAAGGTCAGGGGTCAAGCATTAGTTTTTAGGTCCTGGAACAAACTTGTAACATGAGCCCACATCCCAATAATTTCTGCATTGTTAAAGATGTCATTGTTTAATTACTTAACTTTTTTCAGTAATGTTTCATCTCTGTGTTTGGATATATGCTTGTTTTTGTTCATTGAATGTCCTAGCTCTTAATCATATTGACTTCCACTTTGTAATCCTCCTTATGTCTCAGTGAGAAAGGCAGATTACAAACAAACAAACAAACACATTCCCTTATCCCATACATGCAGTCTCATGTGTCTTGAAAGTTTGTTTTTATTCTGAACCTCCTGTTACATATTTTACATTTCTGAATAAAGCCAGCCTTTGCTACTTTGGGTTATTAATAACACCCAGCCTGAGAGTCCTGCAAGTCTGTGAACTATTTTTGGTCTTTAAATGAACTAATGTGGTTACAAACATTAGGCCAATTCACTTGAAAGCTTTATTTGTTCTGGCTTTTTTCATTGCAAAATCATGATATTCCCCATTCCCTATCCAGGTAAATTTCTCATACAAATTTCTTCCTCTGGTTAGATGGCTTTACAGTTCTTGTCCCATTGTAGAATGCCTGCAGTTTTGGGTGAGTGCTAGCTTGCTGAAACTTCCTTCATCTTCTTCCACAGTCACTGATGGTGTGCATAAAACCTGTAGACTAGGCACAACTTAACAAAAACTCATTGTCTATGTGGAAATCATTTCCATATTGATTTTGTTTACTTGCTTTCCTAGTTACTGTATGGTTGCCTGACTGCAGAAAGACCTTCTATAATTTGAAAGACTAGAGCAAAACTTGGGGTCCTTTTTGCTCTCTTTGGTGAGAGGTCTCCCACTAGCAGTACTCTTTGCCTGTTGCTACTCTGATAGGGCTTCCAGATGCCTGCTGGTCATGGGCAAACTCCTGGAATTTTGCCTCTGTGTCTGATAATTGCTGGCGATCACTGGGAGATGGCAAGCCACCCAGCAATTGCCCACCACCAGCAGGCAACCCTGGCAAATGCATGGCACATGAGCTCCTGGCACTTGCACAACATTACTTCTGGAAGTAACACCATCGATACGACTGCAAGAATGCTTCCACACTCCAAATGGGGCCAGTTCTTTGAACATCAGCATGCCTGGAGCTAAAATGGGCAATTTCTGGAAGTGAGAGGGATTTTGGAAGTGACGTTGTTGTGCAAAGGCCAGAAGAGTGAACAGTACATTTGCCTAGATTGCTTGCCTGGTGGTGATTGGTGGACATGGAGGCAAACCACCAGAAGTTTGTCTGCCGCTAGCAGGCACCTAGGAACCTTATCAGAGTGGCAGGGGGCAAAGACTACTGCCAGTGAAAGTCCTTTCACTATAGCAGGAGGCCTGGCAGCCCTAATCTATCGCTATCACTTACACAGTCCTAGTTTAACTGCACTGGCACATTCTGTATTCTAGAGAAGGCCTTAGACGGTGCAGTTTAGACTATTGCTTGAAATTGCAGCTCAAATACTGCTGTTGATAGGATTTGGCAAATTTCACAGGAAATCTAGACAGTAGATACAAGAAATATATTTCTTTAAATATCCACATAATGATCTACTGTTTATTCTCGTTTTTTCCTCATAGTAATGGGGAATGTAGCCTGGGCAGCCACAGGGCTTCTCTGGACCTTTGAGCCCCAGCAAAGTGTACCCCTTTTCTGAATATGGGGCCCCTGCCCATGGTGCTAAGCAACATTAACCAATCTCTTTGCCGCTCTAGTGGCTTGGGTAGGTTTGCCAACCTCCAGGTGGGGCCTGGAGATCTCCCAGAGTTACTAATCTCTGGACTTCAGAGTTTAGTTCTTAGAGTTTTCAGGCTGTGCTTTGCAAGTGGCAAGAGGTTTCGAGGTGAGGAACCAGAGGAAGCCACAACATCATGTGGGAAAACCCAGAAGTGATGTAGGGTAGCTTTAAAAATCTCCTAGTTTAATTCAAATGTTGCCATCTCGTGTCTTTGTTCCAGATATGGGGACAAAACAATCCAATAGTCATTTCATTGATTTTAATTGGAAGCCCATTTCCAAGTTTAACTTGCCTTATTCCCAATTGTGATGAACCTGACTCTAGAGATGGGCATGAAGTGGGAAAAGAATGAAATGAGAATTTCATGTTCCATCGCATTCCACAAATCACGGAATACGAACTTCCATGAAATTGTCCCGTTTTGTAATACGAGTCATTAGTTTCGTGATTCATCACAACCCAGGGCACTTCAATGCCCCCGTTCATACCCAGAGATGCCAAACTCACAGGGAGACTTCAGCAGGCTCTCTTCCAGCTACCCTCCAAGTAGCTCTCTTCAGGCTTTCTTTGCTGACTTTTCCCTCTCGTCCTTCTGGTCTCCTGCTTTCTGCTGCTGTGGAAGAAAAGTCAAGTGGAGCTGATCTGCTTGGGGTTTCCTCTCTTCAGGTTCCCTTTGCTGACTTTTCCTTCCTGTCCTCCTGCTGCTCTGACATGCCCCCCCCTCCAAGTTCTCAAAGGAAAAGCCAAGCAGAGTGGATCTGTTCAGGATTCGCTCGAGGGAGCTTGGGGGTGAGGGGAGTGGGAGGGCATGTCAGAGCAGCAGGAGGACCAGAGGTAGAGAGTCAGAGAAGGGTTCCTGAAGCTGGCAAGCAGCGAGCAGCGGCAGAAGGAGCTGCTGGGGCTGCTGCCGCCACTGCTACTCCACCATTACATTCTTAAAAATGGAGAAGGGAAACAGATAGGGGAAGGAGTCTCTGACTACAGTTCCCAGGTAAACTTGCGCAGACCCTCATTGCTCAGCTCTCAGGTTGGCAGGGAGACCTGTTTATCAAGATTATTATGTGGGCTAAGATTGGGGTTTCCATGGCAACAAAAGGTCTGCAGACATTCCAGGGCTATGTTGCCTAGGGAATCAATGGATTGGAGCCAGCCTGTCTGGCATCACGAAGCATTCACTAATCGAATGACTTGGGCCCCAAAGTTGTGGATTTTGTAAAAAAGGTGTCCCCATGAAACGCGGTTTCACGATACACGAATGGGCCCAATTCGTCACAAAATTTGATTCATATTTCGATTCATGCCCATGTCTACCTGACTCACGATCACATTTCAGGCAAAAAAACCATTGCATTCTACAGGCAAATAAAATTCTCATTTGCAGAGTGATCACAGGGTAAAAACAGGAAGAGTCATGTCTGCTTTTCTTCCTTTAAAATACAATAAAATATGTGAGAGATTTCATATCCTGAATTACTGGGGTGGAAGGTACATACAGAACTCTCTGCCGTAGGACCAAAGTATATGCTTGCTCATTTAGAAGCTTAGAGCAGAAGCATTAAGTCTTAGCATAATGGTTTCTTCTACTGATAAATGTTAAAATATGAAGAAATCAATGCACTTATAGAAGAGGACAAGGTATTTTCCCTCAGAAATTTTCATTTAAATGGCCTTTTTAAAGGATTTTAAAAATTTTATCTTATTTTTCAGCTGCCTTCAGCAATTCTCTGAAGTAAATACATTTTTAAAAATCAGAAACATTCTTCAGAAATTTATTACAATATATAAAGACAACAGAAGATTGCTGGAAATGATGAAATCTCAAATGGTACCAGAACTGATATAACATCTTTGAACGCAGGCCCCCTGCTTATCTTCTTTTTCTTTTATTATGTAATTGTAATAATGTTGGGGGCAACAGAAGACTGGCAGAGGGTTTTCTGACCTTTAGATAGTGGAGCCCCTGAGACTTACCTGTCTGAGCTGTTTTCCCTGCAACACTGTGTGAAGTCTTGGCATACCTCTCTACTGTGCACAGGAAGTGAGACCAGAAACCCTGTTCTCACCTGGACTGTTTTCATAGTCATACCTGCGCTGGCAAAACAGCATAAAAGTATAGAGAGATTGTTTGCCATGCTGCAAGGGCAATGCCAGAAGAGATTAAAATTAGAGGACTAAAAGAAAAAGAAAGATGATGATGAAATTTAATACATTATCCACAAAACCTTTTCTTGGGGATATTGTAGGGTTGCCAATTTCCAGAATTTCTCCAGAGAACAGACTCCCTGGAAAAAAAATGGATGCTTTGGATGGTGGCCTCTATGGCATTACTTAGATCGGTTTTTTGAGGAACCAATAATCTTAATAAGGGCTTTCCATATAAGTTCAGAGTTAACCCAGAGGAAAAAGGATTGTACAGGTATCACTGTTTAATGTATTGTCGAAGGCTTTCACGGCCGGAGAACGATGGTTGTTGTGGGTTTTTCGGGCTGTATTGCCGTGGTCTTGGCATTGTAGTTCCTGACGTTTCGCCAGCAGCTGTGGCTGGCATCTTCAGAGGTGTAGCACCAAAAGACAGAGATCTCTCAGTGTCACAGTGTGGACTGAGACACTGTGACACTGAGAGATCTCTGTCTTTTGGTGCTACACCTCTGAAGATGCCAGCCACAGCTGCTGGCGAAACGTCAGGAACTACAATGCCAAGACCACGGCAATACAGCCCGAAAAACCCACAACAACTATCACTGTTTACTTAGCAACTTCATGGGTAAGAGATTGGTACCATCAGCTGTATGGACTAAACCTTTAAAAATACAGTAGAAATTAATTCAGATTTCCCCCCAATATATTCCTTTTTTACATTGCAAAAACACCATGATCTAAAATTCTTCACAGAACAACTAAGAAACAATAGGATACACTGTAAGTGGGGTACTCGGTTTAAATTACTGTCTTACTACATAAATGGGTGTGCTCGAGACAACTCATCTCTTAAACTGGTGCAGGCACAGTCCTCCGAAACCTCTGTGGCCTCAGACGGGCCAGCAGCAGGTCAGCTCTGCCCTTTCCAGTCCTGAATGGCTGGCAGCAGGAAAGAAGGGCCTGCCTTCGAAGCCCTTCTCAGCCACAATGGGGCCAGTACTGGGGCGGCAATGCCCACCAGCCCACCCACCTGCCAGTCAGCCCTCTGCACCCCAATCCCAGTGTGTTAGCAGCAGGCACACTCAGCCCACCTGCCAGTCCTCTCCAGCCCACCTGCCTGCTCTCCCCACCTGGATTCCGGCAGCAGCAGCAGGCATGCTCAGTAATAATGACAGGAGTGAGATATAATCTTGAGGGAGCCAGGAGAGTGTAAGGAGGGCAGCGCTGTGCTCTGGACAGAACTCAGCCATGGAACTCGCAGAGTAGCCCCTGCCCTCTTATTCCCTTCCAGTTAGTGCTTCACTCTGAAGTGGGAGTTAGGTAGTGGCATTTTGCACATGCTTGAAGGCCTTTGGACTGTGGATTCTTTCCCCACGAAACCTCCTTTATTTGTGTGTGTGGCATTCTTTACATGTTCAGAAGCACCAGGCTTTGCGGACCTCAGCGGCTTCCCCCATTGCAGTAATTTTGGAGCAGTGAGCAGAGGGTCCCCTCCTGGGAGGGGATGCAGAGGAAGCGGGCAGAGAGAGCTGAGTTTCTCGCCTGGCAGCTGCCTCTGCACCTAGGAAGAAGGGAGGGATGCAAGGAAATGAAGGGAGCCCAGAAAGGCTAGCTGACTTTCCCATCAAGCACTTTCAAAGGGGTTAAAGGGAGCAAGCCTGAAATCCCAGAGCAGCAGCAAGGAAGGGGGGGCGGGGAGGAAGGGCTTTTCCTGCCTGCCTGCTTTTCCTTTTCCTGCATGTGCCAGCAGCAGCTCCTTTGTCCTGGAGGAATGAAGGGGGATCTTGGGCTGGCCAGGGGGTTGCAAGGCTGGGCAGTCTGGGGTGGGTGGAAGGGAAATGCCTGGGCAGAGGCGAGTCCTGACCCTGGAGCGGTAGCCAGAGCCCCCCTGGAGACCATGAGAAGGAGGGAAATTGGCAAGGTGGCAGAAGGAAGGAGTGGAGAGCCTGGATTGGGAGGTAGGAGGGAAGGTTGTGGGTGAGGCTCAAGGAAAGGCAGGGATAAAAGGGGGATGGTTGGGGGTAAGGGATGGATCCCCAGTGGGTTCCTTCAGGGACGAGCAGCTGTCTGGAGAACAGGAATCAGAGGGGGGAGGATAGTCACAGCCCCACCAGGGGAGAAAGCAGGCCCCCCAAGCATCAGAACTGCCTTGCAACCAGCAGCCTTTAATTTCTAAAAGATGTGCCATGAGGTGGCTGCATGCTTGCCCCTGTCAGACCTCCCCCAGCCCCAGCTTTCTAGAGCCCATTTTATTCCCATGGCAGGCTTTGTTGCTAGTTTAAATATAAAGGAAAATGTTGTGCAATTAAAAATCCTAAAGATAAAATAATTCATGGAAGATAATTTTAAAGATAAGAGAGAAGACAACGACAGTTTTTAACTGATGAGAATAAGTGTGGAAATTTAAATAATTAAAGAAATTGTTTTGAGAACAATATTATGGAATGTTAATGGCATGAATGAACCTTGCAAAAGATGGAAAGTTTTTTCTTCTATCAGTTAATGAAAGAAAAAAGCTGATTTAATATTAATTTAAGAAACTCATCTTAATGATATTCACATTGTTCTTCAGTATCCCAAAGGTGGGAACATTGTACACAGCCTCATCAACACAAAGGTAGCTATATACATAGGAAAAACTCAGTTTTCAATATCTGGCTATTATAGGATAAAGAGTTACGGTTCATACTGGTTAAGGGTATGTATGAAGGAAAATTACATACAAATTATATATACAAATTATATATCAGTTTTCAAGCAATCAAATCAAGAAGATATGTGGCAGAATTTGCATTCAGATAAGAGATGTAGAGAAATCCTGCTTGGACCTTTGAGAGATTATAGAATGCTGTACAGGTAGATGGACGTGGTGGTGGTGATATCCAAATGGTTTTCCCTCCCATCATTCCTCATAGTCTGCCAGCTTGTAATCAACGTATCTAATAAGTTAATTGGAAACAGGGGCAAGTATAGAGAACAAAAAACACTTATAGTTCTGTTTTAGAGCCTTCAAACATAACAATGAATTCCACTGTGCATAAAGTTACCTGATTCCAGGGTCAGAGATGGTATTTGAAGACTTGGAGAGAACAAAGTGGTTCTCCAAAGCAAGCTGCAAAGCTTTCTCTAGGTTTTGATTAAATAACTAGAGGTTTAAAATCGTCTATCAATTCCCCTATCCTCTTTGTAACTCCACACTGAAGATATACTATGCAACAATGCTGCAAGCTACAGAATTAAAAATACGCCTTTCTGGTACACAGTGTGCCTTGGACAACAGAGATAGGTGGCCTAGTTTCACCTGAGAGGCAAGCAATTGGCACATGAAACTCTTATCCAGTACAGCAATCTAATGTCCTTATAGAAACCACTTCACTTTTAGTTCCTTCTTCAAAGAAACAAAGACTATAAATTGTCTCTTTTCATGGCAGTAATATCACGAATCCTGTGTGGGGAAGGGGGGTCAAGAAACACCATTCCTCTCTGAAAATTGAACCATCTGCTGGAATCTTTTTATGTATCTGTTTTAGATATTTGCTTCTGCAAAGTCTAACCCAGTACCAGAGGCACGGAGCAGTGAAAAGAAATCTGGTCTTGCTAGAGAGCGCTATGTGTTCTGAAGAACTTCCTAGAATGAAATCTGCTGGTAGAACATGCCATGGTGAATAGGTGAGCAGAAGTGGGGAACAGTAAATCTGACTGTGGTGCACCTACAGACTACAATTTCCTGCACTCCAGTTTGCAGTACAACCCTCCTCTACCATAAAACAAGTCTTCATGCTGGTTTATCAACCGTTTGTTTGTTACTATTGTTCCATGATAGTTTGCAGCAATGGTGTTTGTATCCTTTCTGAATATTTCTTTGTAAAGAAGGCAGGAGATACATTGTATATGATCTGTATCTAGAAGTGCCAGTTGAATTTGGATAGTTAGGTAGTTTATGCAGCCAAAGAAATCAACAGCAACTTGGCAACTCAGAATGTTCATACTTTCCAGAACAGTGCCAGTAGCCTAAGAGGTGGAACAGCAGAGAGTTCTACCTCCTAGGCTACTGGCATTGCTATGTTTGGCCAGGTGTTTGGAAGGTAGAACATTATAGAGCTTTTGGCCAAGTGCTTCCATATTATGGGATCTATACAGCAGCACAGAGTGAGCACTTGATTTGAGAGAATGCCAGTTGCAAGAAGTGGATATTGGCTACATGTTCTTTTAGTTAGATTGCCCAGTCTGAAAAATCAATACCAAGTATGGGTCAGTTTTGCTATTAAATCCATGATAGTTTATCAACAAGCTTTGCTTTGAAAAGGCTATATAAGAGCAATCTGTGATACTGGCTTGCAGTTTGCACCTGAACTGTCTAAGATGAAAGGATTCAATAGAATTGTATTCTAAATTAGATAATTCTGAACTTCAGCAGAAGCACTAATATTAAAGTTAGAAATTGTAACTAGGAAATTTGGTTCATTAATTGCAGTTAAAAATTCAGTTTTACAGTTTGCTGAATGTCAGGAGAATGGGAGCCTTCCTGACTTCAGGTAGGCCATTCCATAAGATGCACATCACCTGCTTTAATTCTTGCAAAATTACTTTTTCTTGAAAGAGTTCAGGCGTCATTTTGGTTACCCTGGCCAACAGGCACCAGAAATGTTGGTCACATTGTCACAAGAAGGAATTTAATGAAGGGTTGGGAATTGGTATGCATGCTTGTGGTGTTATTTTTTTGCTAATGTCTGTGGAAACAAGTAGGTAAGAAAAATTATCTTCTCTAGCTCCTTGGTGGGACAATTGTTAGACAGCTGTTTGCAGGTAATAGACAGGCAGCTAGTGGTTGACAGGCCAGTACAGGTGGGATGGGAGGTTGCTGCTCCTCAAAACGTGCCACTTTAGGCAACTACATGAGGCCACTTCATTAGAAAATGGCCCTGAGATGATAATTACTGTTTGTGCTTCCCCCTCCCGCAATGATCAGATTCTTACACCATGCTATGGTCCCTCACTCTACATTTTTTAAAAAAAATCTAGATGCTTTGCTCTCCATTCTCATTTTCAGCACCTTGTCTTGCAGTGTATTTTGTTAATACATTGACAAAACATGGATACAACTATGGGTACACTAAAAATTGGGCATGACTCATCTTCTACTCCATAATGTTTGAGGTGGTTACATATATTTTTTCACTACATGCAAACTAAGGAACATGTGATAGACAACTAAAGCCAACTCTTATTTCTGTGTTCTTTACACTTGGTTTTAAAAAATACATGTAGCTAGGTACTAGAAGGGAGGGAAATGAAACAAACAAGCTGGAAATACACCCAGAAATCACTTTTCATTTTATTAAAGCATCTTTCAGAACAATGAACTAAATCCAGGGAAGCAAGTTATAATGACACCCTCCCACTGAAAAGCTCTTGTGTTTCATTTTGGTTCTTATTGCACAGCAGCAGCAGCAGAAGGCAAGCAGGCAACATTTTATTTCCGTTAATGACATTCTACCAATCAGATCCCAAGGGGAGATAGCCTTTATGTAACTCTGTTGAAGAGAAGATGGAATGTACACATGAGTGCATCTCTCTCTCTCTCTCTCTCTCTCTCTCTCTCTCTCTCTCTCTCTCCTGTTTTTGTGGCAGTACCAGGGCACTGGTCATCTCCCCCAACCCCATCAGGGCACTTGGACAGTCGGTCACAGTGAGGAAAATCTTTTCAGGTTTCCAAACTACTGTGTCCTGCTTCAAGTGGCTGCCGAGTCTGCGGAGTGCTGCTGACAGGTAACAAGGTCCAGCTGGCAAGGCGAGGAATGTGCAAAGTCCTTAAATCAAGGGAGTAGTCAAGGACAAGCTGGGTCGGAGGTCAGAGAGACAGTTCCAAGGAGCAAATGCAGGCAGCACAGTAGCAGCTCAGAGAACTCGTTGAAGCCACGCTGAAAGGAGCCCTCCCTCTGGCTTTTATACTCTGAGAGCATTCGGTCAGCTAGCACAGCTGCTTCAAGTCTCCTCCTCTGAAGCCCCTCCTTCCTCTGAGAAGGCTGGCCTGTTCAGAGCCCGGAGGCGTGCAGATTGACGTCGGGTCTGTAAGTCTCTTCTGTCCATGCTACACTGACATTGCTCTCAATAGTCTGGAGATGTTGGAGGGGATAAGGAAGCTGGCTGCGTCTGGGCTGATGGCTCTGGGTTGGGAAGGGGAGCTTCTGGCTGGGATTCAGCATCTGACCATTCAGCTGTGGTCGGCTGCTGGGAGACAGGCTGCTCCTCCTCAGGAGGAGCAAGGCTGTCAGCAAGTGTCAGCTGTTCCAGCTCCTCCTCCTCTGAGGACTTGTCAAGCTCAGGCTGTACTATGACATACTGTAACACCCCCCACCCCAATCTAACACCTGCCAAGACACTATTGAATAACATGGTACTTGCATGGTACTGTTTGGGATTGCTTCCATAGTCTTTTAGGGCACTCTGTTTTTCTGAGACAAATGGCAAACAGGTACCTACTCTACCCATTCAAAAACAATCCTGTCCATTCCCACAACGAAAGGAAAACTTATGAAAAAAACATAGGCTTGTTTGAGGGGGGGGGGGGAGCAGGAGTCAGACAGTCATTCTGGCTGCTTTCCTGCACTTGGGTGGTAGAGAAGATTGGTGATGATTAATGGGAGAATGCCCCATTTTGCAGCTGAATGCTGAGCAGCAAAAGGAAGGATTTGGATTCACCCTTATTATGGGAACAAAACTACAAAGTACGAGGAAACATAGTAGCAACAAGCAACAGCAGGCTCAAAAGATGATAATTCATTGGCACTATAGAAAAAGAAGAAGTGAACATGAAGCAGGATTTTTTTAAAATGTACAGCACTGCACTGATTGGAGCACTCTCCTGCTTAGAAGCTGCTCTGCTGCTCCTGCTTTGCTACCCTTTCACCAGGAATTTTTCAGCCATAGCAGAAACTTTCACCAACACTCACTTTCTTTGAGGTCCATTGTTCTGTCTCTGTGTTATTGTGCTTGAGGAAAATTTAGTGGATTGAGGGTTTAGAGTAGGAGGGGAATAATGGTTGATGCAGTTTTTGGTTAAGTATGAAAACAACTGCCCCAGAGTCTCATTTCCCCAACCTCCTGAAAAGAACAGTGTGCGAGTGTGCAGCCCACCACTCACCTTGACACCTCCCCCAAGTATTCTTTTGGATCCATAAACACTGATTCTCATTGTTGTGGTTTAGAGGGGGGATTGTGTTCTGAGCAATTTTGGTACCATTAACAGCAAAAACAACTGCCCCAAAAAACTAGGATGCCCTCATTGCAAGGAATGGGACTGAAAATCATGATAATGAAAAAGAAATGGATTAGATCTGAAGTGGCAATGCTTCAGCTGGGAAAAAATAACAGTACATATTTCATTTGGAAACCCCGAATTTGAAACTGAAAGAGAAATTTTCTCACTGCACATCCCTAGTAGCTACCTCAGATGTAGAAACAGATCCACAACATCTGCATGTATTTATTCATTCATTTCTTTTTCTTTCCAGCCACAGCAAGTCAAGGCAGCTTACAAATCAACATGCTGACAAACAGATTTTAAAACCAAGCTAATCAGATTCAAGCAGCAAACACTTCCATCAATTAATTACCCTCAAATCATAACAAAATTTTAATTGTCTTCAAAGACGCAAGTAAATAGCATGACTTGCAACAAAGCTTGGAGAACCAGGCAAATGAAAGGCCCTCTTCAGTTTCTCTGGGAGGCTGATCCATAAAATAGGAGCTACTTCCTCCAAAATATCTAATTTGAATGGTGGAAGACCAGATAGTTTTTAGGGAAGGCAAGAGAAAGCTCTCGAGAGGATATAGGATGGCACAGATTCATAGCATCAGAGATGGTCCTTCCAGTAAGCATGTCCCAGGTCATGTAGAGCATTAATGGTTAAAGTAGAAACATATAAGCATTCAACAGAGCTGTTTCAATATGAAGTAATGGGCTTCAACCTCTGGATCCTAGCCAAGAGCCAAGCAGCTGTATTTTGTACCAGTTGCAGCCTCTGAGTTTTTCTCTTTGTTAATATTTTATATAACTTTATACTAAATGGCCACAATTTATATGTATCAAAAGTAATAAATATATAAGAGACTATCTCAATTTATTTTATAAATATTTGTATGTTGTAGCATTGGTGTTTGTGAAGTAATAGAATTCTTTTCTTTAATTTTCATTAATGTAGTTAATATAATCATGTCAAATACATATTGAAGATGCTGTAAGCACCTTGGTACAGATATTCCCTTCCAATTATTGGCACAAAATAACCATGTTGTTATTGGAATTGGAATTGTGTCCAATTCCGCTTGGAATTCCCACAGTGAGAACCAGCGTGATGTGGGGTTTAGAGTGCTGGATTAGGATCTAGGAGACCCAGTTTTGAATCTCCACTTCTAGGAGTAATCAAATTTTGAATTATCCTAAATAATCCAGCAGGTCATAATTCAGCTGATGCAACAGTATTAGAGGGAAAGATTCTTTATCACTGTCACTGTCATCTCATAGACCTTCAGAAGGCATTCTCTCTCAAATGTGGCACACTTTCTCCCATGACTACTCTAGCCTTCTTCCAACCCTCTTCAAATACCCCAGCTTTCTTATAAACCAGGGTACCAGAAAGTGCATTACAGTAGACTAGTCTTGATCATATGGTAGATTCAGGTGGCCGAATCAGCTGTGTCAATTTAGGGAGCCATCTTCTGGGCTAAACTGAGTTGAAAGAAGGAATCTTCTGCAGCTGCATTAACTTGCTTCTCTAGTAGCAGTGCAGGATCCAGTATAACTTCCAGGCTTTTTATTGAGTCAGCAGGGGGTCCATTTAACCCCATCAAAAGTGGGGAGCACAATGTCTTTCAAGATCTCTACTCTTTCAATAAGCATCACTTCCATCTTGTTGAGGTTCAGCTTGTTCACTTTCAGCCATTTATCACAGCTGTCAGGCCTCTACTCAAGACCTCTACTGCATCAGCAGAGCATTTGGATAACAAGATATAGAGCTGGGGGTCATCTGCATATTGATGGCAGCCAAATCCAAATTTCCTAAAGCTACAAATCTGCTAAAGTCTTTAGATAGAGGGTGAATAACACGGGGGATAGATTGTGCCTTGTAGAACTCCACAAGATATTCCCACACTGAAAATTGCTGATCTTTATCTACAACCCTGAATCCATTCCATGAAGCCTATACAGGACTGCTGTTTTTCCTTTCAGGGGTAGGACAGTCTCCTGTCTGCCATAATCACCACTCCAGACCCACTTGAAGTGGTATTTCTTGGGTCACCATCACAGTTTTCACAGTCCCTTACAGCATTCCGGAAACCAATCAAATCCATTAAGCTCTAGTAGTTGATTATCTTAATTCACATGCAGCCCTTGTGCATGTGAATAGGCTTGCTGCTTCTAGGCTTTTTTCCTCTACTAGCTTTGTGTGTGTGTAAACTGCTATCAAGTCATAGCTAATTTATCACAACCCTACATGGTTTTCAAGGCAAGAAACAAACAGCACAGTTAGATCCCCATAGTACTTTCCCTCTAACTAAGCCCTCCAACCTTATACACATCACTTCTGCCAAAATATCAGGTTCTGGCAGTTAGATCCCCATAGTACTCCACTGCACACACTCCAAGGTATGAGTTAAAGTTACTTTATTGGAGGTCCATCAGTATCAGCATACACAGACAAGGGCATTGGCAGAAGTGATGTGTATAATGTTGGAGGGGTTAGTTACAGGGAAAGTTCCCGCCTTTAGATCTGGACAGTTAGGATTCTGGCACGAAGGAGCCAGCAGGGAGGGGAGGGGGTTTGAGACAGGAGGCAAGAAGAACTGTAGGAGAGGTGAGATTATTTTCAGTTCTCAGGGAGAAGCTGGCACTCATGGACACATTCTCAAGCAGCTGTGAAAATGAAAGTAGACATCACCATAGGCACCTGTGAGATAAGCAACCCTCAGCTAGTGAGAGACTTCCCAAAATGCCATTTCTCATACTCCCAGAGGATCAGCACATAATACAGAGCACAGATAATACTCAGGGCAGATATGTAGACAGACATATATGACAGGAGGTCTGTCACTGCCTGTTTCTGCATAGTGGGCTTCTGGACTTCTATGGTGGTCTCCCATCCAAGTACTAACCAGAGCCAACCCTGCTTAGCTTCTAAGATCAGATGAGATTGGGCTAACTTGGGCTATCAAGGTCAGGGTAGGCTGCCCTTTTAGACTTTCAAAAAACTGAAGTCAAGTTTTCACAAAGATTGGGAATTAACTTAATTGGGGGGGGGATAGGCTTTGTTGTAGACTGGTGGATGGGAGAACTTTTAAAAAAGAATTCCATACTTCCAGCACAGTTTGTAATTAAAAAAAATAGTTAGGTTTTAGGCTAGAAAGTCAGCAGCAGATTTTTAATAAAGAATTTCATTGAAGAAAGAAAGAAAGAAAGAAAGAAAGAAAGAAAGAAAGAAAGAAAGAAAGAAAGAAAGAAAGAAAGAAAGAAAGAAAGAAAGAAAGAAAGAAAGAAAGAAAGAAAGAAAGAAAGAAAGAAAGAAAGAAAGAAAGATTGTGTGAGTTTTGGGGGAAAGGCTCAGCAGGACAGATAGAAAAAGTTTAGTACAGCAGGTTAGTTAGTTTAAGTGAAAGTTAGTTAGTACTCAGCCTCAGCGTGTAGTGTGGCCTAGTGTAGCAGCTAGCTAACATGTACAATCTTTGTCATTCCTTCAAAAGCCTTCTTAGGGGCACTTTGAATTCAGCAACATTTACGGATACTATGGGAGAAAGTAAGAGGGATTTTTTAAAAGTCAGAATAGTAAGGTTTGTTCACATGAATGAAGGTGAAAAATAACCAAATGTTGGTCAGAGTCTCAAAGAAGATACATGAGGATATGAAAATGTAAAACAAGGGGACATCATCTGTGTGGGGGAGAGGAAGGGCTCCTGTCTCCTCCATCAAGTCATTTTCCTGTATCAAAATAGCACCAAGGGGGACACGTTTTTTCCTGTTTGTTTCTGCTCCAAATGGAGTATTCCCTGCATGTGGAGCAGTAAACACATGCTATTTTGACATGGGGAAACAGCTTAAGGGGGAAGGAGGAGCACCTCCTCCTCCTGCAGAGGCATTCTTTTTTTTAAAAAAAAACAGCAATTTACTTTTTAACTGATGGCTGGGGAAACCCAACTCTTTCAAAACCTGCACATTTAGCTTGACCCTCAAAACCTTTACAGAAGATCATTATTGGTAAAAAGAATGGATCTGTAAATGGACGGTGATTTCATACTAACAATGCTCTTGTGCTTAGGGTTAACAACAACTTGGAGGAAAATACCCTGCCCCATTAATGGGATGGTTTTTTTCCCAGGTAATGTTATTTACATCCACGGTATGAATAGTTTCAACTGCTGATTTCCAACACATTAAACCTCTGTGAAAAGGCAAGTATTTTTTCTCCAGATTGTTGGCAACCCTACTTGTACTATAAAAATCAAATGTATTTATTCCAAAAGCAATGTCCGTAATACCTTTTATGATGACAAGCTAAAATATCACAACATGGTGAGCAGCATCTATGTTTTAACTGGGCCTAGTAATGAAGCATTATACAACTATTGCTGTAGGATTTTTTCCTAATTCACCAGCTCTGCTGGATGCAATTTTCATTCTAGCCTAGTGTACTCTGAGCTGCATATTATGGAACTTCAAAAAGTTTGGTGCAATAATGCATGAAAAATGCCCTGAATGATAATGGGAAATGATGTAGAAAAGTAAAGTAACATGGGCATGTTCAATATATTGAAAAGCAGAGGAAAAAAATCTGCTGTCAGTACACACTAATTAACAATGAGCTTGTGAGAACTATCAGTACTCAGTACTTCTTCCTTATAAACTAGTGATCCCCAATATGGGGCACAGGGATGCCATGGGGCATGCTAATGTGATACTCACTTCATCCAGAGAACATCTTTTCCCTAAAATTAGGGTTGCCAGTCCCCCACTGGGGGTGGGGAATCCCCCACTCCCACCCACCACCCCCTGTCCCCACTTACTTGGCAGGCAGGGGGAACGTGCCTCCCTGGGTGCATTCCTGGGTAGCGCAGCATACTCCTGTGCCACAGCAGTCCAATTTGGGCCAGATTCAGCTGGAATCGAGCAGGATTTGGCTGGAATCAGGCTGATGTGGGCCTGATTCAGCCCAAATCAGGCCAATGTGGAGTGCAGCAGTGTTCCCATGCTCCACAGTATCCCGATTCTGGCTGAACTGGGCTGCACAGGCACACTTCCAGGGTGACATATGACCCACTTGGTGACGTCACTTCCTGGATGTGACATCATAGTGTGAACCAGCAGCCCAAGCATGTGCAAGGAGAGGAAGATTAAAGGGAGGTGCTGGTCCTTCAATCTCCCACCCAGGGGGGCGAGGGACTTGGCAATGCTACCCAAAATAAAGGGCCAATCCTGGTGTTTCCCCACAGTTGACTTAGATCTCCCATTAGACATGGGCACAATAAAAAAAAAATCCCGATCAAGCCGATCGTGGATTGGCAACGCTGCTGAACCCAGGTACCCGAACCTCACCGATCAAGACCCATATCCGATCCTTAATCGGGAATCGGGGAGGCCAATGCGTGCGGGTGGCCCGTGGTTGGAATGGTGGTTGGTGGGGGTGGCTACTGTGCCCAGAAGACCCGGGGAGGCTGCTCACCGGCGGCACCCCCCATGTGCCCGGCCACCGGGCCAAAGGGGAGTGAGCTGGTATTCCCCACCAGGGAAGAAGGTGGGTGAGGATGGCAGCCGCCGGGCCCAGCAGGCCCGCGGAGGCAGCGATGAGCCACCTCCCCTCAGGGGCAGAGGGTCTGGCCACTCGCCGGTGGCACCCCCCATGTGCCCAGCCGCTGGGCCAAAAGGAGCGGGCCGGTATTCCCCACCAGAGAAGGAAGGTGGGTTAGGATGCCGGCCGCCAGGCCTGGCAGGCCCGGGGAGGCGGCGATGAGCTGCCTCCCCTAAGGAGGCGGGGGGGTCTGGCCACTCGCCAGCAGCACCCCCCATGTGCCCGGATGCCAGGCCAAAGGGGAGCGGGCCGGTATTCCCCGCCAGTGAAGGAAGAAGGTGTGTGCTGTCAGTGGCCGCCGGTCCCGGCAGGCGCGGGGAGGCGGCGACGGGCCGTCGCCCCTCAGGGGGCAGTGGGTCTTGCCCCGCGGGAGCGAGCCAGTACTGTAGCTGGGGGGGAGTTGACATTTGCCTGGTGGGCAGCCTGATTCCCCCGCTATCGGGTGACAGCAACATTACCTCCAGCTTACTTTGCATGAACTCAGTGGCAGCTGACCTCACTCACCTTCCTGCCTTGCCAGAAAGGGGCAGGTCATGTCACCATTGGGAGGATACGAGGGACTGGATGTGTCATCGGGAGGAGGGTACTGGGGACAGGCCTTGTTGTCATGAAGGTTGGGGGGGAGGTTTCCCTCATTCCTGACAGGCCAAATTAGAACGTGCTGGTATTCTTGTGGGGGGGGCACATTACCCCATGGGCGTCCTGATCTCCCAGCTACCAGGCGACCGCACCTGAAGTTCCAGCTTAGCATGCTTACAGCGGCAGCTGACCTCACCCACCTTTCTGCCTCACCAGAAAGGGACAGGGTGTGTCATCATTGGGAGGACATGAAGGACTGGACGTGTCGTCAGGAGTAGGGGGAGGATGGTGGAAGTCCCACAGCTGCTTAGTGTCCTCAACCGAGGGTCCCACCACCGAGGAACATTTCAGTGGCGGCTGCTGACCTCACCCACCTTCCTGCCTCGCCAGAAAGGATGGCATGGACAACAATTGTGCCTTAGACTGTTTTTTCAACATACAAATTATAATGGAAGTAGCTGACTTTATAAAGAATAAGAGGAGGTACTTTGAAGGTTCGAGGGATGGGGCTTGTCGTCAGGAGAAGCATGCCAGGGACGGTACATGTCAGCATGATGAGGATATGAGGGACACTATGTGTCATCATGAGGAGGGGGAGGAGGAGGAAGTCCCACAGCTACTGAGTGTCCCCGGCTAAGGAAGTCTCTTTAGGTGACACACGACGGCAGCTGGCCTCACCCACCTTCCTGCCTCACCAGAAAAGGATGGAAAGGATGGGACATATCATGAGGAGGATACGAGGGACACTACGTGTCATCATGAGGAGGGGGAGGAGGGGAAAGTCCCACAGCTACTGAGGATCCTCCTTTCCTTAGGCGGGGATCTCACTGTGGAACAGTGTGGCAGCAGCAGCCAGCAGCTCACACCTTCCTGCCTTGCCCAAAAGGATTGTAGGGACATGATGTGTCATCATGAGGGGGGGCAGGGGGAGGGGGAAGGTCCCCCAGCAACTGCATGTCCTGGTCTGAGGCTCCCACCAAGAACCATCGTGACGGCCAACAGCACCCACCTTCCATCCTTGCCAGAAATGATGGGAGGGACATGATGTGTCATCATGGGGGGGGGGGCAAGGGGAGGGGGAAGGTCCCCCAGCAACTGTGTGTCCTTGGCTGAGGCTCCCACCAAGAACCAGTCTGTGACATTCCCCGGCAGCACCCACCTTCCTGCCTTGCCAGAAAAGGATTGTTGGGACACGATGTGTCATCGGGGGGGCAGGGGAGGGAAGGTCTCACAACCGACAGGCCAAAGTCCAGCACGAAGTTAAGCCCTGTGTGGGTGGTGGGGGGAGGTGACATTGGCCCCACGGCAGCCTGATCCCCCAGCTACCGGGTGTCCTCAGGCTCCAGCTTCAGAGCTGGTTGACGGCTGCCGACAGCACACATCTTCCTGCCTCGGCAGTAGGGATGTGCATTTCGGCTTTCTGAAAGCCGAAAGAAAGCCGAAACAAAAGTGTTTCGGCTTCTTTCAGGTTAGCCGAAACGTTTCAGGCTAAGCCGAAACGTTTCGGCTAGCCGAAAGAAAAAAAGCCGAAACGTTTCGGCTTTAGGCTTTTTCAATGGGAAAATGCCTCCGGCGTCTTCCCGGACATCTGGGGGAGGCATTTTCCCACCGAATCAGCCCAAAATTGGTGGGGACCTTCCCTAACCCCTCTCTACAAACCCCCCAAGTTTCAGACCGATTGGACTTTGGGGGGCCATGTTATGGCCCCCCAAAGCAGGTCCCCCTATCCTCCCATAAGAAAGCGAAGGAGCAGCATATTGTTAGCATGCTGCTGCTCATCTTCTTCATTATTTCCTATGGGGAAAAATGAAGAAGCAGGCTTCCTTTGCCAGGGGCGGCATTTTGCATGCAAAATGCCCCCTCACCCTCAGGGGCCCTTCTCCCACCCCTCCTCCCACCCCCCACCAAGGCTCAGCCTGCTCCCACTTGTGGGGGCCATTTCATGGCCTCCCCAAGTAGGTGCTCTAATCTCATTCTCTACCACTGACAGCTGGGGGAGGCTTGTCTTGCCAGGGGTGGCATTTTGCATGCAAAATGCCCCCCAACCCTCTGGGGCCCTTCTCCCACCCCCCACCAAGGCTCAGACTGCTCCCACTTGGGGGGGGGGCATTTCATGGCCTCCCCAAGTAGGTGCTCTCATCTCTACCACTGACAGCTGGGGGAGGCTTGTCTTGCCAGGGGTGGCATTTTGTATGCAAAATGCCCCCCAGCCCTCTGGGGCCCTTCTCCCACCCTTCCTCCCACCCCCCACCAAGGCTCAGACTGCTCCCACTTGGGGGGGCCATTTCATGGCCTCCCCAAGTAGGTGCTCTCAGCCCCCAAAGTCCACCCCCTACAGCCCCACACAAACCCAATTCCCCCACAGCTGCCACACACAGACGCAAATCCCCACATGAGCCCCTCACAGACCCAAATCCACCCCCACCTGCCCCACACCCATAACCCCAGGAACAGGCTGGCAAAGGCCAGCCCTCTCCCTTTGTTCCCTATGCTGGGAACTTCTAAACTCTCTTTCCCTGGGCAATTCTGCACAGCCCAGGGGTGCCACAATGGTGGGCACACTTCTGAGTGCCAGCTGGTCCCTGTGAAAGAGCACCTGAACCACAGACACCCTCCCTCAAATTCCCCCACCACCTACAGTGATGGCTGGCCAGCCAGCCCCATTGTTCCCTATGATGGGAACCAACTGCACAATGAAGAATAAAACAAGAACAACACAAAATAAAGTTTTTAAAAAATTATTTTCTCCCTTCCAAAGTACAAGTAGGCAAAGCATAATGGCACATTACACCAGCAGTCCCCCACACAGAAAAATAACACAACTCACTTAACATCAGAGAATCACAAAGCACGATTCCTGTCAAAAACACTTTATTTCTTGAACAGCTTTAGGTTACACAGCAGGGGGGAACACCAAAGGGCATGGCAGCAGTATCTTACACAAGAATAACACAACTCACTTAACATCAGAGAATCACCCCCAAAAATTGCTGTCAAAAGCACTTTATTTCTGTAACTGTTTTAGGTCACACAGTAGGAAGGCACAACAGAGCAGGAAAGCAGTGTACTACACAAAAATAACACAACTCACTTCACATCAGAGAATCACACAAACACAATTGCTGTCAAAAACGGTGAAGTGGGTTGTATTATTTTTTGTAGTACATTGCTATCATGCCCTGTTGTGCCCTCCGGGAAGACGCCGGAGGCATTTTCCCATTGAAAAAGCCTAAAGCCGAAAGCCGAAAGTAAGCCGAAAGCCGAAAGCCGAAACGGCTGGCCGTTTCGGCTTTCGGCTTATACGAAAGAGAATCCTCTTTCGGCTTTCTGCTTTCGGCTTTAGCCGAAAATTTTTGGCTTGCACACCCCTACTCGGCAGAAAGGACCAGAGTTGCAGGACACATCCCCACCCAACTGAAAGAGGTCCCGTTGGGGAGCCTCCAAATGGTCAACCAAATGTATCCTCACACAATGCAGTCAGCCACTGTAAAACCAAAGAGAGAGCAGCACAATATCTGAAAGCAGCCGACTACACCCACACACCTTCCTGCCTCACTGGAAAGGTCTGCTCACAGTTGCAGCATGACACATTCCCACCCAGCTGAAAGAGGTCCCATCAGCCCTGTTGACAGGGGAGCTGCCACGTTGACAACCAACTCCACTCCTATATGGTACAATCGGCTGCTCGATCACACAACCGAGCTGTGTATGTGACCAAGGAGGGAGCAGTCACAGGAGAGTCCCTCGTGAAGCGGGGGGCAGACCGGATCCGCTGTCCTGCCTGTGCGGAATCTGGGCGATGGGTAGAACAGGAGACATCGGCTGGATGGATCAGCATGGTTCCTGAGAGGGGGGGGCAGAAACATGACAGCAGCATCAGCAACAGAACTCAACTTCCTTCCTGCCTTCGCGGGGCGGACATGAGTCAGGGGACCCATTCCTACCTGGTCCAGAGGGGACAGCAGGTGCCCATGCAAAGGGGGAGACAACGCGCGGTCCCACTCTCACATCGGCAACCTCTCCAGAGACGTCTCTCTTGCCCCAAAGCAGCAGTGGCAGACTTCAATGACCTTCCTTCCCTCACGGACACCAGGTGCCCATGGAAAGGGGGGTTTCCTTGCCGCACAACCATACACACAACAGCTCCAGAGCTGCCCCCCCATGGCCAACACCACCACTATCAGACGTCAACCACCTTCCTACCTCACCAGAATGGGACAGGACGTGTCACCATTGGGAACACGTGAGGCACGGGACGTGTCATCCAGAGGAGGGGTAAGAGGGACGCAGTTATGCCAGGTGTGGGGAAGCCGCGAGGCCTGCTCCATGGATTCCTCCCACTGAGGAACTCTGCGGCAGCAGCCACCATCAAACACCTTCCTGCCTTCGCGGAAAGGACTTCACGTGACTGGTTGCTGCATCCCATGAAGGAAATACTGCATGAGATATTCTTATATCAGATTTTAAATTGCTGTTTTTTCCAATTACATTGCTGCTTCCCTGATGACCCCAAAACAGAAACAAGAAAGAGAAACCTGAAGACTACTGAGGTATCATTGTTGCTGTCCTAAAACAGCAACAGTGTCTCATACCACAAGTCCAGTGTGGCTCAGAGCCCGGGGAGTTCCAGGTCGACGGGAGGGTGGCCCAGTAGGTTGAGGTTCACCTTGATGAACGTCAACATGTCCGCCAGGTCTGGGTTGAGATGTGCACGGCGGGGATGGAGGAGGTCTCCCATGTGGGAGAACACCCGCTTGCTCTGCACGCTGGTGGGAGGGCAGGAAAGGATGTTGGTGGTGACGATGGACAGGTCCGGCCAGTGGTCTGATTTCCTCACCCAATACTGCAACAGGTTGGCATGGGGGGGGGCTCTGAAATGTACTCGTGCACCATGGCCCCCGCCGAGTCCTCCACTGGGTGGGACCCGCCCGCCGTGCTGCAGCCAACCACGCTGCCCACTGCCGAGGCCCACAGATCAAAGGTGTCCATCGGGGTGGCTCTTCCCTGTCCTGGCTCTCTTCCCACCTCCTGCCCCTCACCCTCGCCCTCCTCCTCCACCGCCTGCCCCTTGCCACTACCCGGTTCCTTGTCTCCTGCCCTCTGTCTCTGGAAACGGAGCACCACTCTGTGGAGCTCCTTCTTCCATTGCTGCATCTGCCCCACCTGTGTGGCGATGTTGCCCTTGATGCAGGGGTCACAGAGGGAGGCAAGTTGGTAGGGGGCCTCACGGTTGAGAGGATGCAGGCATTCGGCGATGCAGGCCTGGATCTTGCGGACAAATTCCCAGTCCCTGGGGAGCAGCTCTTGCCCTTGCTGGAGCTCCTTGTCCAGAAACTGGTCAAGGCCATGGATCAGGGGGAGGACCTGACCCAGGCTGGCCTCGTAGGAGCACAGGAGCTCCATGGCATCCTTGAAGGGCTTGAGGATCCAGGACATCTGGTGAAGGACTCTCCAGTCCACGGCGCTGAGGCCCAACTCCTCTCCCCTACTCAGCACATCTGAGGACGCCAGGATGTCTTGCACTACACGCCTCTGCTCCACCAGACGACAGATCATGTCATTGGTGGAGTTCCAGCGTGTGGGCAGGTCCTGGAAGAGCTGGTGCTCGGGGTCCCCTTCCTCCCCCTGCCTCTTGAACAGCTCTCAGGATGACTTGATGCTGTGGGAGAAGTGGGAAGCGATGCGACGGCAGCTGTCCAGCAGACTGCGCGTCCGCAAGGTTCCCTCGTCCCAGCTATCCCTCGGCTTGCTCCCCAGCCCAAGCACATCCCGCATGACGAGATGCAGTTTGTGAGCCATGCACACCAGGTCCAGGAGGGATGCCTCTCTCAGGGCTGCCAACATGTTGGCTCCCGCGTCCGTGACCATGTAGCCACGGACAAACCCTTCCACCCCGGACGTCCACTCCCTCAGAGCCGCCTTGACGGTGGTGGTGATGTTCTTGCCAGTGTGGGCCTCGTCCATCCCCCGGGCCTGAAGGAGAACTGCTCTGTAGCCCGGGCTCAATTTGGACTTTTTACGACGGCCAGATCTTGGCCTGGGGAGGCGGAGTTCCTGCAGTTGCTACCAGTGGGCGGTGATGGACAGGTACCCATGATGGCAGCTGCTCCACAGGTCGGCCGTGAAGTGGACTGTTCTGCCCTCGGCAGCTGACAGGTCTCTGCGCACCATGTCTCGCACTGCCTCATACAGGGCAGGAACGACTCGACACCCAACGGTGCGCCGTGATGGCATCTTGAACCATGGAACAAAGTGATCGAGCAGGAATCGGAAGCCCACACCCTCCATGACCAACAGGGGGAAGCCTTGCAGGGTGATCGTCTGTGCCACCGCACGAATGCCCGCCTCCTGAGCCCTTGACCTCACCCTTTTCAGCGGCACCACCCCCGACCCCGAGGAAACAACTTCCCCCAGGGAGGCCTGCCTGAGCCTTCCGCTCCCACCAGCCGCACCCTCGAGGCAAGGCTTCTTGCTCGGGGTACATACCGGAGACCCTCCCATCGATCCCGGTTCAAACGAGCTGGTGGCCCTCTGTATCCCCCCGATGGATGTTATGCTGGCCGAGGACGGAGACCACAGGCTTGGGTGGTGCCTCTTTAGGTGCCGAGTCAGGGCCGTCGATGACAGGTGCTTCGGTCATTGCCCCTGCGCACCACACACACAGCACCACACCATGCGGGGGTCAGTAGGAAGGGACTGAAAGTCCCTCCAAACATTGAGGCAAGGCTTCTTGCTCTGGCTGCATTCCGGAGACCCTCCCACCGATCCTGGATCAGACTCGCTGGCGGCCCTCCATTTCCCCCCCAAAGAAGTTTTGCTGCCCGAGGACAGAGAACACAGGCTCGGGTGGTACCTCTTCAGGTGCCAAGTGAGGTTCAACAATGATAGGTGCTGCAGGTCATTGCCCCTGCGCACCATGGTCCCACACGCACAGCACCACAATGCGCGGGGGTCATTACCAACAGCCTGGAAGTGCCTCCAAACATTGCTCTTGAACAGTGGCCCGCTTAATGTTCCAGGGGAGGGAGGACGGAGGGTTGCTGCTGGCTGTGCCATGGTGCTGGCAATGGAAGACGGAGTGATGGGTGGAGTGCAGGCAGGGACAGCAGCACTGGTAGTTTGGGATGGGGGCGGGCTGGAGGTTTCCTTGAACCCCAACCATTCCTCTAACGATCCCTCAGCCTCCTCCTCCTCCTCCCCAAACATTTTTAGCAGTTCCTCTTCTGCCACCGGCAAGAGTTCTTGGGCCCCCTCCACAACCTCAACTGGTGATTTGGGGGGAGCGGGAGTCACTGGCACTGCTGCTCCAGAGCCCTGCGCAGTGCTGCTGCCCATGCCGCAACCGGGACAATCCTTGAACTTCCCCCCACGACCACTCTTTCCCCCCACCCGGAGCCTCATACTGCCAGCCAACAACGCAGGAGGAGATGACACTGTGTGAGCCCTCAGCTGAGGAGGTGCCCATCACCAGCAGCAGCCCTGGAACCAGAGAGAGAGAGAGAGAGAGAGAGAGAGAGAGAGAGAGAGAGAGACTAGAGCCCTACCCCAGCAGCAACACTCCCCCAGACCTGAGTGACCAGGCACTAAAGTGTGTAATGTGAGCCCTCAGCCGAGGTGCCCACCAAGCTTGGCCCCAGAGATAGGCAGCAGCCCTGGAACCAGAGAGAGAAAGAGAGAGAGAGAGAGAGACTAGAGCCCTACCCCAGCAGAAACACTCCCCCAGACCTGAGTGACCAGGCACTACTAAAGTGTGTGATGTGAGCCCTCAGAGCCCACAAGGTGCCCACAGAGCTCAAGGTGCCCACAGAGCTTGGCCCCAGAGCTAAGCAGCAGCTCTGGAACCAGAGGAGATAGATCCCTATTCCCTAATTCCCTATCCATGCGCTGAAGCCCAAAGCTAAAGCTCTCTCTCCAAAAGCGACAACAAGCAAGAGCTCTGTCCCACTCCACCGCAAGCAGAAAGTGAAACTTAGTTGCGCAGCACATGGCTATTTATAAGCCTGGGTCTGCAACACAGGAGGGCTGTGTTTGGCCGTAAGAGCTGCCTCTCAAGCTTTGCAGGGATGAGATTCGAGTGCCCATGGCTACAGAAGAACACCCCCTTCCCCCACCCTCCCTTCTCTTCTCCCAAATGGACAAGACGGGTGCGCGCTTTGCTGGCTGCTCCATGGTTGGAAGAAAGCCCTGCTGATCAAGGAAAGCTGGACTTCCATTCACGTTTCCAGGGCGACAGAAGGAGGGGAAACAGCTCAGGCATTCCCCTGGCTCCGTTTCCCCAGGGCTCCGTTTCCCCAGGAATAGATGGCTGGGGCTCCGTTTCCCCAGGAATAGATGGCTGGTGCCAGAGTGTCTGCATCCCAAACAGAAACCGATCGATCCGATCAAGACCTGAGCAAGCGCCACACCCGAATGCTGCATCGGTTGCCGTGGACGGAACCGATCAGCCCGGTCCCAATGGCACAAACGCCATAATCAGGGTTTTTTCCAAATCGTAATTCAGCTCGTGCCCATCTCTACCTCCCATCATTTATGATTGTTCTCCCTCATTGCAGCTATTTTGTGGAGATGCCCACTACCTTTTTAAAAAATTCCCAAAGCACCCAGAGGTTCAACAAGTTTGACCATAACATGATCAAATGTAGGAAAGCTTGCTAGTCCAGAATATATTGCAAGACTGGGGCCCATTTCTCTAAGATGATAAATACTAGGGTGGCAAATCTGTCAGTAGTTAAGGAGATGCACCTTCTTCCTCAATTCATCATGCAGCTCAAACTGGTGATATCAAAAGCCCTCTCTGCCTGATAGCCTGGAGAGCCACAGTTTGAGTAAACAATAATGACCTTCATAGACCAGTCTGATTCAGTATACGGCATTATCATCCAACCATTCTACATTCAGCTTTCTGGGCTACAGAGTCCATCTCAACAGAAGATTGGAAGAGCTGAATACCTCTATAGAATCTGTACAGTTACAAAAGGTTATGGAGGCTGAAATATTTCCACAGAATAAATCTCAGTGAGAGAAAAGCTGTGGGGGTGGGAAACTTACCATTGACACAGTCATACAAGAATAAAATGAATGTATCAAATGGATGCTGGAAAAACAGGCAAGCTGAAGAGACACTATATACATTTATAACGTATAATATAAAATTTCTGATGCATCTTGAGATTGTTCCTTATGGGATTTTTTTAAAAAAATCCGATATATTTTACTACTTCTGGTAAAGCAGAGTTCCTCTGTCTTACTAAAACAAGAAGTTACATGTGTTGGTTTTAAAAATGTCTCTGAAAAACAATCTCAAATTACATTGGAAAGTTTCATAATTATTCTAAATGTCAAAGGAAATATGTTAAATTTTTCACTGTGCATTTTGGTTTTGGAATTTTAATGGAATAGGATATTCTCTTTTTCTGCTTCTCTTGCTTCCTTGATTGCTGGACCCTTTTGTTACATTTTCTCTTCAGTTTTTCTAAGAGTAAATCACACACACTCAACTTACAGTTCTGGCAGTTCCCCAAAGAGGTCACATGTCAGGTAGCCCCACCCACCTGACTCTTGACCATTTTGGTCCTGTTTTGGCCTGGATTGGGGCTGAAACGGCCTGGATAGGGCCACTGACAGGTGGTGGTTCACTCTCCCACTCATCAGCGGCCCAATCCTGACCATTTTGGGCCCCTTTTCAGCCATTTTCAGCCCCTTTTTGCCATTTTGGGCCCAATTTTGGCCCTGAATGGCCAGGATTGGGTCCAAAACAGCCAGAATAGGTGATGTCAGGTGGTGTGGCATATGCAGATCAGTTATACTAATGACACACTTTCAGTGATGGCAAGAGGCGTGGCATATGCTAATGAGTCATGCTAATGAGTTCCTCCAGCTCTTTTTCTACGAAATGACCCCTGGGTAAAAATATTACTTGATGGCCTGGTAAGTACTGGACTGGGAGGCTATCAGATGTGCCAAAGAGCTTTGATTTGGCAAGTGGGAGAGGGGAGGTAGAGGAAGATGTTGATGAGATTAGGCGGGGAGTTTTCCAAGGACTCATTATCTCTACTGCTCTCTGGGTTGTAGGGATCATCAGTCAGTCATGCCTCCTCTCACTCACATCTTGGTAACTTTCCAGGCTCCAGGCCATGTGGCATCCACTTTGACTCGGACGAGGCAGTGGCTAGAACTTATGGCAAGGAGTTTATGATATTCTCTATCCATAAACTGTCCTTGCAGTGTGGGGAGGGTGTCTAACTGCTAACACTACAAGCTACCTTATTTCAACACTTTGTTTTGCTAAAGTGGAAGGTGCCCTGTGGGGTACAAATTTGATGACCAGTTAACCATCTCAATGTTTGCTTTTGCATTTCAAATGAAATTGGGAAATTCTTATAAATGGTTGTCTAAATAAGTCCCATATTTTCATCTACCACTCAGGCTGAGTGCAAAAAAACAAATACCGGTTCCCAGATGAGTTTCAGGTTTTCTGTTATGACCAGTGACAATGCCACTTGGAAAGTCTCTAAAAGATCCCTGAGATGAGGAGATTCTAATATCATGTATAAATGCATCATTATGGACTAGACTCACTAGGAAATATTGTATGCTGTTATAATACGAATGTTACGAAGTCATAATCTTAATGGTGAAAACAAGAACCATGAGACACACATTTAGAATAGAACAAAAATTAGAATCCATTTGAAATCATTTCAAAATGTCTCAGTGGCCCACACATGAAAATTACCCTTATTTTTTTTCTCAATAGGTTGTGATGGCCTGAAGGCATGATTCCAAATAACTCAAATTACTACAGCATAGAAGGGAAAATACCAACATCTGTCAGATAGGAAAACTGGTTTATTAAAGTAATAATGGACTTTCAGGCTATAGTCTTAGTCTGAAATTCACATGTTGATATATATTGGTTATAACCAGCATATAACAATTGTGAATTATTGAGAGAAAAAGAATGTGCCATTGAGTTCTAACTGACTCATGGTAATCCCATCCACTGGACATTCCAGGCAACAGGCAAGTAGAGGTAGTTTGCTATTGCCTTCCTCCGCGTAGCACCCCCAGTTTTCCATGGTAGTCTTCTATCCAAGTACTGACTGTGGCCAACGTTGCTTAGCTTCCAAGTTCAGACAAGCTTGGGCTAAACTGGGTTATTTGGGCTGCTAAATTACTGAGAAGTATCCACTAAACGTAACATTTCATCATGTATATTGCGTTTTAAAAAATGGCCTGATATTTATATCTGATTTCCATGAATATGAAGGTAGTATTCTAGGATTTCATGCAGGCATGAACCAGATCTAGACCTCCTTCAGCAAGATTGTTCTATCACATTCCTTCAGACCATGAAATGGGATGTATACAGGTATATAATTCAGGTTTGCAGGAAAATAGGGCAGGGGGCTTTCTGACAAATGTGCTCTCTGGGAGATCAGTCATGAAGCCTTTCTTTAAGCATCCTGGAACTGCCATGTCCTAGGGTTGACAGCCCACATTACACCACATCCAGCCATCTCATCATGTTTATTTCAGGCTTGACTAGTCAAGCCACAAGAGGTGCCAGCTAGCCCCAAGCTGTATGGCATTTCACATAAAGAAATGCCCAGTAAAGGCAAAGGGTGAAATTTGCATTCCATTGAAGTAATTGGTCAAATTCCTATTCTAATTTTGCTCAAGCTATTCAATGGATCCTCCAGGTGGAGGCAACAATCCTGTGCAGATGAACTAATTAAATCCCCATTGTTCTTAGTCCTCTGCCATTGTATTCACAGCTATTGCCACAGGGCAAATCATGCTGCTTGGAATCACAGATATACCACCATCTTGAAACAAGTATAGTAATTAAGTAACTCACATCCTAGTAAAGGAACTTCTGCTAGTGGAAATGAGGAGCAATATTTGCTGATTTCCTCTTCTACTATAGACATTACATCCGCCCCTGCACTGTTTCTGTGATTCTACTGACCATGTAGGATAAGATTTTGGGAAGGAGGACAGGCAAGAGGGAAGAAGTCAAGAAAGTTCATTGCCATGATCACTGCTGCACTGGTACAGCACAAGAACCAAGTCAAACATTATAGGTTCAATCTGCACAGTAATCAGATGCATTGCTAGTAATTCATGTGTCTCCTTTTAGCACCCACATTTCCACACACGTTGAATAATGCACTTTCAATGCACTTTCGTAATCCTTTAGATGTGGATTTTTTGTTCCACACATGGAAAATCAGTTTCAAATCTTCACTAAAGAGTATTGAAAGTGGATTATCCAATGTGTGTGGAAGCAGCCTAAGTATGTTGGATAACTTTTGACTCAAAACATCTGTTGATGTGGAATGCTGCTCACATTATTCTGCTACCAGATCTCTTACACCCAGGGCTTTTTTTCTGGGAAAAGAGGTGGTTGAACTCAGTGATGGAACTTAGGAGGACCGCACAACGATGTCACTTTGGGTCAGCTGGAACAAGGGGGGAGTTTTTTAAAGTTTAAATTGCCCTTGGCGAAAATGGTCACATGGCTGATGGCCTTGCCCCCTGATCTCCAGACAGAGGGGAGTTTAGATTGCCCTCCGCGCCGCTGCATGGAGGGCAATCTAAACTCTTCTCTGTCTGGAGATCAGGGGGCAAGGCTACCAGCCATGTGACCATTTTCAAGAGGTGCCGGAACTCCGTTCCACCATGTTCCTTCTGAAAAAAAAGCCCTGCTTACACCTCTGAATATATTCTCATTCAGAGCTGAAACAACATTTTATTTGATTGATTGAATGTAATATTTGAATCATCCTCTGATAAGAAGAATAAAAGCACATTTATATTCATGTAGGCAAGTTCAAAATTGCACTTAAGTGAAGCTTTCTGAAGCTAACTGAAGATTTCAGTGAGCTTCAGTTACTGCTGAACTAGTGTTTTGGCTATTTATGTTTAAAGTGAATCACCAGATGAAAAAAGAGCCATGCGGTCATGTTAGGAAGAATTAGAGACTGAGCCTGTTCCTCTTACTTACTTTTTATACTTCACTACTGACTTTTTAAGCTATAGTGCATTAACAGTGTGATCCTGGGGGCTGGGAGATGGGAAGCACTTAAGGAAATTATGCTGGTGCATCTTGGAGATACACTGGCAGGTCTTGGGGATACACTGACATAATTTCCTGCTGCTACTGTAGTGCACAATTCTCAATAGAGAGGCACTCCCAAATGAACAAACCAATAGTGCACACAGTATAGGTTCATGGGAGGTAAAGACACTTAAAGATACAGTATAGCCACTTTCAAAAAATAAATTTTAACAATGAAACTCTCATAAACTAATTCAGTCAATTCAAAAATATCTGTTTCACAAGACAATTTGATACACAATCAAGCACCTTTCATTAAACAACTGTTAAGACAGTATGATCATGAATAGAGATGGGTATGATCAGCATTATGATAGAAAAATACCCACGATAATGGCGTCCACGCGATTGGGACCCAGCGGATCGGTGCCGTCCACGGTGACCGAGCCAGCGTTTGGGGGGGGGGGGCGGCTTCATTGGGGCTTGATTCGAGCCATTGGGATCTGATCAGGGATGCAGACAATCAGGCGCCAGTAATCTATTCCCGGGGCAACGGAGCCAGGGGAATGCCTGAGCTGTGTTTGCCCTCCTTCTGTCGCCCTGGAAACCCGAATAGAAGCTCAGCTTTCCTTGATCAGCAGGGCTTCCTTCCAACCACGGAGCAGCAACACACTCACCACCAGTTGGGAGAAGAGACCCAGGGGAGGGAGGGGGAAGGGGGTGTTCTGTAGCCATGGGCACTCCAAAAGTTTTTTGTTTTTAAAAAAATAGGGCTTTGTAGGAGGAATGGCTGTTTTTCTGTCTGTCACTCTCTGTTTTTAACCTGCTTTTAAAACACTGTATTTTGTGGGAAAACCTCATTCACGGCTCTGTGTGTGTGTTTAAAATAAGTTTTTGGAAGACTGGCTGCTTGCTTTTAAAATAGGGTGGGGAAGAATGGAGGATTCTGTCCCTGCTTTTTTTTAAAAAGCTGGCTGAAATATGTTGATGGGGTGTCTCTCTCTCTCTATTTGGAGAGACAGGGACGGGTTAAAAACCTTCCCCCCCTGCTCTAAGTGAGTGAGTGAGTGTGTGTGTGTGTGTGTGTGTGTGTGTGTGTGTGTGAACATCCCCTCCCTGAGGGGAGGCGGCTTGTCACTGGGTTAAAAACTCCCCCCCTGCTCTAAGTGTGTGTGTGTATGTGAATGTCCCCTCCCTGAGGGGAGGCGGCTCGTAGACGGGTTAAAAATCCCCCCCTCTGCTCTAAGAGTGTGTGTGTGTGTGTGTGTGTGTGTGTGTACGTCCCCTCCCTGAGGGGAGGCGGCTCGTAGACGGGTTAAAAATCCCCCCCTCTGCTCTAAGTGTGTGTGTGTGTGAATGTCCCCTCCCCATGCCCGCTGGACCTGGTGGTCGCCGCCACCACCCACCTTCCCACATAGCTAGGAACAGCAGGGCACCCCTCTGCTTTGGCCTCCCCAATCCGATCCACAGATCAGAAATGGGATATGATCAGTGTGGATTGGTGATTTGGGGTTGTCGCCAGCGTGGATCCACAATCAGCTTGATCGGTAATTTTTTTGGATCGTGCCCACTTCTAATCATGAATCCCCTCTCAGTGTTCATAGTCCATATTCTCTGAAGAAATAATCACTTAGCAGTTATCAGTTCCAACAGAACACTGGAGACGTTGAACCAAATTGAAGCGAAGAAAACACTGTCAGGGAACGCAATTCCTTTTCCCTCCTCCTGTCTGAGGTACGGAGAGTAGATAAATATATTTGTGTGGTCTCAAATGTAGTTTCTTATGAATTATTGAACTATGTCTTTAATCTTACAGATGGAACACAGAAGACAGAACGGGAGTCCCCGAAGGGGACTTCACTTTGTCCAGTTTTGGAGAAACCAATTAAGTCATTGTTTTGGGGGTGAAGATGGCAGTTTGCCTAAGAGAGCATTTCGCTGGACTTGCTGGCCACCAGTGAGTATGTGTGTTCTTGCCCACATCTGCACACCCCCAAATCCATTTGGGCCTCTTCTCTGTGAAACAGTGGTAATTTTGCTGCTGCTGCCTATCCTTGAGACTAGTAACTATCACCTCCCCAAAATTACTTTGTCCCCTTTTCCACCTTGATTTTCTCTTGGTTAACCTTGTATTTGTGATGTGTGTAGTTTTCAGTATATTTTTACTTTTTTTCTCCTTAATAAAAAATCCTTTATAGTTGAACATCTGCCTGGCTTTATTTTAAGAGTTCTCTAAAGGAATAATCCCTGTAAATTTAGGTAGATAATCCCAGTTACCCCCTCACTTGTCTCTTTTAAGCTAATTCCCCCAACTAATTAGGAGACTGCCTAGTTGGGTAACACATATGTTTTTGTATGTTATACTTTCTGATCAGAGTTATCCAGAAAGTTGAAACAATGGCTGCATATATTCATGCATGGGAGATGTTGGAGGAATCCACTGATTCCCATCTCCAGTAGTTCCAGACACAGTCTCCTGTGCATGTCTATCTGAAGAGTCCTCTGATCTTTAGAAGCAAGGTCTTTGTGTGTGTGTGTGTGTGTGTGTGTGTGTGTGTGTGTGTGTGTGTGTGTGTGTGTGTGTACGTAATTGTAGTAAGGGGGCCGAAGTGGATGGAGTGAGTGGGTGGAAAAAAACCAGCTGCATGCATAGAACTTCATCAGTAGTATTTTGACTGCAAGCCATTTTCTTTCAACTGGATTGAATTCTTGGTGAAAATGTAAAAAGAAGAGAGCTAACATTCAGGTTCACAGAATCTGTTCTCCTAATGAAAAATGATAGACAAAACATGGTAATGGTAACAGTGGAAAAAAGAAATGATGTAAATATCTGTGCTCGAGGCTAGTTATTTAAATTATTATCAATTCAAAATGTTAGGCATATAACAGATGCATTTGAGCAGATATTCTGATGGGGCTATATATGTATACAGGTATAAATAAGAAGTGTTTGTTCATCAGTTCTATGATGCATGGTAAGGGGGGCTAGCAGAGATGGGAAGAGTGTTTTCCCATTTGTTTTCTGAACTTTCTCAAGGTTGTTTCCAGGAAAAACTCTGAAAAAGTAAGCAGATTGTAAGTTAAACCAAGACAATGGTACTGGAGGAAAAAGAGCTCACCAATCCCATCATTACCAGTACCACCCCCCCCCCCCCAATCTAACAAGATTAATTATGAGTGGTTTTTTTAAAATTGGTTAAAGGTGTTTAAATTAATTAGTAATGACAGGTTGCTTGTGGTGCCACCCTAAGAAGGGTTCCCAGGTGTCCACCAGTGGTGGCAAATTGCCCCTCTGCCTGCTGATTAGAGATGGGCATGAACCTGAATTTGAATTTAAAAAACCCACGAACCAGCTGGGTTTGTGGAAGCTCGTTTCCACGAACTTCCACAAACTGGTCTACTGGTTCGTTTGGTTTGTTTTAAAGTGCATTTAAATATGCATAGGATTGTTTCTAGTGTTAGAAGTAACATCTGTTGAAAAATAACTTTGGCCCAATATTTCCTGATACATATAGAAGATAAACTCATAAAGCAAGAAGAATGTTAACATATAATTTCACAAGTAACTTGCAGGAGGTTATATTGATTTGCTAAGGAAGCACCTCAGCCCTAAAGCCTTTGACAAACTTTAAATGAAAGATTCCTGGAAAATGAGTGACTACTAACAAGATGTCAGGGAAACAGAAAATCAACAGGCTTTTTGTAAATTAAAGTCTTTCAAATGAGTTTTTCCCACATTATTTGTTCTCTTGCTTCCATCCATGTTATTTTTGAAGACATTTATTTCATCATGCTTTGCTCCAATATGTACCTCCACCTTTCATTGTGCATGGAGAGCATGCAGGGATGGAAGAAGAGCAGACTGTATTTATAAGTGAAACTACTATTTCAAATCTAACTAGACATTCTAAATTGGGCTTGGATTGACAGGGTTTTTTCCCCCTCCTCAATCTCAGAACATTTACTTGGAATTAAGTCTCTTAGAGTTCAGTGGAGTTTATTCCTATGCAAGAAAGCTAGCTTTGCTGCAAATAAAAGCTTATAAGTTTTCCTTTGTTATAAGAAAATGAAAACACAGGGAGCTCTTAATAGAATTAATAATGATGATCATTGGTGAGGACAACTCAGAAGCTTCAACTAGCATCAATCTGCCTTCTTACTGGGGTGGACCAATATTGCTTGAAACAAGTGCCCTGGTGACTACAGATTCCAGGCTCAATTCAAGGTACTGGTTTTGACCTTTACAAACATTCTGCCCTGGGATATACTTATCAGAAGGACTGTCTTTCCCTGCATGATTCTTTGTACTACTCACACCCTGAATTCAGATGGTCTGCATGTCTGTTCTGTCTTAATCTTTTCTTATCAGTCTTGAGGAACTGACTGTTTGACCAGGTTCAGACGCACCTTCATTGCTAGCCTTTCAAAAGTCTTACAAGACAGGCCTTGTCCAGAAGATGTTCACTGAACAGTAGGCTTGCCAGGTGTCCAGTTTTCTCCTGAACAGTCTAGTGTTTTCTTGGACTACCTGGATAAAATTGAGTAAAAATACAGGACATCTGGCTCTTACTTTGCAATGAACTGAGGGGGGCAGAGGAGGGGTATGAGCATAGAAGAAAAGCAGACAGTTTGTGAAGCTCTGAGCATCCACAGACCCAATCAAACATAAGAAAGTAATTTACAAGCCCCAATGTGGTTGCTAAGCGACCAATTCTCTGCAATTAATCAGCCTTCTGCAAAACATACTTCAACATCTGAAAAGCTTATCTCAGCCAATGCAAAGCATAGCTCAGCAATCTCAATTACAATCTGAGCAAGTGAGGGGCTCGGGGTTGCAAGAAAGGCCTATGCAGAAGGAGAGTTTGAATTTGAGGGGCACCTGAGCAATTCCAGGCTTTTCTGCTTTTACAAGGAAAAAATCTTCAACCCAAAAGAAGGGGGAAGGAGAATGGTGGCTGTCTGCAGTTTGAGTTAGCTGGAAGTGCTCTTTGTTCCTCCATTGCAAGGGTTTGATTGGAAGGGAGAAATGTAGGCTTGCCAGTCTGCTTTCCCTCCCAGTGGAAGGGTGGGAACCCAGTGCTTAGCCCTGAGCTGCTGGGATTGTCCTCACATGTGCAAAGAATGCACTCAGTCCTGTACCAGTGCAATGATGGAAGTGATGTCATCGCTCGAGTCTGAGGAACATGTGTGCTTTGCAGCGGGCTGATTTGGGCCCCAAATTGGCCCAATTCAGCCCATTTGGGGCCCAAATCAGCCCAATTCAAAGTATGGAACCACTCTTGGGGCTGTGCAATGATGTCAGTGATGTCATGGCACCAGCCTTGAGAGTGTACCCAGGAGGCTGGTTCCCCACCTTTCCCCTCACCAGCCAGGTAAGTGGTGGCAGGGTGGTGAAAGGTAGGAGTGGGGAATCCCTCACCCCCACCGAGGGAATGGGATCCCTAGAAAAATGCCGTTTCCAGGAAATGAATACAGAGACAGAATGTGCTCATGTTGCAAGGCTACTAAGCATTGGAACTTGAAGGGGAAAAAATGGATTTGGGGGGAAGGGGGTTTCCTTATTGCAAGTATCTTGAATATGTGTTACATTTCAGATAATCAAGGTAATGGTTTGAATCAGCTATTTCTATGTATATTTTCAGTTTGAGTGCTTTGCTTTGCACACTCCTCCTGGTGTTGCCTTCTGGAAGTTGTAGTCTGGGGAATGAAAACGTGCTCCTTGTGGTTCCCATAAAGGAGACTCACTGTTTTCAAATTTCTGTAGTCCTTACCTTATTGTATTGTTTCTTGACTGTCCCAGTTGCTAGAGTTGTCAACCTCTAGGTAGTGGTTGGAGATCTCCTGGAATGACAATTGATCTCCAGGCCATAGAAATCCAGATGGCTCCAGATGGCCAGGTCATCTGTATTGAGATGGATAGCCATCTTCCAGGCTAAACTGCATTTGTAGAAGGCATTTTTGGAGCTAGGTTAGCTTGCTTTTCGAGCAGCAGCTCTGGATCCAGTATAACTTCTAGGCTCTTAACAGAGTCTGCAAGGAAAAGCTGAACCCAATCAAAAGTGGGGAGCATGATGATCTTCAAGTTCTCCACCTTCCCAACCAGCATCTCTTCTGGCTTCTCTGGGTTCAGTTTCAGTTTGTTCACTATCAGCCAATGGCAGCAACTGAGGACCTTGGACAGAGAGATATAAAGCTGAGTGTCATCTACATATTGATGAATCCAATTCCATAGCTACAAATGATTTATCCTAAAGGCTTTACATAGAGGTTGAATTCCCCATAGAATCGTACAAGATAATTGCTACCCTAAAAATAGCCGATCTCCAACAGAAATCCTTTGACTTCATTCTATGAGGAACAATTTAAGGCATAAAAGGAAACCATTCTGCCTTCAAATGCCTCAAAAGGATGCTATGATATACTATGTCAAAGGCTGCAGATAGATCCAGGTGGAGCAACAAAGTAGCATGGCATTTGTCTACATGCAGACGGAACTTGTTCTCTACATTCTGATGGAGATTGTTCACTAAAGCCACTGGGGCTCATTCTGTCCCACAGCCCAACTTGGACCCAGACTGAAAAGTGTTCAGAGCACAGGAGTTGTCTAAGAGGACCGGGAGCTGGTCCGCTACTGCTCTTTCAATCATATTGCCCCAAAAGGGTGATAATTGCCATATCATTTTTATCTAGGGATGTTTTTTTTTTAAGTAACAGGTGGATAATTATTTTTGAGTGGTTGACAGAAGATTCCTTGAGTTAGTGACTGGTTTATGATCGTCAACAACAGCCCATTTATGTGGTGTTTACATTTGAGCAACCAAGATGGGCAAAGGCAGTAACCCTAGCCTCTTTCTGAAACCCCTCTCTTTGGCACAGAAAAGCAGGGGGAGGGAGAAGACACTGTTGTCTGGGAGAAATGGAAATACAGGTGAAATGGATACAGACAAGAGGGAAGAAAGGATAAGGAAAACAGAAGTGAATCCCAGGCTTCAGGTCAACAAATGAATACTATTTATTCAACAGTAGCTTTATTCATTCATTTTAGTTATATGGATCTCTTTGAGTTTATTTTTTAATTTCCTTAGAAATGAATACACATCTCTACTGACTTCCCACTGTTAGAAAGAAGAATTGTTGGAACCCATGGATCTTTGCTTTGGAACAGCAAGGCTGTTCTCATTTTTCTACTACTGTCAGGGACGCTCTGTGTACTTCTCTGGCATCTCTCTGGCTCTTGCTGTTTCCTTTCCTGGAGAGCAGATTGCCTGAGAGCACATACAGAATGTCCTTCCCTCATTAGCTATATTACAGACATCTTGGAAATGAGGACACTATTCTGGGTCAGGCAGCATGGCCTGAAGAGCGTTCTCTTTTTCAAAGGAAAACAGCAACCATCAGGGTAAGATTTGTGTAGCTTGATACATTGCTGAAAGGCTTGAAAAGGGGCAAATAAAATGTAGAAAGTTTGGCATTTTAAGAACCTTGAGCTGCAGTTCCTAAGGATTACAGTTTTTTCTAAAACAATCTATGTTTTGGGCCATGAAGATGAAGGCCCATGATGAGAAACTACAGAAACTTTTGAACTTCTATTACTGTTAAAGACTGCTAACCATCTCCTGGCAAGAGAAATAACAACCTGTGACTCAGATGAGCTACTAAACTTGTTTCTCTACCAAATAACATTTTGAAGACAATACTTTATTTAGTAGTATGACATGACATTTTGAATATTATTCTTGTTTAACTGATATCAAGGGGCAGGGGAAAGAATCTAAACAAATATGCTGAACAGCTGTTGTTGAATGATATATAGACAATAAAGAAATGAGGAAAACAGACACTGACTGGCATCAGCTGGTCTTAAAAACAACAGCTAGGGAAGGTTTTTTTGACACTGCAGGAATGAATCGAGTAGTGGAAAATATGCATGTGATTTTCCCCCAAAGAAAATTGTCTTCCACATGTTTTGTCTCAAATTGATCAAGATATTCACATCCCAACACTTATCAAAATATATGGCACCAAAATATATATCTTTGCAGTGAATTCTTCTCACATTCGCTTTCACATACGACAAAATGAGGGAGATACAGTCTTGAAGCTTTTGATTCTTTAAAAATCATATGGTAATCTTCCCATTCTGAACTATGATAAGGTGAAACTTACCAAATAATTGTTTACAATACTTGGATAATTTGGGGGGTGGGGTGGGTTAAGCCTCTGGTGGCATCTAGAATGCCCTTTAACACTTCCTGTATTCCTGGGAAGACCATCCCTCCTGTCCAAACCCATTAAACCACTCACTATAGGAAGGTGAGGATGCCTAAACAATTAGCCTCAACTCAGATTTACATTTGGCAGCCAGCTCTGTCTTTCCTCATCTGAATCTCCTGGTGATACAGTAGAGGTCCTGAATCACAGTGTGGCTGTTGTGGTTAAATGGCTAAGAATAAACAAATTGAAATAAATCCTGGAAAGACAGATCTTGAAGGACATTGTGGTCCCCACTTGCTCACTCAAGAGACTAGGGGTTACTTCTGGAGAAGCAAGATAATACAGCTGCAAAAAAAATATACTTCCTTCCAACTCAGTCTAGCCAGAAAGATGGCCTCCTACTTCAACATGGCTGATCTGGCCACCTGGATCATGCCACAGTAACATCAAGACTGAAATGCACTTTACAATGGTTTCCCCTCAAAATCCACACAGAGACTGAAGTTGGTGTAGAATGCTGAGGCTTGGCTATTATAGGGAGCTAGAAGGAGCATGCACATTATGCCCATTCTGCAGTCACTCAGTTGGCTGCCCATCACTTACTAGGCCCAGTTTAAAGTTTTAGCTATCACATACCAAACCCTTCATGGCCTTGGTCTTTAATATCTGTGGGACCACTTCTCCCCCTACATTCCACCACAGTAGCTTCTTCACCCACCTGAGTAAGGCCTTCTGCAGGTGCCAGCCTGCAAATGGCCAAAACAACAACTGCCTTTACATACACTTTTCTCCACTGTGGCCCCCACATTATGGAATGGCCTGCCTGATGAGGTCAGGAAGGCTCCCATCTTGCTGCTTTCCACAAACTATGCAAAACTCAGTTATTCAAGAAGGCTTTTCTACAGAGATAACAAGATTGTAGTATATATAATGGTAAAAGTTTAGAATTATGGTCTGTACTACTGTGGCTAGCTTGTACTGCCTGTTGTTGTAAGTAGTGATTCCTACTATGTAATTTTTGCATCATTTAACATATCATATGAATACTTATGCTTTACTTCTAGGGTTGCGAAACCCCCACTTCCACCCTCCACCCCCCATCCCCGCTTACCTGGCTGGCGGGGGAAAAGGCGGGGGTGTCAGACTATGGCCTTCCAGTCGGCCAGCTTATTTCCCTTTACATGCAATTTTGTTATTGCTTGGAGAAAACTGTACGGGGAAATGAAATTTTTTATTAGGAGTTTCCTCATTTTCCGCATGGATGGGTGTGCATTGGGGCCAGTCATTCGTTCTGCAATAATTTGAGAGTTTAGTTTGGATTTGGGGGATATCCCTGGTTTAATTATAATAGCCATCAGGCCTCTCACCTTTCCCATTGTGAGTTTCCTCAGGAATTGCTGCCGAGGCTTTCTTCGGTTGGACTCCGCTTGTTTCCTAGCGGTGAGCTCTTGTTTCAATAGTTGAAAATCCAGCGTTGCTTTTGTTATAGCAGTGTCCAATTCCTTCTCCAGCCGTTTTTCATCTCGCACCCCATTTCCTTGATTCCAGCGTGGGGACAGAGGTGATTGAACTGGAAGTGCCGGGGAGAGACCGTGGGAAAGGCTTCGCATGTGTTGTAGTGCTAACTGTTTATATTGACCTCCTTCCACATAAAAACTTTGCTTCCATTGAGGTTTTTTAACTCAGTAGTTTTCCATGGCGTCTTTAGCCTCCATGTACTTTGTACAGCTTTATCCGTTAGGGAAGCGATGACTCCACTGGATGAAAGATTGGAGCGCTTGCATAACCACGAATCCAATTAGAAAGATTTCTATTATGCGGGTCTTTTTACTCAAAGTTCTCTTCAAATTAAATGAGTTTCTTGGTGCCTCTCCTTTTTCCACTTGGTTCGGAGCTGGAGCTCTCGGTGGCATTGGGAGTTTCCCTTTCACCAGCGCTGGTCCCAGTCATTGTTGCCGCTTTAATTGCACCTTGCCAGATGGGCGCTGCATGGAGCCTTTTGCCCAAGTTTGCGTTCTCGTAGGACTGAGTGGTCTCTCTTCTCCATACGCTGGTTGAGGCACGGGTGTCAATAGCGACAGTATCAGGGTGCGCGGAGGTTGCAAGTCAGGCGCCTCTCCGGGCTGGCTCTGGGTTCGAGCCTCGACTTGTTGTGTTCCCAGTGCGGGCTGCATTCGGGGCGGCCGTGGCAACGGTTGCGGTTGTGATCGAGTGAGCCGAGAGGTCTCTCCTCCCCCAATACTGGTTGTCTTAGGGGTGCTGTTTGAGCAACTTGCTCCTCTTCTCTGGAGCCCAATGATGGCTGTTGAGAAGGTAGCTGTAGAAACGAAGGAGGCCTCTCTTTTCCCCCAGAAAGTCGTAACGACTGAGGGGTAGGCACCTCCCCGTGCTGGTGTGCACTTGGGGCCTTGGCCCCTGTTCGTTCTCTCGGCGTTGGCTGCTCCCGGGGGGATGACAGCTACGATGGTTGGGCCGGTGCTTTCTTCTGTGGCCACTGCCCGGGTGCTCCTATCCGGGCTTGCGCCTTTACCACCTCTTCTCCGGATGATTTTTGTAGCAAGGGTAGTGGCTGAGGGAGTTGCCCCTCTCCTGCCTGAGAGGTTGGCGGCGGTTGTGGTTGCAGGATAGGCGCCTTTGGAGCTTGGCTTAGAAGCTGAGGCTCGTGCTGCTCCTCGCAGGACTGATCCTGCATTGGGGCTTCAGCCCCAGCTCTCGCTCTTGGCTCAGGTGACTCGCTGGGCACTAGTGGTTGCAGCCCAGGGATTGGCTGTGGCCATGGCTGGTGGACTGGTGCTGTCCCCAGCAGCCGCTGCAGCCCTAATGAACTGAACAGTCCCTCTCGCTTGAATGCCCTTTGCCGCATGAGTGGAGCATCTGCATTTGGCTGGGGGGCCTGCTCCTTCTCGTCAGGCACGGGCGCCTCTGAATGAGGCTTTGCTTCACTCCCTAGTCCAGACTCCTCATCTTGCACGGAATTTACTTCTCCAGCCATCCCAGCATTGCCGTTGGGGTCAGATCCAAACTGGTAAGCTCCTTCTCCTCCGCACCGATTATAGACAGATCAATCAAGTCTTGCTTGGTATCCATCTCCTCCGGGTGAGTTGAGAACGGCATTAGCACTGAAGTAGGATTCGTGACAAACTGGATTTGCCCCTCCTCTTCGGAGACTAGAGACGGCTGTGGAGAAGGTGGTGGAAATTCTTGGTGCAAAATATTCTGGCCTGAGGTTTGATGGATCCCAGGCTGTGCCGGGGCCTCCCACAGGGCTGGCGTGGATGGGAATGGGATTTTCCCAGCTGATTGCCCCACTACTGTGGCTGTCCGCGTGGTCACCAGCAGCGACTGCAAGGCAGGTAGATCCCAAGGTAGGCACTGCATCCCACTCAGGAGTGGTCCCACTCTTCTGGAGACTGGCTGCAGCTGCGGGCTCCCCCTGCGCTCAGCGGCCGGCCCTTTACACACGAGATTAGTGGGCCTGGAGACCGGCCGTGGCTGCAGAGTTTCCCCATGCTCAGTGGTCGGCCTTTTGCATACGGGATTCGTTGGCGCCCCTTCTGCTTGGCTGTCAGGGTCCAGCTCTCCTTCCTCGCCTCTGTTGACGAGAAATTTGCAGCCCGGCGTCTCGCCTGGTTTCCTTCTTAGGTCCCAAATGATACGGGGACCCTCTTGCTCCGTCGACCCGACGGTGTATCTTACATCAATCATCGAACGAGAAAACATAGTGCCTGCTTGCCTCTCCCTCATCTCTCGAGGCTGGGAGCCCCACTGCCGTGGTGTCGGCAGCGAAATTAATTGGTCATTCCCAGTAGCTTCGCGCCTCTTTGGTCGGGCGCCGGCTATGGCCGGCTCGGGCGATTCTACTCCTCTGCCCGGGAAGTGCTCCATCCGAATGTCGGGAACGGGTTGCCTGTCCCTGTCCTCGTCCAGCTCCTGGGCGCTTTGGCCACGATCCTCACTCTCTTCCGCCTCTGTTGCCTTTTCCCGTAGAACTGGGAAGTGTCTCTCGCGAAGCAGCCAGCCCATGTCAACTTTGGCTACGCATATCGGAATCCGTTCCACAATCGTGAGATCAGGCGGTGGGGGACACTCCACCCAGACCCTGGTCTCTCTATCCCAGCGAGACCATCGCTGAGCATCAGGACAGTCCACGTCAGCTACCTCCCCTCCTAAAGCTCCGGGCCCCGGAGTCTCCAGCTTAGCCGGTAGCTTCTGGTTAGCCCCCCAGCAAGGGAACGTGGGGGTGTTGCAGCCTTCACTAGCTGGCCACCAGGGTTTTGGTAGCAGAGTCCGCTGGGAGACACCTCACCTCGTGCAGTTGTTCGGACGAGCGCCTTATCGAATCGCTCTGTCCCAGGCGGGCTGTAGATCAAAAGATCTCACTTCCTCCATTCCAGGTACGGACGGCTCTCTCGAAGTCTCTCCGGTATCCATCCTTCCCAGGTGATGGGTGAGAAAAAGGTGATTCCTAGCAAAGTGTCAGACTATGGCCTTCCAGTCGGCCAGCTACTGCCCCCTTCCCTTCTGCAAGACGACAAAGTCTCTCTCTCTCTCTTTTTTTTATTTAATACAAGAAATGATAAAACCATACTGTACGAACAAGAAAGGGATTAAAACTAAGCCATAAAAGACATTATCAAAACCACTCTTGGCAAATTGTTAAAAACCCAAGAATTTCAATAAATGAGCATTTTAACTTTGTTGTGTGGGGGGAATTACTTCTTTGGCATTTAAAACATCTAAAATTGGTTGCCAGATCTCATCGTATTCAAATAAAGGGACTGCCATATGCAAGTTCCCAAAAAACGGATTATTCATAATCCTACCCATCAGATATTGCTCCCAAATTTTCTGATACCATTTTTTTAGCAATGGGCCTTTGAGGGATTTCCAATTCCCAGCAATGACCAGACGAGCAGAGGCAACTAATATTGAGACAAAAGTTCTGGTATTCCTAACCAACACAGAGTTGGGCCAAAAATCCAATAGAAGAAATTCTGGGGAGTATGGCAATGAAAGACCCATCATGTTGAATATCTCTTTGTGAACCACTCTCTAAAATTCCTGAACATAGTGGCATTCCCACCACATATGTAGGGTCGTGCCTTCCTGCTTGCAAGATCTCCAACACAGAGGGCTCAACAACCTGTTCATCTGATTCAATTGATTTCAAAAGGTTTATTAGAAAGACAGCATACAGGCCCTGGGTCCACATTCCAGAACTTAGACAGTCCTAGCTGATCACAGGCTTTGCTAGGAATGAGGTACCTGATGAAAGCAATTACACTTCAACCCCTTGGTTCCCATCCTCCTCCCCCCAGAGTTCCCAGTGCTGAGCATTCGGAGACAAGGAAGCGGGAGTCTCAAAGTCGGAGCTGCAGACATAAGATAAACTTGCATTCTCTCCCACGGAAGGAGCTATGCCTGGCTATGCCTTCAGCAGGGAGGGAAGGGAAGGCTAACAACTAACATATTAATATGGCGTAACTATTGTTCAGTACTCAGTACTCTACATGGTAGATCTAGATATTGGAAAGCTAGACAGCTATACATGTTAACATAGCAAACTCTAGGCATGATGAATAAGAAAGACACCACATTGTTCAGGTGAAGAACTCTGAATATGAGATCCTGAATATGACAGATCCTGACAGGGGGAACATGCCTCCCGGGTGCACTCATGGGCAGTGTGGCATGCTTCTGCATGCTACAGTAGGCCAATTTTTACCCTAATTAGGCAGCTGCAGAGCACAGGGGCACTCCAAGGCCTGTTGCACCACTCCAGCAGTGCTCCCATGCTCTGAAGCAGCCCAATTCAGGTTGAATTGGGCCCAATTCAGCCCGCTGCGGAGTGTGGGAGTGCTCCTAGGGCCTGCGTGATGACATCACTTCTGGGGAGTGATGTCATTGTGCAGCCCAGGAGCACTGATGTAAGTACCAGGTCTCTCATCTCCTGTTCTGTGGGTAAGAGGACCTGGCAACCCTATTTGCTTTAGTTCTGTTCTCAGATTTCTGGTTGCCTCTTAATGTCCCAATCCTGCCAATCTCTGGAACTAATGAATCATCTGTAAATGGATGGAAATACTAAATTTTCTGGAGCCAAAGTTTTGTGACTTGTCTTTTTCAAATGTCATGAGTGTGAGAATGAAATATTATGTTTGCTTGCAATCTCTTTTTATCATTGAGTGAAAATTACAATTTGGGACACCTGTGAGATGAAAAAGGATTAAAGTAAATTCAACTGCTGAAAGCTAACCTGAGTTCAGACAGGAGGCATTTTTGCTTTGAACAATCTCAACATTGCCAGATGATCTTATTAAAAAGTGCATACAGAACAATAGTCCTAAAGTATTCCAAAACCATTTGTAGATAGTTGGATCACAGTGCATTGCACTTGTAACATTCACTTTTGAAATTATTCAGTTTACCATTATCTCACATCTTCAGGTCCTTCGGCATCTCTATAGTGAATCTAAACCATTAGTGATAAATAGAGGTGGGCACAGTCCGCATAACGGACCTAATTTCGTCATGAACTTACCCAGTTTGTGCTTCGCGAACACGCTGGCCATGGGCTTGTGTTTTTCTCACAGAAGCGCCGAACATTGGGGCTTTCTGTCCGTGTGTCCGTTGGCCCGTCATGCCAGGATTCCCACTCAAACAATTTCCTAGGCAACGGTGGAACCACCTTCCGCGTTTGGAACACACCAATCGTAGCCCAGGAAACCTTGATTGGCAGCTCTGTCAGCCAAACAGAGATCACCCTTTCTGTATAAAAGACAACACGCGCAAAGCGTCGGCTCCGTTCTCCTGGCACAGGGACGCGAGTTAGTTCTAAGCTCAGCAACTGCTTGCTGTGGGGAATATTTTGTGTGTGCGTGTGAGAGAGAGAGAGCGCGGCTTGTGCCTTGGGGCTTTCGGGCTTCAGCTGCAAGAGAGCTTTCTCTTTTCTCCATTTCTCCTCGTTTCTATTCTAGAGCACTTTTAAAAAAATCCTTTTACCACGCTGATTTCTTTCTGCGTTGTGAGTCCTTGGGTTCTTCTTGGGCTTAATACCCCCTCCCCCCCCAAATCTCTTCCTTTTTTCTGGATTGCCGGTGGGTTCTATTGTGCTGTGACGCCACCCTACTCATAGACCCACAGTGGGTGCAAGGCAGCTTTGGGCGTTGTCTGCTTGAGTTCTTGCCTTCATTTCCCCATGTTCTTTTTTGGCTGTGCTTGTGCCTTAGCTGGGCTTTGGGGCTTCTGGTGCAAGAGAGCTTTCTCTTTTCTCCATTCCTGTTTAATTTTTTTTCTCCTCGTTTCTATTCTAGAGCACTTTTAAAAAAATCCTTTTAATGCATTATCAGGTTACTCTGATTTCTTTCTGCGTTTTGAGTCCTTAGGTTCTTCTCGGGCTTAAACCCCCCTCCCCCCCAAATCTCTTCCTTTTTTCTGGGTTGCCGGTGGGTTATATTGTGTTGTGACGCCACCCCACTCATAGACTCACAGTGGGTGCAAGGCAGCTTTGGGCATTGTCTGCTTGAGTTCTTGCCTTCATTCCCCCACTTTTTTTTTTTGGCTGCTGATAAGATGCAAGGGGAGGAAGACTGCTATTAGGCTCTGTGAAACACCTACTTTCTGGTGATGACCGGCAGCACGTTTTGGGGGGCTCTCTCTGCTTCACTCCTTTCAAAGCCTTTTTAGTGGGTGACTTGGGGGGACATTTCCAGCCTGGCTTTTGAGGTACAAGGGGGAGACTGCTCCTGGCCTCTGTGAAACACCTACTCTCTGGTGACCGGCAGCTCGCTTTGGGGGGGCTCTCTGCTTCACTCCTTTCAAAGCCTTTCACTCCCTCAATAGTGGGTGACTTGGGGGGACATATCCTGCCTGGCTTTTGGGGTGCAAGGGGGAGACTGCTCCTGGTCTCTGTGAAACACCTACCTTCTGGTGACTGGCAGCTCGCTTTGAGGGGCTCTCTCTGCTTCACTCCTTTCAAAGCCTTTCACTCCCTCAATAGTGGGTGACTTGGGGGGACATTTCCTGCCTGGCTTTTGAGGTGCAAGGGGGAGACTGCTCCTGGCCTCTGTGAAACACCTACTGTCTGGTGACCGGCAGTTCGCTTTGGGGGGCTCTCTCTGCTTCACTCCTTTCAAAGCCTTTTACTCCCTCAATAGTGGGTGACTTGGGGGGAAATTTCCTGCCTGGCTTTTGAGGTGCAAGGGGGAGACTGCTCCTGGCCTCTGTGAAACACCTACTCTCTGGTGACCGGCAGCTCACTTTGGGGGGGCTCTCTGCTTCACTCCTTTCAAAGCCTTTCACTCCCTCAATAGTGGGTGACTTGGGGGGACATTTCTTGCCTGGCTTTTGAGGTGCAATGGGGAGACTGCTCCTGGCCTCTGTGAAACACCTACTCTCTGGTGATCAGCAGCTCGCCTTGGGGGGCTCTCTCTGCTTCACTCCTTTCAAAGCCTTTCACTCCCTCAATAGTGGGTGACTTGGGGGGACATTTCTTGCCTGGCTTTTGAGGTGCAAGGGGGAGACTGCTCCTGGTCTCTGTGAAACACCTACTCTCTGGTGACCGGCAGCTCGCTTTGGGGGGCTCTCTGCTTCACTCCTTTCAAAGCCTTTCACTCCCTCAATAGTGGGTGACTTGGGGGGACATTTCTTGCCTGGCTTTTGAGGTGCAAGGGGGAGACTGCTCCTGGCCTCTGTGAAACACCTATTCTCTGTTGACCGGCAGTTCGCTTTGGGGGGCTCTCTCTGCTTCACTCCTTTCAAAGCCTTTCACTCCCTCAATAGTAGGTGACTTGGGGGGACATTTCCTGCCTGGCTTTTGAGGTGCAAGGCGGAGACTGCTCCTGGCCTCTGTGAAACACCTACTCTCTGGTGACCAGCGGCTCGCTTTGAGGGGCTCTCTGCTTCACTCCTTTCAAAGCCTTTCTCTCCCTCAATAGTGGGTGACTTGGGGGGACATTTCCTGCCTGGCTTTTGAGGTGCAAGGGGGAGACTGCTCCTGGCCTCTGTGAAACACCTACTCTCTGGTGACCGGCAGCTCGCTTTGGGGGGCTCTCTCTGCTTCACTCCTTTCAAAGCCTTTCACTCCCTCAATAGTGGGTGACTTGGGGGGACATTTCTAGCCTGGCTTTTGAGGTGCAGGGGGAAGACTGCTGCTGGCCTCTGTGACACACCCACCCTAGGACCACCGGCAGCACATTTGGGGGGGCTCTCTCCGCTTCACTCCTTTCAAAGCCTTTTTCACTCCATAAATAGTGGGTGACTTTGGGGGGGGGCATTTCCAGCCAAGTCCTGTCCTTGTTATCCTCCTCCTGATGACACGTCCTGTCCCTGGCATCCTCCGCCTGACGACACGTCCTGTCCTTGGTATCCTCCTCCTGACGACATGTCTTGTCCCTGGTATCCTCCTCCTGATGACAAGCCCTGTCCCTGGTATCCTCCTCATGATGACAAGCCCTGTCCCTGGCATCCTCCTCCTGATGACACATCCTGTCCTTGGTATCCTCCTCCTGACGACACGTACTGTCCCTGGTATCCTCCTCCTGATGACAAGCCCTGTCCCTGGTATCCTCCTCCTGATGACAAGCCCTGTCCCTGGTATCCTCCTCCTGACGACACATCCTGTCTTTGGTATCCTCCTCCTGACGACACGTCCTGTCCTTGGTATCCTCCTCCTGATGACACGTCCTGTCCCTGGTATCCTCCTCCTGATGACACGTCCTGTCCCTGGTATCCTCCTCCTGATGACACGTCCTGTCCCTGGTATCCTCCTCCTGACGACACGTCCTTTCCCTGGTATCCTCCTCCAGACGACACGTCCTGTCCCTGGTATCCTCCTCCTGATGACACGTCCTGTCCCTGGTATCCTCCTCCTGATGACACATCCTGTCCCTGGTATCCTCCTCCTGACAACACTTCCTGTCCCTGGTATCCTCCTCCTGATGACATGTCCTGTCCCTGGTATCCTCCTCCTGACGACAAGCCCTGTCCCTGGTATCCTCCTCCTGACGACATGCCCTGTCCCTGGCACCTTCTAAGTACCTCCACTTATTCTTTATAAACTCTACTATTTCCATTAGAATTTGTATGTTGCAGAAACAGTCTAAGGCACGAGTGTTGTCCCTTTCTGGCAAGGCAGGAAGGTGGGTGAGGGTGGCTGCTGCTAAGTTTATGCTAAGCCAGAAGTTCAGGTGTGGTCACCTGGTAGGTGTGGGATCAGGCTTCCCCTGGGTGAATGTGGCCTCTTTTCCCACCCTCGGTGAGAATACCAGCGCACTCTATTTTGGCCTGTCGGGAACGGGGGGAACCTCCCCCTCCTCCTGATGACACGTCCTGTCCCTGGTATCCTCCTCCTGACGAAGGCCTCCCTGGCGGATTCCCATTGGACAAGGGTTTTTCAGCTGTCACTTTCTCATCCATCCTCTGCCCTGTTCCTTTCTGCTCCGTCGTGGAGGTGAGTTGTTCGGACAGTCGATGAAAGCACTGTCCTGGTGGTGCTTTGAGGATGGCAGGCTCCTCCATTCCATGTTCCATGCCTCACATCCCTGTGTGTGTCAGGGTGATGGATGCTGTGCCAATGAATCATGGTATCTGAAATGCAAGCTTTCCTGTAATCACTCCATCTGGACACGAGGGATGTTCTTGGGCTGGGCAGACTCAGGCCCACAGTACACATACCATGTCAGAGAGGTGCGTTCCGGCTGCGGTCCACTGTGGACAACATTGATGGCAATGCTCTCATCGAGTGGGGTTGTGCTTTCCTTCTTCTGCCTTTTCGCCCCCTCCTCCAGCAGAAAGGCCGCTTTTACAGAGGGAATATTTGTGCCACCTAGTCTTCTAGGCAAGTCTCTTTGGCTGCTTCCTGATCTATCTCCTCTCACAGGACCGTTTTTGGCATGACACCGGTGACCTGCACTTTCCCTGTGGCCACCACATCAGTGAGGTGTGTTTCAGTTGGATGAAGATAGGCGTGAGGGGTTGTTGTTCCTACATGGTGTTCTGGGGAGGTTGAGCTTTTGGAAGGACATGTATTTTCCTTGCCCCCACCATGCAGGCACCTTCCCACCCAAGAAACCATATTGGCGAGGTGTCTTCTGTCTGTCACACTTGCTGCATGGCTCCTTTAATCCACGTGCCTTTCCATGGGGACAAATGCATCAATCTGGGCCCTGAAGGCTTGAGCTGTCAGAGACCGTATCATCTGGATGCTGCATGAACCCCGGGCGAAGGAACCCTCCTCCTGGACACTCTAGCAGCAATTCTCATGGTTCGGAAAGTGGAAGGCTTCCTGTGGAAGCCATCACATCTCAGAGAGGTTTTCACCAACTGCCATGTCATCTCCATGTTGGGCCAGCTTCCAAATCACCCAACATGTGGGGATTGGTACCTCCCAATCAGGGGCACTCTTCCATTCTGTCGCAGCTGTCACGTCGGAGAAGTGTGTTGCTGCTCTCTGGTTGACAGGTGGAAGGGAAGGCACTTAGTTGGTGAGACTGTCCTTTCCCTCGAGGATGTGAGAGGGTCCTTCAAGGAGGGGCGCTAGAACTGTTCTTCCCCCAACGTGTGAGGGAAGGCAGGTGGGGGTTGACCCTAGTACCTTCCCATCCTGGACATGACGTTGTAGAGATGGGATTCCTGATAGCTGTGGCAACCCAACAGCCATTTTTTCCAAAATATATATATTTTTAATTTTTATTGGTGAGTTTATATTCCATGTTTAATACATACATTCCCATCATATCTAATTTACTCTAACCCCCACCCTTTCCTCCCCCCTCCCCATCGACCTCCAACAGCTTTCCAACCCCTAACCCTTCTTATTACTTAACTTAACTTAACTTATATTCTTCTATAACACATATATCATAATATCTCTTACTCTAAACATATTCAGATTATTTTATATATATACTATATTAAAATCACTAATCCACCAATGTATCCGTTTTACTCTTCCTTGATTAAACTCTATATTCTAAGTAAGATTTACGTAAACATAATACTAGCTTAGATTGTAATAATTAAATTCCCCCTTAATGGTAAAGTCGCTTATCTCTTCTATTTTCAACATCACATTTTAATAGTTCTCAAACTGCCACAGTTCTCCCTTCACATCCCATTTTTTTTCTAAATATTGTTTCAATTTCCCCCAATCAGCAATAAATTGTCCTGGATCAAGATCTTTAAGTTTTCTTGTCATTTTGTCCATCTCCGCCATGTACAGCAATTTATAAATCCAATCTTCTATAGTTGGTATTTCTTGCATTTTCCATTTCTGCGCACATTTTTTTCCAAAATAAATGGCTATTCCATGCAAAATAAAACTGGAGTTTAATAGGAGAAGGCCTCCCTGTGGAGGGGTTTTCTCAGCTGTCACTTTCTTCTGAATAACATTCTCCAATGTTTTCTCTTCGGCCAGCCTCTTTTGCCGCATCTTATTCCATCTCTTCTTTTCATGCTCTCTCTGTCTCATCATGACACCAAACAATCTCCTCTTTTCTCCCGCTCCCTGCGTCGGTGAGGTGGATTTTCCGTTGACTGGAGGTGACACAGCCTTCTGGGGAGGTTGACCTTTATGAAGGCCATAGTCCTGCGCCAATCAAGCAGGCACCTTCCCAACTGGCACACCACATTGGAGAGGTGGGTTCCAGGCAAGCTGCCTTCAATGGGTACACTACCCATCACAATCATGTGTTGCAGGAAGATGCCTGCTAATTCCCCTGTGCTAGGCACTCCCTCATTGTCTCTGGCCCTCCCTCCAGTGCTTGGCAATGGAATTTGGGGAATGGTTTGGTCACGGCCACCAGGTCTGTGATGTGGGTTCATCATGCTGTTCTGGGCTGGCAACTGCACCCCAGGATTTCCCACTCTCCACATTAGTGGGCTTCAACTTCTTTCCATGGTACCTATCATGTCACCCCCCCATTGGGAGGAAGGAGTTCCATTGGTTATGTCCAACTGTGGGGAAGGGGGGGTGGCAAGCACATGAGTTTCCTTTGTGGACTGCACCACGTTTGGTGAAGTGGGTGTTGTCGGCGACCGTCGTGCTCCTGCGAGCACAGGGGCCCCTCCGAGTGGTGAGGCCGATTCCACTCATTTCCTCCAGGTGTGGGGAGGAGTGACTGTTGCAAAAGCATGAGCTTCATTGCTGACTACGTTCGGCGAAGTGGGTATCGTCAGCAACCATCCTGCTCCTGCAAGCGCAGCCCCGCCGAATGCGCAGGCCAGTTTCAGCAGACTGCAGGGCATGTGCAAGGAGGGGTGAGGCCAGGCCCCACCTCCCTGTCTTGAAGGGGGCTCCCACAGGGAGGGGGCGGCCGCCATTTAAACCCACCTCTCTGATGTGGTGGCCACCCTCTGGGCTGGCCACTTGAAGCCCAACCAGGGCCATTGAAGGGGGCCCCCGCAGGGAGGGGGCGGCCGCCATTTAAACCCACCTCTCTGATGTGGTGGCCACCCTCTGGGCTGGCCACTCAAAGCCCAACTGGGGCCATTGAAGGGGGCCCCCGCAGGGAGGGGGCGCCCGCCGTCGAAACCCACCTCTCCGACGTGGTGGCCGCCCTCTAGGCCGGCCACTCAAAGCCCAACTGGGGCCATTGAAGGGGGCCCCCACAGGGAGGGGGCAGCCGCCATCAGAAGCCCACCTCTCTGACATGGTGGCCGCCCTCTGGGCCGGCCACTCAAAGACCAACTGGGGCCATTGAAGGGGGCCCCCTCAGGGAGGGGGTGGCTGCCGTCGAAACCCACCTCTCCCACGTGGTGGCTGCCCTCTCGCCAGACACTCAAACCCCAACCAGCATATCCTTCCTTTGCCAATCCACCACATTCGGTGAAGTGTGGTGACACACCCTGCCCCTTTCTGGAAAGGTAGGAAGGTGGGTGAGGTCGGCAGCCACCACCGAAATGTTGTGGGACAGTCAGTTAAGGACACTAAGCATCTGTGGTACTTCATGGTCCTCCCCCTCCTCCCGATGACACATCCAGTACCTCCCTGTATCCTCCCAAGGGTGACATGCCCTGCCCATTTCTGGCGAGGCAGGAAGGTGGGTGAAGTCAGCTACCACCATAAGCATGCTATGTCAGCAGTTGACACTTCAGGTGCGGTCCCCCGATAGCGGGGGGGAATTAGGCCGCCCACTGGGCAACTGTCAACTCTTCCCCAGTGACAGTACCAGCACACTCCCGTGGGGCCAGACCTCCCCGCCCTCTGAGGGGAGGCAGCTCAGAGCTGCCTCCCCAGGCCTGCCGGGCCTGGCAGCCTACGTCCTCACCCACCTCCCTTCCTTTGTGGGGATTCAACCCCGCTCTCCTTTGGCCCGGCGGCCGGGCACATGGAGGGGTGCCGCCGGTGAGTGGCCAGACCCCCTGCCCCCTCAGGGGAGGTGGCTGGGCACCACCTCCCTGGGCCTGCCAGGCCCAGCGGCCGCCGTCCTCACCCACCTCCCTTCCTTTGCAGGGATTCTACCCCGCTCTCCTTTGGCCCGGCGGCCGGGCACATGGGGGTGCCGCCGGTGATCAGCCAGACCTCCCACCCCCTCAGGGGAGGTGGCTTGGCCCCGCCTCCCCGGGCCTGCCGGGCCCGGCGGCCGCCATCCTCACCCACCTCCCTTCCTTTGCGGGGATTCCACTCCGCTCTCCTTTGGCCCGGTGGCCGGGCACATGGGGGGTGCCGCCAGTGAGTGGCCAGACCTCCCGCCCCCTCAGGGGAGGCAGCTAGGTGCCACCTCCCTGGTCCTGCTGGGCCCGGCGGCCGCCGTCCTCACCCACCTCCCGCCCCGCTCTCCTTTGGCCTGGTGGCTGGGCACATGGGGGGTGCCGCTGGAGAGTGGCCAGACCCCCTGCCCCCTCAGCTGATGCGGCTGGGCACCACCTTCCCCGGCCTGCCGGGCCCGGCGGCCACCATCCTCACCCACCTCCCTTCCTTTGTGGGGATTCTGCCCCGCTCTCCTTTGGCCCAGCGGCCGGGCACATGGGGGGTGCCACCAGCGAGCAGCCAGACCCCCTACCCTCTCAGGGGAGGTGGCTGGGTGCCACCTCCCCAGGCCTGCCGGGCCCATTCCGCCCCGCTCTCCTTTGGTCCAGCAGCCGGGCACATGGGGGGTGCCGCCGCGAGTGGCCATACCCCCTGCCCTGGGCCCAACAGCCGCTGCCAGCATTCCTTCCTGGCGGGGAATACTTCCCTGCTCCCCTCTTGCCAGCCACTCAAAGCCCAACCGGGGCCAGTGAAGGGGGCCCCTACAGGGAGGGGGTGGCCCCCATCGAAACCCACCTCTCCCACATGGTGGCCGCTGGCCACTCGAACCCCAACCAGCATATCCTTCCTTTGCCAGCACCACCACGTTCGGTGAAGTGGGTTTTGTCGGCGACCATCCTGCTCCCGTGAGCGCAAGGGCCCCTCTGAGGGTCAATCCCCAAAGTCCGGTGACAAGGAAGACAGTGGCCCAGGTCAGCTTGCTTGAAAGCAAGCAAGCTGACACACCATGTCACTGAAATGGGACTCATTGTCCACTGCCCAAAGAGGCTCCTTCTGAACAGGGTAGCATGAGTTTCCTTCCCTCAAGGTGTGGAAGACATCCTTTCCCTCCCTCACGTGCCTTCCATTCCAGCAAGGGGCTTTTGAATTGCTGCATGATCTCCTGTTGCGGAGTTGGCTTTCATTCAAGTACATCCATTCATTTCCCATCATGGAGAGTTGGTCTCCCCACCCCCAGGGAGGGCATCTCTTGTTGATGCAGCCCCATGTAGGTGGGTTTTGTGGGCAGCCACCTCTCCTGGACAGGAGCACAAGTCTCCCTCCTTCCCCCAAGGGCGGGTAAGGGTCAGTGAGAATAGGGGAGGGGAAATTGTTGTTTGTCTCTTTGGAAAAGTGCTAATCAAGGAGTGTTACATGACAACCTTTGGTGGGGAAAGTCGACTGAAGTGAAAATCTGTGGGAAAACCAAGGCTTTTCTGACTCGAACCAGTTTGTGAACCGGTTCTTGAACCAGGCCTGGTCCATTAAAAGTTCGTGGACCGTGGTCCATGGAAGCCCACGAACCCCGAACCGGCGGTCCATGGGAAAATGCCGGTCTGTGCCCACCTCTAGTGATAAACCTTTGGAGTAATGGTATGTTAACTTAACAAAGTATCTTTTGGTTTCTATAGTCTTGTGACTCTTTACATTCCATTCCACTGCAAACTTGTTCAACTTTTCTGATAAAGTATTGGGCCAAATTTAGAACCCACTAAACCTGCAGGTTACTCCATACTTTGGCAATCCTCTCAAATTTTGACAAATGGATTTCTATTTCATGTCCCAAAATCTAACATCTATAATTTTCTTCAGCAACACAGGACAAGATTATGTTAGGACTAGACATGGGCACGAACAGAAAAAAAACAGAACATGGTGTTCATTGTTCATTGCCATCCACGAATAACGAACAATGAACATTGATGAACATAATCTGTTCACAAACACGTTCATTGTTCGTGGGGGCCAGCAGGCTCTCCTCCAGCCATCAAGATCCCTACCACACCATTCCCAGAAACCCTACTTGAGCAGGCAGCAGGAAATGTACCAATAATAAATAATAGCTTGGCCCCAGAGCCTGGCAGCAGCCCTGGAACCTGAAGGGGTAGATCCCTACCGCACCACTCCCAAAAACCTTACCTGAACAGGCAGCAGGAAAGGTACCAGTAATAAATAATAGCTTGGCCTACAGCCTGACAGCAGCCCTGGAACCTGAAGAGGTAGATCCCTATCCCACCACACACAAAGAAAATTCAAGCTCCAATGCACTCTCCCTGTCTCTCTCTCAAAATGCCAACAGCAACTGTCTCTCTCTCGCTGTCTGCAAAACTAGAGCTGGGAGCCCCCCTCCCCCCTTCTCTTTGCTTCCTTGTAACAAATTTGGAGCTCCACACTTGAAAGGAAGAGCTGCCTATCAAGCTAAATTGGGCTTAGATTGGAGTTTCCAGGGCAACAGCAGGAGTTCAGACAGAGTTCACACAATCCCTGCCTAAGTTGCCAAGGGAATTGATTGCAGGTGTCAGATTGTCTGACTTGACGAACAGCACCGAAGGAGGCTTGCAATGACCATCTGTTTGTTGAGAATGGGGCCTCACAAACATCTTGTTTGCAAACAGCAGATTGGGCTGTTCGTGGCTTTTTTTAGTTCGTATTGCTATTCGTGCCCATCTCTAGTTAGGACCATTCTTTAACAACCTTGATCTACTGCTGGAGCTGTCAACTTCCATCGAAACACCTAAGCTCTTCATCATGTCAAGCATTCTCATCCTTCAGTTGCTGTTCTATGTTTGCTGTGAGAAAGCTAACTATTTCAGTCGTGCCTCAACTTTTAGATGCTTGGTGGGGTAATTCTGTTGTGCCAGAAAACAGGAGATCAGTTAGTACTATTCAAAAGACTGGTTGGAACTGTTCAGTAGACTTGAATTTCATTCTATAATTAGGAATAGAATACTAAATTGCTCCTAATTTGAAGATATTGACTGTTTTGTGAGTGGCACCATGAATTATCATTACAGCTTTTGACACTTTAAAAACTCAAAAAAGCAGTGATTCATAAAAAAGGGCTCTTTGATCTAGTCATTGACCTGTAAGAATCACTGGATTGGATCTATGGGACTTTTGCTGTGAATGGAAGAATTCCCTCCTATGGAGTGTGATTTTCTCACCCCTCCGTGCTACAGCCCAAAATGCATTCTGTTCATGGAAATGTTCAGTGGATCCAAACCAATGCAATATCATTCTTATCCATTTTATTTATTCACTGATGAGACTGAGGCAATAATAAGAACAATAAAAAGATAAGATTTTATTTTGTCTTGTTCAGAATATTCAGGAGGATCTGATTTATATTCATAACTTCAGGAAAAGCCATTTTATTGAACACTTAATTTATGCCACACATAAGACACATACTCCAAATCCTTGTGCTACCCACAAAGCCCAGCTTGACCTTAAAGAATGCTGGGCCCATCAATGATACTCACTATGCAAATCAGCAGACTATTATACAACAGAGTTCTACTTGAGCATTCAATTGTGTTATTAAATGAAACTCTGTCTGTTATTGTTTTGTTGTCTAAGAAGAAATTGGACCTGGCTTTCGGAATCTCAGTAGCAGATTTAGATCATATTCAGATGCATTAGTCATTCAAATGATCTGTGGATTATATTCAGAGGTGAATCCCAGATAAGAGGTAACATCCATGAAATAATTAATGAAATAACCAGCTTGTCAGACTTCTGTCTGCAAAACACAAGGGTGCTGCTTGTCAGAGGAAAGGCAGAAATCAGGCAGCCAAGACAAAGAGCTTGAAAATGAGACTATTTTCATTTTGACATATCTCTCTCTACCTAAATGTGTTGATTTACACGTACCTGAAAAAATGACCAAAATCAGAAAAACAGGATAAAGTGATACAAATAACAGATAAGTGTATATATGTGTATAAGAGATCTCTCAGTCTGAGTTTGCTTGCAGGAACACAGCTGAAGTTATAAGAAATGTATAATTGTAGTCACATCTTGTCTTAATTCAAAGAATTTAATTAGGATTGCAGTATAATTTTTCACTAACAAGCTATACCAAAATGGTCAAATGCCATTCTTTTCAAATATTTGTTCATTAGCATCCTCAAATAAAGGTTAAATCTAAAAAATCTGGGTTAAGGTACCTCCTCAGCAGGTATATTTCAAGTGGCTTCAGTTCCCCATCCATAAAATATGAGCAACAGTGACATCAGGAAAGAGATAAGCACTCTGAAATTTGAAGGGTACAGATAGGATCTAGAAATGGTTAACTGCTGCAAATTCTGCATACCCAGAAAGCAAGATGCCAGTCAAAATGCATGGGTTTAACCAGTGCTTATCTTGCAACAACAACAAAAAGTGCCAGTACTCATAAATAAGGTTGTGCTGATTTCCATCAATTCCCCCATCAGGACTTTGGACTAGCGCTGCCCTCTCCAGTACGGTAGTCAGTACTGGAGTACCACCACAAAAAGAGCCCTGGATTAAAATGGGATCCATTCATTATGTTCTGAACTGTGCAAACCATTAAACTCATCTCCCCATGGTGTGGATTCCCTAAGAGGCTGCTCCATTGGGTTTCTCAGACTTTGGGTAATCCATATGAGCTCCAAGTTTGCCATGGCCACAGACCATGCCTTTGTTTTTTCTCACCTGCACCAAACTTATGCAGAAAGATGTTGCCCATGTGCAAAGGCAAAGGAAGTGCTGATGCGTAGTACCAAATGATTAATCCTTCCCAGCCCTCTGGAACCATGCAGCCTTCAGTGGTTGGTTTGAGTGCATCCCCTATCCTAGGATACTTTGAGGTACTTGCCAGTCTAATTAAACAGTGAGCCCCTATCACATACAAATCCTGTCAAGCCCAGTAAGTATTTGACCAGGCTGTTAGGATCAAGCCAATTTGTACAACCCAACAAGACAAAACCAATTGTGAAACAGGAAAAAAAGGTTCCACTATCTTAGCCAAACAGATAGGGATCCAAAAAATTCCTGCCAGGCCCTGGAGCAACTGGCTAACCCCATGTAGTTGCCACGGGGATGGAGGGGTGGGGAAATCCACAGCAAAAAACTCTGGAACAAATGACAAGTAACTTCTTTTCTCAGCATCCTCATTAGCTGCACTGTACAAGGCAGAGTTTCTTATTCCCTCTCCCCAAAGTCTGCAGCTTCCAGTTCTCTAAGGGGGATGGGTTCAAAACCATCCCATCATTATTTGGGCAAAAAGAAGCTTCATGTTAATTCATAAAGCCATTTGGCTTCTCTTAATAATTCTTCCATAATAAAAATTTAGAAGTACAATGTAATACAATTCTTTCCCCTGTTTCTTTATGTATCCTTGCCAAATATCTTATACCCTATTGTACAGTCGTAACAAAATTTTACAGTGTTTATACCCTACCTCCCATAGAAGTTTTATGAAAGGATTGTTGTATATTGACAGGCCACTGAAATTAAAAATGATGGTAAACTATCATGTATATCTCACATAATTTTCAGCTGAAAAAATGAACCATCTCTGATTTACTGTCAAAAATTCAGCTTGCTGATAGCAGAGAATTAATTATATTAAGTGTAGTCAATACAGTGCACTATCATGCTGTTTTGAGCAAGGACATATTCATCCATTTGACTGGAAGCAAAGAGTGCTCCTTATTAGTATCTTTATTCTTTGCTTAGAACAGACTAGGCATTGATCAAAAATAGCAATGATAAATATGTAAAATCATATTGATTTATTTCTGTTTTGGTTATCAAGAGTTTTATGATGATATGGGATTCTAAGAGATCTGAGATGATTCTGGAGTGGGGGATTGGAATCTTGGCAGAAATATGGATGAAAACAACCACTGTGGTGAGATGTTCTGGGATGAACCTGGGTGGACAACAGCCATTGAGTTAAGTAATGCCTGTGTGGAAGAAAGACTGGTGAGAGCACTCACAGACAGTTCTACCACTATATGGACTCCCAGGAGTGATTGAACTGAAACCAGATGATGCTGAGATGACCCTACCTTTCCCAGCTACAGATAGCATAAAGGCAGAAGCCAGAAATCAGTCGGGGCAGCAAGAAGAGTATTGAAGAGAGCCAGCCCTCAACCTCAGTACCTTAGCTGCTGGGGGCCACTAGAGCTCAGCCATTACTAGGATGTTTGGAACAACTAATAACAGAAACCAGGGATTAAAGACACTTCTCCAAAGCTGTGGGAATGTATTTTTGTGTGCAATAACACAAAGAATTGGGGGAAATTATCTGAAAACAAAGACTTAAGTATGGACTTCTTCAATATTAACCCTAGGGAGTTACAGTAAGCCAGTTCTAACAGAAACCTCCCAAAGGGTTTCTGGAAGATGAGGGCACTAAGGCTAGAGGCTGGGGCTGTATTCTCTGAGGTGCAGTCTTATGTCATGGTCTATTCTTTAGGGAGAACGTTTGCTTGGTTTTATTAAAGTGTACACTAAAGTCATGGGTTCTGAAATGCCGATCAGAATGTTGGCACAGAGATTCTATTATCTTCTTCTAAAGCAGAACAGAAATAAGATAGAGATGTAATGAATACATTGAGAGAATACCAAGGATAGACTTTTCCCATATAACTGTCATTGAGTGTTCAAATTGAGAATTCTTTCAACTATTTCACAACAAAAGTAATTGGATATTTGGGGGGAAATTGGGGTCCCCAGATTAAATGATTTTCTTTCAGGTAATTGGGTGCTATGTATTGTTTCTCATGGAAAAGCAATCTTTTAAAATGGGCCTTTGTGAAGCAAAAGACTGGGCCTTTTGGCCTGCCAATGGAATTCTGTATGATATTTCACTTTGTTCCTACAGTCTTACTAATGAACATTCCATCTTCTTTTTCATTCTGAGTGGATTTTTCTCAGTGTACATTATTCCATTTCTATATATGTAGGACCATGGATATTTTATAAGTGCAGTAATTATATATTTTGATACAGAAATATGGACAAATCTAGTAAAAGTATATATTTACACATGTGTACGATTTAAATCAAGGTTTTATTGCCAAGGCTATCACCTATCTTTCATCAAAATATTCTCCATCAGATAATTATAGGGAAAAAATTGTATAACTTCAAACAATTGCAAATTGCTAGACTGTTCAATATGAGTTTCCATCCTTGATATTAATATTTCTTTTGGTCCTACAGAAATTACCTCAATTTAAGTAATCTTCAGCAACTCACTATTTTGCTTAGCCTACCTCAGATCATAGCTTTACCTTAGAGCCATGCCACAAATGCACAAATCTTAGCTTATAAATAACAGTATTATCACAGTACGGGCATTATTCACTCCTGTGAAGAGGGTTTATATGACTAAGCATCTCAATAGTTATTATCAGTAGTAGCAATTTACTACTGCAGTCACGGAACATTCTGATACACCACAAGACTTCACAAGTATAAAGGAATACCACCATGCAAAAAATATGTTTTCCACCAAGAATATTAGATTACCATTGCTGAAAAGTGGATTGTATTTTACAGAATTTGTATAATGTTATTCTGGAACATTAAGTTCTGCATTAAATGTGGATGAACAGGGCAATCCTAGAGTTATAACCGTATAAATTTATTGATATCTGCTGAGGCTGCTAGGATTTCACTAGAAGTGTTTTGACATAATTTCATAATCTTTTTATGCTGTTGTTTATGTATCCATTAATGGCCAGATTCACCCTTGTTTATTACAGATCCATTATGATTAATAAGAATAAGCAAAAAAAATCCTTTATTTTTATATTTATTTATATATTTGTCAGTGATTTGAGTTATCTGCTTTTCTTTCTTTTTTCTTTCAGATAGGTTTGATTGTATACTCATATAAGTAATTTTTATGGTAAATTAAGGGGTTGGATTAATGTGTGCCTTTCTGTCCTGTGAAGGATGCTCTTCACTAGTGGAAGACAACATCCTAAGACATAAAAGGCAAACCGTGTTGCCAACAACTCATTTCTTATCCACACATATATGTAGTACGTGGGGATAAGAAGTGAGTGGGGGCAGAATGGTTTACCTCCTTGCCGCCTCCAGAGTTACAGAAAGGCCCAGCACAGCTGTTGGAAGGCCTGGTGCCATGGTGCTGGACCTTCCCGCTGCCTTGGGACTTCTGGAGGCCTGGGAAAGGCCCATGGCAGTAAGAAAACATGGCACCACAGCCCCAGGCCTTCCTGCTGCCTCAGGGTCATTGCAGCCCAGACCAGTGGCCCGCTGCAACGCAGGGCTGCCCAGCCTGGTAGCCCAGTGTTCTGCGGGGCTGTTCAGCCGGGAAGCCCACTGCAATGTAGGACTGCCTAGCCCAGCGGCCTGCTGCGGTACAGGGGGCCCCAGCCCAGTGAGAGAGGGGATAAGGGCCCACCCTCCTCTCAAGCCACTGGCCAGGCCAGTCAGGCTGTAGGACGGGGTGCGCACACTTCCCTTCCCTTCCGCTGGGGGAGGGGGAAAGGGCCTGCCCACCTCTCAAGCCATCAGCCCCAGATCGGGCCAGCCAGGCACACTTCCCTGCCCTTCCCCACTAGGGGAGGGAGGAAAGGCCTGCCCTCGTCTCAAGCTGCTGGCCCTGGATTGGGCTGGCCAGGCTGTACGACAGGTGGGCACACTTCCTTTCCCTTCTGCTGGGGAGGGGGGAAGCCCTGGATCAGGCCAGCCAGACTGTAGGGCCGGCGGGCGCACTTCCCTTCCCTTCTCTGGGAGAGAGGGGAAGGTACTGCCTGCCTTCCAAATGTAAACTCACTCAGTTAACTGATATGAGATTTTTATATTTTGTGTTGGGGAGGAAAAAAGTTACTTTGCAAGTGGGCCCCCAAAGCAGAGCAATTTTGAAGATTGGTCCTTCTTCAAAGATTTTGGGACACCATGGATCTATCCTCCCCTCACATCTATCACAAGGAACTTGAGGTGTCATACATAGCTCTCAGCTTGACTTCACAAAAGCCCTGTAAGGTAAGTTAGGCTGGGAGAGAACAACTGCCCAAGGTAACCTGTTGAGCTTCCATGACTGAGGGCCAAGCTACACATGACGAATGACACTTGAACGGCAAGTGGATTAAGTGGAGGGCAAGTGAACAGGGAGAAATACACTTGCTGTTCAAGTGTCATTCGTCATGTGTAGCTTGGCCCTGAGCAGGGATTTGAACCTGGGTATTTTGAATTATAGTTCAACACTCTAACCACAACATTTCAATGGCTTAGCAATAAAAGTTTACCAAGTAGATGCACCCACACCATCTGTATGTGTATGGGCAAGGCTTTGCTACCCCTGAAAAGCACAAATTTAATGGAGCAAAGGCAGGTTGTGCCAGCCCTTCCCCTGCCTTCTCACTATGCAAAATTTTGTTTGCAAGCCATAAAGAAGTACAAAATCATATGCAGTGTGGGGGTTGTAAAAGTAATGGGTAATGGAAGAATATCTTTCCATCTGAGCAAGCTAAAAGGCACAGATAAATTTCCAATGAGAAAGAACTTAGTTATCCTGAAACATTCTTAACTAGTGCCAGTGCAGCTGTCAGAGTCAAGGAAAAATGGGTCTCTCCACTTCCACTGCAGTCAGCTCTGTGTTTGTCAGGCAGAGATGCAGGTTAGGACTAGACATGGGCACAAACAGCAATACAAACAAAAAAAACCCCCATGAACAGCCCATTCGTCTGTTCGCGAATGGGCCGTTTGTGAGTCCCCATTCCAAACAAACAGGTGGTTGTCGCAAGCGTTCAGCCATTGTTCGGGAAGCCAGACAGTCAGGTGCCTTCAATCAATTCCCCTGGCAATGGCAGGGACTGAACTCTGTCTGAATTCCTTCTGGTTTTCCTTCTGGCTTTAACCCTTCAGCTTCCAGCAGACAGTCCAGTTTTTGCCACTGTGAAGAGAAAATGACAGCAAGTGCTCATTTGTTGCAGTTCTGTTAAAACCGTACTGTATTTTACCTATTTAAAAACATTCTACCTGCGTCACCTGGTACCTCACTTTTTTGTTTATCTGTTGTTCCACATTGCACTATTATTACGTTAAGTTTCAGTATTGTAGCAGTTGGAAATGATTGCTTTCTTTAAAATAAACTGTTTTACAGATTCCCAACTGTGTCTTATGCTTTAAAAATGGTGGGTCACTTGGACTCCATTTACATTTCTGTGGGGGTATGATGTTTTCAATGAGAGGTATTGTTGACTCTGATTCTGAATTTTACTCTTCTTTGTTCTGCATTGCTAAAGAAAGTTCTTCTTGCGGCCTGATTTTTTTCTTATTAGCTAATGCCAGGATTTAGAGAGCTATCAGGTTTCCTATTCCAAAGTAATGTATATGGGTTTTTTTCCCCTGGGGGGGGATTAAAACAAAGCAGAAACAGAGCAGAGTTTCAGGTTTGCTATCAGGTGTAATGGCATGAATGTCTGAGGTCCACAGCCCAGCCCCTGAACTTACCTGGAGGAGGGGACGGGAGACAGCTGGGAGACAGCTGCCCAGTTGCCCCCGCAGGCTCCCAGGGCCAGAACCTAACTAAACAGGAGGGAGGGGAAGAAGCACCCAAGCCTCAGAGGGTTAGAAGGTGCAAGTGGAGGCCAGCTAGTCCCACCTTCCAGTGGGAGTCTAGGAGCACAGGCAGGGAGAGTGGGGTCAGCCCAGAAGGGGCCAGAGCAGAGGGAATGGGGAAAGGCAGTGGGGACAGACAGACAGCAGCTGACCAAACAAAAACCTTACCTGCCAGGGAGGAGAAGCAGCCTCAGCAACTCAGTGAGAATAGGCAACCAGCAGCCAGGCAAACTGAAGCCTTACCAGCCAGGGAGGAGAAGCAGCCTCAGCAACCCAGAGCCACACTCCAGCTTGCAGCCCAGCTTGAAAACAATAACCTAGCCCAGGGGATGCCAGGAGCAAAGCAACACCAGGTGGAGCTGCCTGAGACAATCTGGGGGAGAAGATGGGCAGTCAGCCAAGGAGGCTCAGCTGGGCCTGCCTTCAGCTGTCAGCCCAGCCAGAGAGGCTGGATAGCCAGCCAATGAGGCACAGGTGGCCTGGCCCAGTGCTTCCAGCCAAATGAGCACAGGTGCAGCTGCCTAAGCCAGCTAGAGCCATGGTTAGAAGGCAGCAGGAGGGCGTGGTTGGCAGGTGGAGAATGGCAAGGCTGAGGGGATAAAAGAGAAGCCTTCCCACAGGGTGTGGTGGTGGGGGGGGGGGGTTGGAGGGAGACCAGAGACCAAGGGGGAGGACTGGGTCAGGTTGAGCAGTGAAAACACTTTTAATTATAAAAATAAGACATCTAATTATCTAAGATGGCCAGATTAATCTTCATGCTCATATGTGAAATATGTCTTGATGATAAGATGGGGGGGGGTTAGCTCAAGTGTGCAGCTGTATCACTGTACAGACTTCTTTCCTGTATTGCTTGCAAATGAGTGGAAGTTAAAGTGGCCTTCAGATGCCTCTTGCACTGATATTCCTCCGCGAATCTTCCTGGTCCATTCTATGGAGGGGAGGCGGTCATTGTAAACATGCCTTATTTTTCCCTTCATCCTTGCACATGTTGTTGGACTATTCTATCCCCTGGGGGTGTCAGCTACAGAAGCAAATATTGTAAATGTCATGTTTGCTTGCAAGCATAAGAGACCAAATGACAGCTATGATGTCACAAAGAGCACCTTCTAAGAAGAAGTTGGTAATCATTTCAAGCTGCCCCAGATGTCCTGGAACGTGCCTTCGGAGCTGTGACTGGATGGTTGAAGCAGAGTCGGCTGAGATTGAATCCCTTGAAGACGGAGGTCCTGCATATGGGTCTAGGGTCCATGGGTGCGGGACTCCTGCTCCCTGCTCTCGATGGAGCGCCAATTACGCCGGTGTCGAGAGTGAGGAGCCTGGGGGTGGTCCTGGATGCTTCCTTGTCTATGGAGGCACAGGTTGCAGCGGTTGTTAGATCCTCTTTCTTCTATCTAAGACAGGCTCGACAACTTGTCCCCTACCTATCGACCCATGACCTTACAACAGTGATCCAGGCAATGGTCACCTCCAGATTAGACTACTGCAACTCACTCTACGCAGGGCTTCCCTTGGGCTTGATCCGGAAACTGCAGCTGGTTCAGAATGCAGCTGCATGGGTGGTTGCCAGAGCACCAATCATGGCTCATATAACACTTATCCTTCGTCAGCTGCACTGGTTACTGGTTGAGTACCAGGTCCAGTTCAAGGTTTTGGTGTTGACCTATAAAGCCCTATGCGGACTGGGCCAAGCATACCTTTGGGACCACCTCTCCCCATATGTTCCCCGGAGGTCGCTTCGATCACCCACTAAGAACTTGCTGATGGTCCCTGGCCCCAGGGAGGTCTGCCTGGCCTCTACCAGAGCCAGGGCCTTCTCCGTTCTGGCTCTGACCTGGTGGAACTCTCTGTCTGAGGAAACTAGGGCCCGGCAGGATTTGTTATCTTTCCGCTGGGCCTGCAAGGCGGAGATGTTCCACCAGGAATTTGTTGGGGGCTAGGCTGTCCTCTCGCCGACCATACCACTGAAGACCTTCCACCACCCATGCAGGACAATGCTGTATTTTAATATTTTATACATGCCAATTTTAATTGTTTTGATACGATGTTTTAATGTTTTTATAATGTTTTAAGCTGTTGTTAAACCACCCTGAGCCCGTCTGATAGGGAGGGCGGTCTAGAAATGTGATTAAATAAATAAATAAATAAATAAATAAATAAATAGGTTTTTAAGATCACCTTCCAACAATAGCTAGCTGTCCCACTTGATAGGGCACACATTCTTGGCTAACTAATTATCTTATAATTTCAAATACCATTCAGAGTTAACTGTACTTTAATATCTTCTTAAAATATATTAAAACTGTTAGTTCCTTCTTTCTACTTTTTATCATAAGGAAGTATATTTTTAAAAAAGTGATACAAGTTTCCCATATCTGTGGGCCTCATCCAATACACCTCATCTTTAAACTGTATCTTCATTTCTATGAAATGAATTTTCCTGCCATTCTCAGACACTTCTCATACCTGAGCCCCAACTCATAGTATCAGATGATATGTGTTAGATGATTTATCTTTTTAAAACCATATTATTGTATTACTCCTTTGTTTCTTGCCACCCAGCCCCAAGGCCATTCTAGTTTAGGTCTGTAGACTGCATTTGACATGTTTAGCTGAGGGACTTGGCCGGTTCTGTTTCCAGTATGCAGAAACATCCTCTGTGATCTTTTTGCTACAAAATTGCAAGGATGAAAATTTTGTTATCTTCCCTACTTATTAACTACATTCTAGAGTGGTTATATTTTTCTGATGAAAGTAGAAGTATTCTAGGAAGGCATATGTATAAAGAAAAAAGAAAACAAAAATAGTTCAGAATATGCATTTGGTGGTTTTTCTGACCCTTAGTTGGGCCACTTGGTTAACTTGAACACATCAACCATCTTCTGGACTGTCATACCCATGTAATGTAGTCAACATTTTTTTAAAATGTTGCTCTTTGAGGGAAATTCTCTCATTCAGCTCCTAGGACAGCCTATATTGTTCTCACTGTTGAATTGAGCATACAACTGCTTTACGGATACTTGTCATTATTGTTTTTTAATGTTGTCAATCACTTTCTCAAGGGTATGAGCAGCCTGATTCCAGTTTAACAGACAGAAATTTATGCCAATTGGAAATTTGATCTGAAGGACAGGGAAGTGAAAAGTGAAAAAAGTGTGACAAGTAGAAAGAGCAAGAAATAAAACCAGTCTCTGCCAATGAACTTGAATGCCAATGAACACCAAAGCAAGGCTGGAGTTAACAAAATACTAGAATTATAGAACCTTGAGGGCCAAATAGCTGATAGAATTTATTTCTATGCTGAACACCCATTGTGAGCTTATTTTGGAACAGATTCTCAGTGCCCATAAGTGTTTAATGTTCTGTACCAAGCTGCCATGAAGTCCAAATAAAAATATTATGAATTTTTAACAATGACGCAGGGAGAAGTCAGTCAGGTTTATCTTTTTATTCCAGTGAAGCCAAATAACTTCAGGGCAGTTACCTAAATTAGTTTGGAAAAAAATGTTTTTATGACAGCCTGTTTTTAATGAATGAAAACTGAAGAGAGTCGGGGGCCTAAGGTACTACACAATAACACTTTTACAAGCTGTATTCTAACATCACTTTTGAAAGCAAGTTAACTACGTAAGATCCAGTGTGATATACTGGACAGAAAATTAGACGGATTAAGGAGATTTTGGCTCAGATTTGTCATGAATGTGTTCCAATGACTACTGCTCAGTGTAACCTATCTCACAGCATTGTGAGGATTAAATAGGAGGAGACTGTTTATACCACCATTACGCCATTTACATCCTGAGATCCTCAGAAGAAAAGCAGGATAAAAGTATAAATAATAATTATTAGAGATGCTATGAAATTTCTCATGCCTTCTGGTTTGACTCAAAAATCCTTGTTTTTGTTTTACCTCTGCTTCACATGAATAAATACATAAATCTTTATTTTTGTATCTTTGTTATTTTGTATCTTTGCCATAAAATTTATTTATTTTCTACATTATTTATGTGGCAATACATATAAATGACAAACAATGACATCTATAAGGAGCCTTCTTACAACATGAGGCATTCCAGTTTGAGAAAGAGCCATTTAAATTAGAAAAAGCTCCTAATACTGGAGGAAGAGTTTAAACATTGCTTAGTGGAGAGGTAGGATAACTGCCATTAATTGTATAAATCGTATATTAGTTGTGTATAAATGGTGTGTGTGTATAAATGGAATATTAATTGATTAGAAACAAATGAATTATAAATACCAGCATTGAAAAACTGGCATACTGAAACTTTTCAGGATGAAAACACACAGATTAAAAGTAACAATAACAAGAAAAAGTATCAAATTCTCAGCATGGACAAATCTGTGCATTCTTAAATCCAGAGAGTGGAGCTATGAACAGATACTTTGGGTCCCCATTGGAAAGAAAGGCAGGGTATAAATGAAGTTAATAAACAAAGCTGAAGACAGAGGACAGATAAAAGGTAGAGAGGTTGGTTGGTGAGTGGTGAGGAGAGAAGGAAGCAAGCAAAGGTGAAATTATAGGCGTTACCAGGAAGAGAGGAAGAGGAAATAGTGTGGGGAAAAGGAAACAGAAGAAAACGAGGTGCTCTCTGCCAGTCCTTGTGGATTCCCCACCATGTAAGTGGACCTTTCCTAGCTGCCAGCACTGCACAACTTAGCCAGAGTTTTCCTAGGTATAGGCTGCCAAGGGTAGGGAAAGATTGAAATCTGAAGACAGAGGGCATATGAAGGTGTGTGGGAAGGAGAGAAGTAAGCTGGAAAAGGGAAGAGGCTAAAGGACTGCCATGGAAGAGAAAGAGGAAAGAGCAGGGGAAGAGGAAATGAGATGCTCTCTGTAAGTCCTTGTGGGTCCCCCAATTGTAGTAATCTATTCTGAACAGCAATTCCATGTATTTCCTGCCTGTATTGTATGCATAGTGAAAAAGAAAGAATAGCAAGGATGGAAAAGCCATACAGAATCATTCAATACATTTAATAATGTATCAGTTTTATTCACATAGACATATACATGTACATCATCACAAAATTTAAAATGTGCAAGTCAAATATGATATCATAAATATTCAAATATGGAAACAGAAGGCCTATAAAAATCTTTGAAAGGAAACCTGATACCCTTAAAAGCAAAGTTCCAATAAAATGCTTTTACATTAGTTTGGGAAATAGACTGAATATTGGTATAAATGCTTTTTCAAAGTGAAATAGAATAGAAAATAAATAATTAATAGTGGAACATAAGATTTTTAATTCAGTATTACATATTTTGTTGTCTTTATTCTATTCATTGTGGATTTCAGCTGGTTTCAATAGAAAACACAGTGCCAACAATACTCATTTTTGTTTCCCACCAAATTGTAATCAAGTTGTCAAGGATTGTAGCCTTCACCAGTAGGATTCTCCATACTACATTCATGCAGACAGGAGAAAGAATGTGGGCCAGTCACCATGACCCAGATTAACCTACAACCCAGAGAGGTGAGGATAAAGACATCATATCTAATAGCCATCAATGTACCCCATAATTTGTCAAAGCCCCTTTTAAAGCTATCTAAGTTAGTGACCATCATTCTAGGGCAGTGAGATCCTCATATGAATTATGTTTATCTGTCCTAAATCTACTATCAAGCAACTTCACTGAATATCTCCAAGTCCTAGTCTTTTGGAAGACGGAGAACAAGTTCTCTCTTTCCACTTTCTTCAGAGCATACTTGATTTCATTAGCCTATATTATTTCAATTTCCCCTTTTTATTTAAACTGAAAAGCATCAAACTATTTACTTATTAATTAAAACATTTATACCCCACCTTTCCATATAGTTCAAAGTTTTCCATATAGTTCTTTACCATATAGAGAGTCAGCATGCTGTGTGGGTCGAGTGTCAGCAAGGAGATCCAGGTTCAAATCACTACTTTGCTGTAGAAGCTTGTTGTTTGACCTTGGGCCAATCATATACTCTTTTTGTAACCTACATTACAGGGTTATTGCAAGGATAAATAGAGGAGAGGATAACAACAACAACAACAACATTTGATTTATATACCGCCCTTCAGGATTACTTAACACCCATTCAGAGCAGTTTACAAAGTATGTTATTATTATCCCCATATCAACAATCACCCTGTGAGGTGGGTGGGGCTGAGAGAGCTCCAGAGAACTGAGACTAGCCAAAGGTCACCCAGCTGGCTTCAAGTGGAGGAAAGGGGAATCAAACTTGGTTCTCCAGATTAGAGTCCCATGCTCTTAACCACTACATCAAACTGGCTATTTGGGTCCCCACTGAGGAGAAAAGTAGGGTTTAAACAAAGTAAATTAATTAATTTATTAATAAAAAAGTTGTTCCAACCCCTTGTTTATTTTGGTTGCCTTTTTCTGCCCCATCTTCAGCAGTGCAATATCCTTTTTAAAATACAGCAACTATAAATAGTGTTCCAAAAGCAGCTATACCACAGATAAGGACATTACAATACTATGGCTTACATCCAACCGAACATTTCTGCAGGTGGAAACCCTGTTCAGCTGTCTGAAGGGTCAATTGCAGAATCCACTGGGTTAGTTTGAAGGACCTGGAATAGAGACAAATAGAAGGAGTTGCATTGCCTCATGGAACTTATGAAAAATATCCAAAGCAAAGCAGGATTGAAATAAATAAATGAATGAGTAATTCAGTTTTCTGTACCACGGTGTAGAGTCACAGTTGGTCAAGTTGTCTTACTAATAATTGATTATGGAATTGCAGTGCAGCTTTCAAGCTAAACAGCATTCAATCAGAAAGAAGATTTGAGGGATTAATACCTGTGAAATTGCCATTGTCATGCATAAGCAGCAGCACCTATTCTCGGATGGTACACAACACCAGAAGACAGTTTAGAAGGAATTAGTTGTTTGTCAAATTCTGGATCCTGCCTCAATTTCTGACATTTCCTGTATTCCAGCTGTCAGTGATTTTGTGGTCTCTTACTCTGCTGCATACAAACAGGAAAACAAATGTAGGCTGAGAGAGAGTTCAAAAACTTATTTACTAGGAGCAAGCATGTGCATGATTCGGTAGCGCAAAATATCCTAGGTGAAACTATACTAAACAAGGACTTACTTCTTGATTCACAAAGTGAGGTTGCCAAACCCTAAAGAGAAAATTCTGGTTACTGCATGAGATCCAAGGAGCAGAATCTGGTGGCCTCAATGGGAGGAGCCTGAAGAGGCTGAAGGAAGATGCTCAATGGTAAATGGGCCAAGCCCACAGAAAATGTCTTCATTTAAGGTGTATAACTGTCCCATTTTCTTACAAGTGTTCTGCCACCAGATCAACCTAACACAATTCAGACTCCAACTATGTCACACAAGGAGTAAACAAGGATTGATATTATATATCTAAATACACAAAGACATAGCATATTGCTAAGAGCATATAGAAGAAATTCCAGAAAACAATGTATCAACTTTATAATCAGGAAAAACAGAGAGTGAAAAGTATGTTTCTGCTCAAATCATGGTAGGCCAATTTTGCACCCATATCCTTCAGGGAATTAGAGGCTTCAGCTATTAGTGACAAGGAAAAAGAAAAAGCTGCCTCGCACAGAGAAGCCAATTAGAGAATAGGAAGCTATTTAAATCTGTTCCTGTGACAAACAAAAGATTCCACCCTCTTTTCTTCCCCATTCAGCTCAGAGCAATCAAATATGAAAGGCTGAATGGAATATTAGTGTGTGTGTGTAGGGGGAGAACCTGAGGCAGCGAATGGATTTTGGAGGGGACAGGAGATATCCTGAAAAGGCAAAGAGTCCAATGGGGATTTTAGAGAATTATTTTAAAAAGCAGAGTTTGGGTGCTGTTCCTATAGAGAAATAGTGAAGTGTTAAAGCTTTTCTGGTTATTATTTCTAATAAGTCTGAGACTCTTCAAGCACATACATTGTAACCATTAAACACAAAACACCTCACAGTTTTGGTAACTGGAGTCTTTTATCATATAGAGTGGGAAGACAGGTCTATCCCATAGAGTGGGAAGGCAGGAGCACCTGTCTCTGTGTTCTCATCAACATTTACATCCCATAGCAAACTCTGTACAATCCATGTAAAGGGATCCTGATTGGTATCTGCCATGATCTCAGGTTAAGGATTAGGACTCCTGTTTTAATATTTAATTATTTGTTTTAACTGATTTTGTTGGTTGAGTTGTTGTCAATGTATTATTGTCTACTGACTATTTATTGTAGCTGCCTTGAGTGCTCTTTTGCACCCAGTCAATGCCCTCACATCATGCTTAAAAAGAACTGATAATTCCAGGCAAGAAAGGATGATACTTCCCCAAGAAAGCAATTATTTTTCACTTCTATCCCAGATAAGAGATTATACTCAAAATGAGCTGGGAACCTTTTGGTTTTGTTTTCTTTTTATTTTGAGGCACTGACATATAAAATTTTATGAGATTTATCAAAGCATATCTGTGGCACTTGGGGCTATTGCCTTCTAATTTTGGAAACTCTTTGCAGCTATCCTATGCTATTTGAAAAGGCAATGCTTCTTTCATTTCTTGCAATAAGACTTCGTTTTTATCTGGGCACTTGCATCCCACAGGTGTTAAAGGAATCTAAACATCCTAGGGGGTAAATCTAGTTCTCCACCATTTCTTCTTTTCCTGTTTTTCCATGTGGACATGGGATTCCTCTAACACCAGACTTCTCCACCATTTGGGCCCTTCCTGCATGTAGAAAGTTATGTTTGCCCAAGGGTATATATGAAAACATAGCTAAAGTCAATAGCTCCATCACCTTAAGAAATTAATCATATGGTTGTGGCCCACACCCACCAGTGATCTCTTATACACAATATTATACATATTGATTTAATTATATTTAAGATGTATTGGAGAAAACAAAAAGCAAAGAAATGAAGTCTCTGGAGTTACAGAGCTACATGTTCATTTTATGCTAATCCATCACCATATAATATAAAGGAATTAATTTTATTTCAGGCTGAGAAAATCCCGGCTGAGAAAATAACTTTAGTCCAAGCTTGAAGAAAAACCTGAACTAAATATGAACTCCTAATAATAACATGATTTTAAAATAATCCTGAAAGGTACGAGTGGCACAGGTTGGGCAGTAGATGGAGAAAGTAGTATTTAAACAATACACGTCAAAAATATTTAAGAATTCAGCTCACTCGGCTGCAGCGCAGCTGCATAAGCTGGGAACCAGCCTTTGCAGCCCTGCCCGGAGGGAGAGTCAGGCTCCCTTCCCGGGCATACAGGGCTTTGGCCACGGGTGGAGCCAGGAGCCTTTTACAGGCAGCTCCACTTTCCCCAGCTGCAGTTGCTTCACATGCTTGGCCCACCCACCTCACCCTGTCATAGTGCAGGATTAGCTGGCTGCAGTTTCCAGAGCCAGGTAGGAATTTTTTACCCTTTTCCTTGATTGGCTGTTGGGAAGGGGGGGGGGGGTCACCTACCTTGCACTGCTGGCAGAGGTTTGAGGTATTGGCCTGGGTGCTGCTGTTTTGGTTAGGTTTCTGGCAGAAGAGTTTTGGGAATAGGGTGCGGGCTGGTGAGCACCCAGAGGTGCTTCCCCATGGGTGGGGAACAGGGTCTGCCAACAGTGCGGTATGCTTGTTGACAGCTACCATAACACAGGCAGATGCCTGCAGGGATCCCCAGGGACAAGGCCTTCCCTCACGCTGTACGGCTGGGGCGTTAGGTGCTTGATGGGGGGATCTATTTGCCCGGCTGGCCAGGTTGCAGCCATTCCAGGGATGGCCTACACCCGGGGCTGTGGGGCTCGCCCAGACAGGTCAAAGCGGGGGTCCAGGGGTGACCCTGTGGCTTGACCTGTTACAATTAGTTAGCCCTTGGAGTGGTTTATGTTTGTGGTCACGTTAATAAATTGCCCTTTATTTCCAAGCCTGTGTCTGTCTCTTAATTCTAGCTGGGGTTGCAATAGTGACTATTAAAACTGCAAGTTCTGACCACTCATGATACATAATGCATATGCATATAAGATACATAATATGATAGTTATTTTAGTTTGTTTATAGTCTGCCATTTGGCTAAAAAAATCTCTAATGTGCTTTACAGCACAATAAAATACAATAAAACCAATGAAACAGAAAAATACAATAAAATTCCATTTTAATACAATAAAAAGCAATAACAGACATCACAACAAGTTTCTTAGTACTGCCATTCCACGGTTTCTTACCAATCTAACTCAAGGAAAGTATCCAAACCAACCTGGAAGCAGCTATACTTAGTTTCTGACCATAAAAGTTTTAAATTTGAGGGCAACAGCTTAAAAAGTCTTCTACCAGGTTCTCACCAGCCAAACTATTGCTAAGTCTGGATCCTAGAATAAGGCTCCCTGGATTGACCTCAAGCCTAGGGTAGGTTGATATATGTAGAGGTATCATTTCATTTATTCTGGGCCTAAGGCATTTAAAAATCACTTACCAGCACCTTGTATTGAGCCCATAAATAGATCAGAAACCAAGAATAGATGGTATTTCACTGTCTTCATATGATCACTATGATGAGTACCTAGTTTAGCTATTGCATTTTGGATCAAACAAAGTTTCTAAATGGTTGTCAAGTGCAGCTTAATGTAGAGTGCATGGAGTTGTCTAGATAAATATGGTATGTGGCTATGCGATGTGTGCCAGATTTCTCTAGGAAAGATTGCAGCTGATGAGCAAGTCTCGGTTGGTAAAAGGAGTTCTAGACAACTTTTAACATGACCATCTAAAGACAAACTTGAATCTAGAAGTAGTACTTCCCCCTCCCCATGCAGTCCATCAGGAAAACCCCATTCCAGGATCAACCTTAAGTATGCACTTAACACTTCTGTCTTGTCTGAATTAAGTTCCAATTTATTAACCTGCTCCCATCCTTCATTTGTCCAAACACTAGTTTAACATTTCTACTAAACAGAAATGCATGAAATTATATTATATAACCACCTGCGTCCCTTCCACTTTTTCAAGCACATCAGTGGTAAAAGTTGAATTAGATACTGGGACTATTAGTTAATGCAGAAAAAGAGAAACCTAATCTTAATAAAACTATTCTCTATTACAATTGGCCAGCTAGGGTTGCCGGGTTCCCTTACTGTCCTGGTGTGTGTGTGGGGGGGGGGGGGACCTTGCATTTACCTTGTTGGTGTTCTTATGCATGCACAAAGTGTATGTTTGCTCCCAGAGGGTGTGATAATGTCATTTCTGGAAGTGACATCATCGTGACAAGTGGTGGACATGCTCTCACCCTTCAAAGGGGCCAATTTGAGGAAGTGACATTGTTGTGCCTGTGGGAAACATACCTGCTGCATGCTAACCCAAGAGGTTTTTTGCCTCCCAGGCCCATTCATCTGGGCCTCCCCCTGCCCCCCACTGGCTGGGTGAGTGGTGGCAGGGGTCAGAGGCTTAGAACAGTGGATCCCCCCTATCGGGGGAGTGACAGTCCTATGGCCAGCTAATCCTGCTTCATTTAAGTAGAAGTACAGGTGTGCCTCTTGCAAACATTCACAGGAGAGTTCTGCAGAAATGTCTTGCTCCTGTTGTCACCTATGTGCTATGTTAGACTGTGTTCCAGCTAATAACTCACACCGAACACCTTTTGGGTTAGAAATGGCCACAACTTTATTGATTACAGCTGGATGGAGCATTGGCCTGGCATCTGGGCACGGATCCCCATTGGCATTGGAGGGCTGGCTGCTGACCGATGCATTTCCCACCAGCCTCCTGCTGGCACACCTCGGCACACGTTTCCTCGCTGGGATGAGCAGTCCCGAAGGCTCACTCACCCTGTTGGGATACGGCCCAATGCCTCAAAACCACCACAGGAGGAAGGACAAAGGCCCGACTCCTGCCAACGCTCCAGCTATTGCACTCAAGAAAGAAGAAGCCACCCCACCCCCAGGGTTTCAGTCTTTGATGACCAGAGGAAGGCAAAAAAACCCCAAGAAGCCCTGGCCAATCTGGCCCCTTGTGGGAAAAAATCCTTCCTGGTCCCTGAACGCGACCGGCTCAAGTGGCCCTGGGGATCTCTGCCGGGACCCCCAGGGGGCCCATTTGCATCCCCCTAACCCTGCTGTTCCAGTTGTGCTTCTTTTCAAGGTGACACCAGCTGTGCGCGGTCTCTCCCCAGGCAATGCCATGCCGGCAACTAGATCATACAACGTTGGTATAATCTCTTCTGACATAACCTACATATACTCTGGAAGCCCACCTGCCAGTGGCTTTTATACAGTCAGCGGACAGCAGTGGTTGCTGCCCCGATGTGGAATGAGTGGGATCTGTACTCGGCTGGTGGGAGGCCTTCTGCCCTCAGGCTGGACCTCAGGACAGCTGTGAACAGGTACCTCATGCGTAACCAGTCGTTGGCATGAACTAGGAGTTGGCCAGATGTGGCCGGGCACTTGTCCAGGTACTCCTTGACCATCCGGACAACGCAAGGGGCCCCGTGCCCCACTGGGTGGAGCCAGACCACAGCTCTGCACCCCTGCTGATCTGTCTTGGAGCGACGGACCTTGATCAGCAACCCGCCACCCTCCAGCAAGATATCTCCCCATGCCAATGCCCTGTTGGTCTGGTCCCCAGATGATGATGCTGCCAGCTCATTCACACAGAAGGCCCCGTAGAATGCAAGTCAGAAGGATGCCCTCAACAGCTTCACCTCGAAGGATGAATGGCATATCTTACCTAGTCACCCTAATATGACCCGTAAGATGTCTGCTGTGATGGGCCGCTGGGCGTCCAGGCAAGGGGACTCCCAGCAGGCCCAACTCACAATGGCCCTGTAGGCCAGGAAACTGCCAGTTGGGTCCACCTGCCCCTTGTAGAAGAATGATATGGCTGCCACATGCATCCTGATGGTCCTAGGTGCGTACCCTGCTTCATCCATTTGTGCCAAGTACTCTAAGAGCACCTCTTCCGGCACTTCCCCCTCTGTCCAGCTAGGCTGCTTGGAGAGGAATGCCAAAAATGCCGAAACAGCTGCCCCATATACCCGCCTGGTCAAAGGTGCCAGTGAATTCAAAACTCCTTGCAGAACCCCATGTTCCCAAGTTCCCACAGCTCCTCCGGGAAGGGGTCTGGGTGTTGCTCAGCATTCGGTGCCATCTCCCAAAACCTGTCTACCTGAAAGTGAGAAAGGTCATCCGCTATGTCGTTGTCCACCCCAGGTATGTGGCATGCTCCAAACACGATGTTGTGCTGCAAGCACAGGAATACCAGTTTGTGCACCAGCTGCATTACTCACTCCAAATGTGAAATCTGCCAGTTCACCACTCGGACCACCATTTGGTTGTCGCACCAAAATATGACCTTCCTGTTGCAGAACTGGTTGATCCATAGCACTACCGCAACCAGGATGGAAAAAGCTCCAAAAACGTGAGGTCCCTGAGGATGCCCTCCCCCATCCAGGCTGCTGGCCACCTCTGAGCACACCAGCAACCCTTCCAGTACACTCCAAATCCCACGCTGCCCATGGCATCCCAATGCACTTGGATAGACGCCCCTAAGTCGAGGGGGTTGCGCCACCAGGACACACCACTGTAATCGCATAAGAAGGTGTCCCAGATTCGCATGTCTGCTTTCAACTTCTTGGTAATCCAAATGTTGTGATGCTGCGCCATCACTCTGGCTGTTGCTCTGGCCAGTTGGGCACAAAACGGCCTCCCCGGTGTCACCACCCTGCATGCAAAGTTCAGGCTACCCAGGAGAGATTGCACCTCCTGCAGTGTCTTCTTTTTAGCTTTAAGCGTAGATGTCACTTTCTCCCATAGGTCTTTTAGTTTGTCAAGGGGTAGTCTGCAGGTACCCTGTACAGAGTCTATCTGTATCTCCAGGAATGAAAGGCAGGTGAAGGGACCCTCGGTCTTCTCTTGGGCCAGTGGGACACCTAACTCCGTGGCCAACCCCTGGAACAGGCATAGGAGCCTCTGGCATTTACCACTGCCTGCCGGCCCAGCTATGAAAAAATGTCTAGATAATGAGAGATGAACGGGGAGCAAGCTCGATTTTTCAACGCCCACTCAAGGAAGGTGCTGAATGTCTCAGAGGCCGCGTAGGCCACCACACAACCCATAGGCATGGCCTTGTCTACATGGCAATTGTCCCGGAAATTGAACCCCAGAAGGCACCAGTCCTCCGGGTGAACTGGCAGTAGACAGAAGGCTGATTGTATGTCACACTTGGTCATGAGCATGCCATGGCCACAGGCTCGCACCAAATTGACCACCTGGTCAAATGAAGCATAGTGCACGGTGCAGAGTTTGGGGGGAATTGCATCATTCACAGAGGTCCCTTCAGGTAGGACAAATGGTGTATCAGGCGGAACTCGCCAGGCACCTTCTTCAGAACCACACCAAGCAGAGACACTCTCAAGTTTGGAATGGGAGGAGAGTCGAACAGGCTGGATACCCACCCAGTGCTCACCTCCTTTTGGATCTTAGCTTCCACCACATCCAGGATGTCCTGAGCCGATTTCAAGTTGGGAGTGTCTGTGGCCAACCGCGGGCCCATGTAAGGGATTCTTAACCCTTCCGTGAACCCCTCCCAGAGCAATGTGGTGGCTGCCCAGTTGGTGTATCAATGCAGCCACAGTTGCAGCGTGGCCAGGGAGACTGGCATCCAGGCAAGAGAGCATCAGCCCCCTGGATCGCCCATCTCACTTCTTCCCAGTACCCGTAGCACCGCCCTGGCCTCCTTCCATAGCTATTCAGTTCCCTTCCTCTCCCTTTCCTCCACTCCCCGTTGCTCCCCCTGAAAGGGCTGCTGGGACCCAGAACCCCTGGGGCAATCCTGTTGGGGGTGGCGGCCACGGCAGTCTTCGCACACATGGTCAAAGTGGCACCTAGTCTTCTGGCAGCCCCCAACATTGAATTCCCAGCATGGCCATTTGATAGTGTGGCACGTGTATCCCAAAACCTCAGCCCGGGGCTGGTCCCCCGTGCCCCCGCTGTTTACTGTTCGTAGCCACCCCGTGCTGTCTGGCTGGTCCCAACGGGTAAGTTCCTTGCTGGAGGCCTTCTTCTGAAAGTTTTCATCATATTTCAGGGCCGCCCATTCACCCAAGGTTGCTTTTATGTGTGTCACCTCCCTCATGTGCATGGTGAGATGCCAAGCTCGCTTGGAGTATGTTGCCTGCATTACTCCAGCAGTAGCCCAGGACCCAATTGGTGAAAGTGCAGTCAGAAGGCCCCCCCTGTTGTGTCATTTGCGCTTCCTGGGAGATCCACAGTCTCCCACTGGCTCCTCTGATTGTAGCAGGGTGAACACGTCCACATGGTACCCATTCAGGATGTGTTCCCTCACTCAGGCGGGCAGGTAGTACCCAATCAGATCCTCCCCGGGGCTTACCCGTGGTGGTGATTTCCTGCGGCGAGCTGAATGGGGGTGTTCCCGTGCTGCTTGCACCCCTGCCTTGGTTCTCCTGTGGAGTCGACGGTTCCGCACCCAATCTGCCAGCCCTGGGACATAGGCCACTGTCTCCCAGTAATCCCATGCCCTTCTTTCCCAATCCTCATCCCCCGATGATTCACCACTCAATGCCCTGGATGATGAAAAGCTGTGGCTCCAACTCTTCCGTCAATCCCTGTGTGACCTATACCCTGAGGCCCGGGTCGGACCATGTCTCAGCTCCTGCTCAGTGTCACTCTCCTACACCACAATCAGGCTTGCCAGATCCTCTGTCTCTCCTGCTCGACCGTCTCGATTGTTTTTCATGAAGGGCTCCTTGGTGTTGATAGCCAGGTTACTTTTGCCTCTCCACCGGGGGGGGGGGGGGGTGGCGGTGAACACCCGTGAGTCTGCCCACCCGCCAACTCCTTAGCAGAGGTCCAGCTGGCATCATGCCCGCCTGCACTGCCACCTCCTGCTGGGGCTGGCTCCCCTCCTTTGCACAGTGCTATCAATGACTCCATGTACTCCTGGAGGCCACAAACGGCTGCCTGCACTGCAGCCCCTTGAGCAGGCCTTTCAGGGGTCTCCTGTGCCACTGGACGCCATGTGGGGCTTCCCCCACATTATGTGGGGGCCCCTGCCGCACTGCGTGTCATCGGGCCCTGGTGCGTGGTGCTGGCAGCCGCCTTACTCTTGGAAATAGGTGCCATCCTGCAAATCAAACAAGGAAAAAACAGCCCGCATCTGCGAGGTGGTCCCATGAGCTCATGCCACCCCACCAGTAAGGGTCACTGCCCATGCCTATGAGGTGGAAAGGGGGGGCAGGAAGCCAGCAGCCCAGGGTGCCAACAGCTCTGGGACAAAAAAGGGGGGAGGAATGAATGGCTGCAGCCGCACCTAAAGCTGGGATGGAAGCCTGCTGGCCCCCCAACCCCAGGCCCCCAGGCCCAGCCACCAAGGCTCAGTGGGCAGAGGTTCAGCCCCAGCAGCACAGCCTCACCTGCATGTGTTCCTGATGGATGACGCCGGCCACAGGCCACACCACCCATGCCAACAGCAGGCCAGGCCACCCTGCCCATGCCACAGGCCAGGAAGGTCCCCTGGGCCCCAGAGGCTGTGCTGCATGCCATGCCATCTGTGCAGTCCATGGGCCAGGCAGCCCCCACCCACTCATACTACAGCCCAGGAAGTCCCCTCAGGCCCGGGCGGCCTTGGCATGGGCTGCTCCACCCATGCAGGCAGCGGGTTGGGCAGCCCCTCCCACAGCCCAGAAAGGCTCCCAAGCCTGCCTGCACCATGACCCAGGGAGGCCCCCAGGACCGGTGGCCACAGTTCACACCAAGCCACCTGCACAGGCAATGGGTAGGCAGCCCCCTCCCCACCGTGGCCCAGGAATTTGCTCATTGATATGGGAAGTACTAATATCCTTTTTTTGTACCTTTCTTCCCAAAACCTCTCCTAAGTTGCACTGAGGGAGAAGATATGTCTGTGATAACTGTATTTTAATTTTTAGATGAGCTGGGATATCCTATCAAGGATATCCCTCATAATATAAGCATAGTACATAGTCTATTTAGAAGCACTTGGAATTCACATTTGTTGCCAAGTAGCATTCATATCCCAAATGGCTGTACAGAATTGTATTTTTTTTAAAAAATTCCAGCATTTTTAACCCGCTCTAAGAAGTTCAGGGCTGTGGAAGACATAGTTCTCCCCTCCTCCATTAAATAACTGAAAAAGGCTCCCACTTTCTGACCATCAGAGAGAAGAAAATTCATGTAAGTGCAAAATGCTTTAATCTTTTCCTGCATGATCCATGATAGCAGATTCTAATATTTTATGTATGGAAATGCTACTTCAGAGTGCAGAGTGCCTAAAGCACTATAATTTCCTTCAATGTATGAGGTCCAAAAAAATCTGACTTGAAATTTGACCTTCCAGTGAACCAATATAAAGAATTAACTTGCGTGCACTCGCTTTAAAAGACAGAGAGATCTTTGTGGAAAAAGAACTATGCAACCTAAAAATTTCCATTTGGGCATCTTAGTGAAGCCTCCTCTCTTTCTTAATATTGCTACTATATAGGTGGTTTTATTGTTTTGCCACTAGAAGGATCAAACAGACACACTCCAGATTTGTTACAGATATTTTTATTTATTGCATTTCTAGACCGCCCTCCAAATCCAAATGACAGGAATCCAAAATGACAGGAGCTGTGCAGTTTTAAACACGAACATTTCTCGTGCTGTTTCCACACACAGGTTATTTGCCCAAGTTTTGATCCTGTTGGGAAGTGTCCCCACCCCCACTTTGTCACTGCAACATGGTAAGTTTGTGCAACACGGAGGTGTTTCCTGGTTTTTCTCCAGTCTTTCCCAAACCTGCTTTGCTGCAAATCTGCCCTGAGCCTGCTGATTTGGGGAGGGCGGAATATAAATAGAATTAAATAAATAAACAAAGAAACAAACAAATAAATAAATTTGGGGGCAAAGTCACAGCAAAGTCTGGATGGCTGCCATGTGCAAAGGAAAGTTTGGCTTTTCCTAGTCTCATCCATGTGATAGTCATTTTACCTGCCCCTATCAATGCAGCCATTTCCTTCCTTGCCATTTTTTTAAAAATCATAGAATGCAAAAAAAGAGGCTTTCCCCAGAAGCTGATAGCAAACCACATGGAACCCACACAAGGGAAACAGTTTGTAAGAATACAATGGCAATTAATTCTAAGTTCAAAAATTAATGCAAAAATAATGATTTTATCTTCCACTGTTATTCATAAATATAATCCTCCAAATCACTTATTGTCCAATACACCATACAAGGTAATAATCAGTCCCACAGCGTCCTGAAGGGACAGAGTCTCTATGACCCAGCAGAACGCCAAAGAGTTGTTAGAATTTTCTCCTGCAAAGATTCTCTGTACTGAAGACAAAAACCCGTCCATATTTAGTTATAATTTGGTTGAAATTCTTATCATATTGTTTCTTCTCCAGGTAGGTGGAACAACGAAGATGTAATGGGTCCCCCCAAAGGGGTCCCTCCGCCCATCAAGTGGCCGGCAAAGTCAGCTTGTTTCATGTGATGTCCACTTCCTCAGGGGCCAATCAGAAGACCACCATGCAGTCAGTTCTTTACAAATAAATTAATACAGAACCTTCAAAAATACAACGGCTTCAGTCTTCATTGAGGATAGCTGGTCTCCAAAACCAACTATTTGAGTATGACCCATGAGGAATGCTTTGAACCAGTCCAGGGCACACCCCCTGATACCCACTACTGCCTCCAAATGCCTTAGCAGGATGGCAGGGTCTATTGTGCTGAGGGCTGAAGAGAGATCCAAGAGAAGCAGCAATGAAGCATGGGCTTTGTCTACATTCAGGCAGAGGTAATCAACTAGAGCCACCAAAACCATTTTCAAACCAGACTGAAAATGGTCCAAAGAACTGGAGTTGTCCAAGAAGACCTAGAGTTGGTCTTCTACTGCTCTCTCAGCCACTTTGCCCAGAAAGGGCAAGTTAGAGAATGGGTGATAATTGGCTACATCTTTTTTTGTCTAAGGATTGCTTTTTTATGTAGTGGGTGGGTGACAACCTCTTTGAGAGGCTGAGGGAAGATGCCTTGAGTTAGTGACTGATTTATGATAGACAACAAGGGCTTCTTTATGTGGTCTTTACAATATTTTCTTAGCCAAGATGGGCAAGGATCTGGAGTACAAGTAGTGGCTTTCACAGATGCTAAAATTCAGTCTATATCCATCACTGTGTCTGGGTCAAAATGCTTCATAAACGGACCAGATGGTGTGTTAAGCATTATTTCTGGCTAACGTATATTAAGGTGGCATCCAGATTAGACTGTATTTGAGCAATTTCATCAGCAAAAAACTTTTCACAGGTGTTCTTGAACCAGGGAAAGTTCAGATTTAGAGGACAAAAGATGTTGCGATATCTTAAACAGTTGTAACAGATGTGATTTACTTGATTCAATGATTGCAGAAAAGTAACATTTCTTTGCTGCTATAACCACTGCTTCATAAGTCTTCCAATGGGCTCTGTAGCATGCTCTATCAGATTCAGCATGGGTTTTCTGCCAGTGTCTTTCCAGACATCTTCCAGTCCTCTTTAGGTCACTGAGCTCTGTGGTGAATCACGTGGCTGGTTTCTGCTGCAAGGGAGGGAGTGGTTGGTGAGGAGAAATCTTCAAAAAAGGTCTCTCAAAGTTCAGAACAAAAGATTAAGTCCAAGGTGTCGTCCTTTTCATGTGTAGGGCCTGTCAGAATTTGAGAGAGGCCTAGAGCTGCCAAGGAAGCTATGAAGTCTTGGGCCAGCCCTAATGTGGAGCATTCAGCATGGATGTTGAAGTCACCTTGTATCAGTCTAGGTGTCTCCAGCACCATGTCTAAGAGTACCTCTGCCAACTGAGAAAGGGTGCTTGTTGAGGAGCTAGGTGACCGATAGACTAGCAGAATACCCAATGATCCCAAACATACAATAGCTAGTAACAAAGCCCGTTGTGGAAAAAAATACAACGGGCTTTAGAAAGGGGAGGGAGGGCAGGCGGGCATTGCCTCCGTGCCTGATCCTGGCTGGGTGAAGGGGGGTGGAGATTGCCTCCTGCTCCACACCACGATCGCCACCGGGTGAAGGTGGATAATGGCGGGAGTCGGGCATTGCCACCTGCTCCACTCCTGATCCCAGCTGGGTGAAGGCGTGGGGTGGGTATTGCCACCTACTCTGCTTCTTAACCTGGCCAAGTGAAGGGGGAAGGCATTGCCACCTGCTCCATGCCACAATCACCACTGGGTGAAGGCAGGCAGGGCGAGAGGGCATTGCTGCCTCCTTCCTGTCCAATCACTGCCAAGTGAAGACAGGGAGGGTGGAAGGGTGGGATGGAGCACCTTGCCTGGGCTTCCCACTGTGGCACATTCTCTAGAAAGATGGGCTGCCTGACCTGGGCTTCCTGCCACCGTGGCGCCCTCTGGAGGTGCACCAGGATAAGAGGTGAGTCATCAGGAATACGACTTGCCTTTTATATAGTAGGATACAGACAGCAGCAGGCCATGAGGGTATCTGGCAATACAGCCATTTAGCTTGTAGGACAATAGCATGAGGAAGAGGCAGACTGACAAGGAAGGCATATGTTGGCAAATGGAAAGCAAGGCATTTGGGCAGGTAGGCAACAAGAGGAGGACATTAAGGTAGCTTTGCTTGGACAGGGGATAAGGTTTGGAAAGCAGCAGGCAAGCAGAGGAGTTCAGCCTGCAAGGGGAAGTTTGACACATCAAGACAGGTAGTGGGAAGACAAAGGAAAGCAAAGTCTCACACCATATCCTTCAGGTTTGGAATATCTCATACATGTATGTAATCCTAGTGGTTGCAGCTTGCAGTCAATAAAGAAAGTCCAGAGCCTCTCTCTCCCTCCTCTCCCTAAGGAATGTATCTTACACCCTCATCAGGGAAATTATTGCTGCCTTGTAAAAGTGAAGCCAGTAGAGGAAGAAATAGGCAAGACTGCAATTAGTTTTATTTTTATTAATTACAATTACAAAAGATCCCATTTTTGTAATAATTATAATAACAAAAGAAACACAAAACTCTAATGCTTACAGCCTGTTTAAAATTATATGTACCCTGAAGTCCCATTTATTTCAGTAAGATTCACCATGTAAGTATGCTTAAGGTTGCTGCCACAGAATAACAACCACCAACATTTAATTTAATTTAATTTATTGTATTTATATTCCGCCCTCCCCGCTTCCGCAAGTTCAGGGTGGATAATAGAATACAAATATACACATCATTAAAACACATTAAAAAACACACAATCATATCATCTACAGAGTCATCTATTACATATAAATAATTTAAAAGATTTTTAAAAGCAGCACATAGCAAAAGTTTAGTATATCACACAGCGATGTTACCAGAGCAAATCCATACCGTAATAATAAGTGTGGCAGCAGCATCTGCGTTCACATGGGGGAATAGTTTAACCCCCCTCCATGGGGGGGGGGCACCGCCTGGCGTCAGCCATATGCCTGGCGGAATAGCTCCGTCTTACAGGCCTGGAAAAATGCAAGCAAATCTTGCCGGGCCCTAGTCTCGCAAGACTAGGCCGGGGCCGGGGCCAGGACTGAAAAGGCCCTGGCCCTGGTCGACGCCAGACGGGCCTCCCTAGGGCCAGGGACATTTAGAAGATACTTTCCACTAGATCGAAGAGTCCTCCAGGGCTCATATGATGAGAGACGGTCCCACAGATACGTCGGTCCCAGCCCGCATAGGGCTTTATAGGTTAACACCAAAACCTTGAACCTGATTCGGTACTCCACTGGCAGCCAATGCAGCTGGTGTAGCACCAGCGTAATGTACTCCCACACCGGTGCTCTAGTAATGACCCGCGCCGCTGCATTCTGTACCAGCTGTAACCGCCAAATCAGGCCCATGGGAAGCCCAGCGTAGAGCGCGTTACAGTAATCCAGCCTAGAGGTGACCATTGCTTGGACCACTGTAGTCAAGTCACGGGGAGATAAATAAGGGGCAAGCTGCCTGGCCTGCCGAAGATGATAAAAGGAGGACCTGGCAACTGCCGTGATCTGGTCCTCCATCTTCAGGGAGGAGTCCAGAATCACCTCCAGGCTCCTAACCCTCGGGGCCAATGTAAGTGGTGCCCCATCAAGTGTAGGAAGCCGGGGTCACGAAGCCATTTCCCCATGACTCACATACAGGATCTCCATCTTCGTGGGATTCAATTTCAGCCGACTTTGTCTTAACCAACCAGCCACAGCCTCAAAAACATGCTCCAGGACATCAGGGGTTGATCCAGGCCACCCGTCCAACAACAGATAAAGCTGGGTGTCATCCGCATATTGATGACGCCCAAGCCCAAAACTCCACACCAGCTGGGCGAGGGGGCATGTAACAAAGTATGAACATGCATATAGAATTTAAGTCTCACCAGTCTGCTATATTAGAAGGCTTCAGTCACAGTTTAGACAAAACAGCTTCTGAGCTTTCACTGCTTCCTGTCTCCTCTCCAGAGCACTATGTGAGTGGTGCCTGGCTATCTCCTCTGTCTGCTACCTTAGTCACCAAAGTCAAGACTTCAGTTTTGATTACAGATGCCTGAGTACCTGTCATTTAGGCTTACTATACATTCTCCACTGGAGATGAGGCAGTGAGCTAATTTTGACAGACAGTTTGGCTGTTTGCAACCTGTTTGTATGTGTTTGCAGGAACAGACTACTTGCCACCTTCAGAAGTCAACTCCCAGCTGATGAGGGACCAGCTGGGAGTTGACTTCTGATCTCTTGCTGGGGTAATTTTGCTCTGTACCCAGCAGCATTTGGTGGGTGGGAATAAGCAGCCAACTCTCAGCTGATCAGTTGTAAGTTGGGTTCCAGGAGAAAAAAATGATCTTGACTTTTAAAGGAACAACTGTCACTTTAAAGGAGGAAGTCTTCAATGGAGTGTCCAGCATGCTTCCCCCTCCTCCAATGCTATGCCAAGCAGAGTAGCAGGAAAATAATTTACCAGAAAATATGCCCTCCACAAAGGAATGCTTCTCTTCCAAAAGAAACTTAAAACTTTGCCAAAATGTCATATTTTGCAGTGAAAATTGAACCATGTAAAAAAATGGCACATTACTTGATTCCTTTCCCTCTGGAAATGCTATAATTGTCATTCATCAACTCAAAACTGGAACAGTCTTTGTATGGTGAGCCCCTTGACAGGGTATTTCTAATTAGGCTGCATTTCTAAGGGTTGTGTGAACAAGATTTGCATCTAGTTCTGTCTGTGGGAAACAGTCATCCATGGAAAACAAAGCTGACATTTGAGTTTGGGTCCATCAGTTGAGACATAAGGCCAAATTATATGGCAAGAGGAATCTAGTCATGGATCCTCAAGAAGTAAATATAGCAGCAAAAACAATGGCAGGTTGTGTGCATGATGTAGGGGGAAAGAGACAAGCAGGCAGATAGACAGAGGAATCAAGGCAATGGTGCTGAGGAAGTGAGGTTTAATTCTTCCCCTGAAATATTTCCCTGTTTGAAAATTACTTCCTTCTCATTTTAGCCCTGATATCGGACAAAGTACTTGTGTTGTGCTTGGTCTTCTTTCTGTACCTGGGCTACAATAAGCCTCAGAGAGCCATTTTTTGATCAAGGAAACAGCATGAGGGAGAATTAAATCCCCTTTCTCATCATTGGCTCCACTTTATATCAGATCTACCATGTTTTTGTTTTTTTTTAATTACACGTTGGGGCATCAAATCCTAAATGTTACTTGTAGATGACCCTTAGGTCCAAAGCCTGAGTTTAGGATTTCCAGTATGTTAGTACTTCAATAACATTCTGGCTTCAGTCCAAAATACACTAGCAAGCAGCAGTGTGGTGGGAAAACCACATCACAGAGCTTCCGTTAATGCATTAAAAGGGTTTGCTATGCAGCTTCCATGTGATTGTATCTAAACAGTCATTGCACCAATGCTGCAGAGCTTTGCATACACTGGATCTCAGGTAAATCTCCTGAATAACAGTTAGAATAATCAGCAGCGGGAGGAACTATACTGTTGAAATGACTGGAGACAGCAAGAAATTCAGTATAGTGCATTTAGAGAATTATTCATTAAACTTGCATATGCTGGAATAATTTTACAATCAGGGGGACCCTTAGGATCAATGTTCTACAAAATCTTAGCAATTCAAAATCATTACAGAAAAAGTGGAGCCAATGTTCCTGAACTACTCAACTGCATTTCAATGGCCTTTTAGAGTTGTTAAAATTTACCACTATTAAGAGGATAATAACTGTGCTAGTCTCTCTTCAAAATGAGCAATTAACCTTGGTGAAGATAACATTTAATGGCAACATTCAAAGAAGTTGTTTTTTTCTCATTTTTATATCTGTACTGACCATGCCACTACATAGAAGACTGCCCTAATTTTATTACAAATGTCAAGTTGAACAATTGGATCCATGCCATGGTAACCTTGAGGCTGGACTATTATATCTCACTCTACATGGGTCTGCTCTTGAACACAGCTTGGAAATGCTAGCTGGTGCTGAAGACTATTGGGAGCTAAGTGCAGAATGCAAATTACACCTGTTAAGCAATCACTGCATTGGTTATCACTGCATTGGTTATCACTGCATTGGTTTCCCAACCTTGGAGAGCCCCGTGGTGCAGAGTGGTAAGCTGCAGTGCTGCAGTACTGCAGTCCAAGCTCTGCTCACGACCTGCGTTCGATCTTCAAGGTTGACTCAGCCTTCTATCCTTCCGAGGTCGGTAAAATGAGTACCCAGTTTCCTGGGGGTAAAGTGTAGATGACTGGGGAAGGCAATGGCAAACCACCCCATAAAAAAATAATTCTGCCAAGAAAACATTGTGATGTGATGTCCCCCCATGGGTCAGTAATGACTCGGTGCTTGCACAGGGAACTACCTTTACCTTTACCTATCTTTCCCAACGTGCTCCACTGCAGCATCTCCACTCTTCTCAACAGAGCCTTTTGCAAGTGCCACTCATGCAAGCGAGTAAGATCAACAGCTGTCTGTATCTGTTGCGGCTTCCTTGTGGAATTGCCTGCCTGATATGGTCAGAAAGATTCCCATGCTTCAGTCATTCCATAGACTGTGTAAAACTGAATTGTTCAGTAGGGCACTTTTATGAAAGGAAGAGAGTTGTGGTTAATGCCTGTGAAAACGTAGGAAGATTTCACTGCATTGTTACATTGCCTATATCATAATGTTTTGATTTCATTATTCTCAAATTGTGGCGAGCCCCACAGCCCCAGGTGTAGGCCGTCCATAGAATGGCTGCAACCAGGCCAGCCAGGCAAATGGATCCTGCCATCAAGCTCCTAATGCCCCAGCCGTACAGCATGAGGGAAGGACTTGTCCCTGGGGATCCCCATAGGCATCTGCCTGCGCTGTGGTAGCCGTCACAAGCATACCGCACTGATGGCAGATCCTGTTCCCCCTCACTGGGGAAGTGCCACTGGGTGCTCACCGGCCCACTCCCTATTTCCCAAGAATCTCCTGGCAGGGGAAAAATCAGCGGCACCACCCAGGCCAAAAACCTCAAACCACTGCCAGCAGTGCAAGGTAGGCAAAAAAACCCCATACTCTTCAGCCAATTAAGTAAAAGGGCAAAAAGTTCCTACCTGGCTCTGAAAAGAGCAACCTGCTAATCCTGCACTACGACAGGGTGAAATGGGTAGGCCGAGCAAAGGAAGCAACTGCTGGCTGGGAAAGCGGAACCTGCTAAGGCAATGGCTCTGCCCCTGGCCAAATCCCCGTATGCCCAGGAAGGGAGCCTGCCTCTCCCTCCATGCAAGGCTGCAATGCACGGCCCCCAGCTAATGAGCCGTTGCTACAGCTGGGTGTGCCGAATTGCAACCTCAGCCGGAATGAAGAGACATACACAGGCTTGGAAGAAAAGGGTCATTTATTGATAACAATAACCATAACTAAAACTACAGCAAGGGCCAACTAAGTGGTACAGGTCAAGCCAGGGGGTCCTCCGCAGACCTCCGCCTTGACCTGTCTGGGTGAGCCCCACAGCCCCGGGTATAGGCCATCCATAGAATGGCAGCAACCCGGCCAGCCAGGCAAATGGATTCCCCCCATCAAGCTCCTAACGCCCCAGCCGTACAGCATGAGGGAAGGACTTGTCCCTGGGGATCCCCGTAGGCATCTGCCTGTGCTGTGGTAGCTGTCACAAACATTCCGCACTGATGGCAGATCCTGTTCCCCATCACTGGGGAAGTTCCACTGGGTGCTCACCGGCCCGCTCCCTATTTCCCAAGAATCTCCTGCCACCGCAAGGGCCAAGCCTCTGCTTAAGCCCTCACGCCCCACCGGTGGCTTAAGGCCAACCTAAGCTCTTACCGGAGATCATCAAGGAAAAGCTCATTGTCCTCAGGTGACAAATGTACACCATCATCCCGATAAAGGTGGGCAAATTCGGCCCTGATCCTAGGGTGTGGCAAATGAATGCCCAAGCCTTCCTCAAGAGGTTTCTTCATGGCTCTATTGGCCTTACACCAGGCCCCCTCAATGGCCTGAGGGTCCAAGGCCTCCCGCCATACCTGCCATTGCAATATCTCCGACCAAAAGATAAGCATGCCCAGCCATCGGCTGCTTATTTCCCGAAGGTCATCAGTTGCCTGCAGTGACAAGGCCTTTCCCTGCACTAACCCAAGGTCATTCCCCCAAGGTGAATGACCAATATACGCATCTGCCCCCCAAACAAGAGAGGCATTAAGCCCGGCCACCGAAGGCCATGCCGACCCAGCCACTCTACTGTGGCCACAGCACTGAGCCCCAACTGGGATCCAATCAGATTTCTCCTGGCTTGGTACGCAGCCCAGAACACCATGCTGTGTCCACAAATCAGGATACTGTGCTTTCCGTGGCCCGACACTGCACCTAAAGAAAAAGCAATTAGCATGGGCAGTTGCTGTGGCAAAGCGTGGATATAAGATCGGAACGCACCCAACCACCACCTGCCAACCTGCTGTATAACCTGCTGAGGTTATCCCATAGCTGTTGCCATGGAGGCAGCCCCAATCCAAAAGGAATGGGTGCCGAATTTGACCCCCAACAAACCCAGCTTACTGAGAGCCCTCTGTGTAACTGCCCAAAACTGATACCGGGTCAACGGTGCCCCATCAGCATGCTGAAAGAAAACCCCCTGGTACTCGCCCCTCACCTCAACATAATCCTTGAGTGCCCTAACCGGGCATAACTCCCCATCGCTGCAGGGACCCAAAAGGAAGGAGGTACCCTGCTGCCACTGGTCAGTTTTAGACCACCGTATCGTGATAGAAACCTTATCGCCCACAAAAGCAATATCCTGGGCCGACAAGGCCCTGCCAGTCGCATCCTTATGGGATTGCACCATCAGCTCACTGATAGGCAAGGCTCCAAAGAATGCTGCCAATGAAGCCGTATGAAAGAGCCTCTGCTCATATCTTGAGGAACAAATCTCCGCCCAGACTGCCCCCAACCTTTTCAAAACATATGGGGAAATGGGCTGCCGCTGATCCTTGGAAACCCCCGCTTCCGTAGACCAACCTTCCAACATTTTATGTACCTGAAAGTCACCAGTGGCTTCGGGCAGGCCACGGGCTTTGCTAATGAATGCCAGGGTGGCCAACTGTCCCCTAATAGACTTAACCGCTGCACCACACAAAACTGCATCAGGTGCTCCGGCGGAATGGGCCAAAGCTCCTGAAGTCCCGCTGTCCTTCTAAACTCATCAAACTGCCCTACCACACGATCATATGCACTCCGAGTACTGGGAGCTATGGCTAACTGGATCGCCCGGTTCACCTCCACCTTCCAAGCTGCCACAACTCTCTTGGCATCTGTGCAGGCTGACAATCGGTTTCTGGGGCTAGGCACCAAAACCGTTCCATCTGTTGGCGAGACAAAGCATCTGCCACAATCATTACTGACCCCAGGAACATGTCTGGCCCTAAACAACATGTTAAACCACAAGCATTTCAAAGTAAATGCCCGCACCAGCCTCATCACATTAGGCGATTTTGAGGACAATGAGTTGACCACGTGTACCGCCGCCAAGTTGTCACACCAGAAGCAGACCATGAGGTTGGACAACTCCCTGCCCCAAAGCCAAACTGCCATAAGCAGCAGAAAAAACTCCAAAAATGTCAAGTCTTTGGACAGCCCTAGCTCAATCCAATGGGCCAAAGCTCCTGAAGTCCCGCTGTCCTTCTAAACTCATCAAACTGCCCTACCACACGATCATATGCACTCCGAGTACTGGGAGCTATGGCTAACTGGATCGCCCGGTTCACCTCCACCTTCCAAGCTGCCACAACTCTCTTGGCATCTGTGCAGGCTGACAATCGGTTTCTGGGGCTAGGCACCAAAACCGTTCCATCTGTTGGCGAGACAAAGCATCTGCCACAATCATTACTGACCCCAGGAACATGTCTGGCCCTAAACAACATGTTAAACCACAAGCATTTCAAAGTAAATGCCCGCACCAGCCTCATCACATTAGGCGATTTTGAGGACAATGAGTTGACCACGTGTACCGCCGCCAAGTTGTCACACCAGAAGCAGACCATGAGGTTGGACAACTCCCTGCCCCAAAGCCAAACTGCCATAAGCAGCAGAAAAAACTCCAAAAATGTCAAGTCTTTGGACAGCCCTAGCTCAATCCAATCAGCAGGCCAATGGCTCAGTGCACCTGTGTCCCCAAAAATAGACCCTAAATCCCAGGGACCCATATGCATCAGAAGTAACCTGAAGTTCAGCTTCAAGCAACAAGTCCTCCCTCCAAAACGTAACACCATTAAAGGACCCCAGAAAGTCATGCCAGACCTGGAGATCACCCTGCATGCCCTTACTAAGCCACAGCCTATGGTGAGGCAACTTCAAGGACTCCATGGCATCACACAGCTGCCTCAAAAAGGCCCTGCTGGGGGCAATCGCCTTGCATGCGAAATTCAAATGCCCCACCAGCTGCTGCAATTCCAGGAGAGTAACCTTACTCCTCCCCCTGAACTCAACCAGCCGGCGTCTAAGGTCTGCCACTTTGTCAGCCGGCAGCCTCAAAGACTGCTGGACAGTCCAACTCAATATCCAAAAAGGTCAAAACTGTGGAGGGGCCCTCAGTCTTTTTTTTTTTTAAGAATTTTTATTGGATGGGTTTACAAACATAATCATAATAATCATTATCATTTTCCATCCCATTACATTTCCCCCCCTCCCTTTTCTAATGACTCCCAACAGTTTTCCATACCCAACTTAACCTAAAGAATATATACTATAAATTCTTAAAGTCTATAATAGTATATATAATATATAACTATATAATATATACTAATCTAATCTGTTTAATTGTATTAACTGTCTTAATATAATACTTATCTAAATTAAGAGTAATATATATATATATATATATATATATATATATATATATATATATAAGTGTATAATGGGTATATATACTATCTAAAAGACTTCTACTACTTCTATTACATCACTAAAATATCATATTTACTCCCCATTACCTATAAAACCTTATTATTCAACCTTACTACTTCCCATATAGCTATGCTATCTTACGCTTAACTTTATAGTACTATAATACTATAACTCTATACAAATCCAATAAAATATAGTAAAATATACCCCCTTTTAAATGGAGGGGCCCTCAGTCTTCTCATGAGCAAGAGGAACACCAAGCTCCTCTTCCAGAGCAATAAAGCTAGCCAACAATGTGGCACATTGCCCAGTGCCCACTGGGCCCACGAACAAAAAATCATCCAAGTAATTACAGGTATCCAGGCAAGCCATGCGGCAACACAGCTCCCACTCCAAAAAGGAACTGATGCGCTCAAACACTGAGCTCAATATGGAGCACCCATAGGGAGGACCCTGTCCGTATAAAACTTGCCATCAAATGCAAACCCAAGGAGCTCAAAGTCCTCTGGGTGAACCGGGAGTAGGCAGAAGGCAGACTTAATGTCGCACTTTGCCATTACTGCACCCACCCCACACCGGCACACCACCTTGACCGCCTGGTCAAAGGATGTGTAGTGCACCGAACAAAGATGCTCAGGAATGGCATCATTCACAGAGCTATCTTGAGGGAAAGACAGGTGATGAATAAAGCAGAACTCACCAGCTGCCTTTTTGGGAACCACACCCAATGGGGAAACTCTTAAGCCAGGGACAGGTGGGGCATCAAATGGGCCAAGGACCCGACCCTCAGCACATTCCTTAGCAATTTTTGCATGCACTACACCTTCCATGCCAGCCACTGAACACAGGTTGGCTGACATGAAAGGCTCACGCTGACTCTGAAAAGGGATGTGAAAACCAAACTTAAAACCAGAACTCAAATATTCCACATCCTGACGCTGACAGTACAGGTGCAACAAGCGCTCAAATACCCTCAGCTTTATTGGGCTGGGCCTCTTTTCCAGCCCCTTGCTGACCGCCACCACCACCAAACCTCTTACCTCCCCCCCTTGCTTGGACTTCGGACAGGCTGAATAGGGGTGGGGGCCGGTGCATGAAGGGCACTCATGCCGGTACATACAAGCCTTCTGGTTACAGTGCCCCTTGGATGTAAAATCCCAGCAGATCAGCCTGGGTTGAACCTGCTGCCCCACAGGGGTGCGGGTACCAGATGAAGATTGAGAGCGATGGATCAAATGGCCACTATCGGACCTGTCTCCAGAATTCAGTTTGGCTGGGGACATGACCTGCAGCCACAACTGCTGGTGAATCTGGTCCCATGGCAGACCAGGATTAATGGCAGCTCGCATCCTGAACTCTTCATCATACTGGAGCCAGGCCACCCCCAAAAAATCAGTGTAACCTTTATAAATTATGTCTATGTATTGGAAAAGAGAAACAGCCCTCCAGGGCTGAGCTCTAGCCAATAACCCGGCATAAATGAGAAACCCCGGCAACCAGTTTGACCAATTCCAATCGACCTTCTGTCGCCTAATCCTTTCTTTGTCCCTCTCATCCAGATCGTCCTTATCCTTCTTCACCAGTTCCCTGAAGAGAAGGGTAAAGATGTCCACATACTCCCCCTTTAAGATTTTGTCTCTTATAGCCTGTGTCAAATGGTCATCAAGGGGCAAGGCAGTATCCCCAAAAGGGAGGTCTCTAAGGCACCAATCCATAAGGAGATTGCCCATAGGGGGGAAAGCCCACTGACCCCCATAGCCATATGGCCATCCAGAAACCTGAAACCCCATAGATTGAGATGCAACTAGTGACTGCTGCTGGCCACAAGAAGACCCTAACCCACCTGGCCAATTTGGGGTAATTGTCTGAGGCCACACTGAAGCAGATTGAAACCCAGCAGATGTAGATGCCACAGGCGACTGCTGCTGACCAGCGCCTCCCTGCCAGCTTGGGGGAATAGCTGAAGGCCACAACAAGGCCGAGTGTGGTGTAGCTGGTGAAGTGTAGCCAGGGGGCACTGAGGCAGCTGCCTGACCCCAAGGCCCCCACAGCCATGTGCCAGTCTGCTGAGGCAGAACAGACTTACCCTCCTGCAGGACCGGCTCCACTGCTATGGCCAGCTGCTCACTGTCCCCTGCTGGCTCCTGCTCAACTTCGATAGCCTGTGGCTCCTCCAGTGGCCTGGCTCCCCCTTGAGCTCTGCTGGGCTCACCATGCTCCATCACTGCGGCCCCTTCAAGAGTAGACAGATGCATTAGCACTTCCCTCTGAAAGTCTGTGTTAGAGGCCTTCTTGGTGGGCCAGTGAGCCCTGACCACAGGGACTGCTGGCTGAGACCCCACCCAAGCCTGTTCCACAGCAGCCAAATGATCTAATATTTCCTGCCTGCTAGGCCCACCATCTTCCTCATCAGAAGAGGACAGCGTAGGAGGGAGAGGCCTCTTGGTGGCAGGCCTCTTGGCTGGTTGTTTGCCCTTAGAAGGGCCACACCCTTTTTTAGGCGGCATTTTCAAAAAGTATGTAAAATGACCTCCCAAAGATGACAACTTAGCTTACTAGGGCAATGTCAAGACCCAAACTACAAGCCAACCAAAATGGCCACCAAATGCAAAAGCAAAATGGCAACCAACCGGGCCCTGTTACAAAATGGCCAACACACCAATTTTCCCACTCATTGCCTCAATGGGTACCCCAGCAGTGGCGTCCCAAAGGGGGAAGGAGTAGACCAAGGCCAAGAAGCGCTAAAGCCTACAGGCCAAACCCAACAGTGCCCCTCAAAACCCACACTAGTGGGCACAAGCAACCCCATGCACTACCCAAAATTTAGGCCCACCTCCCTGTTGTGAGGGGGGAGTAAAAGGGGCTAGAAGAACCTCTGCAATTGCCACCAGGCCTGTAACCAGCTGAGGAAGAAGCAGGGGGTGCCCCTGAAAGCACGCCCCTGCTGCCAAGCCCTGCGGCCAGAGCTGCCGCCACGGTGGCAGTGGCGAAAAATGCAGCAAGTGAGACACGTGCTGGCAAGCCTCCTGCTTCAATAATGCTGCCTTGCCACCACAACCAACACCCAGGCAGCAACACCAAAGCAGCAGCCACCGCCTCCGCCACTGCACGAAATGCAGAGCAAGTGAATCCCGCCACTGGTAAGCTGCCCTGCTGCTCCAATCCGCAGCCATGCAAGTCTCCGACGCTCAGCTCTCACCACTGAAGCCGGTAGGCCCACTCCCTGCACAGAGAGGTGGAAGCTCCTTCCCTCTCTGAGCAAAGGAAGTGACTGCTGGCCAGGAAAGCGAAACCGCCTGCTAAGGCAATGGCTCCGCCCCCCAGCCAAATCCCCATATGCCCAGGAAGGGAGTCTGCCCCTCCCTCCATGCAAGGCTGCAATGCACAGTCCCCAGCTAATGCAGTGTTGCTGCAGCTGGGTGTGCCGAATTATTTGAGCATGAAAACTGCAAAGAAGCAACAATATGCACAAAATGAATATATGGTTTACCATTGATGCTCATGGCAGCATGATACATAGCAACAGAATTGTATTATATTAGATATGACATTCCACATTCTATTTTGCACTGAATTAATCTCTGAACTTCTTGGCTTTAATTCATAGAAACAGCAATGTTATGAAGACAAAGGGCACATGGCGGAATCTTCACTATAATCACCGTTTTCTCTATAATCTCTCTTCCTTTGCTAGCATTTTGAAAATTGTATTATACAAATTGACCAAAAGCTAAATAACACAACTAAACTGATGTCAGCCAACAGTGTCCAGGATATACTTTCCATTCAGCTCTCATTGGAGGCAGTGTTCCAGTGGGCAGTTCAAATCAATTCTCAAAAGATCAGAACAATGAAAGAGCAGTAACTCTCTGAAACTGATTCATCCATTTGAAAAATGTCAGACAGTTTGCAATGTGAGCCATCATTTACCTGTGACCTGATCCTGAAAAGAAATGTTCAGTGTTCTATGCCATTGCTCTTCTGCAAAGAAGGTTTGACTTTAAAAATGCAAATCCTACTTGTCCCATGAACTGTCTCCCAGGTTAAATTGCTCTATCGCCTGTATCTTCTCAAACAGAGCAATTTCCTACCTACACATTGATTTATTCTGTTTTCTCTTTTTCAAAAGTACTACTTTACTTGTTGAATTAACTTTTTGATCAAATATAATTAAAGCCTACAGTACTTTTGGAAAATGTTGAGCAATATAATAACAAAAATGGAAATTAGCTTTGGTTGCTGGTTAAGTGAGCAAGAAAATAATTTAGTCTATAATCTATAGCTACCTCTATTTGGGTTGTTCTATTAAGTATTTAGGAGAAAACATGTATATTCAATATAGCGGTAACTTAAAAAATTTCCAGCAAGAGAGATGCAAACTCAAAAGTAGGGATGATCATTCATAAAACAAAAACAATGAAATGAAAATGACCCATTAGTTAGAACAAAAGGAAAACTACTGATATGCTGAAATAGTAATTAATGTTCTTTATTTGGGTTTTCTTATTTCATTCTATTGTTTTCTCCCATTGAGGTATCATCTTACAGTGAGAAACCAGGCAGTCATTAACATAATAATGACATACTTTGTTAACTGTTCTGAGTGGGCATTAAGTTGTCCTGAAGGGCAGTTTATAAATCGAATGTGATGATGGTGGTGGTGGTCGTGGTGGTCGTGGCGGTGTAACAACACAATACCGCTTTGATTACATGCTGATATCACTAAGGACAAATGAAACCCTCACATCAAACGGAGGAGAACCATAAGCACAGCCTCATATCTGAGCACAGCATGTTCATGTTTCTTATCTTACATTTTATAGCATGACAAGACAAGAAAAGCTGAGTTCATTGCCTTGGCATTGGAAACTCGTTTCCTTTTTGACATCATGTTTTCACCTCTTTGTCTGTACCCTGAGAAAATTGATGGTGCTTTTCATAAAAGCACTAAGTTGAATCAGCCATATTGAAATTTTACGTATTTTTATTTCCTTTGCAAACTGCCGCAAATGCAAATTATGTAAAAAAAACCCCACCTCATTTGATGCATGTAATTAAGCTGGAAACAGTGACTGAGCTACTGAACCCTTCTCCAGAGACCAGCAGATTGTTAATACCCTACCTGGTCAATGGCAACTCCCCGCCCTCTGCTGCTGCCATTGAGCCTTGGAAGGAATTAGCCACTGCATGGTGGAGTGGGCAGAGGAGATGCCCTAGGTGACAGCAATATGAAGTCCAGAGACAGCATCAACAGCCATGCCCAGTTAGAAGCAGCAAGGCTTCTAACTTGCTGGCTTCTAACCTTGGATGGTGGGGGAAACTGAGCCAGAGAGGTAGAGTCTAGCTCAGTATATAAGGTCCTCTTCTCCATCGGCTGGTGGGGCAGAAGGAGAGTGGCCAGGCAGCCCTCCTGCCTGTCTGCCAGTCTGCCCAGCTCTGCCAAAGACAGCTGCTGCTGTATCAGAAGGGAGAGTCACAGCCTAGACAGGAAGTTCAGAGGGACCAGCAGACCAGATGGCGGATAGGGACCTTGGAACTCCAGTGCAAGGCATGAGGGAGAGCAGTAGGAGATAAAATCTTGAACATGGAATGCTTTGAGGGATTCACATGTGAAATCTGAGAATACATGCCCAGGGAACTTGCTGGTCCAAGAAAGGCTAGGATGACTTCAGAGACATTAATGTATTAATTTATTATTTCACCCTCTCCTTTCCATCATAACATGTGGACCAGCACAGCAGTTTATGGTAACAGTAAAATCCATACGTGACTTTGCATATTTGCAAAAAGTAAATCTTCCATATTGATATTTTAAGTGTTTTTTCTATGAAAATAATAATACAGTATTATTTTAATTGCATGTGGTGGCCTCTTAGACTTACAGCTTCAGGCCTCATCATGTCATAAACCAGCTGTAGTGGGTGGGTTGGCAGCTCAGTGGGGTTTCTGGTACATAGCACAGTAGTCATAAATGAGGAGACAAAAGGTTCAAAGTTGATTTGTTTCCTGGCCAGTGTATTCCAGGAGACCAAACTCTTAGCCCTTCACCTTCCTTCTGAGATTGGCAGCACTCTGTCATAAACTGAGAAAGGTGAATTGGAGCTCAGAGGGAAGGTTAATGTCTCAAAACCCAAACAATCTTTTTGAAAGCTACTGAGTTAGCTGAGATTTCCTCAAGGAAGTGTTTAAATGGTGAGTGTTAATTAGCCTGTCGAATAAAGGCATGTCCTTTCCTCCCTCTCCCATCTCCTGAGCCTCCTTCTGTGCTATATGCACAAAAGCATTTCTCCATTAAATAACACAGAAAAACAATCCATTATTTGGAAAATCATTTTGAATTTATTGCCTATCTCTTAAGATGTACATAAAACATTCATTGCAATGCATCAGCTCAAAAAACCTTAGTGTGTGTGTATGTGTGTGTGGGGGGGGTAAAAATCCATATATTTCAATCTTCAGCTAATGAGTAAAACCTTCATTGATAAATGGTTTGCGACCTATAATTTATCTGCTGATTATATAGCTGGCCAAAACCCAGTCTTTCATTTCATGGCAGTAACATCTCCAGGAGGCTGCATCCATCATTTCCAATCTATTCCAGTTACACTGCAGACAAGAGCTTGGCCACTATCTAAGAATGCAAATAAAATGAATTTCGAAATATCAGCAGCAGTAATTAGCTTTACATATGGTTATATACTAGACCATAATATTTATTGCATGTTGCTAAAGGCCATTACAATCAAGCGAATAAAACTCAAATAAAACACAGCTGGTACTAATGTAGGAATGGTGTTTTTTTTAAATTTTGCTGTGCTGTGCGGGACAATGTTAACAATGGAGTGCTTCCCCTGATTGCACGGTGTCCTGGCACCCCTTATTTCCTGCCATTATGTGCACCTGGCCACCACAAATACTTGCTTTCTTTGGGGACCATTGTTGTATGAATTTTCATGTGCTCAAGGAGAAACTCTTTGAATCAATGGGTTTTTGGACAATGCAAAAAGAACAGTGTATGTATGCATGCACAGCTGCCCAAAACTTGCCTTGATGCACACTTTCCCCATTCCTCAGGATCCATAAACACAGAACCCCATTATTACATGCTCTCAAATTCAATGGGCCAATGGTTTAGAGGGAGAATTGTGTTTTCTGTGTGATTTTGGTGCCATTGCATGTAAAAACAACTGCCCCAGAGCCTCACCCATGTGAAATGAAGACCATGCATTTGCACATGCATGTTCAACATGTGTGCAAGGGGTTGAAACTCATGAAACAAAAAAACCCCAAACAGATCAGTTCTGAGCTGGCACTGCCCCACTGGAACAAACCGGTAATGAGATGCTATCGAAACTGAAATGGAAACTTTTAAATGCACACTCCTAGTGTCTCACTCCTACTGAAAAGTTAGGTTCACAGTTTAAAACTACTGCTTGATGCCAATGTCACCTTAGAAAGCCAGGTGGCTGAGGTGGCTTGGAGCACATTTGCCTGGCTTTAGCTGGTGTATCAACTGGCTCCATGCCTGGATCACTCAGACCTAGCCAAAGTGATCTATGCCTTAATTACTTCTTGACTGGACATAACTTTTAGAAATTACGTTGTTGATATTTATATTGTAAAATTTTATTATATTTATTATACATTTTAAATGCTGTCATCTGTTCTGAGCCCACTTCTGGGGAGAGCAGAATAGAAATTGAATCAAATAAATAAATAAATAAATAAATACAATTGCAAAGCGCTCTACTTAAGGGCTACCTTGAAGACTGTTCAAAAGCTGTAACTAGTGAATAATGCTTTGGCTAGACTGCTGGTTGGCTTCAACTATTGGGAACATGTGGCCTTGATATTACAGAAACTACATTGGTTACCAATCCACTCCTGAGCCCAACTCAAGGTGCTTGTTCTATTCATTAAAGCCTTAAATGGCTTGGAGCTAAGGTATATGAAGGGCTGTCTTCTCCCATACATTCCTTCCTAGAACTTAAGATCACAGGGAGAGGCCCTCCTGACTGTCCCATCAACCAAAGAAACTCAGTTGTTGGGTACACGGGAGAGAGCCTTTTCAGTGGCAGTCCCTTGCTTGTGGAACAATCCAGGGAGGCGCACCTGACCCCCTGTAAGCAGTTGGTCCCGGCCTCCATCATGTTTGATATAGGTCTATGATATAAAAATCATAGGGCCCCTGGATTAATGCAGCCTGATTTGCATCAGGGGAATTCCAGCTGGCTAAGCAAAGCACTGCCAAGTATTGCCTGGGAGTGGAAGGCATAAATGAAATGCCAAATGCAAATGCAGAGTAACTGAGGTGATTAGTTTACTGCCTCCCCAGCTGCAGTCATGATTGCTCTGACAAGAAAGGGCTTCGTTAAGTCACCCCACTTAGCACATTCCAATACCCTCCTTCTGTGATTAAATCCCCACCTCAAGATCAAGAGTCGTTAATCTGCACTGATAAGTTTCTAATTTCTCTCTGGGATCATGTGGTCCATACTAGGGGTGTGCAAGCCAAAAATTTTTGGCTAAAGTCGAAAGCAGAAAGCTGAAAGAGGATTCTCTTTCATATAAGCCAAAAGCCGAAACGGCCAGCCGTTTTGGCTTTCGGCTTTCGGCTTACTTTCGGCTTTCGGCTTTCGGCTTTTTCAATGGGAAAATGCCTCTGGCGTCTTCCCGGACGTCTGGGGGAGGCATTTTCCCACTGAATCAGCCCAAAATTGGTGGGGACCTTCCTCTAACCACTCTCTACAAACCCCCTAAGTTTCAGACCGATTGGACTTTGGGGGGCCATGTTATGGCCCCCCCAAAGCAGGTCCCCCTATCCTCCCATAAGAAAGCGAAGGAGCAGCATATTGTTAGCATGCTGCTGCTCATCTTCTTCATTATTTCCTATGGGGAAAAATGAAGAAGCAGGCTTCCTTTGCCAGGGGTGGCATTTTGCATGCAAAATGCCCCCTTACCCTCAGGGGCCCTTCTCCCACCCTTCCTCCCACCCCCCACCAAGGCTCAGCCTGCTCCCACTTGGGGGGGCATTTCATGGCCTGCCCAAGTAGGTGCTCTGCTCTCATCTCTACCACTGACAGCTGGGGGAGGCTTGTCTTGCCAGGGCCTCCCCAAGTAGGTCCTCTCAGCCCCTAAAGTCCACCCCTTACAGCCCCACACAAACCCAATTCCCCCCCAGCTGCCACACACAGACCCAAATCCCCACATTAGCCCCTCACAGACCCAAATCCACCCCCACCTGCCCCACACCCATAACCCCAGGAACAGGCTGGCAAAGGCCAGCCCTCTCCCTTTGTTCCCTATGCTGGGAACTTCTAAACTCTCTTTCCCTGGGCAATTCTGCACAGCCCAGGGGTGCCACAATGGTGGGCACACTTCTGAGTGCCAGCTGGTCCCTGTGAAAGAGCACCTGAACCACAGACACCCTCCCTCAAATTCCCCCACCACCTACAGAGATGGCTGGCCAGCCAGCCCCATTGTTCCCTATGATGGGAACCAACTGCACAACAAAGAATAAAACAAGAACAACACAAAATAAAGTTTTTAAAAAATTATTTTCTCCCTTCCAAAGTACAAGTAGGCAAAGCATTATGACACATTACACCAGCAGTCCCCCACACAGAAAAATAACACAACTCACTTAACATCAGAGAATCACAAAGCACGATTCCTGTCAAATACACTTTATTTCTTGAACAGCTTTAGGTTACACAGCAGGGGGGAACACCAAAGGGCATGGCAGCACTATCTTACACAAAAATAACACAACTCACTTAACATCAGAGAATCACAAAGCACGATTCCTGTCAAAAACACTTTATTTCTTGAACAGCTTTAGGTTACACAGCAGGGGGGAACACCAAAGGGCATGGCAGCACTATCTTGCACAAAAATAACACAACTCACTTAACATCAGAGAATCACAAAAACACAATTCCTGGCAAAAACACTTTATTTCTTGAACAGCTTTAGGTTACACAGTAGGAGGGCAGAACAGGGCATGATAGCAATGTACTACAAAAAATAATACAACCCACTTCACCGTTTTTGACAGCAATTGTGTTTGTGTGATTCTCTGATGTGAAGTGAGTTGTGTTATTTTTGTGTAGTACACTGCTTTCCTGCTCTGTTGTGCCTTCTTCTGTGTAACCTAAAGCAGTTACAGAAATAAAGTGTTTTTGACAGCAATTTTTGGGGTGATTCTTTAATGTGAAGTGAGTTGTGTTATTTTTGTGTAAGATACTGCTTCCATGCCCTTTGGTGTTCCCCCCCTGCTGTGTAACCTAAAGCTAAAAACTTTATTTTGTGTTGTTCTTGTTTTATTCTTTGTTGTGCAGTTGGTTCCCATCATAGGGAACAATGGGGCTGGCTGGCCAGCCATCTCTGTAGGTGGTGGGGGAATTTGAGGGAGGGTGTTTGTGGTTCAGGTGCTCTTTCACAGGGACCAGCTGGCACTCAGAAGTGTGCCCACCATTGTGGCACCCCTGGGCTGTGCAGAATTGCCCTGGGAAAGAGAGTTTAGAAGTTCCCAGCATAGGGAACAAAGGGAGAGGGCTGGCCTTTGCCAGCCTGTTCCTGGGGTTATGGATGTGGGGCAGGTGGGGGTGGATTTGGGTCTGTGAGGGGCTAATGTGGGGATTTGGGTCTGTGTGTGGCAGCTGGGGGGGAATTGGGTTTGTGTGGGGCTGTAGGGGGTGGACTTTGGGGGCTGAGAGCACCTACTTGGGGAGGCCATGAAATGGCCCCCCCAAGTGGGAGCAGTCTGAGCCTTGGTGGGGGGTGGGAGGAAGGGTGGGAGAAGGGCCCCAGAGGGCTGGGGGCACCCCTGGCAAGACAAGCCTCCCCCAGCTGTCAGTGGTAGAGATGAGAGCACCTACTTGGGGAGGCCATGAAATGGCCCCCCCAAGTGGGAGCAGGCTGAGCCTTGGTGGGGGATGGGAGAAGGGCCCCAGAGGGTTGGGGGGCATCTTGCATGCAAAATGCCACCCCTGGCAAGACAAGCCTCCCCCAGCTGTCAGTGGTAGAGAATGAGATTAGAGCATCTACTTGGGGAGGCCATGAAATGGCCCCCCAAGTGGGAGCAGGCTGAGCCTTGGTGGGGGGTGGGAGGAGGGGTGGGAGAAGGGCCCCTGAGGGTGAGGGGGCATTTTGCATGCAAAATGCCACCCCTGGCAAAGGAAGCCTGCTTCTTCATTTTTCCCCATAGGAAATAATGAAGAAGATGAACAGCAGCATGCTAACAATATGCTGCTCCTTCGCTTTCTTATGGGAGGATAGGGGGACCTGCTTTGGGGGGCCATAACATGCCCCCCAAAGTCCAATCGGTCTGAAACTTGGGGGGTTTGTAGAGAGGGGTTAGAGGAAGGTCCCCACCAATTTTGGGCTGATTCGGTGGGAAAATGCCTCCCCCAGACGTCCGGGAAGACGCCGGAGGCATTTTCCCATTGAAAATGCCTAAAGCCAAAACGTTTCGGCTTTTTTTCTTTCGGCTAGCCGAAACGTTTCGGCTTAGCCCGAAACGTTTCGGCTAACCTGAAAGAAGCCGAAACACTTTTGTTTCGGCTTTCTTTTGGCTTTCAGAAAGCCGAAATGCACATCCCTAGTCCATACCTAAATTCATCAATCCAGCTCCAGGACATTAATTAGTAAACTGCTTCTTTGTGAAGCACCAGGAGAAAACATGCATTTCTTTTGTCATACCCCAGTAGCACTAATCAAAGGTAATCAAACCTTTGTCATTTCCCTTTACTGTCTTTGTCCCAACGGCTGAAAGGGCTCCCTAGCCTCAGGACACATTTTACCTTATAAAAATCCTGGCTTTGCTCCATTCAAATTGTATATGCTTACCCAGCATAGTACCCTCAGAGTCTCTCTCTCTCTGAGCCCTCCTCCCTGGCTGAAGACACAGGATGTTTGAAATTCTCTTCCTCTATGGACTGCACTGCTCCTCTGATTGGTAAATATACCCCCCACTCTATTCCAACTTCTGGCTAATTTCCTAGGACTGTGTGTGTGTACCATATCATTTTTATTTTGCCTCTTCTGTTTATGTTGGTTTTTCCTCTTTAAATAAAAACACTCTTTTATTTAAGCCCCAAGTCTTGTCGGCTGCCTTGGGGAAGGGACCCTGTAAATACTGGTGGAGTCTCCCGTTGTTAACCCTCTTGCATAGCCTTCCTCCTTGCTGCTAATTCCCCTTACTCACAAGGAGACCAATTCTGGTATACCATCCCGCTATCTAACTTCAGGAGGCAGCTGAAGACTGTTTTATTTAGCACAGCTTTTTAATGTAATTTACTGTGTTTTAAGTCTGTTTTTAATTGTCTTTAATATATGTATGTTGTTTATATCTTTCATTGAGTACCTTTGGAAGAAGGATGGCTAAAATCTTTTAAATACATTTCAGAATATTGGAGCACAATCTGGTCTTAGTTGTATGGATGACTTTCTGTTGCTGAGGCCTGATGAAGTGGACAAAGTGCTTCAAAGTGTGTGGCTCCTTCTGTCCCATGAAATCTAACATGCAGGCCTCATTCTTATATAGGACAACCCTTTATTGTGGATGAAGATTGTGACAGATTCCCAAAGAAGATAGTAAATTTTGCCTATATTGCCACTAAACAAGCAGGATAATACATAAACATGCTTAGAAAGCACATTAAAAATCTACTCATTTGTTTAATTTAAAAACACCTCTTTAAAAAATAAGTCCAGACATGGCCACAGATGGAACATTCTCAACGATTCATCTTGCTGCTAATTGTACAAAATGGCAGAGATGAGTGTTTACAAAAGAAAAACATGTATCTACTTAGTCTTAAATAGCAACTCAGTACAAATCATTTAGAGATGTCAGGGAGGTTGACTGTTGTGGGAGAAAAACATTTTCTTTGGGAGCAAAGAGAATCTCTTCTGAAATAATTTCAAATAATGTTTTTTTTTTCTTTAGCTAATTTACAAAGTCATATTCTTTACATCTGGGGCATCCCTTCAAAATGTTGAGACTGGTCCACAGCTGTACTTCCTTTGTTACTTTCAGGACCCACATGGAAGCCACATTATTATATTATTTTTATCTGTGGGGGTGACTTGTTTTGTTTTTCACTGTTTTGTTCTGATTTTATTGAAGTGATTGTAAAGAGTCTGCAGAGGTGCACTTGACTATTCCAAATTGAGCCAGTTCCATCCAGCAGCTATTGATTTCCATCCTTAGGCATTAGAGATAAATTTATTGAACTAGTTCAGAACAAACACATTCATGACAAGTAGACAATGCTAAACCGGTATGGTATAGTGGACAGAACTGTCTTTATACATTAAAATTCCTGCTTAGGCATGAATATCAGGTGACCGAGGGTTGGTGTCACTAGTTCCCAGTCTGATTTATCTAATAGGGTTGTTGGGAAGATATAGTAAAGGAGAAGAGCCACATCAAGAACTCCTTAGAGGAATAACCACATAAAAATAGAATGAAAAAATTAGCCATTTATGGGATAGCTTGTGTCAGGATGTCTCCTGTCATACTCTGCAAGGCCTGTTTTGATTCTGTGTGACTCTGATGCTAGAAGCTGTTCACTTGAATGTGACTGGCTGCTCTTAGCTCTTCCTCAGCCTGCAGTTTCTATTTCACCTGGGAATGCCTTGGATTTTCTCCCATCTCATCTCTGCTGTGTTCTGCTGTTCTTCTATTAAAGTTAGCTGTTCTCAGAAGGGGGTGGGGCTGGGGCTGGGGCTGGGCTTAGACTCCTATATACTTTATGAGCTTGTAGAGAAACACCATTCCTAGCAAAGAATGTAGTAGTGATAAGCACTAGTAGCTTGTCAAATAAAATGCTTTAACTTATGCAGTTCCTGGACTCATGCAGTGAAGTTTTTGAGAGTTACTTGGCTGAACCTCACAAGCTGTACCAATCAATGGGTGGCATTACTTGGGGTTACAGTGAAAAATACACAGGAGTCACTATGAAGCTGAAGTTGGCTCCCAGTTCCAAATTTGCATTTCCTAGTTCCTAATTCACAAAGCCAAACACAAATATTAGGGGAAATTGAAAAGCACTGCACCCCAAAGTAAAGTTTGTAGGGGGACATATCATACACCACTAAATTCAGCAGATTCAACCCTCTAAGTGGACCTATACTGGATCATCCTACAAAGCCTGATTCTTGAGTTAACAGCTTAAAAGTAGGGTGCCCCCAGAACAAATCAATATGCAGAAAAGAGGACACCTGCAGCAGAAAAAAACTTTGGATCACCCCAAATCACACAGCTCTGAATTCCAGAGACTGTCCCCTACAAAAGAACATGTACTGGTACTGATCCGAACACTGGTTCTGGAGCTAAAACTTCCTATTTGGGCTGCCTCACAGAAGCTTGTATTGGGAACTGGAAAATAAAAAGTCCTATGTACCCCAAAATAATATTTGAATCACCCCAAATCAAACAGCCCTGAACTCCAGAGATTATCCCTTACAAGAAGACATATACTGGTGATGATCCAGTCACTGTTTCTGGAGCTAAGTCACCAGAGCCAGTGGAAGAATGTAAACACAAGTCAATGACATGAAAACACATGAAATAAAATGGATCCCACTTGGCCTCAAGCTGAAAGTGAGAGTGAGGGGTAATTTTGGGAAATCCAAATTCCCCTTCTCTTGCCAGTGGAATGGGAAGATTCAGAGACAGATGTTAAGGAATGTAGAGAATGTATTGTTGAAGGCTTTCACGGCTGGAGAACGACGGTTGTTGTGGATTTTCTGGGCTGTATAGCCGTGGTCTTGGCGTTGTATTTCCTGATGTTTTGCCAGCAGCTGTGGCTGGCATCTTCAGAGGTATAGCACCCCCCCCCCAAAAAAAAGATGCCAGCCACAGCTGCTGGTGAAACATCAGGAACTACAATGCCAAGACCACGGCTATACAGCCCGAAAAATCTACAACAACCAATGTAGAGAATGTTAGCAACATATCTTGTGTCACAAACCAGCACAGGCAAACTCACAGAAACACCCAAATGAAGATACAGATTGCTATTGTATACTGTCATGTATGTAATGAGTAAAGGATGGGTGGGGCCGATGGGTGCAGCACAGCTGTGCCCTGGGGCAAACGGCGGGGTGAAGGGGCTCAGCTTTTGTCTTTGTTCTTGTCTGGGGATGGGGATGGGCTAAAGGTTTTTTCTTAAATACTAAGCATCTTAAAACCCTCAAGTGAGAAATGAAAACGCCTTTCTCTCTTTTAGAGAAACTTGTCAGTACAAAATAAATGAAATGGACCTTTTTGTTGTACTGTCCCAACCAAGACAGAGATTCCTCCAAAGAGTTTAATGATTTCTTTCATTAACATAAACTCTAGTTTTTTTCATAAAGTGAGGTATCAAAATATAAATCTATATTTAAATAAAACCTACAAAGATAAAACAGATAAACGCAAGAGTTAAGTTTCCTAACATTTCTTAACTAAATCTAAGTCAATCAGATTAACTATGAAATGCATTCAAGTTCCTATAGCACACATTACAAGAGTAAGTTTCCCACCTAGATCTTCACGAGAGTTCTTTCAGCCAAACCCCTGATCTGTTATTTGGGTTAGCATTTTTATATGTTATCTTATGCAGAAATCCAAGATGTTTTTCATGTGATAATATAAATAAATATCAACCCAATAATAATTTAATTAATTATTCCTATTTCCAATCATGTGACATTCTACCTCGCCAAAAGTGACACTATGTCCAGCTGCAAGATAAGAGATATGAATAGGAAAACTGACCGGAAAAGTTACATGAGCAGAACATCATTGGTCCCTCCTAACAATTACAGAACATTCATCTGATACTGTTCACTATTTTTATTTGGCTGTCTAAGATAAAGGAGCACATGTGTAGTTATACAACATGCTAGAAAAAACTACAGTAAAATTCATACAGAGTTATTTAGAATGCATATGTATCACTAGGATTGCAATCACTATGTATCACTGGGTATAATGTGCTCTAAACCATATTTCCATGACACCCTCCTTTGACATGTGAATTTAAGAATTTTGGTAAATATAAAAGCGATTAAAAATATTACTGTATTGCACAATGTGTGCGTGTACATATACAAGCTTTAAAAAAATTATTAGATAATACTGCAAAGCATGATTACTGAGAAAGCTGCTTTCACTGTTTTCATTGCTGAGGGCTGCTTGCAGATCAAAACAACCTGGCAAGCTGTCTTCATAAAGAGTGCACTTGATTCCCTCGGCTTTCAATTCTGCTTTTGTTCAGCATGGGTGAATCAATGTGTCAGTGGTGAACATATGTATCACTCCCCTCCGAATGACCTTTTAAATTTTACTGCCTATAGTGTCAAAGCAATTAAAATTAACAATGCAGGTACTAAGCTGCTAAGATGGATTCATGGCTCTTATGCTTTCTTATCTATTGAAAGTATTTGTGCCATACCAAGGAGTAGGACTTTGATTCTCATCACACCTGTGAAAACATCATGCCAAGATTTGGGGTTTTCCTTCCTGTTTTTCGACCATCAGCCTATGTTAGTTATGGATTTCTGCATTCATTAAAATTAAGCCATCTCCTCTTAGGTGAGATCATTTCTTCTTTATCAGATATAAGAGTAACTCTGTTATTGCTCTCAGAAGGTTTTGATTCTTCAACAAAAAAATCCCAAAGATTTTTTCTGGGATTATAAATACTGATCTTCAAGGGGTGGCTGATGGCACCTACTTTGGGGGGTTCTAAAATGACCTTTCCAAGGTCCAAAATTCACCAAACGTGCAGGAGACCTACTCCTTGCTGTCCTCTAAAGACCCTCCAAGTTTCAGAGAGATTGAACCCCAGGAAAGGCATGATTAATGGGTTTCCCCAGTTGCTGTCATTTTCTCTCCACAATAGTAAAAAATGGGGTGGCTGATGGCATCTTCTTCGGAGGGGGGGACGTAAAATGGCTCCTCAAGGTCCAATCTCCCTGAAACTTGGATGGTCTTTAGAGGACAGTTAGCAGTAGAGCTCCTGAAAATTTTGTAGATTTATTTTGCAAAATGCCACCCCCCACCCCCCGGAGAGCCTCCATAGTTTTCCCCATAGATAATAATGGAGATCAGAGGTGACTGGGGACAAACAGGTAGGAAAGAGTTGATTCTGGCTGACAGCAAGAAATGCTGCTGTGGCTTCCGAAATGGGGATTGCCCACCCTCCTTTGCATAGATGCCCCCTTTCCTGGCAAGCGGAGCTGCAAGATCTCAGCAGAGGTGTGGATGCCCCCCCCCCAGGAAACCCAGCAGGTTTCCTCTCCCAATATGCCCAGTTGAGTAAACATCTCCCTATCAGAAAAGCTGCAGAGGAAGGTTTGAGCATGCACGAAGAGAAGGTGCATCATGGGATATCCTCTCTCATCTGGGAGGAATGAGGAAGAAACATGTCCCAATCCAAGCACGGGATCAAGTACAGTGTGTCTGCGGTGTGAGGGTGAAGAGAAAAGCAATGGGGAAACTCATGCAAGTGCATTCACATATCATATGCATGTAATTTATCTCATATAGTTTATCTCTGAGGATCCATCAGGATCTGTGCCTTGAAACTAAGTTTTTTTGTGCCATGGTGGGGCCATGTAGTGTTGGGCTCATTTGTTTGTTTGTTTTTTTGGTTTTTAAAAGAATTTTTATTGGATGGGTTTACAAACATAAACATAAAAATCAATATCATTATCCACCCCATTGCATTTTCCCCATCCTTCCCCCCCCTTTTCTGGTGACTCCCAGCAGTTTTCCATACCCAACTTAATCTAAAAAGTATATCGTATAAATTCTTAAAATCTATAATAATAATATAATATATATATATATTATACATACTAATCAAATCTCTTTAGTAATCTTAATTATCTACACTAACTATATTACTTATCTTAGTTAAAAATATAAAAATTACATAAGTAATAATAAGTACATATGCTAACTAAAACAAAATTGCATATATATATGTAACATACTATTCCTTTATACCAATTAACTATAATATCTATATTTCACACATATTCCCTGTAACCTTATTACTCATATTTATACTCCCCTTAAATATACTATACTAATCCAATAAAATATAGTAAGATATACCCCTTTTTAAGCTTAAGTAAGTTTCTATCTCCCCTAATTCTCCAAAGACCACGATTTCCCCTTCATGTCCCACTTTTTTTCCACATATTTCTTAATTTTTCCCCAGCTTAATGTATAGTCCAGTTCTTCTTGTTCTTTCAGTTTCCTTGTTAATTTGTCCATTTCTGCCATATTCAGAACTTTCAAAATCCAATCTTCCATAGATGGTATCTCCTGAATCTTCCACATCTGTGCATAACACATTCTAGCCGCTGTGATCATATAAAACACCATAACTCTGTCCATTTTGTCAAAATCTTCTAGGTTCATACATAATAACAGCAATTCCGGGGTTTTATTTATATTCCTTTGTAAAATTTTTGACATAACTTAAACTATATCCCCCCAGAACTGCTTAGCCTTATCACAAGTCCACCACATATGATAGAATGAACCTTCATGCTGTTTACATTTCCAACACTTATCAGACATCTGGCTATTACCATTGGCCAACTTCTTTGGTGTTAAATACCATCTATGCAACATTTTATATACATTTTCACGCACAGTGGTACATGCTGAAATCTTAACTACATTTTTCCAAACCTTTTCCCAAGCTTCCATTGAAATTTCCTTATTACAGTTTATTGCCCATTTGACCATCTGAACTTTAACAACTTCCTCCTCTGTAAACCATTTCAGTAATATCTTATATATTTTAGAAATTATTTTCTTCCCCCCCCTGAAGCAAACACTCCTCAATCTCAGAATTTTGTAGTCTAAAACCATTTTTTCTTTTATCTTTCTCATATAAGTCTTTTATCTGCGTATATTGAAACCATCCATATTGGAATGGCAATTCTTCATTACCTTTAAGCATATAGTTATTCTGTTGTATCTCAAGAATTTCTTTATATGTCAACCAGTCTTCCCCTGCATATTCTGTTCTTGGGTTTACTACTTTCGCAGGAGTAATCCACATTGGTATAGTCTCTTCTATATATTTCTTGTATTTAGTCCATACAACAAACAGACTTCTTCTTACATAATGATGTAAAAACATAGAATCTGCTTTTACTTTGTCATACCATGCCATCCAAATAGTTTATTATAGTTTATTATATCCTTCCAGTGCTAACAACTTCAACTTCTTCAATGTCATCCATTCCTTTAGCCAGTCCAGACATATCGCTTCATGATATAATTTAAAATTTGGTAATTGTAATCCTCCTCTTTCTTCCGCATCATAGAGTACTTTCATTTTAACTCTGGGTTTCTTTCCAGCCCAAACAAAGTTTAGCATCGCTCTCTGCCACTTCTCAAATTGTTTACTGTCTTTAACAATAGGTATTGTCTGTAGTAGAAACATCATTCTTGGAAGAACATTCATCTTAATTACTGCAATACGACCTAACCATGACAAGTTCATTTTATTCCATCTAATCATATCTTTATCTATTTGTTGCCATAACTTGTCATAGTTATTCTTATATAAGTCAATATTCTTCCCTGTCACTTCCACTCCCAAGTACTTAGCCTTGTTCGCTACTTCACATTCCACCTTATCCATCAGCTCCTTTTGTTGTTGTTTAGTCATATTTTTGCACAGTATTTTGGATTTCACCTTATTAATTACAAAACCCGCTACATCTCCGAAATCCTTCATTTTCTTCATGAATTTTGGCATGCACTCCATTGGATCTTCCACTATCACCATTATGTCGTCAGCAAAAGCTCTTTGTATTCAAATCCTTGGGCTCATTTGTTTGTGGTTCAGTGTGTGGCTATAGGCATGATATGGGATTGCATAGTGAGTTTTGAGTAACCTCATTAAAAAAATGAGGTATCCATAAAGTTCCATGCTTTTGAACCACATTTTTGCACTGTGGCGGTGTAACAAAGTGATGGATGCATGATTTTTGGTGCAATCTGTGGCACTGCACATGATATGGGATTGCATAGCAATTTTTTGGTGGCCCCATGTAAAAATTCAGAGGATCCATGAGGATCCGTGCCATGTTTTTGAGTAATGGCGATGCCACAAGTGGTGGATGTGTGATTTTTTTTGTATACTCTGTGACTATGAGATTGATGGGAGATTATATGGTGATGTGAGATTGTATGGTGAATTTTGGGTGACCCAGTAGAAAAATCTGGAGCATACATAAGTATCTGTGCTTTTGAACCAAGTTTTTGTACCATGGCAATGCTGTGAATTGGTGGGTGCATGATTTTTGTGGTCCACTCTGCGGAAATTGACATGATATGGGGTTTTATGCTGAATTTTGGGTGAACCAATGTAAAAATCTAAAGGATCCATGTGGATCTGTGACTTTGAAGCACTTTTTTGCACACTGATGGTGCCACGAAGCAGTGGATGCATGCTTTTTTAAAGCAAACTGTGACTATGACATGACATGGGATTTTATGGTGAGTTTTGGATGACCCTATATACAAATCCTGAGGATCCATCAGGGTCTGTGTCTTGAAACAATATTTTTGCCCCATGGCGGCACCAGGATGCAATGAGTTTATGATTTTTGAGATTCAGTCTGTTGCTATGATCATGATACGGGATTGCATGGTGAGTTTTGTGTATCCTTATGTAAAAATCTAGAGGATCCATGAGGATCTATGCTTTTCAACCATATTTTTGCACCATGGTGGTGCAACAAAGTGGTAGGTGCATGATGTTTTGGGGTGTAATCTGTACCAATGGACATGATGAGGGACTGGAAGGTGAGTTTTGGGTGGCTCCATGTAAAAATCCAGAGGATTCATGAGGATTCATGCCTTGTTTTGAGCCATGGCAATGCCACAAAGTGATAGGTGTGTGATTTTTCTTGTCTGCTCTGCGGCTATGGAAATGGTATGGGATTTTATGGTGATTTTAGGTGACCACATGTAAAAATTTGGAGAACCCATGAGAATCCATGCTTTTGAAGCAATTTTTAGTGCCATTGCAGTGCCACGAAGCACTAAATGCATGTTTTTTGTTGTCAACTGTGGCTATGGACATGACATGGGATTGTAAGGGGATTTGGGGGTGATCCCATGGAAAAAAATCACAGGATCCATGAGGATCCATGCTTTTGAAGCACATTTTTGGGCCATAGCGGTGCCACAAAGCAGTGCATGCATGATTTTTTTCATACAATCTGTGACTATGGACATGGTTTGGGATGGCATAGTGAGTTTTTGGTCACCCTGTGTAAAAATCCAGATGACCTCTCACGATTCATGCTTTCAAACTATTTTGTGGTATGGCAGCGCCAGCAAATGGTGGATAAGTTTTTTTTGTGGTTCATTCTTTGGCAATGGACATGATATGGGATTGAACAGTGAATTTTCTGTGACTGCATGTAAAAATCCAGAAAAACCATGAGGATCCATGCTTTTGAACCAATTTTTAGTGCCATGGCAGTGCCACAAAGCACTGAATACATACTTTTTTTGCTGCAAACTGGGACTATGGGCATGGCATGGGATTATATGGTGATTTTGGGGTGACCCCAAGTAAAAATCTACAGGATCCATGAGGATCCATGCACTTGAACCACATTTATGCACCAGATCATTGCCATGAAGCAGTGCATACGTGATTTTTTTGGTGCAATCTGTGGCATTGAAGTTGATATAGGACTATAAGGTGAGTTTGGGGTGACTCCATGTAAAAATCCAGAGGATCTATGAGGATACATGCTTTCCAACTAAATCTTCCACCAGATCACCCAATGAACCGCCAGGGAGCATCAGATCCCGCAGAGCATTCTGGAAACCAATTGGATCCAAGTCTCCATGGGCGAGCATAAATAAGCTCACCGCCCTTGTAGGGGAGGGGTGGGATATCCAGCCGAGCCTTCAGGACCACATGGTCTGACCACGGCACCAACTCAATCGTTTCTAGCACCACATCCATCCCCCTCCCAAAGATCAAATCCAGTGTGTGGCCTGCTTGATGTGTAGGGGCCAAAACAATCTGAAAAAGTCCAAGTGCAGCCATGGAGGACACCAGGTCCACAGCCCGACTAGAGACGTCATAGTCAGCATGGACATTGAAGTCACCCAACACTAATAATTTTGAGTGCTCCAAGGCCCATCCAGCCACCACCTCTACCAGATGTGGCAGGGCATCTGCTGGTGCGCTGGGCGGCCGGTACACCACACAGATGGCCAAACTCTCCTCGGCACCCCACACTAGACCTACACAGCCAATGCCAGAGATCTCTGGGATGGGGAGCAGCCTGAAGGAGAAAGACTCTCGGACCAGAATCACCACCCCTCCCCCCTGGCCTCCCACTCGGGACTGATGAAAGACTGAGAACCCAGGCGGGACTAGTTCATTCAGGGCAACCATCTCACCCTCCTTGACCCAGGTCTCAGTCACGCATACCAGGTCCACATCATTTGCCACAACGTAATCACAGGGCCGGATTGAGGGGGGGCAGAGGGGGTAGTCTGCCCCCGGCACCGCCAGGGAGGGGGTTCCAGGAGCAGCTGCCAGCTGCCAGAACGCACAGGCAGCAGCATGGGCAGCCTCGCAGCCCCTGTGCTGCCTTTTGCCTGCCCCGCGGGACAGGGTGTGGCCGGCTTGCTGCGCACCCCCTGTCCTGCAGGGCAGTCAAAGGGAAGTGCGGCCACCCATGCCATTCGCCTGCCCTGCAGGCCGCCAGCCGCCCCCTGTCCTGTGGGGCAGGCGCATGGCGTAGGCGTCGTCGCAGCCCCTTGCGCTGCCTTTTGCCTGCCCTGCAGGACAGGGGGCGCATGGCAAGCCGGCCGCCCCCTGTCCTGCGGGGCAGGTGAAAGGCAGCGCGGGGGGCTGCGAGGCCGCCCGTGCCATTCGCCTGCGGAGAAGTGAATGGTGTGGGTGGCTTCCCAGCCCCGCATGCTGCCTCCAGTGCCCCACATGATGATGTCAGCAAAATGACTTCATCACGCCGCGCCGGGACCACGCACACAAGGCCGGATTAGGGTTGCCCCGGGCGCCAACAACCCTAGATCTGGCCCTGAGTAATTGTGCAATGTTCTGGTCTTATTATTTATGGACCTGGCATTATACAACATCAGTGTCGAAGGGGGGCTATATTTCCTAGCTCCACACCCAACATGCCTCGGGATGGGATGCAGGTTAGAAGGACATCAAGCCTTACCATATCTCCATGTCCTTCTCATCCTTCCCTGGGTCCCACCGCCATACCTCCCTCTTCCCCAGATGACCTGGATCCCTGGCCCCATGCCGACCACTCTCCACATACACCACCCTGCTGCTCACACCACTCGTCCAAGCTACCAGCTCTCTTCATGTGTAGATATAGCACCTCTTGAAACCAAATGAGCTCGTGTTATTATGTAGACTCCTATTTATAGTTTCCATCTAGTTCATATTTCTAGAATATGTTTACTTGGCTGACTTTTAAAACAGTGCACAACCATTTATGACAGATGAACTCAGGCAGTAATCCTTGATATGACAATAGGGGTGTTACAGAAATATCCATTTTTCAGCTTTGAAATGTTGGAGAGGGGGCAGCATTTCAAAATCAGCTGGTGTTCTAATCAAGAATAGATGACCACTGTGGAGATAGGGAAAGCATGTTCAATCATGTTCAATCTAACAGAAGTATCTTGTGGTGAATGATTGAATGTGGCTTTTGTAACTTGCTAAATATGAGTGATTTATGGCTAGGATCCGGTTTCTTTTTTCTGGAAAGCTTACTGGATTATTAAATTCAATGAATAATTTCAATGTAAACAAAAACATGCCTTGGGAGAATGCTTGTGGCTATATTATTTTGTTCCATCTTAAACCTGACAGCAAAACAAAGCAAAACCTAAAGATAAATTTCATACTAGCATAAAAAATCTGAATACAGATTTTTTAGAACAAGAAATGAGGGAGGGTTGAAGCATAGGTACTCAACATTAAACAACTGCAAAGATTCCTTCAAAATCACAAGTTTGGGCTTTTGCAATATAACTGGCCAAAATTTGACTTACAAATACCTGATAGTTCTCCTTGGAATAGCAATTTAAATTACCTTTGACTAACAGATCTGTATCTCGTTTTTTTCTGGTGGCATCACATCATGTGCAGCTGCATTGTGTTTTCAATTTCCATTCTTCATTCCATTTTAAAGTTTCCATTTCCCGAGACAGTAAGACATGGGGGGGGGGGGGGAGTGAGGAGAGAATAACACAACAGATGTGTGCTTGACAATCAAAACATTTTGCTCATGCTTGTGCCACATAGTGTTGCCCCTGATTGGTATTTTTTTGCACAGCAGTTCCCTTAGTCTCAGTCAAATTCACTGACTTGGGGAGTGCTCTCTATAAACAGAGGCACTATTTGCCTGAAATGTTCTGATAGCAGGAGTGAAGCTTTCTTGAGTCTCAGAGCCTCGCTACAAGTGACATTTTACACGTGAAGGACACTTGATCATTTTCGCAAGTCTTTCTGGGAACTGAAGTCCCTCTCCCCCACCCCTTTTCCTTCTGTTCCTTCCCCTCTCTGTTAGAATGGCTGCCTGAAGAGACAGAGAAAGCCTAAGGCAACAGCAGCTTTTGCAAATCATCTTGCTGGGGGGTGGGGGATGCTCTGGAGAAAGCTGACATGTCGGTGAAGTCCTTCCCTCTCTGTTAGAACTGTTAGAATCGCTGCCTGAAAAGTCAGAGAAAGCCTGCGGCAACAGCAGCTTTTGCAAATCGTTCCTCCAGTCACAAGCCTACTCTCAACGATCTTTGGGGGTGGGCAGCTGCAACTTTCTCAGCTTTCTCCAGAGCATTCCCGCCCCCTCCCCGAGCAAGACGATTTGCAAAAGCTGCTGTTGCCGTAGGCTTTCGCTGTCTCTTCAGGCAGCCATTCTGACAGAGAGGGGAAGGAACAGAAGGAAAAGGGGTTGGGGGAGAGGGCCTTCAGTTCCCAGAAAGACTTGCAAAAATGATCAAGTGTCCTTCACATGTAAAATGTCACTTGTAGCGAGGCTCTCAGGCAGACATCTTTCACATCACCCACCCCCTGATTCCTTTTAACTGCAGATACCAAGGATCTGCATGCCGAGCAGAGGCTTACCAGTGAACCATGGCCCCACCCCAATGCCTTGCTTGGATGTGCTGAGGGAAGGAGGAGATGGCCTTGTTTAATTCCCCTCCCTGCTCTGACATCTTCAAGGAAAGAAGTAACAGCTTCTGTAAGGAAAGGACATTCTACTGTGCTGTTGGGGGAGGGGGGTGAGCATCCAAAGAGTTACAAGCTGGTCCTCATGTTCTCTGTTTTCCTCTCCCCCCACCCTTGCAAATGGCAGTGGAGACTAAGTAAAAGTTTAGAAAGCTTTAACTTCATATATAATTATATGTGAGATATACTTGATAGAAGAGCTGAGTCTTCTCATATAAAACAGCCTGTGTGGGAGGAACCTCAATTTATTTCATATGTAAAATGGAAATGGGTGTAAAAAAATGAAACACTCAAGGAAATGGATGAAAAGCCCTCTCACCTTACTGAGCCAGGGGCAGAAGCAGGAAAATATGGATGAAGTGCCTCCATTGCCCCCTCTACATGGCAGAATTTAATGGGAACTCTTTCCCCTTTTTGTCTGCCATTTAAAGAATCCCCTAGGTGAATCCTGTACCCCTGAGAATTTCCTCACAATTGATTATGGAAGGGGGAAGAAATTATGAACATAATGTACTTTTCATTTTATACAGGTAGACTTTGACCCCAATGCCTCCAAGTAAAGGTGTCACACAAAAGAATTGAGTTTAACTGGGTGTGTTACTTAAATAACTAATCTGTCTTATTGACTTCCCATCCCACAGGGCAGGGTGCCCTACATATTGGGCTGCCAAAGCATGTCAGTGTTATAGGCAATCCTACTCTGGCTCAAGGTGTGAAGCAACATAGGTCCCTCCTTAAATTCTCCTGGCCTACATACAATCAGGGCTTTTTTTCAGCGGGAATGCAGTGGGAGTTCTGGCACCTCTTAAAAATGGTCACATGGCTGATGGCCCCGCCCCCTGATCTCCAGACAGAGGGGAGTTTAGATTGCCTTCCATGCCACCCAGGGGGCGTGGCCACTGGCCATGTGACCATTTTCTCTGAGGGCAATTTAAACTTTAAAAAACTCCCCCCTTGTTCCAGCTGACCCAAAGTGATATCATTGTGTGGTCCTGAGTTCCACCACTGAGAGCAGAACCACAAGTGACAAAAGGCACAGATTGGACACTTGTCAGCTTCCCTCAAGTTTTGATGGGAAATGTAGGCAGCTTGGCAGAATGTTGGACAAGTGACAGTTGAAAAGTCCATTGGACAGCAGTCAGAGAGCCAAGCTGCGAGACCAGGATGCCTACATTTCCCATCAAAACTTGAGGGAAGCTGACAAGTGTCCAATCTGTGCCTTTTGTCACTTCTGGTTCTGCTCTATGTTCCACCACCTATTTTCCCAGAAAAAAAGCCCTGCATACAATGATAGCCAAACTAAAAAAAATCCCATGTAAACTTACTAATAAGAATTATTATATCAATAAAGGTACAAATATAAGGTATTTAATCACAATTCACAATGACTTGAATCCACAGTAGAGCTTTTCAGTATACCAAAATATTCTTACAAGAACTTGAACCCACAGTTTGAGTAGTAATTCATACAAGTGCTACAAGATTACAGACCCTAAAATATAAAGTACTAGTGCTAAAGTGCCCTATAAATATATTATTGCACATCGCTTATAAAGTGCAAATACAAACTTAGCACTACAAAACCATTCATATAATGTATAAAGGTCATAATTTAAGCACTATTTATCCAAATGGGGAAGGAGTCAAAAAAACATTTACTCCAGCAAAGACCACTCCAAGTGGCTGTGACAAGTTCCAGAACGCTGATATTTGTCCTCTGTTGGATTGTCTAGATCATATTTAATCCTGTTTCAAATTCCATTCTTTCTCAAAGAGTACACAGTCACTGGAAACAAACATCACATATAATATCTAACCACAACAACGGCAGTAGAATAAACAAATCCTGATATGGCTGTTAAAGATCTAAGCAGAAAAGAAACTTATTGGATATTCAGGCTGAGATGTTTAGTTCTGGAGGATCTGAATATAACTAATGATTTCTCATGTTTTCTAGGTTAACCACAGAATAGTTAGTGCTAATAAGTGATTTCTCTTTAAGAACCAGTCTCCATAATCTGGGGGTGTGGAGGTTTGTATATAATTTTTGTAGTAAGGAGCATTTTGCACACAGTGGATATTATTACTGAAGGTGCCAATTGGTTTATGTTAAATAATGCTTTGAATGGAAATCTGTGAGTATATTCTATTATTGTTTATAATATAATGGGATCCCTGATTGGGGACTAAAAGTGGTTTACAACATTGTCGTTTAATCCATTTAATCCTCACTATAAACCTGTGCAGTGGGATAAAATAATTGATGTGAGGAAACAATGCCATCATCCAAAGAAATAGATTCTGAAGTGGAAGGTGATGGAACAGAAGATGTTCCTACATGTTCAGCCTGAGCCAGATCTGAGAGGGACTTGTCCCTATGCTTAGACTTAGTTTTTGCTATCTTTAGAAAAGGTTTTGATGAGCTCCTATGATTGGAACCAGTGACTAGGATCAGTGTCAAGGTAGATCTGAGGCCAGAACAAGCCGAACCGAACTAGTAGACTTGGCCCAACAAGATCACTCCATTGAGGCAGAGTTACTGCTGGAATGAAAGGGTGTCTTTCGCAACAATGCTGCCATAAATCTGGAAGTTGCATCGCTTCAAGATTTAGGGTAAACTGCTGGCATTTGTTTCATGAAGAAACATTGTGGGATTTACCTAGGGAAAAAAGACACATAATGTTCGTCTGGTTCATTTTCGTACCACACTGGGTATGCTTTTTAAACAATGATTTGCGACTATTGTTTAAATTTGAAGTGTCAAAAAAGACTGATCAACTCCCTACCCCTAAAAACACTGAAGTAGACACTAGAAAGAGGTGCTCGAACAGCAGTGATACTGACAGAACAGAGGGAAGGGGGTGCTACTCTCTTGCAGCATACGGTAGTTTTTCAAGCACTCTGAGGGAAGACTATCCCTCTAGATTTGGTGGGAAAACACAACCTCTGAAGGAGGAGACACAGAGAGAAAGGTCTTGTGAGGATTTTAACAGGCACACTGGATAGTACAGGAGGAGCCAGTCTACCCAAACCCAAGATCTGCTGTATCATCAGGTATACCGTAGTATTCTAAGGTTTAATATAAAAATTGGGTTTTTGACAATTTGAATGTCAGAGTGTCAGTATTCCTGTCAGAGCTCTAGCCAGAGTCACGCCATTTTAACCTGCTATAATCTGTAGTTGTTTAGCTTTCCTCCCTCTAGGCCCAGGTGGTGCCCAGGCCGCATATATCCATGGGAGAGAAGAATCCTTATCAGCCCATTCTGGCCAACGACCTTACTGTCTTCAAATTCTCATGCCTTCGCAGACAGGACTAAGGGGGGAGGCTGGGAATGAGTGTTTGAAGTGTTACTTTCATTTTATGTGTCATTCTCAACAAAGCTTTCGTTCAGCCAAGGTCATCAAGCTCTTGGATGGTGGACACCTGTATCCTGAGCATATTCTTCCAATAAACCTTTGAAACCAAGAAACCTTGTGCTTCTTGCAGAGGGGGGAGATGAACTCTAGATAACTGGGATTCCATAGTCTGACATTGAAGTTCTTCTCTTCACTCCTTCCTCCCACAAAAACAAGGCACAAAACCATAGATGGCAGAGGTGCAGAGGTGTCAACCAGCCCTCTCACCCCCTGCCCACCTGCAATGTTGGGGAATGCCATAGCAAGCAGCAGCCCTGCAGGGCACCTCTCAGCCCCCATGGGAGGGGGGCTTGGGCACCCTGCTCTTTCCCTCCCTCCTTCCCTCTTCAGGGATGGGAGTGTACTCAGTCTGGCCTTCTTCCTCACTTCCTGTGCCTTACCACCTCACCACACCTTGAGAGGGCAAGGAGGATGGGCATCAGCTTCTTGCCTCACCTCACCTCCTTGGCTTGGGGGGGGGGGGATGAGGGTGGGTGGCAGCTTCCCCATGCCACAGCCCAACTTGCCTCGCCATTGCACTTTGCTTCTCCACTTTGCCTCAGTGCTGTGGAGGCAAGGAGGGCAGACATGGGTCCCTGCCATTGTGCGGAGGGGACAGCAGCTTCTTGCATCATTTCTGGGGTGTGTGAGTGCACACTAAACACAAAGGGAAACCCTACTGGAAGTAGCACTAAATGTACAGTATATAAGGCAAAAAATTAAGCAAGCTTTAACATTTTTTAACATTTTATAAGAAAGTGCAAAGTGCAAAAAGTGCTAATATCAATAAATACAATAAAAACAAATATTAACAAGAGTACAAAAGAGTATCCTGAAATACAGGATACTAAATATAATAAATACACATCAAAGTCTTTATAACAGTCCAACTGGTGAGGGAAGAATAATTCAAACAGGTAGGTCACAGTTAAGTATCACTTTGTTCAGCCTTAGTAGTAATTTGTTCTTTCTTATTCATTAGTAGGTGTCTTCAAAGAAGGGAATCATCAATCAATAACTGGAACAATTATACCAAACCAATGGATGCTGTAATGAGCTTAACAGGAATTGCCAGCCTGTTGTCATCCATTTTGTACTCGACTTTATCAAAGGCTCATGAAACACAATTTTACATCCAAAACATCATGAAAACATTTTCTTATCACCAAGTTGGTAAGGAGCAGGAGGGAACAATGCCATTGCACTTTGCTTCTCCACTTTGCCTCAGTGCTGTAGAGGCAAGGAGGGCAGGCATGGGTCTCTGCCGTTGTGCAGGGGGAGACAGCAGCTTCTTGCATTATTGCTGGGGTGTGTAAGTGAGCAGTCATTTCCTTGGGACACTGAAAATCCTTGAGCTGGCCCTGATCCCAGCAGGAATAATGTGACTGGGCTGATTTACACAGACCCACCCATGATGATCCTGCCAAACTGGAGAAGAGAGCAGATGTATTTTACTGAGCAATAGAAACATTGGTCTCCTTTAATAAAAACATGTGCTGAAAAAAAATTGAAGTCCCATTCAAATATTCGATGTATTCTTGTAGGAGGGATTATGATCAAACATGTGAGCCCACCCCTGGAGCACATTCAATGTCCATACATAGAAAAAACCCAGCTGCCTATGTATAAGTCACATGATAAGAGAGCCAGTAAGGTATAGTTGTTAGTGTTGGACTAGGCTCTGGGAGACTCCAGGTCTGCATCCCCACTCCGTCATAGGCCAGTCACAAACTCCATCTGTCCTTATATCTTGGAGAGTGGAGTGATTACAGAAGCCAAATTACAATAGCTGGTGAATGACAATAGCAGGCATGACTGGATAGGGTGGGGTACGCAGAGGGGTAGTGGGTGTGGACAAATTAGCATTGGTAATGAGACAGGGGGGGCTTTGTCTCGATTTAGTCCAGATGGATGCATAGTCTTGAGCTTCATTATGAGTTGCAATTCAGCAGCCTCTGTTTCTAATCTCCCTTTGAAATTCTTCTGCAGGAGAACTGCTTCTTTTAGGTCAGCAACTGAATGTCCTGGAAGGTTAAAATGTTCCCCCACTGGTTTTTTAATGTTTCGGTTCCTGATGTCAGATTCATGTCCATTCATTCTTTGTCGAAGGGACTGGCCAGTTTGTCCAATATAGAAAGTGGAGGGGCATTGCTGGCACATAGGGTTGTTGTAAAGATAAAAATGGAGTACAGGAGAATGATATAAACCCTTTAGACCCCCACTGGGGAGAAAGGCATAAGTATATATGGAAGAAGTAACTATGTACACTACGTAGATTGCATGCTGTATAGTAGTGTCATGATTTCTATTTTCATGTGATGCATTTGTTTTTAATGTATGGGCATTTGCTGCACTAAAAGGTCAGAATCAGAAAGTATGTTCATGATTCACCATCCACACATACTTCAAATATCTTCATATGACCAGAATATACCTCTAGAGAAAAGCCCATGGTCAAGCCATGTGGTTGGCATAATTGTTGGTTTTTGAACTCTGGAAACCTGGGTTCAAATTTCAATAAGGTTATGAAGCTCAGTGGGTGAAATTGGGCCAATTACCCTCCCTCAACCTAATCTATCTCACAACTATACTACCCTGAGCTCCTTATTGAAAGGGTGAAATAACTGACCCTTAAGTTGATGATGAGAAGAGGATGTTCTTCTATTCTAAAGCTGCAATGGAAGAGGAGATGGATGAGATGGGAGTGTGATATTTGTATATTGCTCTTCCTTTCTGGGATTTTATCACAGGGTAATGTAACATACAGCCAGCACAAGGTGACTCATATCTGATGATGAAACCATCAGGATTCAGTAAGGCAGCTCATACTCTTACTAATCTATAGTCCAATTAATTCCTGGAAACTCTTAAAACTATACTACTCTGATGGTTTTGTCTCTTAAATCCTGTCAGCCTGCGCTAAAGAAGTCAAACTTGTCAAATTGTTTTTCTTTTTGAGGGTTCTACAGACAGAAAACACAACATAATTCATCAACACAACAGTTTATGTGATATGTAGGATGAAAACTGACCTTGTTCTCTTAAGCACTAGCAAATTCATTTGCAGGAAGCAAGAAGAGTTGAGTGGTTTTTCTTGGCCTATTCAATAACTGGTTAATATAATTTTGAACTTCCAGGAGGACTTTTGAATAAAAATGTTAAAAAATAAATATGCTCTGATGGAAAGAGTGTTTTAATATGTAAACAGTTTACTTGCTTGTCTATGCAGAATTAATGGCTACAATTTGAACATGTTACTAGGCAACTTTGAATTGAAAACAACAATGAAAAAATGAACATATTGATAAAAAGCCTGTGAGTTACAAACATGATTGTTTAAAGACTAGCATTTAATTGCTGTTATGCATCTCAAAGACATTACTAGTACTATACAATTTGATGTCTTCTTTGAAGTTCTGAGATGGTTTCGCAGCTTTATTAATAGTGGGTTCATAAATAGAATGCACTTTTTCAAGCCTTAATATTATGCAAGCCATGCCCACCAGCAAACTAGTTTGTGCCCCAGCAGTTTGATTCTAAGCACATTTACTGAGAAATGGGTTTCGTCAGTGGGACTTGTTTATCACTGTATCATTCAGTTCAAACGCACCATGAGGCAAGTCTTTATTCATATTTATAATTTCTCAAAGCTGATGGACATTTATATTGTGCTTCTAGCATTTATTACATACACATTATTTTGGTATTTCAGTTTGGGATCTCCCAGTTCACAGTTCAGTCTCTTCACTAATCTCTCTCAGAGCGGGACCACAAGTGACGCCTGACACAGGTTGGACACTTGCCAGCTTCCCTCAAGTTTTGATGGGAAATGTAGGCAGCTTGGTGGAATGTTGGACAAGTGACAGTTGAAAAGTCCATTGGACAGCAGTCAGAGAGTCAAGCTGCAAGACCAGGATGCCTACATTCCCCATCAAAACTTGAGGGAAGCTGACTAGTGTCCAACCTGTGTCAGGCGTCACTTGTGGTCCCGCTCTCAGATGTTGCAATGTGTGACTTGTCATCATATCTAGAACTCTGTGAATGAGATCCTGGGAATTCTCTATTCCCGTGTGGTGGTGGTGGTGATGGAGAGTGCCTGCAAGTCAGAGTTGACTTATGGCAACCCCTGGTGGGGATTTCATGGCAAGAGACTAACAGAGGTGGTTTGCCATTGCCTACCTCTGCAACCCTGGTCTTTGATGGAGGTCTCCCATCCAATTACTAATCAAGGCCAACCCTGCTTAGCTTCTGAGATCAGATGAGATCAGGATCTCCATTCCCATATTACACTTGAAATATGAAAAGTAAATGAAGGAAGGAAATTAAAAATTTCTAGTGTGTTAATGCCAGGCTTCCCATAACCTATGTATATGGCAGCTGCTGATAGTTACTGAATGGTTTTCTTTTTGTACTTTCTTAGAAATACATCTCTGTTTGGGGCTTAAATAGTTTCTAGTGCTGGATTATAAACATGCTTCTTTTTTGCTAGAAGAAACAAAACTAAATATTGGAAGTAACAGCAAATAAACTCAAAGGATGAAGCATGATTCTAGCCCCTAATAGTGAGTGCACTACCAAGTTAATCTTTTAATGATCACTTTACTACAATTGGTAGTTTAGTACTTTCCACTGAATTAAAAAGAAATGCAGATGCACAACACTTATGGGTTTCCCTTATGCTCATTTCCCTGGTGAAGTTAGAAGTAAATTCTTTCCAAGGAGCTCTTAAGCCTGTCATTCATTTCTCTGATGCCTCTGCTCCATCTGCATAGCTTTAGCAATTTACTGATGAAAACTAATACCAATACTAATAAGCTCTCAAGATACCTACTCCCAAACCAGGGATAATTCTCTCTCCCCTTTCAGCCTTATACCATTACAGAGGGTTGAAATAGAGTTACTAGGTCCCCTTACTGTCCTAGTGGGAGGCTGGAGACCTGGCACTTATCTTTCTTGTTTCCTCAGCATGCTTCACTCTCTCACACTTTGCACACACTCCCCATGCCTGCATGATGACATCACTTCCAGTGAGTCACTTCCAGGTGACAACATTGCGAGGGTGCAGGAGCATGCACACACTTCATAATGTGCCAATCTGGGCTTCAAACAGGTCCAATTTGGCCCTTTTTGAGCCCAAATCAGCCCGCTGCAAAGCACACACCTGCTCTCAGGGGGGGTGCAATCATGCCACCTCGGAGTATGCCCAGGAGGCCCATTCCCATCCCTTTCCCCCCACTGGCCAGGTCAAACTTGAGACAGACAGGAGACCAAGGCTGCTTCCACACGTCCTTAACGGAACGGCTTGCCAACAGAACTCTGGCTGATTATCTCACTCATTACCAACGTCATCATTTCCCATGATGATCCTGGTTTTTAAGCATTTTTTTGTGAAACCTGTTTTTGTCTGTGTTTTTGATGCAGGTTTTCCGCATGATTATCCTACCATATCAATGCATGCAAAGGCTTTTTTACACTTCAGAAGAGCCCTCCCACAAATCTCCAACTCCTCTTCTTGCCATTACCCCTCCTTTAAACATCACACATGCATCTGGCTCGCATGCAGAATTGTATAATCCTCCCTTCTTTTTTACTTTTTTAACAGTCCTTGCACTATTACTACAAATACAATGAGAATCATACAGCAGTACTTGCTACATTGGATCACTCAGTCTATCAGTCGAGGAACAACATTGAGAACGGAATGCCATTTCTGATTTTATTTTAAACTAGCAATAAGGCCTGTTGTTTGGGAAAATACAACAGGCTCTAGCAGTGCTTCCCACGGCGCCTCTCCCCATGGCTTCAGTCAAGGGGAGTGGGGTGGGGAAGAGATCAGGGGCTCCCTCATCCTCTGGTCCCTTGGCTTGTGTGCGGCCCTCCCAAGGTCCTGTGGAGGTGGCAGGGAGCCCTGCCCTCTGCCACTATGGCACTTTGAGAGGGCCTCACTGCTGTGCTGAGCCTTTTGGGGCCTCTGGAGGCCCCAAGGAGACAGTGTGGAGGCAAACTGCTTTGCCCCCAACTCACTTCTTATTCCTGCATATTGCACCTGCACAGGGATAAGGAGTGAGTGGTCAGGAACATAGTTTACCTTTTATATAGTAGGATATAGAATCATGTGATAGCACTACTTTAATGGTCGCATATTTATTAAACACTTTTGCATTTATAACTTTGAATGGGAAATCAATGGTAGAGAACAGAGTACTACGCATTCCCATTTTCTACAGAAGATGAAAGACAGAACAATGGTATAGCACAATCTCTCATGCACTCAAAAGAAGGGAGGGCAGGTGTCACAAACCCTTGTCTAACTCAGGCTCGGGCTGACCTTCCTCTACCCTGAGGTAAAATTTCTCCTCACCAAGCGTATGAAGTTGAATACTGGGCTGGGAAGCCTTTAGTAGCATGGTTTAGGTTTAGCTTCAACTTTCTTTTTTGTCCCATCCTTAAGGAACATATAAGTGGTGTGGTTACCCAGCCAAGTCTAAGTAAGGGAAAGATCTTTCCCTTAGAAAGAAACTGGCACACAAGGCTTATAGAGATTCAAATGGAAACAGAAGGTTTATTTACAAGTAGGTTTAATAAATAGGCATGTAGGCAGGTGTTTAAAACTGAAGTAACTTAGAGGTTTTTGTACTGAACACTTCACTGGTGTGAGGTACAAAACACTTGGTATGGTTCTTAAGTTGCTGGCTTGGATGAGAGATGTTGGTGTTATCTGACTTAAAGTTGTTAAAGTGAGTTCTTTCTGAGCTTGGCACTCCTCAAGTTAGGTGCTCTACTTTTAACACACAGCACAACTCCCCCTCTTCTATAGACCTTAGGGTACTCCACTGAGTCAAAACCCTTTTTATACACTGGGCAGGAGTTACAGTTATTCCCAAACTATAACCCTGTTCCTTTGTGCTGAAGGTGAGACTCCCTTCTACCTGTTTCCTTGGCCCACTACAATTCCCAGATCTCTTTTATCTATGCAGGAGCTAGTGCTGTCTATCCCACTTTAGTCGAAGGACTAAAAGTGCTTCATGAACATAATGCTTTCTCCGTTAAGGGGTACACCATCCCCTTCCTTTCTCACACAGAGGAAGGCTGACCCTCTCTGGTCAGAAGTCAGACTCCAACTCCTCTCACTCTTCAGTTTACTCCAACTCTCCATCCCTCCCTCTGGTAGCACCAACTGTCATCTCAACATTCCATCACCAACTGCCATTTCAGGCTAGTCATGGGGGGGGGGGGGCATGTCAGTCTTCCTCCCCTCTTTGCTGCTCTTTCAATGCCCAGTAATCTCAGCATTTTAAGATGAGTCCATCACAGCAAGAATGTGCCAACATCATATGTGATGAGGCGCAGATAAAGAATGTGTTTTCTGTTTGGGGACCTTTTTTTCATGACAAACACCCACAAAACACGTATGAGGACAATGCATGTGAAAGGTGAGTTCTCGAAGTGGATTGGGAAGACACGGCTTTGAGACAGAGAAAACCCCCCCAAAATTGGAACATATGGAAGCAGCCCAAGTCTCAGTCAAACTTGAGACAGACAGGAGACCAAGTTCCAGTTTTATAGAAAATTGAAGTCAAAACACATTTAACATTTATATTTTTTGTCTAACTGGAATGAAATTACCAGAGATTATACCCTTCTTCCATGGTATCACCATGGCCAAACTTTAGATAGTTGGAGAAAAGTCAATTTTTATAGACTGTAAAAAGAAAGGAGTTTCTTTAACAAAAGCTATTTAAGGCATTGCAATTATATGGGGGGGGGGAATCTGTACACACAAGGGGCTTTCACATAAATAGAAAGCACTGAATAAATTATTGGAGGAAATAGAATTGTCATCAAACTAAAACAAATATTTTATTTCTAGTATTGTTCAGGGGAATGGGATCAAGGGAGGAAGACATTTGAAATCATCATCAAACTGAACACATGTACTTGCTCATCTTTCTTAAATTTGTCCTTTGGATGTGAAGCATAATCCTCCTGAATACTTCATTGAAATGGAAGGAAAAAATATAAATGTTACAGCTGGGAATGTGTTTTCAACTGAGACAAAAGAAAAGCAAAACTCTAAAGAAGTCAATGGCAGAGTGAATTATTAGAAAACAAATAAAATTTTTGAATCAAAATGAACAACAGCCACAGTATCCACTGCAAGTCTTGTTTCTACCTGGCTCCAATGAGGCATTCTTAGTCAAGCCATTTTCTTCCACCCTGATATCATAATACTGATATAAGAGTCACAGCAAGATAATCTATATGAACTGATTTTAATACTCTAAAGCTTGATATAAATGTAGAGCTGCAATCCATCTTTGAAAGCTTCCTGTTTCAGTTCAAACACCTTCATATTGGTTTCACATCTCCGTTATGAAAATTGAATCTGAGTCTTGTTATTTATGCCATTTTCTCATTCCACCCCCTATTAAATGCATGCATTTTCAACACTTTTGTGTGTCAGTAAATCAACATTCAATTCAATGAAACTTGGTGGACATGTTGATTTTTTTTTAAAGTAGAGAATTGTGGACATGCTTAATAAAGAAGGCAGACCCTTTTGGTTCAGTGGAATTTACTCCCATTCACGTGTGTTTAGGATTTCAGTCTTAAATGTACTTGGCTGGATTGTATAAAAAAGCAGAATGCAAAAGGACTGTTCTACATCAGATCATTTCAGTGAATTTTGGCTTAAACTATTTAACACTATGCTTGTGCCATCTTAAAAGTTTAGAAGGCTGAATACTTCTGTTGAAATGAAAATGTCTATAAACTAGATTTGCATAATTATATTATTTTGTTGTTATAATTAAAAATCTCTTTGTCTAATTTTAAATTTCTTGGACCCTTCTCTTGCAAAAGTGTGTCTTTTTGTATATTAAGAACTGCTAGTTCCTGTGAATACAGAGACCTCTAGCTGTGATATGCTATGCTTTACAACAGGAAATTTTTGAACTGAAGAAAACAAGGGAGTAAATTCAGTTATCTTAATAATTTAAACATTATTTTCCCCAGTTTAAGTACACAGTGTTTGTACTGGGACAGGCACAACCAAAAATGCTATGTGGGTAAAGAGAAATATCCTAATAGAATCGGAGCAGAGCTAACAGAGTAGGGGACACATTTGTCATGGATTCGAAGTACAGCTTCAAGGAAGATAATCAGGCAGTGAGAGGTTGGGGAATAGGCAACAGAAGTGGGAAATGTAGGGTCTTGGAGAAAAGTCTGTGAGAAGGGCAGAGTAGAAATGAAATAAATAAATGAATAAAGCCCCAGATCTGGCTGCTGCTTGGCCAAAGGACTATCTATATCTTTAAAAGCATTTATAACTATGCAAGTAGGAACCAATGAGTTGCTGGGTAAGTGATCATTCTGAGATCTGGGATTGATTATTGTTTTAGCAACAAAAACCAACTAACTGGTTTACCACTGGCAAGACTGGATTTTCCCCCTTCTGACCACTTCCCAGATATTTTTATATATAATGAATGGAACTGGAAAGAGCCCGGTTTTTAACTGTTTGATGCCCTTTAAGGCATAGAGATTAGATGCACCATGCCTTTAAGAGTTTTGCAGTATTTTGAGAAACCACTTGTGAACAATTTCCTCCCAACTGCTTTTTAATTAAATTTTAATTTCATTTAAAAATTAAAAAAATAAAAATAAGCCTCATACACAATAGAAATAAACATATGACAAAAATAGTGAGAAATCTACATATAAGCTTTCAGAAAAGATTTCCAAAGATCTAAAAATAAGTCTATCTGCAGTTGTCATCTATATGTCATACATTCAAATACAAAGTTATATGGTCCTCCATCCTTTGAATTATGGGAGTTGGGCGTTTGTCTCTCCACAGTAAGCGCATGGAGGGTCCATTTTCACTGACCATCAGTTAGATTCCAGGATACAGATAGGTAATTTAAAAGTATGTAAACATCCTCAGAAATCAATGGGTATCCTAACGCAAAATTAATATGAGTAATAACATCTTCATTAAAAGATTGAATAACTGGACATAGCCAGTGTGTATGCTTAAGAGACATGCCCTGTACAGTACAGTGGCAACAATTAGACACTGTACTTAGTCATTTACTATAAAGTTGCTGGGGTGTCCAATATACCCTAAACATAATTTTTTTGCTAAATAAGTCACAGCTTAAGATCCACAGAAGTGACAGGTATAGCAGTTATCCGATTACTTAGGCAAAATTGTATGCTCAAACTCCTTATTCCATTTGTTCCTAAGATTCTGCATATCATATCAGAGCCACAGCCACCAGATGTCACTATAGGCTAAATTATTAATACTTCAATTCCAGGACATTAATACACCTCTGATGTCAGTAGTGTGGGACCCTAGTTGACATGAATGGAAAACAAGGAAAGAGACTGCTAGGATATCAGTGGATCTTTTCCTGAAAAATGATATGGAAGGAGGTGGTTTGTGATCACTTACAAGCTGGCCCTAATTACTTGGAAATCCCATGTTATTTCTTTCTTTTCACTGTGAGTGTAAGTAATTTGATGGGTTACTATGGATAATGTTAGGTCTATGCAAACTTAATGTATCTTCATGTACTCTTTCTCCTGTACTCAAGTTACTTGAGCGCTAGCTACTTGGGCGGAGAGAACGGATGGATGGGGATATGGAGTTATGCATAGATGTACTATAATGGTTAATCATACTGCCTGTGCATATGGACAGAAATTAAGAGGTAGGAACCCTTTCTCCATAGGTACTGAATCTGCATGAAGAAAGATTGCACCCAATCTTTTAAAATGTTTTATAGAAGTATTTCAATGAGCAACAAAAAGATTCTCTGTCTATGGATATGAATCATTTGACATGATTCATTCCATTTTTTAAAAAATAATTTCTCTTCTGCTAGTAACTGATTGACAATATGTGGGAAGAAGAACAAAAGCATAAGTATTTGCAAGGCTGAAAAATGTTTTTGGCAGTTCTCATTCAAACTTATTAAGAAAACAAGACTATGACATAGAGAATTCATGACGGCTGTTCATGCACATGCATTTAAATGAGGTGAGATATTATGAGCATTGTACATCCATTTGTATAATTTGTTTACTTAGTGAACCATTTATATCCTGCCTTTTACAAAATAGAATTGGGGTGCTTCATAAAATAATATAGAAAATATTACAATTTTTTCCCCTGAATGCTGGTAGAGATGAAGTTGAGAGACCCAATGTGGCATAGTGGTTAGAATGTTGAACTAGGATCTGGGAGACTCAGTTCAATACCCACTCTGCCATAGAAGCCAGGTGGGTAGCCATACACTTTCGGTCAGCCTAATATACCTTACAGGATTGTTATGAGGATAAAATGGAGGAGAAGAGAACAATGTAAATCAATTTGGGTCCTGGTTGGGGCAAAAGGCAGGGGATAAACGAAGTAAAATAACAAAATAAAAATTTTCGTTCCGTAACCAAATCAGAAAACCAACTGAAATTGGGCCTGGGAAAATATTTCATTCAGATTGCTCCGCTGCTACAAACATAATTGCCTTGCCCAAAACAGAATATTAGAAATCCTCTTAAGGTTATTCCTCCAGCCAAAGTGGAGTTTTTCAGTAGGGGAGAATCCCTGCCTTGTACTACACTGCCTAGTTGATGCTGGTAAAACAGAACACTGTGACAGAAGGCATTCTGTTGCATCATTCTATAATTATTTGTGCACATCTTTAATGGAATTGTTTTTCCATGATGAATACTGTCCAAGAATGGGAAAGGGGGATGAATTCATTGCCCCCTCTGCCATAGAAAATCACTAGGTGACCTTGGGCTAGTCACTCATTCTCAGCCTAATTTAGGAGAATGATGTAAGCCACTTTGGATTCCCATTAGGAAGACAGGCAGGGTACAAATGTAGTAAATAAATAATGACACTCTCCTTATCTTCTTTAGCAAGCTGATCTTCAAAATCAAGACAGTGATTGGGAGAGCCCAAGACTGGATGAAAGGGAACACTCCTTTCTACCCCAATCAAACAGAGAGCAGGAATTGATCAGAATGCAATTAGTGCTTCAGTTCATATATAGAAAAAGTGGTCCTTGTGCTAAGACATGAAGGGCTTTAAAGGTAAAAACAACTGTGTTGATAATCTCATTGCCCCCCCCCCCCCCCGCCCCAGCCAGTACTCCCAGTCAAAGTAATTTCATGCAGTTCACAAGAAATAGCAACCTCTTAAAACAGTAATTGGTGCAGTTTTCTTACTCAGACTTCATTACCATCAGACGTTTGCTCTTGGTCATTCCTATAAATAAGGCTATAAAGAAACTAAACTAGTGCAGCTCTATTTATTTCTGCTACATGGTCCATCAATCCCAAACTAAAAAGCAGACATTGTTTATGAGAGGCTATTTTCCTTTAACCTACCCAATATCAATGGAGGTGAAGTACTTAAATATCTGTGTCCCAGTTCAGCCTATATCCCAGCAAGGGAAAATGTCTAGAATGTTTAGGATAATCCTCCTTTTCCTTCTCCAAATAATTTTTAAAATAAGGCTGAAAAATTCTGTTGACTCTCTGACTCTGAGCCAGTTTAGTCTACCTACTTATTAACCATGGAAAGGGTCAAAATTAGATGTGGGCATGAACCAAAAAAATGGTGATTCATTCGGTTCATGGTTTGTCGTGGTTCACGAACTATGAACTTTCACAAACGTGCCCCGGTTCGTAAACCAGTTCGTTCGGTTCGTGAAAATGGCACTTCCGTGTCAGCAGTAGTTCTGCAGAGAGCCCATCCCCCCATTGCCTAGGAAACTGATTGATTGATGCCAGTCTGTCTGCAGTGATTAATCGAAATACAAACCAGATGAACCAGACTAAAATTTGTCATGGTTCGTGAGAAATGAACTTCCACGAACTGCTGGTTCACGAACCATGAACCGGCCTGGTTTGTGATGAACTTTGGTTTATAAATTGGTTCATGCCTATCTCTAGCCAAAATCCCTTTCCTATGCTGCAAATAGTAAATGCCTTTTACATGCATTGGTTCAAACATGGGCAGTTCCAAACCCACCCCACAAGATTATGTGGTGCTTGCTGTGAAGCAAACGCTGCTTGCCATTAGAAAAACTGCTAAATAGTCAATTTGGTATTGTTTCATAATCTTGAATTTCACTTGTATTTCTTTTACCAGGTAAAATAGGTACAGAACAAGCAGGTCCTCATGTACAAAAATGGAAACTGTAGTTTGATTTTTAAAATTTCTAAGAAGAGTTAAAGGCAAGGAACATAACCAGAAGATTAGCAGCATTTAGCTATGTTGGAAGTAGCAATGTACAGTAGACTCTTCAGGGGGCAGCAAGGATTAATCAGATAGGAATGTGAGGACAGCACCTTTCTTGCTATTAAGTGTCACTTCCTTGTCTTGTCTCCAGATTGGTTCTCTTATGGTCAATATCTTCTTGGAACTCTCTCTCTATCTCTCAGTCATCTAGATAGCTAGATGCTGTCTCATCGAATCCCAATCATTTTTCTTTAGTATGAAATTTTAGCAGTGAACATGGGTTCTACTCAGACCATTTTCCTTGTCAGAACTGAGCCAAAAAGGGCAAAGCGATGTTTTCAAATATTTTGTCTTCATCGTAAATCCCCCACAAACAAGTTTTCATGTATTGCTGAAAATGAGAATATGACTTTAATTATTCAAAATTATAGCTCTGACTAGAGTGGCATCATCATGTGTGCTATGTAATCTCTAACTGGCTAGGATAACCCACATGACCAGTTTAGGAAACACTGCTAAACTCTGAATTGGCACTGCTTTGTCTTCAATTGAATCAGGATGTGGTTGTGCCATGGGCCAGCCTGGGCTCAGAGGACTCCTTGGGAGAAGAGGAGCCCCATGTAGCCAGAGCCAGAAGAAGAGGAGCTGCCAGCTGATCAGAGTTCATGATCAGCAGCAGGGGCAGAACTGACACCCAGCAGCAGGTAATCAGAGTTCACAGCCAGCAGCTTCAAGAGAGCAACTGGCACCTTGCAGCCCTGAGACAACAAGGGAAGCTCAGCCAGTCATTTCCAACCCTCCAGATGCAGATGCAGATGCAGATGCAGATGCAGATGCAGATGCAGATGCAGATGCAGATGCAGATGCAGATGCAGATGCAGATGCAGATGCAGTCACAGTGCATGTCTCCTGACCCAGTGGCCAAGCAGATGGCTGCTAACACGGCTCTTCGAGCACAGGGCTATAAAACTAGTCCTAAGGGATAATTTAGTGTGGAAGTAATATGTCAGAATTCTGCTACTGCTGTGGTCATATCACCAAACCTTGCCTTGTTTCTGTGACCTTTGGACCCTGCCCTGACTCTGCCTGCATCTAGCCCTGAACTTGCCGGTAACAAACCTTTGGATCTCCGTCCCGACTCTGGTATTTGCACTGCCTTCTGTCTGGACAACTCTCAACTCAGCACTGACCTTGGAATGGACTTTGACAACACTACTGGACTAGCCTATGACAGGATGAATCTGATTGACTATATATTGTCATAATTCCATCATTTTCATGGGGATCTCTGAATGGCAAAAATAACTAAGTAGGACAAAAGAAGTTCTGATTGTTTTACTATGTATTACCTATGTCAGTTTTACTATGTATCACCTTCATGTTCTATCAGTATATATTAATAAGTAACTTTTGATCTAAAATAGTAGAAAAATGGCAATGGATGTCTTTGCAGATTACTTCCACATAGCTAGTGTAAAACTGTAGTCAAACAATTTGAATTTAATTATAACACCAACAGCTGGGAGACATTTGACATTCACCTTTCCCCCAAAACTTTTAGAGAGTAGTCTTTTTCATTTTTTTCTTTTTTTGTTTTCATTACTTAGAAATGGAAAGCTGTAGAATGAGTAATGACTAGGCTGCCAGATTAATACCTTGTCATCCACAATTCATTGTTCTCCTAGACATCACTGTTTGCTCAAGCAAAGCAATAAATAGATATTTCTGGCCAAATGGAACCCCCAAGTAGATTTAGAAGGCTACTCTTCTAAAGTAACAAATGATCTTTCAAATACTTCCTCCTTTCTTGTCCCCCCACACATTGATAATTGAAGAAAGTCAAGTATAAAAGCCAAAACATTTTCTCTGTGGGGAAAAGATAACAACAACAACAACAATAGTATGTTTATATACTGCCCTTCTGGACAGATTAGTGCCACACACAGAGCAGTGAACAAAGTCAGTGTTTGATGTATTGTCGAAGGCTTTCACGGCCGGAGAATGATGGTTGTTGTGGGTTTTCCGGGCTGTATTGCCGTGGTCTTGGCATTGTAGTTCCTGACGTTTCGCCAGCAGCTGTGGCTGGCATCTTCAGAGGTGTAGCACCAAAAGACAGAGATCTCTCAGTGTCACAGAACAAGCAGGCACTCTGTGACACTGAGAGATCTCTGTCTTTTGGTGCTACACCTCTGAAGATGCCAGCCACAGCTGCTGGCGAAATGTCAGGAACTACAATGCCAAGACCATGGCAATACAGCCCGGAAAACCCACAACAACCAAAGTCAGTGTTATTATTATCCCTACAATACAGCTGGGGAGCTGGGGCTAAGAGGAGTGGCTTACCCAGGGCCACCTATTGAGTTCATAGCAGTAGTGAGGTTCAAACCAGTGGAGCATTGATTTGCAGCCCACCTGTTTTAGTCTTAGCTGAATAAGGGCAACTCCTGCTGTAGTTTTCAAGGCAAGAGACTAAAAGCGATGGTTTGCCATTGCCTGACTTTCCATAGTGACCTTGGTCTTCTTTAAAGGACACCCATCCAGTTACTAACCAAAGCCAACCCTGCTTGGCTTCTGAGATCTGATAATATTAACAACAACAACAGTGTGCTTATATTATTGCCCTTCTTGAACAGATTAGTGTCCACTCAGGTCAGTGAACAAATTCAGTGTTATTATCCCCACAATTTAGCTGGGGAAGTGGGGCTGAGTGGCTTACTGAAGGCCATCTACAGAGCTCATGGCAGTAGTGTTGAACTAGCAGAGTGCTGATTTGCAGCCCAGCTGCTTAACCACTATGCTACAGTAGCTACAGATGACTGGCAGATGTATGAAATTATGAACTCTATGGAGAGTGGGGAATATTTCTCACTGTTTAGCACTTCAGTTCTGTGTCATCCAATGAAACTGATTCATGTAACACCATTGTATACTCGCAACATGTAGTCTGCATTCACATGTAGGCAGCCCAGTCTGTGTTGGAGGGTAAAGCTGAAAGGGAGAAGAGATAGGTACCATCTTAAGATACGAGAGTTGTGTTCCTTCATCCAAGCCATCTACAGGAGGGATGTGTGGTTGGAGATGAGGGTGAAGGGGTTGTGGGCTAAATAAAACTGTAGGGCTCCAACAGCCCACTTGACTGCTAGGGCCTCCTTCTCTACTGTGGCATAACGGGTTTCCTCCGGTTGCAGCTTGCAGCTGAGAAAGAGCACCGGATGTTCTTGGCCGGCTACTTGCTGCGACAACACGGCCCCGAGGTCTACATCAGAGGCATCCATGTGCACAATGAAGGGCTCCATGAAGTCCAGATTGTGAAGTACTGGTGCCCATGATAGGGCCTGTTGTAGGGACTCAAAGGCTCTCTCCCAATCCACCATCCAGCGTATGAGAGTCGGCTGGACTTTCTTCAAGCAGTCCGACAATGGGCTGGCCTGACTGGTGAAATGTGGAACAAACTTACTGTAGTAGTCCACTAGGCCCCAAAATCACCTAATTTGTCTTTTGGTATGGGGCCGTGGGGTCTGCTCTAGGGTGGTCACTTTGTCTGGCACCGGCCTGAGAAGGCCCTGACCTACGCAATAGCCCAGGTAAGTAAGTTCCCTGAACCCGATGCAGATATTCTTGGGATTGGCTCTCACTCCGGCTTTTGTCAGGGAGCTGAGTACCTCTGCCAGGTGCTCCAGGTGGGATGGCCAGTCTGGGCTAAACATGACAATATCGTCGAAGTAAGCCTTTGCAGGGCTTACTTACCAGGGCTTGATCAACTAATCTCTGGAAAGTGGCCGCAGCTCCGTGCAAGCCAAAAGGCATTACTCTGAATTGATAAAGGCCCTGGGGGGTTGCAAAGGCTTCCTTCTCTTTATCTTCAGGGGCCGTGGGGACCTGCCAGTACCCCTTTGTTAGGCCCAACACCAAGATGAACTGAGCTGTGCCGCGTTGGTCTATGAGGAGGTCTGCTTGGGGCACTGAGTAGGCGTCAAACTTGGCTATAGCATTTACCTGTTGGTAGTCTATGCAGAAGCAGACCGATCCATCGGGTTTGGGCACCAACATGATGGGGCTCCACCAGGCACTCTGAGAGGGTTCAATGTCCCCAAGTTGGAGCATGTCTTGGATCTCCTTGGACACAACCACCCATCATTTCTGGGGAAGCAGCCGCCAGGGTGTGCAGGCCACTTTTCCCGATGGGGTGTTGATCTTGTGAGTTATCAGTGTGGTGCGCCCCGGCCGCTGGGAGAAAACCCCAGGGTGTTGTCCTATTACCTCCGAGGCTTGGACTTGTTGGGCTTTTGTCAGGCCTGTATCCAGTAGGGGCAGTTCCGGTGATCCTCCCTTCAGGTTCCATGGCAGCTCCCCCTCGGAGAGCTCCAGGGGTTCTTTCAACAGGCCGCAAGGGTTGGGGTGGCCGGGGTTTCCTGCCAAGCCTTCAAGTCATTGATGTGGAGTCGTTCGCAGTGTTGCTGCAGCGACCCACACTGGACCTCATAGGAGGTTCACCCGTGTCACAGGGAAGGGTCCCTGCCACTGATCGCCCAGGCCAGGTCTCATTACCCGGTGACTTACAAGGACCCAGTCTCCCTCTTTTAGTGTGTGGAGGTGGGTCTCCTTATCATAGTAGGCCTTCTGAGCTGCTTGCATGGTTTCCAAGTTTTTCCGGGCCTCCTCCTGGGCTTTCTTTAACCAGGCTCAGAGGTCCTGAACATAGGTGGCCACTGGTTGGGGCATCATCCACTCCCAGGGTCCCCATTGTTCTTCCACCAGGTCCAATGTTCCCCATGGCTTCCAGCCATAGAGGAGCTCAAATGGGGCAAAGCCTGTTGAGGTCTGGGAGGTCTCCCACACAGCACAAAAAGGTCCCCTTGGGTCAGCTTCTCCTGGGCTATCTTTCTCATCATCGTTTTCAAGGTTTGGTTGAAGCGTTCTACCAATCCATCGGTCTGGGGTGGTACATGCTGGTGAATATCTGCCACACTTGGAGTGTCTGACCCAGTTGACGTGTGAATTTTGCTGTAAAGGGCTTCCTGCAGTCGTTTAGGATTTTCTTTGGCAGGCCCACCTAGGCAAAGAAGCGAATCAAAACTTGGGCTACACTAGGGGCTTTCATATCATGTAGTGGCACTGCCTCCGGGTACCGGGCTGCATAGTCCAATAGGACAAGCAAGTATTGGCACCATGTGCCATGCGAGGGAGGGGTCCCATGAAGTCCATGGCTATCCTCTCAAATAGTTCCCGTATTACTGGCAGAGGAGCCAGTGGGGTGTGTGGGGGGGCCCTCACTGCTGTTCTTTGGCAGAGGGGACAGGCCTGACAATACTTCCGGGTGTCTCAGACCAGGCTGGCCAGAAAAAGTGGGTGGCTGCTTGGGTGGCGGTCTTCTGGGCCCCTTGATGCCTGTCCCAAGGGTGATCGTCAAGAGGGGAGGTGGGCAGGGGGCGTGTGAGACCACTTGCATGGCGGTATCCCAGCCTAGATCACATTCCATGAGCAGGCAGTCTCTCTGCCAATGTCCCCACTTCTCACAGGTAAACCCTGTCCCGGCTCTTCCTTGTCGGGGCCGACGTGGTCTCCTTTTGTCAGGGGATGCACCAGTCCTGGGTTTGGGAGACAAGGTCCGGCATTCTGGGCTCCTTGGCCCCTTCCAAATAGCCCCGGGCCCGCGGGCCAGGGATCCACTTGGGCCCGGCAACCATGGCCTCTGTCAAAGGTGTCCGGGGTTGCTGGCCTTTCCCAATCTTGACTCTCCCCCGCTGGGGTCTTTGGGCTCAGCCGCCATAAAGTTTTCTAATAAGGTTGTGGCCTCCTTCAGGTTGGTGGGCTTAATACAAGCCACCCAGGTGCATGCCTGAGGGGGTATAATCTAGAGCAATTGTTCCATAAACACCAAGTCCACCACTCGTTTCCCCTTGGGGTTAGTAGGCTGTAGCCAGCGGTATGCCACATCCTTCAAGGTTGCTACCACCGTGCAGGGGTGCTCTGCCTTCTGATCGGTTAGAGTGCAGAACTTCTGGCAGTAGGTCTCCGGGGTAATCTTATACCTGTCTAAGATGGCGGCCTTTAGCCTATCGTAATCAGCATTCTCTGTCTTGGTCAGGGCCTTGAGGGCCCCTAAGGATTCACATGTGAGGTAGCGCCCTACAATAAAGGCCCATTGATTGCGGGGCCACTGGGCAGCCTCCGCTGTGCACTCAAATGCATCCAAGTAGGCATCCACGTCATGCTCTGGGCCCAGCTTGGACAAGTGAAAGGGCAGAGACCTTCCCAGGCTCCCTGGTCCACCCCTGGCGGGGTTGCTTGTGGCCCTTCCTGTGAGCGTATCTTCTGGAAGCGTATCTTCTGGGAGCATCTATCACCTGGCGTAAGTCTCGCACTAAGGCTGCTTGGGTCTCCCTCTGCTGCTGGGCGAGGGTGGCTTGGGCTTTCTGTTGCTGCTGGGCTACCTCCCGCAGAAGCTGGCACTGGTGCTCAGTGAGCCATTGCCCAAACTGGGTTAGGTCCATCACAGGCGCGTCAAGCGAGGTCTCCAAGGGTCTGCGCGTCACCTCCACCTGGAGCGTGGGTGGGTGCAGTAGGGATCTAGTGCTGGTCCACCCAGCTGGCGTCGGGATATGGGGGAGGGACCGGCTCACAGCAGGACTGGTGCCTGGATTCTCCACCATGTTGTGAGCTCTTGCCCCACCTGCCACTCCGGCCCTGCCCTCCACCATGACAAGTTCCAGGGAAGCCCTCCCTCTGCCTCAGATATGGGGAGGGGAGGGGTTGAGAGCACCCTTGCTCCTCCTCCTACCCTGCTGGTCTCTGGTCTTGGCTCTCTCTCTGTTCCTTGCACCAATCGCCTCAGCCATCTCCTCCCCAGCTTCCTTGGGAGGGCTCCTTTTATTCCCTTTCCCCCATCACCACAACCAAACCCTCTACCTTCTCTCCTCGATCACCTCCCCCACTGTTCCAGGAACCTTCCTTGAACTGTCTCTTCCCTCTATCTGTCAATCCCCTACCTCCTCCATTCTCTCCAGCCTTTTCTCTGTCTGCTTTGCCCTGCCTATTGGATACAAAAAATGATTCTTTATATAATATTTTCAAAATTCCAAAAGTGCAATGTGCTCATAACACTTCCTACAGTGTCTTCAAAGTTTCAAAAATGCAACGTGCTCATAACACTCCATACATGATTCAGTACATATTACATAAACAATCTAACAAGGCAGGATGAATTAGAGATGATACCATTTAAATAACCAGTTCATGAAATATTTTCCGGGAGAGAATAGCCTACATAGGCTTGAGTCTTTGTTTGAAGTCAGTTTATCCTTCTATGTTATTATGACTTAAGGTGGAAATCTTAGTTGTTGTTTCATTCCAGCATGGTGCAGATGTAATTGCCAGTGAGGAAACAAATGCTGGGGAGTGCTTCCTCCTGGGATAGCACACCATAGAACGCTCTCCCCTGGAATGCTCTCAATCACTCAATCTGAGGCTGGCTGTTTATTACAGGTACAGCCACCTATTTTGTATTTGCCCTGCCTATTGCCTGTCTAGGCCAGGCCTGCCCCTCTCCAGCCGGGTGTGGATGCTCTTGGCCCAATGTAGCCTGGGCCTCTGCTGCCCGGTTGGGCATGTTCCCTGCCACTGGGCCATGCGCTGGGGCCCGTGGCTCAGCAGTGAGCATCAGCAGCCATGTTGCTCGCAGCCATCACCTCAGCTGTGAAGCCATCCCATGGCTCAGCTGGGTGGCAGAGGGCAGCGTCTTGGGGCTGGCAGCCACCAGCTCGGTGGTGTGGGTGACATCTTTGGTGTCCTTGGGGCTGGTTGCACCCAGCTTGGCAGCCTCTTCAGGGCCTCCCTCGGGCTGACCACTCCCCTCCCTGAGTCTCTTGCCAGGTAAGGTAGCTGGGCGTGTTGGGGCCTCTGGGGGCCAAGTGCTTCTGGCGGGAGGGTGGGACCCACATCCCCCAGGCTAAGTCCGGTTGCTCCAGACATGGTAATAGCCTAGAAACAAGTGTTGTCAGCTCCATACCTCCAGGTGTACCCCTACACCTCACCTGGCTGGTGGAAGGGAAAGGCACTAGGAAATGGGGGAGGCAGACTGGAGCCACATGCATGAAATGCTCATGTGCCCACCCACAACAATGGCAAATGGCGTCCTTTGCAGCATGATGAAGTTCCAGATCACGCTGGTGGCTGACTCTCTAAACATCAGTCCCAAACACTACACTTTGGGTTGATTTTTAGAGAATCAGCCCCTGATGCAAACCATTCCACCAGAAATGATATTATTTGTCAGTGCTTCTGCCACCTCTCCACCATTTGCCTTTGGGGGGACCTGGCAACCTTGGCAGAAAACCTTCTTCAGCTCACCAGGAAAAACACTCTTGTTGTCTGTTGACTACCATTTGCCCTGCTTGTATTTTAATTTTAAACTTACATTTTTTTTATAGTCCACCTTTTATGTATTAGTTTTTTTCATTGGTTCTGGCCCTGTCCAGCTTTGCTTTATCTCCTGATTCCTGCAAGCATGTTTTTGCCTTCAGTTTTCACTTCTGTTTTTTTTGTTTTCCCAGTTTTTCCCTCTGATTCTTTTGAGACCACTTTTATGCCAATCTTTTTTTATGAAACCAATTCTGAGTCACCTTTGTTCCCTGTGTGGAATGTTTCTTTCAGTTTTCTTTGTTCCACCTACTCCCACCCACCTCCCACCCACTTTTTGATGATTGGTTGCTCACCACAGCTAAACCACTCCTTTCCCCTCGACCTTCCTTCCCCCTCCTGGTTTCACTTTCAAACATCAATTTCAAAATGCTATAATGATCAAATATTGTAATGCAGCAGGTTCTTTGAATCCCTAGCTTTCATTAAAACAAAAAGTAAGTCACTAGCCCTTTTCATTGCAAAAATATTAGGAAAAAGCATATCTTTGCAATGGGAAGGGGTTAAAGACTTTTTTTTTTAAAGAAAGCTAGGGATTCAGAGACCCTGCTGCAGCTATTATTACAATGTTAGGTCATTATAACATTATGAAATTGATATTTTTTAAAAAAATTGCAAACACTAGGAACCATGGGAAGAACTTAAGCATGTGCAAAAAATTAAAAGGGGGGACGGGTGCTGTAACACTACCAATGATGAGGACAGCATCCTTGCTTGAAAATCCTGACTATTTAGGGCACATGAGGAAGAAAATAAACTGACTCCACTACTGTTAAAATTCGGAGGGAGGGATGACATGCAGAAGAACCAATTCCAGTGTGCTTGTGAATCGATAGCTAAGAAAATCAAGAATAAGTTGAGTGTGTGGAAAAGACCTGAGACTCAAGGCAGATTACACAGTGTAAATCAATGCAATCAATATCTAACAGGGCTAAGATTGCAGAAATTTGAACAAGACGTAAGTGTTAAACATGATATTAAACAATGTAGAACATAGTATTAATATGGTAGAAAGACAACCAGTTTCTGAAGCTTACATGTGATGGTCACATCACTGTTTTTGCATATGGTATATGAATTCCTGAGAGCTCCATGCCCTTAAAGAATCCATCATCATCTGGCAGGTAATTTGGACATATATTGGAAGTTCAGGTGATTTGGACATGCATAGAAGCTCAGTGTAACCTGGTAATCTGCATGCCATCCTGGGAAAAGGCTCTTTCTCAGACTGATCTTTTAGAACCTCACTTCTAATGATTAAAGCAAACCTCATTTACTTAAGATATGTTTATGCATATTACTCATATTGTATACACATATTCAATGACTGCAGTATTAACTGATGTATGTAGCAGCCATCAAAGGTCAAACAACTCAAAGCTCTAATGTTATTGGACATGATCTGAAACACAATGTTATTCAAAAAATCAAAAGACACAAATCAGCTTAGTTGCAAGTTGTCAAATAATAAGAAAACAGGTGATATTCTAGTATGAAGGAATTTGTATTGAGTCTTTATCAAACACCATCCAGTATACAACTTTTATATCATTTTGAAATCTTAGTAACTTGATGCTAAACATCTTTACTTAAAACTAACTCCTACTGAGTTCAATAATATTTACAAATATGTTTGTGTAGGATTTCAGCCCTGGGCTTATATGGAAAAAATTTCTTCTGATGCAAAGGAAGCGTGATTATCATATAGTGGACATAGTTTTCCTAAATTACTTCTGCGCTGATACCATTAATTTCACTCATGGTTTCTGCAAAACCCCATTCATTTCAGATTACTTCAAGAGATGGAGTCACTCCTGTGTTTAGCTGTTACTGCAGTAGACTCAAAATACAGAGGTTGTGTCAGGATATAGAAAACTCATCAGGGAAACACATTCCAGGTTAATTTCCCTTGACTCATCTGGAGCAGAAAGATAAGGCCTATAAATTAGATATTTCCAACATCTGGTCTGTGACTTTGTTGTAGTGAATCCAGTTCAGGCATGGCTCTGGAATGACTCCTGTGAACTCTTGAGATGTAATTTCATCTCTTTCATCAAGTAATTTGTACATAATTTTGGCTCACTTAATACTGCTGTAGGCAGGGAATAAGAGCTAAAGTATATCTTGATTTTGCAGTCAACCCAAAGTATTTACTAGGGATGTGCACTAATTTTTCTTTCATTTGTGTATTTTGTTCATTTCATTTTTAAAAAAACCCTTGATTTGTTTTTTTTTATGATCAGGATTAAAGGCATTCATTTAGTTATTGTATATATTTTTGGTACCATTGCTTTCTATTTTCCACCCACTTTGGATAAACACCTTAGGGATTATATCCCTCAACCAAAGGACCCTTTCTGCCAGATTTCAAATAGAGGATAAACCTTTTGAATATGTTATTAAAATTCTGGCTTGCAGAGTAGGCACAAGGAGGCAGGACAACACTAGAGCACAATTTTTTACATGTGGCAGGTAGGAATGCAGTTCATAGGGGAGGGGAGCTAAACCTTGCCACTCACAAACATTTTTCCTCAGTACTTGATTGAATTTCTCATTTTGCTCCCAGTGTGGTTTAAATATTCAAATTCAGACAGGTAGAGACAGAAAATTAGGAAATCCATCAACTAAATGCAGCGCAGAAAGATGCAGGAGGATAAGAATAGAGCTTCCCTATTCCTTCCCACCCCACCCCCAAAACAGCAACCAATAATCATTCCTGCTTCCCCCCCCCCGCCCCCAAGGTTGCCTATATTCTTCTCTGCCCCAGAACTATTAACTCATTTCAAATAGACCCCCCCCCCCAATAGCTGATTTAAGGACATTGAGAAATCACAAAAAATTAACTCTTACTGATCTTTCATGTTGAGAAATTTACCATCTTATCATATATTTTGTATCTTGTCTACTTTCATTCCACCTTTTGTTGCAGGAAGGAAGGATTTGCCTTTATCTCACACAATCTGCTTTGCAGCACCTCTCTCCCCTGTAAGTTCATTGTTTATCTGAGGAATTGAATGGTCTCTATACCTAACTTCAAGGAAATACAAGCAACCCTCCCACCCAAAAAAAAACAGCTGGTTTGCTGCCTTGCAAGGGTATTTGTGTGTCTGTGCTTTGTCTATACCTGACCTGTTTTCCTAAATTTAAAGAGTATAAGCAAAACATTTCTGGAACAGAAAATGAAACACTAAGAAAAAAGAATCATGACTGCTTGTACAGAACCAAACAATCCCCCACCAAATCAGTGAAGAAAGCACAATGATTGGCATGATACACAATCAGAAATGACTATTTAAATAATTTCATTTGGTGGCAACATCTGCTAGCTCCTCTGGTTGGAAAATGCCCTTGTCACTTAGATTATCTACTATCTTAGTTTTTTCCTTGCTGTTCCTTTTGCTGCTACTTCATGCAAGTACAAAAAGCAAACTGTGCAAATGTCAGGTACAAAACTGCAGCTTTGGCCCATTTACCTTCAGAACTGATCAGACCCTAATGTAGGGCTCTGATCCTGTGGGCCCATATTCAGCAGTGAACAGACAGAGATTTCACACTCACCCTCAAGGTTGGGCAGACCGAGCTATGTGCACAGGTTGCTCAAGCAGGAGAATTCAGTTGATGACAGAAAGTAGAATTCTGTTCTGGCCTGTCTTGGCCCCTTCCTTTGTTGTAAAAAACCAAAAAGAGGCTCTAAAGGGTGATAGAACCGCCAAGCCAAAAAGAAACATCTCTCATTCAATATTTACATATATTTTTATGAATTGTATGTGAATTTTTATATTCAGTCTTTACAGTGTATGTAATAAATAGTAATACATACAGTTAATAAATAGCTCAAATACAAAATTCATCAATCACATCCATACAATAACCATATAACCATATAACATTTACAATACAGCATAGTAGCCCATAATCAATTATAGTACAATCTGTGTAGATGGCAATAACTGTTGCTTTTACAAAATAATAATACAGTCAGTATACTAGTTTGACATAGGATCACCATCTAGCACCAATCTAAAATTAGGAGGAAAGTGATAGAGACACCTTTAACAACTCATTTTTACAGTGCCATAGAAATGAGAGGGAACTTAAATTCGTGGTGCTAGAAGTTGTACACGATAGGGAGGGCAGAATTTTGCAACGGCTACTGCTCCAACGAGAGTCATTCTGGATATTTGAATCGGGTTCCAGATCACCCACTAGGCTTAATTCAGATTGGAACTTGTCTTGCTTTATATAAAACGTAGGTTTTTGATGTGTGCAATTTGCTTTAAATCATAGTATGATCTCCTTTAAAATATATTAGGGAGGGTATGCACTATTGCCTCATGGAAACCGCATCCGTTGATAGAGAGAGAGGTACCTCCAGTGTATGAATGAGAGCCATTACTATGTAAGTTATGATCAATGGATTCACATCTTTATTGAAAATGTATACAAAAAAATGAATTATTATTGGGTCCACCTTGAATTGATTTGTAGATTGTTGCCCTTGAAAAAGCTCTACTAATGAAACTATCATGGATAGCGGATTGTTGGGCAGAGTCTTCTCCAACAGCATCCCAAGCCAATACAAGATCCTTCCTAAACGAGACTATTGAAGATTATTTTTGCATTCAACACTTCTTTCATTGTATCTTTTGGTGGGAGCCAGTGCAGCCAGCTCCAGTCTGGCTAGGAAGTCATGTAGGTTTAAACACAAGTGCCCAGTCCATGAGGGCTCCCACTCCTTTAATTTCTGCCCCAGGCATTACAGAGTGGGAGGCAGATGGGGTGGTAGGGCTGGTGGCAACACACAGCCACCAGCTGGAAACGGGACCCAGCCCCATAAACCTGAAGGCACTTAGGCGCCTTTTGGCGGTATACCCTAGGCGTGCCCATGCTGTTTTTATTGAATGGGTTTACGTTTGGTTTTAGGATCCCATTCCAGGGACCCAGGACCCTTTTCATGTCAGCGAACTTGAGCCTGGTGGCTGGCATGGAGGGCATTGTTAGGGATAAAAGTGCAAAGGAGTGTGCAGAGGGCCAGGTGTTGGGCCCCTTCATGGCCCCACCTTTGTGGGTTCCCCCCTTGAGAGTGGTGCCAAAGAAGTCCACAGGTGAGTTCCAGCTGATCCATCACCTTTCTGACCCAAGAGGGGGTCCGTTAATGGTGCCATTCCTGAGTATATTTGCTCAGTAAAGTATATGTCTTTTGATCAAGTGGTCAGGGTCATCTGATGCCATGGCAAGTGTGTGGAGATGGCCAAATGTGGCATTAAGTTGGCATTTTGCCTTCTCCCTGTTCATCCAGATGATTTTGAGCTGCTGGGTTTTTCTTTTGAGGGCTGATTTTACATGGATAGAGAGCTGCCTATGGGTTGCTCTATTTCATGTGAAGTTTTTGAACACTTCAGCTTTCCTTGAATGGGCATTGTGCCACCGGCTTCATTGCTAGGACACATTGCATTATCTGGATGACTTCCTTTTTGTGAGTCCTGCTTGGTCTGGCTAGTGTGGCCAGCCAAAATCTGGCTTTGTCGCTCTTTCAGAGGAATTAGGAGTCCCACTTGCCCAAGAGAAGACAGAGGGCCCAGTCATGGCCCTTACCTTTTGGAGAATTGTTCCTTTCCAGATAGGCCTCTGCCATTTGCTGTCCTGCCCTGATATTCCTATGGCAGTTGTCTCAATTGTCCTTCCATGTCAGTTTAAAGCCCTCCTGAAGAATCATTTAAGAAAACATAATCCATGGTCCCAGAATCCAAATTGCTCCTGCCAGCACCATGAACACAGCCAGTGGTTCACCTCCATAATTTTCTGTTTCCATTGCATTCCTCTTCCTCTGACTAGCAGGATCAAAGAGAATGCCACCTGTGCTTCCATTCTTCTCAGTTGCCTCCCAAGGACTTCATAGTCAGCCCTAATGTGTGTCAGTGGTGTTCATGGATGAGTAATTTGTTCCCACATGGACCATCACAAATGAGTAATGGTCTGTTGGTTTGACTAGCTTGGCCATCCACTCTATAATATCCTTGATCACACCTGGCAAACAACACACATCTCAAGCCATAAGGTTAGGTTTGGACACATAACACTCCATACCCCTCAGCAGAAAGTCACCAATCACCAAGATTTTCCTTTTTCTTATCATTTTATTTGTTTGTAACTTCATGGCACCCCTACTTGTTCTTTCTGATTCTTGTTGTACATCTGGCACTGATTCTGTCATGTCATCAAGAGCCTGGAATCGATTTCTCAGCTCCATGGCACTGAGTGCTCTTGTGCTCTGTGCCTTCTGGCTTGTGCTCTCAATCTTTGAGGAGGTTCATTATGAAAATATTTATTTATTTATTTCAGTTTTTATAATGTTTCTCTTCAGTTAAGATCCCAAAGTTGTTCACAATAATTACAACATTAAAAACAGTACAAAAATATAATATTCAATAAAATCACAATAAAACAGTCTAATACAAATAACTAAAGAACACTTTAGTCCCAACCTCAGCCTATAAAACCCTGCGAATAACATAAAAATTGCAGGTAGATAAAAATGCTCAGCAATTTGCTCTGCTTCACAAAAGAATATTAGATAGCAAAGGTATGCTGGAATACTACTGCCTTACAGAGTTTCTGAAACATCAACAGGTCTTCGATGTATTGTCGAAGGCTTTCACGGCTGGAGAATACAGCCCGGAAAACCCACAACAACCATCAACAGGTCTTGCTGAGCACAAGTGCCTTATGGCAATGCATTCCAAAGGGAGGGAACCACAATCATAAACATCCTCTTCCTGGTGGAAGAAAATCATACCACCTGGGGCCAGGAACCACCAGCAAGCCCTGCAAAAAAACCCCAAAGCAGTTGGGGGGATTTCATAATGGGAGAGGTGGACCCGAAGGTATGAGGGGTCCAGACTGTGAAGAGCTTTAAAGGTGAGGACCAGCACCTTGAATAGGATCCAGAGGCTAATTGGTAAACAGTGCAGCTGCTTCAAAATCGGTGTTATATGAGCTGACTATGGTGACTTGGTCAGCAACCTAGAAGCTGCATTCTGCACCACCTGAAGCCTCCAGGGCATCTTCAAGGGTAGCCCTACATAGAGTGAGTTGGAGTAGTCTAAACGAGAGGTGACCATTGCATGGATCAATGTGGCATGGTTGGAATGAGATAAATAAGGGGAAAGTTGTTCGGCCTGGCAATGATGGAAAAATGCTGTTCTAGCCACCATGTACATCATGTTTTATTGTCCCTTCCATCATTCCACACATACCTTTGCAGGGCCTGAAGATTTTTGATGATGAAATCCTCTCCTTTGATATCTTGAAGGGTACCAATCCATTTCTCCAGACTCTTTTTCTTCTAGTGACACTATCAGCTTGCACTTATGACAAATGATGTCCTTCTTGTCCTCTGGGAGGAAGACAAACTTAGCACATCCCTAGCAGGTAACTGGAAATGGTCCATCAGTCGCCATCATTTTCTCTCCAAAAAGAAGTTTGCTTATGACTGCTGTACAAAATAGATTTTCTTTCTGGAATCTGCTTTCTATGAAGAATCCTGGCCCCCAAAAACCTAACCTAATGTCTCCTGAGAGCAAAAGTGGTAATACAACAAAGGAAGTCTATATGTAAATCAAAGGAAGAAAGCTTACACACTCCCCAGGCTTGATCCCTGGCTAAGAGCCAAAGGCTCATGTCTCTGGCAAGGAAGAAACCTTTACATTTCAAAGGCTCACAGCCCCAGCCTGACAATAGCAAAGGGTGTGGTTGCAATCATTTCCAAGCAGACAGGCTCTCCTCAATTAGCCCCACTCCACATAGGGAGAAATGAGAAGAAAACCTCTCCCTTGCAAGCTAAGTTCACCACTCACTCTCAGGCCAAAAGCACCAGCTTCCTCTCAGTTGTAATTCCAGGAGATCTCCAGCTACCACTTGGAGGTTGGCCATCCTATACTGGATTAGAATAAGATGTTTTAAAGCAGACTACTGTAACTTTGTTCTTCAGCCTGCTGTTGTTTTCCACACATTCTTGCAAGCATTCTCTATTTCTAAACATGGCTTAAGGAATTATCAGTACTACAGTTGCTGGCTATACAGAAAGCTTCAAGATAGTTAAAATTTAGCTGTTTTTCTTTCTTTGCTCTTGAAACTCACATTCATGCAAACAGTCACCCTTCCTATTATATCATGAACCAGATGGTGAAAGACGAAAATGTACCATAAACTCAAAGCATCTCACATAACAATAATGGAACTGCTTGTGGAAAAGAACGAGGTTATGAATATGAGGACCTCATAAAAAGGATTTTCATATTTGGTTCAGCTATAAGTCATAAACTATATAATCCACTATATAAATTAACTGAGGCACTGGTAGATGGGAGGGGAACTGGAACCAATGCAACTTTCAGTTCTGCCTCTCACATAGTAAATGGTCATTTCTGAAGATTTCTGGAGATTGATTGCTGCGATCTTTAGTGATCAGATACTCAATATTAAAGGAAATAAGGGATTTATTAATTAATTTGCATGTTTGTGACTATCAGTGGCTAATAACCATAGTGATTAAAGGCACCTCTACATCCAGAGGCAGTAAACCTCAGAATACCAGTGCTAGGAAGTAACATCGGGGAAGGCTATAGCTTTTATGCCCTATTTGTTGGCCCTCCAGAGTAACTGGTTGACCACTGTATGAGACAGGATGTTGGACAAGATGAACGACCGGTCTGATTTAGCAGGACTCTTCTTATATTATTAATTTACCTGTGATATTGAGGGTTCTGTTTCAGAGATACACCCTACCCAATAGGGAAGAAAGACAAGTAAGTTTAAACAAAACACTTTTTAAATAATTGAAAAGCATTACTGATTGCCAAAGAGGGAAAAAATCCTTTATTTTAAAAATCCTTTACTTTAATTCTTTATTTTAGCATCCACAAACTATGACACAATAAAACAAATAACACATTATTCTTTTAAAAAAAACAAAACCTGGAACTTAACAAGGAATACAAACAATATTCTAGCTGTAAGGAAAAACTTCAAAAATAGTAATTAAATGTGTTAATGAAGTTAGAGAGCCTACGTTATGGTTTTTAGTACAATTTTAGGCCATACTCAGCATGAATTAATGGCATGCACTTACATGAAAGGCCTGTTGACACCTTAGGAAACAGTCTCTACATATTTCCATTATCTTGTCTCTTACCTGAGAGCTATTTTGATCCAGAAGTATGAATTGTTCCAAATAGTTTATCAGTTTCATTTGCAGACATCATTATGCTAATTAGCAAGTTAATTTTTTTAAAAAAAATCTTAGCTGATTTTAAGCATGGCTGGCTGTTGTTTATAGAATCATGTCTTTATTAGATTTATGTCTATGTATCCACTATTAATTCCAGCTTGTACTGGCCATTTGTTGCCCCAGTCGGAAGTAAGAGACAGACACAGGCTTGGATTAAAGGGCCTTTTATTAAATGACCATAACAATAACACACATGGCAAGGGCTAACTAAGCGGTACAGGTCAAGCCCTGGGGTCAGCACCTGACCACCGCCTTGCCTGTCTGGGTGAGCCCCCAATGCCCCGGGTGTAGGCCATCTCAAGAATGGCTGCAACCCGGCCAGGTAGGCCCTAGGATCCCCACTCAAGCACCTGTTCCTCCCCAGCCACCAAGCATGAGGTTAGGCCTTGTTCCCGGGGATCCCCTCAGGCGTCTGCCCTCCCTGACGGTAGCTGCCACAGGCATACCGCCCTAACAGCAGACCCTGTTCCCCAACCTTGGGGAATGCCACAGGGGCTCACCAGCCCGCACCCTATTCCCCAAAACTCCTACCAATGCAAGGGTCAAGCCTCTGCTTAGACCCTCGCACCCCACAGGTGGCCTAGAGCCACCTGAAGCCCTTGCCACAGGTCATCTAAAAATATGTCATTGCCCTCAGGTGACATATGGACACCATCTCCTCTATAGAGGTGGGCAAATTCGGCCCTAATCTTGGGGTGTGGCAGATAAATGCCCAAGCCTTGCCCTAAGGCCTTCCTAATGTCATGGTTAGTCTTACAGCGGGCCCTCTCTATAGCCCTGGGATTTAAAGCCTCCCGCCAAACCCGACGTTGTAGCATCTCGGCCCATATAATAAGCACACCAGGCCATTGGTCGTTTATGTATGCTAGGTCCACAGCTACCTGCATCGACAGGGCCTTACCCTGTACCATGCCGAAGTCATTCCCACCCAGGTGGATGACCACAAGGTGCGGGGGCGGCTTCATCCACCCCCTAAACAGGAGAGGCAAGAGGCCTGGCCACCTGAGGCCCCGCCGTCCCTGCCACTCTACTGTGGCCACAGCACTCAATCCCAACTGGGATCCAATCGGCGTGTTCTTGGCTTGATTGGCCGCCCAAAACACCATGCTGTGGCCACATATCAGGATCCTCTTCCTCTCACAGCCCGACACGGCACCTGGAGAAAGAGCAATTAGTTCGCCATTTAAAATTGCTGTAGGGGTCGGATATAAGACCTAAACGCTCTCGACCGCCACCTACCCACTTTCTGAATAGCCTGCGGGGGGTATCCCAAAACAGCTGCCGTGGAGGCTGCACCAATCCGAAAGGAATGAGTGCCGAATCTGACCCCCGACAAGCCTATTTTCTTAAGCGCCCTCTCAGTTACTGCCCAAAATTGATACTTGGTCAAAGTGGCTTGGTCCTCATGTAAGAACAACAGCCCTTAGGCATCACCACGAAGTGTGATATATTCCTTGAGGGCCTTAACAGGGCACAAGCCCGCCTCAGAGCAGGAGCCCAAGTGCAAGGTGCTTCCGCGCTGCTGCTGGTCTGTCTTGGACCTCCTAATAAAGATGGAGACTTTGTCTCCCACAAATTTAACGTCCCTGGCCATCAAGGCCCTACCAGATAAATCTGTATGCGATGAAGCAACCAACTCGCTAACCCGCAGGGCCCCCAAAAATGCAGTTAATGCTGCTGCATGGAAAAGTTTATGCTCAAACCTGGATGAGCACACTTCAGCCCATGCAGCCACCAGTCCCTGCAAAACCGTAGGGGATATGGGTTGTCTAGGGTCAGGGGGCGTCTTTATCTCCCTAGTCCATCCCTCCAGCATTTTCCTAATCCTAAAGGCCCCCGTAAATTCCAGTAAGCCCCGTGATTTGCTGGCAAAAGCCAGAGTGGCCAGGTGGCCCCTAATAGATTTAACTGCAAGCCCCCTTCCCTTCTGCACGATGCAAAAATGCATCAAGTGCTCCTGCAGAATGGGCCACACTTGCTGGAGCTTCGCTGACAACCTAAACTGATAAAACTGCCCTACCGCACGGTCGTAGGCCCGCTGTGTGCTGGGGGCAATGGACAGCCGGATTGCTCTATTTACTTCCACCATCCAAGCTCCCACAGCTCCTGTGGCATCCTCGCAGGCTGCCTGTCGGCCCAAGGGGCAAGCTGCCAGAATCGTTCCATCTGTTGGAGAGACAAAGCATCTGCCACACCATTGCTAATACCTGGAACGTGCCTGGCCCTAAAAAGTATGTTCAGCTGTAGGCATTTAAGTACAAAGGCCCTCACCAGCCGCATCACCCTGGGGGATCTAGATGTCATGGTGTTGATCACGTGCACCACGGCCAGGTTGTCACACCAGAAGTGGACAGCGTGGTTTGCAAGCCGAGACCCCCATAGCCAAAGTGCCACTAACATGGGAAAAAATTCCAAAAATGTAAGGTCTTTGGACAACCCCTGGGCAACCCAATCAGAGGGACATTGGTCAGCGCACCAATGCCCCCTAAAAAGACTCTGAAACCAGTGGAACCAGAGGCATCAGAGGTGACTTGGAGTTCCGCTTCTAGCAACAAATCTTCCCTCCAAAAGGTCACCCCGTTGAATGTGGCAAGGAATTCCCTCCAGACTAACAGATCCTCCCGCATACCTTTATTAATATGTAAGTGATGATGAGGTAGCCGTAAGTTCCCCATGGCATCACACAGCCATCTGAGAAAGGGCCTGCCGGGCGCAACTGCCTTGCAAGCAAAATTTAAATGGCCAACTAACTGCTGCAACTCAAGGAGGGACACCTTGTCCCTACTCAAGCAGTCCTCCAGTCTCGCTCTAAGGTCTACCACCTTCTCAAGTGGCAACCGCGGAGTTTGTTGCATGGTATCAAGCTCGATGCCTAGAAACGTCAGGACCACCGCTGGTCCCTCGGTTTTTTCATGGGCCAAGGGAACCCCTAGCTCCTCAGCGAGCTCAATGAAGGCTGCCAACAACCTGACACACTGCCCCGTGCCCGCAGGCCCAGACACCATAAAATCATCTAAATTGTGACAGGTGTCCTTACAGGCACAGCGGTGACGCAGCTCCCATTCCAAAAAGGAACTGAAGCGAAGGCAGAGCAAGATATGGAACATCCCATGGGTAGGGCCCTGTCCATATAAAACTTGCCCTCAAATGCAAAACCCAGGAGATTAAAGTCTTCTGGGTGAACGGGGAGCAGGTAAAAGGCAGACTTGATGTCGCACTTTGCCATCTCGGCACCCACCCCGCAGCATCACACCACTTTGACTGCTTGTTCAAAGGAGGTGTAATGCACTGAACAGAGTTCATCGGGTATGCCATCATTCACTGAGCCCCCTCTTGGAAAAGAGAGGTGATGAATAAGGTGAAACTCCCCTGGTGCCTTCCTCGGCACCACCCCTAAAGGAGAGACCCTAAGGGACGGGACGGGGGGGCATCAAAAGGGCCCAATACCCTCCCCTCAGCACACTCCTTTAAAATCTTATTGTGTACCACATCTTCCATGCCAGCCACTGACTTAAGGTGGGCTGCCATGAAAGGTGTCCTAGGGCCTTGAAATGGGATGCGAAAGCCAGACTTAAAACCCGAAAGTAAATAATCAGCATCCTTACACTGGGGGTATACCTGAAGCCATTGCTCAAGTACTCTCAGTCTTACTGGTCTGGGTCCCTGTACTAGCCCCTTGCTGCTGACCGCCACCTCCCCCAAATCGCTTTCCCCCCTGGCCACCCTGCCGTCCCCTGGGACAGGCAGAATGGGCATGGGGCCCAGCGCAAGTAGGGCACTCATGACGGAATTTACATGCTCGCCTATAACACACCCCTTTGGACATGAAGTCCCAGCAGAGCAGCCGTGATTGAACCTGCTGCCCCACAGGGGTGCGGGAACCCAAGCCTTGAACTGGCTTGATAATCAAATGACCGCTATCGGTCCTATCCCCTACTGTGGACTTGGAAGGTGTCATGACTTGAACCCAGAGTTGGACCCAAATCTGGTCCCATGGCAAGCTTGGGGTTAAGGCAGCCCGCATCTGAAATTCCTCATCATAACGCAGCCAGGCCCCACCTTCAAAATCGGTATAACCCCTGTAAATGATGTTCATGTATTGAAACAGGGGAAGGGCCCTATGCGGCTGCGCCCTGGCCAGAACGCCAGCATATACCAAGAACCCCGGAAGCCAGTGGGCCCAGGTTCTATCAATCCGCCTCTGGTGGATCTTCTCCTTGTCCCTGTCCTCAAGATCATCTTTATCCTTCTTCTCCAGCTCCCTGAAGAGAAGGGTAAAGACATTGACATATTCACCCCGTAAAATCTTCTCACTGGTGGCCTGCGTCAAATGATCCCCCAACGATAGTGCCGTATCCCCAAGAGGTAAGGCCCTATAAGGAACCGTACCAAATCCTTGCATTCGATAGGGGGGCAGGCCGGGCTGATTCCCATAACCATAGGCCCAGCCAGTGTTCGAAGGAGGATACCCATGTCCCTCCCAGCCAGTGCCCCCACCCCCCGGTGGCAATGGAGGCAACTGCTGGTATAAAGAACCACTGGCACAATTTGGCCAAAGAGGCTGCCCTAATGGGGGCCAAACTTGTGTGTTATAACCGCCAGAGGTTGAAGGGAGCGACACCCCCGAAGGAGTGGACTGCCCTCCAGCCCCCCACGGCCAAACAGTGTTCTGTTGTGTGTGTAATTGCGGCTGATACTCCGTACCTTCAGCCACAGGAGGTTCCACAGCCACAGCCACTTGTCCACTGTCCTCAGGACCGACCAGGTCGCATTCTCCCTCCGCTTCAGGTGCAGTAGGATGGTGATGACTTGCACTGGCTTCGCCTGCATTCAGACCTGTCATTTTCTCCAGCGCCAAAAGACGAGAGGCAAATTGTTTGTTAAATCCCACTTTTGCAACCCGCTTTGCACCCCTATGTGGCTGAGGCACATCTCCACCCGCTGCCGAACCCACTGCCCTCCTTTCAAGAGTGGCAATGCACTCCATCAACTCTTGTCTGCTAGGGCCCTCCTCATCATCCGATGAGGACAGAGTTGGAGGAGGTTTTCTAGGCGCAGGCCGCTTAATCGGCTGTTTTCCCTTAGAGGGGCCTCCTCCCTTCTTGGATGGCATATCTACCAGCACGTATAGGGACACAATAACAACCCTCTGTCAGCAGGTGGCACCAGCAGACCCCAGCAAGTGCAATGACAGGTCTCTCCCAACTGGAGTCGCCCAAAACTTCCCTAGCAACAGTCCAATCTGCAATGCCACTATTCCCCCAAGGGTGTCTCCAATCTCACCCAGCAACAGGAGTAAAACCTTACAATAAGGGGGCAGACTACAGCAGGTGGCGCTAGGTCCTAAAATAGGCCCCCCCACAATAAAATACCGCCAACCAGAGCCTAAACGGCCTTCAAGAAGGGAAGGGGGACGGGGGGGGTGAATGGTCCGCTACAACGATCCCACTCCACCCAGCAACACCAAATAAGGCAAAGCCTAAAGCAGGGGACAAAACAGAGGCCAAATGCACTTTCCCCCCAAGGCTGTCTCCCCAGAGCCCTCAGAGAGCAATCAGAAGGGGCCTAAGGGCAGCCTAACCAATCTGCTGCCATTACCGCGGCAGCGGATAGCCTGTACACAGAAAGGCAGGCTCCTCTGCAGCCTGCAGTACTGAGGCCTCGTCCAGCCACCCCTGTGCACCAGGCCGGGTCAACGCAGAGCACCGGAGGACGGAGCTGCATGTCCGTTCCCTCCGAGCGCTCCAAACGTCTGTTCCCTCCGTGTGCTCCAAACAACTGCCACCGGGAAGGGGCAGCATGCACACGCAAGAGCACTAAGCCCCACCCCTTCCCGGCACCCGGATGCAGAGGGAGGGAGTCTGCCTCGCTCTCCTTCCGGGGCCCCAAATGCCGGCTCCCAGCTTACTTGGCGTAAAGCCGCGGCTGGGAGAACCGCATTCCACACATCCTTAAAATAGTGCAACACTCACCAAATGCTGGTGGCTTTGTCACATGATTTCTGACGTCACCTGGATGCAGGTAGTTACAATGGCACCATGAACATGGAATCATGATAGGATGAAATCAGAAATTGTGCAAAGAAGCCGCCAGTGTTTGGTGAGTGTCATGCTATTTTAAAGATGTGTGGAAACGGCCACTTTGCAAGCATAGATCTGGTTACTGTGACTACCACTGAAAATTTCCTTCTTTTTTGATCTAAGTATTTCTTTCAGTGACTCCCAAAAATCTCCAGCATCAATTCTAGGTTGCTAGACTTCTCTCTGTATCCCTGGAAACCTTCAGTTCATCAAAGAATCACAAAAAACACTGATCCTCCTTGCTATATCTCTACCTCGTACCTTTGGCATGTAAAGGGAGAGGTGAAAAACCAACTCTTTGTATGTGATGTGAAGTATCTAACATTATGAAGCCTTTTAAAAAAACAAAAACCCTTACTCTCTTCCACATTATGGGTAGGTAGGTGGCCACCTTGTGTGTAGTTATTAGGAATGGAAGTGACAAGAAGAAAGCTTTGCCACATTGTCTGATTTTTGTGAGCTATCACGTGGGAGAAGGGTAATCTATAAGAAGCTGCCGACCCCGATCTCAACGGGGCTGGCATTTGCAGGGACGCTGGGCAAGGGAGAACAGCACAGCCTTCCCCTCCCAACCAGCTCCTGTCGCAGCTCCCAAAGATGGGCAGGGAGCCACAGGAATGTAAACCCAGCCAGCCAATCAGGGGCTGGCTGGGTGGAGAGGGGGGTGGGGAGACAATCCCCCGACCTGAGAGAGCTAGTCTTCTCTCAGGTCCACCCCCTTCTCTATTTAAAGGGAGCTGGCCATGGGGGTTGCGGCAGTTGGGCTCTGACAGCAATCAGAGCAGGTTGCTCCTGAGAGCTGTCAGGCCCTTTGCAAGGCCATGCCTTGCTCTTCCGGCTTGCTCTTATGCTGCCTGTCACAGTCCCGCATCAGGAACAGTGCAGCGGGGTTGCAAGGTGACAGGCTCAGCGGCTTCGTTTTCTACGAGCCCCATGATTGGGGCTAGGGTGGGCTCCTGTGGCTCTTTGTGGGCAGCTGTCTGCCCCGGGGAGCTTTACTCCTGCTGCGGGAGCATTGCAGCCTCCTAGTAGGAGCGTTTGGAAAGGCGTGGGATGACCCGGCCTTCAGGTAGGTTTCAGCCAGCGCGGGACACCCGGGGTGGGGATTGCCCTCCTCTCTTCCTTGCCTTATGCCACCCAAAGCAACAAGGGCAAAGGGTGGGGCCCAGGGAGTGACATCTGGTGGCGCCAGGGCCCCCAAAGGCCGTAAGACTGGGACTAGGCCAGTGGGCAACGGGAGTGCCAGAAGGCCTCCCATCAGGCCAACTGATGCACGCCATGGAGGCACTGTTGCTGGCTTGCCTAGAGGCATGGGGGACAGGCCTGTGCGGCCTACTGATGCCAACAGGAAGAAGGCCTCTGGGAGTTCTGTGGGCAGGCCTGCTAGGCCTGTTAAGTCCACTGCCAATAGGAGGGCCACTACTGCAGCCACTAGTAGGAGGGCATCTGGTAGTGGAGAAGGCAGGCCTTCTAGGCCTGTTTCAAACACTGCCCGTTGGAGGGCCTTGGGGAGCCGGGGGAGAAGGCCTACAAGGCCTACTGGGGCCAAGGCATCAGAGGCCTCTGGAAGTGGAGAGGAGGGGCCGTCAAGGCATATGAGATCCTCCACCAGCAGGGCCTCTAGGTCCAAGAGGGGAAGGCCAGCCGGGCCCAGTAGTGCCTCCAACCAGGGGCCAGTGGTTGCTGGGAGGGCCAGGTCATCCAAGCAAAGGCAGGGTAGCCCTGAGGCTCTTCTGCCGTCGAGGCCATCGGGGTCAGATGCCACCAAGTCTAAAGGGTCTTCATTACGGGGCCTGATGAGGGCTTTGGACCAGCTTTCTCATAAAGTTGACCAGCTGGGGACCGTGGGTCTGGGGACAGGGTCCAAGTTGTCGTCTTCTGGGTCAGAGGACGCCTTTGAGTGCACTACGGCCAGGCAGGCCTCCTCTTCCAGGGTTCGGAGAAGGGCCAGATCTCCATCTGCTAACCCATCAACCAGCCCTGAATGCGGCAGGCGTCCATCAGCCAGAAAGAGGCGCAGGTCCAGGCGGCTTAAGAAGACATCATGTCATAGGCAGGACTCTGACTCTTCAGGATCGTCAAGTGAGTCTTCCTCTGATGAAAATGATAGGAATTTGGATGGGGATTATTGGGGAGTGGCGGCGGAGGTAATGGGTATCCTGCCTTGGGCCTCCCAGCACCGCAATGTGAAGGGGTCAGGTTCTCTGGGCCCTAGGGCAGTCTCGACTGGGGACGCATCAGAGGCAGGTATGCCGTTTACTGGTGGTTATGGGGAGTGGGATGACCCCCCCTGGGATACACTTATCCTGCAAGATGCGGAATCGTATCCTTGAAGGATATTATGTTGATGTTTTTTCACTTTACGTCCTGAGGCAGAGGATGGCCTTACGCATCCTCAGTCCAGGAAACGGAAAGGAAGGACTTTTTCCAATTGGCTGTAGGGGTTCACTGTGTATCTCGGGGTAGTGCAGGTAGCCTACCCAGAGAGGGGATGGCACCTCTCTAATCATTTTGCCACTGTGCTCCGGGCCCGGGCCCTTGCAGGAGAAGGGGCTGCCATTGATTATGACAAGGCGTTCCGCAAGCGGGCTTCGCATAATGCTTGGATGCGCTGGGACCTGATCAGCCAGAAACTTTGGCTGTGTATGGTTGGTCCTCAGATGAAGGGTAGGGCCGAAGCCCCTGCAATGGGTTGCTGGGGTGCCTGGAGGGAGTGGGGGCATGGTATGTGCTGGGAATACAATCAAGGCCAGTGTCATCATTCCCGGTGTAAATTGTGTGATGGGTGGATGGGCCCTCATTCTCGTCCCTCCTGCCCCCATCAAGGTTCCAACAATTCTAACAGGCAGTCCTTTCGGGGTGGCTGGCCCTCCTCTGCAAGTACCCGCAAGGATGGGGGGGTCTGCCACTGCCGGAGGTCCATCAACTCAGTCCTCGGCTCCCAGCAAGTAGTCTAGGGTTCCCGGGGTTAGATATGGCACCTTCCCCCATTAGACAGGAGCCTCTTCGCCATTTGTTAGATGAATACCCCAGTCGGGCAGCAGCAGCTTATCTGTGGGAGGGATTTTCAGTGGGTTTTCGCATCCCTTTCACCAGCCCCCAAGTGTCCACATCTGCTGGCAATTTGAAATCCGCCAGATAATTGCTGGAGGTTGTGGCTGCCAAGCTCACCAAGGAGCTGGGGGTGGGCTGGGTGGCTGGCCCCTTTGCCTCACCCCCTTTTCCCAATTTACAGGTATCACCTTTAGGGGTGGTACCCAAAAAGCCCCAGGTGAATATCGCCTCATCCCTCATCTGTCATGCCCATGGGGGTCATCAGTAAATGATGCTATACCACCAGAGCTCTGCTCTGTATGCTACATGTAGTTTGAGCACGTGGTTAGCTTGGTGCGGTCTTGTGGTCCTGGCGCCCTCATGGCCAAGTGTGACATTCAGTCTGCTTTTCGGCTGCTACCGGTTCACCCAGATGATTTTTTCCTCCTGGGCTTTAAGTTTGACAGAGCCTGGTATTTTGACAAAGAAATGCCCATGGGGTGCTCAATAGCCTGCTCAGCTTTTGAGGCTTTCAGTACCTTCATCGAGTGGGCAGCAAAGGGACGTCTGGGGTGCCCACTGGTCATGCACTATTTAGACCATTTTCTCATATATGGCCCAGAGAGCGATTCTACCTGCCACGACAGATTGATGGAGTTCCAGGCACTTGCAGCTGAATTGGGTGTCCCATTGGCAAAAGAAAAAACTGAGGGCCCCTCCTCGTGTCTCACTTACCTAGGGATTGAGCTTGACTCCGTGGTAGGCTGTTTCCGGCTTCTACTGGATAAGCTACAAGCTCTGCGAGACCTCATTGGTTCTCTCCTAACCCAGCTCAAGTGCACGCTCAAGGAGCTGCAGTCTTTTCTTGGGCACCTTAATTATGCTTGTAGAGTTGTAGCACTGGGACGCCCTTTCTGTTCTCGCCTTTCAAGGGCCACAGCCGGGGCTTCTTTCCCTCAGCATCACATCAGAGTTACCAAGGGCATGAAGGAGGACCTACGGATGTGGTTAGAGTTCCTTAGCCAGTACAACAGTGTCTCCTTTTGGCGAGATACCTGGGTTGCGGGCTCAGAGTTGCAGGTTCATTCTGACACTGCCAGGAGTAGGGTTTTTGGAGTTTACCTCTGGGGCCGTTGGTGTTCCCAGCCTTGGCCTCCCGAGTGGCAGGGGTCTGGTTTGCTTAGGGACTTTATGTTCCTGGAGCTCTTTCCCATTTTGGTAGCAGTTACCATATAGGGGGCGGGGACTCTTCAGAAACAAGCAGGTCTGGTTCTGGTGCGACAACATGGCTGTCGTCAAGGCAGTCTTCTTGCTCTGAGCAGGTTATGCGTTTGGTGCGCAGGTTTGTCCTGACGTGTCTGGTTTCTAACATTTGTTTTTCTGTGAAGCATGTAGCAGGCACAAGTAACAACATCGCCGATGTGTTGTCTCGCTTCCAGACAGAGCTGTTCTTTGCCTTGGTGCCGGAAGCACGAAGGGACCCAGACCCATTTCCAGAGGAGCTTTGGAAACTTGGGAGCTCTCCATAATCCAGGGAGTATTATCATCAGTTTCCACCTCTACAATTAAGAGCTACTGCAGGGCACTGTCTAGCTTCTTGGCACTTTCTGCCAGAGGGTCAGGTTCCTTGCCCACTTCCAGGGCTTTGGTTTTGCATTATCTGGCTCACCTTCAGGACCAGGAGTTTGCGCCCCATATCATGAAATGCCAGATGGCTGCCATTGCCTTTTTAAGTAAGGTGCGGGGCTTCCTGGACCCATGCGGCTCCTTTGCAGACAGACGAGCCATTGTGGGTTGGAAGCATCTGGCCCTGCCCCCTCCAGATTCCCATGGGCCCATCACATACAATATCCTGTTACAGATTTTGGAACACCTTCCTCGTATCTTCTACTCTGGATATTAGGTCACATTGTTTAAGGCAGCTTTTATTTTGGCCTTTTGGGGGGATTTCCGGGTGGGAGAATTTGTAGCCAGCTCTCGCTGGGATGCTTCAGGCCGGGCCGTAGCGGTTGGGGATGTGTCCACTATGGGCACTGGCATTACTGTTACCCTTCGGAAATCTAAGACCAACCAAACGGGACGGGGGGCAAGATTTCCTTAGGAACTGAAACTTCTGGCCCTTGCCCACAGAAAGCGCTTTCTGCTTATCTGGCTGTTTGCCCACGGGGTTTACGATTACTTTTTATTCACAAAGACGGGGCCCCTCTCACACGTTTTCAATTCTCCAGTGTGCTGCACATGGCTCTGGCAGCAGGTGGGTATCCCTCTGCAGATTTTGTGTCCCACTCATTTTGAATAGGTGCTGCTACTGTAGCCTCTGAGATGGGCCTGCCCCAGGCTCGAGTTAAGGCCATTGGGTGATGGCGGTCCAGTGCTTTCAGGTCCTACATTCGTCCTGAACTGGTGGTGGATTTACATTCTTTTTAGTTTCCACAGGTGGAAGCAGGGTATTCTGGATTGTGGGGCACAGCATCGTATATTGGGGACCAGACTATGCAAGATGGTCAGCCTGGACTCTGAACCTGGGACTGCCGGACTACGTCTCCATCCAGTGGTTTGGCATAAGGGGAATGACTTGGGATGCTCTACTTCCTCGTTTTCTTCAGCTGACCAAGTGGTTCAGAACACCAGATGCTGTAGATATCCAACTCGGTGAAAATGACTTGCCCATGAGGTCTCGGCTGGATTTGCTGCATGCTATGTTAAATGACCTACAGACGCTTCTGATTTGTTATGCTAAATTGTGTATTCTATGGTCACAGTTGTTACCATAGCGTGGTGCACTAAAAAATAGCAAAGTTGACTTGGCTCGCAGACGGTTGTCTAAGAAGGTGGGCTGTTTTGTTGTTGAATATGGGGGTCAAGTGATTCCTCACTCAGACATTTCTCACCGGGTAAAGGAGTTTATCATCAGGATGGGAAGCACTTGTCCACTCATGGGCAAGATATTTGGCTACAGGACATTTGGAATGGTGGGTGAGATTGGTTGCAGTTTTAGGTGTGTTGGCGGGAGCCATTTTGTGGCTCTAGTGGTGGTTTTGGCGTTGGGCACAGATCCCCTTGGGGGAAAGCAGGGCCTGCACGCACTGCTTCCCCATAGATGGGGATCCCCATAAGGGATCTTGGAGCCGGCATGGACAGGAGCAAGCCCAGCTCAGGGGAATGCCAAACCATGCCTGCTTCCAGGTGGCGGGGGAATCAATTAGAGGCTGCCACCCATTGTTTCCCATTAACTGTCATCCTGGGGTTCCCTTCAGCAGGTGGGCTGAACAATGAGGGGTCATTGGCTGGCAGGTGGGTCAGCCGATGCAGGGATCCGTGCCCTACGCTGAGCCATTGCTCCTAACACTGTAATCAATAAAGTTGTGGCCTATTTTACTCCACACAAGGTGTCACACGTGTTTATTACAGCCCATCTCCTGAGCCTTAGAGCCTGCCCTTGCAAGCTGCCGACCCCGATCTCAACAGGGCTGGCATTTGCAGGGATGCTGGGTGAGGGAGATGGCACAGCCTTCCCCTCCCAGCTGGTTCCTGTCGCAGCTCCCAAAGACGGGCAGGGAGCCGCAGGAATTTAAACCCAGCTGGCCAATCAGGGGCTGACTAGGTGGAGAGGGGGGCGGGGACACAGTCGCCTGACCTGAGAGAGCTAGTCTTCTTTCAGGTCCACCCCCTTCTCTATTTAAAGGGAGCCGGCCGGGGGGCGGGGGAGGTTGTGGCAGTTGGGCTCTGACAGCGATCCCCTCCCACCCTCTGCTTCTATTAGGGTTTATACAGGTTGGTTCAAATAATGTTGGTTTATGTATTAAGGAATGTGAATTTGAGTATAAATGTGTTTTCAATGGATTGGTTACTATTTAGTCGCAACTTGGGGTTACGGTGATTTGATAGGATGCTGCAGTTTCAATGAGTTTGGTTAGTATTATACCATGGTTATATAATCTCTGTGTGGCAGTTTTGGCATTGGGCACAGATCCCCTTGGAGGGAAGCAGGGCCTGCATGCACTGCTTCCCCATAGATGGGGGTCCCCATAAGGGATCTTGGAGCTGGCATGGACAGGAGCAAGCCCAGCTTAGGGGGCTGCCAAACCATGCCTGCTTCCAGGTGGTGGGGGAATCAGTTAGAGGCTGCCGCCCATTGGTTCCCACTAACTGTCATCCCAGGATGCCCTTCAGCAGGCAGGCTGAACGGTGAGGGGTCATCGGCTGGCAGGTGGATCAGCCGATGCAGGCATCCGCACCCTAGGCTGAGCAATCGCTCCTAACACTGTAATCAATAAAGTTGTGGCCTATTTTACTCCACACAAGGTGTCACAAGGGTTTATTACAGCCCATCTCCTGAGCCTTAGAGCCTGTCCTCACAATGTAAGCCCCATCTGCATCACCCACCCAGTTATTACAATATAGGTTAAGCAGATGTCTACTGGGGATGAATTGGATTGATCTTGGGAGTGCGGCTTCTTTGCCCTCTCTATGTTGCAGTCTCAGAGCAGACTCTTTTAAATAGATTAGAATTTGAAGAGACACTGTGTGTTAAGGGGTGGTATGATTAAGTAAGGTACATTGGTGGGCACCTCAGCTGGAGAATGGAGGCATCTTCCTCAGACCACGCCTCTTAAGGCAACTTGCTTGAAATAACTGGAATCAGAATCCCTCTATCTCACCAAATCTAAGTGTTTTGACCTAGAGAGTAGTGACCCTTGCCTCTTCATCTGCTGTGTGTGTAGAACATGTTTACTACATGTGACTTTCTTGAAAAATAATAAGCATAGGAGAAAAGAATGAAACAATAAAACAACATGTATTACTTAACTTCACCAAAGGAACCATATTTTTGATAACATGGCTAAGAGTTGTTGAAGAGAAGGGTCTAGAGCAAATGCCCTGAGGAGGCTGCTCCATTTCAGCTCTTAGAGTACACTGAGATCTGGGGAGATGCTGAACAGATAAGATTAGCTATAGCATCTGCTGTCCTGTCTTTGATGATAGTTCATCTTTTAGTAGGTCAAGTTTAGCAAGCATATGTTGTTGTTATAAAAGAGGTAAAGTGTAGTATGAATCTCAGCACTTGTCTTCAAAATAATCTGTTTCGAGAACAAGAGGCTTTGGTTTAGCATGAGGGGAGGAAAATTCAATGAATGTTTTTTGCACGACAGCTGGGGCAAATGAAATAGGGCCACTCATCTTTGTTTTTGCATGCAAGCACCAAAACAAGTGGCTGTATTAAAATGGTTCTTACAAACTCTTGAAGGAAAGACTCCATAAGAATGAAATTGGCCAAGTTTGGAGAAAATTAAAGCTGGAATTGCAAGAATGTTAAACATCAATAGAATATGTCTAAAATCTCTACAGGGCCGATTCCAGATGGCCAGAAATTGCGGTTTTTCTGCGGAAATAATCGCTTACCGGCCACGCGTTCACTTTCGTCTCCATCTGCTTTGTCTTGCAGCGTGCCGTGCCGTCCCACTTCCGGATGTTCGCACGGCCAACTGTGGTACCTGGGATTGGTTGTTTCCTCCCCGTCACAGTTGACATCGGGGGCCTTCATTGGTTCGCATTTCAGTTTTTTTTAAAAAAAAATTAATGTGTTTTGCGCAAATGCGCAAATGCGCAAACGCACAGGTATGCAAATACGCAGCATCAACTTTTGTGCGCTTTTGTGCATTTGTGCACATTTGCACAGTTCGATGTGCGCAAACGTGCGAATGCGCAAATGGCGCCCGGTTTAAAAAAAAAAATTAAGGGAATATTGTTGCCGGCCAGCCGGCAAAGGAAAGAGGGAAAGGGGAGGGCCTCTCCGCGGCGATGAAGCATCCAGAAGTGTGTAAACCCACAATACGGCATTCACACCGTCCGCTTCTGGAGTGCAACACAGCGTCATGAACCGGAGGTAAGCAGGGATGGGACATTACGGGTTTTTACGAGTGAGGTCGCTGGAAAAGCGAAAGCACTCGCTTTATTTGTGCCCGTCTGGAATCGGCCCAGGTTTGAGAGCCAGTTTGGTGTAGTGGTTTACAGTGCAGGACACTAATCTGGAGAACCAAATTTGATTCTCCTCCACTTGAGGCCACTGGGTGACCTTGGGTCAATCACAGCTTCTAGGAGCTCTCTCAGCTCCACCCACCTCACAGGGTATTTGTTGTGGGGATAATAACAACATACTTTGTAAACCGCTGTGAGTGGGCATTAAGTTGTCCTGAAGGGCGGTATATAAATTGAACGTTGTTGTTGTTGTTGCTAGGTAGGTAAGGTAAGTACTGACTTAATGTCAAATATATAATACTCTTTATCCAAAAGATCTGACAAGTAAATTTTGACCTTCCCATCTTGGAAGATGCTCCAAATAAGAAAGGATAGTTAGGGCAAAGTATCTGCTATTGAAAAATGAGGGTAGTCCAACTTTTTTACGTTGCAGAATATATTTCCTTTTCTCCATCCAGATTTTTTTACCTGCTGTTTGTGCTAATATGCACAGTTTACTACAAAGGGAGGAGTTAAGAGAATAGATTTTGCGAGCTAGATCATTTAGTTTATCATAATTTGTTTGCAAAATTTCAGTAATTAAAAGGTTTTTGTGACATTGAAAGCTGAAAATTAGAAAGGCCAGGGGAATCCTTGTTCTTGTCCTCTAGAGGATAATCCTGAGCCTTATTCAGAATATTTGGAACTGCTGATGTATTGAGAGTCGGGTTGCAATGAAGCAACTGAATAGGACAAAGGAAAATGGTGAAAGGGAGGGGTAATACATATGAGTGAATATATCTTAATTTGCTTACACTGAGAAGGCTCAGTGGTATAAACAACCCTTTGGCATTTCCTTTCCATTTTGTCCCAATGAAATAGTAGAATAAAATGAAATAATACAATACATATATATTTTTAATGTACAGAAATGTGGCTATAAAGCAACAATAGTTATATCAAATGCAATAACTAAAATAAAACCTATGTGAAGTTGAAGACAGAGGAGAAAAAGGTATCTGTAAGAAATAAGAAATTAGTTAGTACCGGTCACATGGATAGTGGTGAATGATGGATGGCTGCTGCTAGTGGAGTTGGCTGCCTTAGAGTGCCTTGTGCTGAAAGATAGCTTCAGTTTAGGTAGGCAGCTCCTGAAACTCAGTTCAAGTCCTGGATTAAAAATCAGCTGGGCAAACAGCATCCCAAAGATTCAGGCGCTTCAGATCAGCTGTACAAGATGTCAAAGAATTGTAAGGATTTTAATAGAAAATTAACCTTTTTTCTCCTTGTCTTCTTTTTTTTTTTTTTGAAAAGTTTTTATTGGGTTAGGATCAATTATTTATACATTACAATCAATTTCCCCATTTTCCATTTCTAACCCCCTCCCTTTCCCCCCCTTTTTTGTTGACTTCCAACAGTTTTCCAACCCTTTGTCCCTTTTCCCTTACTCCTTTTAAATTCCTCTATCTAACAAATATATGGTCTCCCATTTATTCTAAGCAATACATTCTTAACTATTTTTAATACTCTATACCCAAACTATGAGTCATTATTTCCATATTGGATAAACAATTTATCCCAATTTCCATAATTCCGATTTCAAATATTTCTGTAAATCATAAACCATATAGATCATACATTCGTTTAAATCAAACAATTTGACTTGTACTCTATATGTTGCTCATTCTTTTAGTTATATATAATTACTTTAATATTTCTACTTCCCTTCAATAATAATTCTATATAACTATCATCACATAATCAATCAATTTGACTCATATATATCTTCAAATAAACATATTCAGTTTGTTACATTATACCAATCTTACCAAAAAGAAAATATTATTAGTTAATCAGTCCTTATAATTAGCCCTTATGATTAATTATTTTCTATCGATATTCTGTTTATTAGTCTATATATATCTGTATATATATCAATCTATTAATCTAACTGCTTAGAAGTTCATGATTGTCTCTTCTCCCCCCCCGGTAAAGTCACCCCCCTCTACATTTTATTGTACTTCAGTAGTTCTCAAACTGCCACAGTTCTCCTCCCACCTCCCATTTCTTCTCCAAATATTGTTTCAGCTTCTCCCAGTCTGTGTTAAACTGCCCTGAGTCCAGATTTCTCAGTTTTCTTGTCATCTTGTCCATTTCTGCCATATACAGCAATTTGTAGATCCAATCTTCAATAGTTGGCACTTCTTGTACTTTCCATTTTTGCGCATACAAAAGTCTAGCTGCTGCTGTCATATAAAATATCAGCGTCCTATGATGGGCTGGAATTCCCTCCATACCCAAATTTAGTAGCAGGAGTTCTGGGTTCTTATTTATTTGAAATTGTAAAATTTCACTCATTTCTCTTATTATTTCCCCCCAGTACTGCCTAGCTACCTCACACGACCACCACATATGATAGAGGGAGCCCTCATGCTTCCTACATTTCCAGCATTTATTAGAAGTGTTCAAATTCCCTAGCGCAATCTTCTTTGGTGTCATGTACCAACGATAGATCATTTTGTAAATGTTCTCTTTAATGCTAGTACATGTCGTTGTCTTCATTGTAGTCTTCCACAAGTATTCCCATGCCTCCATTGTTATTTCTTTATTAAAATTTATAGCCCATTTCACCATTTGTGTTTTTACTGTCTCATCCTCAGTATACCATTTCAACAGTACTTGGTATACCTTAGATATTCTTTTCTTGTCCTCTTTAAAAAGGGTCTGCTCTAGTTCCGAGTTCTCTATTCGTATACCTCCCTTTACAGAGTCCGAATTATATAAGTCTCTGATCTGTCTGTACTGGAACCAGTCATAATAAGGTGATAGTTCCTCCTGCGTCTTCATTCTGAGTTTGGATGCTTCAGTTCTAGTTATTTCTTTGTAAGTTAAACATTGTTGCTCATTATCAACAGCTCTCGGATCTATCACTTCATATGGAACTACCCACAAAGGAGTTCCTTCTTGTAGATAAATTCTGTACTTCTTCCAGATTATATATAAACTTCTCCGTATATAATGGTGCAGGAACATCGAGTTCACCTTTACTTTATCATGCCATAGGTATGCATGCCATCCAAATATTTTTTTATATCCCTCTAGGGCTAGTAATTTCTTGTTCTTTAGCGTCATCCACTCTTTCAGCCACACTAGGCAGATTGCATCATGGTAAAGTCTCAAGTTGGGCAGTTGCATTCCGCCTCTTTCTTTTGCGTCTTGTAAAACTTTCATTTTCACTCGAGGCTTCTTGCCTGCCCACACAAAATCTGATATTTTCCTCTGCCATTTTTCAAATTGTTTAGAGTCTCTGATGATTGGTATTGTCTGTAGCAAAAACATTACTCTTGGTAACACATTCATCTTAACTGCTGCAATCCTACCCAACCATGACAGATTCAACCTGTTCCATTTAATCAAGTCTCTCTCTATCTGAGTCCATAGTTTCTCATAATTGTTTTTAAATAAATCTATATTCTTTGCAGTCAGTTCAATTCCCAAATATTTCACCTTACTTGTTACTTCACAGTCCGTTCTTTCCATTAATAATTGTTGTTTCTGCTTAGTCATATTTTTGCATAGTATCTTTGACTTCTTTTTATTAATATAGAAACCTGCCAAGTCTCCAAACTCCTTAATCTTATCTATCACTTTTGGCATGTTCTCCAATGGGTCCTCTACAATTAACATTATATCATCCGCAAATGCTCTGACCTTGTATGAATAGTCCTTTATTTTTATTCCTCGAATTTCTTCATCTTGTCGTATTTGTATCATCAGGATCTCCAATACTAAAATGAACAACAGTGGAGACAACGGGCAACCTTGTCTTGTTCCTTTACTTATAGTCAATTTATTGGTCACTTCATCATTCACCACAATTGCTGCAGTCTGGTCTCTGTAGATTTCCTTAATTGCTCTGATGAATCTTTCTCCCAATTGTAGCTTTTCCATAGTGGCAAACATAAAGTCCCAGTTTAAATTGTCAAACGCCTTTTCAGCGTCAACAAAGAAGAAACCAACCTCTTTGTCACAACGCTTGTCATAATATTCAATAGCATTAATGACTGTCCTTAAATTGTCTCTTATTTGTCTGTCTGGCAAAAAACCTGCTTGTTCCTCCTCTATAACCTCCGAGAGCCACCCCTTCAGTCTCTCCGCCAATATCTTCGCAAAAATTTTGTAGTCATTATTAAGTAACGATATAGGTCTGTAATTTTTCACGTTAGTCAAATCTTGGCCCTCTTTTGGGATCAATGATATGTTCGCTTCACTCCAGGTGTCTGGAATTCTTTGATCCCTTAAAACTCCATTGATCACCTCTTTTAGGAATGGTGCCAGTTCATTGGCCATTGTCTTGTAAAATTTAGCCGTAAGTCCATCTGGCCCTGGCGCCTTTCCTAGATTTGCAGATTGTATTGCCTTACTTATTTCCTCGTCCGTTACTTCACTATTCAATTTATTTCTCCAAGCTTCCGAGATTTCTGGAAGTTTCGTTTTCTCCAAATATGACGCTATTGATTCTTTATTTACTTCTTTCTTATTGTACAACTTAGCGTAGAATTTATAAAAGGCTCTACTAATGGCGGTCTGTTCCAAATACGTTTTATTGTCTTCGCAAATTTTATTTATTATTTTCCTTTCCCTTCTCTTCTTCAATTGCCATGCCAGGTATTTCCCAGGTTTATTTGCACCTTCAAATGCTTTCTGATTCAGTCTTTTAAGGTTCCACTCCAATTCTTTATTACTCATTGCTGTTAGCTGTTCTTGGAGTATTTTAATTTCCTGATATATTTTCTTTTTCCCTGGTCTCTTTTTTAACTGTGTTTCTTTGGCTTTTATTTTTTCCTCAATCTCTTGTCTTTTCTCCTCTTTCTTCTTTCTTGCTCTACCATTTAAGTCCATTAGTATGCCCCTTATAACCGCCTTGTAAGCATCCCAAACTTTGTCAGTTGGTACTTCTTTGTTCACGTTATATTGTATGAAGCACTTTGTCTCTCTTCTCAATATCTCCATGTTCTCTCCTTCTTGTAGCAAGTCCTCATTTATTCTCCATGCTTTCCTTTTTCTCCTTTTCCCTATTTTCTCCTTGTCTTCTAAAGACTGCAGAATACACCCTAGAGTACACCCTAAAATACACCCTCGTTTTCAGGAGGAAATCAATCTGACTGATTTGTGCATCACTATGCACATTCTGTCTGGCCCCTCTGCTGCCTGGCTGCTGTAGTATTTCAAATTCAGTTTGTTTCCTTGTAGAACCGTATTTTTGTATAAATGAATTTAGAGCATGAGAAATCTGAACAACTGAAAAAATTATAGGGTACCCAACTAAACATTCTTAATAGTTTTATCACATGCTAATGTCATTCCACTCAGTTTGCAAGACCTGAGCAAGGCTGTCAATGAGTCTCTAAATCATAGAGTTGCCATAAATTGGAAGTGAATTGACAGAACATAGCACACAATATTATTCCATACTTCACAATGTTATTCTTTTCCCTAGTTAAGATATTTTCTAAAACTATGCTTCTTCCCATGTGTAGCAGAAAACAATGCATGAAGAAAATCCTGTACATAATATAGGTTTAGTCAAAAGGAAAGGACACTGGGAGCTGGTAGAAACACCTGAACTAATTATCCATCTAAAAATCAATCTGGCTTGGCTGCCTCATTTTCAGGTGCTTCTATTAAAAGGAGAGCTTGCACTGAAAAGCATGAACCCTTTGGCATGAGCTGAAGGGCCAGAGTGAAAGGGCCTTTGGCGCTTAGTGTGAGGCTTGTAGCCTGAGGTCACATCTTTTGAAGGAGAGTGAGATACTTGAATGGGAACCTGACTGATCTTAGCCTGCTACATGATAGAAGACTGATGCCTGATCAATAACCAGGTTGTAAGCCTAAGACATTCCAAGCCACATAGAAATGTACATATTAGACTGCCTGTAAGAAGTATGCTATTGGCCATTTCCCTTCAGGGTTACCCTCTTGGATAGGTGTGAGAGATGTGTTGTTTTGGGACTGACATTTTTTTGGATCTTGTTGGGAAGTGGAAACTCTCTGTGAGTGTGTCCATGGAGAACATTAATGTGTTGTGTGTGGAGATATGGAGGTGGGTGCAGTACAGATTTCATAGAAGCTCAAAGCTATATGGTTTTGCTCATGGTTTTTCTAATCTCCAAACCATTCTGAGGAACGTAGGTAAACCCCCCCCCACCACCACCACACACACACAAACACACACTCCACCCTTGATGATGTGTAATGTTGGGAATGATAAAAAACAAGGTTTCTGTTTTATCTGATCTTCTTTTGAAAGAGCAATATGAGCTGGCATGCTCAATTGAGACTTGACTTGATGACTCTGACAATGCTATTCTGTCTCAGTTTGTCCCTGCTGGAGATCTGGTAACATCAACCCCCTTCTCCTTCGGCAAATTCCTGGTGCAAAGTATTGCTGGCATTGATTTGTTTTCCTGTCATGTCTGTATACAGCCATACCATGGTTGTCTGTTTGTTGTATTGCTTGTGCCACAATATGCTGAATCTATACTGCCATATTGCTAACTTGATGTGTACTCTCTCTGATCATTCATAACCTTATTGCAGATGTTACTTGGTTAGGAGGACCCAGAACGGGCCTTCCTGGTTATCTTAGAGAAATATGTGAGTCTCAGCTAACCATGATCTTGGTGTGTCTAGATGCTAGCTTTCACTACTCTTCCCAGATGCTGGGAATACTTTATTTTATACCTGATGCATAGTCATAACTAAATAGATTCTCACAGAACTCGTGTAGGCTTGCGTGCCAAAACCTTAACTGTCATTTGGAGCGCGGGAAAATCAACTATAACAGAGACTGCTTGATTTGAATTGTCACTTCTGCCAAACCCCGTGATGGGGTACAGACCTGAACTGCATAGATTCTAATAAAGCTACTTCTGCTGGAGCCAACGTGTACTCACTGTGGATGGGCTTGAGGGGTCTACCTGCCAGGGACTGACATTTCCTTTGCTCAGCAACATGGATAGATTGAGTGTCCTTTTGATTTATATGTTGTGTAGATTGCTACTGTTTTGTCAAGATTGCCTCAGGACTTCATGGCTGCCATGGTTGTAATGTGGCCAACACATGAAAAAGGTCACACACTAGATCTGTACTGAAAAGTTTTTTGGTGATCTGATAAAAGATTGGAAATTGGACTTGTGCCATGGACAGATCACTTTCTGCCAAATGCTTGGTTGTTGATTGTATCTGACCCCTGAAAGGGCAATGGACCAATTAGGTAGGCTGCCCATGGAGGCTCATGGATCCTATGAGATTCCAAGAAGTAATGGAATGTTGAGGGTCTGTGAAGAGTCTAGTGGGATCCTGGAATGACAGTCTCCACCAGATGATAGACAGGGTCACTCTCAGGTGCCCTATACTTTCCTGGTTCACAGAAAAATTGAGTATATTAAAAGAGGCTGGTAGACGTCTTGAGTGATAGTGATGGAATATTCAGCCTGAATCTTACATAACATGTTACAGAACCCAGTGAAAAGCCTATTACTTGGAGGTATGGTGGTAGAGTACCCTGAAGTCATAGCTGACTTATGGTGACTCTTGGTGGCATTTTCATGGCAAGAGACTAACAGAGGTGGTTTGCCATTGCTTGATTTTGCAACCCTGGTCTTCATTGGAGGTCTCCCATCCAATTACTAACCAAGGCAGATACTGCTTAGCTTCTGAGATCTAATGAGATGGTAAAGAAATCTTAATTCTCTCCAACCATTGTTTCAGTTGATTCAAATCCAGCATCGTATATACTAATAGCCAAGTAGCCCTGATCTAAAGATACTTACATCTGGAGACTGGATCCATGAATGGACAAGATGGATCATCCTACACACCTGAAAAATGCCCCAGGTTTGCACAAAAATTTGAAACTAAAAAAACCAACAACTTTTTTTCAAACTCAGTATGATAAAAGGATGCCTGTAGCTTTAACTAGATGCCCTCAGTGGCTGTTGCTAGGCAACCATTAGCCAGTATTCCAGGCTTGGTTTCTGCCAGTAAAAGGCAGAGGGAGGGGGCAGAGCCCTTTCCAGTCATGTTTGGGCCTTTAAGGGATGATTTACTAGGGCCAGGCCCAGAAACAAACACCAGATGACTTGGTACTACAATGACTTGCATGACTGAGAGAGTCGGCTGCTGCCACAACCCAGCTTCCCACATAGCTGGGAATACCAGCATGCCCCGCTTTGGCCTCCACGATCCACGGTTCGGGAACGGGAGATGATCGGTGTGGATCGTTCATTCAGGACTGTTGCCGGTGCTGATCCACGATCAGCTGGATCATTAATTTTTTTTTTGATCGTGCCCATCTCTACTCATAACACCATTTTTTTTAGTAATATCATAAAATTATCCAGAGGAGTTAGCCGTGTTAGTCTGTAGTAGCAAAATCAAAAAGAGTCCAGTAGCACCTTTAAGACTAACAATTTTATTGCAGCATAAGCTTTCGAGAATCAAGTTCTCTTCGTCAGATGCATGATACGATAAAATTGGTTAGTCTTAAAGGTGCTACTGGACTCTTTTTGATCATAAAATTATATATCAATGGAAAGATAATTTAATCAAGAATGTAATGCAACAAAGTTTGTTAAATTACCTGTATTCTATCAAATGAAAGGAAGCACAACTTGCTTAGGTTGATATGAAGTAGCTTTCCTTCATTTGAATGTAGCCAATGGGCATGAGTCTTTAGAGAGCCAATCAGGTTTCATCTTGTTTTGGCAATGAGCCAATCAGGTCACAGTAGGATTCAGCTATTGATGCCATGTATTGGAGCTGAGAGGAGGTCATTTGTAAGTGTGTTATGTGATTGCTATCAGGTTGGTTGGTTTGTTTTGTGTTCTTTCATTTAGTGAGCTTGTAAAAAGTAATAAAATTAAAGAAATGGCACAAAGAGTTGACTGGTCACCCAGAAAGCAATGTAAAATAGTACTATTAAGTGAACAAAGCTACAGTTATGAGGAAATTAGAAGAAAAATTGGTGGAAACTTAACCAAAGGTGGCATTTCTAAATTTTTGAAGAGGTATAAGGCAACTCAGTCACTACAAAACCAGACTGGTAAAGGCAGGAAAAGGTGCACACAAGCAAGGGATGATAGAAGAATTGAGAGACTGAGCCTAGGTGACAGAAGAAAATCATACAGAACCAAATGGCGTGATCATACAGAAAGAAAATCATACAGAACGAAATGGCACTATTTGATGTGAAGTTGAGTGCAAAGACTGTTTAGCGCAGACTGGAGGAATTTGGTCTTAATGCTAGAATTCCATGAAAAAACCCATTGTTATCTCTCAAACAAAGGTTGAAAAGATTAAACTGGGCTAAAACCCATGTTAACTGGACAGTGGAACAATGGGACAGTGTTATGTGGAGTGATGAGACCAAAATCTCCCTGTTTGGTAGTGATGGCATAAAATATGAGAGAAGAATCAGAGAAGATTTGCATCCTGATTGCATTACACCTACCGTGAAACACCCAGTTAGTGTTATGATATGGGGTTGTATGACATCAAAAGGTGTGGGTAGAATTTGCGTGATAAATGGCGATATAAATGCCCAAAAATACATAAATGAAATATTGAGCCCAAACTGAAGCCTTCCACACGTGATCTTTTCCAAGATAATGAAGCATTTATATTTCAACAAGATTCAGCTCCATGTCATGTTGCTGCTGTGTGCAAAAAGTGGTTTCAAGATAATCATTTTCCACTGTTGGAATGGCCTGGGAATAGCCCAGACCTTAACCCCATCAGAAATCTATGGAGCCGACTAAAGAAACTGGTTAGTGAGAAGCAACCCAGCAATAAAACACAATTAATAGAAGCAATAACTCAATCGTGGTTTCACATTTTAACAGCTGCAGAACTAAAAAACTTGGTTCACTCCATGGGAAGGCATTGTAAGGCCGTAGTTAAAGCAAAAGGTTACCCAACTAAGTATTAACTGACATGGTGAGAATTGTTGTATAACTCATTTTTTCTGTGTGTTTCAATTTTCTTCTTTATAACTACTGTTCTTAAAAAAAATTCCTTCATAAAAGTTACTGCATTACATTCTTGATTAAATTATCTTTCCATTGATATATAATTTTATGGTATTACTCCCAAAAAAAGTGGTGTTATGAGCCATCAAACCTCAAAAATGCACTTTTTCCAAAAGGTTTCCACATTTTTGGCCACAAGTGTCAATGACGTAAAAAAATAATATAAATGAAGATGGGGATAAATAAAAGGTAAATTGTCTAGTGGGTTTGAAGGACAGAAGAAGTAGGAATAGGTGAGAATATAGGGGCTGCCATGAGAAGGGAAAGGGAAAACAGTGTCGGAAAGTGTTTCCCATCACAAAACTGGGCCCAGCTCAGCTGACACCATGGAACTGGGCCTTAGGGGAGAGGCTGCCAAGGTAGGGAAGAAGGAAGAAAAACTGAACATGGAAGCAGACAAAGATGAGTGAGAAGGAGAAAAAGAAGGCGGGAAAGGGGAGAAGCCATAGGGCTGGCCTGGGGAGGGGAAAAGAACATGGGGGGGAGGAGGAAATGAGATGCCAACCACAATTCTTAATTGATCCCTCACTTGTAATTATATTAACCAGGCAAGGACAGCTCCAAGGACTGATTTTCCAAATGTTGCTAATTTAGAATTTAGCTGTCTTTCTGATCTTTTCCAAATTGGCCATTGAGTTAATTACTACAAATGCTTTGTCTAATTAGCTTGAAACTTGGAAGCTCTTTAAAGGACAGGCAGAAGTCACTCTACTGTAGTTTTGGTGACATTTGGTTGAAAAACAATTACTCCATCCCTCCTCCCCCGCGAATGACCTCCTTGCACAGCTCTAGTGACAGGGAATAATGGAGGCAGGAACCCGAAGGTTGAGCAACAAGGAAATAAATTATATTTATTACACAGTGCACAAAATCTTAGGATTAAAAACAATATATATAGGCCATACCTTTAAAAACTCAGATCATAGTATACAGCAACAAAAAGAAGTTACATGTCCAATAACAGAGAATAACAATCATGGTTACACATGTATATAAACATAAGACCCAATGCATTTCAGCCCTGTGGGCCTTCTTCAGTGGTCAAAATTATATTAATACATACATAAATCTATAAATCTAACTATATCAGTATAGAATATTTTCTTTTTCAGGCCAGGCAGGTTGTATATGAGTCCTGAATAGAGATGGGCACGAACCAAAATACAAAACAAAGTTCATGATGAACCAGGCCAGTTCGTGTCCATTTCTGATGAACCACCACGAACTTTAGGCTGGTTTGTTTGGTGCGTTTTTTGGTTCATCACTGCAGACAGCCTGGCACCGATCAATCAGTTTCCTAGGCAACAGGGGATGGACTTCCTGCAGACCTTCTGCTGACCCTGAAGTGGCCTTCTGCTGGCCCGAAAGTGACCTTCTGCTGACCCAGAAGTGACAATTTGCTGACCTGGATGTGATGTTTTCATGAACCAAACGAACCGGTTCGTGAACCAGGGCAGGTTTGTGAAAGTTTGTGGTTCGTGAAATGCGATGAACCATGAACTGCATAGTTCATTTTTCTCCCCGTTCATGCCTATCTCTAGTCCTGAAATTGACAAAAATACCGACGTAAGAAAATTACAACATACTAACACCAAAAAATATTTTCACAGAAAAATCTCTGTAAAGAATGGTAGCTGCTTAACACTAAAAGAGTGAAGCTCCAAATAAGGCTTATAAATCAATTCTGCATGAACTGAGGAGCCTGCACTCATCAGAAATGGTAGCCAAAGACCACGATTCTGTAAATAAGATGAATGGCATGTCATAATTTTATAGTGCAATTAGAATGCTTATGTCTTTTTTAATCTTAAAATTTTGTGCACTGTGTAATAAATAATAGTACTATAATTTATTTTCTTGTTGCTCAACCTTCAGGTTCCTGACTTGATTTTCAGGTTGAGGTTTCTTTCCCTTTTGTCTTTTTCTATCAGGCACTGAGGAATGTAGACCCCATAATATGTCAAGCAATCCATCCCTTAGATGGCTGCAATCAACCCCTGTGGCCTACAGCAAAGTCTTTACTGTTGCTGCTGTAAGTACTCCCTCCTAATAAAATGAAAACAGTGCAGGGAGAGAGAGAAGCCTAGATAGGCCAGAGGCCTGCATGGGCTGGATCTAACCTGGCTTTAGCCCTCTCCACTGATAGACAACAGGCCCCAAAGTCTGCCAAACCACTGAGCTAGGCACTGGGCCCTGGCTCTCATTCTGGAGTTTGAAGGTAGCAAGCAGGGGAATGGCATAGCTTCTCCAAACAGCTACTGCTGCCTAGCCCTGATGGCCTTCGGTAAAACCAGCCTTAGAGGTGCTTGGCTGAGAGAGCTTGAAGTGTGCTCTGCTCAGGTCAAGCATGAGGCATGAATGAGACACTGAGGGGTGGAGCAACACTATAAAGCCTCTTGTCCATCCCCTCCAGCATTCCCGTATGAGCAGGGAAGCACAGCTGCCTCCTCCTCCTCCTTTAGGGAAGCAAATTGTGGCCCTAGCCAAAGTGGCTGTTGCCGCTGACTGGGAGTGCTGTATTGTCCTATGCACAAGGTGCATGACTATCCTAAAAGTGAATTTCAAAAATGTGACACTGCAGGAGATTCCTACAAATTTAGGGGAGGGGGGCGGTAGGGTTGCCAGGTCCCCTTACTCTCTTGGCAGGAAGTGGGAGACCTGGCACTTACCTCTCTGGTTCTGCAGTGTGCACACACTCCTGACCTGCACAATGACAACATTTCTAGGAAGTAGTTCCATTTCCAAAATACAATGTAATGATAACATAACTGAAAAGTTTAAAAAAATAGAGATTCACTTTTTCTCTATTAAAAGGAAGAGAAACTGGTCCTTAACAGAGTAAAATATATTGCAAAGAAAACGTGATGGGCAGTAGGAACATGGTGGTTGGTGTATGAGAGAGAAAGTAACAAACTTACACTTGCCTTATATTATTGAAGGCTTTCACGGCTGGAGAACGATGGTTGTTGTGGATTTTCCAGGCTGTATCGCCGTAGTCTTGGCATTGTAGTTCCTGACGTTTCACCAGCAGCTGTGACTGGCATCTTCAGAGGTGTAGCACCGAAAGACAGAGATCTCTCAGTGTCAAACCAGTGTCAAAGTTTGACACTGAGAGATCCCTTTCTTTTGGTGCTACACCTCTGAAGATGCCAGTCACAGCTGCTGGTGAAACTTCAGGAACTACAATGCCAAGACCATGGCAATACAGCCAGGAAAATCCACAACAACCATAGTGTGGTTGAGCAGTGAGGGCCTAATTTTGGGTTTCTTTAAAATCTCCCTCCTTTGTTCAATCTGCTTGAAATTTAAGGGTTATTTAGATTACAGGGAAGACTATGTTCTATGCAATTGTTCTGTTGAGTGCAAAAACAACTGCCCTGTGCCTCCAATTGGTCCCTGCTCCTCTTCCCTTTTGAAAAGAATAGCCATGAAAATCATGAGAATGGGGGTGGGGGAGAGACAACACCCCACTGGAAAATTACTCAATCACATTAAATATTTCACTCAACAACCCCAGGTATGAGACCACAACTAAGATTTTCTAGATGCATGCTCTCTTGGTCAGCCTCATGATTGTGGGACTTAGCATCTCGCATCACAGTGGTGACTCACTTACACTCAAACTTGGTTATGAGGTAGACCATGTAGCAGTATTACTCACCGGCAGAGCAGATTAGCAGAGGACAGCTGTAGAGCAGGACGATGCAGACCTGTTTCCCCATCCTCTCAAGGAGGGTGGCCCTTTGCATCCACAAGAGGCACCTTGGTATCCTCCTTCAGGCACACTTACCTTCTGGAGTTGCATCAGAAGCAAGCTGGGCAAAGTTGCTGCCCCAGACAAGTGATCACAAAATGGACAAGGAGCATTAATGGCAAGGAGCATTAATTATTGAGAAGAACAGGTAAAAGATGCAGTCTTCTGAATGGTTATACATTTAATAACTGCTACTAAAGTAACTGTATTGGAAAAATAGTGCAACTCCTCTTACATCTTTTGTTGTTGATGTGCCCATAAATGAAAAGTTTATTCAGAAATAATCCACTGCTGTTAAATTTTGAAACATTTACTTCCACAATAATGGAATAACTTCCACAATCGTTTTCATAATCCAGTCCTCAGTTGAAGGCAATTCTGTACTTTTCTATTTTTGCGCATACAAAAGCCTGGCTGCCGTAGTCATATAGTCAAAATGTAATATTATAAGTATTCTTTATTCTTTATAAAGTATCCATAAAGGTACTCATGGGTATTTCATGAGTAAACCCCTCATTAGACAAAATCTCACTTAGGAGCCCAAGGAAGGTGCCTCACTTGGCAGAAAGGAATTGTATGATCCAAGCCACAATTAATAATTATTTGCTGAAATGCTGTATTTCTGTTGTAAGTAAAAGCAAGGGGCTTAATCTTGTCCTTCTGAATAAGTATTATTTTGTAGCATTCATCCTGAAGAAGAATTCTGGTGATTTTGAAAGCTTGCAGACTATTTTGTGTCATTTTGGCTCATCCTAATAAAAAATATTATATGTATGGTGGTTGGGTTTCGGATTTAAATATTGCATCAACAGTGCAGAAAACTTTTGTCGACTTTAGCATTGTTTTACTATACTTGTATTCCTCTGCTTTATCACCAGAGGTCAGTATACTCTTGCTAAAAATAGTATCTCTTCCTTTGAAGAACCTTATATTCCAGTATTTATTTTTCTTCAAGATCCTCACATAATAATTACAGTTATTCAGAAGATGTTTTCCCTCAGTCAGAATGTTTATTCCATGATTAATTACAATGATTTCTTCTTGACCCCATCCCCTGTAATTTCTTCTTTATACTTAGATGGTAAACTTGATGATGGAAGACGGGCATTTAAGTTGCACCAAATTAACCATAACAAGTGAGAAATACAAAACAACATGGTCTATTTTGTGTGACATCTACCTGATTATTTTAATATTTGAAACACTGCACACATTTTTATTAATAATAGAAAATAGATGGATCATATCCAATGTTTGCACCTTTAAGAAAAAAAATTGTGAGTGGGCAATGAAACCTTGTCCTCATCAAGAACAGGGGAAGATTTTAACAAAAATTATAATGGTTTTAGTAATAGTTGCAATTTTGAGCTGCCATAATTTAATGCTAATAATTTACTTTAATTTATTCAGAATTGTATCTTCCGATGAAATATTAAGCAGAGTTACATCCTTCTAAGCATAACTCTGCTTACAATTGCACTGTATAATCACTTACACAAATATGCCCCAGAAAGGCAAAGTAAGGGCAATTTTTGCACGGTAACATATTAAAACTCATGTCTCCTTTATGAATCTGGACCCAGATTCTCAGAGTACTATTATTTCTTTATTTAAATCTTTGTCTTCTGACTATTCATCTTTTCATAAATATATCGAAGTGGCTTACAGAACAGCAGGCACAAATATTACTCATCACAAAAAATAAATGTGCTCAAAATGGCTCAAAAATTCATAAGTCCTCAAAACAATAATCAAAATATCAACTTTCAATAAAGTGTCTCCAATACAATACTATTTTGCAGTACCTTGAAAGCAAGACAAATGTCTTAAAATATTTATACCCTGCCTTTCCACTTGGTTCAAGACCCCTTATAAACAATTATTAAAACATCACAAAAATTTCCAAATGGCTAGCCTGATCTCACCAGACCTCAGAACCTGGGCAGGTTTAGTACTTAGATGGGAGACCCCAAGGAAGTCCAGGCAATGGCAATCCACCTCTGTCTGTCTCTTTGCCTTGAAAATCCTATGGGATCACCCTAAGTCAGCACTGACTTGACAGCACTTTACACACACAAATACCTTCCTCTCTCCCTTAAAAAAATGTTTGTTGTCCAAAATGGTCGCCCAACTCTGTCACCTGGTCTCTGGGGTATATCTCTAAGCACAACCAAAGTGTAAATCAAATGCCATGGGAGGAGGGGGGGGGGTAAACTATGTCCAGTGCCTGCCTGCTGCTAGAAGGTATGAAACGAAATGAACTACACAAACTTTCTGGTGGGAGGGACTCATTATAGTTTAGTTACCTAGATTTGGTTCAGTGTTCCAGAAGCTGCTTTAACTAGCTGAAATGCTGATTTCTGTGTGTAGTTTTGGCTCTTTTTCCTGTTATGCACACCCCTAGTTGTGATCACATCTGGGTGTTCTAGTCAAAAGACAAGCAGATGTATTGTGTACCAATGGAAATGTCTACGTTATCTAAGGGCATCCCCATGCTGAGAGAATTGCAGTAGACTAGCCTTGCAGTTACCAATACATGGATCAATGTGGCTAAGCCCAAGAGGGAGAGAATTTGTAAACTAAATGCAGCTGGAAAAAACAACATTCTTTACAAACATATTGACTGGCTTTTTAACAACACTTCAGGATCCAATAAAACTCTCAGGCTCTCCACAGAGACGGTCAGAGTCCATGTGCCAGTCCATCCAGTGTAGGACTTGCAATCACCTCCAAGACTTCCCCCTTGTAAAATATTAGTGCTGTAATCTCTGGCAGTGCTAAATGTATCTTTGGGAAGGTAAGAAACTAGCAGTGAAATCTTAAACAATTATTTCAGTAACTCTGCTTAGGATTTCACTGTAAATGCTCCATTCCCCCCCCCTTCTAAACTTTAATCATGTTTTCCAGTGTTGACAATGGTAGTCAGATGTTTGGATGAGAAGATCTTCATGTGCTGTGATGAGCCTACAGGTGTGAAAAAAGATCACTAGAACAGGGATATATAAATATGCTGATTTTTTTCCCCTTTTATTCTCATCAGGATTTTGAGCTTTTTATTCCACGCATTTTTTGTTGGCATGTTTCCAATGTATTTTATTTCTTTCATGATATTTTACAGGATTTCTGCCACATGCAATATATGATTTTACTATATATTTTATGAAATTGATGTAAAACTAGTCATGTGGTATTAAGTCACCCAGTGGTTGATTCTGGACCTAACCCCAATGAGTCTTCCTTCAAAGGCAAAAACAGCCTTAGAAAAGAGCCTGCCTCCTCCCTCCTTTTAGTGAAAAAATCAAACCTGAAATTTTGGCTAAACTGTTATGGTTGCCTAGCAACAGGCATTGAAGCCATCTGGTTAAAGCTACATGTGCTCCTTTTATCATTTTTAGTTTTTTTAAAGAAAAAATTTAGACTTCATATTTTTATGCAAACCTGAGTATTTTTCAGGTGTATTGGCAGATACATTTTATCCACTTACGGCTCTAATCTCAAGATTTAAGCATCCGCAGATTAGGGCCCCTTGGCTATTAGTATATAAGATCATGCCATGGCAAAGTACTAAGGGTATGGCTGAAACTGTCTATTCTTCATTTTTTCTGTGTTGGTTACAAAGAAGAAAGAAAATGAAATAAGGTGATATTTTTAACTTTCAGGAAAAGGTCTGCTTATTCTTGTGATAGCAGAAATTTTCAAGTTTAATTTTGATGGGCATTTTTTCTTTATAATACAAATTTCTTCTACAAGGAGTGGAAAAAATGAAGCTAATTCAATAACAATAAATTTGATAGAAACCATGCATATTTTCTTTACAGAGTAAAAAAAATCTCTATACATGCTCAGAGGCCTTCTTCTCAGTAGGAATCTGGTAGATACAAGGGAAATTGTTTAAGCGAAAGCATGATGCAGGGAACTCATCTTCTAGGACCATATATTGGCTTATGAAATATGTTCTTTGTATTGGCAAACCACAGCTCAAAAATGCACAGAAGCCAAATTTTCAGTTGTTGAAAAATAAGTGATTTGCAGTGCTCAGGGACCTGACAAGGCCGAATGTCAGCGTATCTGACAATTACATCGAGTTCCATTGGCAGAGCTTATTGGCAGCACCCTGGCAATAAGGTGCTGCCAATAAGCTCTGCCAATGGAACTCGACCCGGAGCAGTGGACCCGGAGCATAAACCTCAGACCTATGAGTCGCCTTGGTCTCTTGGAAACAGCACAAGGCCTGGCTCACCCTGCTGCCAAAACACTCCTGGGAGCAGCACACACATGCACAGTGGCTGCCCCAGATGAAGGGAGTTGGCATACTGTGGCCAGACATTCTCTTCATATTAACCAGTTCAATAAAATCTGTGTTATACCACAACTCTCTTCCTGTTTGCTTGCTTGTGAGTGACAGTGGTTCCAGACCTCTCCCTGCCCCAACTCTCTCCCATCACTTCCTGTAAGACTGCCCTTTCACATATCCTAGAGAAGGGCTTCTGGTTCTGAGCTGATGCAGGTGGTGTGGCTCTAGAAAATGTTCCAGGTAGTAATGGACCTCTGTTTTGTTCTGCAGCACCACAGAGCAGTGGTCCAGTAGAGCCTTGGAGGATGAAGCCACACTTAGTTTTCTGCCCACTTCCTTTTGTCCCCTTCAGACATACTGCAGGGACCAGGGTGGGACTGGGACTGTGAGTGTTGTCCATGCTTGTCTGCCTAACACTCTTCCACAGCACTACTGGAATCTGATAAGCCAAGCAGATGTTTGGTACATTGGGGTGTCCGAGGTCCACACCAGGCTGCTGCAGCCAAGGATGCAAGGGGGGGGGGGACTAGTGGAGCAAGGAAAATGATGGATCTCAGGGGTGCCTCATTGCCTAGGCTGGCCTACTACTCATTTTGCTTGGGGAGGGGGAGTCAGACCCTGTGTGTCAGCCCAGCTCTCCCCTCCCCCCACATGAGGGTCACTCCTGAAGCCCCAGGCATGCTTTCCTGGCACCTTTCCACTGAGCCATTCTAATGTGTGAGATATTTTCTGTTTAGCCCTATATGGCTGGTGGTGATGTCTGAGTTGCAGAGGGCTCTCTAGTCCCTTCTCCCATGTCTCTGGGGAACTACCTCTCCTGGCTCCAAGACTTGGATGCTAGTTAGTCCTGAGTGTCATGGGCCATGGGTCCTAGCATGGTTATAGATTTCTTGGTCCCTCAGCCTTTCTGTTTTTACTTTTCCAGAAGAGGGGTGTGTGTTTCTTGGTGTGGCAGTGGCAGGGGCTTACAAATGAGTGGTGGTTTGGCTGCCAGCCTGGCCCATACCAAAAATGGGGTGGGCAGGTGCCCTGTCTGCACCTTGGGTGTGCATCCCCTCCGAGCTGGGAAGGGTACCTCTCCAGCCAGCTGCCTCTGTTGGGGCACAGCCTGATCAAGGAGTCTTTGCACCCTGTGTACCCACTTTCTGCAGGGAGGGGAGTGGCACTGACAGGCGGCAACCACAATCACAGCAGGGTATTGGCTCCACCTTTGCCTGCTACTCAGAGTGCTGTTAACAGTGGCTCTCCTGCAACTGGTGGATGCTGCTGGAGTTCCTGTGGCAATGAGAGAGCATCCTATGCTGGTCAAGCTTGACTGGGCATGCCCACCAGTGTAGCTCCCTCCTAAAAGTCCTTTGGAAGAGAACGGATGGTGCCAAAGTTACACGGGTGGCCTCATACCACTACTGCAGCAGGGGTTAGGATTTCACTGCCCATTATACAAACCTTATTCTGCCTAGAGATTAAATTATGCATCCATGGACATCTAGAATATGTGGATTAAATACATTCCTGCATAGTTGTATAAATAAGAGTAGCAGGTTCTCTAATGCAACTAACAAACATTTCACCGTTTCATTCATTCAGACCAAAGGATGGCCCTCCTCAAATCCTTTACTGGCATTCCCTTTCCTTCTGCATTCAATTCATATTCCTTGTCCTAAACTTTAAAGCTCCTGATTGCCTTGTCTGTTCATCATTTAAAATGACCTTTGGTCTTTCAGTCACCCAAAGATCTGTCTAATATAACAATGTTCATTCTCCCTTTCTACCTATTATATCTGGAATTCCTACTCTGAACAGCTATACAATGCCTCCCCTGTCCTCTCTAAATCCATCTTCTAAACTTACATTTTTTCCTGAAACCTTTGGTTTAACCCTTACTCTTCATTCCTGATAACTAGTAATGGTATTATGTCCTCCCTATCCTCTGTTTTCTTTTCCATTATCTATTTTAGTTTTGATGTTCCTTGTGGACAGGGTCATGTCTGTTTGTTCCTTATAAAACTGCAATATACATTTGTATCATTGTACTATTCAATATGTTCCTGTAAGGTTATCTGCCACACTGATGCTTTCCTTGGCTGTCCTGCCAGGTGTGTTGGAGGGTCTTCATTAGGCCTCAGAATTGGGTAGGGGAGGGGGTTGCTCCTCCTGGTTCCTCCTCCTACCTGCTGTGCTCACTTGCCCAGTCACTCCAGTCTCTTCCTCCTAGCCCTCACAGAGAGTACCCCCTTTTATAATAATAATAAATAATAACATTTTATTTATAGACCACCCTTCAGGACAACTTCATGCCCACTCAGAGCAGTTTACAAAATATGTTGTTATTATTTCCACAACAATCACCCTGTGAGGTGGGTGGGGCTGAGAGAGCTCTGGAAGAGCTGTGACTAGCCCAAGGTCACCCAACTGGCTTCAAGTGGAGGAGTGGGGAATCAAACCCAGTTCTCCAGATTAAAGTCCTGCCACTGTTAAACCACTACACCAAACTGGCATCTGGTAGTCTCAAAGAGGCTGACAATCCCCTAAGATGTCTTTTCCTCTATCTCCCAGCCCACCTGGCACAAAAGAGGGTGATGGGCCAGAAGCCTGTCACTCATCTGCAGCTTGACCCTCCCCTAAGCCCTGTGGCCAACCCCTTTTTGGCTGGAAGAGCTGGGTCATACCATTCTCACTTTCCATGCCCACCTTCTGATCTGGACGTGCTTGGTCAGGCAGTGTCAGAAGCTTCGGCTCTTGGGCAAGGATCGAACCTGGGTATGGGCCTGAGCCTGTACCAATCCACCCTGGCCTATGCCAGGTATAGCCCCAAGGGCCCCGGGGCTGCAGCTTCTATCATCTCACCTGGCCTCAGCCTGGGCTGCAGCTATAGTGAGGGAAGCAGCGGCAAGGCAAGCTCCCCCTTGGCCTGGGCTGCAGTGGTGGTGAGGGAAGTGGCCACGAGGCAGGTTCCATGGCTAGGATTGCCCTCTGCACTGCAGCCAGTGGCACCAGTGGTGTGTGAAGGAGTTGCAGTCTGCTGATCTCCCTGCCTTTCTTCCCCTCTCTGGCAAAGCTCCGAGCTGCCTCCATCGTCCAAGTTGCCTCAGCTGTCAGAGTCAGTGAGTGAGCCCACCGTGGGGCTTCCGCATTGGTGGGGGGTTCTCCTGGGCCCTCTCCTGGTCAGGAAGGTGACATCTGGGGGAAGTCTGGGGCGTGTTCCATAGAGTTTCCCTTAACAGTATGCACAAACAATATTCCACATATTCAGAGAATGGATTCCATAATAATAATAACAGCAACAACAATAAGATGCAGGACTGTGTTGTGATGAGTATCATATCAGCTGAGGGCATATTCTGCAAGATATGAAGGCCCACTCAATATACTCAAGGATAAATTAAAAGGAAGAACCAGTATATATAAAGATGCTTTTTTGTGATTATTTTAGCATTCAAAGAATGGAGGAGTCAGAGTATGGGTATACGTACTCTCTACCAAGCCCATTCCAAACCATGCACAGCCCCTTCCACAACTTTTTAAGCTTTGTTCAGAATGTAGCCATTTCTGCACCAGGGATATAACTTCACTAACCCAGAAGTCAAGCCAAAAGACATAGAATTCACTTGTTGGAGCCATAAATAGCTGGAGTGACTATGTAAAATTAGTAATTACAAGTTTCTCATACATACGAATATCTTTTTATCCTCCACCAATATAGCTATCCTTGAATCATATTTTCAACTTCTTTTAAGTTAGACAATCTTGTCCTTCTCAGACACTCTCTGCACCTGGGCCTCAACACATAGTATATATTAATATGAGTTAATCCTTTTTAAGATTCAAAGAAACCCACTTCAGTAATGATCAGGACACACTTTATTTGATTCTTTACCAATCAACACAGATATGCAATAAAGAAGAAAAAATGTCTACTAATGTATGACATGAGGGACACTGTTTACAGGGTCAGGTCTTAGTTTTCAACATACACGCCAAAGCCTTGCCTCAAATTAAGCACCGAAGTTGGTTCTTAGAGTAGCCACTTCACACATGATGATTTTCCTACAGAAATATTATTCTACATAGGAAAATGTGAATACCTTTAGTTACTGATTGCAAGATATCTTTCCCCCTTCATTATTGATGCAAAGGGAGAGGGAAGTGAGAATATGAGTAGGTGGTATGGAGGAAAAAAGAGAGAAAGAGTGCAATGCAAAGGGTGGGGGTGTTCATTAGGGAAAGTGGCCTGTGACCAAATTTCAGAGGTTTTGTGACTCACTTCTAGGTCCTGATCTACAGGTTAGGAAACACTGCTGTAAACTATAGCACTAGGAATTAGACACTGTACTTAGTCTTTTACTAAAAACATTTCCGTATGCACTAAATATAATTTTTTTGCTGAATAAGTCACAGCTTAAGATCCACAGAAGTGACCAGTATAGTATTTAAGGCCTTATCCTATTACTCTGGCAAAAGTGGGTAATCTAACTCCTTATTCCATTTGTTCCTAAGATTCTGCTTCTCATATCTATTAACTGACATCAAACATTTCTAAAAAAAATATTGTAGGTTTCAATTTTTGCATAGATAAAATAACAGTTTCCAAGAATGGGTGAGAAACTGAAACACTCAATGCTGCAGGGCCGTACCTGGATACAAATAAATATTGTAGTCATTCAGCAAAAGTTGACAAGTCATATCTAGACCTCAACTAGGAAAATGACAAAAACTCATCCTTATAACCTATCATTGATCCAAAGTAAAAATCTTCCTATCTGTCAAAACCACCCTATCTAGATTAGCCCATAAAATTAATCTAGCATGGTAAAATGGGTCAAATTGACATTGTCATGATATTATGCACTATCTTATGTATTAATAGCCAAGCAGCCCTAATTGGAGGATACTTAAATCTGGAGACTGGAGCCATGAATGGACAAGACAGATCTTCTGACACACCTTAAAAATGCCCTAGGTCTGCAGAAAAATGTGAAATCTCAAAAAAAAAAAACTTTAAAAAAATCCTCCAAATGATAAAAGAAGCACCTGTAGCTTTAAACAAGCACCAGGGCAGTTTCCACACACACACACCCCTCTGGAAAAATGGTGCAAAACTTACGGAACGGCATGCCTTCATAGTATGATTTTTCATCATAAATTCACTTTGTGGCGCGTTTTCTGATGTCATCACACCACGAAACAAAGTCATGTTGGGACATCGTGCCATGAAGGAGCATCGTTCCGTAAGTTTTGTGCCATTTTTCAGGAGGGGGAGAAAACGTGTGGAAATGGCCCAGATGTCCTCAGTGTTGTTGGACAATGAGAACAGTTTAGTCAGTATTCCAGGCTTGGTTTCAGGAAAAGCCAAAGGGGAGGGGGAGGGCCCATTCAAGGCTGTTTTGGCCTCTGATGGAGGACTTATTGGCCCAGAACCAACCACTGGGCAACTTGATAACACATGACTTGCATGTCTCACCCAGGCCTGGCTGCTTGCTACTGTTCAACAGCAGTCACCTCCAAGCCAGTGTGGTGTAGTGGTTAGAGTTTCAGAGTAGGATGTGAGAGACCCAGGTACAAATCCCCACTCTGCTGTGGAAGCTCACTGGGTGACTTTGATCCAGTCACACATTCACAGCATAAGGTTTCTCTCAGAGTTGTTGTGAAGATAATATGGAGGCAAGGAGAAAGATGTAAGCTGCTTTGGATCCCCATTGCAGAGAAAGGCAGTATAAAAATAAAATAAAGAAATATAGGTGAAGATGGGGAGAAGATAAGAGATAAATTGGTTAGTAGATTTGAAAGAGAGAAGGACATAGGAAAGGTGAGCACATGAAGACTTCCAAAATGAGGGAAAGAGGAAATAGTGGGGAGAAGGGGAAACAGGGAAGAGTTAAGTACCCCCCCCTGCAAGTCCTTTCAGGTTCCCCACTGCAACTGAGCATGGCTCAGCTGACACTACACAACTGGGCCATAGGGGAGAGGCTGCTGGAGGACAGGGGGGAAAGGTGAAAATGGGACAGACAAAGGTGGGTGTGGAAGAAAGAAGGAAGCAGGAAAAGGGGGAGAGATTATGGGGGCAAGGAAGGGAAACAAGACATGGTGGAGGAGGTGAAAATTAGATACCTCTCACAAATCCTTGCAGGTCCCCATTTGTAGTTCTCAACTGCAGTAATTACAGCAGGAACAGGAGCCAGTTCAACATCAGTAGACCTTAATGCACTCCATTTAAAAAGGAGGACAGGACAAGAAGCCTCCAAAAGAAATAAGGCTCCCAGATTCACCTGGGGGCCTGAGTTGCGGGCGATGTGGGGGGAGGCGAGTGGGGAAGCGGCATGGGGGGCACCATGTTGAGGAGGGGCGGGGAATGTCCAGGGGCCAGGTGATTCTGCCCAGGCACATCCGGCGTGGGCCCCTGGTCAGGTGGCTGATCCCCGCCCCTCGGCACTTGGCCCGTGGCAGCATGGAGGCAGGATGTGCCTGGGGCCTGCTTGCAGGGGCCAAGCAGAAGCCGCAGCCCAGCAGGCCGTGCCAGGCCTCGGCCTCGCCGGCAGTGGGGGGCCGGCCGCACGGGGCCTTAACAGCGGCGGGGAGCTGCACGAGGCCTCGCTGGCAGCAGCAGCGCGAGCGAGCGAGCCGTACAAGCCCTTGCCAGTGCGGTGGCGACGGCAACAGCAACGATGAGCGAGGTGGCGGCGGCGGCAACAAAGAGTGAGCGGGTGAGCGGCACGAGGCTTTGGTGCGGTGACGGCAGCAACCTAGCTGTGCAAGACCTTGTCGGCAAGGTCCAGGCGCGAGGGTTTGGCGGCGGCGGCGGCGGCAACAGCAAGCGCAGAGTCTCCGTTGCAAGGCGGCCACATGAGACCTGCGCGGGCAGCGGGTCGATGACAGAGAGGCTGCGAGAGGGCCAAGGGCCGCACGAGGAAGCTACATTGCGAGGCGGCGGCAAGTTGCCTGCGTGGGCAGCGAGACGGCGGCATGGAGGCTGCGCGAGGCACTGGCGGCAACAGCAACGAGAGGGCCGGTGCGGCACGAGGCCACTTCGAGGCACTGTGGGAAGAATGTGCGCTGCGGCAGTGCCAAGAGAGAGGGCCATGCGAGGCTGGAGAGGCGCCAGCGGAAAAATCTCGGGGAGGAAGCTGCTGAGCCTTCGGTGGGGAGAGCGACCCAGCTTCATTAGGTAGCCAGGCTGGCAGGCGAGGGGGCTGTACTCTCGCAGGAGCCCCCCCCTCAGAAGGAGCAGCACTGCAAGCCACAGCACTTGCACATTGTCAAGCTCTCCTTCCATCTCAAGGGAATGAACAGTGAGTAGAGTGAGCAAGGCATACCCTCCCCCTTCCCAAACCAAGTGGGCTATCGAGATAAGCGGCTTTCTGGGAGGTAGGTTTGACTGCCCCGTCCCTCTTCTCCTCTGTTGCACACAGAGTCTTTTCAGCTCCCCGCACTGACTGGGGCTGAGAAATAAGGGCTTCTGCCCTGTGCCTATTTGTTTGGGGGTATGGGAGCTTGTTGATCTAGAGCCGGGGCTGCTGGCCTCGGGTGGTGGCTGGAGATCTTTTGAGTTTACAGCTGATCTCCAGGTGATGGAGATTGGTTGGGGCAGAGGACAGCTACTTTGGAGGGTGGGTTCTATGGCATTATACCCTCCGAGGCCCCTCCCCTCCAACCCCTGCCCCCTACAGGCTCCATTTTCAAGACCTGGAATTTATCTGCTGAGGCTGGCAGCCCCAGCAGGACCCTGCTTTTGACTGCATTCACAGCTTTGAGGTCAGACAACCAATTCTTTGTTTTCCCACGTTGCCTTTGCAATAGTCGGCCCCCCCCCCCAAGGAGAACATCACAGCTGGTTCAAGCTGCTTTGAGCAATTAAAGGAGAATTGACCTGGAGCTAAGTTCCACTTGTGAGTATAGGGTTAATATCTGGTTTTCCATGCCTGCCCACCTCCTCACATGGTATTCTTCTTCGCCCCGGGTTGGTGCAAAGGGGGCAGTAACAAAAAAGGGAAAGACAATTTGAACATTTGGGAGTCATTCCTTGCTGAGTAGCAGTCATTGTCTCTATTGCAGCACGGCTTTATTGAATGATGGGGCAGCCAGTTCCCAAGTAGCAAATGAAAATCTCCTGACATTACAACTGATATCGAGAGGGCAGGGTCAGTTCCCTTGGAAAATCGCTGCTTCTTGGCAGCAGGGCAAGGTATCCTGCTCAGCCTCAGCTCTCACATATTTCATACACGGAGTTGCAGTATTTATATGACACTAGTCACATTAGAGAGACCAGGCACTTATGCACAGGCGGGGAAAGAGTTTGGCATCCCAGACTATGGAGGCAGGTAAACCATGGTACCAGTAGAAAGGGCAAGAGTCCTGTAGCACCTATAAGACTAGCAAAATTGCTGGTAAGGATGAGCTTTTGTAAGCCACAGTTCACTTGTTCAGATTCAGCTATAATGTAAGTTAAACCTGTAACCAGCATTCTGAGGGGGTTTAATTCCCAGGCTCGCCAACTAGGAAGGCAGGCAGAGCAGCATTTATTAAAATAATTAATCTGCAGTCATGCTGACTGGGAGTTCTGAATAAGCACAATATATTTTGGTGGGGTACCATTGTATGTCAGGGAATTCTGTTTGTTTGTTTGTTTGTTTGTTTGTTTGTTTGTTTGTTTGTTTGTTTGTTTGTTTGTTTGTTTGTTTGTTTGTTTGTTTGTTTGTTTGTTTGTTTGTTAAACTGCAGAGATAAAATGCAGGCATGCTGTACTAACAAAATGAAATAGATGTCCTGAGCACTTAAAACCTTTAGCTTCCAGCATGCGGGTGGGAAAGTGCTGCTCAGTGAGTTTAAAAAACAAGCAAACAAAACAAAACAAAACCCAGACTTATACTGGAATGATTTTTGGGAGGCCCATGGTGCTGCTGAGCTTCAGTTTTTAATTTGCAGTTTCAGGTTAGCATCCATGGCGTGTTCACTTATATGTCTAGCATGGTTTCTTACCAGATTTGGCAGCTGGCCAGAAAGGAGATTCCAAGCTGGATAGCTGCCTAAGAGGTTCAGTACAGGTACCTGAGCTACTGTTTGGTTCCCTGGCTACACTAACTACCAGCCAGGAAGAATGTGGGTGGCTATGTTCGCAATGATTATCTTGTACTGTTGGGTACGGGACTCATTGCAGAGCAACCATTTGAGTGTCTTGGGCTAGGCACGATCCCATGCCTAGTGGCATTGGCAAGGTGGGCCTATCTCTTTCTGTTGCACCTACTGCCACATTCCCACACAGAGGGACGGTTATAGTTTCTCCAGCACACATTTGATTTAATTTATTAGATTTATACTCCACCCTCCCCACAACAGAGGGGTCATGCCCATCACTTCTCTGCAGGTTTCACAGTGACAGAGTCCCTCACTTTTCTACTTCTCAGTATAATATCTGGAATAGGTAGAACACGTCTAATGCTGGGTAGTTAATGTACATTGATCAACTCAGTCACCCTTGGCATGCATTGCTGGATTCCTGAGTGCATGGAGGTGGCCAGTAATGGTTCCCCAAACTGGAGGGGAACGCTACGGTAAGCCCCTATGCAGGAATGGCACAGCATTTGCTGCTGTAGTAGGGTTGGAAATCCTGGTGACCAGGGCTGGAAGGAAGATTCTTCCTCGCAATCAGAGGCAGCATTCCTGGCCTCTGTATAAATAGCACATCCCACACCCTTTTTGGAGATTCAACATTAGGCGTTCCCTCATCTTGCTCTGAGCACAAGTAAATAATCCCCAGCTTTCTCTCCCCTTGCCTCGATCCTGGTGGAAGCTGGGTTCAGGTAACCAGGTTAACTCAGCCTTCCATCCTTTTGAGGTCGGTAAAATGAGTACCCAGTTTCTTGGGGGTAAAGTGTAGATGACTAGGGAAGGCAATGGCAAACCACCCCATGGCGGAAGGTCTGCCAAGAGAATGTCATGAGGCGACATCACCCGTGGGTCAGTGATGACTCGGTGTGCACAGGGGACTACCTATACCAAACGGGGTGCACAAGTTCACCTTGCATGGTCAACTAACAAGTTTTCTTCAGCCCAGTATGCTGCAGGACGTGGAATCTGCACTGCGGAACCCTAGGGGACTGGATCTTTGGGCGCATCCTGGATGGAGTTATGGGCTGGACCTGTTGCCAGTGAGCTGTGGAAATTTGTAACAACTCATGGGTTCAAGGGTGTCTGGGGCTGTTTGCTTCCTCCACCTCAGCAGCCGTCTCAGATGGCATATGCTGCTCTGCTGCAGGGGCATGGGGCCTTGCCTCCAACATCTAGAGGGGCATACAGGATCTAGCTCTGTGGTCCTTTCTCACGTGCCCAGGGTAATGCCGATCGCCAATTCGGGGTCAGGAAGGACTTTTCCTCCAGGCCTGATTGGCTCTGGGGTCCTGGAGGTTTTTCGCCTTCCTCTGGGCATAGAGCAGGGGTCACTGTGCCTTCCAGGTGCCCCCCCCCCAGAATGTGTGTCCTCACCATTGGTTTGGTCTGCCTTCTCCCCCCTCCCATTTCCTAGGGGATGGTGGTCACTGGCAGGTTGGTCCAGGGATTACCTGCTGTGGATGGGGGTGTTTCACACAGCCAGATGTGCTGAGCTGCATTGTTAAATCCTAAGCTCCCTGCTGATTCTCTCCTTTTAGCTGCAGGTTCTGACCTGGTTCTGGTACGGACTTGCCAGAGAGGACGGCGATGGCCAGGTCCTGTGGTGACAAGGTGGCCAGGTCCTGGAGGGGGTGCGCCAGCACAGTGAATCCTAGCAATGACCACGTGGGCATCCTGCAGTTCTTCAGGACCACCAGGGGGCTCCTCAAGGGGCTCCGGCTCAGGATGAGCCTCCTTGAACACTGGGCTAGAGAGTTTCACGGTGTCCTGCCCCGATTGAACAGGATGCAGGGGGCAGAGGCTGAGGGGCGACCAGTGGAGTCCCATGGGGTGATTCTTCCCTGGTCAGCTATCGTGGTATGGCGATGGTCCTTGCCTGGTGTTGCCCTTCCAGCTGGGGTCTGGATGTGTGGCTGTAGGACACTGAGGGGCCCGCTTGTTTTGGTTTTGCAGCTCTTGGAGCGTTGGCGGTGAGCCATTTTGTGGCTCTTGTGGCGGATTGGGGCATTGGGCACCGATCCGTTTGGGGGGAAACAGGGCCCTCAGGCTCAGTTTCCCTATTATGGGGATCCCCATAAGGGGTCTGGGGAGTGAGGAATGGCCAGTGCATGCCCAGACGGGGGCTGTCAGTCCGCCTTACTCCCAGGTCACAGGGGATGATCCACACAGGGGTGTACACCCACCTGGCATCCCACTGACTGTCATCCCATGGTTCCCCCCCTCAGCAGGTGTCTGAGGGGGCGTGTGGTTCATCAGCTTGGCAGACGGGTCAGCCGATGCTCGGATCTGTGCCCTATGCACGCCTTTGCTCCCTGAGCTGTAATTTCAATAAAGTTGTGGCCTCTTTACCTCCAGCACTGTGTCCGTGTGTTTCTTGTCGCCATGCCCCCTCCCCGCTCTCCTCCCCCCATTTAGCACTTGCCTGCAAATAACGGCTCCCAGACTCACCTGGGGGCCTGAGTTGCAGGCGATGTGGGGGGAGGCGAGTGGGGAAGCGGCATGGGGGGCGCCATGTTGAGGAGGGGCGGGGAATGTCCAGGGGCCAGGTGATTCTGCCCAGGCACATCCGGCATGGGCCCCTGGTCAGGTGGCTGATCCACGCCCCTCGGCACTTGGCCCGTGGTGGCATCCCGCCCAGCCCCCCCCTTTTGTCACAACTTTGGAGTGAGCAGGCTGCGGATTGGGGCATTGGGCACCGATCCGTTTGGGGGGAAACAGGGCCCTCAGGCTCAGTTTCCCTATTATGGGGATCCCCATAAGGGGTCTGGGGAGTGAGGAATGGCCGGTGCATGCCCAGACGGGGGCTGTCAGTCCGCCTCACTCCCAGGTGACAGGGGATGATCCACACAGGGGTGTACACCCACCTGGCATCCCACTGACTGTCATCCCATGGTTCCCCCCCTCAGCAGGTGTCTGAGGGGGCGTGTGGTTCATCGGCTTGGCAGACGGGTCAGCCGATGCTCAGATCTGTGCCCTATGCGTGCCTTTGCTCCCGAGCTGTAATTTCAATAAAGTTGTGGCCTCTTTACCTCCAGCACTGTGTCCGTGTGTTTCTTGTCGCCATGCCCCCTCCCCGCTCTCCTCCCCCCATTTAGCACTCGCCTGCAACCCTAGATGGACAATCAACCTGGGAAGAGCAGTCCCAATAGTACAAGTTAACAAGTCTGCCTAATGGTATCTATTAAGATAAGGAAAGTCAAATCCTTCTTCATTAAATGGAAATTCTATCCTCTTTAGAAAAATCTGAGGTGCTAAGGAGCCCCACAAATTTCCAAACAAAGTATTAATTTTATGAATATATCTGCAAGGGATATGAAAATGAATTGTATACAAACCACATATAATTCTGGGTATAGTATGCATGTTGTGTACTTACTTTATCCCATAGAAACAGGTTTAAAATTGCCCATTTATTCAAATCCAAGGATATTTAAGCAATCAACTTGTGAAAAATCATATGTTTAATATTTCTAGGAATCAATATTCCAAGATAAGTGAAAAGATCTAGGCTCCATCGAAAATGTATATTATCAAACATGCTCTATTATATATTGTCTGCTAAAGACATCAATTCAAATTTTGTCTAATTAATCCAATAGCGCGACAAATCACCAAAAGTATTAATCATGTTCACTAATACTGGAATGGAATACTGAGGTTCTGAATTGAACAATAAAAAATCATCTGCATATAGGATAATTTTAAATTCTAAAGAGTTATATACAAAGCCATGAATATTATTATTTTTTCTAATAGCACAAGCCAGGGGATAGATCAAAAATGAGAAGAGACAGAGGACAACTTTGTCTAGTACTTCTCTAAAGAGGGAATGGTGCAGAAAACACCATTAGCTAGTACTCTAGATCAAGGAGACAAATAAATGTTTTTTAAAAAAAAAATATTTTACCAGTATGAAATGAATAAAGAATTCTATTCCACTTCAAAAATTTGGTAGGAAAGCCTCCCAAGTTTTAGTCAATGGAGCTAAAATAAATTTCCAATATATTTTGACAAAAAAATTTTCAGTGTCAAGTGAGAGACAACAACTTAATCAAACCTAGTGCTATATATTGTTAGAACCTTGCTTACCTTGTATGAATTCTACCTGGTCTACAATTACCAGGGTTGAAACAACCTTTTGAAGTCAGTTAGCAAGAATGGTGGCTAGTATCTTAGCATCTACATTCATCAAGGAAATAGGTTAAAAATTTCCACATTGTGTATGGTCGTTGCCAGGTTTTAGAATCACTACGATAACTCTAGCAATGATATCAAACCCGTCAGTGACAAAAACAACATTTTTTTAAGCAAACACATTTCCACTTACGGCTTGCCTAGGTCCATTTAATTGTTGATTACTATAACCACTCATTCTAAATACTCAATGGATTTTTTTAATGCATTTTGGTAATGGAGACATGAGGAATAACAGACTACACTTCCCAGTGTCAGCAGCAATGCAGGTTCTAGCATACTTTGAGGTCTTCATTGCAAAAACTCTCAGAAACAGTCTGTCATCCCTCCTAGTCAATACGTCAGGAAAATTTTTTTAAAACCCAACCCTGGACTTCCCAGAGATTGTATAAGAAGGAAAAGTTTAGAAATAGTCCTTGGCTTTAGCCTTGATTGATCTTTTCCTTCCTTCTGCCTCATAACTTGATTAATTTGTGAAAATGGGGAAAAGGGAAGGAAGAAAATCTGCAATATGAAAGGTGTAGTTCCAAGCCATTAAGATTTGGTGCCAAATAGACATGGGCACGAATCAAAATACGAATCAAATTTCGTGATGAATCAGGCCGATTTGTGTATTGCAAAAATGTGTTTTGTGGGGCCACATTTTTCACAAAATCCACGACTTTTAGGGATGATTCGTTCAATTTGTGAATGCTTTGGGATGCCATACAGGCTGATACTGATCCATTGATTCCCTAGGCAATGTCTGCAGACCTTTTGTTGCCATGGAAACCCCAATGTTAGCTCACATAACCTTGATAGGCAGCTCTCCCTGCCAACACGAGAGCTGAGCAATGCGGGTCTGCACAAGTTTACCTGTGAACTATAATCAGAGACTCCTTCCCCTTTCTGTTTCCCTTCTCCATTTTTACGAACAGGATGGTGGAGTAGGAGCAGCAGTGGCAGCCTCAGCAGCTCCTTCTGCTGCTGCTCGCTGCTTGCCATTTTCAAGAACCCTTCCCTGACTCTCTTACCTCCCGTCCTCCTGCTGTTCTGACCTGCCTTCCCACCCCCCACCCCCAAGCTCTCTGGAACGGATCCTGAGCAGATTTGTTCTGCTCGGCTTTTCCTTTGAGAACTTGGAGGTGCGGGGAAGGCATGTCAGAGCAGCAAGAAAGGGAGTGCAGGAAAGAAAAGCCAGCAAAGAGAACCTGAAGAGAGAAAAACCCAAGCAGATCCGCTCCACTTGACTTTATTTCCAGCAGTGGCAGAAAGCAGGAGGCCAGGAGAATGGGAGGGAAAAGTCAGCAAAGAGAGCCTGAAGAGAGCTACTTGGAGGGCGGCTGGAGGAGAGCCCGCTGAAGTCTCCCTGCAAGTTTGCCATCTCTGGGTATGAAGGGGGCCATTGTAGGGCCCCGTGATCTGACAAATCATGAACCTAACAAATCATTTTGCTTAATGGGACAATTTTGTGAAAGTTCATGTTTCGTGTTTTGTGGAATGCAACGAACCATGAAACTCGGGATTTGTTTTTTCCCATTTTGTGCCCATCTCTAATGCCAAACCCAGCTATTGTTTGGCATCAGTTTGTAAAGGCCTTCCAAACTATTAATTTCTGAATCTCCTCAGTTCCAAAATTGTTTTTCCATACCTATGAATATGCAATAAGCCTACAGCAAAAGGCTTGAAGGAAGATTAAGCCTTCAATATATTGTAAAATGACAATATGTTTTGAAGGGAATGTATTTATTGTGCTATAACTCAAGAATATGTCATCTTTTTTTATCTCACTACTGTTTCTGATTGTCACACCTAATTCTCCATCCACACCTTCTCAGCACTTCATGGGATGAACAAAAGAGTGCATTACCAAAAGAGTAATATAAGAGCCAGTTCTAAGTGTCTGGAACGGCCCAACATAGCTAAAGTAATCCAGAGTGCTGGATGAAATGCAAGCATTCTTCAAGTAATCTGTCATATTTTAAACCACTTTTAATGGTGAAAACAGATCTCTCCTTTCCTGGAAGTGTCATTGTCAGCTCTTGTTAGAAGCTATTGATCAGTGAATTTATTCATAATCTTGTAGCAAGCCCTAGCATCAAAGACTGCACAGATATAATACAGTTCTTCTCATTACAATTGTTACCAGCACTTCCATTTTTCATTCTGTAAACTTTTAAATTATACAATCTTTAACTGCATGTGCTGTTTCTAATACTACTACTAGAGAGGTAAAAATCATGTTATTTTTCTCTGAGAGTCTGATAGACTTTTCATACCTGCTGTATATAGCTAAGATTATAAATTAATTCTTGATTTTCTTCACCAGTAAAAGTTTTAGTACTTGGGCTACTGATCAAGATAAAGCAGCCTATTAGCAGCAAGCGTGAACAAAGTGAGCAATTTTAACAGATATAGAGCTATCATCTCCAGTGGATGAAAGTAAGGTAATATTACTAGACCTATTTAGTCTGATGGCATCTAGCTTGGACAGATGTGTCTGGAGCATATTCAATTGTCTCTTGAACACAAAGTTTTATCAAAATGACATACTGGCTTCTTTTTCCCTCCCACAGGTCATAGCCACCTGTTTCCACTCATGCCATCTCAATTGTAGTTCCTCTTGCTCCTGGTTTCTCTGTTTTTATCTTTTGAAGTTGCATTTTTAAGAACTTGTGACTGAGGCATGAAAGCCCTATTTCATTCATGAAAGATGTCATGTTGACATCCCACTGGTGAACAGTGGGAAAGGGTGGATGTGGGTGTGCTAACATCAATTAGACAGAATGGCTTTATCAGAGCGTGTAACTGGGGTGTGGAGTGAAGGAAATGATTGTGTATGTGTTGCCCAGAGAAGGGAGATCTGCAAACAAAATTAACAACAACAACAACAATAACAAACTTGTGATTATATACTGCTCTTCTGGATAGATTAATGCCACATTCAGAGTGGTTAACAAGTCAATGCTTGTTTTAACAGATATAGAAATACCCTCTGAGGTAGGTGGGGCTAAGAGAGCTCTGAGAGAGTTGTGACTGACCCAAGGTCACCCAACTCACTTCTAATGGAGGAGTGGGGAATCAAACCCAGTTCTCAAGATAAGAGTCTTGCCACTCTTAACCATTACACCAAACTGACAGCAAGGGATTAATCGAGCTGAATGCAACCACTGCTGAGTACCAATGATGGTTCTCTGTCTGGACTACTTTAAGTCTATTGAAGGTCAATGTTCTTCAATGCAAGATATAAGTGAAGAAAATAAAGCAGGCAAAAGAGTGACCATTTAAATAAAACAATAGCCTGTTTAAAACCATTGCATTCTATCTGTGGTCAGCAGTAGCATTGAAAGTGTTGTGGCATGACCTAGAAAAGAACTGAAAGGTTTTTCATCTCCCTCAGCAGAAGAAGTAGACCATCATCATGAAAAAGAAAATGCAAACAAAAGCAAAACAAACAAAACAAACAAAAGGCAACCTCTTATATCATCCAAAATGAGATTCGGTTGAGTATGACCCAGATGGTGATGGCAAGGAAGAAAGGGTTCCCCCCCCATCCCTTTATTTCCTTTTCTAAATTTCATCTTTGCTAAATTTCATGCTCCAGTGTCATACGTTTGCTAGATTCTTTACTTCTCTCATCTGTTTCAGCTTGGTTGTTAGATGAATGTTTAAACAATTATCAAAGGTGTAGGATTCACTTGATTGTCAAGGTTGCTTGGATCATTTTCATATGTTCTTCCTTTCTGGTGTTTATGAGTTTCATGGATTTCTGAAGGCTCTTGAGTGTAGTTTGGACTCTTGATCTTTGTGGCTGATTAAATTTTGACAGCTTTAGCTTAAAATTCTTCTGACTAAGATTATTCATTCCTGTTTGGTAGGGGAAGATTCCCTAAGAATTTGAAAGAAGTTGTACTGAAACCTTTACTTAAGGAATCATCCTTGGATAAAGATAATTGGGCCCATTACAGGCCAGTGGCAAACTTTACTGATCTGTCTACATTACAATGTTGTTTAACATGTATGTAAGGCCTCTAAATAAGATCACTTGTCGTTTTGGAGCTGAGTCTCATCAATATGCTAAATAACACTCAACTCTATATATCTTTAATAAGATCTCCAAACATTGAATTCTCTGCCCGGATGCTATAGTCAGTATAGTCTTGTATGGGTTACCGAAATTTGTGCAGTGGATAAAGTGCTGGTCTAGGATCTGGAGGCCCAATTTTGAATCCCCACTCTGCATTGGAAGCTTGCAGTATGACCTTGAGACAGTCACACACTCTCTGCCTAACTTATCTCACAGTGTTATTGGGAGGGTCAAATGGAGGAGAGAAGAACAATGTAAACTTCTTTAGGTACTTACTGGGGAGAAAGATAGAGCATTAATGAAGAAAGCAAATAAATAAGTTCACCAGCTGACCTTAGGAAGGTCGTTCTTTCACTGGCCTACTCTTTGTGATGGACTTTTGGAGGATATCTGGCATGATCCTTCCCTTCTTTCATTAAGGAGAGGTTGTAAAGGTCTATTTATGCTTTGAGGATGGTGCTATTCTTTTTTATATGTCTACTGAGCATATAGAAGATTTTATTGGTGGGGTCTTGTGTTTTTTAATGTACCTATTGTAAGTCATTTTGATCTGATTTGGAGAACTATAGTAAAATTTTAGAAAATAACATTAAGAAGCAAAATTGAAAGACATTTTAAGCCCAATCTTATACATCCTTACTCAGTAATCTTCCATTTTGCTCAACAGAACTTGCACCCAAGGTAGAGTGCATTCGATTTCAGCAATAATGTATGTTTACTCTGCAAGCACGTATGAGAGATGGCATTTGGATTTTATGCTTGATGCTTTTATAGATTGCTTATCCTAGAGTTTGAGAAAATTGCTGTATAACCAAAAGCAAAAAAAGAAAGAAAGAAAGAACCTTTCACAGGAGCCATCTTCAACAGTCATGTCAATTCCATTATTTTCACAGGACACCAGAAAGTTGTGCCCTCATAAAGATTCATATTCTAAACAAAAGCAATAATCAACCTGTTCCATCTACATTGATTCTCACTTTGCTTCTGGGCTCAATTCAAGGTGTTGCTCAATTCAAGGGCATTAAAGCCCTGAACAGCTTGGGGCCATTATACCTTAAGGACTGCCTTCTGGCATATGAACCTACTTGCCCAGGTGGCCCTGCTTTGGGGGAGGCATCTGAGGCTAGATGGGTGGCAAGGCAACCTGAGAAAGGGCCTTCTCAGTCATGGAACTCCCCCCTCAAGGAGTGTCATTTGGCTGCCAGTGGGTGAAGACTTTTTCCCCATACCCCCAACAATAGCTATTGGGCCTTTCAACCTGGTTTTGGTGTTGTGTATTTATGTGTTTATATATTTTGAATTATTTCATATATTATTTTAAATTAATACTGTTTTATGTTCAAATGTTTTTATGTTTGTGGTCTTTGGGGTTTTCATTTAGGTGAAAAGTCAGCATTAAAATGTTTTAAATAAAATAACAAATAGAAAACTATTGTTCTTGATGACATAGCTATAGGTAAGCAGATCTTGGAGGGAGGGCACAAGGTAGAGGAGTGGCCAGAAAAGGCAAGTTATACTGTATACACAGACATGCTTCTAATTCTCAACTTGGCCCCAGTGTGTGAAGATCTGCACAGTGGGGCTGGGAACTGATATGGGAGATGTTTCTGTAATTCATGGGGAACTCAGGTTTTAAGGAAAATCTGAAATTTAAGAAGGAAGGAGGATTTTAAAAAGTTTTTAAAATGCTGAGTTCTCATAAGGTTTCCTTGAGATTTCAGCAGCCGTTTTTATTGCCTTGGCACCAGTGATTGCCTAGGTAATCTTAAATGGAAGTGAGTGGGCCAGCAGGAAGATGGCACACCCAGCTGCATGTGAAACATGCTTAGGCTGGGTGCCACTTTTGCCTCACTGCACGGATGGAGAGACCAGCCTTACATTCTTGGGCATCCAGGTTTTGGGAGGTGGGGCCTGGCCCTGTAAAGGGTGGCTCCGCCTCTGTAGGGCTCAGTCAGCTTTGAAAGCTCGGCCTGAGCAGAGCGTATATCAAGCTCTCTCAGCTGAGCTCCTCTGAGGCCAGTTTTACTGCAGGCCCTCAGGGCTAGGTGGCTATAGCTACCTTCTTGGGGAAAGCTGTGATAGTCCCCTGCTTGATATCTTCAAACAACAGGAGGAGAGCCAGGGCCCAGCGCCAGGCTCAGTGGTTTGGCAGAGTTTTATTATTATTAGTATTAGTATTAGTATTAGTATTAGTATTAGTATTAGTATTAGTATTAGTATTAGTATTAGTATTATCCTCTTTTTATTTACACTTGGGGACTGTTGGTTATCAGTCAGGAGGGCTAAAGCAGGGTTATATCCAGTCCTTCCAGGCCTCTAGCCTAATTAGGCTCTGCTTCCCCTTATTTTGTTGGGAGGGTGTACTTTCAGCAGAAACAGCAATAGGCTTTTCTGTAGGCCGCAGGAGTGAATTGCAGCCATCTGAGGGGTGGATTACATTACTGCTCCTGGCTTAGCAGGGTGGATGCTGGTAGGCCTCCTCTCTGTCTAGTCTTTTTTCCTCCTCCCCCCCCCCCCCCGTTTATACTTACTTGGGAGGGAGTATTTCTAGCAGCAATAGCTTGGCTTAAGGCCTTCAGGCAGCAGGGGGTGCATTTTGTGAAAAGGCTTGGCAGTTTATTCAGTTGGATGCAGCCATTTTGAGTGTGGCATCAGTGGCCTTCTTGGCCTCCTGGCAGTACAGCCTTATTCTGAAGGCATCTACAATATGCACAGCTCCAGCAGTGGCCATTTTGAGTGTGGGTTTTATATGGTCTGATTTGCCTCCTGCTTACTGGCAGTGGAGGCCATTTTGGTGAGACTTTTACAACTTCTGCTTTGCTAGGGTGGCCATTTTGAGTGTGTCATCCTGTGGCCTGCTTAGCCTAGCACTGGCAGCCATTTTATAGAGGCCTCTGCAGTTTACACAGTGTTTGGGCTTCCATTTGGGGGGTATGTGTTACTGCAGTACATTGTGTTACTGTACATTTCCATCATGCCACTATAAATTTAAAAAATAAAAAGGCTAGCAGCCCTGTTAAGGGCAAACAGTCACTGAATATGTATCCTGCAAAGCAGCCCTACCTGCACAGTTAACCTTTGAGGATGATGAAGTGGCCACAGGGAGTAAGGAAATACTGGGCTATCAGTGTCCATCAGTCAGGAGGGCTGAAACATGGTTAGGCTCAGTCCCTGCAGGCCTCTAGTTTATCTAGCCCCCCTCCTCCCCAACGTTTTCACTGTATTGGAGAAAGTACTTACAGCTACAGCTGTGAAGGCCTGGCTGAGGCTGGGGTAGGGGGTGGCTTGCAGTCATCTGAAAGGCAGATTGCTTCACATATTATTGCTATTGGCTTAGCAAGGGTTTATATGCTCAGGGTGGTAGCTTGTAAACCCCTACCCCTGCTCAGTTTTGCAGCCTTAGCACAATTGACGTTGGTAGCAGAACTGGCCTAGGTTGCTGTAACCTAGTCATGTGAGAGTGACAGTGAACCTGACTGGCAGATAGGTAAGTCCACTGGAGGGGCTCCTGGGGTCAGGCAACAGTCTCCAGGCACCCATGTTTAGACTCCTGGATTGTATCCTCTTGGGTATTGCCTTTGAGTTTTATAGTGGTGTCTTGAGTTATTTCTTGATTCAGTTATAAAGGGACAGTCATAAAGGGAGCAGCAGTTTGGGGGTTAACCCTCCTCTTCAGGAAGTGGAGGAGAAGGATGAGGTAGACCTGAGGAGGGAGACAGTGAATTAGATTTAAGGTGGTTTACTGTACATGGACCAGGCAGCTGCCAGCCGACCTCCTTTATGGGAGCTTCAGCAGCTGGCTGGGCTTTGAGCCTTGTCTCCAGGGTGTTGATACCTAGAGGTGGAGTTTCCTTGGAGTTTCTGCTGCCTTGGGGCTTAACAGCTCTGAGTTTAGTTCAGGGGCGCTGGTGGGCTGAGCAGTGGCCCACTGACCAGTCAGAATGGGGGTCTTACTATACACCGTATATGCTTGGAATTTTCCAATCCTCCTGACAGTTGGTGTGGGGGAGGGAACTAGATAACCCCTCAGCACACTTCACGTGGACAGTTAGGCAGTGATGCCCATACCTAACCCTTTCATCCAAATCATATAGGATTTTGAGATGGGTTCCGGAGACTGGTCCTGGCATTTATGTTTCAAAGCAACACCCAGTCTCAACTGCAGATGCAACAGGGCGGTTTGCCCTCAGATTTCCTCTGAGCTAGGCCTTCAGGGATGGCTGTGGTTGTTGGTCAACCAGATATTATAGCTCCCAGCACACGGTGCACCTATGTCTAAGTAGATGGCGGTCTCTAGGCTGGGGCATAGGTTGGTCTGTAGGAGTTATGGCTAGTGGATATATCCCACAGTTATGGGGTGTGTGTGTGTGTGAAATTAAGGGGCTCGCCATGTATCCAGTAGCAGTCATCAGGCAGCTTATGCGCCTTTAGGTTCACCAGTAAACCTCCCCGTTTGATGTTGGCCTGGGCATTTTCTGGGGCTACATGATGTTAATGGTTGGTGTGAAAGTTAGATTCTTGAGAATTTGCACAGTGATGACCCAAGCCCTTAAGGAAGGGTCTGGTTGACACTGCACTTAGCCACAAGGAACATGATGGCCAGCTGTTATTTCTGTTTGATGGGACATGAGGATCGTTCCCTCACTCCTGGTCATTCACCAGGGGGTAATGAGTTGAAATTTCCAAGGGCACAGCCCTTCTATTACAGGCCCCCAGAGATGCATATATAGGTTGGGTGGCCCAGTGTGCTTGAGGGGAGGAGCTGTTCTCTGCCTCACATATTGTTATTCACATGTGCAGTAATGACCTGGGCTGTGGGGCATGGCCCTTGCATGCATAGGCTGGGTGGCCTTGTGAGCTGGAGGGTGGAGCGTCCTCCATTTCACATTCAGTTTGTTCACCTGGGTGGTATGACCTTGGTTCATAGTGTCTGGACCTTTCCTTACATGCTCACACAGACTTGCAGCCTGGGTTTAGGCTCTGTTTGGAAAAAGGTGTGCCTATCAGGATTTGAGTCTGCACTATTTCATGTAACGTCACTGATGGCCTTCTGCGGAACTCTGAGAGGAGTGAGCTGGTGGCCCAATCCCTCACAGATCTGTCTGGGTGTGCACTGAGGGCACAGGACCTGAAGTTTGAGACTGATTCAGTGACCCTTCATATTAGGTGGTCCAAGATGGATCAGTGACAGTGGGGGCACAATTGTTCAGGTGGGCCCTTGTGATGAGTCCTAGCAGTGCAACTGCACTGGGCTATCTGGGACCAAAGAGTAGGTCGGTGATAGTAGGCAGTGTATTGGGCATACGTGCACCCCTGCTGACACTCTAAAGAGTTGTGTCTAACTGTTTCTTTTTCTTTTTAGATGCTGTGATTCACTGCAGGAGGTGTTGAAGCCTCATATGTGGACACGACATGATTTTCTGGGTGGCTCATCAGGCCAAGAGGATGCCAATCAGGTAGTGACAGGGCCTCTGCGTGCAATCCTCTGCCTCACATTTTGGTCATTCGCCACGTGGTGTTGACCTAGTCTCACAGGGCATGGTCCTTTCCTTACAAGCTCACACAGGCTTGCAGCACCCAGGCAAGTAGTGGCCTGATGGCTGGAGGGGAGGTGCGGACCTCCGCCTCACATGTTGGTCATTCGCCGCGTGGTGTTGACCTTGTCTCGCAGGGCATGGCCCTTTCCTTACAGGCTCACACAGGCTTGCAGCGCCCAGGCAAGTAGTGGCCTGATGGCTGGAGGGGAGGTGCGGACCTCTGCCTCACATGTTGGTCATTCGCCGCGTGGTGTTGACCTTGTCTCACCGGGCATGGCCCTTCCCTTACAGGCTCACACAGGCTTGCAGCGCCCAGGCAAGTAGTGGCCTGATGGCTGGAGGGGAGGTGCAGACCTCCGCCTCACATGTTGGTCATTCGCCGCGCGGTGTTGACCTTGTCTCGCAGGGCATGGCCCTTTCCTTACAGGCTCACACAGGCTTGCAGCGCCCAGGCAAGTAGTGGCCTGATGGCTGGAGGGGAGGTGCGGACCTCCGCCTCACATGTTGGTCATTCGCCGCGTGGTGTTGACCTTGTCTCGCAGGGCATGGCCCTTTCCTTACAGGCTCACACAGGCTTGCAGCGCCCAGGCAAGTAGTGGCCTGATGACTGGAGGGGAGGTGCGGACCTCCACCTCACATGTTGGTCATTCGCCGCGTGGTGTTGACCTTGTCTCGCAGGGCATGGCCCTTTCCTTACAGGCTCACACAGGCTTGCAGCACCCAGGCAAGTAGTGGCCTGATGACTGGAGGGGAGGTGCGGACCTCTGCCTCACATGTTGGTCATGCGCCGCGTGGTGTTGACCTTGTCTCGCAGGGCATGGCCCTTTCCTTACAGGCTCACACAGGCTTGCAGCGCCCAGGCAAGTAGTGGCCTGATGGCTTGAGGGGAGGTGCGCCTCCGCCTTACGTTCTGGTTATTACCTGGATGGTAGTGACCTTGGTCTACTGTGCTTCCCCGTCATGGTGGCGGGAAGGGTCATTCACCTGGGTGGTGATGACCTTGGTCTGCAATGCTTCCGCGTCAGTGTGGCGGGAAGATTGAGACCCACTAGTTTGGGGCTAGGCATATGGCCAACAGAGCCCATGAGAAAGCTGTCGGGAGGGACTGAGCATCTATTTGCCAAACCCCTGCATAAAGGCTGAATTTGCTGACCTCTACAGAGGTTATCAGGGGTCATGGTATAAGGCCAAAATGGCCCTTTAAAAGGCTTTGGGAGCAGGAGGGGTATTTATTTGCCCTTTCCTGGCATTAGGGCCAAAGTTGCCAACCTCTACAGAGGTGTCGGTGTTCACCTGTTGGTGAAGGGCAACACAATATTCTGTGGTAACTGACGGCAAGGGTGATGGTTGGCACTAGGCTAACTGTGGGGTGCAAGGGCCTAAGCAGAGGCTTGGCCCTAGCTGTGGCAGGTTAGATTTGGGTAGACAGAGCGGGCCGGTGAGCACCCAGTGGCACCTCCCCATTGGTGGGGAATAGGGGTCTGTCAGGGATTGGCTGGCGGGCTGTACGGCTGCCAGCTGAGAGGGCAGACTGCCTGTGGGACCCCCTGTACAAGTCCTTCCCTCGGACTTCACGGCTGGGGTGTATGGAGCTTTAAGGGGGGAACCATTCGCCTCGCCGGCCAGGTTACAGCCATTCACATGGATGGCTCACACCTGGGGCAGGGGGTGCTCGCCCAAGCAGGTCGAGGAGTTGGTCCAATTGACCCCTTGTCTTGACCTGTAGTACCGCTAGTTATACCCTTGCCGTTATTAAGTTTAATGTTGGTCAATAAATGGCCCAAATTTATACCCAAGCCTTGTGTCTGTCTCTTCATTCCGAATGGGGGGGCAAGATGGCACACCCAGCTGCATGTGAAACATGCTTAGGCTGGGTGCCACTTTTGCCTCACTGCACGGATGGAGAGACCAGCCTTACATTCTTGGGCATCCAGGTTTTGGGAGGTGGGGCCTGGCCCTGTAAAGGGTGGCTCCGCCTCTGTAGGGCTCAGTCAGCTTTGAAAGCTCGGCCCACCCACCACTCCATATGGCAGTACAGGATTAGCTGGTTGCTGGTTACCAGGGCCAGGTAGGAATTTTTTCTCCTTTTCCCAAATTGGCACAGGGAAGCGGTGTTTTTTGCCTACCTTGTACTGTTTTGTAGGTGTGGTATTTGGAGTGGTGGAACTGTAACCTAGGTACCTGGCAGGTTAGATTTGGGTAGACAGAGCGGGCCGGTGAGCACCCAGTGGCACCTCCCCATTGGTGGGGAATAGGGGTCTGTCAGGGATTGGCTGGCGGGCTGTACGGCTGCCAGCTGAGAGGGCAGACTGCCTGTGGGACCCCCTGTACAAGTCCTTCCCTCGGGCTTCACGGCTGGGGTATATGGAGCTTTAAGGGGGGAACCATTCGCTTGGCCGGCCGGGTTACAGCCATTCACATGGATGGCTCACACCTGGGGCAGGGGGTGCTCGCCCAAGCAGGTCGAGGAGTTGGTCCAATTGACCCCTTGTCTTGACCTGTAGTACCGCTAGTTATACCCTTGCCGTTATTAAGTTTAATGTTGGTCAATAAATGGCCCAAATTTATACCCAAGCCTTGTGTCTGTCTTTTCATTCCGAATGGGGGGGGCAAAGACATGTAGGATGGGGAAAGTGAAGCTAGAGTAAATGGAAGGAGGAAACATAAAAGAAGCAAAAGGGGGTGAAATGGGTGCTAGAGATAGGGGAGAAGCTATAACGGGAATGAAAGGAATGATGGACAGACTGGAGGTAAAGTATCTAATTGGATAACAGAGAAACTTAGGTGGAAAACAAAGAGACAGAAAAGAGGTAGAAGCTACAGGGGAGGAGAATGAGGGTAAAGCAGAAATAGCAGAGGGGAAAGTAACAATGTGGGTGAGAGGGCACAGGATCCTATCTTGGGAGTCATTGCAGATTCCTTATTTGTATTCAAGGAATGCACTTACTTAGAAGATTCCAAGGAAACATCTCTATGAATCTAGACTTTGCCTTTAAGGCTAATCCAAAAATGCTTTGGAGCTGATCGTGATTTTAGTTGATTTTTGTGCGTTGTTCACCAAATCCTTTTCTAAGTAGCTTGAAGTGCATTTTACCACTCTTAGATGTTGATAGCAGTTCACCTGCTATGTTTAAATGCTATAATCATTATAGTATCATTAGATACTGTTTTCAGCATGCTTTGAGAATTGCTTTCGATTTGTTTTTCTTATTCACCCAGCACAACAGAAATCCCTTTAGAAAAGCAAAAGTTCATCTGAGTATTCCTTCATCTCTTATGCTTCTTTGGCAATATTACTTTTAAACATCAGAAGCTCTTTATAAAATACTATTTTGAAACACTTGAAGGCCTTTGGGAGGGCATGGAAAGATATTCAAAATCTGTCAACAGGCAGACTGCTTTCAAAGAAGTCATCCATGAAAAGAAAGTTATCCATGTTCATTAGTGTTTATCATTCAGGAGATGATCTAGCCCAGTGGATATCATTCTTTCTATATATATGCTGAATCACTGCTGTTTGACTGAGACCTGTACTTTCAATTAGACTTCCATTCTTTTCTGTGTTTATGGCATGCAAGTTTTTTGTGCACTAATACAACAATCACCATGCTCTTAAGACCAAAAGTAAAATACTTAATTGTAGAAACAATTACATATATTTAAAACATCAGTGTGATCTGCAACATATGAATGTTTAATGTGATATTAAGGAAACTAAGTCCTGTAATAGGCTTTTTCTCTAATTAGCATGAAGGGTCCTTTCCACATACACTAAACATAGCATGGGCATAGGCCAGCAAGGTTGTTCACTAGAACAGCAACCAATACAGAACCAACTGCTGCACAAGAAATATTGACCCAAGACCAAGTGAGGAGTTTTGGATATGTAATGCAGTGGAGAATCAAGAGAGTTTCATATTTTCAGTTTAACATTAAAGAAGTACCCCCCCCTCCCAACTAATATCTGTACTGTAAGTCATGTTCTTGTGTTTCAGAAGAATGTAATACTAAATCTCCATCACTTATTAGAATGCAGGAACTTAGAGAAACTTAACATTTGACGACATAGATTTGAAACCACACTGTGTTGAGGGAAATTTTGAATATTTTTACACTTCAGCTCCAATGAAACTCTGTGACCTCAAGCACACCCTGGAGGAACAGTCAGCTCTTCAGTTCTGCCTCCCACCACGTTTCATCTCCAGTTATGAAGGGATAAATTAGGCTGTGATGCTCTTACATAGTTATTCAAACAAGCACACTGAAAGATTCTGTACTTCTGAGAAATGAAACGTTGAAGAAAAATATAAAGTGGTCTGTTTTAGTAGACCTTTCCCGGCCGGGCAGAAGATACTCACTCACATGAACATGCACAAGAAGCTGCCTTATACTGAATTCAATGTTCAGTCCATCAAGGTCAGTATTCTCTTCTCAGACTGGCCACATTCATAAGCCTTCTTAGTATTGTGAGGGCAAGTCGAACCGCTAACACTTCCACCAAGGTCCTTCTCCTAAAGCATAGAATTCTAACACTAGGAAAAAAGCAATCCCAGATCACTGTTCCCAGTCCTATGCTTGACAGTAGGCTCCACCACAATCAAGTAATTGGTGGCACATACCATAAAGTCCCTTCACTTGATGTTTTTTTCTGAGTCCAACCTGTAAAGAAAATGGTTTTTCTGTTCAAACTGTGACCATCTTAAAATCTTTGGTTCAGGAGAAAGGCCTGAGGGAGTTTACAGAGACTAGCCAACCAGTACACAATGACCTTCAAGATAATAGATAGCTCATTAGCTTGTTAGCAGAGACTCCATACCACCAGCACCAGCAGCAGCAGCAGCAACACAGCCTGAATCAGCCTGTCACAGTACTTATTATGACTTTAAAATCACTAATATTGTTTGCAATTTAGAACAATCATCTTCATGTGCATTTCCAGTTTATCCACTAGATGACACTGTGTGTTCCTGAAAAACAGAGCTAGAACTGCAGGAGCCCATCAGCATATACCAGGACTGTGTGGGAGAAAATTGCAGAGCACCTGCATGTACTATTCTTGTCACCAGTTTTTTCCCTATTAATTGAGAAACTCAATTGCCATCAGACCAAAATCTCTCAAATCCTAAGTTTTGAGTACATACAAGTATATTAAAATATAGACATCATTATTTTTACATTATTAGAAACCTGTGTATTTCATCATACAGCACTATATCTGTAGAATTCTGTGAACACTCAGAAATTCTATCGAAACATTCATTGTTGATGATGATCATCAAGCTAGTAAAATAATGAGTACTTCTTTGAACCACTACTCTAGGAAACAAAGCAAAACAAAACTGTAACCTATTACAGCATACCTCTTCATTTTCAGAACAACATATAGAAAGCTCCCTGTTTATTTTGCCATTAATGGAAAAATAGTTGAAAAAGAGAGACAAACTGAAACAAAAAAGTAGCTTGTAATTCACAGATTTAAAGAACCCAATAATTTTTATCTGTGTTCCTTGTTTTCAAGGAGTATTGCATTCAAAGAGAAATATACCTACAGCAGTTTTTGAATCTACAGTGGAGGAGAGAGAAAGGCTGGGAAATGACTAGTGTATGCATTTAGCATGTCTGGTACTCTTAATAAATGTCGACGCTGGCTTTTTTAAAACCCTTGCAGTACATGTGCCAAGGCCTGAACTGTTGATGTAGTGTTATAACTTGCCACAGTCCAAGAGACAGTTTACACCATGAAAAGGAGGGCCAGCAAGCCAGAACAACTTCTGCAGACTCTTGTCAACTCTTCCCTTCCAGTGGTCTTTACTGCTGCTATCAGGTGCAAGTCTTTTTCATTTCCTGTTGGCTGCCTCCTCCTCAAGACTATTTCTTCTTAATCTTATCTATTTCTTATGCAACTCAGAAGCAATTATGAGACAGACAGGAGATGAAAAACAAAGCTTATGAGGCCGCTGTGGCTGGGGGCTGGGATTTGCCTCCCCAGAGGAGGGAGAGACAGTGGTGCTTTCCCAGCTATCTGGGCATGCTGCAAGGGTGGAGCCAGAGGCCTTATAAGGCTACTCTGCCCCTCGGTGTCTCAGTTGTGCCTCGTGCTCAGGAGAGAGACATGCATTGTCCTTCCTCTCTCAGCCCGAGGAGCAAGACGCAGGTTGCCAGAGCAGGTTGGTACAGCCCAGTACGGGCACTGCTCTCCTCCAGCTCAGCGCCCCAAAGAAGCATCATGGCTTCCGCTCACACTTTTGCCACTGTGCCTGATGTGGCGCAGGCTTCAGCTTACACTCTGGCGACTGGGTGGTGGTTGCACCAAGACTCTCAGCTTGGTGGCATTTCAGAGATTCTCCAGCAGCAGCCCAGCTCTTTCAACTTTAAAAAACTCCCCCCTTGTTCCAGCTGACCCAAAGTGATGTCATTGTTCTGTCTTGAGTTCCACCACTGAGTTCCACCACCTCTTTTCCCAGAAAAAAATCCCCGGAGAAAACAATTCCTTCACAACATGATTATGCCATGGTGATACAGGAGAATGCAGTACACGGAAGATGAGATTTATTGTATCTCAGAAGCTTTTAGAACAAGACAAGGTTATTGTCTATTCAGTTCAATTCTTGATGGGCAAGGTGCATTCAGCTTTGGTCTGATATTTATGAGCTTTCTTAGCAAATATTCAGAAGAAAACTGAGAGTCCAATTCACCTCCCCTCTACACAACCACCATCACCAAAACAGGAACAAGACAGTTTAGCAAACCCATAAAATGTTAACAAGGAACAATTAAGAGTACTGACTCCAGTAGCTTACCTTTGGTATCCCAAGAAGACAGGCATGAACCAAACAAAGTGATGAAACAGTCATGTAGTCCATAACAATCACAAATAGTTTCACTAAGAACAAAGAAGTTATGTATATGTGCCTGCAATACAAGCTAATATTGTGTATCTGATTTGCTGAACCTTAACTATGTACGCACAGAAACACATTTAGCATACTGAACCAAAGTCAAATGTTTGTGGAAAGTGGTATACAATTCATAACACTGTCAAGCTTTACACCCTGAACAGTATCATAAGAATGTATTGCCCCCCTAGTCGGAACGAGAGACAGACAGTATTTCGGTTCTAAAAATGGGCCGCTTTATTAAATTAACAACAAGCAAACTTCAACTACGGCAAGGGCCTAACTAGCAGTACAGGTCAGGCCCTGGGGTCACTCCTGGACCTCACCCTGACCTGTCTGGGCGAGACACCCGCTGCCCCGGGTGCGAGCCATCCATCGAATGGTTGGGACCCGGCCTGGCCAGGCAAAGTGGTTCACCCCTGTAAAGCTCCCCCACCCAGCCGTACGGCAGCGGGGGAAGACTGGCTTGTCCAGGGGTTCCCCACCCAGGGTGTCTGTCCTCGCAACTGGGCCACACGGCAGCCAGCCACTCCTGATAGACCCCAATTCCCCACCAATGGGGAGGTGCCAAGGGTGCTCACCAGCCCACTATAGATTTCCCCTAACTGAAATCCTGCTCCCAGTGACATTAACTCAGTCTCACCAAGCCAATTAACCACACCTTTCTCACAATGCAAGGTAGGTGAAAAAAACTCTAGCCCCAACGCCAATTAGGGACTATGAGAGAAAAATTCCTACCTGGCCCCACAAATGGCGACTGGCTAGTCCCACACTGAAATAGGGTGAGGTGGGTGGGCCGAGCACCCACCAGAGCTGAGCCCCGTATGTGGGGCTTGCCTTCTGCCTCCATCCATTCCAGGGAGGCAAAAGACTGCCACCTGCCTATTTGGCTTCAGCCATTGGCTATGATGGCAGAATTATCAGACGGAAACTGATGAAGCCTCAAAGCAAATGCACCTCATTTTTTCATATAGTTATGGTAACTAATCCAAATTGGATTTTTTTTAAAAAAAGTACACATAATGAAGAAAGGTTATTAATCCTTCATATTTGGAATCTGTAGACATGTAGACATAATGGAGAAAGGTTATTCATCCTTAGTATTCAGGAATCTGGCTGACACCATTGCAGTTTGACAAGGGCAATGAGATGAGACAGGGTATGGAAAAATAATGAGTCAGCAGATAAATATAAGTGACAGACAGGCATGTTACCCAAGCAGTATATATTAATCTTCCTCCACCAAAGAGAATTGTGTTGATAGATTTCTGTATACAGTGTTTTCACCATTAATTATACTGTAGGAGGGTATTTTATGAGAATGGAATAGCACTGCCATTTCCCTATTCATGTCCATTATTTCTTCTGAAAGGCTATGTGTTATAGGCTCTCTGTTTCTTGCTTTGCCATTACTAAACTGTATTTGTGTGTGCATGTGCGTGTGTGCGTATGGGGGGGAGGAGAGAATAATTTCATGCCTATCTTCTTGGGATACCAAAGGCAAACCTTTCTATATTTGAGGAACTCTGCTTGCCTTTTTGGAGGGCCAAATACCTCATTGTGCTAACTCTGCAAGTGAGGATTTTAATTGCCTATAAAATAAGAGCCCCCCCCCCCTTTGATATTTGGCAAGGAGAACCCCTACTGTGATAAGTACAGTCTTTGACTATTTCATCTCCAATTAGGAGAAAAAAGCTTGAACTGTAAATGTGTGCTGTGTCATTTATTGAAGGTATACTAACCATAGTATAAAGGAATGCAATATAGGGGTGATTTCCCTGAGCCAGAGTGACTTGTCCTCATTTCCTAAATGTGAGGTTCCTACTGTAAACTGGGACTACAGCACCACATGGTTGTCTCAATGGGCCAAGCATTTTGTTTCTCAGACCATTTCAGTTTCGGGTAACAACATGGGGCAGAACACCAAAGCTCCTTCTGTGATCATATGCTGTGATCCTGATCCAGAGCAGAAATTGTATGCACGGAACTCGAGGAAATTTTTGTTTGTTTGTTTAAGCTTGTTATCATATCTCCAGATCTACAAAGCTACAGTTACACTTATACCTTACTTTGTAGTCTGCTCATAGCAAAGAGAAGACCTGCTACTGAATATGATGTGACTTGTATGTCACAGGTACAAATGCTAGATTGGAAAGCTTCAGTTTCCCCCCATAACACATATGACTAAACTTGGACAATTTTGCAATAAATATCACAGATTCAGAATTCTGTTTGAAATATGTAACATTTAACAGACCTAATCCACAAATCATATTTCCTTTTGTGATTTCATGCTTTATCATGAACATACTTTGGGTGAATATTGTGGTTTACGTCATAAGCTCCCCCTTGCCTTCTTTCACCATTTGTTTCCATGTAATACATAAGCCAAGTTAACCTCATTGTATACTTGCAATAGATGATGTTTCCTACCATATCTGGGAACTAGAATTGCTGCTGGTGAAGGCCCTTATAAATTGCATTTACAAAGTTCACCTGACTCAGATGCGGTTCTGGAACTTTGCTAATGTTGGAAACATAGCTTAATAGATGTTGCTGAATCATTAAGGTTAACCCTCTTATGTGTGTTAATACAGTTGCAACCAGGAAGACTGCAGGAGGTACAGCTCTTAGACGTTACTAATGCGTATGCATTATTTAATATAGTTTAACACTTCAGCCTTAACCTATGGCTTCTCTGCTTAGTCACTCTTTCTCTAGTTGCTTACTGAAAAAAAGGAAGATCTAAACACATTGAGATATTATTAAAGATGTTACCACATTTCATGGCTACACTGTTTTGATTCAAAAGTCCTATTTTCTGACCTGGATTTTTCCCCTTGAGGGCAAAACTGCATTAACAGAATTTGATATAATTATTGCCTTTGGAATGGATACTGGTTTTGTATCAGTTGCATATAAATGGTGTAAAAAGTGGCTTATAAAATATGAATGGCATGAATATGGTACAGAAATAAAGAAAATGAGTGAAAAGGAAAAGCTTGCTAAGACAATATATAAAAACAAAAAGAGCAGATTTATACATTCCTAGATATTATGCAATTACTTTTATAACAACAACAATAGTAAAATAGGCAGTTTCCTTGCTGTAGAGAGCAGCTATAATCTCAACTAAATATACATCCTTCTTCTGGCACCTCCTACTGCTGGCTCTTGCATGCCATGGTGAAAAAAAATCACTAGGTGTGTCCAGAGCACATCTTCCTTTCTCCTTAATCGTTCTTCCCCTGCCCACCAGCAGCTCTTATAGCAGTACAGTTCATTACTATAGTACCACTTCCCATTTCTAAACACCACTGAATGGAGTGAGATTTACCCATGACTTTACTGAAAAGCAGCAGAAGGCATGTACTATGAAAAAGTCTCTTTGAAGCTGCAATTGGTCACAGCAGCTCCCTGCCTCCCCCTCCCCCCACACTTTTGGAGGTTTCTCAGACAAAAGGAGGGAGGGGTTGGGAAGGGGAGGGAGAAAACTCTCAGAGGCGAATGGCGTTGCACATTAGGGGGAGCTCAACTGTCTGTCTAAGCTTGATTATTCTCTCATAGACCATGAGAGAATTGTTGTGATTGGACAGACAGTTGCGCTCCACTTAACAAGCATGGCCATTTACCTGTGAGAGTAGCCTCCCTCCCCCCTTCCTCCTTTTGCTTGGGAAATCTCCAAAAGTGAGGAGGGGGAACTATAACGACCTTCAAAATGGCAGCCCCAGTTATTCTGAATATTTTCCAAATTAACTGGGAATGGCAATACCTGTCTATCGAGGAATCCTGGATTTGATTGAGATTCTTGAATATTTCTGAAAAATACTAATAAGATATTTTTGGGTATTTTGGACCAGATATACTGAATCACACACCCATATCCTCAACTATCAGAAAGGTAGGATTAGCTGTTCTAAAGATACTGCCAAATCAACTGGCCATTGTGAGGCTGATACTTAAAAGTCCTGAAGCCAGATTAATTTCATAAGTGACTCAATGGCATCCTTTCATCTGTCACCATTGTTAAAAGCTTCCGAATGAAATAACATGCCATGAAAGCAATAAATATGTCAGACACTCTCATAAATTTTACTCTTTTATAGTATAGTTCAAAGAACACTGTCCTGGGACTAAGCCCCACTAAACAGACCTGAGCAGGATTCTGTGTAGACCTGCTTAGAATGGTGCAGTTTATTCAGAAAGAAGCTACAAAATGACACCAATTATCTGGTGTGTTTTTTGCTTGATAAATATACAACTCTTTGTCTAGGTGAGCTGCTGTTTCACAAAGAGCTCCAAAACATCACCCAACTTTCAACTTCACCTGAAACATGTTGCAGGGGAACAATTCTCCTTCTTATCAGAATCTCTATCTGTAATTTCCATCTTTGACTACTAGGATCAACAGAGAGAATAAAAAAGACAGGGCTTCTGGAGAGGGGGGCAAATCCTTTGGTTTTAAATTACAAAGCTCTTGGCTTCTGTGATAGCAAATCCCTCAGTGCTTTATTACCTGAAAATGGATGGCTGGGGATTTGGGGGAAGGGGGAGGATTTTTCACATTGTTCTGGTTCCCAGAAATGTGTTCATGTTTCTATTCAGAATACTGGAAACACATATTCATTCTTACTTTAGGAACATTCCTAAACACATACTCTGGAAACCTACATAGAACACAGGCCATAGAACTAAAGAACATTCTACCAGGACATTCCATCAAGGACTTAAAGGTCACCATAGTTCAACAGAAACCTTTCAAAAAAAATCCAACAGGAAGCTGCTGAATTGGAATTCATATGTAAATCTGACTCAGTCAGACTTGGATTGAATAGAGACTTTGAATGGTTATTTCATTATCAGAAGTAACTGATTTCATTATCAGAAACAAACTGATCCCATTATCAGAAGCTACTGGTTGCATCTATTCCCCCCTCCCCTCACCACTTATATATATCTGATCTGTTTCTTCGTACCCTCCATGCATCTGATGAAGAGAACTGTGGTTCTCAAAAGCTTATGCTACAGTAAAGTTGGTTAGTCTTAAAGGTGCTACTGGCCATAGAACTGTATCTATTTCTATTAGGCCATAGAACTGTATCCCTTCCATCACAATCTGTTGGGTGAGGGCGCTTTGCACACAGCCACAGTAGTGAGGTGGGTGCATACTTGTGGCCAGTTAAGTTAGTCTTCTCCTGGCTAGACAATAAGATGGATCCAGCAGAGATTTCCATTGACAGAAGTTTTTCCTTTTCATGGTACACCTCTAACACCTCCCAAATTAAGGGCCTAGAGGTCCCTGCTTCTCTGAACAGAGTTAAGGGGGGCATTTGGGGCTGCACCGGGAGAGGAAGAAAGGATAATTCCATTCTACTGACATAAATTCCTTCTATCAGCAGATATTTTGGGGTGGAATCCAACCCAATCAAAGCTAAGCATTAGCATTTTTGCACTATGTGATTAGTTAGTTGCTTCTGGGCCAAGTAGGATTTTTTCCCTCCAGACTCCAAACTATACATGATTGTCTGATTAATTATTTCACTTACTCTGCATTGCAGGATTTGGAAGATTGAGTTGTTAGGACTGGGAAGTTAGTGTGACGGAAGAACTCACAGCAAGTCCTCCCACCTCCATCACACACATTTTCCAATGTGACAAAGGAAGGAGTCTCGGTACATGCGCACTGAAGGCAAGCTGAATGAAAACTGCCTCTAAAGGGGTAGTTTTCACTCAGCTCCATTTCAAGGCACACTGAGATTCCTCAGTGAAGGGGGAGCATGGGAACGTGAGCACATGTACCCCACTCTCCCCCATCCTCAGCCCTCTGCATGTCTACATGGGCCATGGAACCCCTAGCAAACCTAACCATGTGCCAACATGATGACAACACATTTACCTATGCTCACAAATTCCTCCCAGGTGGTTACCAGCTGCAGCTGGCAGGCTAGGCTCTCAGTTCTCCTGTGGGGATGGGGAATCTCCAGCTTCCAGCCTCTGCCCCCCTGCTGCCACTCACCTGGCCAGTGGCGGGGAAAAGCCCTAGTGAATGGGCCCAGGAGGCAAAAAATCTCCCTGGCCAGTGCACAGCAGGCGCACTCCCCACGGGCACGATGATGTTGCTTCTGGGAGTGACATCATCGTACCCAGCGGTGGGCATGCTCCTGCCCATTGTTGCCTCTGAAGGTCAGCAGCATGCCTGCCACTGGGCGCAGTGAGATCATGCTTGTAAGTGACATCATCACACCATGCTGGGAGCCTGCATGCATGTTCACTCTGCAGGTGCACAAAGCATCAAAAAAAGTGACTACCAGGTCCCCCTCCTCCTGCTGGGAGAGTAAGGGATTCTGGCAATCCTATGTTTTCCCTGTGTAATTGCATAACCATGGTACATCTGATGCACACATATAGAAATAAAAAGGACAATGTCCCATTTCCAAGTGCTTCAGTCTCACTGGAATCTTTATTTGAAAATGATTAATAGGCCTGCTGTCTTCCTAACTACTTCTTCTACCCGCCTCCCATGCTGAATTCTCATTGATAAGCTGGCAATTGCTAAACAAAATGGCTTGTCTTGAGCTGGCAGCCTCCTATTATTTGCAAAAAGAGAATTCACAAAAGAATTTCCTGGTGACTGACATTATATTTTAAAGATTTAACATGGATAATTCAGGGCTTCACAACCTGCAACTCATCAAGCCAAACATAACATCAGCTGATTTTGATTTTATTAAACATAGCCTGATCTCCCCGCAAATGGACTCAGAGCAGGTAACAACATCAGTTCATACATAAAAAGATAACAACAATATAAAATAAAATCCATCATCCATCGCTGCATTTATAGATACAAATACAATAAAATCACTACTTGATGTGGCACTTAGTATTGCACATTCCTTTCATTTAGACCCTATAGATGGGTGGGATGGTGAACTGTAAGAAGTAAACAACAAGACTAGGATGGGAGATCAGAGCCCCCACCAGGAGGCCAGCTGGATAATCTGCCCACCTCAACCACCATAAGACTGACAGAACATCTCTGTCTTGCATGCCAGATGGAATGATAGTAAGTCCCACTGGGCCCTGTTTTCTACATGTAAAGAAAAATGCTTAACTATTTTTGTATTCAGCTTTTCAGAAGTAGAATGGTTTCTTAAAACTTTGGTCAAGACAGGCCTTGTTTTTCTAAGACATTCTTTAGCCCACAAACTCCCTCTTTTCTGCTGCTAGCCGCTTCTCTTGAGAACGGAGATGTCTCTTGCTTCCCGAACACTCTGACCTTGCAGATTAGATAAAACCTTCAGAGAGAGAGAGCCTCCATAGCCGGACAGTATACCAATTAACTTTCTTGCTTTATGAAACTAATTGCACCTGCAAGATAGGATGTCTTGGACTGCAGCCTTGCACCTACCTCCTTTTTGCACACAGTCACTTTTGACTATGATATCACTTTCTTGCTAGCTGATTGGTGAATGGGCCCTCCCCTCTCCGGTAGCAAGAATGGCATAAAAACCCATTATCCATAATGGAGACTCAAACCTGTGTGGGTTACAGTAACTACTATTGTAACTTGCTCAGTATCTCAAAATCTGGCTCTGTCTGGGGATGGACGTTCCTGGACCCATCCATTTTGCGGTGCTATGAAGCCTGACTGATTTGCCTCTGTGACCAGAGATTTTGCCTTTTGCCTTCTTGACAACTTTGAAAATCTACTTCTGCTTTGATATTGGTATGTGTAAGTTAGAGCAAATAAAACTATAGGTATTTTTGTTTTAATACTCATAGTCTGTCTTGTGTGTTTTGATGTGACCTTGCACCTTAATAAATAATTATATTATACTTTGTGTTTGGGTGTGTGACTTTGGGGTCTCAAATCTCAAGGTACTTTGCCGAACCCATTTTTGCAAGTTCTCATGAACCACCTACCTTATAACTATCTTTGGCTGTGAACTCTGCCTGCAACCATATTCTTGCAAGGTAGACTTTGCTACATTTAGCTCCCTTATAGGCTTGGAGGGTATCCATCCTCTCCTAAAGCTTTGGGAACCCTGAGGGATTGGCGGCATAATCTGAGGGCATTTGAGGGGCTTTCCTTCTCTTGCCAGTTTGATAATTTTGTTTAGCCCGGCTGATAGACCTTTGCTGGCACTTCCGCTTAGTTGAGTCGAGGCACCAGGGGCCTGTAGCCATGACACTACACAAAGAGAATTCCATCAGGCTGGTGCCAGAGCTGAAAAAGTCCTGGCTGAGGTTAGGCAAACATCCTTAGGGCCAGGGATCACCAGTAGATGTTCAGCAGCTGAACAATGCACCATCCAGGAACATATGGTGAGAGGCAATCCCACAGATGTATTGGTCTCAGTCTGCTAAGGGCTTTGAAGATTTAAAACCAAAACCTTGAACCTGACCTGGAATTCCACTGGAAGCCAGTTCAGCTGGTGCAGAGTAGGTGTTATATGTGACTGAAAGAGTCCCTGTGAGGACACATGCTGCTGCATTCTGGACCAGTTGAAGCTTCTGGATCAGACCTGAGCCCTGTGAAGAGTGAGTTACAGTAATCCAGTCTGGAGGTGATCATTGCCTGGATCACTGTAGTTAGGTCATGGGTCAAGAGGAAGGGGAAAAGTTGCCTGATCTGACAAAGGTAAAAAAATGCAGACCTGGCAACTGCCATGACCTGGGCCTCCATTGATAAGGAGCATCCAGGACCATGCCCAGACTCCTTACCATTGGTATGGGTATGAGCAACGCCTCATCAAGGGCCAGGAGCCGGATTCCCAAAGTTAACATCGAGGCCAAATGCAGGACCTCCGTCTTCAAGGGTTCAGCTTCAGATGACTTTGTTTCAACCACCTAGTCACAGTCTCCCAAGTATGAAAGATGACCAAGGTGAATCTCCTGCCCATGCTCCAGTGCCTGCTGGGACTGGGACAGCAGATACACAACAATTGGCAAGGCCAAAAGATGTGCCTGGAGGGCTTCATTCAGCTTGCTAGGTTACAGGTTGCTTAGGCCTCTTCCCAAGTTTAACTTCTACTTTTTATTTCTACTTCAGTCATGGAAGTATTACAGCATATTTTCATACCATACCACTAAGTCACCAGTAATGGAAGTATGGCTTTGAAGCAAATGTTATGAATATAATAAAAGTTAATAAAAATTCTGAGAGGGTTTGTTAATTAAAAACAAACAAACAGGGCCCAATTTGTGTTCCCAAACCTGGCTCTGCCACAGCACTGTTTTGTTAGAAATGCATCCTTTTCCTTAGGCCTGATTTCAGCATCTGCATTTGTTGCTGATCTCCACAAACTATATTCCCTTTCAGCATTCAGACTGTCTCTTCAGAATACAGAGAACACATAGATAAGCTCTGTCTTTTTCTTTCAGAGTTTGCCTGACCCTCCCAGCGATGCCTCTGGCAGTCTAGTTCTGCTTCTGAGCTAACTTGGTAAGTCCCTCTTTGGTGATGTTGACATGTTCACATGGGGATAGACTAACATGGGTCTGTTTAATCAGCAGCACCTGTGTAGTGTTGAAAGCCTTTTACTCTTTTATTCAAGAAAAGTATTAAACTGCATCATGTGCCTTTTCTAAGATGGCCAATAAAGATCATTTGGTAATGTTCCGATTACCTAATTATAGTGCCATGAACACATTTAATTAGAGAATCTATATAAATGGAATCATTGGTGGCCAAAATAGGTACTCATGCTTCTTCAGATACCGTCAGAGCAGGAAAAAAAAACTAATGAAGTAGACATGAGGAGATATTTGGAAAGGAAAGGATCAGAAATGAATTTTATTAGTTTGGAAACCTCCAAGCCATTAGAAGTCTCTTTCCCTTACTTTGGCTTATAATAATAACAACTGCCTTTGTATACTGCTGTTCTAGACAGATTAGTGCCCCATTCAGAGTGGTGAACAAAGTCAGTGTATTATTATCTCCACAATACAACTAGGGAACTGGGGCTGAGAGGTTATAATGAAATGGTAGCCAAGAAGACTGGTAAGAGAGTTACAGTGAAATCATATGCAGAGTTACTCCAGTCTAAGCCCCTTGATTGATTTCAATTGGCTAAGACTGGAGTAACTCTGCTTAGGATTTCACGGTTAGTCTCCTAGAAGTACTCTGGTCTGGGTATTTTCAAGCTTTGAAAAATTCACAGAAAAAGCCTGAGAATTCTTCAGAAAGATTGGAAAGGAAAAAACTCATTCTGAACTGAAATGGCTGGATCTTGTCAATCATAATTTAGAAAATATTGCTAAAAATGAAATATTCCTGTGCAGGAAAACTTACATTACAGTACAGTGTTAAGCAACATACTGTCCTACTAAAGGCTTAGTGTAAAACAGCAAAGACTGTGGGTAAGCTGAAGTCTTAAGGCGAAGATACAGGCGCCTGCTCTCCAGGCTCAGGCTACCAGTAAAGGTGCCTTGCCTGGTTATGCTGGTGAATACAGTGATGGAGCTGAGGTGGGTTAAGGCTTTGAGAGGCTTGAAGGTTGGTTGAGGAGAGATATCTGGTTCAGCAGCAGGCTCTTGGGTGGAGCCTTCAGGGTCAAAGTCTGAATCAGACATCAGGGCTGTATCCCAGGGTGGGCAGGCTGACTTAGAATCTTGAGGCTCCTCTTACATCAAAGGGGATTCTTGGAGGTGTCCCAACTGCCTCCTTCTGCAGTGGTGTTAGGTGTCTGGGGTCAGCAGCCTAGCCCCCAGAATTGCTGACAGACAGCAGCAGGGGGCAGCCGGGAGACAACAGTTCAACCGCTCTGACTGGCAAACAGAACCAGAACCTGCCTACTCCAGGGGGAAGGGGCAAAAGGCCTAAGCCTCAGATGGCTGGAGGGAGCAGGGAGAAGCCAGCTAGTCCCACCCTCCAGGGGGAAGAGAGGGGGCTAAGCAGGCTAGAGGAAAAGGGCCAAGGCAGGGGGAATAGGGACCCAGCAACAGCTCAAACAGAGCCCTTACCTGCCAAGGAAGAGAAGCAGCCACTACAGCCCAGAGCCACACCCTGGCTAGAGGACAGCAGCCTGGCTCAGGAGTGGCTAGGAGCCAAGCCCCTCCAGGTGGAGCTGCCACAGGCATTCTGGGGGAGGAGATGGGTAGCCCCGCCCAGCATCAAGGAGCAGGCAGCCCAGAAGCTGGCCAGGGTAGCTCCTTGTGAGCAAGGCCAGGTATGCTCAGCAGCACAGAAGCTGACTGGGGCAGCTCCTCATGAGCAAGGCCAAGGAGACCTCAGCTGGGGATGGCTCGCATTCAGCCCCACCCTGCCAGCAAGGCAAGGAAGCCAGGAAGGGATTAGTGGTAGGAGGGAAACACCTGAGGGAAGGCACAGCTGGTCCAAGTCAGGAGAGGGAACATGCCTAGAAGGAGGGCGGGGTGGGGGAAAGGAAACCCTATATAAGGTGGCTAGGAAGAGCTCTGAGGTGGTGGGTGTGAGTAAGGAGTGATGATGTGGAGTGAGAGCAGTGCAATGCAAGAGTGGAGGCTTGGAGGAGAGTTCTGGAAGGAGGAGATGATGGAGGATGCAGAGGGTAAGCAGGCCAGGTTGAGCAGGCCAGCAAGTAGACTGAGAGGGAGTCTGGGTGATGTATACTGCCTCTCCTTCCACAGAGCAGGATCCTGCAGTATCCCTGGTACCCCTCTGATGTCAGGGCTGGCCCAGCTGGGGCCCGGCCCAGTGGCGGCAGCGACAAGCCCTGACATTAGGTGCCCAGCTGCCTCCTCCTTTGAGTCTTTGGACTCTTCATGTGATAAGGAGGAGCATGTACTCTGGTCCATGACACACACACCAGCTCAGATTTCAACATCTCAAGCACAAGATCACACATTCTTTGCTAGAAATCTACAGCAGAATTGTATGCCCTTTCTTTCTACCTTAAATACAACACTGACCTTACCACTCACCTACACATTTATCAAAATTACCTTCCTATACAGACCAAGTCCCATTGAAAGCTATAGAGCTGGACTTGGTTAGAGTGCTAAAGTTCAATCATTCCGAAATACCACAGCCTACCCCATTCATCTTTATCCCACATTTACTAGTTCATGGAGAACATCTTTAAATGTAGCTATAAAGAGAAGATGATATGAAAAAGCAAGACATAAGTTTGTAGACATTCCCTTTGTTCAAGCCATTCAATGGGAAATATCAAAACCAGTCATTTCAGTTTGGTAACCCACATCTGATGAAGAGAACTGTGATTCTCAAAAGCTTATTCTACAGTAGAGTTGGTTGGTCTTAAAGGTGCTACTGGACTTTTTTCAGTTTGGTAGACATTGGAGGGGGTACACTTAGATTTTCCTTTTTCAAATCCTATTCAGAGCTTCTGTTTCCATTTGCTAAGGCTACTGCGACATTTCCTCCCTGGCTGCTGCTACTTCATGTATTAGTCAAATAGGTAATTCTTCCTTTTTTTACCATGAAAATGTTGATTTCACTAAGTTATATAGCCAATGAACTTTGACTAGGTGATGATGTCACTGAGGGCAACTGAAGGTGAAGGCAATGTAAATAAGTAAGAAAACATTACTTACTAGGTGAGGTTGTTTATGAAAATATTGTTTCAGCTCTGTTTCAACTACATTGGGACATCTTTTCAGAAAAGGCAAAATAGCATGCTCTATTTTTTTTTAATTCCAGGCAATGACATTGTGTATTTTATGCTGCAAAAACCTGATATTTTCTAAAGGATGAAGCATAAGAACTGATGATATGGATTTAGACAAACGTACTAATTGTCCTGAGCTATTTTCTTAGAGAAATTGGTTCATCTGAGTAGCTTCAGAAATTACTGGGACAGTGCAGCTATTGTTAAACCATAATTTTCTCTCCTGAAAAGGGAAATAAAGTGAAGTTTTCTCATGCAGAATTCAGCGCAGGACAGCCAATTGTAAACTCCACTCCCAATTAGAGATTTACAGTGCAATCCTATGGAGAGTTACTCCAGTCTAAGCCCATTGACTTCAATGGGTGTAGACTGGAGTAACTCGCCATAGGATTGCACTGTTAATTTAACACAATGCTGTTTAAATGACACTATGTAGCTTTTCATATAAATGTGGTCTTGTTTTCACCTGTACCTAGAAAACAAATGATTCTGATGCTTGAGATATATTTGTTTGCAAGAGGAACTGGCATATTTTACAAATACATCTATTAATACTGACGATTGCCCAAAGGCTACTTCATTTAAAATGTAGGTAAGATCCCACAGCACTTGATGATGTCAGTTCTACAGTCTTCTGTGCTATGAACCTGAAAGGACTTTGGCGCTATTTTTTTAAAGTTAAGAAGATGCTATTAAACTTTTACTGCTCAGCTCACATAGTTCTGATTTAGAACTTCTGGTACATCCTTTTTAAGTTCTTTCAAAATTCTAGGCTGGATTAAGTCCTTTCTTGACTTCCCAGAATGTGATGAGAAAGTAAACATATGTCTTTAAACTGTGTGCCCCTGTTTTCTGTAACAAGCAATTCTTAGAAAGCTCTACATGCTCATTTTATGTATTTTTTTAAAGGCTTAATAATATTATGTTGTACTCACCCTGTTTCTCAATGAAATCTGCAGTAATTCTGGACACCAAGCCTAAACTATGAGATCAAAACAGGCCCATACAGGTTTTACCTCTGAAGATATACGGTTTGCCTTCTCACGGTATGATAGATCATGGTGAAGAACAGATTGTCTCTGTTTAACCTAATTGCCTTATTTATTGGTCTTTTCACATTTTATTTTATGAAAGAGTTGGATTGCCTTTTCTCTGTCGAGTGGAAACAATACGTGGTGGATAGGAATCAAATATGTGGAACGGAACCTGGTAATTACTGCTGCATGAAGGGAAATAAAGAGGTCATTGTTCCTTCACACTGCTATGGTTGCCTAAATGTAACCTGCCAGTCTTCCAAGAGAAACTGGTCATCCATTTGTCAAGCATAATAACTGTAATTTCTTTGCCAGCACACTGGCCTTTGGATCTGGTAAAATTAGTAACTCTGATTTTCAGAAAGCTTATTCAGAAGACAAAACAATTGAAATATGGACATCACTAATGAAATTCAGCTTCAGAATGACTTTTAATGTCCTTCAATTGTGTTAACTGAACAAGTTCTACTGTTCTTCAAGGAAGTAGTTTCAGATTGCCAACCCACCAGTCACGTTTGAAAGTGAAAGTGTCAGAGCAGAACCACAAGTGACAAAAGGCACAGATTGGACACTTGTCTGTTTCCCTCAAGTTTTGATGGGAAATGTAGGCATCCTGGTCTCGCAGCTTTGCTCTCTGACTGCTGTCCAATGGAGTTTTCAACTGTCACTTGTCCAACATTCTGCCAAGCTGCCTACATTTCCCATCAAAACTTGAGAGAAGCAGACAAGTGTCCAATCTGTGCCTTTTGTCACTTGTGGTTCTGCTCTCAGTGTGTATACAGATCCCTTGCAAATGACTAAATGTTACCAAAGTGAACATTTTGCTCTTTGAAGAAGCATAAGAGCTTTTCAGCAAAGGAGAGAGGCTTCTTGGATTGGCTATAAGCTATTTTCAGGGCTGACTACTCCAGGCTAGCTTTTATTTATTCATTCATTTTGCAGGCTTTTCTCTGAAACCTATTCCCCTCAAAAAAAAGTGTTTATAAACTTCATTTATACCCTGCCTTTTTCCCCAAAGGAGACCCAAAGCAGTTTACATCATTCTCCTCTGATCCACTTTATCTTCAAAGATAAAGTGAGGTAGATTAGTCCGAGAGGGTGTGACTGGCCCAAGGTCACCCAAAAAGCTTCCATGGCAGAGTGAGTATTCTGGAAGCAAGTGGGGATTTGAGCCTGGATCTCCCGGATCCTAGTCCAATACTCTAATCATTATGCCACACTGTCTTTCAGATGGTAAAAGGACCTGAGTGGCAAAAATACAGATCTCAATAAAAATATAAACACTAGCAATGCAAGGACATCCAATTCAGGACACGATATAAAAATTGATATATTTTTATATAGAATTGGAGAGGAAGACCATTTTGTTTTGCAGTTAACAAATGTCTGAATCAAAATCAAATGCAAGAGCTGGAACATTTGCATTTGACAAGTGTGGAGGATGAGAAATAGGGTATTTTGATTCACTGGAAGGTTGCTGTTAAAAATGATTGTAGATGTTGCTTGAGCTGTGATAAATGGTTTGCTGTTGTCATAGCATCCTGAACAACAGAGAGAATAATTTAAGAACTGGGATGTTCCATAAACAGAGATTTAAAAAAAAAATCAGTTTCACATGAAACTTGCCTAGAGTAACTGATGTTGTCTTCAGTACTAGCAATGGCATTACAGAATCTCTACATTGATATTTTGTTGATTTTTAATCGAAGCGAAGATATAAGAGACTCATAAGAATAATGGCTGGGGAGCAGAATTTATAGAACCTGTTTGGGGTCCTTTAAATGAAATGAATCACATCCAGAATCAATTTCTCCAGTCCCAGGTTACCAGAGTATACCAAAATGAACTGTCAAGGTTCCTCCTGACCATGAAGATGTGAGTCAAAAGAACTAAGGCCTCCCGCAGCTTCAGTCATTTGAGCTGAAATCCACATACGAGGAAAAGTAGGTGAAATTAATTCATGCAAACATTGGCATCAAGATTGCTGTTTTCCAGTGCACCTGTGCACATAGAAAGGAGGAGAAAGGTGCAAATAAAGTAAGGAAATGAAAGTGGAGGCAAACTGAACCTACTCCAACTCCACAATTAATATTATAAATTCTCAGTGCTGAAGTGGAATTAAGGAGGATGCAATGCAAAACAGAAAACCTGACAATGAGAACTGAGTGTTTGCAGGCGAGTGCTAAATGGGGGGAGGAGAGCAGGGAGGGGGCATGGCGACAAGAAACACTCAGACACAGTGCTGGAGGTAAAGAGGCCACAACTTTATTGAGATTACAGCTCGGGAGCAAAGGCGCGCATAGGGCACAGATCCGAGCATCGGCTGACCCGCCTGCCAAGCCGATGAACCACACGCCCCCTCAGACCCCTGCTGAGGGGGGGAACCATGGGATGACTGTCAGTGGGATGCCAGGTGGGTGTACACCCCTGTGTGGATCATCCCCTGTCACCTGGGAGTGAGGCGGACTGACAGCCCCCGTCTGGGCATGCACCGGCCATTCCTCACTCCCCAGACCCCTTATGGGGATCCCCATAATAGGGAAACTGAGCCTGAGGGCCCTGTTTTCCCCCAAACAGATCAGTGCTCAATGCCCCAATCCGCAGCCTGCTCAGTCCAAAGTTGTGACAAAAGGGAGGGCTGGGCGGGATGCCGCCATGGGCCAAGTGCTGAGGGGTGGGGAAGAGCCATCTGACCAGGGGCCTGCGCCGGATGTGCCTGGGCGGAGATACCTGGCCCCTGGACACTCCCCACCCCTCCCCAACATGGCGGCCACCATGCTGCTTCCCCGCTCGCCTCCCCCCGCATCGCCCGCAACTCAGGCCCCCAGGTGAGTCTGGGAGCCGTTATTTCTCTATACAAGACATCTTAACAGGGATGCTCAAATGGAAGATCTTACACTTGTTCTTCCATTGTGGATACACATGCACTGCTAGGGAAATAGGGTACACTTGAATATAAGACCACACAGAAAGTAAGTCATTTGAGCGTCCCCATGTAAGATGTCACAAACTCTTTGCTTTCTCTAGCTGATACTGTCCTTCTCAAAGCTTATGGAGTTGTTTACTGGGCTGGGAAGACTTCAGTCGCATGGTTGTGTTGATAGAGCTTTACCTTTCCTTATTGTCCCACCCTTAAGCAATGTATAGGTTGTGATGTTACCAAGCCAAGTGTAAGTAAAGGGGAAAACAGAGGTTTATGTGTTTCTTAAAAATGAAACTGGTACATGAGGCTTGTTGAAGTTTAAAAGATAACAAAAGATTTATTCACAGGTAGGATGGATAGTTAGATAAGTAGGAGGTTTTTTGCATGGATTACTTCACTGGCATGAAACACAAAACACTTGATATGGTTTATTAGGTTGCTGACTTAGATGAGAGTAGTTGGTATTACTAGACTTGACCTCTTTAAAGTAAAGTTCTTTCTTTGTTGAACTTCCCACCACAGGTTCGGTGTTCCAGTTTATGCACACACACCATCTTTTTTACTGCAGACCTTAGGGTACTCTATGGAGTTAAAACCTTCTCCAGATACTGGGCAGGAGTTATAGTTATACCAAAGTTATAACCCCTTTCCTTTGGTCAAAGGGGAGATTCCTTTCTACCCACTTCCTTGGCTCACTACAAGTTCCCTGATCTCTTAAGTCTCAGCAAAATTTAGTGCTGTCTGTCTCACTTTAGTACAAGCACTAAAAGTGCTTCATAAATGTAATGTTTTTACTGTAAGGGTACACTTTTCCCTTTCCTCCTCACACAGAGGCCTCTTTGGCTGACCCTTTCTGGTCAGATGCCAGGTTGAATTCCCCTAACTCTTCAGTTAACTCCAATTGTCAACCCCTCATTCTATGAATAAGAACATTAATAATAATATTTAATTTATATACCACACTTCAGAACAACTTACCACCCACTCAGAGCAGTTTACAAAGTATGTTATTATTATCCCCACAACAATCACCCTGTGAGGTGAGTGTGGCTGAGAGAGCTCTGGAAGAGTTATGACTGACCTAAGGTCACCCAGCTGGCTTCAAGTGGAGGAGTGGGGAATCAAACTTGGTTCTTCACATCAGAGTCCTGCTGCTCTTAACCACTTGTCAGCTCATCATTCTAACACCAACTGCCATTTTCTCTTTCTAAGCCATAGAAGGGGGAAGGGACCTGTCAATCATCCTCCTTTTCTGCTGCTGCTTCAAGCCTTTACTTATCTCTTCCTGGATACAGCTTTGGCAATTCTGACATTTCTTTCCTTTTTTAAAAAAGATATTAATAAAAAAGAAAATATGTGAAAGTGAAAAATAGAAATTGCATAATAAAAAATTATACAAATACTAGGTTGGCAATTGAATTGAGACTTATACAATCTATATAAACAATACATATAGAGTTATTTTGAGACTTATACAAGCACTGCATTTAAACTTACATTGAACTAATACAGGGATGCATTTATATTTGCCATACCTAAACACAGTTACATAATAGTTCTCCATCTATATCCTTCCCTCCTTCTCTCTCCTTGGTTAATTTTGCCTAGACAAACTGCTATATTGGCTTTTTTGTTTTAATTTTTGTCGTTATGCTAAATTGCCTTAATTAAATTTAGTTTCTACCTAAGTAGTCACAGAAATCCTTCCATTTTCCCCAAAATTCAGCTATCAATCTGTTGTGTAAATAGATAGTTTAGCCATTGATGCATATTCATAAATCTTATATCTCCACTCTTAACACATCAGAACAGATGTCTGTTTTCCATTTTGCTGCAAATAATACTCTTGCTGTTGTCACTAGACATGGGCACGAACCAAAAAAAATTAATGATCCAGAGGATCGTGGTTCGGTGCAGACCATGATCCCGAATTCCCGAACAGCAATGAACATCTCCCATTCCCAAACCAAACCGTGGATCGTGGATCATGGAGGTGAAAGCGGAGGGTGCCCCACTGTTCCCTTCCCAGTGATACAGGAACGGTGGGTGATGCCGGTGGCTGCCGGGCCTGGCGGGCACGGGGAGGAGGCGGGGGGTCTCGCTGCTTGCTGGCGGCACCCCCCATGTGCCCACCCGCCAGGCCAAAGTGGAGCGCCTTGGTATTCCCACCGAGGGCAGGAACATGGTTGAGGCTGGCGGCAGCCAAGCCTGGTGGGCTTCCATTGGGGTTTCCAGGGTGACAGAAGGAGGGCAAACAGCTCTCAGAGCTCAGGCATTCCCCTGGCTCCGTTGCCAGGGGAATAGATTGCTGGCGCCTGAGTGTCTGGATTCCTGAACCGAGCCCGAACGCCACGATCCAGGCCTCTCGCGACTGCTGAATCGTTGGCCATGGACGATCACGATTCGCCAGGTCATGATCGTGCGATCACCATTTTCGTGGGTTTTTGACATTCGTAATGCGGTTCGTGCCCATCTCTAGTTGTCACTGTATAATGGAAAAGATCTGCCTGCTCTTTTTTAATATTAGTAGGTAGGATGTTTAGGAGCATATTTTCCAGATTTAATTCAAGTCTAAGTTTAAGTATCTTCTGCAACTCTTCATTTATCCTTATCCAATATTTTTGCATTATCTTGCAGGTCTACCAGATATGATAGAATGTTGCATCCATGACATTTCCAACAGTGTCCACTGTAACCCTTACTAATTCTCACAATGTCTTTGGGAGAAGTGTACCATTTAAAGAACATTTTATACCAATTTTCTCTCAATAACTGACAGTCTGTAAATTTTATATACTTAGTCCATAAATTTTCCCATACATTCATCAGGATAGTTTCTCCAAAATTTTCCATCTATTTTATCATACAAGTTTTTACTTGCTCTGTTTCTGCATGATATTGCAGTAGGATTTTATAAATCTTCCATAGGAGATGCTTCGAATCTCCACATATGAATAATTCATATTTCATTTTTCTCTCAATCTACCACCTTCTTTAAGGATTTGTTCCTTTAGTCTTGATACTATTTGATAATACATCAGCCATGGAATATTTCTGCCTTGAGGTTGGATTTCTTGCCAGGTTTTTATATTTCCTTTTTCATCCATCATTGATTCATAGCTAAGCTGATCAATTCTATTTCTTGTGGCTACATCATAATTAGCATTAATTGGCAACATCATTGAGGAGATTAGTGGGTTCAATATGTTTCTGCACTGAAACCATATTTTAAACAATCCATCCCATATAATATGAGTCCCATCATGTTTATGAATGGATTTCCATGATTTCTTAATTCATAGATAATTAATTCATAGATAATCATGGATGCCTTCTTTAGCATCCACTGTCTCTAATTTTATATGTCTGCTACTTGGATTTATAATACAATCTGTGATCCAAGTGACCACCACTGCTTGATAGTACAGTTTAATATTCGGTACAGCCAGTCCTCCTTGGTTTTTATCGTCCTGTAGTACTTTGAATTTTATCCTTGGTTTCTTTTCTTTCCATATAAAATCATTTATTACTTTCTGCCACCTGTTGAGAATCTTTTGTTCTATATAAATTGGAATCATTTGAAATAAAAAGTTCAATTTAGGTAATATATTCATTTTGACAGCTGAGATTCTTCCTAACCATGAAATATCTAGGTTTTCCCATCTCTGCAAATCTTCAGTAATTCTTGTCCGATTTTTTTGGTAATTATCTTTATAAAGATTCTCATTTCATGATGATACATTTATCCCTAAATATTTTATTGGCTTTGTAGTAATGACACAATCCATTTTCTTTCTAATCTTTTCATGTTCCTCTGTCATTGTCAAAAGTAACATTATCTTTGTTTTCTTCTTGTTCAATTTGTATCCAGAGTACTGTCCAAATCTTGATATTTGTTCCATTACATAAATCAGGGAAAGGTGTGGATTCGTCACTGTTATAACCACATCATCTGCATAGCTTTCCATCTTATATATCTCTTTCCCCTCCTTTATTTCAGCAATTCTACCGTCTTGTCTGATTCTCTGATATCAATTTTCTTCGTAAATGAACTGTTCACTAAAATTGCAGCTTGCTGATTAGTATAATGCTTTGAATACAATTCAGAAACACATTCCCACAATTCATTCTTTGCAATGCTTTCGTGAGAGACTTCCAGGAAACATTATCAAATACTTTTTCAGCATCCAGAAACATAAATGCAGTTTTTTCACCTTTTCTTCTTGAATATTCAATTGCACTAAGGAGATATCTGATGTTATCTTTCATATACCACTTCGGAACAAAATTTATTTGATCTTCATGAATTACCTCTGAAATGCATCTTCTTAATCTTTCATCCATTATTGTTTTAAATATTTTGTAATTCACATTCAATAAAGAGATAAGTCTATATGATTGTGGTATTAATGGATCATTCCCCTCTTTATGTATTAAAGTTATATTAGCTTCTTGCCAGGTTCCTGGTAGGATCTTCATGCTTTGCATCTTGTTCATCACTTTTTGCAAAGGTATAGCCAATATATCCTCAAAGGATTTGTAATAAATGGCTGTGAATATGTCTGGAGCTTTTGCAGCCCTCAGCTTTTTGATTGCATAATTTATCTCTTGTATGGTTATTGCTTGGTTTAGGATATTTCTGTGCTCGGTCATGAATTCTTTAATTCGTGTCTCTTGTAAATATTTCTCCATCTCTTCTTCTTTTGTTGGTTATTCTTTATAGAGATTGGAGAAAAAAGCTTGGATTTGATCTTTCATTTCTTGCTCTCTTTGGATTACTTGATTGCCTTCTCTGATTCCCAGTATCCTACTTTTCTCTCTTTCTTTTCTCAGACAATATGCCAAATATCTTCCAGATTTATTTGCAGCTTCAAAGTGTCTTTGCTTTAAATATTTCAGTTTTTTCTGATCTAATTGATTCTTTAGCAGCTTGATTTTTTTCCATTTTCTTTTATCCCTTGTTCTTTTATGGTCTTATTCCATTTTTTTAAATTTTGGGGTTAAATTGTCTTTTACTTCAAGCTTAGCTTCTTTTCGGATGCTATTGCCATCAGTATTCCTCTTATGTAGGCTTTGCTAGCTTCCCAAATTGTTATTGGATTGACATCCTTTGTAGTATTTATTCTAAAGTAGTTGGTCAATTCTTCCCTGCATTTTTGCAATACATCATCCTGTAGCAATAGAGTTTCGTCCAATCTCCATCTTCTTTCTTTCTTATTTCCTGTTTGACATACTATCTCTTTTGGATTTTGTTCTGCTATGATCCTTGGATGAATTTCTGCTTTGTCTACCTTTATCAGGAGACGCTTGGATATCCAACACATATTTTTTCTGGAGTCCGTTTGATGCCTGTCTGAGAAGAATGTGTAGTCTTATTCTTGTTTACGTAGCCATCTCCAAGCATCTTCTACTTCCAGGGTTGATATATAGTTGAATACACACTTTGGAAGGTTTCGTCCTGACTTTGTTGATCTGTCAATTTTGGAGTCCAAAACACCATTAATGTCTCCAAAAATTAAAGTCTCTTCTTCTTGAAAGTCTCATAATTTCTAGAAGCATGTCTCATAAATTTTCTTTTGGTTATTATTTGGTGTATATAATAAAACTGCTGTCCATATTTGTCCATAAAAGAGCCTTATTTTTAAGGCCATATATCTTCTTTCCTCATCTTTCAGTTCTTGGAGAATTTCCAAGCTTTAACTATTAAGATATATAGCCACTCCATTTTTCTTCAATTGCGATGAAGATGTGTAGACCTTGCCCATTTTTTTAAAAAAAAATTATTAGGTGAGTAATAAAAGACAGAAAAGAAATACAGATTTTCCATTAATCCCCTTGTTTTCTTATTCCCCCCCTTTCTCCCACCCCTTATCTTAGACTTCCAACAATTTTCCAACCCGCTGTCCACCTCTACATCTAATATCTCTATTTAACTTCTATAATTAATACTTATACCCTTAATTACCTTCTTTAAATGCTTTCCATATTAAAATACATTTCTAAACTATAAATTACATTTCTAACTTATCTATATTTCTTGTAAAGATCAACATCTCATCTCTAGTTATTCAGTTAATAATTATCTAGCCCCCATAACTCCCCCTTCACGTACTATTTCTTCTCTAAATACTGTTTCAATTTTCCCGTCATTAAAAAATTCTTCTGAATTCTGTTCTCTTAGCTTCCTAGTTAGTTTGTCCATTTCTGCCATGTACAGCAATTTTTGTATCCAATTTTCTATGGATGGTATTTCTTGCATCTTCCAGAGGTGAGCATATAAAATCCTTGCCGCCGTTGTCATATAAAATACTAGTGTTCTGTCTTGTACGGGAACCCTTTCTAAATCCAAATTTAGCAATAGCAATTCTGGGTTTTTACTTATTTGCCTTTGTAAAATTTCTGACATAGCTTCTATAATATTCCCCCATAACTGCTTTGCCATTTCACAAGTCCACCACATATGATAAAACGACCCTTCATGTTTCTTACATTTCCAGCATTTATCTGACATTTGATTATTCCCATTTGCTATCTTCTTTGGCGTTAAATACCATCTGTACATCATCTTATAGATATTTTCTTTAAGATTGGTACACGTAGATATCTTCAAAGTATTTTTCCACAAGAATTCCCATGCCTCCATTGTTATATCTCTGTTACAGTTTATAGCCCACTTCACCATCTGTACTTTAACAGTCTCATCCTCTGTGTGCCATTTTAACAAAATCTTATAAACTTTAGATATCATTTTTTTGCCATCTTGCAATATACATTCCTCCAATTCAGAGTTTTTCAATTTAAATCCAGATATCCGACAATCTGAGTCATACAAGTCTTTAATCTGTCTATACTTAAACCATCCATAGTGGGAGGATAACTCCTCATTTGTTTTAATCTTGATCATATTTTGTTCCACTTTCAGCACTTCCTTGTAAGTCAAGCATTCCTCTCTTTTATAAATTATTCTCAGGTCAATAGCTTCCAGTGGCACCACCCACATCGGAATACCTTCATCCAAATATTTTTTTTTTAACCAAACAGTGAAGAGGCTTCTCCTTACATAATGATGCAAAAACATAGAGTCAGCTTTAATTTTATCGCACCACAAATAGGCATGCCAACCAAAGAGCTTTTTATAACCTTCAAGTCTTAAGAGCTTAGGGTTTTTTAATAACATCCATTCTCTAATCCAGACAAGACATATTGCTTCATGATATAATCGTATATTTGGTAGTTGTAGTCCCCCTCTTTCTTTAGCATCGCATAACACTTTCATTTTCACTCGGGGTTTCTTCCCAGCCCATACAAAGTCCGATATTTTTCTTTGCCATTTATCAAATTGTTTGTTGTCTCTTATTATTGGTATCATTTGCAATAAAAACATAATTCTTGGTAACACATTCATTTTAATTACTGCTATTCTTCCTAACCATGACAGACTTAACTTATTCCATTTAATCATATCTCTATCTATTTGCTGCCACAGCTTCTCGTAATTGTTCTTGAATAAATCAATATTCTTTGCAGTTAATTCTATCCCCAGATATTTCACTTTATGTGTTACCTCACAACTGGTAATGTCCATTAATTCTTGTTGTTTTTGCTTGGTCATGTTCTTACACAAAATCTTTGATTTTCTTTTATTAACATAAAATCCTGCTAAATCTCCAAACTCTTTTATCTTAGACAACAATTTAGGCATATTTTGAATCGGATCTTCTACTATGACCATTACATTGTCTGCAAAAGCTCTTACTTTGCATGTAAATCCTTTGATCTTCATGCCTTTTATTTCGTCATCCTCTCGTATCTGCATTAACAAAATTTCCAAAACCATAACAAACAACAATGGAGACAATGGGCACCCTTGTCTTGTACCTTTTTGTATTTCTAATCTCTTAGTTAATTCATCATTTATCACAATTGCTGCACGTTGGTCTTTGTATATTGTTCTTACTGCTTGAATAAATCCTTTCCCCATCTGTAATTTCTCCATTGTGGCGAGCATAAAATCCCAGTTTAAATTGTCAGACGCCTTCTCAGCATCCACAAAAAAGAAACCAACTTCTTTTTCACAATGTCTGTCATAATATTCTATTGCATTTAACACTGTCCTTAAGTTGTCTTTAATCTGTCTGTTTCGCAAAAATCCTGCTTGCTCTTCTGCTATAAATTCGATCAACCACTCTTTCAGTCTTTCCGCCAATATTTTAGCAAAAATTTTGTAGTCATTGTTGAGTAAAGATATAGGTCGATAGTTCCTCACATTAGCCAAGTCCTGCTCCTCTTTCGGAATCAGTGTTATATTTGCCTTGTTCCACATTTCTGGTACGTCCTGTCCCTTTAATATTCCACCCATCACTTTTTTCAGGAAAGGCCCCACTTCTTTAGCCATTACCTTATAAAATTTAGCCGTTATCCCATCAGGTCCTGGTGCCTTCCCCAGCTTTGTCGATTGTATTGCCTCTGAAATCTCATTCTCAGTTATTTCTGCATTTAGTTTTTCTCTCAACTTTTCTGATATTACCGGTAAGTTAATTTTATCCAAATATCAGTCAATAGCGTTCGCATCCACCCTTTTACTCTGATATAATTTAGCATAAAACTTGTAAAATGCTCTACTTTTAGCTGATTGGTCCGTTAACATTTTGTCATTCTCCACAATCTTAGTTATCATTCTCTTTTCTCTTCTTTTTTTCAATTGCCAAGCTAAATATTGCCCCGGTTTGTTGGCCCCTTCAAATGTCCACCTGTAGCTCAGCAGGTGTAGTTTACATTATTCAATGCCCATGCCCGGCCATGTATATTGGCAGCACCACACGCCCTGTCTGGGTACAAATACAGGAACACCTTTTGAAATTAAGGAGGAGAGTCGTAGAGGTGCCATTGGTGACCCACTGGCTTGCCCGAAAACATGGAATAGAGGACCTTAGATATTCAGTGTTGGAGGTGGTAGCGGGCAGAGGCAGAAGACTGTCACAAAAGAACTTACTACAGAGAGAGGCGAGATGGATTTTCGAATTGCAATCGTTGAGTCCAAAGGGTCTGAACCAGGAGTGGGATTTGTCGTGTTATTTGTAGGGGTTCACTTTAAGATCAAGGCTCAGTCAGAGGAATAGCAGTACATTAAGGTAATGAGGTTGCCCTTAGCCCTTACACGAAAGTGATGGCCCATGGAAATAAGCCAATGGCGTGCAGGATGTGAACGGACCATATGAATGGCTATATGAATTTCCAGTACTTGTGAGAACAGTGAGTATGAGGAAGTTGGTTGGTAATGTTAGTGGAGGTATTTAGATGGAATGTTTGAATGTTCATTCTTGTGTTTAGGTAACTATATTGCCCTTGAAAAAGCACTATGTGTGTGAAATGGATGTGGCCGACTGTCTGTAGGATGTGGATACTTAATGAGTGTTGATTCATTCATTCTTTGAAGAAATTATTTATGGACTGGTACCGCACTTCGCGGTCTTGAAGCTTTCATGCCACCTCTACTTCTTCACTTCAAGGGAAGAGGCTTGCCAAGTGCTTGTGGACTATAACTATTGGATCCTTTTTGTATTTATTGTAAAATTACTTGGACATTTGTTATCCTTATATCGGCTTTTGTGTATATGTAAGAAGTGTTTATTTTGAAGGTATTGAAGTGTTCATCATTATTGTCAATATATAGACTGCTGTTTGCACCAGGAATTTGTTGACTGTCTGGTTTAATCCTACTGGGGAGTTCGTTTTGAGAAACCAGTGACATTAATCAGGCCAGTTATGACTCGGCAATGGCTTTAAAATAAAAATGCAGTATGTCCGCAGAAGGAAAAATCGGTGATACTGCAGACAAGCATCGGTACTGTGTTCCATGACTACCTTGCAAGTGTGAAACTCCTGCAAACATGGGAAGCAGAACAGATAATGAATCATTTTAAAATCCCAGTGCAAAAAGGACCCATGTTTCATAATTACCATCAACCAAAAGAGCCACATAATTGTTGAGTACCCTCCCTCACACAAATACAGAGTCTAAAGAATGTCAGTGTTAAAACTGCTCTCTGGAACACATACCCTCCATAGGACTCCGTCTCTCTCAACTCTTCATAGTCAATTCCTATCAGCTAGAACTGAAAATAAACCCTCCTCTTTCCAGATCATGCTACCCAATCAGATCTCTTGGAATAGCCTGTCAGTCAAAGCTCTCTGTTTCTGTGAAGGATTAACAGTCCTGTAGCTGTGTGTACAGTACTTCCAGCACTTCCAGGCAGTCCATCACACCCAAAGCTGTTGCGTGGATGCAAGGGACCAAGTTGAATCTGGGGAACCAAGACCAACTGTTTAAAAACTTGTACGTCTAGCTTGACCATTAGAAAGCCTCTCTGTGTTTGCCAATTAGCTCTACTTACACCACCTGCATGTCTAACTTAACCCTAAGCTTAAGTGCCTTGGGAACTGAAATGGGATTTCTTCAGCATTTCAAATTTACCAAACCATAGATTTCAAAATTAAATACATTTAAAACATACATCAAATACATTTAAATCTCAGTTTTCAAATGTTTAAGATTGAAATGAGAATAAAAATTTGAAATGTAAGAAGTCTTTCCTCATACATATTTCAGTAAATGCATCTGATGAAGTGGATTCTAGGCAACGATAAATTTGTTGGTCTTGAATGTGTACCAGACTCTTCACCACTCTCATTCCAGGACTGAGATGTATTTGTCAGAAGAAAGAAAATACTTTTACAAGAAACTATCTTGTGAAGATTTGGACCACTAGGGGGTTGATCACTCTGTTATTGTGCTATGACAAGGAGGCCATTAATTCTGTGACAGGCCACAGCAGGAGAAACCACATAATGAATAACGTATCTAGCTTGGGAGGATGTAAAAATAAATTGGAAGACTGGAGGTGTTCTCAGCAAAGTACTTACTGAATGCACTTACAACAGAGAGACATAGTAATTGCCTAAATTTAGATCCAGCTGCACTTGAGCCAGAATTACCCAAAGCTCTACGAGCATTCTAACCATCTGATATAATGCCAACAGGTATAACAACTGGAAAAGTGGCATTCTTCCACTGAAGTGCCCAGCTAGATAATTATCATTTCCCCCCATTTTACCAGAGAACGCTGCATAGTTGACCACTACAGAGAAATGTAAGAGTTTAAGCATGAAACCAACAAGTTTAAAAGCATTTTATTCTATATGGGATTGTGGATGAGCTTTTTAAAATTATTTTTCTTCTGCTTGCTCACCTTGGGAAAATAGGAATCTTCAAACCAGTCTGTTTAAGAGGACTGAAGAAAAACACCCTGTCCCTTTAATAAAAGGTTAATGTGTGGAAATGGACAGTGGAAGCTTCTCCAGGCATGGAGGTAAATAACATCTCATTAAGCCTCTGTTAAAGGGACAGGATGTTTTTTTCCCCCTCCAAGCAGCTGGTAATCCATTGAAAGAGTCATTTTGACTCCAGGTGAACAAAGCTTCCATAACCTCAGTCTAGAATCATATGTATAGATTTATTCAATAAAAAATCCATTCATTATTATTTCCATAAGGTCAACATTGAATGGAAGATTTGTAACTATGATCTGAATTTTTAACAATGAAAATTAAAACAGCAGGGGGGGCTGTTAGCTTGAATGGAGAAGCAGCTGATAGTGAAGCTGCTTAGTCCTTTCCTCTTTCATCTGCATGAAATAGCAAACACTCATTTTAGCCTTACAGGGCAGATTTGTCAGCACTTATTTTTATACTTGTTCAGCTTCCAAAATTAATGAAAAGTAGCCATGAGATATTTGAAATTTGGCTGGAGGATTGATGGGGAAGGTGGAGAAACAGAGTGTTTCAACTTAATCCTACATACGTTTGTTCATTCAGAACTGCAAATAGTTAGGGAAATGCATGGGTAGCTATAGCTTCCACAGAATCCCCCTCGTCTGTGAATAAGAAGCATTGCTTTAAAGGGCTTCTTTAAGCTCAGTCTAGAATCATGTTTATAGATTTATTCCACAGAATCCCCCCCATCAGTGAAAAAGGACCATTGCTTTAAAGGGCTTCTTTAACCTAAATCTAGAATCATGTTTATATATTTCTTCAATAAAATCCATTCATTATTATTTCCATAGGGTCAACATTGCATGGAAGATTTGTAACTATAATCTGTTTAAAAAAAAAAAAACAGCATTGGGAATCTGTCAGCTTGAGTGAAGAAGCAGCAGAAATGGAATCTGCTTAGACCTTTCCCCTTTTATCTGCAAGAAATAGCAAACACTCATTTTATCCTTATAGGACAGATTTTCCAGCACTTATTTTTATGCTACTTCAGCTCCCAAAATTAATGAAAAGTATCCCTTTAAAGAAGCCCTTTAAAGAAGGCAATTTCCAGTATAATCCAGGTGAGAGGAGAAGGAACATAAGTCATGCTTCCTTTAAGGTGAGGTGATCCATAGTGCTAGCAACATTTTGTTTCCTCTTTGGCAAACTACTTGCCAAGAGAGCAGTAGGAATGCTGATCAAGCTGGAAATTGTTTCTTTTAACATGGCAATTGCTATGTTAAAGGAAGTCAATATTTAGTTTGTTGTTCATGCACTCCTTTGAAATAGCATCATTGGTGGAGGGAAACATTTCCGAAAAGCAAATAATTTTGTTTAATTGAAGGCCCTTTTTCTGGTTCAGCATTGGCACTAGCCCAATTAAATGCTAGTTACACAATGTTTGTTCCCAACATGCAGCTGTAACAGCCTTCTTTAGGGAAACAGCTATGGAGAGGAAAATTTGCCACATGCACCTAAACTAAAATGGCAGCTGCTGTGGCTGCTCAACAGCTTTCACCTACTTCACTACCAAAGCTTCAGATGCAGGTCCTTTAAGGATAACTTCATTGATTTTGCCTTGTCACTTAATGAGTTCCTGCTGCTGATACTGTTTTTAATAGAAGGATAAGCTTAGTTTTATCCCCAAAGTAGTTTAGTAATCTACTTTATACTTTACTGTAGTATTTCATAGTATAAATTTTGATTTTAAAATGTGAAATTGATAAGTCCACTTCCCATTCAACTCTACAGCAAGTCATCTCAAAATAAAATGCAGGGACTTTGATGAGGAACTGTAGGAACTCCATAACAGAGGGCAGCAGTTGTAATAGAAGAAGCATGTGTAGATAGGGTTGCCAGGTCCCCCTCCCCCTCCCCCCTGTGGGAGATCTGGGGCCTGGCTCCTACCTTCTGTTTTTCCATCCCTGCTTGTACAATGACATCAATTCTAGGAAGTGATGTCATTGCACAGACTACAGGCTGGCCTGGAAGTGCTCCCGCACTCCTCAGGTGGCCGAATTGGGACTGATTCAGCACAATTTGGGCCCAAATCGGGCTAAATCTGGCCAATGCAGAACACAGCAGTGCTCTCAAGCTACACAGTAGCCTGATTCGGCCTGATTTGGGCCTGATTTAGCCCAAATCTGAATCAGCCCGGAGACAGCTGCTACAGAGCATGGCAGTGCTCCTGCACTATGCAATGGCCTGATTTGGGCCCAATTGGGCCTGAATCCAGGTCAATTCAGGTTGAATCAGGCCTGAATCAAGCCACTGCAGCACACGGGAGCACACCACGCCACCTGAGAGTATGCTGTGCAGCCTGGGGGTGCACCCTAGGAAGTGTGTTTCCCCCTGCTGGCTGGGTAAATGGGGGAGGGGGCAAGTGGGAATGGGGGATCCCTCGCCCCAGGCAGGGGACTGGCATCCCTATGTGCAGATAATGAAAGTGAGGTAGCATTCCATATAACCCTCCCAAGTTAGGTGAGGCATAAGTACTATGTCAGCTCAGACCTAAAAGGATTGTATTACTATAGTGATGGAAGTGTCATAACTATTAAAAGAAACAGAAAAAAATATCAAACGGAATACCATCTGAGGGGAAAGAAACAGGAAATGAACTTTCTGTAGGAAAAGGTCAACTTGATGCATAAGCATAAATGAGTGAACAAATTAGTACTAAGGAATTGATCTAGTATGAAGGCACTGTGTTGCAAATAAGTTGTTTCTTGTTTGGAAGTTGATACTGCTTCAGAAAAGTAATGGACTTTGTTTTCAAGTAGGTTAAATAAAAAGTGGGAAGTGGCACATTTCATTTAATCTATTATTGTAACTTACACTGTAAGTGTAAAGCAGTTTCACTAAGAAACTGTTTTCTTGCCGAAGGTATCAGAGGTTGTTATTTGCTTCACAGGGAAGTGTAGATCAAGGCTGTGAGCCTACCAACACTTACTTAGCTGTAATAATACTTTTCTCTATCATATTCTTATACCATCCTTCCTCCAAGGAGGTAAGAGTGACATGTGGAGTTCTCCCAATCTTCATTTTATCCTCACAGTCACCATGTGAAGTTGCCTAGGCTGTCTTGTCCAAGGTTATCCAGGGAGCTTCATGGCTGAGCAGGGATTTCAACACAGACCTCTGTGGTCAATATATCTAATTCTCAACATGGCCACAACATGCAGAAAAATCAGAAAACTTTTCAAAATGGAAGGGGGTTAAATCTACCCCAAAGAGAGGAGCATTGTCTGTGCTTGTCTAGACAACACACCTCCATTGGTCTGAGCTCAGTGATGGAGGGCCGTGCCTGACAGATGCCAGTGGAGGTGGGCAGGGGAAGGGGAAAGAGGGGCAGAAACTACCCTCGGCTGCTTGAGCTACAAAAGTTCGCCCCACACCATGGTGTGAGCCATGGAGGACTGGCAGTGTGGGTGGAGGAGGAGGTGAGATGTGCTACTGCTACTCACCCTCACTGTTATATAAGCAGGCTGGCAATGCACATGGGTGAGTGGAGGATGAGCAGGAGCAGGTGCTGCTGCCATGTGAACCACATAGGGGTGGCAATGCAGACTGGTGGGTGAAGGAGAAGCAGAAAGTGACACCTCTCCTCCACTGCTGTCAGAAAGTGAACCAGCAGGGGGAGGGAATGAGATTCTACCATCCATTCGTTTGATGGGTCCCTGCTTGTATATATGTATTTATATATACCTACACAGATACATACATACTCTATTGCAAACAGGGCAGGGGTTAAGGAAGAAAGATCAGAAAAGCAAAAGAACAAATTCTATTCAGAGCACAGCTCCCAGAACAAAGAACAGTTTCATTTCTTTGCAGCAGTCCTCTACATTTTGCTGAAAGCAAGAACACCTTCCACTGCCAAGGAAAGTGCATACAAAAATCACCTTCTTCATTCCTCTCAGACTGAGTCACTATAGCTATTCCTATATGGCTACTGAGGGGTCACAGCTGGCAGCAACTGTGTTGAGATGGCATTGGTTTGGCTGGCCAACTGGTTAAGAAATTGAAGAATTCAGTTCAAAATGCTGTGTGTATCTCAGTTTTAAAAGACACTATCAGCAACTCTCTCTGACCTCCTCTGTCTCATTTCCAGCCTAGATCTGAGCTCTGTGTATGTATGTTCTCACATGCCAAGTGAAATCATGGTGCTCTTTCCACAACCTCAATTCTTTTTCATAGAAACTAGATTCTCAGAGTCCTCATTGAAGCATAAGTGGCTTCTATATTGAGGCCCTGAGAAAGAGTAGGGTGCTCTACAAGAGGTGTTGCTGGGCCTCTTATTCAAGGTAATAGACAGGTGTGTTGGTGCATCCACCATAATCAAGGGTGGGTGGGAGAGTGAGGTCAGGAACAGGATCTATAACGTATAAAAGGGTCCCTTCTTGTATGTGTAGTTTTTTGATCTATGTACATAAAATGAAATAAATTATGCTCAGCGTATTAAACACTTCCTAATAAATTATATAATCATTTGGCTTTATAGATGGAATGATTTTAAAGCCAGAAAAAGGTTTGCATATTCTGTCCCTGCCATTGTTAATTGATTTTGGCATTACACAGTAACTGGATTTAATGCTACGTGTTCATTACATGTCCATACTGAATGTAAGATCCTTTCTGGCCCACTTCTCTCCTTGAAATAAATCATCCTTGCTGTCATTTACAAATTTCTCTATACTAGACACCCTGTTTTTGAAAGATATAAAAACAACACCAAAAACAATGCAGGAGAGGATATAACATGATTTTTGAAAATACTATTTTTAAAATCCCTTTCATTAAAAGGCAGTCTTTGTTTCCCTTCAATATGGGAAAGATCAGTCATTTCATTGTAAAACAGGATCATAAGAGGGCTGGCTCAAGCAACCCAAATATTTGAAAGGATGACAATTTTTTGCATCCTTTCATGATGAAAAAGTGACAGTGAAAGTTTAAAGACTTCTGAGTAAGAGGGCCACACTTAGAGGTGTACCCAAGGATCCTTTTGACATGCTGCGGGCTGTATGTAAGCTGAGAAATGTGCCCATGCACACAGTTAGTTTGGCCTCAGAATGGCCCAGTGAAAGTCTCAGTCTTTGAACAAAATGGATTTCAAACTCTATCTTAGTACAGTTTGTCATAGGAAAAGGTGACTTGTGCTGAAATAGCTGCAATAGAACACCCGCATTGTTACTTCTAATCACAAGAAGCTGTAAACACTTGGAAAATACTACAATAGTGTGAGAAAACTTTGGTTTAGAGGGGTAGCTTGTCCAAATGGCGTTTTACCACAAAAGACCTCATGTCTCCAGATGACCCTCCCTCCATGTTTGGTCCTGAAGAATACTGTCATGTGGAGAGAAACTGTACAGCATAGATGCATAGCATCTATCCTGATAAATATGCCAAGGCATTGAATCCAAGTACCATCACCTGGAGCAAGCATTTTGCCACAGGAAAGCTGATGCTTCAATATCCCGCCCCCAATCTCTTAATGCCATGGTACACAGCCGATACTGCTACTTTCCCCAAGGGTTAAGTGCAGCTTGAGTCTACACACCCACAACATCAGAACTAGACATGGGCACGAACCAAAAAAAAATAATGAATCCGCAGTTCATGGTTCGGTGCCGCTGCCAATCCCGAGGTCATGAACCGCAATGAACATTTTCCGTTGTTGAACCGGTTCGCAGTTTGTGAGGCTCAGAACGCCCCCCATTGCACTTAGAGAGCCCATATTCCAGGGAAGTGTTTTGCAGGCTCTCCTACAGCCATCACCCAAGTTTGGACAAGATTGCAAAAGGGATCTTGGAGTTATACCCTCTCCAATCCAAGGCCCCCAGGAAACTCCCACTCGATACAATTAGAGCCACCGGTTGACATTGGCCCAGTGTACAGAAGGTAGGTGTTGATGGCGGCCGCTGGGCCTGGCGGGCACAGGGAGGTGGTGATGAGCCACTTCCCCTTTAGGGGGTGGTGGGTCTGGCTGCTCACCGGCGGCAACCCCCATGTGCCCGCCCGCCAGGCCAAAAAGGAGAGTGGTAGTATTCCCGGCGCAAGCTGGATTTTGGGTACTTCTGGTGACCGCCGGGCCTGGTGGGCATGAGGAGGTGGTGACAAGCCACCTCCCCTTTAGGGGGCGGGGGGTCTGGCTGCTCAATGGCAGCACCCCACATGTGCCCGGCCACCAGGCCAAAAAGGAGCGTGCTGGTATTCCCAGCTATGTAGGAACATTGGGTATTGCTGGCGGCCGCCGGGCCTGGTGGGCACAGGGAGGTGGCGGTGAGCTGCCTCCCCTCAGGGGGCAGGGAGTCTGTCCACTCACCGGCAGCACCCCCCATGTGCCCGCCCAGGCCAAAAAGGAGCGCTCTGGTATTCCCAGCAAGGGCAGGAATGTGGGTAGTTCCGGTGGCTGCCGGGCCTGGCGGGCATGGGGAGGCAGTGGTGAGCTGCCTCCCCTCAGGGGGCAGGGGGTCTGGCCACTCGCAGGCAGCACCCCCATGTGCCCGCCCGCCAGGCCAAAAAGGAGTGCACTGGTATTCCTGGCATGGGTGGGAGAGGACATGACATTTGGACAGGGGCCTGATCCCCCAGCAAGCACAGGTCCTCACCCAAGGGTCCCATTGAGGAAAATTTTGACAGCAGCCGACAGTACCCACCTTCCTGCCTTGCTGGAAAGAATGGGAGGGAGAGGACCTGTTATGTGGGGGGTAAGTGGGAAGATCCTCCCACAACCTCCAGGCCAAAGAGGAGCATGCTGGTATTCCTGGTGTGGGAGGGAGAGGACATGTCATTCATACGGGGGCCTGATTCCCCAGCAACCACGGGTCCTCACCCGAGGGTCCCACTGAGGAACAGTGCAGCAGCAGCTGACAGTACCCACCTTCCTGCCTTTCCTGAAAGGATGAGAGGGAGAGGACCTGTCATCATGAGGAGGGGGAGGGGGAAGATCCCCCAGCAACCATGGGTCCTCACCCGAGGGTCCCAATGAGGAACAGTGTGGCAGCAGCTGACTGTATCCACCTTCCTGCCTTGCCAGAAAGGATAGGAGGGAGAGGACATGTCATGTGGGGGTTAAGTGGGAAGATCCCCCTGCAACCGCCTGGCCTCACAGGAGTGCACAGTTATTCCTGGTGACGGCCGGAGGGCGGGTGATGTCCCCTCTCTTTCTATTTCTATCTCTATCATTTTCTACATACAATTCTCTCAATATATACCATTCTCTCACTGTTAACAGACATTCTCTAAGGTGTGCACATACATTCAAGGGTATTGTTCATTCTACTTATACATTCTGTAACGTTTGTATCTTTCTCTGTTTTTATCCATGGATAAAACCCTCAGGTGAGGACCCGCAGTTGGTGGGGGATCAGGGCCCCGTCCGAATGAAATCCTTTTATCCATGGATGGGTCGTGTTCGCATGTCATTTGGAGGGGAAGTGGCAAGATCCCCCAGAAACTGCAGGGCCTCATCCGAGGGTCCCCCTGAGGATTTTCTCCAGTGGAAGCCAGCACCACCCACCTTCCTGCCTTGACAGAAAGGATGGGAGTTGTGGGACACATTCCCACCCAGCTGAAAGGGGTCCCGTCAGTTCCGTTGTCAGGGAAGCCACCACGCTGTGCAACCGACTGTATCCCTATATGATACAATCAGCTGCGTGATCGCAGCCAAGCTGTTCCTCGTGACCAAGGAGGGAGGAGCAGCAGGATAGTCCCTCGTGAAGTAGGGGCTGACATGACCTGCTGTCCTGCCTTTGCGGAAAGAAGGGGATGGGCAGGACAGGAGACATTGCTTGGATGGGTCAGAGTGGTTCCTGAAAGGGGGAGACAGAAACGGGACAGCAGCAGCAGCAGCTGACATCAGCCACCTTCCTGCCTTTGTGGGAAGGACATGAGTCGAGGGCTCAGTGTTTGCGATGGATAGGGGCACCGTGGGGCTCAACTATATGTGCAACAGCTGCTGAGCTGTTGCACAAGTGCCCAAAGGAGGCTGCCTCCAGCATCACCCACTTTCCTGCCTTCGCAGAAAGGAGGTGTCATGACGATCTGGCTGTGCCAGGAAGGCCTATCTAGGTCTCAGAAGCCTGTTAGCAGTGGGACTGGACCTGGTTAAACCTGACCCAAATGTGCCAGCCCTCATTCGAGATACCCACAGGACTCGACAGGCAAGGGTGCATGGTGACGGCATGCAGAACCAAGGGGTGAAATGTTTTAGTAGCCTGCAGAAGCCCACGCACTCCATGATGGATAGGGGCAAGCCATGCAGAGCAATCGTCTCTTCCAAGTTGCGAAGGCCCACCTCCTGAGCCATCAGCCTCGAGGTTCTAAGAGGCGCTGTCCCAGACCCTAAGGGGACAACCTCCATGAGTGTGGCCTGCCGGAGCACTCTGCTCCCACCAGCGTCACCCTCAGGGCAAAGTGACCCTCCCACTGACCCCCGCTCAGAAGAGCTGGTCACCCCTTTTCTTCCCCCAACGGATGTTTCACTGGGTGAGGAGGGAGACAGGCTCGGGTGGTGCTTCTTCAAGTGCCGAGTCAGGGCCGTCAAAGACAGGTGCTTCGGAGTTTTGCCCCTGTGCACCAGGACATCACAGGCACGGCACCACACCACATGGGGGTCATTAGGAAGGGCCCGAAAGTGCCTCCATATGGAGGCATTGAAACGTGACCGCTAACTGTCCTAGGGGAAGGAGGACGAATGGTTACAGCTGCACTGCGGAGCTGGCCATGGATGATGGGATGAGGGGTGGACTGCAGGCGGGGACACCACCAAGAGTTTGGGATGGGGATGGGAGGGATATTTCATAACACATAAACCATTCCTCCAGGGATCCATCGCCCACCCCCTCCTCAAAATGTTGAGAGAGATTCTCTCCCCTCTATGGAAAGACCTCTTTGGCCTCCTCCACAGCCCCCACAGGTAAATTGGGGGGAGCGGTAGGACTCTCTGCTGCCCCCAAGCCACACCCAATACTGCTTTCCACAAGTAAACCAGGAGGACTGCCATCGCACTTCACCCCACAACCACCCTTGGCGGCCAAAAAAACAGGAAGACTCATTGTGCCACCATACTAGAAATAAGGAGGACAGAAAGGAGATGACTCTGTGTGCCCTCCGCCGCGGTGCCCACTGAGCTTGTCCCCAGAGGCAGGCAGCAGCCCTGGAACCAAAGGAGATAGATGCCTATCCCCAAATCCCAGCTCAATTATACTCTCTCGGTCTCTCCCCAAAGGCTAGCAAGTAGCAAGCAAAAGCTTCATCCCACTCCACTACTCGCTGAAAGTGAAATCAGAACTGTGATCGCAGTGCTTTTTATAAGCTGAGGTCCCATAGAGCAACACAGGAGGTCTGTGTTTGGACGTTGGAGCTGCCTATTAGGGGTTGCAGGGATGAGATTGGAGTGCCCGTGGCTACAGAACACCCCCTTTCCCCTCCCTCTCCTGAGTGTCTTCTCCCAACTTGTAACCGCTTTGCAGCTCCATGGTTGGAAGGAAGACCTGCCGATCAAGGTAAGCTGGGCTTCGATTCCGGTTTCCAGGGCAACAGAAGGAGCGCGGACAGGGTTCAGGCATTCCCCTGGCTCCATTTCCAGGGGAATTGATTGATGGTGCCTGACAGTCTGGCTTCCCGAACCGCGGCCAAATGCACTGAACCAGGCTTCTTCCAAATGCTGGTTCATTTGCCGTGGACAATCACAATCTGTCGGATCCTGATCACGCAATTGCCAATTTCATGGGTTTTTGAAGTTCATAAATCGCTTTGTGCCCATGTCTAATCAGAACCAAGGGGCCTTGGGGGAATTCAGCACTCTGGAAAGACTTGACACTAAAAGGATTCCGCTCAGGGATCATTTGGAGGGGGAACACGTTGGAACAGCATTGCTGTAGAGCTGAAAAGTGGTCATGTGGGTTTTGGCCCCGCCCATGTGATTCCTTTTTCTCCCCTCTGCCTCCCCTCCAAAGGAGGGTAAGCTGCTTCAATTCATTCTGCGGCTTTATTTTCATTCGTGAGAGAGAGAGAGAGAGAGAGAGAGAGAGAGAGAGAGAGGAGTGAGTGACTGACTGAGTGACTGAGTGAGTGCAAGCTGGGTTGCTGGGTCGGGATCTCCAAAGGAGGGTAAGCTGCTTCAATTCATTCTGCTGCTTTATTTTCATTTCTGACTCATGAGAGAGAGAGAGAGTAAGTGAGTGCAAGCCGGGCTACTGGGCCTGGATCTCCAAAGGAGGGTAAGCTGCTGCTTTAAATTCATTCTGCTGCTTTATTTTCATTTGTGACTAGTGATTGAGTGAGTGCGTGCAAGTAGGGCTGCTGGGGCTGGCTCTCCAGAGAAGGGTAAGCTGCCTTGAGTTCATTCTGCTTTATTTTCAGGAAATACCTGGAGATTTTGGGGGAAAGGGGCCTGAGGGGTGGTCTTGGCTCCTGACACACTTTCGGTGATGTCAGGGGGTGTGGCAAATACTAATTAGATATGCTAATGAGTTATGCTAATGAGTTCCTGCAGTTCTTTTTCTACAAAAGTCTCATTCTTTCTTCCTTCCTCTCTGCATTTTATGGGCACAAGAACTATAAGCTTTTATTGTATTTATATATGCATTTTAAATATTATTTAATGTTTTAATTATCTGTTGTTTGCTGCCTTGGGGATCCTATTTTGGGTGGAAAGACAGCACATAAATGTTTTAAATAAATAAATAAATTTTAGCATCTGCTTGCCTTGTATATTTTGTCTTAGTGTGTCTTGAGGCCTCCAAAAGCATATCCCTACCTTTCACTCCCCTCCTCCAGGATCTCTGGAATCTGAGGCTCAAGAGGTCCACAAGTTTGTGAGAGTCTGTCTTCCCAAGCTTCCTGGATCCATGAATAGGTAGCTATGAGACTGTTTTTGCACAGTATTGAGCTTATTTGTAGCTAGGGTGGTGATAGGGAAAGAGATGGTATTTTATTATTCAGAAAAGGTTGCTAACATGCATTCTGCTTGCACTCATCACTTGGTAACACTATCCTGTGTCTCTTCTACTGATGGCTGCTTTTAGCATGGAACTGTGAACTCAAGCCTAGTTTGCTATTTACTGCCTGTTTATGTATCCCATATCATGTGCTGTACTCAGATAAATCTTTTTGAAGGCGTTCTACCTTTTACTATGTAGTCATGTATTCATGTATCATTATTTGTTTTTGTAGTGAGCAACAGTACCTTTCAATAAACCATTTAATCTGTATCAGTTATACATTTGAGTCTGTCGATGAAATGGCACTTGCTTACCCACAGATATTATAGAAACTAGAGATGGGAACAAATCAAATTACGACCCCAAAAATGCATGAACCAGGCCGGTTCGTGGTTCGCGAACCAGTGGTTCATGGAAGCTCATTTCCACAAACTTCCATGAACTTCCATGAACCCAGGGAAATGGCCATATAAACTTTTCCTGCTACTTGCAAGCTCTCTGCCTCCCAGCGAGCCCCCTCGCTGCCTGCTAGCTGATAGCTTAAAGGGACCCGCCACTTGCAAGCATCTGGGCCCTTTAACTCCCCCCACACACCAGCCCCACATTTACCTTGCCCCGTGGGCCCACGGCATCCTCCCCCTCCTCCTGCAAGGGGTGGGAAGGCCATTTTTGGTGGAGGAAGCCAAAAATGGCCTCCCCCCTCTCAAATGGCTGCCACTGTGGGCTACCCTGTGGGCCCACACAGTGGCAGAAGAGGCCAAAACCGGCTTTCCTGCCCCTCATGGGAGGACACCGTGGACCCACAGGGCAAGGTAAGTATGGGGCTGGGGCTGGGGTGATGAACGTGGGGGCTTGGGTTTGGGCAGTTGAAAGGGCCCTTTCCTGCCTTGCAAGTGGCAGGTCCCTTTAAACTATCAGCTGGCAGGCAGTGAGGGGGGATCCCCCCTGCCACCTGCCAGCTGATAGTTTAAAGGGACCTGCCACTTGCAAGGCAGGAAAGGGCCGTTTAAACTGTCAAATGCCCCTTTCCCTGTTGCTGCTAAGTGGCCAGAAACGGGCTTTTAAACCCCATGAACCACGAACCAGTTTATAAACTTGCCCCAGTTCATGCCAGTTTGTGGTTCCTGGTTCGTGAAAACTCATGAACCACGAACCTCATGGTTTGGTTCTTTTGTGGTTTGTGCCTAGACATGGGCATGAACAGCATTATGAATAGAAAAAACCCACGAACAGGCCGTTCTTCTGTTCGCGAATGAGCCATTTGTGAGGCGCCATTCCAGATGAACAGGTGGTCATCACAAGCTTCGTTCTTTACATTCATCCAATATTCAGGAAGCCAGACACTCAGTCACCTTCAATCAATTGCCTCGGCAACAGAGGGAGGGACTGCCTGAACCCTGTCTGCACTCCCTCTGTCACCCTGGGCACCCCAATCAAAGCCCAACTTAGGTTGATGGGCAGGTCTTCCTTCCAAGTGTGAAGCTGCAAATTGGTTACAATTGGTAACATGGGAGCAGACACCAGGGGGGAGGGAGGAGGGAGTGTTCTGTGGCAATGGAAACTCAAGTCTCATCCTTGCAAACCCTGTTAGGCAGTTCTGACTGCCAACCACAGATCTCCTGCGTTTCTCCATGAGACCTCTGCTTATAAAAGGGCACTGCACTCCCAGTTCTGGCTTTCAGTTTCAGCAAGCAGTCGAATGGGACAGAGCTCTTTTTTTTTTTTAATTTTTATTGGATTAGAAATCATTGAATTGTACATTACAGTCAATTTCCTTTAATTTCCCCAGTTCTAACCCCCTCCCTTTCCCCCCCTTTTGTTGACTTCCAACAGTTTTCCAACCCCTTGTCCCTTATCCCTTACTCATTTCAAATTTATTATATCTGTCAAACATTAACTTTCACTTTCTTCTAAGCTTATCTATATAACACAGTGTATCCTCTGTCTTCTTACTTACTTTAACAACTAAATAATGCATAACTAAATAATACATTCTTGGCATATATTCGTTTAATAATAGTCATTTAACTAATTTTGGTACTCTATTCTCTATCTTATAATCTCATCTTCAATATGGGACAAACAATTTATCCCTCATTTAGCATAATTTTAGGTACTTCTATAAACAATACATTCAATATAAGTCAACCAATTTAACTTATATTCTATATATTACTTTTTCTGCACATCTTGTCTTCGTACTATTTTAATTATATAATTCCTCCATTATGCAGCTATCCACCAAAAGTAGTCAACCAATTTGACCCATATATACCTCAGTCAGTCAATTTAACATGTAGTCTATACTATACATATAGTCTATTACTATGTATTTTCCCCCCTTGCTTAGGTTTCTTCATTGCAATTATAAAATATCTCCATTATACAATTATTGCCAAAAATGAAATTAATTAGTTTCTATTCTTATAATTAATTAATTTCTATCATTATAATTCTTATAATAACACCTATGATACTTAATACTATATATAATAGTCAAATAAAATAGTTGCTTAGAAATTCTCATTTAACTCTCCACCCCCCGGTAAAGTCACCTCCCTCTACTTTTATTGTATTTCAGTAATTTTCAAACTGCCACAGTTCTCCTCCCACCTCCCATTTTTTCACCAAATATTGTTTCAGCTTCTCCCAATCCGTGTTAAACTGTCCTGGATCAAGGTCTCTCAGTTTCCTTGTCATTTTGTCCATTTCCGCCATGTACAGCAATTTGTAAATCCAGTCCTCAATAGTTGGCACTTCTTGCACTTTCCATTTTTGCGCATACAAAAGTCTAGCCGCTGTTGTCATATAAAATAACAATGTCCTATATTGTGCTGGAATGCTCTCCATTCCCAAGTTCAGCAGCAGGAGTTCTGGGTTCTTATTTATTTGAAATTGTAAAATCTCGCTTATCTCTTTTATTATTTCCCCCCAGTACTTCCTAGCTACCTCACAAGTCCACCACATGTGATACAAAGATCCTTCATGTTTCTTGCATTTCCAGCATTTATTAGACATATTCAAATTCCCTAGCACAATTTTCTTTGGTGTCAAGTACCAACGGTAAATCATTTTATGAACATTCTCTTTAATATTGGTACATGTCGTAATTTTCAGCGTGTTTTTCCACAAGTATTCCCACGCCTCCATTGTTATTTCTTTGTTAAAATTAATAGCCCACTTCACCATTTGCACTTTAACTGTCTCATCTTCAGTATATCATTTCAGCAGCACTTTATATACCTTAGAAATTTCCTTTTTGTCCTCTTGTAGGAGTGCCTGTTCTAGTTCCGAATTCTCCATTCTTATCCCTCCCTTCACACAGTCCGAGTTATAAAGATCTCTGATCTGTCTATACTGAAACCAATTGTAGCTTGGAGATAACTCATCTTGCGTCTTTATTTTAGGTTTAGAAAATTCCATTCGGGTTATCTCCTTGTATGTTAAACACTGTTGTTCATTATCGACAGTTCTTGGATCTATTACTTCATATGGAACCACCCATGAGGGGATTCCATCTTGTAGGTAATTTCTGTACTTCTTCCATATTGTGAATAGGCTTCTCCGAATATAATGATGTAACAACATAGAGTCCGCTTTTACTTTCTCATACCATAAGTATGCATGCCATCCGAAAAATTTTTTATATCCTTCTAAGGCCAGTAATTTCCGGTTTTTCAACATCATCCAATCTTTCAACCACACTAAACAAATTGCATCATAATAAAGTCTTAGGTTGGGCAGTTGCATTCCGCCTCTTTCTTTTGCATCTTGTAACACTTTCATTTTCACTCGAGGCTTTTTGCCTGCCCAAACAAAGTCTGATATTTTCTTCTGCCATTTTTCAAACTGCTTAGAATCTCGAATAATTGGTATTGTCTGTAACAGAAACATCACTCTTGGCAACACATTCATCTTAATTACTGCAATTCTTCCCAACCATGACAAGTTCAATCTGTTCCATTTAATCAAGTCTTGCTCTATCTGAGTCCACAATTTCTCATAGTTGTTTTTAAATAAATCTATATTCTTTGCAGTCAATTCAATTCCCAGATATTTCACCTTGCTTGTTACTTCACAGTCTGTTATTTCCGTTAATAGTTGTTGTTTTTGTTTAGTCATGTTCTTACATAGTATCTTTGACTTCTTTTTGTTTACATAAAATCCTGCCAAATCTCCAAATTCCTTTATTTTCTCTATTACCTTTGGCATATTTTCCATTGGATCTTCCACAATTAACATTATATCGTCCGCAAAAGCTCTGACCTTATAGGAAAAGTCCTTTATTTTTATTCCACGGAATGCATTATCTTCTCGTATCTGTATCATCAATATTTCCAAAACCAAAATGAACAACAATGGCGACAATGGGCAACCTTGTCTTGTACCTTTACCTATAGTCAATTTCTTGGTTACCTCATCATTCACCACAATTGCTGCACTCTGGTCTCTGTAAATTTCCTTTACTGCTCTTATGAATCTTTCTCCCATTTGAAGCTTTTCCATGGTGGCAAACATAAAATCCCAGTTCAAATTGTCAAACGCTTTTTCAGCATCCACAAAGAAGAAACCAACCTCCTTGTCACAACGTTTGTCATAGTATTCAATAGCATTTATAACTGTCCTTAAATTGTCTTTAATTTGTTTGGTAAAAAACCAGCTTGCTCCTCCTCAATAACTTCAGAAAGCCATCCCTTCACTCTTTCCGCCAGTATCTTCGCAAAAATATTGTAATCATTATTAAGTAACGATATAGGTCTGTAATTTTTCACATTGGTCAAATCTTGCCCTTCTTTGGGGATCAATGATATATTAGCTTCATTCCAAGTATCTGGGATCCGCTGATCCTTTAAAACACCATTGATCACTTCTTTTAGGAATGGTGCCAGTTCATTAGCCATTACTTTATAAAATTTGGCTGTAAGTCCATCCGGTCCTGGCGCCTTTCCCAAATTTGTTGACTGTATTGCCTTTCTTATTTCTTCCTCCGTTACTTCATTATTCAGTTTGTCTCTCCAAGCTTCCGAAATTACTGGGAGCTTCATTTTCCCCAAATATGTCGCTATTGAGTCTTTGTTCACCTCTTTTTTATTATACAATTTGGCATAAAATTTATAAAAGGCTCTGCTGATAGCTGTCTGCTCCAGGTACACTTTATTGTCCTCACAGATTTTATTTATTATCTTCTTCTCCTTTCTCTTCTTCAATTGCCATGCCAAATATTTCCCAGGTTTATTCGCGCCTTCAAACGCCTTTTGATTCATTCTCTTAAGGTTCCATTCCAATTCTTTGTTATTCATTGCTGTCAACTGTTCTTGAAGAATTTTAATATCCTGGTAAATTTTCTTTTTTCCTGGTCTTTTCTTTAACTGTATTTCTTTGGCAATGGGACAGAGCTCTTAACAACCTTTTGAGAGAGAGACAGGGAGAGTGCATTGGAGCTGGGCTTTTTTTCTGTGTGTGGTGGGTGGGATAGGGAGCTAACCCCTCTGGTTCCAGGGCTGCTGCCAGGCCCTGGTGCCAAGCTCCGTGGGCACCTCAGCTGAGGGCTCACCCTGATCATTACTGCCTGATCTGATCAAGTATCCGGGAGTGCTGGGCTAGGGCTCTACCCCCTCCCTCTGGTTTCAGGGCTGCTGCCAGGCCCTGAGGCAAACTCAGTGGGCACCTCGGCTGTGGGCTCAACCTGATTATTACTGCCTGATCTGATCAGGTATCTGGGAGTGCTGGATTAGGGCTAGGATTAGCCTGCTGCACATTCCCTGTGAATATGGTCTCTCTAAGTGCTAAGGGGGGCGCTCTGGCACTGACAAATAAACACCGGACACATTCATTAACAGGACATGTTCGTTTCTGTTTGTTTGTTCATGTTCGTCGGCAGCAACGAACAATGAACAGCATGTTCGTGGTTTTTTTTCTGTTTGTGCCCATGTCTAATAGAAACTGATAGTAGCTTAGACCTCCTGCTTAAGAAGAACTAATTATCACACATTGTGCAACATTGCAAGGGTTTCTTAACAGCAGGACTGGTTCAATTCCACGGGGAAGCAAAATGTCTTGCATGAACTTTACTTGAGTGCCCCTTCTCCCTTGGCTGTCCTTGGATGTACATATTCTCTTCTAAAATGTATTTGCAGTATACTCTTAATTTCTATGTTTAAAATCCTTAATTATCTCATGTTTTGCCATCCTTCGCATTATCTGATCTGTTCACCTTTAAAACGTCAGAAAATTACATTATAAGTACTCTAACTGCATTTTTACTTTTAACATTTGTTTCCTCCTCTACTCTTTGTCTTTGTTCCCTGTTTCCTTCGTTATTCCAGAATAACAAGAGACTTTAGGGTAGAAATCTATTTTAGGACCCTGTGCAGTGCCAGGCACATGGCTGATGCTTTAAATGTTATTGTCTTCTCCCCAGAACTACAGCCCTCCAAAATCCATGGATCAGAGATCCATCTCCATTCACTGCACATCTTTATTGTGCTTGTTTGTATGCCTTTCCCCTTTTGCCATCCTCTTGACATTCTCTGACCTTGTAAGTGCTTAAAATGAGACCCAGTCCCCAGTAAATAACCAGATTAGTGCATCTATATGACAGAAGCAAAAGCTTTTTGTCTATGAGGAGATTGCAGAGACCTGTTGCCAGGCAACAGAATCTGGAGGCAACAAAACAAAGAGAAAAGGGTGTGTGGGTGTGGGGAAGTGAGCAAGCACCAACTGCAACTGAACTAACTCAGCCACACTGGCAGAAGTAATTGAAGGAAGCTTTAGCAACATGTTACTCCTTCAGTGGGACCTGCCACCTTCAGCAGCTATCAGTGGGAGAAGTGCTGCTTTTGTGATTCTGCAAGAGGCTTGTTTTCTATTATCATTGCAGTTTTGCTCTAACACTGTGGAATGGCTCATGTAAAAATGCAAAGGCTAAGCCAAGGAGCAGTATGCTTAGTACCAAAGTCTCAGACTCTAAAATAATGCAGACCAAATCTGAAATCATCCCCCTAAGAGCAATGGCAAGCCAACATCTGTTCTTGCTATATGTGTACTATAACTTTAGATGTACCCAAAGTGTGACACCTTTACAGGGTATCTATTGTAATTTGGAAATGCAGTTTCATAGGCAGTTATATACTGCAGTGTCTTGCTGCTTAAACAAATGTTTGTTTTAACATCCCTGAGATGGTAGGTCTTCCTATTTGATGCAGTGCATTGAATTGCCATAGCAGCCCTAATAACTTAAAGTAGCCTGATCTCAAAAGAGCTTGGAAGCTAAGTAGGGTTGGTACTTGGATGGGATACCACCAAGGAAGATTGGGGTTGTTATACAGGGGAAGGCAATGGCAAACCACTTTTTCTTTTGCCTTGAAAACCCCATTCAGTGGAACTTCCTGGTGTTGTCAGGAGTCAGTTGTGACTCAATGGCACACTTTACCTTTATCAAATTTCCAGGAAAAAAACAGAAGACTGTTCATTCTCATGCATCAAATCCCAGTTCATTTTAAGTGGATGTACTGGCTTGCTGGGAGGTGATACAACAGATACATATCCTGTTCATATGTTCAAAACTGCATATGCTATATTTATGTAGAGGGGAGTGTGATTGCAGTACTTGATCCTGTCCCCAGTGGCTGCAGCAAACCCACCATACATGTGTACATTTGTATGGACATAGGTGCCTCTATGTGCCCATAACCTTGTACGTACATGGAGCATACTACAGATGTAAGACTGTATTCATTAATGGAGGTGGGGAGAGAACCTGATACCACTCATCTCTACATATGATTTTGAACAAGAGTGTGGTATGAGACATGTGGTATGTTAATATCAAAGCTAAATTTCCCAAAAGAAGGGAAGCTATGAATCTGCACTGATGAGCCATCGTTGCTAAATAAGGTCTGCATGTTCAGAGGCCTCCAAATACCAGATTATGATTTAGCAGGCTTCTCCTTATATTCTTAATTAAGAGCCATCCACTGCCTGAGATCCAAGAACTCCTTAGCCCACTTTGACCTTTTTTTCTTTGAGTGACTGAACTCCATGTGTTACAAGGCAATCTGATGTGCAGACTAAGTTTTGGCTGCAGAGCTCTGCTGAGAAGAAGATAATATGAGAATTCTAGAATCAGGATCTAAGTTAGGCTTATAGCAAGCTGTACATCCAAATGTCAGTTAAGCTAAACTTCATTCACAGAAAAAGGATCCTGGAACATTATATCTTATAGAGCTGACATCCCAAATATGCTACAAATCTGTTTGTGTGATGTATTAAACTGCTTTCATAGTATGAAATAGACTGTTCAATTGATACTTTCCCCAGCTGAATACAGTGACTCTCGTATAGACAAAGCAGACAATTATTAATAACTGATTTAAAAAAAAAATCCAATAAACCAATATTTTTCAAAGTACCAGCAGATGGAGTGGTAGACTTGCTCTGGAAAGCTTTGATTTGTCCAAGCCTTTATCACTGTGTAATTATGGAGACTCTGGGTGAGTGATATTCTCTTTGCCTGCCTCTTTTCTAACAGGAATAGCAATGCTGAGGAACCTTGAGGCAGCTCAGCTAAACAAGTTCAAGAAGACAGTATTAGTGTTTGTAAAAAAGCAAATTTGATTGCTCAAAAGGGACTAAGAAATATAAAATTAAATCAACACCAAAAGGAGACTCTGTCCCTAGAGTATCCTGCACCCTGACCTTCAGACATGTCATGGTCTCTGTTACATGAGTCCCTTTGTGGACTTTATATCTCTCACAGCTCAATCCTAAACTATGAGACAGCGTCATCGCTCATGCATGGACGTAAAAGCGGCGGTGCTCCACTCCTCCCTATGGACTTTTGCTGGAGAGTCCTGCCAGTGGCCGAGCTCAGCGAGGCGAGGCAAAGCTGCAGCCAAGAGCACTCGCCTGCTGTTCCCCTGACAACCCTGCCCACACCAGCCAATGGCTGCACAGGTGGGCGACAGGCAAGCAGAGGTGCAGCCAATGGGGAGGGTGTGATCCCCACTGCTCACCAATATCCCCTCTTCAGGGAGCAGACATCCCTGCTGGGGAGAGGGGACAAAGGTAACACTGAAGGTGTGGATTGGACACCCACCCTCTTGCCCATCCAGCTCCCATTTCTGATGAGAGCCTGACTGGTGGCTGGAGCTCAGTGCACCAGCAAATCCCCTCATCGCTGCTGCCACTACCACCACAAGAAACAGGTGCCCCCTCCCCAAAAAGTAGGGACAGATAGTAGGGAACTGATCTATGTTGCCTGGAGATCAGTTGTAATTCTGGGAGATCTCCAGCTACCATCTGGAGACTGGCAACCCTAATTAGTCCCCAGGTTCTGGAGAGGCAGGTGGTGGGGAGGCAGATCTTTCAATGAGTGACAGGAATGCCCATTGGAAACCACGTCAGAGGCCAGAAGGCCGATTGCAAGCGAGGGGAATGAAAAGCACCCACAAACTTGTGGCGGCACTACTTGAACACATCACTGCATCTCTACGATGCGAGACATGGACTGACAGCCCCTCCCCACACTAGGTTTCCCAAGTCCATCCCTGCTTTCGCAAATGGCAAAAAGGAGGAGGATGCCCAGTAACTACACCCCCCACCCCCTGGCAGCAACTTGCCACATGCAGCAACCATCTTCCTGGCTTATCAGATGCTAGCAGCTCTGACTATCAAAGAATGAAAGTCTTCACACACACACACCCCGGTGGACATTAATGGGCTACACTTCAATTCCCACCCCACTGCCTGAAGCTACATTGAGGAGAGGAAGGGGGCAGGGAGGCTGGATGGGGCGCCACTTGAAACATTTGCAGGGATGTGTGAGAGGACATTCCGACAGGGAGTTGAGAGGCCAGCTACTGGAAATGTCAGGCAAGCATGCGAACACAGCAGTTTGTTGTTTTTCAACACGTTTTATTAAACTGGAAATAGTGCCAATGTCCCTCGGCTGGAAAGGAAGCCAAGGCAGTTTGCTCAGCCCTCGCTCTGCACTCCCAGGGGCGAGGCTGAGATGCGGAGCCTTGGGGCTCCCTGGGCTGGATCTGAATGGCACTCGCAGAGGATTACCGGGGAGGGGGGCTGAAGCAGACATGCTCAGTCATCTCTTGGACGAGTCACAACGTGCCTGCAAGGGAAAGAGACATATGTGCTGCAAGTAACCCAGTCCATGGCCAAGGCCAAGCCCACACTCCAGCATCTGGGAAGATGCACACAGTAGAGAGCAGCAGCGGCAGCCCCACAGGTGCAGCTAACGACTAGCTGATGCAAGATCCTGTGGCGAGGAAGCACTCTGCCTTGAGGTGATTTTACCTTTAAGGGAGAAAGTCAACAGGTAGTTTTCTGGGCAACTGCCTCTGGGGCAGGCAGGGGCTGCCACCACTGTCCCCTCTCCTGCCAAGCCTCATCTGAAGAGGCTAGTGGTCAGGCAAAGTCAGGTGATGGGGCAGCCGGCACAAATCAGCGAGCTGGGTTAGCCGCCACCCCATCTCCTTCTTACCTGTAAGTACTCCCTCACTTCTTACTGAGATGGAACTTCAGTCAGATAACCTGCAAGGAGACTTGAGTGGTTATTGTTAGTTAGCCAGACATTCTGGACTTTGCCCTTCTTCCCTTGAGCGAGTGCAAAGTTCTCCCAGTTTTCCTGCTAAGTTCCCTCTAGTGCACTCTCCTGCCTCATGCACAAAGTACCCACGGCAGAAGGCAGACGGGCAGAGCCTTTGGCCATGTGCTCACCTACTTGAGGTCATGAGCAGCGCAGCTGGACATTTTGTAGGGTGCGTGAGCAGGTGATTGGGTGTGGAGAGGGGGGCTTGCCCACCCCGGAAGAGTATGCAGATTGGCCCCCTTGGTAGTTCCCATCCTATGCTCCTTTGGGCCGTGGGGGTGGGGCTGAGTGTTGGGAGAGGCGCATGAGTTTTCCCCATTCAATGGGCACCTATGGGCTATGTCTGCTTTTTTTGTGGCATAACGTTCCACCACTTCAGGGGGCATTCCTGTGCCTGGAGTAGCTTTGGAAGTGGACTAACTTATGCCCTGCCCCCAGCCCCACCCCTTTCCATGCCAGCATGGGGGCTTGTGCTATACTTGTGCCTCCGCCTGGCCACCAAGCATGCCTGCTGGCAGCAACCCATCTGCGGTAATGCGTCTCGGGGGGGGGCACCAGTGGAGAAGAGTTTACATCGACGTAAGAGCCATTCACTCCTGTGCAAGCCTCAGTTCTTTCCCTATGCCCACCCCCCATTTTAGGATTGAGCTGCCAGTTCCTGTTTGGTTCACAAATAACAGAACTCTCCTTCAAGGGTTCTGGATATGACAGGTATTATAAATTATCCAATGAAATTCTTATCAAAACTGTATCAATATGAAAATCTAATAAAGAGTTATGTTAAGAATCCAAATAAACTGAGCAGTCATTACTGTTGTAAGCTGAGTTATTTAATTAATTTTTGATATGTGGAAATCTGTTATGTCGAGATAGAAAGAATGAAAGAATGTAGTATGGCTACCATAGTACATTCATAGTATGCATTATGACTATCAATGTACATAGTTTCAGGAATTGTGACACATTTCAGAAATGTTGGTAACCAATGCCATGATCCATCCCTCCCTCCCTCTCCTCTTTGTTTCTGCCAAACTTCTAGCATTTACATTTCTTTGTACCTGGGAATATAAAAACATGCATGAGGATGATAATGACACTGTCACACTCTGTATGCAGCACACAAGATAAGCATCTTCTTCTTATAGTGAAATTCTCAGCTAATGAAATCATAGTGGCAGCCATAACTGACACATACAATATTTAGCTGTACATTTTTCATTTACATTTGTCATAACATGTAGAATATTTGCCCACTTGGCCTTGAACCAACCTCATTCATCCATACAGGCCTTACGACATGAAGATCAAATTTAAAAAAAGCAGTTTATATTGATAATAAAAATACATTGGCATTTACTTATTTAAATATTTAGAAGGCTGCCTTTTTTCTGACAAAGTCAGGATGAGCCACTCTGACAAGTAATATTAAATATTACACAGGTATGGCTGGCTATCATTTCAATAATGCCGGAGAAGAAGTAAAGAAGTGAAGAAGTAAACTAACAATCAAGAGCACATCTAATTAGTTTTATCTGCAAATATTTTCTAAACTAAAATATGAGATTAATTTGGAGGAATGTGATTAGATACTAAATCCCTTCAGAGAAAAGAAAGGATTCACCAGAAGAACCAGCTGAGACACTGTTGGCTGGAGAGGGAGAAAGAAGGGAGGAGTAAGTAAGCAACAAAACAAAGGCGGCTAGCAACAAGAAGAGAGGCAGAAAGCAATAGAAGGCTATGGTGTAGTGATTAGGCAGCTAGCAATCTTGATAATAATCACTTCAGCAATATGACAAAGTACATTCATCGTATAGATTCAAGAGTATGGTTGGAGGGTAAGTGATGCAGTGGCTTTTTTGAAACAGGTGTAGGAGGGTCTGGAAAGTATAACCTAGAAGCTCTATATGAGCTGCCTTAAGTTCCATGATGGAAGATAAGTAGGATATAAATGCAATATATTGAAATACATGGTAATATCCTAAAGCAAGTGTCACATGCTATATGACCAGGAATGGCCTAAAACCTATACTATTAGTCCACAAAGACAGAATATCTCCTCCCACCAACAGTGGCTTGGGAGTTGTTTTTGCTTTACTTCCTTTCCAGGTAAGGAAGCTTGCTTTGGAGGATATGTTCAGAGTCTGGGCTTACCTGCCCATCAGTCACAGGAAAAGACCAAGCAAACCTTATAATCTTGCTCCTCCCCTGTAATAGCATTTGCCATGGCTTACCAGTCAAGGGGTTGTGGACGGGGCCTTAAGTTCCATGATGGAACTTAAGGCTTCACCTATTTCAACCCTACTGTTTGCCATCACAAGGAGAGGGTGGTGGAGCAACAGCCTCTCTAGGCATACGTTACTATGCAGGCAAGTGATTGGTGGATTAATGCTGCCTTGCACGTGGCGCCAGGGAGGATTTATTCGTTAACACTGGCATGCCTCTGGCAGCTTGTTCAGTAGATGCCCATGGTGAGGGTTGGGTATCAACAAGGCTCAAACTGGTTTAACAAAAAAATCCCAGTTGAAAACAATGTTGTGTGTGGCATCTTTATTTTGGGAACGGTGGTGTGAGAAACTATTTTAGTTGTTACATTTGCTCCAGTAAGTGTTCAGTAGTTCATTCCAAATCTTGGAGTTAATGACCACCTTTGACTTGTACAGACATCTCTTTCAGTGGCAGAGTTTACTACCATTTCATTTGTGGCAACTGAGACATTTTCATTCTCATTTAACAGATGGCAGCAGAACAACAACACCTCGTTGCATGTGTCTTTCTGAATTTCTATGAATGCAGAGTGGTAGATTTCATACTTTTATAAAATATATATTAAAACATAAATATATAATGTATTCTAAACAAGGTCTCTAGAATTTACTGCATTCTGCTTGTAGACTAATGGAAATATATTGTAAAATCTAATAACCTATAGTTGTATATTAATATTTTATAGTTCTGCAAGATACCTTTCTCTGTAATATGAGAATTCCTTCTCTGAAAGGAGCAATTTCTGAATAAGAAAAAGATAGATCACTTACCATGGTACCCAAGTGCTTTGCTTTTATGCAGTAGAGTTTGTTCTGCTAAACCTTCTGACATGATACATTTTGCTCCCACTTGTTATCTATGTGTAATCATTAATCTGAGTGATACAAGCTAACAGGCTATTTGACAATGGCTGATTGCAGATGAACACAGAATGAGGAGAAACACAACATATTATATGGACTCACAGCTTTATTTGGCTACAAACCAAGAATCTACAGTTGTGTTTATCTTCTAAGTATTTTCTCCAGGGCAGCTTACTAAATTTTGGGTATTAGGTGGTCAGCAATACTTTTGCTGAGCTACTTTCTGGGTTTAGAGTCCATGAATAGTCATGTCTAACATTCATACTCCACTCAGTAAAACACTTCCAGAAGTTTGACGGAACTGAACAAGGTCATTTCCTCTTAGTCTTGAAACACTGGAACAGAGAGTTGTGAGTCTGTCCCGAAAGAGTTCCAGTCCCATTTTACTGGGCCAAATTAGTCCTTAACTACTGGTATGAGCAAAACCCTCCTCACCATCTTACTGATGCTTTAGTGTGATCACTAACTTTACATGCTTTACCCTACTGCTCTTGCCAAGGGAGGAAACTAGGTCATGCTTAGTAAGGGTGTACACTGAAAACATTTCTATTTCAGTTTTGAATCCAGGTGTTCCTAATCAATTATGTACCATTACTGGATTTTTTCCAGTCTGGGCATTGCCAGTTCAGATCTAATCCATTTGTTTTTTATTTCATTATCAGGAATTTTAGCCCCTTTCTTTGCAAAGTGAGCTTTCAGACTTTGAGGGGCAGCTGTTTTTGCACTTAACAGCACCAAGATTGCATAAAACATAGTCCTCCCTCTAAACCACTGATCCATTAAGTTTTTAATCAGTTATACTACACATGCAAAATAATGGACCCTGAAGAAGGCGAATGTCAGCACACTATGTGCACACTATGTGCACACTATGACAAGAAACTCTCTGGTAAAGGGGTAACAACAACAACAACATTCGATTTATATACCACCCTTCAGGATGACTTAACTCCAACTCAGAGTGGTTTAAAAAGTATGCCATTATTATCCCCACAACAACAAAAACCCTGTGAGGTAGGTGGGGCTGAAAGAGCTCCTAGAAGCTGTGATTGACCCAAGGTCACCCAGCTGGCTTCAAGTGGAGGAGCGGGGAATCAAACCAGGTTCTCCAGATTAGAGTCCCACACTCTTAGCCACTACACCAAACTGGCTCTCTGGTAGTGGGGCAGAGGTGGTGGCATTAAATACAATCCTGCTTTATGTTCACGTTTTTCTTTTCTATATTGTCAATAAATTATTACCTTTTGTGCCATGTTTTCTTGTGCTTACTTTGAGGGAAGTATCTTTAGAATGGGAGCCTATGACTGAAGTCTACAACAGTTCGATTGACTGAGCAGACCATTTCTACCACCAACCCTATAAGTACTTTCTCTCACAGTGACCATCCAAATGTCCTGATGGGGGGATGGGAGAGACAGACCACTGCTTGAGTAGCACTTCAAAGCAAACCGAGATGCACTCCCAAACAGGTCTACTCAGATATAAGTCCTGTGTTATTTAACAGTGCTTACTCCAAAGGAAGTTTCTTTCGATATGCAGCCTATGATTGAAGTTTGCACATTCCCTTTTCCAAAGCTGATAAACAGAGAAGGGTCTCCTTGCATTCCAGAAGCTCTTTAACAAAACAAAACAGTGATTTCTGTGTGTTTGTTTCATTTTGCACACTCCTAATGCTAAGTGTCCCATCCCCTACCTCCTCTGGAATAACTTTAAGCATGCCTGTTCACAGAGACATCTGAGATATTTCTTCACATATTAGAGAAGTGTACTCCAACATTGGGTGCTTCATGTCTAGATGCAAAATTCACAAGCCTTCCTCAAATAACAGTTCCCCTTTCTCCTAGCCCTATCAGTGCCCTTAGGGTTACTAAAGCATCTTGAAACTTTACTCTGGACCAAGTTCAAAGCTAGCAACATGGCTCGGGATAGAATTCTATTTGGGATGCAAGCTTGACCAGATTAGAAAGTCCACTATTGCACTAGGTTATTGGTGGATGACCAGATGGTCTTTAGTTGCTTTCCAGTGTTCAAAAGCCTAATGGAGCATCCTGACTGATAAGAGTCAGTACTTTCATTTCTTATGCCATTTGTTCTTGCCCTCTTATTCCACCCCTGTATATGAAATTCTGGTCCTAAGAACACTTAACGTGGAGGAAAGGTCTGTCTATACTATAGCCTTTCCTGTACTCTGTTTATAGTTGAGCAAGATTTAGGTCCAGTAGCACCCTGAAGACCAAAGAAAATGCCAGACTATGATGAATGGAGCTCTGACTCTTGAAAACTCATACCTCAGAAATTTATTTTGTCTTTAAGGTGCTACTGGACCCAAATCTTGCTCTTCTACTATAGACCAACATCTTTACTCATCTGAAACTATGTTTATAGTTGCCATCTTTTCATTGTTTATCCCAAAGCATTTAATTTAACAATAGAAACCTCAATCCATGTGCTTCCTAGCTTTGCTCTGCTTCAGTGTAGCAAATCTTAGCATGAAATTCCTCCCTGCTCTGATCGGGTGCCTAATTAAATCTGTTAATGATTTTAATCATTCCATTGACTACACTATAATATTCAACAGGTTCTGGATGCCTTGCTACATCTAAGTACCGAAGAATAGATTGCTATAAAAAAATCATTTAAATGTCCAAGGTAGCATGAAAATTAATAATAGCACTTCCATGTACACATTTGGTATAAGATATGTCGTCAATATTTTGAAGTCTGAATACAATACCTTATTGGTTACTGTTTACCACTTGCCAAGATTGTGTTGTTTTCCCCTGTGAGCATATGGGTGGGGAGTTTTTGACAGCATCTTTCAGAGAAGGGGAACATGAAGTATGAAGTTCATCAGCAAGTGACCAACAACAATCAGTAGGAGAAGCCAAGGCAACAAGAAGATCTTTTTTTGCTCTATGTGTGTATCTTTCTTTTGCCTGAGTGTAGACATGTTACTGTGAAAGCTCAGAGCTCCACTCCCTCCTTCTAAGTAGTATGAGCTAGAGCTACTACTGGATACCCTAGGCAGTCAGATATATACTCTTCTTTCTGTTCCAGGTTTCTGTACAGGTCTGCCACCTTCTTTACTATGAGGCTTTAGGGATTGTGAGGATCCTATAAAGAGGTTTCTGTTCTCTGTCTCCCCCAGTTCCCTGGATACTGTCAATACAGGGTTCCTCTGGGAACTCTCAGCTTCTCAGAACATTTAGTATGGCATACATGGAATGATCATCCTTCTTTGAAGAGATTTCTTTCTACTTTAATGATGGCCTAGGGCAGGTTCAGACACTAAGAGACAAAAGAAACAAACACAGTGAAGGCATGTTTAAAAAAATACTTGCTTAAAATATGATATAAACAATGGTCCAATTTAATCATCAAGAAAGTGAAAATGGACATATGCCTTCCTCTTAAACTTCAAAAGATCTGAACATTTTAGTGGCTGAGAATGTATTCTGGACCTTTCATTTGAAACAGCATGTTTTAATTGAACTGACAAAGAAGGTTCTTAAAGGGAATTCTCTTAATTTCTCTTTACCAAATTTCTCCCTGACATCCAGCAATCCATTTATATTCCTCTTTTTAGGAATCTGAGTCAGTTTTTAATCAAAGAGGAAGGTTCAAGTAGATCTCAAAGCAGCCATGTATTCTAACCATTACACCACACTGTCTTTGATAGCTCAGGAATGTTCTAACCTCCCTCCCAATAGGTAAAGAACTGGATATTTTCCATTCTCCTTCTCACTGCTCCCACCCCCCAGCAACTTATATCAATATCTTCTCCTCCACTTTATCCTTATACTGTGAGTTTGGTTAGGCTGATGTTGTGACTTGTCCAAGGTCACCCAGGAAGCTTCCACCTATCTCACCAAGACTCAAGGCAGATTATACAGTATGAGTTAGTACAGTCAATTTCAAGGACATTTCAATGAACCATATAATAGGGTATATAAATGCAAATTTGAGAAGATATAAAAACAGGCATATTAAATAACATATTAAACAACATCAAACTACCCAGCAAGATCATACTTAAAGCAACAGATAGTACATAGTAGCACATAGTAGTAAAGTTTATGGTTCCTATCTCTTTACTGATGCGTCTGTTTGAGACGACTACCTTACAGTACAGCCTTTTATCTGAGTAAAAAGCCCTCTTAAATAATTCCATTTTGCATCACTTGTAGAAAGCCAGGAGAGTGGGAGCTTTCCTGATCTCTTCAGGTAGGCTGTTCCATAAAGTGGGTGCCATGACAGAGAATGTACATGTACATGCAGCTATTGATTTTAGCCATGTGAAAGGTGGCAGCTGCAAAAGGCTCTGTTCAGATGAGTGAAACTGACAGGGTGGAACACAGGGAGAGAGGCCCAGTGGATATGCCAGACCAGGAACACGGAGAGCTTTGTATGTGATAGCCAATATGTTGAAGTAAGTCCAGTAACTGATAGGTAGCCATTGGAGTGACTGCAGAGTGGGACTAATACTCATGCTCCTCCTAGTTCCCAATAATAATCAAGCTGAATCATTCTGCCCCAGCTGGAATCTCCAAGATAAGTTACAGTGGAGACCTATGTAGAGCACATTACAACAGTCAAATCTCGATGTTACTATGACATGGATCTAGGTGGTCAGATTGTCCATGATGAGGTAGAGGCCCATCTTCTAGGCTAGACTGAGATTGTAGAAAGTATTTTTTGCAGCTGCCTCAACTTGCTTTCCTAGAAGTAGTGCTGGGTCCAGTATAACCCCTCTGCAAAGGTCAGTTCTTCTCCCTTCATCTACTCTTACTGAAAGAGGAAGCTCTAAGAGATGCTCTTTTATCTGAAGTCCTAGTTATTTGCCAGGTTTTCCATTAAAGAATGAACCAGTTTCTTTCACCTTTCACCAGAGCACTCTTTCTTTGTGCTCAAGGCAACCCAGAGCCAGTGCAGGAGAAGGAAGAGGATGCCTTTCATGTGATATTTGCAGGAAGGGAGAAGAGTGTGGGGACAGAGGCAGAAAGAGATAAACACATCTGCTAGCAAAACAGAGTATGAAGTTGAGAGAAAATATCTTAAGGGAAAGAAGTAGAAAAGAAAATGTGCAAGGAATATTGATTCTGTATTAACAATGACTCCATTTTTAATATTAACAAATTTAGATTGCAAAATCAGGGTAAAAATTCCTTAGAAATCCCATACCTCAAGAGCTACCTTTCCCCATCTAAGACCAGATGGATTTTAAGACCTTCACTGTTTGCTCTTTTTAAAGGAGATACTATGCATAACTGTCAGTGCAAGAATGTTCTCTGTGTTAGTCCATCTTATGGAACAGGCTGACAGTTGACATAAACAAATTCTTTGTTTTTATACATACATGTCCAGGGATGAACACACTGAGCACCCCGGACTTGCCACAGATCCCTGGCCTGAGGACTGATGGCATCCTGGCTGCAGGCACAGAGAGCTGAGGGGAGGTGGCTCAGTCCCAGCCAGCAGGGAGTGAAAGGGAAACAGAACCAGCCTGGGCAGCTACCCAGACATGCGCTGTCAAACCAACCCTGGAAGGGCAAGAAGCACACACTCACACCTGGGACACCGATACCCGGCCAGACGGGCTTGAACCTCCTGCACCCACCCCAGGCAGGCCTGACGTCCATCCCAGGGGGCCGACCAGAACCCAGGAGGCCAGTCAGGTGCCTCACGAACAGAGACAGAGGCACCCAAGCTGCATCACCTGGAAAGGCCCCACTAGCCCTATCCTGCAAGAAAGGATAGGAGAGCAGGGAGGAACTGGAACGAGAGGATAAACACCTGAACGCATCCCCAGCTGAAGGCATCATGAGCAATCTGCCCAGGGCTGGGAGGCTGCCCAGGGATAGGAGGGAACCTGGGAGGAAGGGATAGTGGAAGGAGCCCTATAAAGGCAGGTTCAGTAGAGAGATCATGGTAGGTTGTGTAGGAGTGGTTGAAGGGAGAGAGGGAGGAGGCAGTGGCGGCAGCGGCAAGGGATGGTGCAGGAGTGGGAGGGAAGAGCAGAGGCTATAGAAGGACAGCTCTGTAGGTGGCTGAAAGGGTGAAAGGGTGATGTCTACCCCCCTCCTTCCACCATCTCGGGACAATCCCAAGCATGCTCGTGCCTAAGGCCCCTCCCATGGATACTCGCTCCCAGAGCTCTGCCGCTGCCATGGCGGAACCTGACAATACATATTTTATTTCTGGATTTTTACTCATTTTATATGTTTCTGTACTGCTCTATTTTTATTTGTTAGTTGCTTTGGCGACCCTGAATGGAGTAAAAATGGGATATACATCTTTTTAATAAAAAAATAAAATATGTAAGGGCTGCCTCATCTCATTCCATTCATATGGCAGTATAAGACTGCACATTTGTTCAGAAAAGCTTTTCCCCTGACATGTAATTAATTATGTTAGGCTTCTGGTTAGTTTTTAATCTATTTTTATTGTAAACTACCTTGAACAATGAGGAAAAGTAATATAGAGGTATAAATGAAGTAGACTAAATGATTGCCTGCTACATGTGCTAAAATGTAAATAAATCAAAATCTAGCCGTACAAAAATATACAGAAGTATGAAACACACTAGAGAAAATACCTTTATATTTTAAAATTAACTTTTCCTTTTAAAACAGATGATTATCATAACAAAGACCAGCCTTTAAGATGGCCAAATGTTGAAATTTGTCTGATATAGGTTTAATTGAGCTTCTAACTAAAAAATGGCATGGTATGGATTGATAGACCTACATGTTTGCTTTTCTTTCTGGAGCCATGAATTAGTGAATCCATTCTCAAATCTCTGTTGCTCTTTAGACCATGCCTTGCTGTCAGGTGGTGACTTAAATTAGGGATTCTGTAGATTTTGCTGCAACCATATTCTAGTGTCAGACATACTGTGTTTGAAGGTAGTAATCAGATGTGAGCCAATCCGTTTGTCTGTTTGATTCATATGAAGCGGCTGCCAGTGCCTGCCAAACCAGTTCTCATCAGGCTTTCCCAAACTGTGTGTACACAAAGAAGCTGTCGATTCAAACTGTTTAGTGGTCATTAGCATCCTCAGTACTACTTAGACAAACTCTGATTTATATGATTTATGATTGATCCAATTATCTATTTAAACAATTTCCTGCTGAGTAGAGCGGTTACACAGTAAGAATAGGGGAGGGGCAGTAGTAGCTCAATCAGACTGTGTGAGAACATGCATGTACAAAACCCCAATTGCATTATACTGCAAAACAATAACTGAAACATCTGTTCTCTGTTTCCAACTGGCAAACAGGACAGGACCTGGACTGCCAGGTATTCAAGCATTTCTACTTCAAATTAGAGATGGGCACAAACAGCAATATGAACAAAAAAACCCCACAAACTGCCCAATCTGCTGTTCGTGAACATGCTGTCTGTGAGGCCCCATTCTAAATGAACAGGTGGTTGTTGCAAGCCTCGTTCGTTGCTGTTCGTCAAGCCAGACAGTCTGGCACCTGCAATCAATTCCCTTGGCAATGTAGGCAGGGATTGTCTGAACTCTGTCTGAACTCCTGCTGTTGCCCTGGAAACCCCAATCTAAGCCCAATGTAGCTTGATAGGCAGGTCTTTCCTTCCAAGTGTGGAGCTCCAAATTTGTTACAAGGGAGTAAAGACCGGGGGGAGGGGGGCTCCCAGCGCTGACTTTGCAGACAGTGGAGAGACTGTTGCTGTTGGCATTTTGATAGAGAGACAGGGAGAGTGCATTGAAGCTTGAATTTTCTTTGTGTGTGGTGGGATATGAATCTACCCCCCAGAGCTGCTGCCAGGCTCTGGGGCCAAGCTATTACTTATTATTGGTACCTTTCCTGGTGCCTGCTCAGGTCAGGTTTCTGGGAGTGGTGCAGTAGGGATCTTGACCAAACTTGGATGATGGCTGGAGGAGAGCCTGCTGGTCCCTACAAACAGCCAACCATGAACATGTTCATGAACAAGGTCATGTCCGTGGTTGTTCATGAGTCCCTATTCGTGAATGGCAATGAACAACGAACATCATGTTCATTTTTTTTTTCTGTTCATGCCCATCTCTACTTCCAATATCGTATTTCTTGCTCATAGTTGAGCGCACATGAATATAAGCAGAAGTAATGTGTGAACTAGGCAGTTACTGCTACTAGCTAGGAGCAATTTCCGTGGTCTCAGAAGCCAGAAGTGCCTATAAATCTGTAGTCAAGTATTTATTTGGTGCAAGTTGCCCCTCCATCCTATACAGAGGTTTGGAACATTTAACTGCCAGCTCCTACCAACAAGTGACCAAACAAACGTGCATGAGTGCTTCTCAGTTATGCAATTGATGCCAGCCCCACATGCTTCCAAGGACCATAAGAATCAATCTACATGACCTAATAATCAATTTGTTTTCAAAGCAAAGCAACAACCAAAAATTGCTTCACATAGAGAGAATGAAAATGTATAGGTCTAATTAAAGTCAAACAAGCTTTGCCTCTCAGCTAAGGATTAAATCTAACTGTCCTATTTCGATGCTTGATCCATCAGACCTACTTTTCATTCTGTACTTAGAGCTAACAAAGCCAAAGCAAAAAATTAGGACAGCTGACACACTGTAGATCTTTCAGGCCTTGAGGATTACCTTCAGGGTGAACCCAGGGATCTCTTTTTAGAATTCCCCATTTGTTCCCCATTCCAGAAAAGGTTTATGTATTAATCAATTAATCACTGCTGAAGTTTTAATCAAGCATCCAAGTTTATAATCAATTAGCTGCGCAATGGCACACAAGGAAGTTTGCTGTGCTCACTGCCTGCCCTCCTGAATCTTAATTAGCAATTATCTCTTCTGTGTGGCCTTTTGACCTCGCACATTTTAGTTCTCAAATAAATATATCCAAGCAGTACTTCCACCTTTTGCTTCTGCCATTTGGCATTATTCAGAGTTATCATTTAATCTCCAGCCTCAGTAGAACTTGAAGATGGGAAAATTTTTAGTTAATGCTGCAATTACTATAATGAGGAGTAGGGATCCCAGGTCCCCTAGTGGGGTCGGGGGATTGCCTGTTCCCATCCTCCACCCCCATGCCTTCACTTACCCAGCCAGTGGTGGGGAGAGGTAAGACAGAGGTACAGACTCCTGGGGTGGTGCTGAGAAATTCTGTGGTAGACCATATTCTTACTATAGGAGTAAAGTGACATAATGTTAATTTAGCAGCTGGTTTGTGATTTCTTTATTATGAATTGCATTACAAACAATTTAGGGACAATTTTCTAAAACATGATTTACATCAGAATCTATTCTGCGTAAAAACAGGTTTCTGATGTGTGACTTCTAATGGCTATACCTTGATTTATCTGGAGGTAAATCATTTATAAGAATGACTGGGGAGCATACATTTCTGATGATGTTCTGATATTCATATAAATTATATAAATTCATCCTCAGACATATTGTTAATACATCTACAAGTAAAGTATGGTTTAAGGATGCTTGATCCAACAAATACAATGGTGACCTGTAAGGGAATCATAAGGAAAAATGATTAGCTACATGAGTGTAACTGGAGAAGAAGCTGACCTGCAACACAGTCTGTGATATAAACTTCCTTCATTACAAGAACTTGTTGCATGTGTGCAAAGTGCAATTTGCGATGTAATTTAAGAACACATTGTCTTTCTAGCATATGGGGCAAAGGAATAAAAATGCATCGGTAGAGGTGTTCAAAGATAAATAGCCCTAATACCATGGCAGTATAAAACTGTCTTAAGCAATATTTGCATCAAACAAATGGATAAAAATACCGGCTTTAAACCTTGCAATATTCATGGGAGAATTATTACTTAAAGTAAGCCACTGTTGTGGTGACTTGAAGGATATCTATGCATTAATATCAGAAACCATTGGTGATGTGGCTGCAGATAAAGCACTATTGCAAAGATTTGTTAAAAATTTATTGTTATAAAGCAGATATTGAGGCAAGACACATATAAGCCACACAAAGACACAAGAGATAGGGGCATCCAATTTAATTTATTTATAGTGTATTGCATGTACTTTTATAGGACTCATTTTAAAAAAAGAAATCATGATTATCAAGGTGATTGCCCCCACCCTGGGAAATTTCCTGGGGTGAATGTGTGATCTTCTTTAACAATCAAATCTCTTCAAACAGCAGTAGCTTGTATGGTGGATTGTACCAGAGGGTTCCCGTGACCACTACTGAGGGTGGGGGGATTTGATTCACTTCCTGATGATATACTAACACTGTGTCTATAGGCCGAGCTTTGTGATTGAGACTGCTTTAATAGCTTTGGTTGATGACATCCAGCTTCAACTAGATAAGGGTGGTTGTGCTCTGCTGATTTTATTAGATCTGTCAGCAACATTTAACACAGTTGACCATTTGGTCCATGTTGACCACCTAGCGTCATGGGGGGGGGGGGTGTATGAGCCACCATCTCACAATGGATTGCCTCTTTCCCCCAAGGAAGCTCAATGAAGGTGGTCACTGGGGATGAATGTTCATCCCAATGGGACCTACACTGCGGGGTCCTGCAGGGATTGATCCTGTCCCCAGTGCCTTTTAATATATATATGCGAACTTTAGCAGATGTTGTTAGAATATTTGGGGTTGGATGCCATCAATATGCTGATGATACCTAACTCTATTTTCTACTTGACAAACAACTAGAAGTAGATATCTCTTCCTTGGCCCAATGCCTGGATGCTGTGGTGGAATGGCTGAAATGAATTCCTTTGAAAATAACAACAACAACAACAACAACATTTGATTTATGTACCGCCCTTCAGGACAATTTAATGCCCACTCAGAGCGGTTTACAAAGTATGTTACCATTATCCCCACATCAAAACACCCTGTGAGGTGGGTGGGGCTGAGAGAGCTCCAGAGAGCTGTGACTAGCCCAAGGTCAACCAGATGGCTTCAAGTGGAGGAGTGGGGAATCAATCCTGGATCTCCAGATTAGAGTCCCATGCTCTTAACCAATACACCAAACTGGCTCCTGTGGTTGAGAAGGACTTTGGCTGTGGGGAATTTGTCACTCCCATTACTCAAGAGAGCCCAGCTTTCTGCTGCAGACTCTGTGAAGAGTTTGGAGGGTTGGCTTGATTCTAAGCTTTCCATGGACAAACAGGTATCTATGGTGACTAGAATAGCATTTCTCCCATCTTTGCCAGGCCCAACAACTCTCCCCATATCTATCTCAATCTGACCTTGCCACATTGATTCATGTGACAGCCACCTTTTTAAACAACTGCTGCAGCTCGCTCTGTATAGGGCAACCCTTGAAGATGCTCTGGAGACTTCAGGTGGTGCAGAATACAGCTGCTAGGTTGCTGACCAAGTCACCATGTCATATAACACTGATTTTAAAGCAGCAATACTCTTTACTAATTAGCCTCCAGATCGAATTCAAGCTGTTGCTTCTCACCTTTAAAGCTGTAGAGCTTTGGGAATGTAGGCTGTGCTTTGCTTTATGGAGCAAAGCAACTACTTAATTACATGCATGAAGAAGTGTATGTATATCACTACTTTGTTCACTGTAACCTTAGTGGGTTGTGGAGTATGATGGCTAATTGTTTTGAACTGGGGAAGGTCTCAGTTGAAGAAGTGGTAGGCAGGAGCTATGATGAGAGCAAGTTCTACTCCTCTTCTTTGCTGCTGAGTTCATTTCCTCTTGTGCAGGCCTTCCTTCCAGCCCTCTCATTGCTGCTCTCTCTTTCTAGACAGGAGGTAGGCCCCCAGATTGTTCTTTTTGGATTGGAGCTGATTGATTCTGGTTTGGCCCTCCTAGTCTGTTGGCTGAATTCACTCCCTGAGAAGAAACTAGCCCTGAGATCTGCTCTTCACACTGGTGCCCTGTAACTCAGGAATAGAGATGGGCAAGAACAGGAAAAAACAAAACAAAACATGATGTTCATTGTTCATTGCCATCCACGAACAGGGACTCACAAACAACCATGAACATGGCCCTCTTCATGTACATGTTCATGGTTGGCTGTTCGTAGGGGCCAGCAGGCTCTCCTTCAGCCATCATCCAAGTCAAGATCCCTACTGCACCACTCCCAGAAACCTGACCTGAGCAGGCACCAGGAAAGGTACCAATAATAAGTAATAGCTTGGCCCCAGAGCCTGGCAGCAGCCCTGGAACTTGAAGGGGTAGATCCCTATCCCACCACACACAAAGAAAATTCAAGCTCCAATGCACTCTATCAAAATGCCAACAGCAATGGTCTCTCCACTGTCTGCAAAGTCAGAGCTGGGAGCCAAGCTTCACACTTGGAAGAAAGACCTGCCTATCAAGCTACATTGGGCTTAGATTGGGGTTTCCAGGGCAACAGCAGGAGTTCAGACAGAGTTCAAACAATCTCTGCCTAAGTTGCCAAGGGAATTGATTGCAGGTGCCAGACTGTCTGGCTTGATGAACAGCAATGAATGAGGCCTGCAACGACCACCTGTTAATTTAGAATGGGGCCTCATGAACAGCTTGTTTGTGAACAGCAGATTGGGGTGTTTGTGGCTTTTTTTTGTTCATATTGCTGTTCGTGTTCATCTCTACTCAGGAACTGCAGTGTGCTTCAGATTCTTCAAGAAGACAGCACTTCCAGGACAGTGACTACAGGCCAACTACAGAAATAATCTGAGACCTGCACTATTAGGGGACTGTGAGTAAGGCCCTGGTTTGCTTGGCCATCTTTCACCCTGGGACTCCAGGCCTTTGGCAGTGTGGGGGAGATGCCATACCCAGCATTATAATTATGTATTTTTTACAATAAAGACAGTTTTGCTTATACCAAGGTGTGTGAGTAGAAAGTGGGGTATTTGTGAACTCACTCTTGATTCCAACACTTGGGTTAGAAAGACCTTCACAGTCTTGGACCCTCATACCTTTGAGTACACCTCTCCCATTGTGATTCCCCCCCACACACACATTTGCTTCATTCATCTTCTCAAAGATTTCTAGTGATTCCTGGTCCCAGGGTGGTACACCTTCTTCCACTGGGAAGAGGGCCTTTATGATTGTGGTGCCCTCCCTCCAGAAAGTACTGTCAGAAAGCACTCATGCTCAGCAGGACCTGTTGATGTTTCAGAAACTGCAATGCAGAACTATTCCAGCGTTCTTTACATATCTCATATTGCGGTGCATTTTATCTACCTCCAATTTTTTGTTATTCACAAGATTTTATAGGCTGGGTTTGGACTAGAGTATTTTTTAATTACTTGTATTAGGGTGCTGTTTTATTGTAATTTTAATGACTATATTATATTTTTGCATTGGTTTTAAACTGTTGTAATTTTTCAAGAACTTAATTGAAGAGAAGTGTTATAAAAATAAAATAAATAAAATACAGAACTGCATAGCTACTGAAGAAACCTAGTATATATGCAACACTTGTTGACACCAGAGATTGCAGTTACAGCTTCTCTGTCTTCATTGTTTGACATTGTCAGACAAGGGTACCACACCCCTTCCAGTATCACTCAGTGCTGCGTGAATGGCTTCTATTTGTTCTTCTGAACATTGTGCTATAAGCAGGAAAGGTGCCATCAGAAAGCTGAAAAGGAGCAGGAGACTTAACTGCATTGTGGATTTTTTACTGGGAGTAGAGCCTTTTGTTCCTTCAAGGAAAAATAAGTAATATATTTTTTTCACTAGCTCTAACAAGTCACTAATTACTGTATGACATCAGCATCAATCCACACTCTAATCTCAAACTTAGTTGAATGCCTCACAATGCACCTCACTCTATGGGAAGAGGCAAAACTACTGATGAGAGATTGAAAACAAAAGAAGGATGAATGCAGAGTTGCGCACATCAGCCCAGCTCTCCCATGTACATTCTATCAACCTGCTGAGTATTTTCTTAGCTTTAAGGCTTATTTCATTGCTTATAACAATAGAACTGTAGAGAGTTGGACCTGGTAGAGCTATGCCCTCTGCCCTTCTTGAACTGCACCCCTCTTTTTGGCTCCTTGCTTCTTTACAAGTTACCCTGGGACAAACTGTGTCCAAATTAGTTTTTGTTTTAATCTACATTTTGAATTCACTAGACTGGTTGATTCCTTATTTGCTTCAAAAATTGCTGGAGCATAAGGCTGGGATTGGGAGAGAATGTAGATGTCATAGCTCAGTGAACCAAACAGCTGAACACTGCCAAGGTCAAAGCTACAGTACAAACCTTATTAATTCCTGTTTGTTTTTGACAGAATTACTGTGCACAGGGCATGTAGGGCATTCTGCTGTAATAAATAGTATGAAGAAAAAATAAAAACCACCCACCTGGCCACAAATTGACAACTGGGAAAGAACTTTTGTATAGATGGTAAAACACAAAACTTGCTATAGGGTTAGACTTCAGCCTATGGAAGTCGATCTATTTTAACTAGGTTGACATTTAAATCTGAAGAGTTAAAATAACATTTTTATTCTATAACCACATTTTTAGTATATTAGCATTAGCATCAGAATACCTCCATTTTAAACCAAGAATCATGGTTTTAAACAGCTCATATTTTAGTTATTGGGAACACCGTAGAAGAATTTGTTCCTCGTGCTATAAATGCTGCAGGAGCCCTGTATTGCTCCTAATCTAGTGATATTATAGATGATATACATGCACACACTCATTATGCATTTTTTAAACCAGGGAAGGTCAGACTTTATATTTCTGAGAGAGACTTTCTTTTTTTCAAGAGCCTGTCACAAAATGGTGACTCAGTAAGCGGCTACTGTCTCAAAATGGCAGCTAATATAAAAATTACAGCATTTCAGAGCAGGTCTGCACATTGGGTTGGGAAACCTTTCCTCTGCAATTTTGCCAAAGTAAATTACCACCAACCCAAATTGTAACTTGCCCTGAATAGCAAAAATATTCAGTTAACTTTGTTTTCCCTGGAAAGGGCTCATGGTAACTTTGATGCAGGGAGAGTCAATAGTGCAGTCTTTCCCAAACCAGAGTGCACACATGAAAGAATAGAAGAGGGAGATGGGACAAACAACTGTTGCCATCATTTTGCCATCCAGAAGAACAAAGATGTGTATATATGCCTTTTTTACCTTCCCACAAAGGCCGAATCCACACTACCATTGTTCTCGCAGCAGTTTTTCGCTTCCGCAGTGCCATTCCTTCATCTGTTCACACGCATCATCTCCGAAGCCGTCATTAATTCAGCATGGCGTCGCCACAGCCCATTGCACTTTCGCCGCGGGTTATCTTTTGACGAATAAATGCCCTCTGTTGAATTCCGAGCCTCTCTTGACCTGCCTCCCAATTAAGGAATAATTCTCCGCCTTTGTCCCCACCCCTTTTTTAAAAAAATAAAAGAGTACCGTGTCGATATGGCGACATCTCATCATATTAATCTCATTTTAAAAAAGCGGGCAGACCTCAAGTATCAGAGGAACAATTTCATATGTTAATTCAATTTATATATTGGGGGGGGGGCATCCACATGATACTGAAATCATGGTTCATGTTACGCCCCGACCGGACTGTGCCGACGAGTTAGGCACAGATGTCAATTTTCCAAAGACAAAATGAAGCTCTGCTGTGGGATGCTGCTGTAGGTGATCGTGACTGCTCACCCATTCCCGGATGATTTCAGCCAGCATGCAGGCTGTGATGTTCCGAGCGCTCATCGTAAGTGTCTTGGGTGATTTTTTAAAATATATTATATTAATGGTGTCGTTGTACCATTGAACCAGGATGCTTACTCGTTGATATAGCGTCAATTTGTCCTTTAAAAAAAAAAAACCGCGGGGCCGTTCGGGTTTTTCCCGCCCCTTTACCCGTCTTTTTGAAAGGGGATGTGATCAACGGATTGTGCAGGAGAAGCACTATTCAAAGGGTAATGTGGACAAACAAGTGAAGAACACACAACAACAGATGGAGCAATCATTGCACAAGAAAAGTGGGAGCTAAGGTAGTGTGGAATCGGCCAAAAAAGAGAAAAGCTGATGCTGTTTAACGAGAAGGATAAGAAAGTGATGGCAGCTGCTCTGGAGGAAAGGTGGAGAGCTACTTTGTTGGAAAGTAGCTGTTCATGTCTGATAACCTGCTTCTGCACCGTGGTTTAAGGCCTGTGCATGAAGATCTCTATAGAAAATACACAAAGAAACAATTCATCAGTGTATATTACACAATTGCACTAAAAGAGCTGTGAGAGAGCTTATTAACTTATCAACATTTGAACATATTGCATATAAAAGACAATTGTGTATGGACTTATTTTTAGATATTTGGAAATCTTTTAAATATACCTATGCATAGATCTGCCAGTAGTGTTTTTGTAACTAGCACTAATTTCATTTGTTTTGTCTTTTGTTTGCTTTTTTCTGTTTTGCACCAATAAAATAATATTTTTTTTAAAATGTTGTGAGAACATAGAAGCCATAAAGTACACTGAAGATATGAGGCCACTCAGTTCAATCTCCCTCCTGGGTGATAATGCTTGAGATCTTATAATTTTCTTCATGAGAATGTTTACGGCCAGATGGAAAACTGAGAGTAAAATGTTGAAAGCAATGAGATGAGATCTCACAATTCTTCCCAAGAGTTGTGGACTATACTAAAGATACATTGCAAGTAATAATGTTACACAACCAGTGCTTCTGTTGATACAACACATGAATGTTATATATATATTGTTGATATCTCATATAAACTTTCAGTTGTGGTTTCTTCTTGATACAGGCAAATGGATATACTTGTTTCCAGAGCACAATCCTGAGCACAGTTGCTTGCAATTCTCTTGTATATGTCTTATTATACCAGACAAGTGCACATTCTCTTATTCAAACATCATAGATGGTTGCCAGGACACATATCATGGACAAATGGAAATATCATTTGCCATGTGTAGTGTGAATCAGCACAGGCACTTGAGAACAAAACAAAACACTTCCCCAAGATTAAAATATACACACTTCCAAACTCATATATACTATCTGAAGTTTTTTGTGATGGTTCAGACCACCATGTATCTTCAGGAAGATGGGTACATGTTCCCTTGGCCATATTCTCTACAATGCACACGTTCAAGGATGTGAAGATTTTAAAATAATTTTTTTTGGGATGTGTGCACTTTTCTGTATGGAAATATGTGATCACTCATAAAATAATGACCTCCCAATGCAAGATGACCCTCCATAGCCAAACAATTTTGCTGATTTTGCCCTGTCATTGCTCTCAATTATGGAGAATATTCCACTTTTGCTGCCTAAGTAGAGAGAAACATCTCTACTGATTCAATATGGTATAGCCATGTGAATGCTGGGAGTTACATAATGAAATCTCTCCCAACAATCAGAAACACATTTCTGAACATTTCTAACATATGGTACTATCTCCGCTTATCTCTGTGCCAGGACAAGTCATTTGAATCCATCATTTTGATAGTGTGAGAAGCTGTATAATTAGAAAATGCAACTCAGAAATAAAAAAGACAGTTCATGCTATGCTAAGATTAGGAAGAACACCTGGGAATTACAGCTGGATATGCTTTAATTCATTCAGTTTAGCAGAGGCCACCAAGCCTTGTCCAATAGTCTAAGTGGAAGTTTCCATGATGAAACGTCTACTATTTCATATCTAATCTATTGGTTTTAATACCTGCTCTTTAAACAACTATGAAGCCATAATTTGATTACAGAAGCAAGGATAGTTTAATATTTTCCATATTCCTAGAAGAGAAATAAGATTTGATTCTTTACAATAACTTTTCCTCAAATGTATTAAAATGGATAAAGTCACATCTCTTCAAGACAAACATATTGGCCCAAGTATACGCATGTATGTGTGTACAAAAAAAGGTTTATTTTTTTGCTTTTTCCAGTGAAATAATAAGTGTACCACTTCTCTACAACATCTTTACAATCTAAGGATTTTAGTCTAAATAAATGGACCCATTTAATACTTTATGAGAAAAGAATAATATTGATGTTATGAAGGTGAGAAGCAGTGGGATGCGAGGATATGGCTTACATTCTACTGTGGAGTCCCAAGCTGGCCTACCCAGGTTCCTACCCAGGTCAATTCAATGGATCTCTTTTAAGAAAGTCTTAGAATGGCACTTTTAATGTCTGCTTTTAATCACAACACTTCTTTGGGCAAGTCAGAAAAGGGATAAATGATATAAAAGACATACAACACCTATTAAACAGATGGCATAAAACAAATCCTACATGGTTAGTTGCACATGATTAAAATGTTCATGCTTCCAAACTTATTTTCCTATTTCAAGCTATACCCATAAAGATACCTCTTAAAACATTGAAGAATTGGCAAAAACTCTTTTTAGATTGCTTATGGTCCTACAAGAAACACAAGGTTAATGCTGACTTACTACAATGGAGCTCTAAATGAGGATGGCTAGGATTTCTTGATGTCATTAAATGTTATAAAACCATTCACCTTTCAAATGCAGTTAAATTGCTGGAACTAAACCATCAGCCAAAATGGGTTGTATTACAACTTGAATATACAGCACCATACAAAGTACATGAAGCTGTATGGCAAAGAACAGCCAACAGACCCAATAAAATACAATCTAATCCATTTCTAATCCCAGTACTGGAGGTCTGGAATGAATTTAGAACAAAATTACTATGAAACAAATCCAGATTACAAACCTTTCTAAATCAGCACTGGTTTCCACCAGGGTTGGGCAATAACTCCTTCTGAGAATGGAGAAGGGTCAAGATCCTGTTACTTCAGGATATTGCAATCAATTGAAAATTAATGCACAAGACACAATTAGAGGACAAATTAGGTACATCAATTCCATGGTTTCAATATTTTCAAGGTAATGCATATGTGCTCTCAAATAGATTTGCAAAACATCCTTAGGCAGCCTCTAACAGACTTCGAGGTAGTAATAAAAAAAGAACAGGAGTTGAAAAAACACCTTATTTCAGCCATTTATAATGTATTATCTGACTTGAATAAAACACGCACGCTAACATAGCAAGCATGCTGACAAAAAATGTGTGACACACAATTGACAGAAACTGACTGGATATATTTTTGGAATCTTTCCCATTTTAAATCTCCTATTTTAACTGAAATTTTACAAGCATTCAAAATCATCTCACACTGGTACATGACACCTTAAATATTAACTCATGTCATACCAGTCACCAGTCCAACCTGCTGGAAGCAATGTGGTGAGATAGGAGATTACCTTCTCTGCTGGCTATACTGTCCCAAAGTAGCAACATTCTGGGAAAGAATTCTAAACAAAACCAAAACAGTTACAGGCATGCATATTCCCTTTTCGCCAGAGACCTTGCTCCTAAACACATGGGCATTAACAGGAGGTACACAGATTAAGATACGAACTATATTGATCCTGTTATCAGCTGCCAAAGCAGCCATTGCCACCCGCTGGAAAAATGTAAATGCTCCAAATCTTTCTTTATGGAAAAAAATGGGACAATTATGCAATGGCTGCTGTTACAGACAATCTCTCACATATAGACCCTCAGGTGACATCAAGAGACTTTATACCTAGCTGGAACCCAATCTTAGAATATCTAATGAAACAACAAGAAATCCTCAAAGGACTTAAAGATCCAGATTTGTGGTAAATTAGAAGTATATAATTCCTCTATATTTCCTCTACTAGTTATACACATCCATTTCCACATACTCAGATACATTAACACATATCAAGATGGATATTCAATACAGTAAGATATAATCATTGCTATGTGATTGTATATGATTTGTAAATATATGTTATTTATGATTGTATGAACGTATAAAACATATACTGAATGTAATAATTGTTTATAAATACCTATCTTTGTAAAAGTTATTTGTATTGTTGAGATTTTGAAAATGTTAAACAGAATTTGGGGCAGGGGGAGAGAAAAGAGATAAATGAATGAGGAGACGCTAGGAAATTATTAGGTTTGTCTACCATCCCTTTCTCTTATTGCTCCATAATTTCGCTCTGCACTGTTTTACTCTTCCTTAATTCTGATTTAATCAGCAGAATTTCTAAATTAATTAGGAATTGGAGCTGTGCTGTTATCTTGGGTGATTTTTACTGATATGCACATATACTCTTGCATTTTGATAGCACCCACCACACACAAACACAAATCCTTGTTGATACAATGTTGCATATAATGACATCAAAATAATCTTCTTGTAGTTTTTTTTTTTTTTAAGAAACATGCATAGGAGAGGGGAAAAGACACAAATGGATGGACTGGAAAGCTGCAACTATTTACACACGTGAAGCAGGATTCCAACAGCAACATTTCTACTTTAGCAACAAGATGGGTTAATTTGGAACATCCAAGTCCACTGAGAAACTCAAATGAAGGGGATTTTGGAAGCATTTCTGCTTTGAAATCTGAGGTTTTTAATTGTATTATCATTGTGGAAATTAAGATGGAAGCTTTTAATATACAATGAGAAAGCAATTACTAAGCAGGTCTACTCAGTATTCTACTCAACTCTATCCAATGGGGCTTACTTCCAGGAAAGGGGACTGAAATATAAGCTGTTGATAAGGTTTTAGGGTGTGTGAGTAAGCTTTAAATTTGACCCAACTACAGGATAAAAAATAAACAAAGAAACAAATGTTCCACAGAAAAAAAAACCCACAGGGGAGCTGTGAATAAAGCAGCAAGTAGATCTTCCAGCTTAGCATACACGTGGAGGAAAAGGAAGACTTAATTTGCTTATGACTCATTGTCATCTTTTAGTACTCCTGTGTTTATTTCTAATTAGCTTCCAAGAAACTTGATATACCATCTCTTGAATATATGTTCATCTCATCAAAATTGCTCATGCATGTGCCTTAGGGATACTTAGATGATCTAACACTCATTTCTCTTAGTAAGATGTAAGTTTGCAATTCTCTCCCATTATAGATAATAGAAACAAGCAAACTCATAAGGAGGCTCTCAGTAGCTTACAGGACACATGACTCAGAGCAACAGAAAGATCAGACATTCTGTTCTCGGTTGTTTTGCTTACTTGCTTTGTATGATCTTTGGCAAACTACTACATGCAGCCATTGCATGTCGCCATCTGCAAAATAGCAACAATGTTCCCCTCAGCACTAATAGCAAAAAAAGAAGAAGAATACATAAAATTAATATAATAATTATGGGAGTGCATCTTGAAAATTACCATTCCATTTCCGCATCTGTGTTAGTTGAGTGAAATGGCTATCGTGATTGGGTGGGTTTCCAGTGGGGTGGTACCAGGTTGGACTCAAAATTTGTTAGTTTTCTTTCATGCTTATGGTTTTCATAGCCATTATTTTCAATGGGGAAGGGGAGAGGGACAAACTAGAGGTTCTGGGGGAACTGTTTTCACACCCAATGGCACCAAAATCACACAGTTGGCATTAAAGCCAGGCTCCATCCACACAACATCACTTGACCCACCAGATTCTTTCCACCCCCATCTATTTTGCTCTGCCTGAAGGCTCCTGATCCTGTCAAAGGGATGTGCAGAAGCTATGGATCAGTGGCAGAGCATGTGCTTTGCATGCAGAATGTCCCAGATTCAATCCTTAGTATCTCAAGTGAAAAAGATCAAGCTGTAGATGATGAGAAAGACCACAGAGAGCCAATGCCAGTCAGAGTAGACAAAAAAGACCTTGATAGACCAGTGGTCTGATCTAGTATAAGGCAACTTAACACCATCAGTCTCTTTTATAAATATAACTTTTTTCAAAACTACATGTGATACAAAACAAAATTTTATTTTTTTGCTTATTTTTTTATGTTTGTTTATTTATTTATTTATTTATTTTATTTATTTCTTTGTTTATGTGCATACCCCCACTTTGCTGACCCCCAGGAATAATGGGGAAGGGGTCAGTGATCTGCAATAAGGGGAAACAGAAAAGTCCTGTGCAAAGCCCACAGATAGCGTGTACATTTCAATTTTAACGGATATTGTAAACTTCTCGAGTAAATTTATTCGGAAAATTTTTAATTCCACCTCCCCAGAAAGCTGCTCAAGATGGCTTGCAAATAAAAAATATTAAAAAGAAAAGATTAAAAATATTAATTAAAGTTCAGTGTTATATAAGCCCCAGCCCAATATAAAAACATAGATGATAAAAACATACTGTATTCAGGTTAAAATAACATCTTCCAGGACAAAATAATGTTTAAAATATCATGTACTGACATATATATAACCATCAGTCTTTGGAAGAAAGAGAAGCAATTTTCACCAGTTCCCCACTCCCAGGGCATACCCCCACTTTGCCTCCACTTTGCTGACCCCCAGGAATAATGGGGGGGGGGGTCAGTGATCTGCAATAAGGGGAAACAGAAAAGTCCTGTACAAAGCCCACAGATAGCTTGTACATTTCAATTTTAATGGATATTGTAAACTTCTCGAGTAATTAAACCTAAAGCATACAGGTACACCCCACACACCTGATTTTTTTCAGGTCTCCTTGTCTCCCCTCCTTTCTGTCCCCATTCCTATTTACTAGGGGAAAATGTGTTTTGCATCCAGAACATTAATTTGTAGAGAACACTCAAATACAGAACAAGTACCTTTGTTTATGAATGCTTACAACTAACAAGAAGTAGTTTAATACAAATATAGCAACTGATGTATTATCTCTCCTCCTAGGAACACAAGGGAAAACAGTATATTGACATTTGAGGTATTTCGATTGTTGATTGAATTCCCTTTTCCCAATGGAGTTGTTTTCTTGACAAGGAATTGATCCCAAACACATTTGTTAAAATGATATATACTGTGAGCCATTGCTACAAAAAAAAAAAGGAACAAAACTTGGATTACACTCAAAGCAGTGCATTTGGGTTACAAGTACAACCAATAGCAACAAATGAGCCAAGTTTTTTTCTTACCATTTCCCTGAGGTGCCATCATGCTCAGAGCACGAGAAGCAGAAAGTAGGTCAGAGAGTATGCAGTCCAAATTCACAGCATGGGATATGAGTAAAATGGAGCCAAAACTGTCAGACACTTTCCTTTGCAGTCCTGTTTGAAAGCTATCAAGATATTCAAAACTGAGTCCCACTTGCAATGACTGAGAGAAACTATGAACTGGGGAACACTTTCACCAACTCTTGAGGGTACAGGAGAAGCAGTAGAGGAGAAGCAGAAAATACTTGCATTGTTTGGATGGTGGGAAGCTATCTGTGAGGCAGTAATGTCTGTGATAGCAGCTCATCCCTCTTCTTCTTCTACATTGTTTATGTGGAGAGGGTAGCAACTGCAGTGGCAGGCACACTCCTATGCTTCCCTGACATACCTTCAGAATAAGGGCAACATTTTCTTTGCATGATGTTCCAAATTATAAGCTACCTTTGATATATGTATAAATGCCCATTATACACAAGGATGCCAAGCCCCACTGGGGGAGCAGGGAATACCCTGCCATGAGCTCCCATTGCCCACCACTGCTCTAAGGAGGGAAATACTGAAAATAAATGGGGGACATAAAAAAACCCAGTGGCGTTGTTGGCATGATAATTTCACTTCCAAGGAAGGAAGTGATGACAGGTAGCTCTAAGAATCAGTGTACACTCTACGGTTTTACCATAGCGTGCACACTGCCCCCCCCCAATATCACTTCCAGCAAAAACTGCAAGTGACATCATGACATAGGGTGATGCTGTAGGAGTCACAAAAACTCCATGTTTAAATCTTGGTTATTTGCCAAATCCTAGAGTCTTCCTCCATTTGCTGCCATTTTGCCCAACATCCTTTGGGCATATTGCCTGGAGGTCTCCCAACATAGTTGGAAGCTCATCAAGCCTAGCTACTATTCATCATGAAAAAACATGGTGATCCAATCACAGATCTTCTAGTGTCATGTTTAATTTGACCCTGAAACATTACCTTCTTTCGCTCTTCATTACCTTCTTTCGATCTACATTATCTAAAGGTAGAATTCTACAATACAACACACTGAATGAGCTTATAAAAGAAAATTAGTCTTGTATTTGAGTATATTTTAGAGTATATATAAGACTTTATTCCCATTAAGTCTGATACTTTAGAAGTAATTCTACATTGCCCTTTTGATGCTAATAGCAACTTGAGGAAGGATTTCTCTTGAGGAAAAGTGTTATCGTCCATCCTTGTCTGGCATGGGGGCTCCAGACCATATTACCCCTCCCTTGTGACTGCTTTTATGGATATTTGATGAGGGCTGGAGATCCAAATAGAGATCACTGGCCTTTTGTCTACTTGTGTCCTCAGCAAGTGTAATAGTAGAAACTGGTCTTCATTCTTTATCCACTCCCATTTTATCAGTCTGACTAGAAATACATTATTTGGGGGGGGAGGATTGGAAGGGTGACACGTGGTAACACGTTAGATTTAAATAGTTATGAATTAGTGCCTGTGCTAATTGATTTATAGGCTGTATTAAATAGTCTTTCCCATTAAAAGATGACACAGATGACAATGTAAAAGCAACTGGCAGCAGACTCTGCCAGAAAGAAAACTATAATGGATAGCAGGCTGTTCTTCCTCCGAAAGCTAAAACAGCCACTTAGCAGTTTCATCCCTGAGCATATGGTAGTGCTGCTCCAACATCCACTCACCTTTCGGGGGGGAGGATGGAATGTTACAGGGAAACACAGCCCCAGTGAGTTGATGTCTGCCTTAGCAAAAGAGCACAGAAAACCAACAGGAGAAACCTCCACCAGAGACTGCAACAATTACTCAATATATAATTTATAGATTTATATAAACAAAGTGCAAGTGCTATATGTGCAAATTACAATATATGTGCAAATCTCTATATCAGTTTCATAGTATAAACTGTTTTTAACAACCAACTATTAACAGACCATGTTGAAGATAAGCATTGCCATCTTCACAATATTTTCTACATGATTTTTCATTTTGGGTCCAACAACCAGCTCCTGACAGACCATATTGAAGGTAAGTGTTGCTTAACAATATAATCCAAATAGTTAAATCAGTTCTTTTTCTCTTTTTTTGTAGGCATAAAGATCCAGCAATGTAATATCAAGTGTAGACCATGGTCCAAAAGGAAAAAAAAATTATTGAAGGTAAGTGTTGCTTAACAGTAGAGTCCAAACAGTTAAATCAGTTCACTCTCTTTCTCTCTCTCTTGAAAGCATAAAGATTACCTTCAATATGTTAAAAAAATAGTTTATACTCTGAAACTGATATATAGATTTGCACATATATTGTAATTTGCACATATAGCACTTGTACTTTGTTTATATAAAATCTATAAATTATATATTGAGTAATTTTTGAAGTCTCTGGTGGAGGTTTCTCCGGTTGGTTTTCTGTGTACTACAGAGATAGCCTTATTTGTAGTTTGTCAGCAAAAGAGCAGACAGGATCATGGATGGCTCTGCCTAGTAGTGATGGTGGTAATACTGCCAACCGTGCCAGGGGCTCGCCCCTTTTAGGCTGGTGGCAGCTCTTTGCCCCGCTGAAGGGATGGAGGCAGAGTCCTCTTCCCCCTCATCCGGGGTTTAGCCTGGGGGCGGAGTGTTGCAGCGTTTGCTGGCTCCTCCGCCCCTTCGGCTTCAGTTGCGCCTCATGCTCGGCCCACCCACCTCACCCTAGCAGTGCGGGTCTAGCCGGCTGCCAGTTTTGGGGCCAGGTAGGAATTTTTTCTCTCTAAGCCCCTGATTGGCCCTGGTGGCTAGAGTTTTTTCGCCTACCTCGTACTGTGGGGTTGAGGTTAACTGGCCTGGGGGGCCGAGTTAAAGTCACGGGTGGCAGGATGTTAGTTAGGAAACAATCTGTAGCGGGCCGGTGAGCACCCTTGGCACCTCCCCATTGGTGGGGAATCGGGGTCTGCCAGAAGTGGCTGGCTGCCGTACGGCCCAGTTGTGTGGTTGGACGCCCTAGGTGGGGAACCCCTGTACAAGCCAGTCTCCCCCCGCTGCCGTATGGCCGGGTGGGGGAGCTTTGCAGGGGTGAACCACTTCGCCTGGCCAGGCCGGGTCCCAGCCACTTAATGATGGCTCGCACCCGGGGCAGCAGGTGTCTCGCCCAGACAGGTCAGGGCAGGGTACGGAGCGACCCCAGGGCCTGATCTGTACCGCTAGTTAGGCCCTTGCCGTAGTTTAAGTTTGCTGGTTGTTTATTTAAATAAAGCGGCCCATTTTATTACCCAAGATACCATCTCTGTCTCTTATTCCCAATAGTGGGGCAATAGTGGTTTAGCTTTACCTCTGGAAAAGGACAGGGTACCTGGTCATCATGAGGCCTGTCTCTGGTGATGAGCAGACCTGGTATGTTTTAGTCTGATTCATGGGAAATGTCATTCTGACATGGGTGGTATCCTGTGCACGTGTGAAAGGTTCTAAGCTGGTGGCTAGTTAATGAAAGCCTGTTTACACTTGCAAGTATTAAGGAAAATTAAAATCACAATCTGAAGCCATAACTAGCTTAAATTTATGTGCCTCAGATGGATTTTTCCTTTGAATGTTGGAAAACCTAGGATCCTTGTTTTTTAAAAACAACCTGTACATAAATAAATCATCTTTGTTGTTCTTATGAGTTCTTACCAAAAAACTGACCTCACAGCAAAGAACCCAAAGCCTTTACACTCACTACCATAAGAACATTGAGCAACTGAGGGGAAGGTTTACATTTCAAAATACACCTAATTACCAAAATTATAATAGGCTGTGTGCATTCCCTCAGCTGGAGAAAAAAGGCCTGTCATAAAAATCAACATCAAATCCTTTGTGAAAAGAATAGACAAATTAATAATAAGAAACCTTCTTCTGAGTAGCTCAGTCAGTTAGCAGTCAGAGAACCCTGGTCTGTTCCTTTGCAACCTCAGGGCTGTTTTTAAAAATCCCTTTATAAAATCCCTTAGCACATTAAAATAGAAATTGCAGAGACTTTTAAAATTATTGATGGTTTTAAATATTGTTTCAATGTATACTATATCTGTATGTTTTAGCGATTTTGTGACCTGCCCTGAGCCTGTTTGCAGGAATAACAGGATATAAGTCTAATAAATGTAATGGAATTAAATTAAAGCTTTATTGACATTTCATTGTTTTAGCAACTTATAATGAAACCCCAATCAGAGTTGCTCCAGTCTAAGCTCACTGATTTCAATTCCTTTTCTCATTTCTTACAACTATTTATATTCTAAGTGAACAGCTTCTTAAGGCACACTTCAATCTTTTAATTCTTAAGCCTAGGGTACTAAGCCCATGGCCAGTCCAGAGACAGAGCTAAGAAAAACAAACAGCCACATCTTTATATTCTATTATTAGTCTCATTATTTGTGTATATCATTGACTAAATAATTTCTTAAAGGAGAAAAGTATACAAAAGGATTTTTGTAACAGCCTACCCTACCTTTACACAAGCAGTTTCTTTCTGACCAGTTTCTTTCTGCCCTCCATGCATCTGACGAAGAGAACTGTGGTTCTCGAAAGCTTATGCTACAATAAAATTGGTTAGTCTTAAAGGTGCTACTGGACTCTTTTTGATCATCTATTTTATAAACAGACAAACTCCTGGAAGTTGGTTTTACAGGTAAGAAATTAATGCCTTTTCAGATCCAGAGAGATGAAGATTTGATGTCTGGCTTCTTCAATTTGAGCAACGTGCAACCATCTTTTATAGAAGAATCTAGAGAAGTGGAGCCTAACAGACGTTTACCAGCATTATTAATCCCGTTTCATATCACCAACTTTTTCAAAGGCTCAAGACTGTCAAAACAGTCACTGTAAAACATCATGATGAATGTCATAATAAATACATTAAAACCAACCTGTATCTGTGATGTACTCTTAAAGAATCTCAGTCACATTACTTATAAGCAACATTTTGCCTACCAATTCTTAGACCTCAAATGGTGAGTGCTCTTGACGGAGGTATTCCTGCAGAAGGCACATTGCATCATCTAATGATTATAAAGCCCAGATTCATTAAACTGCTAACATCTCTTAAGGAGATACACACCTTTATAAAAAGCATGAGTATTCAATACCATTGTTCAAACATTGGGTACCAGTTAGTTAGTTTTAAAAATCCACTCAGAGTGGGACCACAAGTGACGCCTGACACAGGATGGACACTAGTCAGCTTCCCTCAAGTTTTGATGGGAAATGTAGGCATCCTGGTCTTGCAGCTTGACTCTCTGACTGCTGTCCAATGGACTTTTCAACTGTCACTTGTCCAACATTCCGCCAAGCTGCCTACATTTCCCATCAAAACTTGAGGGAAGCTGACAAGTGTCCAACCTGTGTCAGGTGTCACTTGTGGTCCCACTCTCAGACTCCCTCTGTAATAGTTTACGATGGATATCTGTCCTACAGATAGCTCAAAAAACTTAAAGGCATTATTGCCCAAATGGTTGTCCAAAAATGGGACACCAGCAGGGCATCCAGAATTTTATTTTTTATCCTAGATCTGTGCTCCTGTATCTGTGTTTTTAAGGGACGTGAAGTGCTACCTATATATAGTTTCAAACAAGGGCGCTGTATAACATAAACCACATTGGCTATTGAACACATTGAGAAAGTGAAATCTCGAAAGACAACATTAGTACAATGGTTTAAAATGTCAGACACTTTTACAGAAAACTTACAGACATTACAATTTCTGCAAGCATAATGACCCCTAGATTCAGAGGGTTCAACTTGATTCTCCTATTTGGAGTGCACCTGTAGCGAAAGGGCCCCTGTGAACCAAGGTCATTACCACGCTGTGAATGACCAGAACGTGAGATGGAGGACTGCACCTCCCCTCAAACCATCAGACCACTATTTGCCTAAGTGCTGCAAGCCTATATGAGCCTGTAAGGAAAGGGCCATGCCCTGTAAGCCAAGGTCAGGAGGCCTGCTTAGCCTCCTGGCACTGGTGGCCATTTTATAGAGGCCTCTTTGACCTACACAGTGTTTGGGCTGCCATTTTGGATGTGCTGTGTTCCTATTGGGCTTTGAAACTCTAGAAGCAGTCATTTTAAAGTACATTATATTACATTACTATACTTTCCCATCATGCCACCAAAAAAGGGTAGTAGCCCTGCTTAGGGTAAGCAGCCAGTGAATAGACCTCCTTCAAAGTGGCCCTGCAGACTCATCCTTTGAGGATGATGAAGTGACCAAAGAGAGGAAGGAAATACTGGGCTATCAGTGTCTATCAGTCAGGAGGGCTGAAGCAGGGTTAGGCCCAGCCTCTGCAAGCCTCCAGCCTATCTAGGCCTCCCCCACTGTTCTTACTTTATTTGGAGAGAGTACTTACAGCTGCAGTGAAGGCCTGGCTGAGGCCCGGGGTGGGGGTGGGGCTAGCAGTCACCTGAAGGGTCGTTTGCTGCACACATTAGTTCTACTGGCTTAGCAAGGATCTAGGGTCCCAGGGTGGTGGGTGGTTAAACCCCTCCCCCTTTTCCCTGCTCAGTTTTGCAGCCTTTGTGGGCCTAAAGAGGAGCTTTTTTTAGGTTTTGTCACTCATGCCACCTAATGGCATGCTGCTGAGATCTGCATCTGCTGAGATCTGCAAAGCTGTCATGCAGGGCACAGAAGTCTTAATATGTGATCTGATATTTCTACTAGATAAGCACAATTGACGGGCGGTAGCAGATCTGGTCTAGGCTGCCATAATCTGGTCCTGTTGTGGTCACAGTGGACCTGATTGACAAAGTAAGTAAGTCCACTGGCCCCTAATGCATGGCTATGGGGGCTCCAAGGATCAAGTGATTAGACTCCTGGGTTATATCATCTTGGGTCTTGCCTTTAGGTTTTGCAGTTTGGCCACTGGGTTATTACTTAACTCACTCCACCAGGACACAGTCATAAAGGGAGCCGCATGTCAGGGATTAACTCTCCTCCTCAGGAAGTGGAGGAGAAGGATGAGGTGGATCTGAGGAGAGAGACAAATAAATAACACTTAAGGTTTACCGCATCTGGGCCAGGTGGCTGCTAGCTGACCTCCTTTATGGGAGCTACAGCAGCTGGTGGGGCACTGAGCCTTGTCTCCAGAGTGTTGGCACCTAGAAGAGGAGTTTCCTTGGAGTTTCCACTGCCTTGGGGCCCAATGGCTTCTGGGTTAGTTCAAGGACACTGGTGAGCTGAGCAGTGGCCCATTGACTAGTCAGAATGTGGGTCTTACTATAGACCGTATATATTTGGAATTTTCCAATCCTTGTGGCAGTTGGATTGTGGGGGAGGGAACTAGATAACCCCTCAGCCCTTTTCACGTGGATGATTAGGCAGTGGTGCACATACCTAACCCTCTTTCATCCAAGTGGCATAGGATTTTGAGACGGGTCTTGGAGACTGATCCTGGCATTTCTGTTTCAAGGCAATGCCTGGTCTCACCTGCAGACGGAACAGGCAGCTTGTCCCTTGGTTTTCCTCTGAACTATGCTTGCAGGGAGGGCCATGGTTGCTTGGCAACCAGACACCATCGCCCCCAGCATGCAGTGAAAATATGACCAACTGGCTGGCAGTTGCTAGGCTGGGATGCAGGTTGGGGTGTAGGAGTTATGGCTGAGCTGGTGCACTTTTCCTTCAGTTATGGGGGAATGGAATGTTAAGGGGCTTGCCTTATATCCAGTAGCAGCCATCAGGCACCTTAGGTGCCTTTAGGTTTGCCAGTAAACCTCTCAGTTTGATTTCAAGTTATTTCTGGGGTTGCACAACATTAATTATTGGCATGAGAGTTAGATCCTGAGGGTTAGCACAGCGATGGCCCAAGCCATTAAGGAAGGATCTGGCAACTCTGTACATAACCACTGGGATGGTGATGGCTGGGCTGCTACTACTGTTTGATGGGAGGTGAGGTCCTTTGCCTCACTGCTGGTCCTTCACCTGGGGGTAATGAGCTGGGCTTCTCAAGGGCACTGCCCTTTCATTACAGGCCCCATATACATGCATGTATAGGCAAGGTGGCCTAGTGCACTCTGTACAGTAATAACCTTGGATGCGGGGCATGGCCCTTCCAATATAGGCTTATGCAGGCTTGCACAGATAGGCAAAGTGGCCTCATGAGCTGGAGGAGAGGAGTGGCCTCCACCTCATATTCAGGTCACTCTCCTGGGTGATATGACCTTGGCTTACAGTGGCCTAATGGTTTGAGGGGAGGTGTGGTGCCCCACCTCATGTTTCGGTCATTCACCATGTGGTAATGACCTTGGCTCACAGGGCATGGCCCTTTCCTTACAGGCTCACACAGGCTTGCACCACCCAGGCAAGTAGTGGCCTGATGGTTAGAGGGGAGGTGCAGTCCTCTGTCTCATGTGTGGTCATTTGCAGGCGTACACAGACTTGCAGTGATAGGCAAGTGGTGGCCTGGTGGCCTGATCCAAAGGTCTAAATGTAAGGCCAATAGAGCCCTATTTTAGGCATTAGAGGGTAGGCTAGGAATTTATCTGCCCCACTCACAAATAAGGGCCAAATTTGCTAACCTCTACAGAGGGGATGGGGTTCACCTAATGGTGGAGGGCAACATCTGTTTAGATAACCTGTGGCAAGGGCTTTGGTTGGCAGTAGGCCATCTGTGGGGTGCAAGGGCCTAAGCAGAGGCTTGGCTCTAGTGGTGGCAGGATTAGGAGGGGGGGAATGAGCAGGCTGGTGAGCACCCTTGGCACATCCCCATTTGGGAACTGGGGTCTGTCAGGATCCTTGGTACTGCTTGACAGCTGCCAGCTGAGAGGGCAGACTGCCATGTGGGTCCCCCTCTACAAGTAAGGCCCTCCTGCTTTACAGCAAGGTGCTATAGGCTTGGAGGGTGGAACCATTTGCCTGGCTGGCCGGGTCCCAGTCACGCACCTGGATGGCATGGCTCACATCCAGGGAAGTGGGGCTCACCCAGACAGGTCAGGGTGGAGGTCCAGGGGTGACCCCAGGGCCTGACCTGTAATGCTAGTTAGACCCTTTCCTAGTATATATGTTCAATGATATGTTGCTGCCAAATAAATATGGTCCATTAGTTTCCAACACTTGTGTCTGTCTCTTCTTTCCATCTGGGGTGGCAAAAGAAAAACAGTGAAAAAATCCTAATGCTTCAGTTTCATATTGGAAATAAGAGCAAATAATTAAGAATTCCTCCAAATCTGAATGAGGAAAAAAAATCAAAAGTATTCTTTATTACTGTATTAAGCTAATCAGTTACATTTTTTTAGAGATTAGAAGTAATATCAGACTAAATTGTATAACTGTATGTATTGCAGTAGTTAAAACTGGTTGCATCCAGAGGCGGAAAACACCTTAACTCCTATCAAAATGAAGCAAACAGCAGGCTGCAAATTGCTCAGATAAACAACAGATGTACTTGATTCCTTGTACTGCTCCCCCAACCCCATTTTTTCTTTACTTTTTCAAAAGATATTCCAAAGACTGATGATGAGGCAATTTCTCATTCAGAAAGGATGCCCAATTGACAGCAAACATGTGGTTTTGGATCCATAAATTTTCTTTTGTATGCCCTTGGATATCAGAACAGAAAGAAGATGGTGTAATGAAAATAATGAAACCAGCTGTGTCTCTAAAACAGGGTCAGAGGAAGAAGGATGGCAGTTTCAAAACCTTTAAAAAAATCTTCCCTGAATTCAAATCAATATATAGAGAAAAAAAATCTAGAGTCTGAGGTGCTTCCGCGCAGGCTGGATTCAGCTAACCATCGAACTAAACAAGACACAACCAACATACTTCCCCTAGGTCTGTTTTGCAACAAGAACTGACCCAACTAATTCAAATTAGTATGCTGATGTGAGTTAATAGGATGAGGTGAATTTGGGACACAGCCAAACAATGGAAATATACCCTCCTTGAGAAATAAATTTCATCTGTCTCAGTTATATAATTTTGAAATGTGTTTTTCAGTAAACTGGAAGCAATTTCATCTCACCTGTCACTTTTTCATGAACCCTCCTTGGGCTTCTGCATTATTGTTCTCTTCTAGTTCAGTTCATTTTTTCTTCTTCATCTCTTTGGGTCCTTTATAGAATCCTGCTGGGCTCCGTCGTTAGCTGCTTAGTCTTTACATTCTTATACCATTCTTTCTGTGGCTGTGCTCATTTGTATCATGGACTAACCAAGCTCAGCAAAGCAAAGGGACACAGTGGACTCCTCTGAGGAAGGGCAACTCAGCATATCTGACCTAAACCCATAGCCAATGGCAGAGGAACTGCAGGAGGAGGTAGTCACTGAGGGGTCAGATATACAGCCTCAGCCAGGAACCAGTACACTGGCCCTTCAGCTTCCTAGTCCTGGGCTGGCAACAGAGAACCAGCTGCCAGTCAGTTCAGCCCCCCCCCCCAAGCCTTGGAACACCGGGTAGAAGAAGATCAGGAGGGATCTTCAAGCCAGAAGGTGCAGCACCTGTCTAGTAGCACAGCACCAGCCCAGCTTCAACAACGAGGAATAGTGTTTGCAGGAGCAGGACTGAGGCAGCTGCATGATGCAATGCAGGCATGGGGCTTAAAAGCAACAGAGACAGGAGTAGCCCGTGGAAGTGATGTGTCTATTAGCTACTGACTTTGCTATTAGCTACTGACATTTTCTGGTTGGAGTTCTATCTCTGACCTAGGCCTGTACCATAGAAATGTTGCTCCTGGAATTTCCTTAGGATTTGAAGCCCTGAGTATTGACTGATCTACCCTGGAACTGTATTTTGGCCAACTCTGATGTCTAGCAATAATCTCTATGTGCCTGCTGTGAGCCGACTCAGGACTATTTGTTTTCATGGGTTCAAAAAACATCCTTTATACTGAAGAATCTCAAATGTAGTTTTCATCTAATCCTGATATCTTGGCCCATTTTTATGTCTCTAATTATCTTACTAGTGTTGTCTTTTTTATTTTCTGTTGCTACTGAATGAACACAGTGAGTGTGGAGATTCTCATCTTTCCTTTTAAGCTGCACTCACTATCAAGGTTGCTATGAACCACAGGTAATACATGCACAGCAATCTCAACCATTAAAACACCTTCCTTTGTTTTTAAAAGCAGCGATGCTGCAGTGATCTGGCAAAGTCACAGTGCAATCCTAAATAGAGTCATTCTAAATCTCTTGAAGTCAATGAGCTTAGCAAGATGTAACTCTATTTAGGATTGCCTGGTCAGGATACTGTATTTCCCCTGAACACATCTTCTGACCTATTTTTTTAAAAAAGCAGCTTAATCTGTAAACTCTTGAGCAAGCTAGAGAGGAGTTTAAGAATGTGGATTGCATTTTAATGTGCATGTCTTTGAAATCAAGGACATCATTTGCATTTGGATACATACCAGACTGTACATTCTGATGTCAACATCTCCTAAGTGCAAGGACTGCAGACACTCCAAAGTTTAAGTCAATGTGTTAGAGCAGACCTAGGTAACCCATACAAGCCTGATCTTGTTAAATCTTGGAAACTAAGCTGGGTTAGCCTTAATTGGATGGGTGATTTCCAAATAAGATCAGGGTTGTAGAGGCAGGCAATAGCAAACCTTCTCTGTTAGTCTCTTGCCTTAAAAAACCCAGTAGGGCTCACCAATAATCAGCCATGGCTTGATGGCAATTTCTAATACCATAGTGCATATAGAGATATATGAATATGATTTTTATGTGTTTTCTTTTCATTCAAGGTCATGAAGACTATTTTGTTTTGTGTATTTTTGTTAGCAAATTGTGAACAAGATGGAATAAAATGTCCACAGGTATATTCTGAGTGTGAAGAAACTAAAAAAGAAACTTGAACTTGTGAATTAAATTAGACTCCTTAGGAAATTCAGTAACATTCAACTGCAGAAAAGCAGAAGGTTCTGTAGAAAAAGGAACAGGGAAGATTCCACACTGAGGGATTTTTTCCCCATGGCGGACATGTTGCCACGATGGCACTTTTCGCCGCCACCACCACTGAAAAATTCCACAATTTTAAGATTGACAAGAAAGAAATTAAAATTGTTATTTTCTATTCCTTGGTGCTATCAACCAAAAGGGTGACTACAACCAAGAAATCAGGAGGAAACCAAGGTTTGAAGGGCAGCTATGAAAGTACTAGAAAAGGACTTCCTGTTTGGGATCCATGGAGGTCTAACACAGCTCTGGGAGCAGAGCTGACCGGGCTGCCGTTTTTAGTGACCGGCGGGGGCAAACAAGCCCGCAGTCCCCTGTTCTCAGGCGGAGAACAGGCTTTGAACGCTCAAGTACCTCAGGGCGCATTGATCTCGGGCGAGGGGGGGTTCTGCGCAACGGACTCTCCCCGTCCCTTGAGGTCCCACCCTAAGACAGGTCGGCCTATATTTCTGCGGCAGTTCTGGGGCCAGTGACGGCTGGCATAAGATCTACGTGCCCAAGCATCAACAGGAGGAAAGAAGGTGAAAGAGAACCTGAGTTTGAAGCAGTGATTACAACCCAGAAAGACGTTTGAAAAGGTAAAGATCACTATCTCTTGAAACGGGACAAATTACTTAAAGTAAAGAAGCATTAAAGGGGACTTTTAAACTGCAACAGTTTGATTAAAAGTAGAGGAAGACTCGGCAAGAAACAGATTAGTAAAAGGACTAAGCTAAAAGAAGTAATTAGAGAAATTGGAGGATTGTTGTTCATACCTGTGGTTGTGAGGAGATAATAGACTGTGAGAAAGCTTCTACCATCGCGAGAGCTGCTGTGAGGAGACGGGAAACAGGAAGTACGTAATTGTGATAGAGCTGCTGGAGAGAGACGGCCCTAAGGCAGACAGGAAGAGGGCAATCGCCATCTTTGAAGAGGGAAGGGCACGGGCTTCAGCAGAAGAGGAAGTATGCCATATTGGATTACAAAAATATAGAAAAACCATAGAGAAAAGACGTCCGGCATTTTGGATTTTGTAAGTGCTTTTTTTTTCCTTTTGAAACCGGGACATTTGAATTAAATTAAATTAAAGGGACACTTAGCCAAGCGCCACGGAGTTAAGGAAACGAGCAGATTCGTGGGAGCAAGGCAAGTCAAGCCCCAAGATGTCGAAAAAAGAGTGGCAGACGGCTATGGAAAATTTAGACAAAAGATTTTCGGAAATGTTAAAGGTCCAGCAGGAGCTGGTGAAAGAGATCAAAGAAGTTAAAGAGACAGTTAAAAGTGAATTGGCAGAAATGAAAAAGGGAATGGAAGCAACACAGCAAAAAGTTAATGTGGTGGAGAAGGCGATGGAGAATCTCTCAGACACGCAACAGACAGATATGAGGACGATGAGGGGCAGAATGGCTATTGCGGAGAGCAAGTATATGGAAAAGCAGCTAAGGTTTCGCGGTTTGCCGGAAATGGAGGGAAAGACAGCTCAAGAGCAAGTTGCTAAAGTGTTAGCTGGATACCTGGGGAAGGAAGAAGAAGAAATCGTGGCTATCCTAGATGTGGTGTATCGTATAAACTCAAGATTTGCGACCCAGAGGAAGATACCAAGAGACGTGATTGTGCAATTTACAACCAGAAATATGAAAGAAATGATTGTGAGCAAGCAATTCCAAGACCCATTGGAGGTTGATGGCAAGACGGTGATTATTATGAAGGAGTTACCTAGATCGGTGTTGCTTGATCAGAAAAAATATAAAGCCTTAGTCCAAATTTTGAAGGACATGAAAATAAGGTATAGATGGGAATTACCGGAAGGACTGGCATTTGAGTTTGGAGGAGTGAAAAAGCGCATCAGATCTGAATTTGAAATGGAAAAGTTTATGAGGGACAATGAAAAGGACTTACCAGCAACAAGGCTATGAATATGGAATGTAAGGTTATATCTTGGAATGTAAATGGACTTAATTCACCCAATAAGAGAAGAAGTACTTTTCACTGGCTATTAAAACAGAAATGTGATATTGTTTGTTTACAAGAGACTCATATTAGAAAACAGGATGTAAAATATCTAAAACTGAGCAAATTGGGCACTCATTTTGCAGCGGCCACAAAAAAGAAAAAAAGGGGAGTGGTCTTGTATATTAGAGAGGAGCTGCAGCCAAAGTTAGTGTTTAAGGATCCAGAAGCCAGATTTTTAGCGGTGGAATGTACATGGAATTTAAAGAAAGTGCTGGTGATTGGAATCTATGCACCTAATGGAGCAAAAGAAAGCTTCTTTGAGGATTTGAGGAAGCAATTAGATGAACTTTCTTACGACCAGATAATTCTTGCAGGAGACTTCAATGGAGTTACACATTTGGAGCAGGACAAGAAATCAGCAACTGCACAAAAGAAAAGAGGACTACTACCAAAAACTTTTTTTGCATTAATGCAGCAGGAAACTTTGGAAGATGTATGGAGAATACAGAATCCCAAGGGCAGACAATTCACATTTTTCTCCGCAAGACACTCTACTTTATCACGAATCGACATGATCTGGGCCTCAAAGGACTTAGTGTTATGGACTAAAGAGGTGGAAATAATGCCTATGGTAGGCTCAGATCACAATCCAATTATGTGGAAGTTTGGGAAAAGAACTAAGAGGAAAGGATGGAGAATAAATGAGGACTTGTTGCAAGAGGGAGAAAACTTGGAGATGTTGAGAAGGGAAACTAAGTTCTTCATACAATACAACATGAATCGAGAAGTACCAACCAACAAGGTATGGGATACCTATAAGGCAGTAATTAGAGGCATACTAATGGACTTAAACGGAAGAGCCAGGAAAAAACAAGAGGAGAAGAGACAGGAGATTACAGAGAAAATAAAAGCCAAATAAATACTATTAAAGAAAAGACCAGGGAAGAAGAAAGTTTACCAAGACATTAAAATTTTACAAGAACAGTTGACAGCAATGAATAATAAAGAACTAGAATGGAATCTGAAGAGAATGAATCAAAAGTCGTTTGAAGGAGCAAATAAACCTGGGAAATATTTGGCATGGCAATTGAAGAAGAGAAAGGAGAAGAAGACAATAAATAAAATATGTGAGGATAATAAAGTATATCTGGAACAGACTGCTATTAGTAGAGCCTTCTACAAATTTTACGCTAAATTGTATAATAAAAAAGAGGTGAATAAAGATTCAATAGCGACATATCTGGGGAAAATGAGGCTCCCAGTGATCTCGGAAGATTGGAGAAATAAATTGAATAGTGAAGTGACAGAGGAAGAGATAAGGAAGGCAATACAGTCAACAAATCTGGGTAAGGCGCCAGGGCCTGATGGACTCACAGCTAAATTTTATAAGGTAATGGTCAATGAACTGGTGTCATTCCTAAAAGAAGTGATCAACGGTGTTATGAGAGACCAAAGAATTCCAGATACTTGGAGTGAAGCTAATATATCATTGATCCCTAAAGAAGGACAGGACTTGACTAACGTCAAAAATTACAGACCTATTTCCTTACTTAACAATGACTATAAGATCTTTGCGAAGATCTTAGCGGAAAGAGTAAAGGGATGGCTATCCGAAGTTATTGGGGAAGAACAAGCTGGTTTTTTACCGAATAGACAAATCAGAGACAATTTAAGGACAGTTATAAATGCTATTGAATATTATGATAGGTGTTGTGATAAGGAGGTTGGGTTCTTCTTTGTGGACGCTGAAAAAGCATTTGACAATTTGAACTGGGATTTTATGTTCGCCACTATGGAACAGCTGCAGTTGGGAGAAAGATTTATCAGAGCAGTAAAAGAAATCTACAGAGACCAGAGTGCAGCAATTGTGGTGAATGACGAGGTGACTAAGAAATTGACTATAGGCAAAGGTACAAGACAAGGTTGCCCGTTGTCTCCACTGTTGTTTATAATGGTTTTGGAAATTTTGATGATACAGATCCGAGAAGATAATGCAATCCGTGGAATAAAGATAAAAGACTTTTCCTATAAGGTCAGAGCATTTGCAGACGATATAATGTTAATTGTGGAAGATCCAATTGAAAACATGCCAAGGGTAATAGAAAAAATCACAGAATTTGGAGATTTGGCAGGTTTTTTTGTAAACAAAAAGAAGTCAAAGATACTGTGTAAAAATATGACTAAACAAAAACAACAGCAACTTATGGAAATAACAGACTGTGAAGTAACAAATAAGGTGAAATATTTGGGAATTGAACTGACCGCAAAGAATATAGATCTATTTAAGAACAATTATGAGAAATTGTGGACTCAAATAGAGCGAGACTTGATTAAATGGAATAGATTGAATTTGTCATGGTTGGGAAGAATTGCAGCAGTCAAGATGAATGTGCTGCCAAGAGTGATGTTTTTGTTACAGACAATACCAGTTATTCGGGATTCCAAGCAGTTTGAGAAATGGCAGAGAAAGATATCGGACTTTGTTTGGGCAGGCAAAAAGCCTCGAGTGAAAATGAAAGTGTTACAGGACGCGAAAGAGAGAGGCGGAATGCAACTGCCCAACCTAAGACTTTACTATGAGGCAATCTGCTTGGTTTGGCTGAAGGACTGGATGATGCTTAAAAATCGCAAATTGCTGGCCTTAGAGGGATACAAAAAAATATTTGGATGGCATGCATACTTATGGTATGATAAAGTAAAAGCGGACTCTTATGTTTTTACACCATTACATTCGGAGAAGCCTCTTCACAATATGGAAAAAGTACAGAGATTACCTACAAGAAGGAATTCCCTCCTGGGTGGTTCCTTATGAAGCGATAGATCCGAGAACTGTTGATAATGAACAACAGTGTTTAACGTATAAGGAGATAACACGAATAGAATTTTCTAAATTAAGAATAAAGACGCAAGAAGAGTTGTCTCCAAACTATGACTGGTTTCAATATAGACAGCTCAGAGACCTTTATAAATCGGATTGTGCCAAGGGAGGGATAAGAATGGAGAACTCGGACTTGGAGGAAGTAATTTTACAAGAAGACAAAAAGGAAATTTCAAAGGTCTATAAAGTGTTGTTAAAATGGTATACTGAAGAAGAGGTAGTTAAGGTGCAAATGGTGAAGTGGGCTATAAATTTTAATAAAGAAATAACAATGGAGGCGTGGGAATATTTGTGGAAAAATACTTTGAAGATTACGACATGCACTAACATTAAAGAGAATGTCTATAAAATGATCTATCGTTGGTACCTGACACCAAAGAAAATTGCGCTAGGGAATGTGAACACGTCTAATAAATGCTGGAAATGTAAAAAGCATGAAGGATCTTTGTACCATATGTGGTGGACTTGTGAGGTAGTCAGGCAGTACTGGGGGGAAATAATAAGAGTAATAAGTGAGATTTTACAGTTTCAAGTTAATAAGAACCCAGAACTCCTGCTACTGAACTTGGGAATGGAAGATATTCCAGCACAACATAGGACATTGCTTTTTTACATGACAGCAGCGGCTAGACTTTTGTATGCGCAAAAGTGGAAAGTACAAGAAGTGCCAACTATCGAGGACTGGATTCACAAATTGCTGTACATGACGGAGATGGATAAACTGACAAGAAAACTAAGAGACCTTGATCCAGGACAGTTTAACACAGATTGGGAGAAGCTGAAACAATATTTGGTGAAAAAATGGGAGGTGGGAGGAGAACTGTGGCAGTTTGAAAATTATTGAAGAAAAACAAAAGAAGAGAGAAGTGACTATACCGGGGGGAGGAGAGTTAAAGAAGAATTACTAAGCAATTATTCTATTTGATTATTCTATACAGTATTAAGTAATAGTTATTATGTGATATATAAGAATAGAAATTAATTAATTAATTATGTTGCTGGCAGATAGGGGTGTAATTGAGAATTAACAGAATTAAAATTCATGAATACAAGAAGGGGGGAATGAGAAGTAGCATATAGAATATAGGTTAAATTGATTGACTTATGCTGAAGGTATTTTTGGTTATAGCGATATTTAGAAATGTGCAGAACATGGGTTAAATTGATTGACTTATGTCGAATGTATATTGTGTTTATAGGTATATTTAGAAATGTGTAGAACACGAGTCAAATTGATTGACTTTAAGTTATAAAGATAAGAGATATAAGAGGAAGTAAAGAGTAACATAAAGAGTATAAGTTAAATTGGTTGACTTATACTGCCAACCGGGCCAGGGGCTTGCCCCCTTAGGCTGGTGGCAGCTCTTTGCCCCGCTGAAGGGATGGAGGCAGAGTCCTCTACCCCCTCATCCGGGGTTTAGCTTGGGGGGCGGAGTCTTGCAGCGTTTGCTGGCTCCTCCGCCCCTTCGGCTTCAGTTGCGCCTCGTGCTCGGTGGAAGCAACAGCTCTTCGCTTGCTCCCCAGCACGAGGCCTTTCCTTACGAGGATCGTCGGGTTGAGGCGTCTTTGGCCGCATCGCTCTGCGCTGGATCCCGGCTTTCCCTTGTTGGCTGGTTGGGTCGGCTGGGCTTCGGAAGCGCGGCGGCTGCCCGCTCCTTTCCCCTTGTGGGGTTTGGCCGTTTCTCCGCCTCCGCTCCCGTTGCACAAGCAACCGAGGGAGTGAAGGGATTGAGGGGGCGGCTTTGCCGCGTTTCTTGCTCCGCGGCTGCCGTTCGGCCGGCCCGCTGCCCTGTTCCCGGCGCCAGTGGATTTGCGCCTAAAGGGAAGGCTATTTCTCTCCCCGCCGCCGCCTTCGTTGGCCGGGCGGGCGGCTTGGGGGGGGGCGCATAAGGGGATAGCCGTCTCTTCCCCCAACGCCGCCTCCGTTTGCCTTACGGGCGGCTCAGGGGTGGGTGCAGCGGGCAGTTTGCTCCCTCCCCTGCCATTGCTGGCTCGTGTACAGCCGTGCCGTTCAGCACGCCCCCCCTTTTAGCTGTGCGTCGGCCATTTTGACCCCACCTCGGCAGCCATTTTGGGTCTCCGTCAGGCAGCCATCTGGGCCTCCGCACTGTTAAGTGATAAGACAGTATTTTTCCGGGGCCTTCATACCCCCCCTTGTTCCTTATCGGTGGTAGGGGGCAGAATTTACAGGGCCTTCGTCCTTGTATTAGAGCTGCTTTGACAAAGTGGTTAAGTGGTTTGGCTGTGGATCAGAACCTGCTGGTTCACATCCCACTGCTGCCCTGAGCTGAGTAGTGGGCAGTGGGTAGGCTCTTCCTCTCCGCTCACGCCCCCAGCTGTTAGCTGGTTGGGTCTGGTAATCCCATTACCTCGGCGGGTGGCAGTGACTGCCTGCTGTTGTCTTCACCACTGCTCCCTGCTTGTGAGATTTATTGAGGATGGGGCCCAAGAAGGGGGTGGGTAATTCGAAGGGTAAGCAGCCAGCCAGGCGCCCGCCAAAACGCGCTGCTGCTGCATTGTCATCTGACGAGGAGGATGATGTTCCCGCCAGACGTGATATATTAGCTAGGATTGCTGCTTTGGAGCAGGCATGGGCATCTGCCACTCGGCCGGCTGAGCCTGCATCTAAGAGACCTGTTAGGCTTGCGTCTAAGGCTGCATCTCTTAATGATATCCTCTCTCGTTTGGCAGTTTTAGAGGGGGCATCTTCTGGTATTACATCGGTTCCGTCTACTTCTGCGGCCAGTCAGGTCGTCGAGGATGAAGTGAATGAGCCGGCAGCACCAGAGATGGAGGGGAATTGGACCCAGGACGCTGGGCAAGTGGCGCTGGTGGTGCAACCTCCTGAGACCGAGGGTAAGTGTTCGCTTGCCCAGCAACCGGGCACCTGGCCATGGGGTCAGGCACATCAAACTATACAACATGCTACATGTACACATGCTAGTGCTCCACCTGGTCCCAGCTTGGTTCCTGACTGGAGCCACTGGAACCAGCCGGCTGTCCCGGGCCAGCTGCACGGGGCAACTGGGGCAGCCGGCTGGATGGCCCCCTCAGCCCAGGCTCAAGGCATGGGCCTCGTGCCGTCATGGGGGTCTTATTATGGTGTTCCATGGTCCCATTATGGTTCTGTGCCTTATAGGGCTCTTCCTGTGGGTGACACGGCTATGCCATTAGGTGATCACCTTACCCCGGCTACGAGGGAAAAGATTTTGCGCGGGGATTATGTAGATATCTTTACCCTTCTCTTCAGGGAACTGGAGAAGAAGGATAAAGAAGACCTGGAGGATAGGGACAAGGAGCGCCTTAAGCGCCGTAAGATCGACAGAACCTGGGCTAATTGGCTGCCAGGCTTTCTCATTTACGCGGGGGTCATAGCGCGGGCTCAGCCCTGGAGGGCCGCCCCACTCTTCCAATACATGGATATTATTTATAGGGCCCATACAGAGTTTGCCGGAGCAGCCTGGATGCAATATGATGAAGAGTTCCGCATGCGGGCTGCGCTTAATCCTTCCTTACCCTGGGATCAGGTGCATCAGCATTTATGGTTGCAGCTGATGACCCCGGCAAAATCCTCAGTCGGCGATAGATCAGATAGCGGTCACATCGTCCAGCGTGCATCGCCGGCTTCTTGGGTGTCTCAGCAGGGTACTTACGGCTCCCGCACCTCTGCGGGGCAGTCGGTTCAGCCCCGACTGCTTTGTTTCGAGTTCACCTCAAAAGGGGTTTGCAGCCGTAAAAACTGCCGCTTTGGCCATGAGTGCCCAACATGCAGAGGTCCGCACGCCCTTAATGCCTGTAAAAGACAGCGGCCATTTGGTAAAAAAGGGGGTGGCCCCCCTGGGCAGCAGGGGCCTGGTAAAGGGCCCCAGCCCAATAAAGGTGAGGGTACTTAGGGCCATGCTGGCTGGTTACCCTAACAGGGCTGATGCCCAATTTTTGTTGCATGGCTTTTTGTTCGGTTTTCGGATACCTTTTCAGGGTCCCAGGACACCTTTTATGTCACCTAATTTGCGTTCCGTGGGTGGGATGGAGGACGTAGTAAGGGCAAAAATCCGGAAGGAATGTGCGGAGGGCAGGGTTTTAGGCCCTTTCCCCTCCCCTCCTGTTCCTTGTTTACGGGTTTCTCCCCTCGGAGTAGTACCTAAGAAGGCAGCTGGTGAATTCCGCCTAATTCACCATCTGTCTTACCCCCGGGGTGGTTCAGTCAATGACGCAATACCTGAGCATTTATGCTCGGTGCGCTACACATCTTTTGACCAAGCAGTCAAAGTTGTAAGGCGATGTGGGCGTGGTGCGGAGATGGCAAAATGCGACATCAAGTCTGCCTTTCGCCTTCTCCCTGTTCACCCGGAGGACTTTGAGCTCCTTGGGTTCGCCTTTGAGGGCAGCTATTACATGGACCGGGCCCTCCCGATGGGTTGTTCGGTTTCCTGTGCTGTGTTTGAGCGTTTCAGCACATTCTTGGAGTGGGCCCTTCGTCGGAGGCAGCGCTGCCGTGACTCCGCCCACTATTTAGATGATTTTATCTTCGTTGGACCCCCTGGGTCTGGACAATGTGCCCGGCTCTTGAGTGGCTTTATAGCTCTAGCTGAGGAATTAGGTGTCCCTCTGGCACATGAGAAGACAGAAGGCCCCACGAAGGTACTGACCTTCCTTGGTATTGAGCTGGATACAGAGCAACAAACTTCCAGGTTGCCCTTTGCGAAGCTCCAAGAGTTAAGGGCGAGATTACTGTCCCTCTTAAGTAAACGGAAGGTTTCTCTATTGGAGCTCCAACAGGTGGTAGGCCACCTTAACTTTGCTTGCAAAGTGGTGGCACCCGGCAGAGCCTTTCTAAGGCGCCTCTGTGGGGCGATGGGGAGGCTCCGGCTCCCACATCACAGGATTCGGATTTCTCTAGGTATGAGACAGGACCTTGAAGTTTGGAGCCAGTTTTTGAGCAGCTTCAATGGCGTCTCTTTTTGGAGGCAGGAATTGTTGCTGGAGGGTGAGCTGCAGGTTTCCTCCGACGCAGCTGGCTCTACAGGTTTGGGAATTTATTTTAGGGGGCACTGGTGTGCTGCAAAGTGGCCTGACGCTTGGGTGCGCGTGGGTCTATGTAGGGACCTAACATTTCTCGAATTTTTCCCAATATTAGTGGCTGTTTACCTATGGGGAGAGGAAATGGCCAACCACTCGGTGCACTTTTGGTGCGATAATATGGCAGTGGTGCAGGTCATGAATTCCCTCTCATCCAGATCCCCCAAGGTGATGAAGCTGGTCAGGGCCTTCACGTAATATTTTGTTTCTAGCCAAGCATGTGCCTGGGGTTCACAATGAGGTGGCAGACGCTTTGTCTCGTCTGCAGATGAACCGGTTTCGACAGCTTGCCCCAGAGGCGGATTTGCTGCCTGCCCAGGTTCCTCCGGAGCTATGGAGGATTGGGAATCCGAGGCCTTCAGGGCTATCCAGTTAGCTCTGGCCCCTAGTACCAGGAGAGCCTACGACAGGGCGGTAAGGCACTTTGGTGGCTTCAGGCAGGAGGTGGGTTTACCTCAGTTTTGGCCGATCCCAGTCGAGCACGTAGCTCGTTTTTGTGTCGCCCAGAAAGGTAGGGGTTACAGGGTAAAATACATTCGTAGCCAGCTGGCCGCTTTGGGCTTTGCCTCAAAGGCTCGCGGCCTTGTCGACCCCACAGGTGACTTCCGCATAAGGAAGATGTTGGAGGGTTGGTCCAGGGAGACTGCTGTTGTGAAGGACGCCAGGCAGCCTATTTCACCTAGTATCCTTCAGGGTTTGAGGGCCATGTGGCCCTCGGTTTGCAGTTCACATTTTGAGGAGCTTTTATTCCATGCAGCTTCCTTGATCGCGTTTTTCGGAGCTCTTAGAGTTAGTGAGCTCGTCCCCCGGTCCCTTAAGGATGATTCTGGTAGTGCTATTTCGGCAGCTGATGTTCAGCTACGGGGAGATCACGTGGTGATTCGCATTAGGCGTTCCAAGACCGACCAGCATCAAAAAGGGGTAGATTTGACTATCGGTCGCTGCGCACTTAAAGATTTGTGCCCAGTGGGGGCTTTGAGGGAGTACCTCAGGGCTCGGGGTACAGCGCCCGGGGCATTGTTCTGCCATGACAATGGTTCCCCGTTGACAAAGTACCAGTTTTGGACTGTCACGGGTAGGGCCCTCTCAAAGTTGGGGCTAGATGGGGTCAAATTTGGGACCCATTCTTTCCGCATAGGTGCGGCTTCTACAGCCACAGCTATGGGTTACTCCGGAGCGGAGATCCAAAAGGTTGGGCGGTGGCGTTCCGCTGCCTACAAATCTTATGTGAGGCCCTTGATCGGGAGCCAATCATGCTGATATTGTCTTTCTTTCAGGTGCTGTGGCATGGCGCGAGAGGGTACGCATCCTCATTTGTGGCCATAGCATGGTCTTTTGGGCGGCGCACCAAGTGAAGAGGACGCAGATGGGGTCCCAGCTTGGACTCAGCCGCTGGGCCACGGTGGAGTGGCAGGGCAGAAGAGGCCTGCGTTGGGCTGGCTTACTGCCATTGTTGTTCACGGGAAGGAGTTCCCCTCCCCCGCACATTCTCGTTGTCCATTTAGGTGGCAACGATCTGGGTCTTACAAAGGGCGTGGCCCTTTCATGGCAGGCACGGGACGACTTCGTGGAGATTCGAAAGAGATGGCCCGGTGTCCTGATCTTTTGGTCGGCAATGCTTCCGCGCAGAGTGTGGCGGGAAGCATTGGACCACAATGCTATTGAAAGGGCTAGGCGGATGGCCAATAGAGCCCTCTTTAAAGCAATGACCGGTGGTTTGGGGATATATTTACCCCATCCGCAGATCCTGGCCGAGTCTGCTGACCTCTACAGAGGGGATGGTGTACACCTCTCTAGCAGAGGTAATGATATTTTCTTGAATGACCTGCGGCAAGGGTTGCGTTTGGCCTTAAGCCATTTGTGGGGTGCTGAGGCCTAAGCAGAGGCTTGGCCTCTGCGGTGGCAGGTTGTTAGTTAGGAAACAATCTGTAGCGGGCCGGTGAGCACCCTTGGCACCTCCCCATTGGTGGGGAATCGGGGTCTGCCAGAAGTGGCTGGCTGCCGTACGGCCCAGTTGCGTTGTTGGACGCCCTAGGTGGGGAACCCCTATACAAGCCAGTCTCCCCCCGCTGCCGTACGGCCGGGTGGGGGAGCTTTACAGGGGTGAACCACTTCGCCTGGCCAGGCCGGGTCCCAGCCACTTAATGATGGCTCGCACCCGGGGCAGCGGGTGTCTCGCCCAGACAGGTCAGGGCGGGGTACGGAGCGACCCCAGGCCTGACCTGTACCGCTAGTTAGGCCCTTGCCGTAGTTTAAGTTTGCTGTTGTTTATTTAAATAAAGCAGCCCATTTTATTACCCAAGATTATGTCTCTGTCTCTTATTCCCAATAGTGGGGCAATACTGCCAACCGGGCCAGGGGCTTGCCCCCTTAGGCTGGTGGCAGCTCTTTGCCCCGCTGAAGGGATGGAGGCAGAGTCCTCTACCCCCTCATCTGGGGTTTAGCTTGGGGGGCGGAGTCTTGCAGCGTTTGCTGGCTCCTCCGCCCCTTCGGCTTCAGTTGCGCCTCGTGCTCGGCCCACCCACCTCACCCTAGCAGTGCGGGTCTAGCCGGCCGCCAGTTTTGGGGCCAGGTAGGAATTTTTTCTCTCTAAGCCCCTGATTGGCCCTGGTGGCTAGAGTTTTTTCGCCTACCTCGTACTGTGGGGTTGAGGTTAACTGGCCTGGGGGGCCGAGTTAAAGTCACGGGTGGCAGGTTGTTAGTTAGGAAACAATCTGTAGCGGGCCGGTGAGCACCCTTGGCACCTCCCCATTGGTGGGGAATCGGGGTCTGCCAGAAGTGGCTGGCTGCCGTACGGCCCAGTTGTGTGGTTGGACGCCCTAGGTGGGGAACCCCTGTACAAGCCAGTCTCCCCCCGCTGCCATACGGCCGGGTGGGGGAGCTTTACAGGGGTGACCCACTTCGCCTGGCCAGGCCGGGTCCCAGCCACTTAATGATGGCTCGCACCCGGGGCAGCGGGTGTCTCGCCCAGACAGGTCAGGGCGGGGTATGGAGCGACCCCAGGGCCTGACCTGTACCGCTAGTTAGGCCCTTGCCGTAGTTTAAGTTTGCTGTTGTTTATTTAAATAAAGCGGCCCATTTTATTACCCAAGATTATGTCTCTGTCTCTTATTCCCAATAGTGGGGCAATAAATGTATTCATCACTTATGAGTACTCAAGTTATGTATAGGGAGGGATAAATTGTTTGTCCCATATTGATGACATTAGAATGAATAAGTTAGAGTACAGGATATTGAGAATATTACCAGTATTATTACTATTGAATAACATGCCAGGAATGTATTAGTTAGTTGATAAGTGAAGGGAAATTGACTTAGCACTGTGTTATAATAGACTAGCTTAGAAGAGTGTGAAAGTATATGTTTAATTGATAAAATAAGTTGAAATGAGTAGGGGAAGAATAGACAAAGGGTTGGAAAACTGTTGGAAGTCAACAAACGGGGGGGGGGGAAGGGAGGGGGTTAGAACTGGAATATTAAAGTAATTTGATTGTTATAAATGACAAAATATTTCTAATTCCAATAAAAATTAAAAAAAAAGTACTAGAAAAGCTCCTTAAATGTAAGAGTTGCTAGAAACCAAGGTTGAGATAATTCATACTATGATATTTTCCATTAGTTTATATGAATCTGTGTGATGCAGTAAGACCTTATTCTACCAAAGGGTTAACATGAACATTAGCTGCTTAGCAGTCTTGATGAAATGCACCAGGTCTGAGGCACCCTGATTCATTCCGTACCTCCCTGAGGCATAACATTCAGGAGAACATCCTTGATTGACTTAAGAGATGGGAGGGGGGAAGAAAGCAGAAAGGACATGAGACTTCAGGAAAGCTCCCAGAAGCAGATGATTCTATTGGTCAACATAGGACATCTGGTAGACCAAGCCAAAGCCTATAACTAAGCATGGGGTAGTCTATGCTTTTTCCTTCAACTTATCTTCTACCTATGGAGCACTACCAGTACCTCTACCAAGCTTTCCAATTGTTACATCTCACCAGCCTGTGTGCCTATGCTGCTGTATGCTTAGGAATAAACTACCAACTAAGCTCCAGGTATTGAATGTATTATCTAGTCAGCTAGTTTTATTATTTTATATGATCTGCTGAGAGTGTACTGGCTTTCTAACAACTTTATTCTATTTATTAACTAATAAAGGTATCTATATGTTTAAACAGTAGTAGTTATTTGCGAGTAAGACCATCTTGGAACCCAGGAAAAGGTTTCTGGCAACTTTGCCAGGTTCATGGAAAGGCTCCTTGGGGTTCCAGGCATTGGAACCAAAATAAATTCTTGTCCCCAGAGAGTTCAGACTCAGCAAGAGGGCAAAGTCATCACAATGTGAAAGTTGACAATGAAGAAACCTGACAGGAAGAAAATTGATGAAGTTGAAATGTGGTGCTGAAGGAGAATTTTATGAGTGCCGTGGAGTGCTAAAAAGACAAATAAATGCATTCTGAATCAAATCAAGTCTGAATTCTCCCTAGAAACTAAAATGACTAAATTGAGGCTGTAATGCTTTAGTCATGGCCTGAGAAGATAAAACTCCACGGAAAAGACAAGTAGTCACAGGGGGTATGATTTCTTTTTCTAAAATGTTCTTTTATAGATATAGCAACTGTTTTTTTTCTTATTCTCTTTTCTACTTTCAAAAGAGGAATTCTCTTTGATTTCTCATTAATTTATCTTGAGAGTTTTTTAACCATGCAATGGTGATGGTATGCCCTTTTGTAACTGCACCACTTTCAGCCTTGCCTGCTGTGATGATAAAAATGGAGACAGTGTGGTGTAGTAGTTAGGATGCCAAAATGGGTTGACTCCCACCTCTGTCATGGAAGCTTCCTGGGTGACCTTGGGCCAGTCATGCACAGACAGCCTAATGAATCTCACTGGGTTGCTGTGAGGATAAAAGGGAGGGGAAGTGATCAATATAAGCTGCTGGCAGCAAAAGCATAACTGGAGGGGTAAGAACTTTCCTGAGCTATCAGAGACAGTGTGATGTAGTAGTTAGAATACATGACTTCTTTGAAATCTAATCAAATCTTCCTCTTTACAACAGAGAAATTATTAACAACTGACTCTATTACCTATAAAAGGGAATAGAAATGGATTGCTGGATTTCAGGGAGAAATTTGGCAAAAAGGGATTAAGAGAATTCCACTTAAGAACCCTACTGAATAATGCTAGGATAAATTGGAGGCCGTAAGGAAAGGAGAAATACTTAACATGAGATGGATTGATTCAATAAAGGAAGCCGCAACCTTCAGTTTGCAAGACCTGAGCAAGACTGTCAAGGATATTTTGGAAGTCAGTAAATAGGGTGGTCATAAATCAACTCTGTAGCACGCATAACACATACAGTAGCCACATTGTCAGATTTACATTTTAAAGGGATATTGACTGTCAATTGAGCTCCAATTGTTAATGCTTACAGTCCATATCTTGTAAATTATTATGCTCTGTTGATATTTGCTTCTAGAATAGTGAGTGTGGTAATGGAAGTGGTGATGGCTTGTAGCTAGAGCATATGTATTAGGTACATAAACTCCCAGGCTATGGGCCTGACCACTTGAAGGATTATGATGCAAAACAGTTCTGCTTCAGTTATGTAAATATAAGGTTATCAGGAAATGCTAGGCAAATGTCTCTAGGCTTGGTTGGGACAGTTTCTGGAGAGGCAATAACATCATATGCAGGAGCACTGGTTGTGTGAACCCATTTTCAGCTTTATATAATCTTTCACCCAGTTCATCCCTTAACTTTTTAGAAAACTTTGAGTCATTTCTTCCTCTCAGTTCTCCCCACAGATTAGGTGTTTGGTTTTCCCTACATTATTTTTCACTTTATTGTTTAATGACCTCTGTAATGCACCTTTCTAGCTGTTTTTAATCAGATTCCATTGCAGATATCTTTGGATTTCTGATGGTTTATATGACTGAGAAGAGCAAATATAGGCTGCATGATCAAAACAGTAAGCTTTCCACACTGAATAGGACAGAAGTCCCCAACCTTTTTTAGCCATCAGGCATCTTTGGAATTCTGACGGAGGGTGGTGGGTCCAATGTCAGAGAGTGACATTATGCATAATTCTAATAGTAACTCGTCAACATTTCAGGTAGAAGCTCTGCTTTTTAACATGAAATGGTTTATTTTCTTGCTTACACACAGTAAAGATCCTTGTGATGTGGTGGCAACTGCTGCTGAAACAAGGTTCTTACCCCTCTTTAATCTGTGCAATTAGATCTCCAGCAGCCAATCAGAACCCTTGCTGGGCAAAATCCCCTTGGCTCCACCCATTCTAAAATACTTGGTGGGTGCCAGGAAAGGTGTTAATGGGCACAATGGCACCCACAGGCACAATGTTGGGGACCTCTGGAATAGGAGGGCAAAACATACCTTTTTCTGGGACATACCCCACTGCAGAATTAGGAGCAGATAAATATTGTGTTTCAATCAACTCACATCTTGTTGGAAGGTCTTAGTCATGCTATACTCGATTTTCATTTGGCACCCATTAGTTCACATACACTTTAGGGTCCTCTTAGTCATTCAGTTACTGCCAAATTAGTTCACTTTGTCATCTTTGAAAAGTGCTCTGCAGTTGCAATTGTATACTCATTTACTGGAGAACTAGCTCAATTGAGCAGAAGTGATATTTACTTCTGTGTAAAGTTGTAGGGGCCTGGGTTGTAGATGTCAGGATACAGTGTTGAGATAACCCCTCTTTTCTTTGTTTTTCCTGCAGAATTGTACATTGGAATATGTTCATACCTGGCAAATGCATTCTGCTTTAGTCACAAAATAAACTCGGTTGACATAACTTCAATTTCCTGTTCTATGATCTTGTATCTCAATTTCAATATAAGGCTAGTTATCCTGACTGATATATCCTGACCCTATAATTTCCTTCAATAGCTGAACTGCATCCTGTCCTCTTTAGGATTACTTTGACAGCAGATAGTTTGTGCCCTTCAACATCTGCACAGTAATTCCTCCTGGCTCCGCTAAGTTCCTTTGTTTTATTTTTCTAAGCAACATCTTTATCTGAGCTCTTGTAATCACTTCCAATATTCATTGGTTAGAAGCCAGTCTCCTTTCTTATTTGCTACAGAGCAGAGGTTAAAAAAGTATCTTTACTATCTAGCTTTCAATCAACAGCTATCTTTTGGTTGTTATCCTTAATGAAGCGTACTGCAGGGAAGTCTTTTATTTTACTAGCTAGACTTTTGCATTTTCTTTCTCTTGCATTTCCAGCTCCTTCTAAGAATTATTTAACAATTAGGTTTCCACATTTGTAACTTTGCCCATCTTTCATTTTTATCCTCTAAATTGTCTTACTCTGTGTACTTAAAAAAAAAACTAAGAACTTTTTCCACCTGTTTCAGTGTCCTTCAATCACCCCTGCATACCTTTTCCTAGATATCTCTCCCAGCATTCTATTCCTCCTCTCTCACCTCATCCCCATATTCTCTGCTCCATTTTACTGATTCCATTTTTTCCTGGAGACTAAGTTGAATGTTGTTTCTCCTCATTTTTCATCCTCTACTACAAAGCTCTCTTTGTTTCAGTTAAAATATCCCCACTCCTTTTTTCTTCCCATTGTATTATTAATTGATGCCTAGTAACTACTGCCTCACCATTCAATCTGTTATATTTTTACAATTGTATATCTCTTGGTGGAGCGGTCTTCAGTCCAACCATTTCTCCCCCAACGTTGCTACACATGAATAAATGCAGAGATTTTTTTTTACATTTCTCATAGAGATGGATATTTGAGGCTTTGATGTTCACAAATTTTAGCATATACCCTCCATCCCCTTTCATCACTGATGTCAGATGACAGTGGCCGTTTCCACACGGCTCCCCACTTCTTGTAACAACCCGGAAGATCGCACAAAAAACGCGGAAGATCGTGTGTGGTTTGGTTATAATATTCCTCCAGTTTAAAAATGACATTATGCATTGTGATATGACTGCCATTGCTGGATACAGTTCTTGAACAACTGCTGCTATTTCCTCCATTCTTATAGGCTCCTCTGTTTTATTTTAAGCATTTTTTCTTTTTTGTCAAAAGGATCCAAATCCTGGTGCAAAGTTCAGCCTTAGCTCTTGTTCCCTGTTCTTATAACACAATCACACTTTCATCCAGCATGCTTTATAGATCATCACTTGCACCTTTAATTGAACCCAGAAGGCAACAAGATGCCAAGCAGTGAGATTCAGAGTCTGGAAAATTGTTAGCCTGCATACCAGTGGGACTGGAGGCAATAGTCTGGCAAGCAACACTTAAGTTTTCCAACAAGCAGTTAAACATCTGGAAAGCCAGATACTAGAAGCATAGTCCAAAATAAATTAGTGGATGTGTCTAAATGCAACAATTGGGCTGAGAGGTGTCTTAAGTAAGTATAACAATCTACAGCATACACATAGTCAAACTGAGGAGAAAGAGAAAAATAACCATACAATAAGGTCTTCTCCAGTGAAACAAGTTGTTCAGACTGAAGATCCAGCTCTAAGCACAGGCCATCACATGTCCTGGTGCTCAGGTCATAGGGCTGCTACCATAGTAGTCATGGAATCCTTGAGAAACAAGTAGGATTGTAGCTCTTCAAGAAGACACCATTTCAGGCTTTGTCCATTGTCCAGAAGAAGATATTTCAAAATTGGGAACAGTCAATGAACATTTTTCTGTATGCACTTGTGGTACTGAGGTGACACATAGATTATATATTTAATAGTTGTTCAAGCTGGTGTGTAAGGTCATGGTAAAACATAGAGGTACATTCAGTCAATGCTGATGTCAAGCCATCTGGTGCAATATAGATCAATAGTAGGACCTTGAACTTAGCATGGAAGGAAATAGGGTGCCACATTCATTAGCCTTGATCTAATGTGTTCCTAATGATGAGTCAAAGCATGGGCCTGGCATTTTGCATCGGCTGAAGATACTAAACTAATATCAAGGCAAAAGTCCATTGTGCGCTACAGTAAATTAAAATACAGTTTAGTTATCACATCACAATCTTGTTTTTTAATCCACATAATCAATTTTAATATCTAATTATTTATTTAACCAAGTTCCAAATCTATCTATAATATTTTTACCTTGCTGTTCCTCTGAAGAGTTCAGGATGGCTCCTCCCTTTTAGCCTCAACCATCTTGTGAGTTAGGTTAAGATAACCGAGAGAGTGAATAGCCCAGGATTAAGCCATGACTTTCATGGAGATTTGAACTCAGCTCCCACTCATTCTAGTCCAAATATCTAACTGCTATACTGCACCACACTGTGTCTCTTTGAAAGGTCAATTGAAACCTTATTCTGAAGAATGGTTAAAGTCTGTTCATGGAAAGGCACATTTAAGAGAGCCACTTTTACCATAGGAAAGTGGCCGCAAGTAAAATATTTAAATCTATCCTTTATAGATATAAATAGGGATGTGCACTTCGGGTATCCAATTTGGGAAAAAAACCTGAATCGGGCTCGATTTGGAAAGATTTGGTATTTCCTAATTGGGGCCAGATTTGGAAACACTGAAGCAAATCTTTTCAAAGCAATTTGGTTCGCTTCGAAAAGCTTCAGGTTAGCCGGCAGCAGCCCTTTGCTGGCTGTTTGCAATAGAAAGGATGGAGCAGGGAGAAAGCTGATCAATCTCTCCAACCAGCCTGTAGTCCAGTCCCTGTAATGAAGCCCCATAAAAAATTCTGTTCTAGATACCATCTTTCAAAATGGCCATCAATAAATTTTAACTGCCCCTATTCCAGCTCTTGGAACACTTACAGACATCATTCTAGTGGCTAAATATGTGTTTCTTGAGTCAAGAAATTCAATTATATGTTCCTTAAATTCCTAAGGAAGCTAGATTTTATGCTACACAGACTTCATGTTATTTATTAAATAAAAATAGTTGTATACATTGAAGAGAACTGTGAAAGATTTATTATTACAGTGAAGCAAAGTAAAAAACAAGAGTTGTCATTGTTCAAAATAAAGCATACATTTGGTATATGTAATCACTTCTCATAACTTCTGAGCTTTGTATTGGGCTGATTTGGCCCATTTGGGTGCCATAATCAGCTCAGCAAGTCCAGAAGCACTCCCGGGGCCTGTGTGATTATGTTACTTCTGGAAGTGCTGGGTTCCCCCCAACCACCAGAAGAGTAAGGGGGCCTGGCAACTGTATTGTAGTCTAAAGAACAGCTGTAAGTCCAGAGTCCACCTGAAAGCTGGCAGCCGTGTAAGGCTTAAGGACTAGATGGCCTACAAAGTCCCTTCCATATATGATTTACATGTAAAAGACTAGCTCATTTTTCATATCTGAATAGCACTTACTGTCAGTATTACAAATAAAGGAATGATTATTAGGTGGCAGTGTTTAAAAATTCCTGCCTGGTGTCAAAAGAAAACAAGTGCATATGTATTTCGATACGGCTTGTTAAAGAAAGACAATTCCCAAGAGTGAGAGAGAGAGGTAAATTCCTGAAAATTGTGAAATATGGATAAAATTATTCTACCTGGATGAAATTTGCTACCATCTACAAAAGTGGAGATATATTTTTGAATAAAAAATATGATAGTGTGCAACCCTTCAGGACATCATTTTTGATCAGCTGTCCCCAATATGGCACCTATGGGTACCATGGCACACATAGACACCCTGTTTTAGATAATTCAAACAGATTTTATTGTTTTCCTTCCCAAAATATTTCTGATTTGTTTGCTTTACTGTATAAAGATAGACAGAAAACATGAAGTCAAGTGTGTTCATCATACTTTTTTCTAAAGTATTATGTTTCTGCATGGTGTAAGCCATTGATTACCTGGAAAAAAATAACCCTGAAAGGAAATGTAACACCCTTGAGTTTTTTACAACATTTTTAATAGAATGTCTAGTTATCAAAAACTTATCTGGTTTTAGTAATGGCATATAATCTATGATCTTTCATATCTGGGAACTGGGAGGAGAATGAAAATTAAACTGATTAATTTTCCATATTTCCCTGAACATGGCATATTTGTGTGGTGGTCTGTCACAGTTTCTATATATTCAGTTACAAACATTCGCATGATTTAATGGCAGAAATTATCAATGATAACAGCTAGATTATTCATCCCTTGAGTACTAATTACTTACACTAATGGCCTACAAATTGGTTTACAAATATTATGAGTGTTCCAAAGTGTAATGATACTCAAGGGCCTTCTTATGAAGAATTTTATATCCAGTCATGGATTATGAAGAAGCATTAAATTGAGTAAACGATGTCATAGATATTCTTATCCTAAACACATTTGTTTGGAACAATGGCCATTTTATGTAAGGCCTTAGCATATCATCCAGAATACTTCATGAGGGAACAGTTGGATTCATGCATTCCTTCCACCCTCAAATAATTATAACTTGCTATGTGAAATGGGTCCTACGAGTTTAAATCCTGAACTAGCAGGACCTGCATATATGATAGATTGTGTAAATGAGGTGCATAAGTAGGAATTTACAGTTAATGGTCTCAGATTAATAAATATAGTAGACAGCCACCATATTACAGTTATGACAAATAACAGCTAAAGCTGTTTTAACCACTCTGAGGGATTAAATAATTTTACCTCGTTGTCCCTTAGCTTACAATGAATAGAACAACTCTCGCCTTTGGGGAGTGGTGGTGGTTATACTCCCAGCCTTAAAGAGTAGCCCCAACCTTGTAGAATAGTCTCCACTGGTTATTGGCCTTGCCTTACCCACCCACCAACTTCAACACACATAGTTGACTTTTTATTGCTCTTTATATGTGATGATGAATTCCACTTGACATATTTTTAAAATTGCCTTTATTGTTTTATCATGTTCTGATATTTTGTAAAGCACTTTGCCCCACCATTTTGGTGATGGGGAGGTTATGAAGGATGGGGATATTAAATTATATATAAGTAGTGTTGCGTGATAACAGAGTTTAATTGATATTGTCACAATCTCTTTTCTTAAGCATCTTTTAAATGGAGATAGAGGAGGAGACTTGGGGGTTGTTATTTTATTTTGGTTTTAACTGGAATTTTTAAAAATTATTATTATTGTAAGCCACATTGAACTATGTGGGAAAGGTAGAGTATAAAAGTTTTAATAACTAAATATTTTTTTTACTAACTAAATAGTGTGGCTTCTAAAGGCAACTATACTGGTATATATGAGGAACCGTGCAAAAGTTTATTTAATGATTCCTTGGGCTACCACAAGTGTACTGGAGTAAGAGTTCTTATCCTCAGAACAAACTAGTAATGGATCAGAATTATTTTAGAAACCCCCAGAATTGAAACTGAAACTTTCTTGGTGCACACCCCTACTGTTCACACTTCACTGAAAATTAGTTGTCACAGACTCGGACTCGACATGGAAATCATTTTCATCTTTCTTGATTTTGTTCATCTGCTTCCCTAGTTACTGTATTTTTTGTCAGACTGCAGAAAGGCTTTATCTGGTATGAAAAACTGGAGGCTAGATTGATGTCCTTTAGCTTCTTCTTGTTCTCTGTATTTACCTCTTTACATTTCTGACTGTCTGGTTTGTATTTATAGCTACCATCAGGAATGGCAGCAGGGAGTATGTATGCTTGTGACTGAGTGAATTCGACAATTACATATATTTGGGGACTGCAGATCCTACCAGAAGAAGCAGTGGCACTTGCTCCTAGTGTCTTATGGCACTTGGTTTTACCCTTCACAATAGATCTCCCTCCCTCCCCCCTGCTTATGCAAAAGGAACTCTCAGACTGGTAGATCTTGTATATCCAGGAGACCCAGCAGTTCAACATGTTGCTTGAAATTGCTGTTCTAACATTGCTTCTGATTGGTTCCAACAAATGTCACAGATCTGGACAGTAGACTCATAGACACAAGGAGATATGTTTCTATAAATATCCTCAGGCATGGTCTACAGTTTAACCTCATTTTTTTAATTCATGGTACTAGGGAGTGCAGCATGGTCTGTTCCCCTGTGTACCTCTGGGCTTCAGTAAAGTATACCCTCCACCCACAATGAGGGGGCCCAGGAAAGGGCACATCCATCACAGAGATGAAATATAAATATTTTAATATATAAATATAAGCCATATATGTGTTTACTAGAGATGGGCATGGACCAACATTTGCCTACGGACCGCCGGTTCGGGGTTCGTGGGCTTCCACGGTCCACGAACTTTTAACGGACCAGGCCCAGTTCGAGAACCGGTTCGAGAACCGGTTCGAGTCAGAAAAGGCCTTGGTTTTCCCACAGATTTTCACTTCAGTCGACTTTCCCCACCAAAGGTTCTCATGTAATGCTCCTCAATTATCACTTTTTTCAAAGAGACAAACAACAACTTCCCCTCCCCTATTCTGACTGACCCTTACCCACCCTTGGGGGAAGGAGAGAGACTTGTGCTCCTGTCCAGGAGAGGTGGCTGCCCACAAAACCCACCTACATGGGGCTGCATCAACAAGAGATGCCCTCCCCGGGGGCGGGGAGACCAACTCCCCATGATGGGAAATGAATGGATGTACTTGAGTGAAAGCCAACTCCGCAACAGGATCATGTAGCAATTCAAAGGCCCCTTGCTGGAATGGAAGGCACGGGAGGGATGGAAAGGATGTCTTCCACACCTTGAGGGAAGGAAACTTATGCTGTTCAGAGGGAGCCTCTTTGGGCAGTGGACAATGAGTCCCACCTTAGTGACGTGGTGTGTCAGCTTGCTTGCTGTCAAGCAAGCTCACCTGGGCCACTGTCCTACTTCTCACTGGACTTTGGGGATTGACCCTCAGAGGGGCCCTTGTGCTTGCAAGAGCAGGACGGTCGCGGACAAAACCCACTTCACCGAACGTGATGCAGTCCATCAAGGAAGCTCATCATGTGCCTTAGACTGTTTTGTCAGCATACAAATCATATCAAGAAAAAGAAGAGGTACTTAAAAGGTGCCAGGGAAAGGGCTTGTCATCGGGAGGAGGATAATATATGTTTGTAAAGCTCAGTCATCATGTGCCTTACACTGTTTCATCAATATACAAATACAAATCCACTATTTAGGGAGTGAAAAAGGCTTTGAAAGAAGTGAAGCAGACAGAGCCCCCCAAAACCTGCTGCCAGTGGTTCTAGGGTGGGTGTTTCACAGAGGCCAGTAACAGTCTTCCCCCTGCACCTCAAAAGCCAGGCTGGAAATGCCCCCCAAATCACCCACTATTTAGGAGTGAAAAAGGCTTAGAAAGAAGTGAAACAGACAGGGCCCCCCAAAATGTGCTGCCAGTGGTTCTAGGGTGGGTGTTTCACAGAGGCCAGTAGCAGTCTTCTCCCTGCACCTCAAAAGCCAGGCTGGAAATATCCCCCCAAGTCACCCACTATTTAGGGAGTGAAAAGGCTTAGAAAGAAGTGAAGCAGACAGAGCCCCCCAAAACCTGCTGCCAGTGGTTCTAGGGTGGGTGTTTCACAGAGGCCAGTAGCAGTCTTCTCCCTGCACCTCAAAAGCCAGGCTGGAAATATCCCCCCAAGTCACCCACTATTTAGGGAGTGAAAAAGTCTTAGAAAGAAGTGAAGCAGACAGAGCCCCCCAAAACCTGCTGCCGGTCATCAGAGAGTGGGTGTTTCACAGAGCCTAATAGCACTCTCCCTCCACTTGCATCTCATCGGCAGCCAAGAAAGAACGTGTGGGAAAGAAGGCAAGAACTCAGGCAGACAACGCCCAAAGCTGCCTTGCACCCACTGTGGGTCTGTGCGTGGGGTGGCATCAGATAGAACCCACCGGCAACCCAGAAAAAAGGAAGAGATTTGGGGGGGATGGGGGATTAAGCCCAAGAAGAACCCAAGGACTCAAAACACAGAAAGAAATCAGAGTAACCCGATAGTGCGATAAAAGGATTTTTTAAAAAGTGCTCTCAAGAAAACTAGAATAGAAAGGAGAAAAAAATTAAACAGGAATGGAGAAAATAGTAAGCTCTCTTGCAACTGAAGCCCCAAAGCCCCAAGGCACAAGCCGCACTCTCACACACAAAAAAACCCCTTCCCCACAGCAAGCAGTTGCTAAGGTAACTCGCGTCCCCGCGCCAGCAAAACGGAGCGGAGCTTCGGGGGCTTTGTCTTTTATGCAGAAAGGCTGGTGATCTCTGTTTGGCTGACAGAGCTGCCAATCAAGGTTTCCTGGGCTAAGATTGGTGTGTTCCAAACGGGGAAGGTGGCTCCACACCGCTGCCGAGGAAATTGTTTGAGCGGGAATCCTGGCATGACAGGCCAACGGACACACGGACAGAAAGCCCCAATGTTCAGCGGTTTCGTGAGAAAAACACGCGCCCACGGGCCACGTGTTCGTGAAGGACGAACTGGGTAAGTTCATGACAAAATTAGGTCCATTATGCAGACCGTGCCCATCTCTAGTGTTTACCATTCCAAAGTTACCTACATTTCAAGAAGATTGAGTTGGGATGATTGAAATCAGTGATATGGCATGAATTCAAATAGGGAGGGCAACATAGTTCTAGAATCTACTGAATAGAATGTTCTTCAAGGATGACTCACCTCAGTGGATCAACTGTTGAACCTTCTTCTCATTGGACATGGTGCAGCTAGGAATTAACAAATGAGCCTTTTCTACCCCCTCTTTCAAATATTTGTCTCAAATAAGATTTTTCCTCCCTTTCAAACACTTCTTTTCACATCTTTGATCTCCAACTTTGCCAAATGGGTCACTTTGCTCTTCCATATAAAACGCTAATGGCTCCAGGTCCGCCAAGCCACATAAAGGGATTTTTTGAGGATAGTCAGGGACGTGAAAAGATATAAGGTTACTGAGATTCTATTGAAATAGTAAAGAGTCCAGTAGCACCTTTAAGACTAACCAACTTTACTGTAGCATAAGCTTTCGAGAACCACAGTTCTCTTCATCAGATGCATCTGACGAATAGAACTGTGGTTCTCAAAAGCTTATGCTACAGTAAAGTTGGTTAGTCTTAAAGGTGCTACTGGACTCTTTACTATTTCACTGTTACAGACTAACTCCTCTGGATCTATGAGATGAGACGGCTAACTCCTCTGGATCTATAAGACTCTATTGCACAGGATCTGAAGAGCGATTGGAATGGCTCCAGATCTTAAGGGTACAATCTGCAAGCTAGCTATTGAGATTTGCCTTTAATATATAATGGATACTTTGCTCATCATATGATGTCACAGGAATCTTCTTGAATCTTATCTATTGTGTATGTGTGGGCAGGCTACATGCACCATTCAGGCTGCATGCTGTGCTTTAACCCTTCCCAGTCCCTTTGCCTTGAGAATGAAACCTTCATTTTACATTCTTAACACAGCAGATCTGAATTATCACAATTAGTGCCATAACTTGCATTTCAGTACAAACTCTTCCAAAGATTCTGTTCATATTTCATTTTTATTTGTTTGTTCCAAAGAGCACTGTACATCCAAGCAAATGATTAAATCTCTCTCCTGAACTTCAGCAATAAAATTGTAGTCGTAATAAAATTCAGCTGATATACAGGATGATATTTCATTTAGCCTTTAAAATAAAAAGATGTTTCCACCCCTGATCAGAATAATTCATGACAACAAAGCTTAGCCCAATTTAATTGTCCTTGTTTTTCATATATAAGTTAAATGTGGTTTGGATAAATTGACACCATATAGAGATATACAATAAGATTCGTGAATGAGTCCATAAATCTCTGTGGAGAGTATACTTGACTGCAAGTGCAATTAATTTCTTTAGCTATTTCCATATTTATGAATGTCATTTCCATAAATACACATAGAAAGCAAATCATAAGTCAAAAGAGAATCGATGTGAGAGTTGTAAAAAGATTTCTCATCTTCCTCATTTTCCCCATATTCCTTTAACATGCATATATCTTGCATACAGGTGTAGAATGGGTTTTTAATGCTGGAGTTTTAATTGTTAACAACTTTTTATTGTTTTTTATATTTTTATTATGTTTTATTTAGTAAGTCACTTCAAGCAGGTTCTCTGAAGTTACTCAAGCACTAGAGTATACTTTTCAGCATAGACATTTTCTAAATTCATAAATGACCATATAGATTTAAACCAATTCACCCATCTCTAGAAATTCAGTACTTCTCCCATGGTATTCTGAATGCACTTGTTTTCAATCAGATGCAACTTGATAATTTCATGGAGAAATTATTTTCGCAAAGTGCAACAATGGCTGGGGTGCTTGCCCAAGGGCCTGTAGGAGCTGAATGTTTTGCTCATTTTTTATTTTATTTTTTAAAATTGGGGTCTTTGAAGGACAGGCAGAAGTTACTGTACTGAAATTTTGGTGACATTTAGTTGAGAAACAACTACTACACACACAGACACAAACACACACACAGGAAGTCCCCTATAGGGAATAATAGGAAGTGCAACAATGGTCGAGAAGGTCTGCAATGGAACCCTTCCTCATTTTCTGAAAGGAAACAAACAACAAACTACAACAAGGAAGGAAGGAAGGAAAATTTCAGTTTTCAGAGGAAAGGTTTAAAAAACTTAGGAAACAGAACAAAGAAAATCAAAATGGATTGATATCACCCTTCAGCGGGGGATGAGGAGGGAAGGCATCATGGTTTATTGACAGTGCAGTGTTGAGGAACCTACATAGAAAATCACAGAATTCACATTTTCTGAGATGCACATGCAGAGGTACATTTTTTCCATAATTCACCAAGGTTTTCCTGCTACCAACCCCTCAAAACCACAGCATGCAGTTATTGGAAGGCTTCCTAACACCAACCTTGTGTAGTTTGCTTGACATTAAAGTAGAAGTATCAGATGTAGAGGAAAGAGGATCATAGGTATATAGTTGGATTTTGAATGGCTGTAATATTCAGGAAAAAAATGAAAAGGAATTGTACCTTGGTTTTCCAGGACAGGTGAGGGAGGTTGGTTTTCTTTTTCTTGTTGTTAATTTGAATGAGAGCCAGTGTCATTACCTGATTGGAAGAAAAAGGGTTAAAATATGAGAAAACATAGTTGAAGAAACTGCAAACAACAAAAGAGCGGGATACATGCTACACTTCTTATTTAATAGGTTCCATCAAACATGAACTCTAGTTATAAGAACATTTTCCCACACAAAGTGGAAGACCAAAAACAAAAGGTGAAACTTCTCCATCAAATAATTTATTAGTAAAGAAAGGGTGTAGAAGATACAGTGACCCACAGTGAGATAGTAAAGTACCTCTGGTGATACAGTTTCAGGTGGGTAGCATTGTCAGTCTGTAGTAGAAGAACAAGATTCAGGTCCAGTAGCACCTTAAAGACCAACTAGATCTCCAGGGTATGAGCTCCTGAGAGTCAAAGCTCTTTTTGTATCTGAAGAAGGGAGCTTACCCAAGGTTATAGCATTCAGCAGATCCTCTGGACGCTTATGAGTTATTTATCCATTATGTTGGCTGGCATTCAGTCCTTATAGGAAGATACTCAGAGTGATGTTTTATCTAGTGAAAGGATATGCAATTTCACATAAAAAGGAACACATTTCTAGCATTCATGGTTGAAAAGGATAGCTTTATGTAGTGATGTCAGTATTTGTTGAAGTATTGAAAACTAGAGCCACTGAGAGAGAATCATTTGCAGTTCTCTATCCCTCTGTCTACAGAACTCACCCTATTCTGCCTTTTCTTTGTCTGCTGGCATATCTCAAAAGCCTCTTGTCTCCCCCCCCCCACACACACACACTTCAAACAAAGTTCTAGAATATGACAAATTGTTTGCTGTTATTTATCATGACCGAATACCAATCCCACATCCAAACTATAAAAACATTGAAGACAACAATCCATTAATGTGGCTTCCATAAATTGTATCCCTCACCTGTGGAAGTGCTGAAGTGTTTATGGTGGTGAGAAACAGACCAAGATGTAAGCACTATGTATAAGAAGGAGTAGAAGTAACGCTGAGCATCACAGAAAATTGCTGATGGTGAGAATTCTCTGTTTCCGCTTGTCCTTTAGACAGCTCATCCGCAGCTGGGATATCAGCATAGGAAGCAACTCATCATAAAATCCCTAAGAATGCAGCTTTCATGTTGTGATGAGAGAATATATACTTTTCATTACCCAGTGCCACTCAAATTGCTTCCTGCTGTTGGCTGATCATCTGATGGGGTATTGTTCAGAAAGCAATTGCTGTGCAAGAGAGGGAGAGAGGCTGTAAGAACAGAACTCTTGTGAAGAACTACAATGGGAATGAGGCATTTGGCCCTCCTCAGGAATAAAATTAGATGATGCAATGGGGATACAAAAACAAATATCTGCATGACTGATATATTCAACCTTTCATCATTTTAGAAAGAGAGGAAAAGGCATCTGTTTCCTAAGTGTATGAAATGCGGGTAAAAGTGAAGAAATGATACATTTCCTGCAAAAGAAAAAGGAGGGCTGATTAAAGTACTAAAAGCAGGTTAGCAACAGTTATTGGACTGAGTGCAATCCTATGCAGAATTACTCTGATCTCAGCCCATAGAAATCAGTGGGCTTAGATTGAATAACACTCCATAGGATTACAAAATGAGGCTGGAATAATATTTAGAAACGCAAAGAAACTGATAACAATATCAAGTTATAAATTTTTAACTGCAGAAATTTTCATATCCAACATTTCAGGAGGGATCTGTAGAAATATTTAGTGTTGCCACATTCCCCCCCTCCCCCTGGGAGGCTTTATACCTGAGTGGGTAATAAAAGTAGTCCATCTAGTTCAGCATCCTGTCTCACACAGTGGACAGCTAGTTACTCTGGTGAGCAAACAACAAGGTATAGAGGCTGAGGCCTTCTCCTGATCATGCCTTCAGACACTGGTATTCAGAGGTTTACTGTCTCTGAATATAGAGGTTCGCTTTACTCACCATGGCTAAAAGCCACTTATAGACCTATCTTCCATGATGCTTTTTAGTCCCCTTTTAAAGCAACCTGTGTCTGTGGCCATCACTACATCCACTGGTGGCAAATTCCAAATTGTAATCACTCATTGTGTAAAGAAGTATGTTAAACTAGGGTTGAACTATAGTTTCTCAGAGGACCTTTGTTCAGTAGAAAAAGGAATTTTAAGGGGCTCCAAAACTGTTTGATAGACCTAATTTTTCACACCATTGTGTTCATTTTTGCTGCCATTTGAGGTTCCTCAACTGCTGTTTTCGTGCCATTTTTTTATAAAGAGAGTTCTTCTTGCTGGCTCTGTATTTTTTACAATTTCATCTCAGCATTAGTAATTTCATTAAAATATATTTGTTTTATATTGGTTTTCTACTTATTTCCAGGTATTAGCCTTTATACATTTTGCCCCCCTCCTTTTCTTTTAAAAAATTCCAGATTCTTTGTGTGCTAGGTCACATATGTTTAATTTATGTATTTTATTGATGGGTGATATCTGTGATATTTTTATACCACTGAGGAAGGACTTTTGGCTGAAACACGTCTGCTTTTATTGGTTCTGTACATATGGCAATGAGTTGTATTATTATTATACCTGTATATTAGTGATTTTATATCTATGATGTTTTGATCTAATTTATGTATTTCTAATTAAACTTATTCTAGTGTTTTTAATTAATATTTTTAGTAATTTCCCACAAATTTTATTTATTTAATGTAATTTATAGTCCGCCTTTCTCACTGAGACTCAAGGCGGATTACATGGCATGAAATTAGTACAATCAGTATCGGGGACATTTCCATAAACCATGAAGGACATTTCAACAATAATGTCATAGGATTTTACAAAGATGCAGCATTCACAAGAATCCAATACAGAGTTGAAGAATTGCTGAAACAGAACATAATCAATTCTAGGACTGACATTAGATAAACATGTACAGGTAGTATAATAGTACATATTTGAGCAACAGATAATATACAAGGCATCAGAGTGGTGAAGTCTATGGTCCCTAACTCATCATTTTTCTGTTGTTCTTCTAACCCATTTTTCTGGAAGATTGCTAACAGTTTGCATTTTTTCGGGAAGTCTGTGGTGTCTCGCTCATAACTGGGGGCATTGAGGGCATAGGATCTGAGAATGGAGTCCGTGTATTCAGACATCTCAACGGTGATGGTGCCCATGCTTGAGACAATAGGACATTCTGTGTTTCCAGGTTTGTGTATTTTCGGCAGAAGATAGAAAATGCTTGGTCAAGGTTCCTATGGTGTGTCCATACAGATTTATTCTTGTATGTGTATGTGTGTGGGTAATTTGTCTAAAATACTATTTAGTTATCTTTAGTATTCCTGAGTGGGTTCTGAGGTTGTTTTTCTGTCTCCTGAATGTAGTCAGATTTGTAAATGATGACAACTGCTCCTCCTTTATCTACTTCTTTAGTCATGATATGCGGATTGTTTCTGAGGCTGTTTATTGCAATACTTTTAGAGTGGGTGAGGTTATGGGAGATTATGTTTCTTGGTCACATCAGTTTGGGCTTAGCAGCAAAAGCATTCTGTGTAGAGATCTAATGTGGCATGTGACCATCAGGGTGGGGTCAATGTAGAATCTTTCTTCCTGTATCTTTGAGGAAGAGGCAATTGGCGGTCAATGTGTTGCCCCGTGGAGGGTTATAGAGATGGCAGTTGGTCAGCAATAGACTGTGAATTGTTGTGTTGTAAAGATGTTGCCTGTCAATCCAAGTTCTGTTCTGAGGCTTGATGAAAATCCTCCTTCAGATGCAGATTGAGTAGAATGGAAGAAATCTATCAGCCTCTGCCCCCATCACAGTCAATTCTGCTGATGTAACCATTGATTCCTGAAGGGAAAGTGCAAATAGGATTTACATCATGGCTTAACTAAGAAACTGCATTAATATTATTTGTGGTTTACTTGTAGATACATGCAGAATCCCTCAATGAGAAATTACATTTATTGATTTTTTTTTACTCTAAATCCTTTAAGTATTTTGACTTAATGGAAACCTCCACATTTGCCTTAAAAATTTATTTTATATAAGCATTTGGGTATTTTCCCTTTTAAAAGATATTCTTTGATCTTCAAATGAAATTGGTAGCCTGAAATCTTACAATTTTTTTTGACTGAAACTTAAAAACCAAAACTGTCAACTTACCACACTGCTTGTGCCAACAAATTAAGTTTCATTTGTGGCAGCAGCATATATCTTATCTTAAACTTTTGATCAGATAATAATGTTTGTGATAATGCTTTGCAGTCTCCTAAAGCAACTCACTGTTTTTGGCTAATACAGGCTAGGGTAAAAATGCAAGAGATATCATGAAACTCTTATTTGCACAGGATTCTTTGAACTGCTTATTCAGTTTCTAAGTTTGTTCAAAACTGAGGAAAAACATGGCACATTCATGAAATCAGATATAAAAAGATAGAGGGCATTCTTTGGGCCACATGAGTACACCTCGAGGAAATGAAGCTCTTTTGTCTGAATTAGACCTTATCACTGTCTCATACCCCCAAAGGAGATAAATAGCAACAGTTACTGCTGTTGCTACAGTTGCTATCACTACCATTTATTATACCATTCACCATTTATCCAAGGCAAGTCCATTTTCACCAGCACATCCTATAAAACTGCCCTGTACAAACTTGAAGTTAACATCTGAGTAGCAGAGAATGTTAAGGGTGGGAACCAATGATAACCAAGAACTGCCAATATGTGAAGTTTTGTAACATGTGTGTCTACAAATGACAACATTCAATTTATATACCACCCTTCAGGATGACTTTAACACCCACTCAGAGCAGTTTACAAAGTATATTGTTATTATCTCCACAGCAATCACCCTGTGAGGTGGGTGGGGCAGAAAGAGCTCTGGAAGCTATGACTGATCAAAGGTTACCCAGTTGGCTTTAGGTGGAGGAGTGGGGAATCAAACCTGGTTCTCCAGATTAGAGTCCTGTTGCTCTTAACCACTACACCAAGCTGGATCTCACTAAACTGACTATATCCTCCTCACTCCCAATACATGCTTTAGAGCATGGTCAGAAGTGTGAATCATAGTACCTGTGGGAATGCAGTGCTGAATTTTTATGCCAACATCTCTGATTATTCCATATGAACTATGCAGCCCACACAAAAGTATGAAGCTTTAATCCCCTGGTTCAGGCTAATCATCTGTTGTAATTTTAAGAGACATTGAAAAGATGAAACCATTTTTTCCTTACATTTTCAAAAACTTATGTAACAAGGATATATTTAATACACCTAAGGCCCTATTAAATATGTTCTGCATCAAATAGGCCCTTGGCAACATCTTTGTGAAAAATCACTAGTAAAGATATTTAATTTGAGAGAAGGAAGCTTAAAGTACCAAGGAAAAAATGCTGCCAGAAGTGTTATCATCTCACTGTAATAGCTCCTGATACAGTCTTGAATTTCTTTTTAACAATGAACTGAATTTAATGCATCAGGAAAAGCTATCTTGAATAGCTGAGCAAACATCAGTCTTCTTGTTAAGATTCTGATGATCATGAAAAGGTATTTCCCATGGGCAAATCTTAGATTGGCTCTGTCAGCATTTCCCTTTCTCAGTCATACTAGCAAATGTATAAGACTCATAAATGTTTTAGAAAAGTAATCCCAGATCTTTCTGAAAGAAACTTCTAGAGATTATGGATTCTCATTTAGAATTTTTTTTGCAAATTCTAGAAAAAATAGATGAAGACATCCCAGAGAATTCCAGATGTAATACTAGAATTTGCTACCATTTCATTTCAGACTAAATACGCTTGCTACAATGACTATGATTGCTGCTGAATTTTATCCACAAAATAATCAGAACCCAACTGTGCATTCTGAGATACTTGAGCTCCTTGAAGGTCTTACCTGTCACAAATTCAGACAGGGTTTGGTGAGCATACAGTCACAACACACTTCCCTTCAAGTTGTTCCACACTAAACTTGCATTGAGGCAACACAGGTTAGGCTTGGTGGATCACAAGTTGTGCCTCCCAATTTTATATTAAAATGTAAAGTATCAGCAAGCAAATTTCATCAAATAGAGAGAAAGCTTTTAACAATCTGGTTCATTAAACAAAGTCAGCCAACTCATTTAAAATTACGTGGGAATTGATAGAAGGATAATAAAAAGTTACAGCAAGAGTTGATAGGTAATTGCAAACCACACAGATTGTTTTAAATAGGTAAGGTACATAAATTACCCACTTTTTTCTATAAAGAAATGCATTAACAATGACAGAATGTGATTGATTGGCTAAGTGCATTAGTGTGGGACATACTGATTGATGCAGCATGAAAGCTGCCTGAAAGACCTACCTCAGCAGATTTATTAAATTTCCTTGGCAGAGGATAACATACCTAGAGGTGCCAAAGTATGTTTTCCTTGTGAAAGTTTTAGGCATTTTTATATGGAATTAAAGGCAACAAAAACATTTAGACATTCACATTTGTACAAGGTGCATGCATATCACCTACTGTTACTAGAGATGGGCACGAACTGGGGAAATTCCAAACTGTGCAGTTCGTGGTTTGTCGTGTTTCATGAACCACATACTTTCCCTGGTTCATGAATACACATGGGCACAAACAGCATTATGAACAAAAAAAAATAATGAACAGGCCACTGTTTGAGATGCGCCATTACAGCCGAAAAGGTGATCGGCGCGAGCCTCGTTCATTGCGCTCAGCCGCTGTTCAGGAAGCCAGACACTCAGGCGCCTTCAATCAATTGCCTTGGCAATGGAGGGGGGGGGAGTGCCTGAACTCTGTCTGCACTCCCTCTGTCTCCCCGGACACCCCAATCAAAGCCCAACTTAGCTTGATGGGCAGGTCTTCCTTCCAAGTGTAGAGCTGCAAATTGGTAACAATTGGGAGCAGACAACGGGGTGGGGGAGGGAGGAGGGGGCTTTCTGTGGCCATGGGAACTCCAATCTCATCCCTACAAACCCTGTTAGGCAGTTCTGACTGCCAACCACAGACCTTTTGCGTTTCTCAATCAAACCTCTGGTTATAAAAGGGCACTGCGCTCCCAGTTCTGGTTTCACTTTCAGCAAGCAATGGAGAAGGAGAGAGCTCTTGATAGCCTTTTGGGAGAGAGACAGGGAGAGTGCATTAGAGCTGGGATTTTTTCTGTGTCGTTAGATAGGGATCTATCTCTCCACTGGTTCCACTGGTCCCAGGGCTGCTGCCAGGTTCTGGGGCCAAGCTCAGTGGGCACCTCGGCTGGGGGCTCATATTATTATCAGTGCCTGATCTGATCAGGCTTCTGGGAGTGCTGCTGAGCTAGGGCTCTAGCCCCAGCCTCTGGTTCCAGGGCTGCTGACAGGCCCTAGGGCCAAGCTCAGGGCACCTCGGCTGAGGGCTCACATTACTATCAGTGCCTGATCTGATCAGGGTTCTGGGAATGCTGTTGGGCTAGGGCTCTAGCCCCAGCTTCTGGCTCCAGGGCTGCTGCTAGACCCTGGGGCCAAGATCAGTGGGCACCTCGGCTGAGGGCTCACAGTGTTGTCCCCTTTTCAGGCACCTGAAGACGCACCACCCGAGCCTGTGGTCTCCGTCCTTGACCAGTGAAGCATCCAGCGGGGGGAGACAGAGGGCTACCAGCTCCTCTGAGCAGGGATCAGTGGGATGGTCACCAGAATCCACCCCAAGCAAGAAGCCTTGCCTCGAGGGTGCTGCCAGTGGGAGCAGAAAGGTCAGGCAGGCCGCCCTTGAGGAGGTTGTTCCATCAGGGTTGGGGATAGTGCCGTTGAAAAGGGTGACGTCAAGGGCTCAGGAGGTGGACATTCGTGTGGTGGCAGAGACAATAGCCCTGCAAGGATTCCCCCGGTCCATCTTGGAGGGTGTGGGCTTCCAAATGCTGCTTCAGCACTTTGCTCCATGGTTCTCCATGCTGTCATGGCACACCGTTGGGCATCGAGTGCATGCCCTCCACCAGTCTACTTTGTGAGGAGGATCCAGGCATGTGTAGCCGAGCAATTGCATCCTCTGTGCCACGAGTTGCTGTACCAAATGGCCTCCCTCTGTGACCCTGAGATCAAGGGCATTATCCCCATGTGGGCGGAACCACCCCAAGGCCGCTGTGACGAGCCATCCGAGATAAGCATGCTGTCTTCGCAGGAGCTGGATGGCCTGTGAAAAGAATCTACACACAAATACATAGGTGGATTGCAAACCTAGTGAAGATGGAGGGACTGTGGGCAACAGACTTGACAGGGGCGTCAAATTTGGGAATGTATAACTCCGAGATCCATACTGCAATCTTGACCAAACTTGGGTGTTGGCTGGAGGAGAGCATGCTGCACATTCCCTGTGAATATGGGCTCTCTTAAGTGCTAAGGGGGCTGCTCTGGCGCCAATGATCACCGAACACGTTCGGTAAAGGGACATGTTCAGTTCTGGTCAGCTGTTCGTGTTCATTGTCGGGAATGAACACTGAACAGCCTGTTCGAGTTTTTTCACCCATTCATGCCCATGTCTATTTATGAACCAGTTCATTTGGGTCAGCAGAATGTCTGCAGAGAGCCCATCCCCCTGTTGCCTAGGAAACTGATTGATCGGCACCAACTGTTTGCCGTGATGAACCAGAATACAAACCAAATGAACTGGGCTAAAATTCGTCACAGTTCATGAGAAATGAGTTCCCACAAACTGCCAATGTTTGTGACAAACTGTGGTTTGAAATGGATTTTGGATTATATTCGGAGGGCAAGCACTAACCCTAGTTTACTGACTCGGATTTCATAGTAAATGATAAATACTGCTAAACAGGAAATGGATAGAGAACGTGCCTCTGTGAAATTAGAGAATGAAGGCTGCTAGTTCATGGGTTTTTTTCTAGCCCAACCCATGGATCCAATCATATGAACTATAATTTCTAGGAAATGTGTGAAGACTAGGGGTGTGCAAGGAAAAAACTTTCGGCTTTCTTGTTTCGGCATTAGCCGAAACAAGATTCTCTATCGTTAAAGCCGAAAGCCGAAACAAGAATCTCTTTCTGCTTTCTGCTTTCGGCATTCTTTCGGCATTCTTTCGGCTTTTTTCTATGGGAAAATGCCTCCGTCTTCCAGGACGCCTGGAGGAGGCATTTTCCCACCGAATAAGCCCAAAATTGGTGGGGACCTTCCTCTAACCCTTCTCTAACAACCATCCAAGTTTCAGACAGATTGGACTTTGGGGGGCCATGTTATGGCCCCCCAAAGCAGGTCCCCCATCCTCCCATAAGAAAGCGAAGGAGCAGCATATTGTTAGCATGCTGCTGCTAATCTTTCTTCATTATTTCCTATGGGGAAAAAATGAAGAGGCAGGCTTCCTTTGCCAGGGGTGGCATTTTGCATGCAAAATGCCCCCTTACCCTCAGGGGCCCTTCTCCCACCCTTCCTCCCACCCCCCACCAAGGTTCAGCCTGCTCCCACTTGGGGGGCCATTTCATGGCCTCCCCAAGTAGGTGCTCTAATCTCTACCACTGACAGCTGGGGGAGGCTTGTCTTGCCAGGGGTGGCATTTTGCATGCAAAATGCCCCCCAGCCCTCAGGGGCCCTTCTCCCACCCCTCCTCCCACCCCCCACCAAGGCTCAGCCTGCTCCCACTTGGGGGGGGGCATTTCATGGCCTCCCCAAGTAGGTCCCCTCAGCCCCCAAAGTCCACCCCTCACAGCCCCACACAAACCCAATTCCCCCCCCAGCTGCCACACACAGACCCAAATCCCCCCAGTAGCCCCTCACAGACCCAAATCAACCCCCACCTGCCCCACACCCACCATAACCCCAGGAACAGGCTGGCCTGCCCTCCCCTTTTGGGAACCCCTAAACTCTCTTTCCCAGGGCAATTCCGCACAGACAAGGGGTGCCACAATGGTGGCAGTGCCAAATCGTCCCTGGGAAAGAGCACCTGCCCTGGCACACAGACAACCACCCCCCTGACCCCCCCACCACCTGCAGAGAAGGCTGGCCAGCCTGCCCCATTGTTCCCTATGCTGGGAACCAACCTCCCATCAAAGAAGGGAACACACACACAATGATTAAGTTTAAAAAACCTTTATTTTATAATTTTCAAATTACAAGTGGTCAACAAATCACAACATATTACACTTATTGTCCCTCACAGCACAACACAACACAATTAACTACACATCAGAGAATCTTAAAAACAATTTTTCTTTTGAAATGGACAAACTGTAAAGTTTTGAACATTTCCACAGGTTACATAGTAAGCGGGCACAACAGGGCATGGAAACAGAAGCCCACACTAGACAAGATGATCATAATAACTACCAGCCTAATACAACTCTCCCTCCATAACATGACTTAATGGGGGGGAACCACTGCAACAAAATCCCCCCCAACTCTCTGGGGCCCTTCTCCCACCCTTCCTCCCACCCCCCACCAAGGCTCAGCCTGCTCCCACTTGGGGGGGGGCATTTCATGGCCTCCCCAAGTAGGTGCTCTGCTCTCATCTCTACCACTGACAGCTGGGGGAGGCTTGTCTTGCCAGGGGTGGCACTTTGCATGCCAAATGCCACCCTTACCCTCAGGGGCCCTTCTCCCACCCTTCCTACCACCCCCCACCACATGCATTCCTTGACAATCAAGAAATCTGGAGTTAAATATAATGTGCATGTAAGTCCCTCAAAGACAGAAGCAATATGGAGGTAATGATGACCCATTTGATTTCCACAACCTCAGACACAATTAGGGATCCGTTTCCCCTTGGTGGGGGATCCCCCACTCTCACCTATCACTCCCTGTCACTGCTTACCTGGCTGGAAGGGGGAAAGTCAGGGAATGACTTTCAAGGTACGCTCCTGGGGATGACCTTCAAGGTACGCTCCTGGGGCTGCTGCCGTGATGTCACTGATGTCATCTGGCTGCCCTGAGAGTATTCCTGTGCTTTGCAGTGGGCTGATTTGGGCCCTACAGGCCAAAGCAGGATCACTTGTGGCCCAAATCTGCCTGCTGTGAATTGTGCGTGCTCCCCAGCCTTGTGTGATGATCACATCACTTCCTAGAACAGACATCATCATGCCAGAGCATTGCCATGAAATGATCATGCGTGTGTGAACAGACCCTAAGTATCCTGTAGGCTTCAGTGATGGTATAGTCTGTCAGTAATGTTTTCACACACATTATAGAGAGAGAGAGAGACAGAGAAGGGGGGGAGGCACTGAACCTAGATTATTTCTTCTATTTTACTGTCCCCTTCCAAAGCCAGGGTGGCATTGGCACAATGCCCCCCTCCCCCCAGCCAGAGCCTTAGTACCAGTATGCATTGACAGGCCCATGCATCATAGTCCTTTTTGAGACCCAGCCAAGTTGTGTGCCTTTTGGAGAAAAATGTTCAAGTTGCTGGTGGGGGTATGAACAATTTTTAGACATCCACTGTAGTGCAATGGCTAGAGAGTTGGTCTAGAATCTGGCAGACTCTGATTCTGTGCCTTGTAGGCTTGATGGATGTTCTTGGCTCAGCCTAAGTAAACAATTGTGTTGTGTTTTCCAGAGGCAGTCTAGGTGATTTTGGGACCCTGGACAAATGTTCTGGACGGGGCCCCAGAACCAGTGCCGCCCCACCACTGGCTCCTTGCCAAGGCCAAGCAATTTGGTCACCTAGGCCCCAGATAGAGTGGGCAGGAGTGCGTTGTTTCCTTCCTCCCCCCCCTCCCCCCCTCCAACAACTAAGAAGGCCATCGGTGGATGTAGTCACTCCAATGTGAGGCATGGAGCAGCTGTCTATTGTTAGCCTGGTTGTGATGAGGGTGAAACAAATCAAGGGAGAACAGCAATGTGTAAACCACTATAGGTTCCCATGGGGGAGAAAACCGGGGCATAAGATAAACCTTTAATTTGGTGGGGAGGGGGTATATACATTTTATGTGTATGTGTCTGTATGTTTTATGCATTCAAATCACTTATGGTGTACTTTAGAATTATTGAGCTCCAAAATATCCCAAAAACCTTGTCAATGTATTGCAAACCGAAGTCAATCTACCACATCTAGGGTATTCTTCTTTTCCCTACTGCCTTCAATTTTTCCTAGCATTATTGTCTTTTCTAGTGAACCTTGTCTTCTCATGATGTGACATTAATCAGTAAGCACTATCATCAACTGATATCTTCAAGGGAGAAAGCAGGCCTGATTTGGTCTGGAGGCCACTTACATGTCTTTTTCGGAGTCCATGGTACATGTAAATTAAAACTTTCTTCCCACTTGACAGTATGAATGCGTTTTCTTCCTATGAGGTTTGTCTAAATTTTACTGTACTGATACTGCTCATTTGGCCAAAAGGCCTGCCCTTGAGCAATGCCACATTAAATACTTCATAATAAAAATATGTTTTTAAAACCATTTAAAAGTGTCTTTAAGTGCCATACGCTGATTTAAAAAAACATAAGCTAAATGTTTGGGAACACAACCAGATATGTGAATGACTGAAATGCAGCCCAATCCCACTGCTACTTAAAATCCATTTTTGATGGAGGTCTGGATTGTCTTACATTGGTGTCATTGGGCTTGGAATCAGGAACCTGGAAGTGTTCCATGGGGGCTACAACTTTCATGCCAAGGCTAAGAGGGTGGGAACGGGATCTCTCTGGGGTGGCAAACTCTGGCCTTGGAAGTTACTGGCAATTTGGGGGTGGGACTTGTGGAAAGGGAAATCTGAGTAGGGATCTCCCCCAGAATCCATGGTCCACATTTGCCCTCTAAAGAGATTGCCCTTGGAAGCAGCCAGTTTCTCTGTAGGGAACTACTCTCTCTAACCTGAACTCAAGCCCAACCAGGAGTTTGGCAGCCCTAGGAAAATTTCTGAAAAAGATGGCAAAGGAGGGCCAGCAACTGATAGAGGCATGGAAGCCCACACCAGGACAGTAGCAGGGGCCTACTTGGGCACAAAGGACGACCAGTGCTCTCATCCCCCATAGTCCACTCCTTACAGCCCCACACAAACCCAGTTCCCCCACCCCAGCTGCCACACACAGACCCAAATCCTCCACTCAGCCCCTCTCAGAACCAAAACCACCCTCAGCTGCCCCACACCCAGTACCCCAGGAACAGGCTGGCCAGCCTGCCCCATTGTTCCCTATGCTGGGAACCAACCTCCCATCAAAGAAGGGAACACAGACACACAATCATTAAGTTTAAAAAAAACTTTATTTTATCATTTTCAAATTACAAGTGGTCAACAAATCACACAACATATTACACTTATTGTCCCTCACAGCACAACACAACACAATTAACTACACATCAGAGAATCTTAACAACAATTTTTCTTTTGAAATGGACAAACTGTAAAGTTTTGAACATTTCCACAGGTTACATAGTGAGCGGGCACAACAGGGCATGGAAACAGAAGATGATCATAACTACCAGCCTAATACAACTCTCCCTCCATAAAACGACTTAATGGGGGGGAACCACTGCAACAGGGTCCAGCAGAACCTATGTCATTTCCTGTGGCTGTGCTTTCAGTTCAGACACACAAAGCTGAACTGGGCACTTCCAAGGCACTGGACAATGGTATTTCTGGAGCAGTTCTGCAGAGGTCTCCCCCCACCCCCCCACCAGCCTCAGAATTTACCTGGGAACGTCTGTGAGAGATCATCATTGGCCGGTGCCCATCCACCACTCTTCCCGCATCCCCCAACCATGCAAACCCAACATTAACATCAACAATTTTTTTCTGGTTTTTTTTTTTAAACATGAACATTCAATCAACTTTTAAAAAACATAATCACAACATTTTTTTGGGTTTTTTTCTTTTTTTTACATGAACAGAACATCAACTTTCAAAAAACAGTACAACAATTCTTCTTCAATTTTTTTTTTACAAGGATTTCATCTGATAAAAACACCTAAGCAATCCCTATCTAACCTGTTTCTCCCTCCAGTAGCAATCCATGTTTCTGGGGCATTATTTTTCATAATAAATTTGGTCCCACAGGGTCTGTCTCAGTGATGGGAGATGTTTTGAATACCCTGGGGGGGGCTTTCAAATTGCTGGGTGTTTTCCCTTTGCCACTTGTTCCTAACCACCCTCCCTCTACTGGCCGGTTTTAACTGTATATACAGGGTTTTATACAGGGGAGAGCGCGATTCCAAAGGATTGGACTCACAGAGGATGCAGGCCACAAGTTGGGCTCACCTCAGTCACTCTGGAAGTCCAGTCCTGAGAAATCGAAGAGGCGAGAGTTGACCTTCAGGAAGGTCAACTGCTCGACTCTCCATGGGAGAAGGCGAGTGCGATGTGGGCCGACAATGTCGCCCGCATGTGAAAAGACGCGCTCGCTCTCCACGCTCGTCGGAGGGCATGAGAGCAGCCGCTGCGCCTCGAGGGAGAGGTCCGGCCAGACCGACTCCTTCCTAGCCCAGTAGCTGAGCGGATCGGTGGAGAGCGACTCGCAGGGCTCCGCGAGGTAGTCCCTGACCATCGCCTCCGCCGGATCCTCTCTCACGGTCCTCACGACCCCAGAGGGGACGAGGGCCCACCGGAGCATCTCCATCTCCATCGGTACTCCGGTGGTGGCCGCGGGGGGGGGGCTGCGCAGAGGGGGCGTCAGAGGGACCCGCACGGCAGGGCCCCTCTTGCGTCCCCCCTGTCGACAGGCGTCCCCTCTTGGCCTGCCTGCACCTTACCCAAGAGCAGAGCCCGTCTCTGGCTTGGGTGAGGTTCCTATCCCGCTCGGCGAAAGTGCCCTTTATGCGCGGGTCACACACGGTCGCCAACATGTATGACTCTTCTTTAGTGAGAGGAGTTAGCCTGGCAGCTATGCCCTGCTGCAGCCTTCTCACTAATGCGCGCACCGCTGGAACAAGGTCAGCACGGGGCGCGACCCGGTCTGCAAGGGTGGCCAGATTCCTCTGGAGCGTGTGCACCAGGGGAATGACCAGACCGAGGGTCGCCGTGTCTGACGAGACCGCCACAGTGAAGTCCTTGAAGGGCTTCAGGACCTCCACTGTCTGGGTGATGGTGAGCCAATCCTCCCGGCTGAACTCACCCACCTGACTCGCACCGCGGTTCTCGGAGAGCCACGCGTGGAATGCGGCCTTCTGCTCCACCAAGCGCTCAAGCATGGCGCAGGTGGAGTTCCAGCGAGTGCTGACGTCAGTGATCAGAGTGTGCTCTGGCACACCTGTCCTGACCTGTGTCTGGCGCAGCTGCGCGAGAAGTGACCCGTGAGCCTCCGACATTTCTGGACAAGTAACTGGAGTTCACGGGTCCGGGTATCCACGGGTTCCTTCGAGGAGCCCAACCCCAGCGCATCTCTCACCACTAGGTGAAGCTTGTGAGCGGCACAGTAGACGCTCTCTCGGCTCACTAGATGCGCCGCTGCCCTCATGTTCTTGCCACCGTCTGTCACCATGCATCCCACGGTGGCGGGTCCCTGGCCTATCCACTCGTCCAACTGTCTCCTTAAGGTGGCAGCAATGTTCTCCGCCGTGTGGGACACGTCGAGCACCTCGGCGTGAAGCAAGGCCTTGCAGTAGCCGGCCTGGCGGTCTCCCATCCTTCCCTGTCTAGCTGTGCTAGGCACCTCCCCCCAGCCCCCACCCAGAACTGACTCGGGTTCCCACCAGTGAGCAGTAAGCGAGAGGTACGCTTGCTGCACACTTGGGCAGGTCCAGATGTCCGATGTGAAGTGCACAGTTCTCCCGGCAACCCGGGACAGCTGTGCCTTCACATGATCCCTGGCAGCCCTGTAAAACGAGGGCACCACCGATCTGCTCAACAACGTGCGAGCAGGGACGGCGTACCAGGGAAAGCAATCTCGGAGCAGCCCTGAGAAGCCGAAGTCTTCAACTACGGAATACGGTTGCCCATCCACTGCTATCATGTTGACGATGTGGCGTGTGATGCGCCTGCTCGCCCTCCGGATCCCCTATTTGGGCACACTAGCACCCTGCATACCAAGCATCTCCGGGAGAGAGGCTTGGCGTCCCTTTCCTGCAGGTACCCTTAGGGGGAGAGCACCAGAGGAGCCTGCCTCCTTCTGGCTAGCTGGTGGCCGTGCGGCGCCACTCGAACCATCCTCCCGAAGAAGCACCGCCTGGTGGTGCCTCTTCATATGGTACCTCATCCCAGACGTGGAGAGATGCCACACATCTTTGCCACGGCTGACGCGCTGCCTACAATGCAGGCACAGGGTTGCTCGGGGATCCTCCGCTGTCTGGAAGTGCTTCCAGATTTCGGAGGAAAAGGGCATCCCACGCTTCCCAGGAGAAGCGCTTTCCGGATCACCCTGAGGCACCTCCTGTGAGGTGCTCTGGCCGGACACACCGTGTCCCACTCTCGGCCGGGCAGGTGGGGATGGACGAGGCTGAAGGGGCAGAGATGTGGGCTCTTCCACCACAGTCTCTGCCTCTTCCTCCCGCATCCTCTCCTCCTGCACAGCCGCGAGAGGCCTGCTGCTGGCCTCAGAGGAAACTGGGGTGGACCGCCCCAGGGGGGGTCTCACGGGCAGTTCCTCCAACATCCTCTGGGTTCCTGGGGTGAGCGGGAGCGCAGGGAAAGTCATGTGCTCCGCGCCCATCCCAGGAGACACCACATGCTGCCCCTCCTCCAGCAGCTGGCTCGCAACCACTGGAGGAGGAGGAGCCTCAGCAGCAGGCCCCCGCCCAGTGCCAGCCCCTGCCTCACGCACCCTGGTTGGGGGTGGCCCTCCAGCAGCTGCCTCAGGAAAGAGAGTCTTGCGAACCCTCTTCCTGTCACCAGAAGCCAGGCTGGTGAACGGCAGCAGCGCAGGGGAGGGCCTCCTCCGCTCAGATGGGGGGGCTGCCGCAGCAGTCCCCCTCCCCCTCCCCTCCTCCCCTCTAGATTTCTCCCTAGCCTTTCCCCCAGGGCCCCTCTCTGCTTTCCTCTCTGACATACTTTCCCCTCCCAAAATCTACCCTAACTAATCAGAAAAGATTTGGAAAACAAAGGTCAACTTTGTTTTCAAGACCTAACTAACCTGCTCTAAATCTGTGCTTCTAGTGGCTCTGTGACTTGGAGATGAACAATCAAGTGCCTTTTTAAGCAACCCTATTTATGTCAGGGAACCTGAGCCTGCCAATCAGCTGAATTCCTCTGGAATTGAGCTGGCCCTAAACCCCAATAACAGAGGTGACTAAGCCTTAAACACTCACACACTAGTATGCCCGGGCCGGCCTGGCACCACCACGGGTGCCAGAGATGGGCAGTATATATATATATATATATAATTATATATATATATAATTCAAACCTAACACTCACTCACTAATGCTTTCCCTGCTGAGTCCCTATTTAGTTTTTTTAAAAAAACTAGGCTTGGTTTCCCTAATAATTATGTTGAGGGCAATTATCCACTGATCACCTACCAACTGGCCTACCTACCTAAGAGACACTATTTAGCGGGACCAATGTATCTGTGGTATGTCGGTGTGGGGTGTGGATGTGGTGTTTTGAAGATGAACCTCCCCCCTCCCAAGCTAGCAAGAACCCACCCCCAAGCCCACCCAAATGTGAACCCGGACTCGCTCACACTAACACCAGTCCTGCAGTCCAGCAATGTTCAGGCGGTCTTGCAGCTGGTCCTCCTCTCCTCCGCGATGCTGTCAAGAAAATTGGAAATGTTAACAGAGTCAACACCACACGCCGCACACGCAACCCCCAAAATTCAAGGCCCCGTTGCACAAGCCAAGTCAGCCCCCCCCCCCCGAAAGGCTAGGGCCAACCAGCAGCAAAACAAAACACATCCACCCAGCAGAGCTTCTGGCCTGTGCAGGCCAAAAGCTGGTACACTCATTTTTTAGTCCTGTGAAACAGTAATTCAAGCCCACCCCACACTCAAACTTGACAAATGAAACATGAAAGAAAGCAGGCACTGCAATCAATGCTGCCCCCCCTAACCCCAAAACAATGTCCTCTTGCCCAACCAGAAAATGCCCCCCCTAGCCCAAGCCATAAAGACCGAGCCAAAGCATATGCTCGCAGGTAGGCACAGCAGCAGACATAAGCTCAAAAAACAAATTTTACAACAACCCTACCAGTCCACCACTGCAGATGTCCAGCAATGTTGATCCTCCACGCAGAGATCTGCAGGCCGATGTCCACCAAGTGCAGTCCAGTCCAGAAGAGGTCCACCAACGATGAACAACCTGAATGTGAAGCAAAACAGTGAGTGCCAGGCCAGCAAACGGGAAGGGTTACCAAAGCCAAAGCAGCATACCTGTGTGTGGGCCGCAGGCTGGCACAGTTGTTCAGGACGGAGCCTGTTGGAAAGCCTTGGAAGCAGGGGGCCAGACACAGGAAAAAGCCCACACCATTCCAGTTTGTGAAGCAAAACTGTGAGTGCCAGGCCAGCAACCAAAAAGGGTTACCAAAGCCAAAGCAGCAGACCTGTGTGTGGGCCGCAGGCTGGCACAGTTGTTCAGGACGGAGCCTGTTGGGAATCCTTGCAAGCAGGGGACCAGACACAGGAAAAAAGCCCACACCATTCCAGTTTGTGAAGCACAACTGTGAGTGCCAGGCCAGCAACCAAAAAGGGTTACCAAAGCCGGAGCAGCAGACCTGTGTGTGGGCCGCAGGCTGGCACAGTTGTTCAGGACGGAGCCTGTTGGGAATCCTTGCAAGCAGGGGACCAGACACAGGAAAAAAGCCCACACCATTCCAGTTTGTGAAGCACAACTGTGAGTGCCAGGCCAGCAACCAAAAAGGGTTACCAAAGCCGGAGCAGCAGACCTGTGTGTGGGCCGCAGGCTGGCACAGTTGTTCAGGATGGAGCCTGTTGGGAATCCTTGCAAGCAGGGGACCAGACACAGGAAAAAAGCCCACACCATTCCAGTTTGTGAAGCACAACTGTGAGTGCCAGGCCAGCAACCAAAAAGGGTTACCAAAGCCGGAGCAGCAGACCTGTGTGTGGGCCGCAGGCTGGCACAGTTGTTCAGGACGGAGCCTGTTGGGAATCCTTGCAAGCAGGGGGCCAGACACAGGAAAAAAGCCCACACCATTCCAGTTTGTGAAGCACAACTGTGAGTGCCAGGCCAGCAACCAAAAAGGGTTACCAAAGCTGGAGCAGCAGACCTGTGTGTGGGCCGCAGGCTGGCACAGTTGTTCAGGACGGAGCCTGTTGGGAATCCTTGCAAGCAGGGGACCAGACACAGGAAAAAAGCCCACACCATTCCAGTTTGTGAAGCACAACTGTGAATGCCAGGCCAGCAACCAAAAAGGGTTACCAAAGCCAAAGCAGCAGACCTGTGTGTGGGCCGCAGGCTGGCACAGTTGTTCAGGACGGAGCCTGTTGGGAATCCTTGCAAGCAGGAGACCAGACACAGGAAAAAAGCCCACACCATTCCAGTTTGTGAAGCACAACTGTGAGTGCCAGGCCAGCAACCAAAAAGGGTTACCAAAGCCAAAGCAGCAGACCTGTGTGTGGGCCGCAGGCTGGCACAGTTGTTCAGGACGGAGCCTGTTGGGAATCCTTGCAAGCAGGAGACCAGACACAGGAAAAAAGCCCACACCATTCCAGTTTGTGAAGCACAACTGTGAGTGCCAGGCCAGCAACCAAAAAGGGTTACCAAAGCCGGAGCGGCAGACCTGTGTGTGGGCCGCAGGCTGGCACAGTTGTTCAGGACGGAGCCTGTTGGAAAGCCTTGGAAGCAGGGGACCAGACACAGGAAAAAAGCCCACACCATTCCAGTTTGTGAAGCACAACTGTGAGTGCCAGGCCAGCAACCAAAAAGGGTTACCAAAGCCGGAGCAGCAGACCTGTGTGTGGGCCGCAGGCTGGCACAGTTGTTCAGGACGGAGCCTGTTGGGAATCCTTGCAAGCAGGGGACCAGACACAGAAAAACAAGCCACACCATTCCAGATTGTGAAGCATAACTGTGAGAGCAAGCCAGAAGAAAGGCACCAAAGACACCCAGCAGAGCTTCTGGCCTGTGTAGGCCCAAAGCTGGCACACTCTTGTTTTAATCTTAAAACAGTAGATCAAGCTTAAAGAAGGCAAGCACAACAACCAATGCTGAACCCCCCCCCCCCACCATCAAACATTGTCTGCCCAACCTGTCCCCCAGGCCATGCCAAGAATAAACTGCAACACCTTTTTGCAGAGGCAGGCCACAGCAGCACATTGCCCAGCATCAAAAAAAATTTCAAAAATTTTAAAAAGGCCTACCAGGTGTCCTCTCAGGATGTCCAGCAGCACAGTTGATCCTCCAGGCAGATGTCCTCCAGGCTCCAGGTGCAGTGCAGTCTCTCTTCTTCTCCTCTCTCGGTCAGCAGCAGCAGCAACAGAGGTGCTCCAGACAGTCTAGCTCCAAATTTAAACCCCCTGCTGCAGCCTCAGCCAAAGATTTAAATCTATTGGCTGGCATGAAAATACAGCAGAGGGATTGGTGACTCCTAAATTCCCCCCTCCCCTGCCTTTCCCCACCCACACTCCAAGAGTCACCCTCCTCCTGCTCCCCCTCCCCTACCTGTTAGTTTTGGCGGGAATCTCTGCTGCTTTGCAAATGCAAAGTGCAATGCAATGCTTGCACCTTGCATTTGCAAGGCAAAGCAGGATTCCCTATCCTCCTTTGCAAGAGGGGTGGGGGGTGACAGAAGGAGTGAGTGATTCACTCCTTCTCCCCCCCCTCCCCTCTTCTAAGAGCCTGCAGGAAGCCTTTGCTTCCAGCAGGATTTTGCTAGCCGCTTGCTAAGGCAAACGGCTAGAAAAAACAAAATGGCGATTCTCGAATGCCGAAAGAAAGCCGAAAGAAAGCTGAAACGTTTCGGCTTTTTTCTTTCGGCTATGCCGAAACATTTTGGCATTCCCCGAAACGTTTCGGCATATCCGAAAGAAGCCGAAACACTTTTGTTTTGGCTTTCTTTCGGCATTCCGAATGCCGAAACGCACATCCCTAGTGAAGACTAATGAAACTTGCTATTTGGAAGCTATGGGCTCAGTCTGGTTTGAATTAACTTTAGTCTGATGTAATACCACCCATTTTATTAGTGTTTTTAAAATATTGCTGTCTGATTTTTAAAATGTTTTTTTCACATGTTATATTGATATGATTTTAAAACCTGCTTTTACTTTGCTTTATTGAATTCATATACTGCTTTAAAACTCTAAACAAAGATTCCAAATCACTTCACAACCCATACATTTAAAAAAAATAGAAAACAAAAGAATTCCATCTCTAACAAGTAATAAAACAATTAGGGTCTGATTTCATGAGATGCTAAACATGAACTGTAATTGGAGGAAACCCCAACCCAGCTCGTTTAACGTGTGACCACATCTACCTTCAAAATAGTGTGTGGGGGGGGGCGGGGAGATGTGCTCCTAAGCTCACATGCAGAGGAGAGGCTTTGTTGGTCTCTGCTTTCCACCCAATGCACATTTGCAGATAAAAAGGGCAGGGGAGGGGACTGTTTCTCTTTCTGCCCATTCCTTATGTCTGTCCAGGAGACATATGAGTTTCCTCCACAGGAGTTTCCCCCAAACCACCTCATGTTTAGCATTTTGTGCAATAAGATCCTTATTTATCTATTAAACTTGTAGTACTTCTAGTTGCTTTGGGGGTCTCAAATTGGACTAAATCATAGAATTTTTTAGAAAGGAATAGCCAAGAATTCTTACTTTACTATGTATTTCAATATTTCACAAATTAAAAAAGAAAAAGAATACTTTCCTCCCACATTTGAATTCTCAGAACACCACACTGTGTGTAGCATTATTATATAACACAAATAAACAAGAATGTATCTCCAAAGGGCTTCACAATTGGGAATGAATCATGTGTGAAAAACAGATGCTTTGGTTGAAAGGCTAACTGATTCCCCCCCCCCCCTTTCCTCTTTTCTGTTTATTTTCATATCTGCAAATTCACAAAGTGATTTGCTCTGCCAAATAAAACAACTGGAATCTATTCTGCAAAGGAGAAAAAGGCTTTGAATTAGACTTACTGAGCAACTTGCCCAGCTCTGCTATGCCATTTGGAAAGGCTCTTTTTTCCTGCTGCCTCCCACTAAAGTCAAACTTTCTGAGAAGGATTTAGCAGAAGATTATTTCTCTTTTCAGAATTTCATAAATTATTTGCATTCCTGAAAGTGTGACAGACAGTTTAATCCTAAGAACAGTTGCTTCAGTCTACTGGAGTAACTCTGTTTAGGATTGCACTTTGAGTTTACTTTCTTTATATGAAGAGGTTGCAATCTTTTTTTTTTCTCTGAATGTCAAACTAATTCATTTGGCTTGGCCACATCTATTTTCTCTTGATGCCAGTTCTTTTCATGTACCAGTTTAGTTTAGCTTTTATATTGATCTCACCTCTTTGCTTTTGAAGTAAGGCTTGCCTTTGATGGACTATTTACAGCGAGTGATTTACTGCCATTATGATTTTTTTCTCCGAACACGACGGTACACAGCTTCCCGAGCTGGGGGTGTGGTTTGTGAAAGCCCATGTTCTGAATGGAGCACAAGGTTCCTGTTAGCCAAGAGCTGGACTATTCATGCCTTGTGTTGGCTATGGAAGCAGTTATTTAAGATTCCTTTGCCCCATCCCTTAGCAGACTTTTGCTGAAAGTTGACTCACCTACCCCGCAAAGAAAGCTCAGTTGCAGTAGCTTCTGATAACTACATTGTGTTAACCAGCAAAATTTCTCAATAGGCCTTTGCATACTTGTAGATTACAAAGTAAAATTTATAATAGAGATGACACTGATTTTGCAAGATTGTTGATCTGGTTCAAATAACTCCATTTTCACTTTGATTTTCCCTTGAAATGAACCAGAGTTCATTTCATTTTTGCATAATGTTGTTTCCTTATGTTAAATTTTCTTCATTAATATTAATGCTTTTTAAAACATTAATTTCATGTCAGTTGCTTATAAGTGATACAAAATGCTGTATATGTATACATTGCATAAAATAAATAAGAATGCATGATCCTGGACATTTCTGAGTTCTTTTTAGGGTTCATATATCTTCAAGGATTGTCTCAGCATAGAGTTTTTGAGGTAAGAGAACAAGACTGAGGCTATTGTACTTTGGTCACATCATGAGAAGACAAGACTCTCTGGATAAATCAATAATTCCAGAAAAAGTTGAAGGCAGTAGGAAAGGAAGAAGACCCAAAATGAGGTGGCTGGACTCAAGTAAGGGAAGCCATGTCCTCCAGTTGTACTCCATGCTGTGAAGAGGACTGTTAATGATAGGAAGTTCTGGAGGTCTTTCATTCATATGGTGGCCATAAGTCAGAAATGACTGACAGTACATAACACACACACATAGGGATAAAATTAAGTCTGTGATAATGAATATGAGCACTAGTAAATCTCCAGGACCAGATGGGTTCCCCATTTAATGGTATACAACCTTTTTGGATTTTTTAATTCCAAAATTATATCAATGGTACAGTGAGATTTTTGAATCTGGTGTATAGCCAATATCACTGTCATTCCAAAGACAGGCAAAGACCACACTCAATGTGCAAATTTTCATCCTATTTCTTTGATGAATGTGGACGCTAAGATATCAACTGCCATTCCTACTAACAGACATCAAAAGGATATTAAAACTTTGGTACACATAGACCAGGTAGGATTTATACAAAGGAAACAAGAGTCTGATAATCTTAGATTGTTAGCGTGTACAAATTATTGGGATCCCTCCCTTCAATTGGAGTATCCACACTGGGCTCTTTTGGAGGCCTCTTTTTTGGAACCACTTTTTAAGTGGAAAGTTGTAGCACAGTGGTTAAGTGGTTTGGCTGTGAATCAGCACTCTACTGGTTCAAATCCCACTACTGTCTTGAGCCCAGTAGGTGGCCTTGGATAAGCCACTCCTCTCAGCCCCAACTCCCCAGCTGCATTGTGGGGTAATAATAACACTAAATTGTTCACCACTCTGGGTGAGGCACCAATCTGTCTAGAAGAGTTGTATATAAATGTTGTTGTTGTTGTTGTTAGGGTCTACTTATATTAAAATGGATCTTGTTCCTCTAACAATTTTGCAGCTAGAGAAGTATGTCATATAATATCATGACAACATCAATTCAACTCGTCCTCTCATGCTAAACTAACATTATGGTCAAATCTAGACTTAAAAATTGGGAAGAAATCTTACTTCTGGAAGGCTTGGACAGATAAGGGAATTTTTACTTTAAATCAGTTGATAGTTAAGAATGATGAGCTCTTGTCATTTTTCAACTGAGATCTAAATATTATTTGCCCTATTCTGTGAAATGGTAATATTTACAATTGCAACATTTGTTGGTGTTCAGACATAGTCTGGCAGCTTTGAGTGCTTCATCATTTCCCCCACTTTGGGAGATTCTTATTGAATCAATACAGAAAGCAAAAGCAAAATCTAAAATATTTATATATAAATATTTGAGGTTGGTTAATGAATATGATACACAGAGCTTTACAGATGAATAGAATAACTATCTGGAGCATCCAATTTTGCTAAAGCAATCGGATAAAGCTTTAAGTCATATACCTGTTGCTACTATGGATCTTAAGTTGCATCTTATTCATCAAAAAATTATGTTTAAGGTATATTGGACACCACAGTGTCTTTTTACTAAAAGTGTAAGCATAGTGTCTAACTGATCAGAATATTCAGAACATAGACCATGGAGTCTAACATGCACATGAGTTAGAGGCTCAAGCAAAAGCACCACAGCACAATGAGGTGAAGGCTGCTGCATGCCGGCTGAGGTAGGATCCCAAGGCCACCAGTGGGGCACCACTGGCCTGTGGAGCATGCATGTGTGCACTAGGACCCAAAAGATCATGATCTAAGCCTGGGCAAGGCAAAACCAGACAAAACTCTGATGGAGGTCCATAGTGGTCCTTATGTGCAAATTGGTTGTCTGACTTGAGTATAAGGGTAAAAGGATTAATGAAACCTTCTAGTAGCTGGTTCTTTCTGAAGTTTCCCTCAGGATAGCTGTTGCTCATTAACTCCTTGCAACTGCCAGTTTGGTAAAGTGAATGGTTAGAGGTTTGGAATCCTAAACAATCTCAAACTAATATCGAACTCTGAATGGGCAGGAAGTCTAACCAGTGTAAATGAGAGCTGCCTAGTGGCCCACTTTTGGTGAACCAAACTGGCAATCAGAGATGAAGTGAATGCTGGTTAAGGTAACTGATGCCGACACTCATCTGTGAAATAATAATAAGAGGGCTTAGAAGAGTTTAACGCTGCTTAGGATTGCATGGTAAGATCATCATGAGAAGAGCCCTGTTGGATAAGACTCAGGAAGTTGATGTTCTGCTTAAAAATATCCAAAACTAAACAAAGAAGTGGTATAAGATTTAAATGAATAGAAAAAAACTACATTGTCTTCCACAGTAATAAATGATATCTGAGCTAAATAAAGTCATACTGGCAGGATAAGTCTATGATAACAAGCATATCAATAGCTGCTAACTCCAATGTAACTTCTGTCTAGAGTAGTAACTAGTCACTATCATGTCAACTCTGAGCTAGACATGGGCACAACCCCTGCCAAAAAACTACGTGATTCGTGGTTTGTCGCGTTCCGCAATCCACGAACCACAAACTTCCATGAACTTTTCCTAGTTCATGAAGTGGTTCGTGGTTCGTGGTTCGAGGCATTTCAACTGCCTGGCACTGGCTTCTGAAGCCAATGTGGGGTGTTTGAAACTGACAGCCCTCTTCTCCTGTCGTCCGGAAGCAGCAGGAGAAGGCTGTCAGTTTCAAATCACCCCACATAGGCTTCATCCAATCAGGTGAAGCCGGCACGGGGCATTTGAAACAGACAGCCCACTTCTCCTGCTGCTTGCAGGCAGCAGGAGAACAGGGCTGTCACTTTCACACACCCCGCGCCGGCTTCTGCCAATTGGCTGAACCCAGTGCGGGGTGTGTGAAAGTGACAGACCCCTTCTCCTGCCACTTGTGGATGGCAGGAGAACTGGGCTCTCAGTTTCACACCGTACCAGCTTCAGCTGATCATATGAAGCTGGTGCGGGGCATATGAAATGGACAGCTCCATTCTCCAGCTGATCAGTTGAACCCAGCGTGGGGCATGCGAAAGTGACAGCCCCATTCTCCTGCCACTTGTGGGAGGCAGGAAAATACCGCTGTCAGTTTCACATGCCCCGCACTGGCTTCAGCCAATCAGCTGGAGAATGTGGGTGCCACTGCCCACATGGGGTGTGTGAAACTGACAGCCCCGTCTCCTGCCTCTTGCAGGTGGTAGGAGAATGGGGCTGTCATTTTCACACACCACACACCTGTTTCAGCCAATCGGCTGAAACTGGTGTGGGGTGTGTGAAAATGACAGCCCCATTCTCCTGCCGCTTGCGGGCAGCAGGAGAAGGGGGCTGTCAGTTTCACACACCCCATGTGGGCAGTGGCACCAGCTTGTCTTGCTTTACAAACCACTCACAAACTAGGCAAAAAAAGTCGTGGGTTCGTGAAAAACACGACCTCACGAACCACGTTTTAACGAACCACAAATTGGCCCAGTTCGTGTATTTTTTTGCTTCATATTGCGATTCGTGCCCATCTCTACTTTGAGCAGCAAAGTTGAACATAGAGGAGTATAACTTTAAACAATAATTAATGTACCAACAGCATCAACACACATCAATTGCAATGTAGCACATTGATGATTCCAGTGGAAGGGATCTAGGAGAGCTGTTGTCTGTGGGCCAAGAGCCAAAAATGACAGATTGGTATCAGGTAAAGTGGCAAAATTTCTTTAATGCCTTTCTGATAACCCATGTGATGTGATAACCCATTCTGACTGGTAGCTTAAGATTTTTTTTTTTAAAAAAAAAAATTTATTGGGTTAGAACATTAATATTTTAACATTACATTACATTCAATTTTCCCCTAATTTTTCATTTCTAACCCCCTCCCTTTTCCCCCCCTTTTGTTGACTTCCAACAGCTTTCCCACCCTCTGTCCCTTTTCCCTTACTTCTATTAACTTCCTCTGTCTAAAACAAATATATATTCTCCATTATATTAAGCAGTACATCTTTAACTCTTTTACTTATTATACATCCAAACTATACTTCTTTAGATAAACAATTTGTCCCATTTTCCAGTTTTGAATCTTTCTATATATCATCAACCATAAAAATTTCCCACATTTAAATCAAACAATTTGATTTGTTCTCTATATATTAATCATTTCTTCTTTTTATAGTATTTCTATATAACTCATCGCATAGTCAGTCGTTTTAACTCTTCTATACCTTCAGTTTGGTGCATATAAGTCTTATCAAGTAAAAAAAAATATTGTTAATTACTCAATCCTCATGTTTAAACCGTTAATTATTCTCTATCAATATTCTATCAATTAACCTTTACATATCTATATATATCTCAATCAATTAATTAATCTAACTGCTTATAAATTCACATTTCTCTTCCTCCCCCGGTAAAGTCACCCCTCTCTTTTATACTTTTATTGTACTTCAGTAGTTCTCAAACTGCCACAGTTTTCCTCCCACCTCCCACTTCTTCTCCAGATATTGTTTCAGCTTCTCCCAGTCTGTGTTAAACTGCCCTGAGTCCAGATCTCTCAGTTTTCTTGTCATCTTATCCATTTCAGCCATATACAGCAATTTGTAGATCCAATCTTCAATAGTTGGCACTTCTTGTACTTTCCATTTCTGCGCATACAAAAGTCTAGCTGCTGCAGTCATATAAAATATCAACGTCCTATGATGGGCTGGAATTCCCTCCATTCCCAAGTTTAGCAGCAGGAGTTCTGGGTTCTTATTTATTTGAAACTGTAAAATTTCACTCATTTCTCTTATTATTTCCCCCCAGAACTGCCTAGCTACCTCACACGACCACCACATATGGTAGAGGGAGCCCTCATGCTTCCTACATTTCCAGCATTTATTAGAAGTGTTCAAGTTCCCTAGCGCAATCTTCTTTGGTGTCATGTACCAACGATAAATCATTTTAAAAATGTTTTCTTTGATATTAATACATGTCGTTGTCTTCATTGTAGTTTTCCACAGGTATTCCCATGCCTCCATTGTTATTTCTTTATTAAAGTTTATAGCCCATTTCACCATTTGTGTTTTAACTATCTCATCCTCGGTATACCATTTCAACAGTACTTGGTATACCTTGGATATTCTTTTCTTGTCTTCTTTAAAAAGGGTCTGCTCTAGTTCCGAGTTCTCTGTTCGTATGCCCCCTTTTGCAGAGTCCGAATTGTATAAGTCTCTAATCTGTCTGTACTGGAACCAATCATAGTTAGGTGATAGTTCCTCTTGCGTCTTTATTCTAAGTTTAGATACTTCAGTTTTAGTTATTTCTTTGTACGTTAAACATTGTTGTTCATTATCAACAGCTCTCGGATCTATCACCTCGTATGGAACCACCCACAAGGGGGTTCCTTCTTGTAGATAAATTCTGTACTTCTTCCAGATTGTATATAAACTTCTCCTTACAAAATGATGCAGGAACATCGAGTTGACCTTTACTTTGTCATGCCATAGGTATGCGTGCCATCCAAAAAATTTTTTATATCCCTCTAGGGCTAATAGTTTCTTATTCTTTAATGTCATCCACTCTTTTAACCAAACTAGGCAGATTGCATCATGATAAAGTCTCAGGTTGGGCAGTTGCATTCCGCCTCTTTCCTTTGCATCTTGTAGAACTTTTACTTTCACTCGAGGCTTCTTGCCTGCCCAAACAAAATCTGATATTTTCCTCTGCCATTTTTCAAATTGTTTAGAGTCTCTGATGATTGGTATTGTCTGTAGCAAAAACATTACTCTTGGTAACACATTCATCTTAACTGCTGCAATCCTGCCCAACCATGACAAATTCAGTCTATTCCATTTGATCAAGTCTCTCTCTATCTGAGTCCATAATTTTTCATAATTGTTCTTGAACAAATCTATATTTTTTGCAGTCAGCTCAACTCCCAAATATTTCACCTTACTAGTTACTTCACAGTCCGTTGTTTCCATTAACAATTGTTGTTTCTGCTTAGTCATGTTTTTGCATAATATCTTTGACTTCTTTTTGTTAATGAAGAAACCTGCCAAGTCACCAAACTCCTTGATCTTATCTATCACTTTTGGCATGTTCTCCAATGGATCTTCTACAATTAACATTATGTCATCTGCAAATGCTCTAACCTTGTATGAATAGTCCTTTATTTTTATTCCTCGTATTTCCTCATCTTGTCGTATTTGTATCATCAGAATCTCCAATACTAAAATGAACAACAATGGAGATAACGGGCAACCTTGTCTTGTTCCTTTACTAATCGTCAATTTCTTGGTCAGTTCATCATTCACTACAATTGCTGCAGTCTGGTCTCTGTAAATTTCTTTAATTGCTCTGATGAATCTTTCTCCCAATTGTAGCTTTTCCATAGTGGCAAACAAAAAATCCCAGTTTAAATTGTCAAACGCTTTTTCAGCGTCTACAAAGAAGAAACCAACCTCTTTATCACAACGCTTGTCATAATATTCAATAGCATTGATCACTGTCCTTAAATTGTCTCTTATTTGTCTGTCCGGCAAAAAGCCTGCTTGTTCTTCCTCTATGACTTCCGAGAGCCACCCCTTCAATCTCTCCGCCAATATCTTCGCAAAAATTTTATAATCATTGTTAAGTAATGATATAGGCCTGTAATTTTTCACGTTAGTCAGATCTTGGCCCTCTTTTGGGATCAATGATATATTCGCTTCGCTCCAAGTATCTGGAATTCTTTGATCCCTGAAAACTCCGTTCATCACCTCTTTTAGGAATGGTGCCAGTTCGTTGGCCATTGTCTTATAAAATTTAGCCGTAAGTCCATCTGGCCCTGGCGCCTTTCCTAGATTTGCGGATTGTATTGCCTTACTTATTTCCTCATCAGTTACTTCACTGTTCAACTTATTTCTCCAAGCTTCCGAGATCTCTGGAAGTTTGGTTTTCTCCAAATATGATGCTATTGATTCTTTGGTTACTTCTTTTTTATTATACAGCTTAGCATAGAATTTATAAAAGGCTCTACTAATGGTAGTCTGCTCCAGGTACGTTTTATTTTCTTCACAGATTTTATTTATTATTTTCTTTTCCCTTTTCTTCTTCAATTGCCATGCCAAATATTTCCCAGGTTTATTAGCACCCTCAAAAGCTTTTTGATTCAGTCTTTTAAGGTTCCACTCCAATTCTTTATTACTCATTGCTGTTAACTGTTCTTGAAGAATTTTAATTTCCTGATGTATTTTCTTTTTCCCTGGTCTCTTTTTTAACTGTGCTTCTTTGGCCTTTATTTTCTCCTCAATCTCTTGTCTTTTCTCCTCTTTCTTTTTCCTTGCTCTGCCATTTAAGACCATTAGTATGCCCCTTACAACCGCCTTGTACGCGTCCCAAACTCTACTGGTTGGTACTTCTTTATTCACGTTGTATTGTATAAAAAACTTTGTCTCTTTTCTCAATATTTCCATATTCTCACTTTCCTGTAACAAGTCCTCATTTATTCTCCAGGCTTTCCTTTTTCTCCTTTTTCCAAATTTCCACATAATTGGATTGTGATCTGAGCCTACCATCGGCATTATTTCTACCTCCTTAGTCCATAACGCTAAGTCCTTTGAGGCCCAGATCATATCAATTCTTGATAATGTAAGATGCCTTGCAGAATAAAAAGTAAACTGTTTGGTTTTAGGATATTCTCTCCTCCATACGTCTTCGAGAGTCTCTTGTTGAATCAACTCAAAAAAAAGCTTTGGCAATAGTCCTCTTTTCTTTTGTGCTGTTGTAGTCTTTTTGTCTAGTTCCAAATCTGTCACTCCATTGAAATCTCCAGCAAGAATTATCTGGTCATATACAAGATCGTCTAAATGCTTCCTTAAATCCTCAAAGAAGCTTTCCTTTGCACCGTTAGGTGCATAAAGTCCGACTACCAACACTCTCTTCAAATTCCAATTACATTCCACTGCTACAAATCTAGCTTCAACATCTCTCATAACAAATTTTGGCTGCAGCTCCTCTTTTATGTACAACACCACTCCTCTTTTTTTCTTGTTAGAGGCCGCTACAAATTCTTTGCCCAATTTTCCAGATTTTAAATATTTTACATCCTGTTTTCTAATATGGGTCTCCTGCAAACAAACAATATCACATTTTTGTTTTAGTAGCCAATGAAAAATATTTTTCCTCTTATTCGGTGAGTTTAGTCCATTTACATTCCAAGATAATACTTTACACTCCATATTCATGGTTTTGTTGGTAAGTCTTTTTCATTGTCCTTGATAAATCTCTCCATCTCCCGCTCAGATCTGATGCGTTTTTTTGCCCCTCCAAACTCAAAGGACACTCCTTCCGGTAACTCCCATCTGTATCTGATATTCATGTCCTTCAAAGTCTGAATTAGCACTCTATATTTTTTCCTGTCCAGTAACACTGATCTGGGCAGTTCCTTCGTTATGATAATCGTCTTGCCATCGATCTCCAATGGATCTTGAAATTGTTTTGTCACAATCCTCTCTTTCATGTTTCTAGTTGTAAACTGCACAATCACATCCCTTGGTAGTTTCCTCTGGGTTGCAATTCTCGAGTTCACACGGTACGCCACATCTAGGATAGCCACAATTTCCTCCTCCTCCTTCCCCAGGTAATCAGCCAACACCTCAGTCATCTGTTCTTGCGCTGACTTCCCTTCCACTTCTGGCAGACCACGAAAACGAAGCTGCTTCTCCATGTGTTTAGTTTCTGCAACTGACATCCTCCCCTTCACCAGTCTCATCTCTGTTTGTTGCGTGTCTATTAAATTCTCCATCGCGTCTTCTACTGTTTTAACTCTCTGCTGCGTTCCTTGTAATTCACTACTAATCGTTTCCACGCCTTTTTTCACTTCTGACAGCTCCGACTTTACTGTCTGTGTAACTTCTTTGACCTCTTTAATAAGCTCCAATTTCGTGTCCTTAAGTTCTTTCATCATGTCTATAAGTTTTTTGTCCAAATTTTCTATTGCCGATTGCCACTCTTTTTTCGACATCGTGGGGCTTGCTTTAGCTCGCTCCCACGAATCTGCTCTCTTCCTTAGCTCCGTGGCGTATATTTAAACGTTTTCCTTTTTTTCAAATGTCCCAATCTTTGCCAAAATTAATTTTTTTGTATCCAAAATGTCGGGCGTCTTTTCTCTATGGTTTCTCTATGTTATTGTAATCCAAGATGGCCTACTTCCTCTTCCGCTGAAGCCGCGACCCTTCCCCTTTCAAAAATGGCGATTCCCTACTTCCTGTCCGTCGGCAAGGGCCGCTTCCCTCCAGCCACTCTATTGTTGTTACGCACTTCCTGTCTCCCGTCTTCCCACAGCAGGTCTCGCGATGGTGTCTTTTTCCCACAGCTCCAAAACCACAGGTATTCAAAACAATAGTCCGATTTTTGCAATAACTTCTTTAAATTTAGTCTCTTTTAAAATACAACTCCTGCCGAGTCTTCGCCTCCTTTTCACTAGTCTGTTGCAGTTTAAAAATCTACTTTCTTTCCTCTCTGTTTTTATCAATCTGTCCCGTTTCAAGAGATAGCGATCTTTACCTTCTCTTCAACTTTCTCGGGTTGTAATCGCTGTTTCGATCTTAAATTCTCCTCTCGACTTCCCTCCCCGATCGAAGCTTGGGTATGTAGGTCTTATGCCAGCCGAATTGGCCCCAAAACTGCCGCAGAGATTATAGCCGACCCGTCGCAAGGTGGGACCTCAAGGATCGGGGGGGAGACTCCTTGAGTAGAGCCCCCCCTCGTCCGAGATCTAGCTCACCCTAGGGTCTTGAGCGTTCTTTGCCTGCTCCCCGCCTGAGAGCAGTCGGCCGCGGGTTATTTTCACCCCTCCGGCCGGTTTAAAACGGCAGTCCGGTCAGCTCCGCGAATGGAGCTGCGTTAGACCTCCATGAATCCCAAACCGGAAGTCGTAGCTTAAGATTTTTATGATGTCACTAAGGTAGCCAAAACCAATTTTTCCTACCTTTTCTAACTCATGAATCAGGCAACCAATTTTAAAATTTTAAAGCACTATGGTAAAGCTAATAAATTGCCTATAACTAATACTAATAACACCTCTGTCCTTACCATTTTCATGATACAATGCATAAATCAATGGAAAAACAAATTTCCCCCATATTTTTCTATAACTGACTGTGTATAATGCCTTATCTAACCCAGATAGTCACCTAAAGCATATTCGAAAACTGTAGCTTATTCTTTTTACCTTTCAAATGAGGCACAACATGAAGAAATTCCTTATGACAGAGGACCAGAAACCTGCTGGAATTGTGACTGGCACTTAACTTGATGCCCTCCGTCTCTGAGAACCTTCAAAATTGCTATGCTTTTAATCAGTTTGAAGGTTGCTATATTTTGTTTGGTCCTCGATCTATCTTGACTTGAAAATGGGCCATAATGTTGTTTCACTCAATTCCCAAAACATGACAGAGCCCTGACAGAGAAATGTTGGGGGTGCTACTGAGCCTCAGCAAGGGAGTCAGTGTTATGTTTCACTCAGCCTCCTACACTAATGATTCCTCTCCTTCCTAAAGCAGTCAACCACAGAGAGATTGGGATGATCCAGGTCCACATGCCTTGGTTCTCCTCAGTGCAGCTCTCCCCTGATAATTATTATTTCCAGTTTTTACCCTAATCTGCACAACATGAGCTTTTGAGGCACATAGGGACTCAAGAGCCCACCTCCCTTTTAAACCTGCATGGAGATACACTCACCCCGCACAGTGTTGCCTTGCATTGTGGTTTCCTTCATGGGAAGGGAAGTGGAGGGGTAGCCCTCAGGATGAGTCATCCAGTCTTCCTTTCTGACTAAAACTGTTGACCCAGAGCTGAATGAAGAAGCAGAAGGGGTTGAATACAAGGTAGAGTAAATCTTGACAAAAAACAAAAAATCTAAACACATCAATCTTCCCACGTGCAATACTGATCTGGAATGAGCTGTGTGAGACTGTGCATGGAACTGCTAAGGCCCTTCTCTCAAGTTCTTCAACCCAAGGTTAAATTTTTTAATCAGAAAAGCCCTGAAAAGACTGGAAGTCTTTCTTGACAGGGTGAAGTTCCTTCTGGTGCCTTCTTCCATTATCTTTGAGGACTTCTTTAGTCAAGTCACAATGGTGGCACCTAGGCAAAGGACAGCAGCAGCAGCAGGCCACTGAATGGGCAACCTGGTCCACACAAGCCTGGATCTTCCTCAATGTGACCCTCCTTCAATAATTCTTTACTATTTCCAATTTTCACCCTAATCTGCATAACATGAGTCTCTGTGGCAGTCTGGGACTCGATGGCTGGAGGAGACACCTGAAACCTGCGTGTTCACGCCCACATGGATGTTGGTTGCTTGTCAGCTGTTCTTTGAATTGTACATAAAAGTGCACAGAACGGGATTGACGATAGTGATGGTGTCATGGTGTCTGCTGCTCCCTTTCCCTTTCCCAGCACAAAACAAACCTTTTATGAATCGCTTCCTATGAGCCACTCAATGCCAATGCCATTGCCATTCAAGTGCAGTGTGAACATTCCCCTTCCCACCATAGGAGTCACAGTATGTTAGGGCTCAGTCACTTCCCTTGGGATCTGCTTGGTTGGTTGCTGTTAAGGAAAACTGTTACAGATGCTGCTGCCTGCTGCCCTAATAAGTCCTAATAAGTCGTCTCTCTACAGCAGAAGGGCGAGGAACCGGCATAGACAGGGAGGCCAAAATACCTGGGAAAGAGACCTGTCCTTTCCCTCCCTGCCTTTTACTGACCAAAAACAAGGCTTGAAGATTGGCAATATTGTTGTGGTTGTTTAGTAACTCATACAATGGCCACAGAAATCTCCGAGGGCATTCATTTCTTAAAGGTAAAAAGGTAAAGGCACTGGGGGTAACTGCCTAATGTTATTTTTTATTTTAGGTATCAGAATTTTCTGCAAACCTGGGGTTTTTCTCAGGTTTACAGAAATTTCTGTCTTGTCTGTTCATGCCTCCAGTCTCTGTGTTTTATATATATAAAGCGGGGAACCCCCCATCATTTCCATGCTTCCTTTTTTCTTTCTTACCTGACCTTTTATTTCCCCTCCATCTTCAGCTATATTTATTGTTTACTTCATTTATGCCCTGCTTACAATGAGGACCCAAAGCAGTTAACATCCTTCTCCTCTGCTCCATTTTATCCTCATAACATCCCTATGAGGTAGGTTAGGTTGAAAATGTGCAACTGGCCTGAGGTCACCCAGTGAGCTTCTACTGCAGAATCAGAATTTGAACTTGTTGAACAGTAGCAAGCAGGTAGGCCTGGGTGAGTCATGCAAATCACATGGTAGCAAGCTTCCTGGTGTTTGCCGCTGAACCGTCCCTAATAAGTACTCCCTCAAAGGTAAAAAATAGTCCTAGAAAGGGCCCTAACCCCTTCCCCACTTTTACTTACAAACACCAAGGCTTGAAGGCTGTCAATATTATTGTCGTATAGTAACAGCCACTAAGGGCATTTGTGCTGCTTCTATTATTTGGAGGTGGCCTTCCCCAAATATTTGTGTGTGATGATGACATCCCGACGGGGAAGTGGGGGGCGGCGGCTACTGTCAATGTCAGGGAAGCCAGCAAACAGACAGCAGTTCGTTGGTTTACAACATGTTTTATTTAACTGGAAAAGATGCAGAGGCTCTCTGGACGTGTTTCCTGCCAATGTCCCTCAGCTGGAAAGGGGGTAAAGGCAGTTTGCACAACAGTCAGGGCCGTGAAATCCATCCCTCATTCTGCCCTCGTGGGGGTGTGGCTAAGATACGGGCTGCCTTGGGAAATTGCTCCCTGGGCTGGACCTAGATTGCACTTGCAGAGGCTTTTGGTTGGGGGTGGGGTGAAACTGCCATGTTCCTTGGTCTCTGAACAAGTTGCAACCTGCCTGTAAGGGAAATAGAGACATGTATTGCTAATGACCCAGCTCGGTCCATGGCTGAGCCCAATCTGCAATGTTCTGGGTGGGTGTCCATGGTTGAGAGCTGTGGCAGCAGTTCCACATTATGCATGACCCTCTGACAAGAAAGTGCTCTGCATCAGGATGTTCTTCTCCTGTGAGAAAGAAAGTCAAGGGCTTTGCACCTCCAGCAACAGAGTTTCAAACACCCGGTCACCCTGACCTGCAGCTGTACTTCCTCCTCTGCTGGGAGGGGCCCCAGCAGAGGGAGTCTGAACAGAGTCCCCAAATGGGTAGCTGGCAGCCCCCCCAATGGCTGTGTCAAAACTAGTTTTCTGGGCAATTGCCTCCATGGCAGATAGATGCTGCCGCCATGCCTCCCTTGAGCCTCACCAGCAGAGGCTGGTGGTCAGGAGAGTTCAGGTGAGGAGGGCAGCTGACACAAATCAGTGAGCTGAGTTAGCTGCCACCCCAGCTCCTTCTTATCTGTCAGTGCTCCTTCTCTCCTTCCCAAGCTGGGACTCCAGAGTCAGATAACCTGCAAGGGGACTTGGGTGGTTATTGTTAGTTTGTCAGACATTCTGGACTTTGTTCCTCTTCCCTTAAGTGAGTGCAAAGTGCTCCCAGTTTTCTGCTAAGTCCCCCCAGTGCACTCATGGCCCACCACCATGAACACCCACTCTCTCGCCTTGTGTACAAAGTCCCTGCGGCAGGGGGCTGACGAGAAGAGCCTCCAGCTGCCTCCCCACTTACCTAAGCATGGACGGCACAGCCGGAGGTTTTGTAGGGTGCGTGGGCAGGTAATAGGGTGTGGGGAGGGGGGCTCACCCACCTTGGAAGCGCACATGGATTGGTCCCCATGGTAGTCACCATCCTATGCCCCATTCAGGCTGCATGGACAGGACTGAGTGCCGGGAGGGGGCCCCAAGTTTTTCCATTCAATAGGCACCTATGAGCCACACCGCTGCTGCAAGGGGCATTTCCAAGCCTGGGCCTGGAAGCCGACTGGCCTGCCCCCTGCCCCACCCCCTCCAGCATTGGCACAGGACCTTGCACCTCACTTATGCCTCCACCTGTCCACCAAATGTCTCTGCTGGTGGTGCCCTTTCTGTGGTAGCGTGCCTTGGGCGGGCTCCAGCAAAGAGGGGGTTATGTCCACGTAAGAGCCATTTATGCCTGTGCAAGCCTTTGTTGACTCCATATGCCCTTTCCACCTCCCCCCCACTTAGGATTGCACTGTTAAAGTGCAATACTATGTAGAGTTATGTCAGTCTAAGCCCATTGAAGTCAATAGGCTTAGACTGGAGTAACTCTGCATAGGATTGCACAGTAACAATTTAGTGGGACTTCAGTGAAATTTCTTCTGGACAGAGGGCATAGCCTTTTTGGTGTGAGGCATGGGACTCAGCCCAGCAGACGAGGTACTATAAGATTCAACAGCTGGCTAAGCAGATATAAAGGCATTTCCACTCTTCTCTCTAGAAAGCTTCATACTTGCTCATTCTTCACAAAAATGATTAAACTGTAGCCACTGCTTTTAAAATTCTGGCTTAATGTTTAGTTGTACTCCTGAAAACTCATATAATTATGCTTTTGTTTAGTAAATTATTCTCACTGTGCAAATTTGTGATCGTACCAGTGTCTGCTGTAAGTGTGAAAATATGGCTATGTGCACATTTATGTAGAAATAAGAAGAGAAATTGCCATGTTATAGTATGAATTCATATTTACTTCACTTAGCTAGGGCATTATGAATGAAAATATCTTGCTTGAAATAGTATCATTTATCACCGTTTTTGTATTCTTGAATGTGAATTACACAGCTTATTCTTAAGCATACAATTACATATCACATGTTTTGTGCCTCCTGGCCTTATACTGTTTTCCTTTAGTTCACTACAAGATATTCCTGCACTGAGGGAATGGGGAAGTGAAGCAGGCACATAGAACTTATTGTAATCTCTTCTACAGGCTTAGAAGACTGGAATGTTCTGTAAATTCAAAATTAATGCAATATATTCTCCTATCCATACCCATTTTAGTGGCTAAGTTGTATTACAGTTTATAGATAGGCCACTTTCTGTTTTGCAGTTAGGTACAGAATCCAAGCAAATATTGAATACAGACAAAACATGCAGCACTGCAAACAGATTTCTTTTATTTACTAGTATTTCATCTAGTATTTGTATCTCCTACAGCAAAAGTAAAGCATTAAGATATTGTAGGAATAACACTCTATGTATACTGATCTGACAGAAAATGCCATTTTCCCACAGATTCTCTCATTTTTATCAGCTTTAAAAAGTCATTGTAACACATCCCAATTGCTACATATATGTTTCTAGAGGTTTTTATTAGGTTATTTAAAATCATTCAAGGAGACAAACTGAACTGACAAAGGAGCTGTAGCACAGTGGTTAAGTAGTTGGGCTGTGAATCAGCACTCTCCTGATTCAATTCCCACTGCTGCCATGAACTCTGCAGATGGCCTTGGGTAAGCCACTCTTGTCAGCTCCAACTCCCTAGCTGTGTGGTGGTAGAGTTTGCCCTCAAGTCAGAGTTGACATATGGTGACCCCTGATGGGGTTTTCCTGGCAAGAGACTAATAGAGGTAGTTTGCCAGTGCCTACTTCTGCAACCCTGGTCTCCCATCTAATTCTTAACCAAGGCCAACCCTGTTTAGCTTCTGATGAGATCAGGCTCACCTGGGCCTTCCCAGCTGTATTGTGGGGATAATAATAACACTGAATTTGTTCACCACTCTGAACATGGAACTAATCTATTCAGAAGGGCAGCATATAAGGACATTGTTATTGTTATTATAAGAAAGAATTTACAAAATTCAGTCACATTAAAGATAACAACAACAACAATCAATCAATTTATATACCGCCCTTCAGGACAATTTAATGCCCATTCAAAGCAGTTTACAAAGTATGTTATTATTATCCCCACAACTAAACACCCTGTGAGGTGGGTGGGGCTGAGAGAGCTCCAGACAACTGTGACTAGCCCAAGGTCACCTAGCTGGCTTCAAGTGGAGGAGTGGGGAATCAAACCCTGCTCTCCAGATTAGAGTCCCACACTCTTAACCACTACAGCAAACTGGCTCTCCAAAACCAAAAGCTGTCTTTGGATATTAGGAAGACTTGTAGCTCTAACATGCCTAATCTTCTCTTGTCAAGCCATCATTCTCGGCCATTCTGTGTGTGGGTAATCATTCTCCACTTCATCAGAACCAGTCTTTCAAAGCCATCAAGGTCCCTCTTCTATAGAAGGTTAAGTTGTTGTCTGAGCCAAACTAGAAGTGATAGCAATCCTCAGGGCCACAATTTTAAAGTAATTTTAAAATGCTGTGAGTACTGGTTTTTGTTTCCCCCCATGTGCCTTTTCAAGAGACAAAAGACGCCCCCCCCCCGGCAGCTGTTTTGGCACTTGAAAAGGGGAACAAGAGCTCTGTGCCACAGGCCCAAACATCGCAGCATTTTAAAATTATTTTAAAATAGTGATGGTGTCCCCATGGCAACTGTCAAGTTTCTGTCATGCCTTCCAGAATCTTAAGGAAAAGAGGAAGTTCTCACATAGAGAGAACGTAAATACAGACCCAGTATTTGACTGTTTGCTCCTGCAATTATTCTGGAGGGCTAGAGAAGTAGCAGCAGGCAGTTTCTACCCTTTTCCTTCCACATGAAAAATGTTGTATATATGTTTGTATTCATATGTCCCTCTTCTTCAAAATCCATAGAAATATAATGGCTAATTCCCTCCACTATGGATCTATACGTCAAAATGGCACTTATTATGCAGCTGGACAGGGAGGAACTGACATATCTGAACTGTCTGTGCTGCATCTAGGAATACATGATGACTATTACAATTAACTGGTACAAAAGCAGCAGAGTCTGATTAAGCTGGTCAAAGATAACAATTTGCCTACTGATAGATGGCAATAGAGGTGGGCATGGACTGGGAGAACCCCACAGACTATCGGGCCATGGTCCATCACATTTCACAGACCATGGACCATGAATTTTTCATGGACCTGCACCAGTTCGTGGACCGGTTCTTGGGTCCGTGCCCTCCAGTCAGCTGGAGAAAGGGGGATTTAAACATTAATGCCCTCCCGGCACCACTTGACAGGGATGCCGAGAGTGCTTTAATGCCCCCTCCCCTTGTTTCAGCTGACTGGCAGGCCCACCAGTCAGCTGGAGCAAGGGGAGATTTAAACATTAAAGCCCTCCCAGCGCCACTTGCCAGCAACTCTGGGAGCACTTTAAACCCCCTATATCTCAATTCACAGACAACAGACCAACAGACTGGCCAAAAAGTTGTGAGGTCCATGGAAAACGGGCATCCCACGACCCACCAGTTCATGAACGCCAAACTGGCCCAGTCTGTGTGAAAAAAATTCTGTTTCCAGTCCATGCCCACCTCTAGTGGGCAATCTCCTGCCCCTGCTCTCAGTGATTTGACTAGTAGGGGAAATGTGTTGGGGGGGATTGCATTGGTGGTGATATTGTAAGAATTTCCACAACACAGATTGAAGGGATTACTAGAGCATCATATGGAAGTGCACGTTGCTCCAATTCTTCCATCGCTCCATTGGCTACCCATCAGTTATTGGGGTCAGATCAAGATTTTGGCTATCATATACAAAGCCTTTCATGGACTTGGTCCTCTTCTCTCCCTGTACTCAGCCATGGCAGCTTTGCTAATCTGGATAGGACCTTCTACAGGTGCCACCCTGCAAATGGGCAAAACCAACATCTACCTGTACACATATACTCTCTGCTGCGGCCTTCATGTTGTGCAATGGCCTGCCTGATGAGGTTAGGAGAGCTCTCACTTTCTTGGCTTTCTGCAAACTATGTAAAACTAAATTATTCAGGAGGGCTTTTTCACATAGCCAGGAGGGCTATACTGTAATGAAATGCTCCAAAGAGATGCACTTGTAAAGGGATAGGAACTATACGCTATCTGTCATTTTAGATATGTTCCTACTGGGTAGTTTCTTCATTGTTTAATATGTCAGCCTTAGAATTACTTGTGGTCTGTTTCAACATCGGCTAAGCTCTCCGTCAGATTTCTGCTTGTTTTCAGATCTCTGCAGATTTGCTTTTGCATACCCTATTGCATATTTTATTGAATGTCCCTGTTAATCACATTGACTTACATAGTGTAATCCACCTTACGTCTCAGTGAGAAAGGTGGACTATAAGTAATGTTGTTGGAATCTGTGCAAGTGTCCTATGCTCAGTCATGAAAGAATTAAATTGTTGTTCTGTTTGTTTAGTCAGATAGCTAGTTAGCATAGGACCACTTAGGCTCTGAGAAAAGTTCCCACCAGAGAAAGTGGGTGTCTTTAGTCTTAATGAGGGAATCCAGGATTGTCTATTGGATGAGCCAGTTTATTGGGGGGCAATTAGCTAGCAACATATACTAAGGTTTTATTGCTCTTTGTCCATCACTACTACTACTTCACTAGACCATGCTGTCTAAGCTCAGTCTACTTCTCATTGCAGTCTAAGCTTCTCTCTCTCTCTCTCTCTAGGACCTAGTTTTAGACATCAAGACGTAGTCAGCAACTGTTTGTTGTTTTTCCTACCAAATGTACCCTTTTTACCCTATTATGTAGTAATTTTATAGAGCTAGAATCACAGAAGTCTGTCTACTTATTTCCATTGTGCTATTATCAAACTCTGCTACTCTGCAAACTTATATCTCATTGCTGTGCAACCCCCAACAAATGTAAATAAATAAGTGATATCACATCCAGCAAACATCTGCCTAACACATCCTCCATGCCACTCTAGGAATTTTCCCAATCACTATGATGTTTACATAAAAATGTAAAGGATGTGAAGGCACATCCCCTGAAATTTCACCCTCCCAGGCATACTCACACCCCAAATTTCCCAGAATTTGCTTGCACAGGGCTGGCAATTGTATGCTGGTGCTAGTTTTCATATAACAACTGCATAAAAGAAACTTGCACTAGAGACGTCTTTTGAAAGCCAGCAGTTTTTCTGGATCTCAGATAAAAACAATGCCAGGAAAAAAACTCTCTCCTGAAACTTCTACCCGCTTACGTTGTTGCTGCTATGGCAAGGGGGCAAAGATGGAAGTTTCTCTTTCTTTCTCCTTTTTTCCATAATTAGGATACCAAGGTGGGGAGGGGAGCTTGACTTTCTTATCCATTACGAGGTTCTCATTCAGACTAGACCTTTATCACAATCCTCAATGGGCAGTTCATGGGCTCAGGCTCAGAATCTTCAGAAGAGCAACCTGGAGGCAAAGGAGCACCACCTCAGGAAGAGGAGGGAAGTCAGGGAGATGCCTACTCTGTAGCAGCCCCTTGGGGCACTGACCATCAGCTCAGGGGCTGATTGCAGGGGCCAATCTTGAGGAGTCAACTGTTGAGGTGCTACCACCAGAAACTTCTGCTGTTTCCTCAGATTTTGGGACAGCTGTGCATCAGCCAGTGCTCAGAGCCTGGACCACTCGCCCACCAGGATTCTCAGTAGACACAGTGCAGGCAACAGGCTCACAGAGATGCAGCCAAGAGAAGATATAGTGCCAGGCTAGTAGCCCATGCTCCAGCCAGTGAACCAGACCATTGCATTATTTATTTATTTATTTATTTACTTACTTATTTATTTATTTATTTATTTATTTATTTATTTATTTATTTATTTATTTATTTATTTATAGTCCACCTTTCTCACTGAGAGAAAGGTGGACTATTTATTTATTTATAGTTCACCTTTCTCACTGAGACTCAAGGCAGATTGCACAGTATGAGATTAGTACAATCAGTATCGAGTACATGTCAATACAGTATAAAGGACATTTCCATAAACAATGCCATAGGGTAAATAGATACAAGTTTAAAAGACATAGTATTAGCAAGAATCCAATATAGAATAGAAAAAATACTGAAGCAGAACATAACCAGTTCTAGGACTAACATTAGACAACATGGAGCACTGGTGGTACATAGGAGTACATATTTAAAATAGCAGATAATATGTAAGGCAATATAGTAATGAAGTCTATGGTCCCTAACTCATTCGTGAAGCATCTGAGACCCCATCCCTACAATACAGCCCCCCCCATTTGAGTACAAAGCCTTTTTGAATAGGTTAGTTTTGCATCGTTTATGAAAAGCCAGGAGAGTGGGGGCTCTTCTGACTTCCTCAGGCAGGTCATTCCACAGGATAGGGGCCAACACAGAGAAAGCCCATATACGGGCTGCTGCTGACTTCACCCGTGTGCATCCTGGCACTTGCAGGCGACCCTGTTCAGATGAGTGAAGCTGCCATGGAGGAACGTAGAGAGGGAGGCAGTCCTGTAGGTATGCTGGAACGAAACCATGAAGAACTTTGTATGTAATAACTAATACCTTAAACTGAGCATGGTAACTGATGAGTAGCCAATGGAGTGACTGTAGGATGGGAGTGATGTTCAATGCTCCTGCTCGCTCCTGGTAACAGTCGAATTCGCTGCAAGATGCAGGCCCCATCAGAAGATAGCCAGATGACTTCAGAAAAGCTGGGGCTAGGTTTGCCAACCTCCAGGTAGTGGTTTGAGACCTTCCATAGTTACAACAGATCCCCAGAGATCAGTCCCTTGAAGAAAATGGAATGTGGACACTTTACTTTAATGATACTGCTCATGCAGTCTATTTGGCTCTGAGCAGAGCCACAGTACAATTAGAATTAAAAGGAAAAGCTTTTAATATATAATCTGTATAGCATTAAAAATTTTAAAAAATAATATGTTTTTTCCTTAACCAATTGGGAGAGAAACTTGGCTGCTGCTAAAGTAGTACTAAAATCCACCCCTGCTAAAAGAAGCCTTAAATTATCCTCTATACTTCCTGGGTCCTGGATTTAGGGCTTGATCCAGCTGTCTCTTGCCACGTTTAGAATATTGCATTCAAATAGAATGCTATTATTGTGTGGTCTATGACCGTAATAAAGATTGACTGACTGACATTCAAATAGACAATGTTGAAGAGTGTCTATTTGGCCAGAGCTGCATTGGCAGAGTCGCTCAGAGTAGGGAACTTTATTTAAGCATCCCAGCAACTCTCCTGATGGAATGGCATTCAGTCTGGCTAACATAAATAATCGTTGATAACGTGGAACTGTCAGGAAATCAAAATAAGCTGGAAGAGAATGTGGACACTATGGCACTATGCCCTTTTTGTCTAGTTTGGCCCAAACTTGCACATTGTTCATAGACAGTAGTACTTCTTTAAAGATTAACATGGCTAAGAGGTTCCTTTTAACCCAATAGTCATTAACCAACTGCAGAATGTCCAAGATCATAACCATCAGCAGCCCAGACAGATGTTATCAAAGGGAGGATAGCCTTTGAACATGCAAAATATTCAAAGGCTGGCATAGGCCTCTTGAAGACATTGTGTAGCAGCATCTTGGCCAGGCCTGTGACAGGCAAATGGAGGCATGTTGATAAAATACTTCCTACTTTTTATAAGTAACAATGATGTCATTTTATGCTGTAAAGGAAAGTGGAGTAGTGAGTAGAGATGGGCACGGACAGGAAAAAACCCGAACATGATGTTCATTGTTCGTTGCCAGCCATGAACAATGATTCACGAACATTGATGAACATGACCTGTTCATGAACATGTTCATGGTTGGAGGTTTGTTGGGGCCAGAATGGCCCCTTTGGGATGTAGAGAGCCCATATTTGCAGGGAGTGTTCAGAAGGCTCTTCGCCAACCATCACCCAAATTTGGTCAAGATTGCAATACAGAGCTCAGAGTTATACATTCCCAAAGCTGGCACCCCCAGGAAACTCCCATTCAATACAATAGGAGCCATCGGTTGACTTTGGCCCCATTTCAAGCGGTGGACCGCAGACCCCTGGTGGGCTTGTGGAGGCGGTGGCAAGGCGCCTCCCTTTCTAGGGGGCAGGGGTTTGGCTGCACGGTACCAATAACAAATAATAGCTTGGCCCCAGAGCCCGGCAGCAGCCCTGGAACCTGAGGGGGTAGATCCCTATCCCACCACACACACACACACAAAGTTCAAGCTCCAATGCACTCTCCCTGTCTCTCTCAAAATGCCAGCAACAGCTCTCTCCCACTTCACTGTCTTCTGAAACTGAAAGCCAGAGCTGGGAACACGGTGCCTTTTATAACTATAGAGTTCCCATAGAGCAAAACAGGAGGTCTGTGGTTGGCAGTCAAAACTGCCTAACAGGTTTTAGAGGGATGAGATTGGTGTTCCCATGGCTACAGAAGACCCCCTCCCCCCTGCTCTTTGCTCCCATGTAACAAATTTGGAGCTCCACACTTGGAAGGAAGATCTGCCTATCAAGCTGTTGGGCTTAGATTGGGGTTGCCAGGGCAACAGAAGGAGTTCAGACAGAGTTCAGACACTCCTTGCCTATGTTGCCAAGGGAATTGATTGAAGGTGCCAGACTGTCTGGCTTAACGAACCGCTGACAAACACAACAAACAGGTTTGGAACGAACATGTGTTCATTTGGAATGGGGCCTCGTGAACAGCTTGTTTGCGAACAGCAGAATGGGTTGTTCATGGCTTTTTTTTATTCGTATTGCTGTCCATGCCCATCTCTAGTAGTGAGTAGCATGGCATTGGCCACTGCTGTTTTTTTCTTTTGCTGATTACTTTAAAAATAAATGCAGTCTTAATAGAATCCTTTCTTGAAGTGATATTTAAGGATTCAGAAAATGCTTAGATTTTTAAATAATAGATACTAACTCTGAGAGAGCAAATCTGAAATCCATATTTCTATATAGGGGAAGTATTTCTTAGAATACATTATGTCACCATAGACTTTTTTGTGCCTAACAGACTTTTTATATCTGAATGAAGAGAATGGAAACCATATTGCATAAAGGCATTTTATATTCATTCCACAAATTTAGGTACCAGCCCAACAATCAAGAGAAATGTATTATCAAAATGAAAAAAAAAATTAATTGCCTTTCTGCTTTGGGAACGATGTTTTTCTTCTCAGCCATGAAAACTATAATTTTGTTTTATTTGAATTGAAGCCCAAATTTCCCAAGATTTTTTTAAAAAAATCATTAAACATAATGTATGTTTCCAATGCAATAACCCAGAGTTGGCAAAAAGCATTTTATGTAACTGGGTCTTAGGAAAATGAGCATACATTTCCCCAGTCTTAGGCTAACACAAAGGAAGATGTTTGATTCATTCTAATAAGGAGAATGCAGACTGATGACTGGCAATTTGTCTAACAAATGGACTTTCATAATTGGTAAATACAGCTACCCTCTTTTCTATGTCTCTGTTTTCCAATCCTAACCTTCCCTGCTATAACCTTCTTATTATCCTCACAAGTATGTTATTATCCTCAAAACAACAAATACCCTGTGAGGTGGGTGGGGCTGAGAGAGCTCTGAGAAGCTGTGACTGACCCAAGGTCACCCAGCTGGCTTCAAGTGGAGGAGTGGGGAATCAAACCCACCTCTCCAGATGAGAGTCCTGCGCTCTTAACCACTACACCAAACTGGCTCTCCTATACAAGGGGAGTATTTCTTAGAATACATTATGTCACCAAACTGGCTCTTTCTGTAGAAGTGCTTATAATTTTTTCTCAGGCCTTGGCTACAAGTCATTCATAATAGACAGACTCTTGTGCTGATCAGCTCTCTGGCATCCAAGGAGTAAAAAAGAATGGTTTCTTAAAAAGGCATCAGCAAACTTAATCAGAACAAATGAGCCTCAGAGGAGCTGTCTTAAGGCTGATTTTTTATTTCTTTTGTTCTAGCTAGACTTTGACAGGATTAACTGATGTTACCAGTAATAGAACAAGAAAGTGTAATAATACAATAGAGCCCACTTCAAGTAAGTTCAAAAAGAAATATATTCACAAGAGTGCAGCTTTCTTTATGATATCGAGAAATGGAATGGATTATTAATTTGAGAGACTGCTCTCTCCTTGGGGTATACATGCCATAGACCTATACTCTTTGAGGCTCTGTCAGTTCTATACCTACTATAGTTTCCTAAGGATATTTTATGGACAATAAAACTTAGTTGTTAAGGTGTGCATCTCAAATTCATCACAACTCTCAGCAGTAACCTTGTGAAAAAACTATTGGAATAATCCTGTTTTGGAGTTTACATTAAACATTACTGTTTTACTGTTTCGCCACTCGCTATAACTTTTAACAAATAACAAAGTTTAACAAACTTTTAATCAATATTTTGATAGGTGATATATTAAAATACAAAAGGAAGATTATATATCTAATAATAAGAAAATAAAAGATGTTTCTGCTCAAAGTCTACTTTCTTACACATTTATATTCAAGATGTTACATTTAAAACTTATTCTTATTCTGCTTCTACAATGCAATGCATTTATGTACAATTTTTAAAAATTGATTCTCATTTGCCTCCTGCTTACATAATATACATTCCATCTCTCATCAAATCTTGTGATTGATCTGTTAACTTAAACAGGTTGTTAATTTTGCCATTACTACATACTAGGCAAGTTTATTTTCCCATTCTTCTAACCTTGGACAGACATCTGATTTCCATTTTGCTGTGTAGACGATTCTAGCCACTATCACCATAAATTCAAATATCTCTTCCAGAACTTTTGATAATTTATTAGACAATATTCCTAATAGTATATTCTTAGCTTCCATAAGAAATTTACATTTTAATATATTCTGCGTTTTTCCATGTATTTCCTTCCAATATCTTTTTGGGTTTTTTGCAAGTCCACCACATATGGTAGAAAGTTCCATCTATATCTTTCCAACATTTCCAACATTTTCCTTTCTAGTTTTTGTCTACTTTCTCAATATCCTATATAGCAATATACCAGCTGAAAAACATTTTATACCAATTTTCTCTTGATGCCTGGCTGGCTGTGAACTTAATTTCTTTCCCCCATAATTGTTCCCATTGGTGCATAGGTATTTGCCCCCTCATTCGGAATGAAGAGGCAGACACAAGTGCTGGAATTATAGGGTCACGTATATTAAATTAAAACAACATATTTATCAGCAAGGCAAGGGCCTAACTAGCAGTACAGGTTGGGCCCTGGGGTCACTCCTGGTCCCCACCCTGACCTGTCTGGGTGATCCACCAACAACCCCAGGGGCGAGCCATCCATGGTATAGCTGTGACCCAGCCAGTCTGGTGAAGTGGTTCACCCCCTTAAAGCTCCCCCCAGCCGTACAGCCCCAGGGGGGGACTGGCTTGTCCAGGGGTTCCTCACCAGGGTGTCTGACCTCGCAGCTGGGCCGTACAGCAGCCAGCTGTTCCTGACAGACCCCAATTCCCCACCAATGGGGATATGCCAGGGGTGGTCACTGGCCCGCTCATTTTCCCAACTCTTAAACTGCCAAGGGATGATAAACTCAACCCACCAAAGCCAATTACCTCCCTAATAACAGTACAAGGTAGGCGAAAAAACTCCCCAACCAGAAGCCAATGCAGGGTAAGAAGTAGGGATGTGCATTTCGGGTTTCTGAAACCCGAAAGAAACCCGAAACAAACTGTTTCAGGTTTCTTTCGGGTTATCCGAAACGTTTCAGGAAATCCGAAACATTTCGGGTTATCCGAAAGAAAAAAACCCGAAACATTTCGGGTTGTTTCGGGTTTCTTTCGAGTTTCAAGAATCGCCATTTTGTTTTTGCTAGGCGCTTGCCTTTGCAAGCGTCTAGCAAAATCCTGCTGGAAGCTAAGGCTTCCTGCAGGCTCTAAGAAGAGGGGGGGGGGAGAAGGAGTGAATCACTCACTCCTTCTGTCACCCCCCACCCCTCTTGCAAAGGAGGGAAGGGAATCCTGTGCTTTGCCTTGCAAATGCAAGGTGCATTGCTAGCATTGCACTTTGCATTTGCAAAGCAGTGGAAGCAGAGATTCCCACCAAAATTAACAGGTAGGGGAGGGGGAGCAGGAGGAGGGTGACTCTTGGAGTGTGGGTGGGGAAAGGCAGGGGAGGGGGGACTTTAGGAGTCACCAATCCCACTGCTGCATTCTTATGCCAGCCAATAGATTTAAATCTTTGGCTGAGGCTGCAACAGGGGATTTAAATTTGGAGCAAGACTGGTCTGGAACACTTCTGTTGCTGCTGCTGACCGAGAGAGGAGAAGAGAGACTGCACCTGGAGGACATCTGCCCGGAGGATCAACTGTGCTGGACATCCTGAGAGGACACCTGGTAGGCCTTTTTTAAATTTTTGTAAGTTTTTTGATGCTGGGCAATGTGCTGCTGTGGCCTGCCTCTGCAAAAAGGTGTTTCAGTTAAGTCTTGGCATGGCCTGGGGGGACAGGTTGAGCAGACAATGTTTGGGGGTGGGGGTGGGGTTCAGCATTGGTTGTTGTGCTTGCCTTCTTTAATGTTTAATTTCTCATGCTTGAGTGTGGGGTGGGCTTGATCTACTGTTTCACAGGAATTTAAAAGGAGTGAGCCAGCTTTGGGCCTACACAGGCCAGAAGCTCTGCTGGGTGTCTTTGGTGCCTTTCTTCTGGCTGGCTCTCACAGTTATGCTTCACAAACTGGAATGGTGTGAGGTTGCTTAGCTGTGTCTGGTCCCCTTCTTCCAAGGCTTCCCACCAGGCTCTCAAACAAGTGTGCCAGCCTCTGGCCTACACACAGGCCTGCTGCTCTGGCTTTGGTGCCTCTCTCTGCTAGCTGGCCTGGCACTCACAGTTATGCTCCACAAATTGGAATGGTGTGGGGTTGCTTAGCTGTGTCTGGTCCCCTTCTTACAAGGCTTCCCACCAGGCTCTCAAACAAGTGTGCCAGCCTCTGGCCTACACACAGGCCTGCTGCTCTGGCTTTGGTGCCTCTCTCTGCTAGCTGGCCTGGCACTCACAGTTATGCTTCACAAACAGGTTGCTGACCGTTCGTGGACCTCTTTCGGACTGGACTGCACTTGGAGGACATCTGCCTGGAGACCTCTCCATGTGGAGGATCAACTTTGCTGCTGGGCATCTGGAGAGGAGGACTGGTAGGGTTGTTAAAAAAAGTTGTTTTTTGAACTTATTGCTGCTGCTGTGGCAATCTGCTAGCATATGCTTTAGTTTGGTCTTTATGGCTTGGGCTAGGGGGACATTTTATAGTTGGGCAAGAGGACATTGTTTGGGGGTTGGGGGGTTCAGTATTGATTGCTGTGCTTGCTTTCTTTGATGTTTCCTTTGTTATGCTTGAGTGTGGGGTGGGCTTGATCTACTGTTTCCCAGGCCTAAAAAATGAGTGTGCCAGCTTCGGGCCTGCACACAGGCCCGCTCTGCAGGGTGGATGTGCTGTGTTTTACCACTGGTTGGCCCTAGCCTTTGGGGGGGTGTGCCTTGACTTGACTTGTAGATCGAGGCCTTGACTTTTGGGTGTTGCGTGTGTGGCGTGTGTTATTGACTCTGTTAAATTCCAACTTTCTTGACAGCATCACGGAGGAGAGGAGGACCAGCTGCAAGACCGCCTGAACATCGCTGGACTGCAGGACTGGTGGTGGTGTGTGAGTCCAGGTTTATATTTGGGTGCGCTTAGGGGTGGGTTCTTGCTAGCTTGGGAGGAGGGAGGCTCATCTTCAGACCACCACATCCACACCCCACACCGACACACCACAGATACGTTGTTCCCGCTAAATAGTATCTTAGGTAGGTAGGCAAGTTGGTAGGTATTCAGTGGCTAATTGCCCTCAACATAATCGTTAGGGAAACCAAGCCTAGTTTTTTTAAAAAAACTAAATAAGGACTCAGCAGGAAAAGCATTAGTGAGTGAGCGTTAGGTTTGATTTATATATATATATATATATATATATATATATATAAATTTGGAATAGCTGTCAATAGGGTTCCCATTAGTGCCCCCATAACTAGGGTTCCACTGCCCATCTCTGGCACCCGTGGAGGTGCCAGGCCGGCTCGGGCATACTAGTGTGTGAGTGTCTAAGGCTGTCTGTCACCTACTGGGGTTTAGGGCCAGCTCAATACCGGAGGAATTCAGCTGTTTGGCAGGTTCAGGTTCCCCGACATAAATAGGGTCGCTTAAAAGGGCACTTGATTGTTCATCTCCAAGTCACAGAGCCACTAGAAGCACAGATTTAGAGCAGGTAAGTTAGGTCTCGAAAACAAAGTTGACCTTTGTTTTCCCAAGGTTTTCTGATTAGTTAGGGTAGATTTCGGGAGGGGAAAGCATGTCAGAGAGGAAAGAAGAGAGGGGCCCCGGGGGAAAGGCTAGGGAGAAATCTAGATGGGAGGAGGGAAGGGAGAGGGGGACTGCTGCGGCAGCCCCCCCATCTGAGCGGAGGAGGCCCTCCCCTGCACTGCTGCCGTTCACCAGCCTGGCTTCTGGTGACAGGAAGAGGGTTCGCAAGGCTCTCTTTCCTGAGGCAGCTGCTGGAGGGCCACCCCCAACCCGGGTGCATGAGGCAGGGGCTGGCACTGGGCAGGGGCCTGCTGCTGAGGCTGCTCCTCCTCCAGTGGTTGCGAGCCAGCTGCTGGAGGAGGGGCAGCATGTGGTGTCTCCTGGGATGGACGTGGGGCATGTGACTTTTCCATCCCTCACGATCACCCCAGGAACCCAGAGGATGTTGGAGGAACTGCCCGTGAGACCCCCCCTGGGGCGGTCCACCCCAGTTTCCTCTGAGGCCAGTAGCAGGCCTCTCGCGGCTGTGCAGGAGGGGAGGATGCAGGAGGAAGAGGCAGAGACTGTGGTGGAAGAGCCCACATCTCTGCCCCTTCAGCCTCGTCCATCCCCACCTGCCCGGCCGAGAGTGGGACACGGTGTGTCCGGCCAGAGCACCTCACAGGAGGTGCCTCAGGGTGGGCCCGAACGCGCTTCTCCTGGGAAGCGTGGGCCGTCCTGTTACTCCGAAATCTGGAAGCACTTCCAGACAATGGAGGATCCCCGAGCAGCCCAGTGCCTGCATTGTAGGCAGCGTGTCAGCGGTGGCAGAGATGTGCTGCATCTCTCCTCGTCTGGGATGAGGTACCATATGAAGAGGCACCATCAGGTGGTGCTTCTTCGGGATTCGTTTTCATTTTCGTGGCCATGTCGGACACTCCTCTCGGCAGGTCCGAGAAGAAGTGGCCAAGCAGCCTGACCGGGCGGCTGATCTGCAAAGGTTAGCCCCCAGGGCTCCCAGGGAGGGAGTCTGGGTCCGGGACGCGACGGGAAGAGCCCTCTGGCAGATCGAGGCAGGGGGTAAATTGCCCATTTGTCCCTATGGAGGCCGGCAGACGTGCGCGGCACCTTGTGTGCTGCCGGGCCATGGAAAACGGCAAAGAACAGGATTAGGCGGAAGCCTGTAAGTAAGCGAATCCCTTCTGTTACTACAAGCGCATGTGGAGGAGTGGTGGGATCTGAAGTTTAGAAGATTCAGATTCCCCCCCCCTCGCAGAGTCTCGGAAGATTGGCGGTTCCCCCCCCCCTAAAATGGCAGCAAAAAAGCAGAGTCCTGCTTTGGGCAAGTCAGTTTCGGCTGCCCTGCAGGGAAGAGGCGAGTCGCTTGAGGAACTGGTGAAAAGATCGGTTATCGAAGCCATAAAACCCTTTGTTGACAAGCTGAATAAAACAGATCAAAGGGTGGGCTTAATTGAGAGCGATGTGAAAGCCATCAAGGAAGTAGCGGGGGGGGCAGAGAAGTCTGCTCGGGAAAATGCGTCACTTATGAGAGCAACGAACAAGGAGCTAAAGTTGGTGGAAAACCAGCTGATTGGGCTGCAAGTGGAGCGAACACAGACCATTTTGCGTCTCCAGAATGTTAAAGAGGAGGAAAACGAGGATTTATGGGATCTTGCCTCGGAACTTTTAGTGACACCCGCGAGGGCAACTAAAGAAGAAGTAAAAAGTGCCATTTTGGGAGTCCGTCGGGCATCTTCAAAATATGCAATGAAGCGGCAGCTGCCTCGCGAGATTGTTATTGAGTTCTCATCCAGGAGGGTCCGGGACAATATCCTATATAACTCATATAATGTGGAGTTGGACTTTCTGGGAAATAAAGTCAAGATACTGAAAGACGTTCCATTTTTAGTCCGGAAGATAAAGTTTAAGTATAAAAAGCTGGCAGCTCTTTTGAGGGAACGTGAAATAAAGTACAAATGGCTACTTCTGGAAGGAATCGGGTTTAGTTATAAAGATCAAGCTTACAAGATTAATTCGGAAGATCAGCTAAGAGATTTTGTGGACAAAAATCCAGAATTTGGGCCAGACACCAAGCAAAAAGAAGAAGATTTGAAGCCTGAAGGGAGGGGGGAGGCAACGAGCGCTGCGGCTGTAGCTGCTCAGAGAGAACTGCGTCCAAGGCCCAGGGGGGGGAGGAGATTTAATTTGAACTGTAATTTGTATTTTGTAAGATCAACCATTCCATCATTACTTTATTAGGCTATTTTCTTTAATTATGGCAGTATGAAGGGAAAGCATTGAAGTGTAGTGTTTAGTGTTTGTGAGTTGCCTTCCCCATTTTTCCACCCCCCCTTCCCCCTTTTTTTTTCTCTCCCTTCTTTCCCTCCCCTTGTGCTATTGTAGTTTTTTGTAGTTTATTGTTCTAGATGTTAAAATAAAAAATTATTTTTTTTAAAAAAGGTGGTGCTTCTTCGGGAGGAGAGTCCAAGTGGCGCCACACGGCCGCCAGCTAGCCAGAAGGAGGCAGGCTCCTCTGGTGCTCTCCCCCCAAGGGTACCTGCAGGGAGGGACGCCAAGCCTCTCTCCTGGAGATGGTTGGTATGCAGGGCCCTAGTGTGCCCAGAGAGGGGATCCGGAGGGCGAGCCGGTGCATCACGCGCCACATCGTCAACATGGTAGCGGTGGATGGGAGACCGTTTTCCATAGTAGAAGACTTCGGCTTCTCAGGGCTGCTCCATGATTGCTTTCCCTGGTACGCCGTCCCTGCTCACACAACGTTGAGCAGATCGGTGGTGCCCTCGTTTTACAGGGCTGCCAGGGATCATGTGAAGGCACAGCTGTCCCGGGTTGCCGGGAGAACTGTGCACTTCACATCAGACAGCTGGACCTGCCCAAGTGTGCAGCAAGCGTACCTCTCGCTTACTGCTCACTGGTGGGAACCTGAGGTGGTTCTGGGTGGGGGCCGGGGGGAGGTGCCTAGCACAGCTAGCCAGGGAAGGATGGGAGACCGCCGGGCCGGCTACTGCAAGGCCTTGCTTCACGCCGAGGTGCTCGACGTGTCCCACATGGCGGAGAACATCGCTGCCACCTTAAGGAGACAGTTGGAAGAGTGGGTAGGCCAGGGACCCGCCACCGTGGGATGCATGGTGACGGACGGTGGCAAGAACATGAGGGCAGTGGCACATCAAGTGAGCCGAGAGTGCATCTACTGTGCGGCTCACAAGCTTCACCTAGTGGTGAGAGATGCGCTGGGGTTGGGCTCCTCGAAGGAACCCTTTGATACCCGGACCCATGAACTCCAGTTACTGATCCAGAAATGTTGAAGGCTCACGGGTCACTTCTCGCGCAGGGTGAAGGCCACGCACGAACTGCGCCAGACACAGGTCAGGACAGGTGTGCCAGAGCACATTCTGATCACTGACGTTAGCACTCGCTGGAACTCCACCTGCACCATGCTTGAGCGCTTGGTGGAGTAGCAGGCCGCACTCCACGCGTGGTTCTCCGAGAACCGCGGTGCGAGTCAGGTGGGTGAGTTCAGACGGGAGGACTGGCTCACCGTCACCCAGACAGTGGAGGTCCTGAAGCCCTTCAAGGACTTCACTGTGGCAGTCTCGTCAGACATGGCGACCCTCGGTCTGGTCATTCCCCTGGTGCACACGCTCCAGAGGAATCTGGCCACCCTTGCAGACCGGGTCGTGCCCTGTGCTGACCTTGTTCCAGTGGTGCGCGCACTAGTGAGAAGGCTGCAGCAGGGCATAGCTGCCAGGCTAACTCCTCTCACTAAGGATGAGTCATACATGTTGGCGACCATGTGTGACCCGCGCATAAAGGGCACTTTCGCCGAGCGGGACGGGAACTTCACCCAAGCCAGAGACGGGCTCTGCTCTTGGGTGAGGCGGAGGCACGCCAAGAGGGGACGCCTGTCGACAGGGGGGATGCAAGAGGGGCCCTGTCGTGCGGGTCCCTCTGACGCCCCCTCTGCACAGGCCCCCCCGCAGCCACCACCGGAGTACCAATGGAGATGGAGCTGCTCCGGTGGGCCCTCGTCACCTCTGGGGTCGTGAGGACCGTGAGAGAGGATCCGGCGGAGGCAATGGTCAGGGACTACCTCACGGAGCCCTGTGAGTCGCTCTCCACCGATCCGCTCAGCTACTGGGCCAAGAAGGAGTCGGTCTGGCCGGACCTCTCCCTCGAGGCACAGCGGCTGCTCTCATGCCCTCCGACGAGCGTGGAGAGCGAGCGCGTCTTTTCACATGCGGGCGACATTGTCGGCCCACATCGCACTCGCCTTCTCCCATGGAGAGTCGAGCAGTTGACCTTCCTGAAGGTCAACTCTCGCCTCTTCGATTTCTCAGGACTGGACTTCCAGAGTGACTGAGGTGAGCCCAACTTGTGGCCTGCATCCTCTGCGAGTCCAATCCTTTGGAATCGCGCTCTTCCCTGCATAAAACCCTGTATATGCAGTTAAAACCGGCCAGTAGAGGGAGGGTGGTTAGGAACCAGTGGCAAAGGGAATCCCCCCAGCAATTTGAAACCCCCCCCCAAGGGAATTCAAAACCTCTCCCAGCACCGAGACAGACCCTGTGGGACCAAACTTATTCAGAAAAATAATGCCCCAGAAACATGGATTGCCACTGGAGGGAGAAATAGGTTAGATAGGGATTGCTTAGGTGGGGATTAGGGAATTGTAAAATATCAGATCCTGCTGTGAATGTTTAAAATGTTTTTCACCGTTGAAATCTTTGTAAAAAAAAAAACCAAAAAAATGTGATTGTTTTTTCAAAGTTGATGAAATGTTCATGTTAAAAAAAAAACAAAAAAAAATGTTGTGATTATGTTTTTTCAAAGTTGATGAAATGTTCATGTTTAAAAAAAAAAAAACAAAAAAAATGTTGTGATTATGTTTTTTCAAAGTTGATGTAATGGTCATGTTTAAAAAAAAAAACACAAAAAATTTTTGTGATTATGTTTTTTCAAAGTTGATAAAATGTTCATGTTTAAAATAAATAAATAAATAATTGTTGTAATGTTAATGTTTGGTTTGCTGGGGCGGGGGATGCGGGAAGAGTTGTGGATGGGCACCAGCCAATGATGATCTCTCGCAGATGTTTCCAGGTAAATGCTGAGGCTGGTGTGGGGGTGGGGGGAAACCTCTGCAACACTGCTCCAGAAATACCAGTGTCCAGTGCCTTGGCAGTGCCCAGTCCAGCTTTTTGTGCCTGAACTGAAAGCATAGCCGCAGGAAATGACATAGGTTCTGCTGGACCCTGTTGCAGTGGTTTCCCCCCGTCAAGTTGGGTTATGGAGGGAGAGTTGTATTAAGCTGGTAGTTATGATAATCTTGTCTAGTGTGGGCTTCTTTTTCCATGCTCTGTTGTGTCCTCCTACTATGTAACCTGAATATGTTCTAAAATTTAGAGTTTGTCCTTTTCAAAAAAAATAAAATTTTTTTTAAGATTCTCTGATGTGTAGTTAATTGTGTAGTGCTTTTGAGTGGGGGACAATTAGTGTGATATGTTGTGATTTGTTGACCTATTGTAACTTGAAAGTGATAAAATAAAGTTTTTTTAAGCTTGAATCATTGTGTGTGTGTTCCCTTCTTTGATGTGAGGTTGGTTCCCATCATTGGGAACAATGGGGCAGGCTGGCCAGCCTTCTCTGTAGGTGGTGGTGGGGGTCAGGGGTGGTTGTCTGTGTGCCAGGTCAGGTGCTCTTTCCCAGGGACGAGTTGGCACTCAGGACAGGAGTGTTCCCTTTGTGGCACCCCTGGGCTGTGCGGAATTGCCCTGGGAAAGAGAGTTTAGAAGTTCCCAGCATAGGGAGCAAAGGGGGAGGGCTGGCCAGCCTGTTCCTGGGGTTATGGGTGTGGGGCAGCTGGGGGTGGATTTGGGTCTGTGAGGGATAATGGGGGGATTTGGGTCTGTGTGTGGCAGCTGGGGGTGGAATTGGGTTTGTGTGGGGCTGTAAGGAGTGGACTTTGGGGGATGAGAGCACCTACTTGGGGACTTTATTCCCTGGTAGCCCTTTGTTCCCAATTAGGCCCTGGCTAATGTCTTGGTGAGGGCTTCCATGCCTCTGTCAGTTGCTGGCCCTCCTTTGCCATCTTTATCAGAAATTGGCCTAGGGCTGCCAAACTCCAGATAGGGCCTGGAGTTCAGGTTACAGAGAGTAGTTCCCTGGAGAAAATGGCAGCTTCCAAGGGCAAACTCTTTAGAGGGCAAAAGTTGCCCATGGATTCTAGGGGAAATCCCTACTCAGATTTCCCTTTCCACAAGTCCCACCCCCAAATTGCCAGGAACTTCCAAGGCCAGAGTTTGCAACCCTACAGAGATCCCATTTCCACACTCATAGCCTTGGCACGGTAGCCCCCATGGAACATTTTCAGGTTCCTGATTCCAAGTTCAATGACGCCAATGTAAGACAATCCAGACCGTCATCAAAAATGGGTTTTAAACAGCAGTGGCATTGGGCAGTATTTTACTCGTTCACTTGTCTAGTTGTACCCAAACATTTTGCTTATGTTTTTAAAATCAAAGAATTTTTAAGTGTAGCACTAAAGACATTTTTAAATGGTTTTTAAAATATATTTTTATTTTGTAGTAATTAATGTGGCATTGCTCAAGGCCTTTTGGCCAAATGAGCAGTTTCATTAAAGTAAAAGTTGGACAAAGCTGACAGGAAGAAAATGCATTCAAACTGTAGTGTGGGAAGAAAGTTTTAGTTTACATATAACATGGACTCCCAAAAAGACATGTAAGTGTCTTCTAGACCAAATCAAGCCTGAATTCTCTCTTGAAGATAAAATGATTGTGCTTTGGTCACATCATGAGAAGACAAGACTCACTATAGAAGACAATAATGCTAGGGAATAAGGCAGTAGGGAAAAGAAGAAGACCCAAAATGAGGTGAATTGACTTCAGTTTGCAATACATGAGCAAGGTTCTTAGGATATTTTGGAGCTCATTAATTCTTAAGTTCACCATAAGTCAGAAGTGATTTGACTGCATAAAACATACATACATACACATAAAATATATATCTTAGTGCATATATTCCCAAGGAGCCAGTGGTGGGGCGGCACTGATTCTGGGGCCCCGTCCTGAACATTTGTCCAGGTCCCCAAAATCACTAAGACTGCCTCTGAAAAAAACAACTCTATGTGTTACATTGGCTGAGCCAAGAACATCCATCAAGCCTCCAAGGCACAGGATCAGAGTCTCCCAGATTCTAGTCCAACACTCTAGCCATTGCACTACACTGGATATCTTAAAATGGGTATACCCCGCCGCCACCTTAACCATTCTTCTCCAAAAGGCACACAACTTGGCTGTGGCTCAAAGATGAGTATGATGCATAGGCCAGTCACTGCAAACTGGTACTAAGGCTCAGGCCGGGGGGGGGGAGGGGCATTGTTCCAATGCTACCCTGGCTTTGGAAGGGGACAGTAAAATAGATGAAATAAACTAGGTTCAGTGCCTCCCTCCTTCTCTCTCTCTCTCTCTCTCTATAATGTGTGTGAAAACATTGTTAACATTACTACACCATCACTGAAGCCTAGAAGATACTTAGGGTCTGTTCACACATGCATGATCATTTCATGGCACTGCACTGGCATGATGATGTCTCTTCTAGGAAGTGATGTCATCATCACACAAGGCTGGGGAGCACACATACTTCACAGCAGGCTGATTTGGGCTACAAATGATCCTGCTTCGGCCTGTTTAGGGCCCAAATCAGCCCGCTGCAAAGCACAGGAATACTCTCAGGGCAGCCAGATGACATCAGTGACATTACTGCATCAGCCCCAGGAGTGTACCCCGAAGGCTCATTCCCTGACTTTCCCCCTTCCAGCCAGGTAAGCAGTGGCAGGGGGCGAAAGGTGGGAGTGGGGGATCCCCCACCAGGGGAAACGGATCCCTAATTGTGTCTGAGGTTGTGGAAATCAAATGGTTCATTAACTCCATAGTGCTTCAGTCTTTGAGGGACTGACATGCACATTATAGTTAACTCCAGAATTCTTGATTGTTAAGGAATGCATGAGGTGGGGGGTGGGAGTAGAGGTGGGAGAAGGGCCCCAGAGGGTTGGGGGGCATTTTGCATGCAAAATGCCACCCCTGGCAAGACAAGCCTCCCCCAGCTGTCAGTGGTAGAGAAAAGAGCACCTACTTGGGGAGGCCATGCAACCCCCCCCCCAAGTGGGAGCAGGCTGAGCCTTGGTGGGGGGTGGGAGGAAGGGTGGGAGAAGGGCCCCAGAGGGTTGGGGGGCATTTTGTAGCATTGGTTTCCCCCCATCAAGTTGGGTTATGGAGGGAGAGTTGTATTAAGCTGGTAGTTATGATAATCTTGTCTAGTGTGGGCTTCTTTTTCAATGCCCAGTTGTGTCCTCCTAGTATGTAACATGAATATGTTGTAAAATTTAGAGTTTGTCCTTTTCAAAAAAAAAAATTAAGATTCTCTGATGTGTAGTTAATTGTGTAGTGCTTTTGAGTGGGGGACAATTAGTGTGATATGTTGTGATTTGTTGACATATTGTAATTTGAAAGTGATAAAATAAAGTTTATTTAAGCTTGAATCATTGTGTGTGTTCCCTTCTTTGATGTGAGGTTGGTTCCCATCATTGGGAACAATGGGGCAGGCTGGCCAGCCTTCTCTGTAGGTGGTGGTGGGGGGTCAGGGGGTGGTTGTCTGTGTGCCAGGTCAGGTGCTCTTTCCCAGGGACAAGTTGGCACTCAGGACAGGAGTGTTCCCATCGTGGCACCCCTGGGCTGTGCGGAATTGCCCTGGGAAAGAGAGTTAGGAACTTCCCAAAGGGGGAGGGCTGGCCAGCCTGTTCCTGGGGTTATGGTGGGTGTGGGGCTGCTGGGGTGGATTTGGGTCTGTGAGGGGCTAATGTTGGGAGTTGGGCCTGTGTGTGGCAGCTGGGGGGGAATTGGGTTTGTATGGGGCAGTAGGGGGTGGACTTTGGGGGCTGAGAGCACCTACTTGGGGAGGCCATGAAATGCCCCCCCAAGTGGGAGCAGGCTGAGCCTTGGTGGGGGGTGGGAGGAAGGGTGGGAGAAGGGCCCCAGAGGGTTGGGGGGGCATTTTGCATGCAAAATGCCACCCCTGGCAAGACAAGCCTCCCCCAGCTGTCAGTGGTAGAGATAAGAGCACCTACTTGGGGAGGCCATGAAATGCCCCCCCAAGTGGGAGCAGGCTGAACCTTGGTAGGGGGTGGGAGGAAGGGTGGGAGAAGGGCCCCAGAGGGTTGGGGGGCATTTTGCATGCAAAATGCCACCCCTGGCAAGACAAGCCTCCCCCAGCTGTCAGTGGTAGAGATAAGAGCACCTACTTAGGGAGGCCATGAAATGCCCCCCCCCAAGTGGGAGCAGGCTGAGCCTTGGTGGGAGGTGGGAGGAAGGGTGGGAGAAGGGCCCCAGAGGGTTGGGGGGCATTTTGCATGCAAAATGCCACCCCTGGCAAAGGAAGCCTGCCTCTTCATTTTTCCCCCATAGGAAATAATGAAGAAAATGAGCAGCAGCAGGCTAACAATATGCTGCTTAATGAGAGGATAGGGGGACCTGGTTTGGGGGGCCATAACATGGCCCCCCAAAGTCCAATCTGTCTGAAAATTGGGGGGTAGTTAGAGAGGAGTTAGAGGAAGGTCCCCACCAATTTTGGCTTGATTCGGTGGGAAAATGCCTCCCCCAGGCGTCCGGGAAGACGGAGGCATTTTCCCATTGAAAAGAAACCCGAAACGATACCCGAAACAACCTGAAACAAACCCGAAACGCAAAACCCGAAATGGCTAGCCGTTTCGGGTTTTGCCTGTATATGAAAGAGATTCTTGTTTCGGGTAAACCCGAAACAAGAAACACGAAACAGTGTGCCTTTGCACACCCCTAGTAAGAAGCGAAAAAATTCCTACCTGGTCCCAAAAATGGTGACCAGCTAATCCTGTACTGAAATAGGGTGAGGTGGGTGGGCCGAGCATGAGGTGTACTGAGGCCCTGAGGGGCGGAGTGGCCAAAAAAGGCCCCCATAGCTCCACCCCTCCCACACTTCCCTCCGTGTGATGGGAGAGAGCTGGTGCTGCCTCATCCTCCTCCAGATCACCAAAGCACGAGCTCCAGCTGTAGTGGCTGTCACCGCCAGCTGGGAGTGTGGTACTGCCCCCCCCCCCAGTCGGAATGAAGAGGCAGACATAAGTGCTGGAAATTAAAGGGCCGCTTTTATTAAATTAAAACATTAAACATAAAACATGTATTAAATTAAAATATTTGTCAGCACAGCAAGGGCCTACCTAGCAGTACAGGTTGGGCCCTGGGGTCACTCCTGGTCCCCTCCCTGACCTGTCTGGGCGATCCACCAACAGCCCCAGGAGTGAGCCATCCATGGTATGGCTGTGACCCAGCCGGCCTGGCGAAGTGGTTCACTCCCTTAAAGCTTCCCCCAGCCGTACAGCTGCAGGGGGGACTGGCTTGTCCAGGGGTTCCTCCCCAGGGCATCTGACCTCACGGCTGGGCCATATAGCAGCCAGCCGCTCCTGACAGACCCCAGTTCCCCACCAGTGGGGATATGCCAGGGATGGTCACCGGCCCACTCATTTTCCCAACTCCTAACCTGCCACTGCTAAGGCCAAGCCTCTGCTTAGGACTTCGCACCCCACAGGAGGCTTAAAGCCACCCAAACCCTTGCTGCGCCTCCTCCAAATAATTGTTTTCCCCATCCCCTCTGTAGAGGTCAGCAAATGCAGCACTGATTTGCAGATGGGAGACCTACCCAAAGCCCCATCCCTGTCCCAAGCTCCATGCATACCACAAATGTGGAGCAATGGAAACTAAATGCAGAGCCCAAGCAGACAGACCCCAGTTCCCCACCAGTGGGGATATGCCAGGGATGGTCACCGGCCCACTCATTTTCCCAACTCCTAACCTGCCACTGCTAAGGCCAAGCCTCTGCTTAGGACTTCGCACCCCACAGGAGGCTTAAAGCCACCCAAACCCTTGCCGCGCCTCCTCCAAATAATTGTTTCCCCCGTCCCCTCTGTAGAGGTCAGCAAATGCAGCACTGATTTGCAGATGGGAGACCTACCCAAAGCCCCATCCCTGTCCCAAGCTCCATGCGTACCACAAATGTGGAGCAATGGAAACTAAATGCAGAGCCCAAGCAACATCGGACCCCAACAAAACAGACCTTCCCACACTCCAACAGGGAAAATTCCTATAATTGCCAGTCCCCAATCCTTAGGGATATGACCAGTTTGGTTGATGTAGGTAAAAAGGGATGCCAGCAGGGCCCCCCCACCAATTAATGTTGCATTTTAGGAATTCAGGAGGAATAAAGTCGGATCCAGGTGCTTTGCCAGCCTTCAATTGGCTGACTAAAGACTTAATTTCCTTAATAGTGACAGGAGGCCATGAAGGAAGGGTATCTATGGGCAAAACAGGCAGTAAGCTGCTACAATCCTCATACATCTTCTGAAAATACATTTCCCAGGCATCTGGGGTGATGTAAGTGTCCAGAGATGCCGTTGTTGTAGAGATTGAACTAGAGATGATTTTCCAGAATAGAGACGAATTCCCATCTCTGGCCACCTGAATAAGTCAGGCCCATGTATTCATAGAGTCTTCTTTCTTCTTACAGGCAAGCAGTTGCTTATATTGCTTCTTTTGATTTTGAAGGAGTACTAAAGCTCCAGGTCTAGCTGTTCCTTCTGTCTGCCTAAAAAGGCGGACTGCAGAAATAAGCACCTGTTTTGCTTTATGGCAATCCTTATTGAACCATGATTTGGTCTACCAACACCCTTTCAAATTGGCTGGACCTCTCTTGTTAACAGTGGTTGGAGGCTCTGTATTATCTTATTGTAAGCTGCAAGTGGGTCATTTTCAGTATTGGGTGAAGTCAGAACTGTATGTTTCTGAAAGTATTCTCCTCCCAGAGCCTCCTTGATTCGCTCATCAAGTTGAGATAACCATTTCAATCGGCAGCCCAGCTGAGTTCTCTTGGTAATGCAAAATCTAGAACACAAATTTCAAGACAGCGAAGAAATATGAACCAGAAGAGGGAAATGATCTCCATCTAAATAGGGCAACACTTGAAAATTTTTGACCAAAGATAATAATGGCCCATTCACAAGTGTGTAGTAAATCGTGCTCGATCTTGTGCCAGATAAGAATGTAAATTTGCCTGGATGATGGCCAGGGGTGGAGCCATTTAATATCTGCAGGATTAATCTGTTTGCCAGTTTTATCAATTGTACTCCAGGGTAGTTCGATCTTATGTCCTTAGAAGAACGAAATAAATGGGGAGGGTTAGTTAATAACTGAACCCCCTCTAAGGCTTCCTCTGGCATAGCATACTCCATAAAGAAAGACTGATCATTTGGTCCCAACAACAATTCTAAACTTAGGTAGAGTGGTGGGGAAGAGAGACAGGAGGATGGCAGACCCGAGTAACAAACAAGGAAAGTCAGCAAATGTGTTACAAATACTTAGACAGTCATTCTACTCTAATAGCAGGAGGGGAGATCTCCCAATTGTTTCTCCCCAGCAATTCCCTGCAGGGCTCCAGCTGATTTTTAATTTTCATGGCTGTGCAAGCATTTTCTGCATCATTAATAGTCTTGTAGCTTGGTGTCAAAGAAAACAAAGCAGCTGTATATTGCTGTGCTCCTAAGAGTTTCTTTTATCCATATTGTTCTCCTTTAATCTCTCTGCTTTTAGCACCTGTTTCTAAGGCACTTTCATTCCCTATTCTGTTCACCTTCTATTCATCTATCATAAACAAGGGTGTGCAGGAGTATGTATTTTTTGCATCTTAATTTCAAACGCATCATTCATTTGCATGATATTTGTTATTACACACGTTGGATTTTGTTATATATTTGTGGGGGGTTTGTTTCCTTTGGTTTCACTGGGAAAAATATTTCTGGTTATAACTTCTGTTTCTCATTAGGAGAATGACTTCACACTCTTGTAATAAGTTTGGATCTAGACTTTTATTTATTTACTTATTTATTTATGTCATTTATAGTCCTTTCTCACTGAGACTCAAGGAGGATTACACAGTGTGAGATTAGTACAGTCAATATAAGGAATATTTCCATAAACAATGCCATAGGGCAAAAAAACCACACGTTCTTTTGCCCCCCTTGAGCATGTCCAATCAAAGATCCTAAGAGCAGCATTACAAGTTCCCAATTGTGTATCAAATGCATTAGTAGGAATCCAATACAACATAGTTGTGAGGTCTCTGGTTCCTAACTCAATAGCAGATCATCTGAGATCCCGTCCCTACAATACACCACTATATAAGCAAAAAGCCTTTTTTAATCATTCAGTTTTGAATCATTTGCAGAAAGCCAGGAGAGTGGGGACTCTCCTGATCTCCTCAGGCAGGCTATTCCACAGGGTGGGGGCCACCACAGAGAAAGCCCATTTACAGGCTGCTGTTGATTTCACCTATGTGCAGGGTGGCACCTGCAGGAGGCCCTGTTTGGAAGAGCAAAGCTGCCATGGAGGAACATAGAGAGGGAGCCATTCTAAGTGAAAACCAATACCTTGAACTGAGTATGTTAACTAATGGGTAGCCATTGGAGTGACTGCAGGATGGGAGTGATGTTCATGCTCCTGCTCCCTCCTGATAACAGTTGAGCTGCACCAATTGGAGTCTCCTAGGTAGTTTAGATGGAAGACCTTTGTATAGTGCATTGTGATAGTAAAGTCTTGTTGTTACCATAACTATCTTGATATTTTTGAAATATTTGTTACTTCAGGATTTTTTTCTAGTATCTTGGTGGGTTCCAAAAATTCAGGAACATTATTGTACCCTACACTCACCAGCAGGAGTGAGAAGGAAGAAAAAACCCTGTGTGCTCTATTGTCTGCAACTCAGGACCTGTTGGTGGTTCCTAATCTTAGGGCCATTCTACTCGCTTTGACCAGAGGGAGGGCTTTTATGGTTGTAGCTCCCTCCCTCTGGAATGCATTAACTGAGGAAACTCCTTCCCTCCAGGATTTGATAAAATTCCAGAGGACCTGAAAAGCAGAGATGCTTCAACTGGCATTTGGAGGCTGATTCAGATAATTTTAAATTTATTGGCTTGACTTCATATGATTTATTTATTATAGACAATTGGCATGAGTAGGATTTAAGGATGGCACTATTCTTTTAGATGTATGGTTTTCAATATGTGTATATGTAACCCCTGTGAGGTTAATTGGTTTAGCCCAGTGGGGTGGAGTCAGAGATGCAGGCTGCTGAGGAGGAGGCTGTTTGCTGGGGAGCTTAATAAATTACAAGCTCTTATCACCTTGAATAAGGTAATCAAATGTTGTATGTAAAATATGATTTAAGTGGTGTTTGTGTATTGTGTGTAGTTGGTGTTACTGGGATTGTATTATTTTTTTTTGCAGGGCTATAATTCCCAACAAGAAGCCTGAAGCCTGGGGTACAGCTGCTTCAGATGGATGAGAGAGGACTCATCACTTCTTGGATGTTGAACTGTTTGCCTTTTCAAGGACATTGTTGATTTGGAGGTTCTTTTATGGTTGCACTTGAGAGTTGATTTTTTCAAAAACGTATTTATTAATTGTTAAAAAGTTTAAAAGAAAAAAAAAGTTATTTCTTAAAATTTTGTGAAAGTTGCTTCCTAAGCCCCATAGAACCCATGAAAAGAGAAGTTACAAAAGTGGCGCCCAACTAGCATGGGGCTTGGAAATAAGCTTGCAAACGAACAGATTGCTGAAATGGATGTGTGCAAAAAGCTGGGGTTTGACATGCATAGTGTGGGATTAGCAAATTTATATTAGTAAAGACTTTGGATTAATCATGTAGCCATGATATTAAGCTAGCAGGAGGTATAAAATGGATTCTTTATGTTTTAAAGTAACTGGTCTCTGCTCTTTGGCCACCACCCCTCTTTTCTTCTTGGCTGTACATGGAAAGAGAGAATGTCTGGCCTTGGGAATAGATAAATGGACATTCTTGAGACTCATCTGCAGAGGCAGAAACAGAGAAGAGAGTGTGTGCAAACCTCCCCCCCTCCCCTTGGAGAAGAGAGTGTGTGTAGAAAAGTAACAAGTTATGGAATGGAGAGAGATGCCACCATGAAGGGGAATAAACAGGGATAGGATGGCAAATGATGCTGTCGCGAGACTGAGAAATGGACAATAGCCAATCTAAAGGTGTTAAAGAGATCAGGTGCTTTATTTTGAATGTGACTTTCGTTTCCCCAAAATGATGTCATAAGCCCTTAAAAATAACATGTGCTCCTTTGTTCGGGGGTACACTCTAGGCTCATCTTGAAGCCTGTACCCTATATTTGCAAATATACTTTGTTCTTTACATCAGCCCTTGTCTGTCTCATCTCTTTTGCTCAGTGGATTGGAGGGGCAAAGGGGAAAGGCACTTTTGTGCAACAATAGGACTATTCTGTTAAGTGATATAGATTCTACTGATGTAAATGCAGAGATAAAAAATGCTGTAGAATTGTTTGGTGCAATTGCTAAAATGCAAATGCTAAAGGGGCAAGACAATGAAGTGTTACTGTGTGAATTCCAGACTCCCAGTGCTGTTTGGAGAATAGGGAAGGAATGCTGGAAGCACAAATTGCATGGAAAGTGGGAGGTAATTCCGGCAGATGTAGAAGTTACTGCATTGCTTAGCAAAGAAGCAAATGATGTGGTACAGGAAAGGAAAGGAATGCTAAGTGGAAGTTATAGGGAGGAAAGAGCTCCAATTGCAACCTCTACTCCTGCTGTAAACCTCTGCCCTGATTTGCAACAGCAATTGTTAATCAGGCTGTTGCAGGCTGAAAGTGAAACCAAGAGTGCACCAGCAGACCTAAGAGTGCAACTAAAGACTTTTTCAGGAGTTACACCCAAACCTATTGGAGAGATAGATTATTCTGTTTGGAGAGTACATGCAAGAGAGTTATTAGAAGATGAAAACATTCCTGCAAATATAAAAAGGAGAAAAATTATAGACAGTTCGCTTCCACCAGCCTTGCATGTAGCTTTAGGAGCAGGAAAGAAAGCTACTGCATTAGAATGTTTTACAATACTAGAAACTGCATATGGCAGTATTGTCCCTGTTTCTGAACTGAAAGCAAAGTTTTATGAAACTTAACAGCATACCAAAGAAGCCCCTTCAGAGTATTTAAACCGTTTACATGCTCTGGCTATGCAAATTTTAGAAGAAAGGGGAATAAAAGAGAAGGAGTTTAACTTGTATGTGCAACAGCAGTTCTTCAGAGGGTGCTGGCATGAAGCACTGTTAACTGCTCTTAGAATAAAAGGAGCTGGTAATAAGCCAAAGGGTGCCCAGTATGGAGAGCTCCTTTATGCTGTGAGATCTTTGCAGAGTGAAATTCTTGATAAACAGGAAAGAAAACTTAAACAGGAGATACATGAAAGGGAAAGATTTTTAAGTAAAGGCAGGGGGCCTATTGAAAAAATGCCGAGAAAGCTCCAAAGAGCTATGATGACAGAGAAATAAATTGGAAAGCCAAATACTTTGAATCTGAAAGAGAGATGGCTAAGCTGAAGTTAACTGTTCAGCAAGCACAGGAACTTAAGTCTTCAAGCCCACCTTTTCCCCAAAGGTATAGGGAAGAACAATCGTTATCACCTAGGAGGAATAACCAAGCATTATGATGCTTTAATTGTGGATTGAAAGGACATTTTAAATGTGATTGTGTCAATCAGCCAAATCCAACATTAGTACATAAAATTTTGATGAGAACCGTAGAGACCCAAGGGCAAACTGGTTCACAGGAAACAACTGAGAGTAAAACAGTTAGTCAGTGGGCCTCCAGAAAGGAGATTTTGGCTCTGGGTGAAAAAGAAATATTGCAAGATTTGGTAGGACCTGCATGTAATGATTATGTGTATTGGGATGGGGTAAAATGCACATGTTTAATAGACACTGCTTCACAAGCGACCTGTGTATGTGAAACCTTTTATAAACTCAATTATCTCATTGAAAGTTGCAACCTGTGGAGAATATACTAGAACTAGAAGGAGGTGGAGGACAGACAGTGCCTTATTTGGGATATGTAATCTTGGAATTGCAGATCCCACATGATGTGAAAGGGACAGAGGATAAATTGGAGATTTTAGCACTTGTGTGTCCTGATCAGTGCATGAATCAAGAAGTCTCAGCTATTGTTGGAACAAATGTATTTAAGTGCATCATGGATGCCAATACTAATCAAGATGGATCTAGTTCTTTGAATAGGATGGGCTGGCCATGTCACTGGAAGGAAGCTTGCAGATATCACCTGGAGAGTCAGAGAAAAAAAAAAGGAAGCTGAAGATGGGAATGAAATACAAATGCAGCAGGGAAGACTTGTCAGTGTTCCAGCTGGAGGATCTTGCACAGTAACAGGTATGTTGCAAATGTCAGGACAGAGACTGGGGACTACAGTACTTTTGGAAGATCCAGAAGTTATTGCTGGGCCAGGAGGGTTGGCTGTCTTCCCACAAATAGTGAAACGCACTGTAACTAACATAAGAATAGGGATGTGCATTAAGAACTAGACACAAAAGGATATTGTGCTGAATCCTCACACTGTAGTTGCAAAGGCTTGTGAGGTAGAATGGGCGAAAGCCTTGTCTATGCCTGTTTTGCCCACTGCAAATACAAAAGAAAATGAATTACCAAGTTTAAATTTTGATGCTTCACCATTGAGTGCATCAGAACAAAGGAGGATTTATCAGCTTATATCAAGAGAAACACCAGGAGTTTTTGCAGCACATGATTTAGACCTTGGCAGAGTCTTGGGTGTGACTCACAGGATTGATCTAACCAGTGATGTGCCCTTCAGAGAAAGAACTAGGCGAGTTTCATCAGCAGATTTTGAGGATTTACGGCAACATTTGTGGGAGCTAGCTGCTTTAGGTGTAATTGAAGAAACTAGTAGCCCATATGCGTCTCCTATAGTACTTGTGAGAAGCAACGGCTCCCAGACTCACCTGGGGGACTGGATTGCAGGCATTGCGGGGGAGGCGAGTGGGGAGAGGGTGTGGTGGCCGCCATGTTGTGGAGGGGCGGGGAAAGGCCAGGGGCCAGGGGTCATGCCCACGGTCATCCGGTGCAGCCCCAGGCCTGGGAAGCTGGCCCCCGCCCTTCAGCACGGCAGGGGATGGTTCACAGAGGGGCGTACACTCACGTGGCATCCCACTGACTGTCATCCCATGGTTCCCCCCCCTCAGCACGGGTCTGAGGGGGCGTGTGGGTCATCGGCTTGGCAGACGGGTCAGCCGATGCTTGGATCTGTGCCCTATGCGCGCCTTTGCTCCCTGAGCTGTAATCTCTCTCTTTTTTTTTTAATAAATTTTTTATTTTTCATAGCTACAAAACACTACACAAAACTATCACAAGGAAAAGGGGGAGGGAAGGGACAAAGGGGGGGTGGAAAAAGAAAAGGGGGGGAATGAACTACAAACACTAAACACTACACTTCAATGTTTCCCTTCATACTGTCATAATACAAAAATAGCTCCATAAAATAATGATGGAGTGGTTAATCATACAGAGAATAAACATTTCAAATTCTGATTAAACTTTCCTCCCCCTTCTAGGTCCCGGACGCAATTCTCTCTGTGCAACTGCTGTTGCGATGCTCTCCTCCTCCCCCCCCCCCTCCGGCTCCTCCTTTTCTTCGTTCTTGGTGCAGCAGAGTTCTGGGTTTTTATTCTCAAAATCCTTTAGTTGATCTTCTGATAATATCTTATAGGCCTGATCTTTATATCTGAACCATATTCCTTCCGGGAATAACCATTTGTACTTTATTCCATGGTCCCTCAGAAGTGCTGCAAACTTTTTATATTTAAAACGCCGTTTCCGGACTAGAAATGGAACGTCCTTCAAAATCTTGACTTTCAGACCCATAAAGTCCAAATCCGCATTGTATGAGTTATATAGGATGGTGTCCCGAATCTTTTTAGATGAAAAGTCAATAATGATCTCACGAGGCAATTGTCGCTTTGTTGCATATTTTGAAGAAGCCCGACGGACCTCCAAAATGGCGCTTTTGACCTCTTCTTTAGTCATCCTCGCGGGTGTCGCCAGTAGTTCCGAGACCAAATCCCACAGATCCTCATTTTCCTCCTCTTTCACGTTTTGGAGACGCAAAATTGTCTGCGTTCGTTCCACCTGTAGCCCAATCAGCTGGTTCTCCACCAACTTCAGCTCCTTTTTTGTAGCCTTCACAAGTGACGCACTTTCCAGAGCAGACTTTTCTGCCCCCCCCCCGCTGCTGCCTTAATGGTTTTCACCTCGCTTTCAATTAAGCCCACCCTTTGATCAGTTTCGTTCAGCTTGTCAACAAAGGGTTTTATAGCTTCCACCACCGCCCTGCGTACCAACTCTTCGAGCGACTCCCCCTTCTGCAAGGTAGCCGAGATTGACTTACCGAGAGCGGGACTTTGCTTCTTTGCTGCCATTTGGGGGGGGGGGGGCGCCAACAAAGTTCTGGAACTCAATGAAGGGGAAGAGCGAGTCTTCTTCAGATCAACCTCTCCTTCACAAACGCTTGTAAAACAGAAGGGATTCGCTTGTTTACAGGCTTCCGCCTGTTTCTTTTACTTGCCGTTTCTCGTTGCCCGGCGGCACTCGAGGCGCCGCGCACATCTGCCGGCCTCCATAGGGACAAACGGGCAATTCCCCCCCCCCCGCATTGATTTCGGGGAGTTCTTCCCGCCGCGTCCCGGACCCTGGCTCCCTCCCTGGGAGTCCTGGGGGCTAATCCTTGCGGGTCAGCCGCCCGGTCAGGGTGCCCGGTCGTTTCCTCCCGGACCAGCCGAGAGGAGCGTCCGGCATGGCTGAGAAAACGAAACCGAATTCGCTCCCTGAGCTGTAATCTCAATAAAGTTGTGGCCTCTTTACCTCCAGCACTGTGTCTGTGTGTTTTGTCGCCGTGCCTCCTCTCCACTCTCCTCCCCCACTCAGCACTCGCCTGCAAAAAAGACTGGTGCTCTTAGGATTGTGGTGGATTACAGGAAGCTAAATAATTTGACAAAGAAAGATGCCTATCCTTTACCTAGAATAGAAGAGACTTTTGCACTACTTGCAGGTTCTAAATGGTTTTCTGTTCTGGATCTGAAGAGTGGTTATTATCAAGTGGTTATTATCAACCTGCAGATCACCAGAAGACAGCTTTTACCACTCCATTTGGAAACTGGCAATTTAAAATGATGCCCCAAGGATTGACAAATGCCCCAGCGACTTTTCAGCGAATGATGGAACATGTGATGCATGGTTTAAATTTAACAGGAACAGTTGCCTTCCTGGACAATTAAATCATATTCTCAGCTACTAAAGAAGAGCATGAGGAACGTCTTCTCAAAGTATTGACAAGACTTCAGAGATATGGATTAAAGTTGGCTCCTTCTAAATGCAAGTTATTCCAACTGTCTGTGAGATACCTTGGCCATATAATATCAGCATCAGGTATAGAGCCAGATAAAGAAAAAACAGATGCCATTACCACCTGGCCAGTGCCTAACACCATTAGGGAGCTTCAGAGGTTTCTTGGGTTTGCTGGATATTATAGGAGGTTTGTACAAGGATATTCAGTTATAGCTAAGCCATTAAACTCACTCCTAGTAGGTAGTCCTAAAGGGAGTGGAAATCAGTCTCTGAAACACAAATGGGACACTTGTTGTCAAGAGGCTTTTGAGACACTGAAGCTGAAGCTGACCACAGCACCAGTACTAGGTTTTGCTGACTGGAAACTACCATATATATTGCACACTGATGCCAGTACTGCTGGCTTAGGAGCAGCCTTGTACCAGATTCAGAATGGCAGTCTCCATGTCATTGCTTATGCAAGGAGAAGCTTGAGTTGCAGCGAATGTAATTACCCAGTGCACAAATTGGAATTTCTGGCATTGAAATGGGCAGTTTGTGATAAATTTCATGATTTCCTCTATGGAACAGAATTTAAAGTGATGACAGATAACAATCCACTAATGTATGTATTAACTTCAGCTAAACTAGATGCTGCAGGGCAGAGGTGGGTGTCGGCATTATCCTTGTACAATTTTGAAATCGTTTATAGATCTGGAAAAGCTAATGTGGATGCTGATTTCCTCTCTAGGAGGCAGGATTATGCCCCTATAGAAGATGAAGAAGGGGCCAGGCAAATGGAAAGAATTGCTAAAATGCTTTCAAAAAGTCAACAGGACCTGAAATCTTGGAATTCATGGAATGTTGATACTTGCAAGGCAGTCATTCAAGTGCATACAGCAATTCCAGAGTCTTCTGGGGACAGCAGCCTTATTGAATTGTTACCTTCCTCAGATAATAATGTTCCAAAAGAATATGAAAATCAAGGGTGTCAAATCGAACTTTTTCAAGATACTTGTCCTCCTGATTGGAAAAAGCTGCAGAGAAAAGATAAGTAGCCAGACTAATAAAGTATTTGGAACAAAACCATAGACCCACCTCAGATGAAGAAAAGAAGGAAGAATATGAAACTAGACTATCTGAGAGAGTGGCCTAGACTTTTCTTGCAGGGTAAAGTTCTTTATAGGAAGGTACAGCGAAAGGGAGTTGATATAGAGCAACTAGTGATACTGCATACCCATCGAAAAAAGGCCCTAGAAGGCATTCATGATGAAATAGGTCACTTTGGAGTGCAAAGAACATTGGATTTGGCCCGAGATAGATTCTTCTGGCCCAGGATGACACAGGAAATAGAACAGAAATGCCGCAACTGTGAACGCTGCATAAAGAGAAAGGATAGAGCGGAAAGGGCTGCTGAATTAATCAATATATGCTCCCTTAGAATTAATCTGTATAGACTTTTTGACTCTTGAACCAGATACAACAGGCCTTAAAAATATTCTAGTAGTTACTGATCACTTCACCAAATATGCACAAGCATATCCCACTAGAGATTAGACAGCAAGAACTGTTGCTACAACGCTTGGAAAAATTTTATAAGTCATTATGGATTTCCCAGGAGATTCCACAGTGACCAAGGCCCAAGTTTTGAATCAGAACTTGTTGTGGATCTAAGTAAAATTGTTGGGACAAAGTTACATACTACGCCATATCACCCTAGAGGAAACCCAGTTGAAAGGTTCAATCATACCCTTTTGAATATGTTGGGAACCTTAGAATCCAGTAAGAAAAGTAACTGGAGAAAGTATATAAAACCTTTGGTTCATGCTTATAACTGTACTAAGAATGATACTACAGGAGAATCCCCCTACTTCCTAATGTTTGGAAGGCAACCATTACTACCTATTGATCTATGTTTTGGAATAAACCCCAAAGAACAAACAGAGGTAACACATCAGGAATATGTCAAAGACTTAAAACGTAGACTAGGTTATGCATATGATTTGGCTTCCCATGAGTCAGAAAAGCATCAGCAAGCCAACAAAAGGAGATGGGATGCTAAAGTGGTGAGGTCTACCATTGAACCAGGAGACAGAGTCTTAGTGCGTAACTTAAGTCCTCATGGAACACAAACATTGGCTGATAGATGGGAACCTGACATACACATAGTTGTAAATCAAATGGATGACAATCTTCCTGTTTACCAGGTCCAAGCTGAAGATGGTAAGGGTCCCATTCGAACTCTACACCGAGATATGCTGAGGCCGTGTGGATTTATTTCCCCTTCTGAAGAAGTGTCTGATGTGCAGATTCAAGAAGATCCTATCAGCAGCAGGACTAGGCAGAAAACTGCTGATGTGGCAGTCCCAACAGAGGATGAGGAAGAATACTCAGAAGAACCTGTATCTCTTTCAGATCTCAACCCTTTAGCAGGGGAGTTCACTCCAAGTTCATTGCAGAAGGAAGTAACTACTTCCAAGTGAGACAGTGATTGAAGGAACAATAGAAATTGTGCCCCAAGAGTCTCTTACAGTGAGTGCAGCCCACACTGAAGAACTGTTTAGAGACCCAGAGCAATTCATTGCAGTGCCTCCTAGGCCTCAAAGAGTTAGAACCAAACCTGCTAAGTTAAATGACTATGTCCTGACTTTTTCAGCAGTCTCAAGAAACCTAAATCTTAAACCAGTAACTATCTACTGCATTCTAATATTCTGTTAACTTTATACACTTTAATTTTGAAGAAAAAGAAAAGAAATGCTGCAGAGACGACAGCACGTTAGCATGGGAGAATGTAACCCCTATAAGGTTAGTTGGTTTAGCCCAGTGGGGTGGAGTCAGAAGCTAGAGGCAGGCTGCTGAGGAGGAGGCTGTTTGCTGGGGAGCTTAATAAATTACAAGCTCTTATCACCTTGAATAAGGTAATCAAATGTTGTATGTAAAATATGATTTAAGTGGTGTTTGTGTATTGTGTGTAGTTGGTGTTACTGGGATTGTATTATTTTTTTTTTGCAGGGCTATAATTCCCAACAAGAAGCCTGAAGCCTGGGGTTGCTTCAGATGGATGAGAGAGGACTCATCACTTCTTGGATGTTGAACTGTTTGCCTTTTCAAGGACGTTGTTGATTTGGACTTTTTTTTGTATGGTTGCACTTAAGAGTTAATTTTTTTTTAAAAAAAAGTTGTATTTTATTAATTGTTAAAAAGTTTAAAAGAAAAAAAAAGTTATTTCTTAAAATTTTGTGAAAGTTGCTTCCTAAGCCCCATAGAACCCATGAAAAGAGAAGTTACATATACAACTATGTTATTGGTTTTTAATGTCTATATTCCATTTTAATATTGTATTACTGTTTGTATTTTATATGTATGCTGTAAACTGCCTCAAGCACCAGACATGGTGGAGACGTGGTATAGGAGTTAGATAAACAAATAAAGGAAGGAAGGAAAGAGAGGAGGCTAGCTCCAGATTTACCATGGCAGCATTGTCCCTTGGGGAGGCTTCTCCCTGCCACCAGTATTGGAGGCAGCAGAATCTAAGCCTCAGCTGGCAAATAGTAGGTGGGGCAGCAAGCTCCTGGACTTATGTGAGGCAACAGCTGTTTCCTCTCCCACCACTGGGGGGCTTTTATTTATTTATTTTTAATTGGTAATTGAATCACATTATATCAGTCTAACAGTATAGCAATATTTGTACCAGGTTCTCTGAATTCCCAGCTTTCATTTTAAAAAAGAAAGTTTTTATCACCTTTTGTTGCAGAGGTATGCCTTTTCATTTATACTTCCACAGTGGAAGGAGCTAGAGACTAAATGAAAGCTGGGAACTCAGAGAACCTGGTACAACTCTATATCTCACTATCCATGTCCCCACAGGATGCAGAAGAAATCTTGGGTTGCAGCTTGACAGCTGAGGTCCAATGACTAAAAATGAACAAATTGAAATTGAACCCAGACAAGATTGAAGTGATGCTTATTGGAAAGGCAGAGATCTTGAAAGATATTGTACTCCCCACTTTTGATGGAGTTCATCTGACCCTTGCAGACTCAGTTAAGAGTCTGGTCTTATTTTGGATCCAGAGCTATTGCTAGAAAAGCAACTTAAGGCAGCTTTCTACAATCTTACTGTAGCCTGGAAGATGGCTTCCTACCTTGACATGGCCAATCTGGTCATCTGGACCCATGCTATGATAACATGAAGAATTCACTACTGTAATGCACTATACATAGTCTCCCATCTAAATTAACTAGGAAACTCCATTTAGTACAAAATGCTGTGGCTTGGCTGTTATCAGAAGCAAGCATGAATATCAGTCCCATCCTGCAGTCACTCCATTGGCTACCTATCAGTTAACATGCTCAGTTCAAGGTGTTGGCTGTCACATACAAAGCTCTTCATGGCCTTGGTCCAGCATATCTGTGGGACTGCCTCTCTCCTTATGTTCCTCCTCAGCTCTGCTCACATGAACTCTAATCTAGAGAGCCACATTTGATTACCCACTACTCCACTTCAAGCCAGCTTGGTGACCTTGATCAGTCACAGCTTCTCAGAGTTCTCTCAGCCCCACCCACCTAACAGGGTGATTGTTGTGAGGACAACAATAACATACTTTGTAGACTGCTCTTAGTGGGTGTTAAGTTCTCCTGAAGGGTGGTATATAAATCAAATGTTATTGTTTATATTATTCAGTTACAATGTTTTAAAAAGCCCCCTGGTGGTAGAGGATGAAACAGTCACTGTGACAGCCAAGCCTCACAGGAGTTAAGAGACCCGCCAGCCTGCCCACTATCTTCTTGGTTTGGGGTAAGATCTGCTGCCTTCAGTGCCAGTGGCAGGGAGAAGCCACAGTAGGAACGATGCTGGCATGGTGTCATGGGCTCACTACCACTCTTTTCCTTCCTGTTCGTGCTGCCTTGGGGCAGGGGGGTTGTCAAAAATAATCATCCAGATTTTGGGGGGGGAGGACCCAATAAAAAAATACCCAGGAAAAATACTGAACCAATAACACTTATGAAAATTCAGGTTCATGAAAACAGCGCCCTACCCAAAGTCTAGATCCAAATTTATTTTGAACACTTTTGAAGTGCACACTAAATGTTCTTCCATTATTAATTACAATACTTACAAAAATGGGGCATTCCACAATTACCGTAATTAATATGAAAATGAAACAAATTCCCCAACTAAACAGCCTAAACTGGAAAAAAATCATTTTATTTTGTTTCATTCTGGCTTCTTATTGCCTCTATTTGTTCCACTTTTTAAGGCAAGCAGCATTTTCTTTAAAAGAGCACAGTGTTCCTTTGAGGAGGTGGGAGACAGACTCTGGGCTTTCTTGATTGACAGCAAGCTCTAGCCACTAGGATTACAGACATGTATGAGCTATTTCAATTGTGATGGATATGGAGTGGTATTTTACCTTCCTCTCTCCTCCTAATACCTGCCCTGCTTTGCCAATTTTTTTCTTGTAGTCTGCATTCCCTTGCTTGTCTGCTACTCTTCAAACCTTATCTCCCTTCCAAGCAAATTTACCTCAAGGTCCTCCTCCTGCTTCCTGCTTGCCCAGATGCCTTACCTTCCTTGTGTCACTAAATGCCCCTGACTTGTCAGCCTGCCTTTTCTTTGTGCTACTGTTGTTCAAACTCAGTAGCTGCTCTGCTGTCTGTGTTACTGTTTGAAATATTATCTATCAATTCTTTCATAGACTTTAATGTTAAATATGCGTGCCTCTGAAGAAGTGAGCCTGTGACTCATGAAAGCTCATACCCTACCACAAATTTTGTTAGTCTTATACGTGCTACTGGACTTTTGCTCTTTTCTAATGCTACAGACAGACTAACATGGCTACCCAATTTGATCCATCTTCATGAGTGCCTTTGATTGTCTCAAAAAGCCACCTTATCACATCTGAAATGTGGCAATGTGGGTATCCTAGGGGAGTTTGGTCCAATTTGGGTGGAAAATGATAAAGGTACAGACCCAAGAAGGTGGGGAAGGGGCAGTCTTCCACTGAAATAAAAGAGAAATAATTACAATTATGAAGATGAAACAATAATGAAAGAAAAAATAATTAAACAAAACCATACAAAACAACTCAATAATGAAAGTCTGCAACAATCATCCTCTAAATTCCACCTATTCTCCAGGGCTCTGAACCAACCCTGAGGACTCTGCCCAGAAGCAAGCTCCAGAATATGGTCAACCAAAGAGCCCCTGGAACTTTACTGGTGGGGGCTGGGTAAGCCACCTCAGCTTTAAAAACATGAGAAGTGATGCATTTTCTTTGTATAGGGCTATTGGTAGCTCTGGATAAGGGTATAATCTGAGAGCCAAGCTACAAGTGATGAATTACACTTGCCTGGCAAGTGAACAGACTCACTTGTAGAGGTGAGCACGATCCAAAAAAAAAATTAACGATCAAGCTGATCGTGGATCCGCGCCGGCGACGACCCCAAATCACCGATCCACACCGATCATCTCCCGTTTCCAGTCCGGGGATCAGAGAGGCCAAAGTGGGGTGCTCTGCTATTCCCAGCTATGTGGGAAGGTGGGTGGTGGGTGGGTGGTGGGTGGTGGCGGCCGCCAGGCGCGTGCAAACACTCCCGCTCAGCTCCTCTGAGCCCTCTATTTATGAAGTATTACCCTTCTAGTCATGAAAAAGCCAAATCATTTGTATCACCTGTCTAATCTGCCATTTTCCAAATTGTTTTATGTCTTTAACAATTGGTATCATTTGCATCAAGAACAATAGGCAATAGAATTTAATAGTGGCAATTTGACCTAACTATGATAAATTCAGTTTGTTCCATTTTAACATATCTCTTTCAATTTGTATCCAGAGCTTTTCATAATTGTTCTTAAATAAATCAATATTTTTGGATGTCAGCTCTATTCCCAAATACTTTGTTTTTTGTACCACCTCGCAGTCAGTTACTTCCATCAATTCCTGTTGTTTCTTCTTAGTCATATTTTTAATTGTTATTTTCGACTTCTTTTTATTTATATAAAAACCTGCCAAACCTCCAAACTCTTTAATCTTATCAAGCAATCTTGGCAGAATTTGTACTGGGTCTTCCACTATAAACATCACATCATCAGCAAATGCTCTTAACTTATATGAAAACCCCTTTGATTTTATTCCTTTTGTTCTCATCTTCTCTTATCTGCCTTAATAATATTTCTAAGACCATAACAAATAATAACAGCGACAGTGGGCAACCTTGTCTTGTTCCTTTCTTATTTCAAATTTCTCTGTCAGGTCATCATTGACACAAATTGCCGCTCTTTGATTCTTATAAATCATCTTTATTGCCTCTATAAATTCTTTACCTAAATCCATCTTTTCCATCGATGCAAACATAAAATCCCAGTTCAAATTGTCAAAGGCTTTCTCTGCATCTGCAAAAAAAACCCCAACTTCTTTATCTGGATGTTTATCATAGTACTTAATGGCGTTTATAACCACCCTCAGATTGTCCTTTAATTGTCTGCTTGGCAAAAACCCAGCCTGATCTTCTTCTACAAAGTCCATTAGCCATATTTTAAGTCTATCTGCTAATATTCTTGCAAATATTTTGTAGTCATTATTTATTAACGAAATTGGTCCATAATTTTTAACGTCGGTTAGTTCCTGTGTCTCCTTTGGTATCAAGGCAATATTTGCTTCATTCCAACAGTCTGGGAGAAAACTCAATCAAGTGAAGCAAGTTAATACATAGGGTTGTGAACCAAGGAAGTTTCTGTTTCAGTTCTGGAATAATTCTGTTCCATTATTAGTTTGCTTCAGGTTGGCTGGTGCTAGCTGAGAACTGATCCATTTGGGATTTTTTTTTCTTTCATAAATTTCATTCCACTGTGCGTGTGGTGGCTATGCATGCACAAACACACACTGTTCTTTTCAGAGTTGGGGGTGGGGAAATGAGGCTCTGAAGCAGCTGTTTTCATGCTTAACCAAAAACATCATCAACCATTAGTCCCTCTCCTTGTCTAAACATTTATCCACTGAGTTTTTCCTCAAGCATAATAACACACACACAACAATGGACCTATAGAATGCAAATGTTAGTGGGTAGAGCTGCGGCAGTGGGGCGTTCCCAGGTAGGAGAGTGCTCCAAGTGCAGTGCAGCAACATTATAAACAAAGCTGCTTCAAGTTCACTTTCTTCCTATAGTACCAATAACTTATTTCTTTTCCATTCTGCTGTTGCTTGTTGGTTTCATGTTTCCTTGTTCTTTGTAGTTTTGTTCCCACAATGAAGAGCAAATTCAAATCCTTCTTTTTGATACTCAGCATTCCACTGCAAAATGGAGTTTTCTCACTATCAATCTTCTTCATTGCTCAAATGAAGGCAGGCAGAATGTTTGCCTGAATCTCCACCCACTGCCCAAACAGATCTATGTTTACCCAATCAGTTTGCCTTTTGCTGTTGGGGCAGAAAGGATTTGTTTTTGAAAGGGTGGTGTAGATACAAGTTTGCCATTTGACTCTGAAGAAGAAAGAGCCCTGAAATCTTATGGAAGCAATCCTAAACAGATCTACTCAGATGTAAGTCCTATGTTATACAGTAGTGCTTACTCCCAGGAAAGTATCTTTCATATTGCAGCTTATGATTGAAGTCTTCCTTCCAATAGCTGATAGGAGGGGAGGGCCTCCCCTTGTGAGGACCAGATTGGCAGGGAGGGAGAGAATGTCATTTCCTGGATAGCAATGGGGTGGAGAGATGCACTCATGCATACTGGTCTCTTTCCCCTTCCTGCCAACAGAGTTAATTAATAATAAGGGCCTCTCTCCCCTTGACTTCTGATTGGTGCTGTTCAGGAAAACAAACTATTGCCCTGTGAGACAAGCCCAGTGCCTGCCTACTGCTCGAAGGTACAAACCAAAGTGAAACATGTAAACTTTTTGGTGGTAAGGACTAGTTACAATATAGTCTCCCATATTTGGTTCAGTATTCTTGAATCTGCTTTAATGAGCCAAATGAGCACCTTCTGTGTGTAATTTTTTTCCATTATGTACACTCCTAGTAACACACAAGAGATGGACAGGATTTTTGTTCCCTTCTCCTATATGTGGTTTAACCCAAATAACTTTTCATTAAAAAGAGACACACACCCCACAAACATGCACACACTCCTCTACCTCTTAACATATAAACAGGCAAATTTATTCTTAACTACATAAAGATCTTTCTGTTTGGCTCTGAACTTTAAAAGGTTCCTTTCCTTCCACCTGTCCCAACACCAATCAGAACTTCAAATTGGGCCCCCATATCTGTCTTTAAAGAAAATGAAGACTTGGAGAATAGAAAGATGCACCATTCATCACTTATCTCTTGTGGAGAGATAGAATAGGTCCTTCCTCATTACAAGTACCTTGCCACTTGTCTAGTTCGGCCCTTGTGTGTGTATTGCAAACTGTTTGGACATTTAGCTACACAGTTAACTGTCTGTATGGTGGTTTGCAAAATAGAGGGGTTAAGTAACAACCTATATATATATATATATATATATATAAGAACATAAGAACATAAGCAAAGCCATGTTGGATCAGGCCAGTGGCCCATCCAGTCCAACATTCTGTCACACACAGTGGCTAGAAATCCAGTGCCATCTAAAGGACTGTCAGTGAGGCCAGGACACCAGAAGCCCTCCCACTGCCTTCCTTCCAGCACCAAGACAACAGAGCACCACCTCCCCACAAAGAGAATACCATCTATCTCCTGTGGCTAATAGCCACTGATGGACCTCTGCTCCATATATTTGTCCAGTCCCCTCTTGAAGCTGGCAATGCTTGTAGCTGCCACCACCTCCTGTGGCAACGAATTCCATGTGTTTATCACCCTTTGTGTAAAGTAGTATTTTCTTCTATCTGTTCTAACCCGACTGCTCAATAATTTCATAGAGTGCCCACGAGTTCTTGTATTGTGAGAAAGGGAGAAAAACACATCTTTCTCTACCTTCTCTAACCCGTGCATTATCTTGTAAACCTCTATCATGTCTCCCCTCAGTCGTCTTTTCTCCAGGCTAAAGAGCCCCAAGCGCCTCAATCTTTCCTCATAGGGAAAGTGTTCCAACCCTTTAATCATTTTAGTTGCCCTTCTCTGTACTTTTTCCAGTGCTATGATATCTTTTTTAAGGTGTGGCGACCAGAACTGTACACAGTACTCCAAATGAGGCCTCACCATCGATTTATACAGAGGCATTATGATACCGGCTGATTTGTTTTCAATCCCTTTCCTAATAACCCCTAGCATAGCATTAGCTTTTTTTATGGCAGTCGCACACTGTGCTGATGTTTTTAGTGAGTTATCTATCATGACTCCAAGATCTCTCTCTTGGTCAGTCTCCGCCAGTTCAGACCCCATCAACTTGTATTTATATTTTGGATTTTTGGTTCCAATGTGCATTACTTTGCACTTGGCTACATTGAACCTCATTTGCCACATGGATGCCCACTCTTCTAGCCTCGACAGATCCCTTTGGAGTGCCTCACAATCCTCTCTGGCTTTCACCACCCTGAACAATTTCGTGTCATCTGCAAATTTAGCCACTTCACTGCTTAATCCCAATTCCAAATCATTAATAAACAAGTTAAAAAGCATTGGACCCAATACCGACCCCTGTGGCACCCCACTGCTCACCACCCTCCACTGTGAGAAGTGCCCGTTTATACTCACTCTCTGTTTCCTATTAATTAGCCAGTTTTCGATCCACAAGAGGACTTGGCCCTTTATCCCATAGCTACTGAGCTTACTTAGGAGCCTTTGATGAGCCTTTAATATATATATATATATATATATATATATATATATTAGAGAGCATTTATTATAGGTGTGCACCAATATAGATTAAACTTGTATACTATATACTAAAACTTGTATGTAGCAATACTTTACCATCATCTATATTTTGAGATGTTTTAGCAAGTTTTAGTATGTATATGTAGCCTGCCATTCAGGCCTTATGTTTTAAACTTGTTTTTAATCTATATTGGTGCACACCTATAATAAATGCTCTCTAATATATATATATATATATATATATATATATATATATATATATATATATATATATATATATATATATATATATAGGTTGTTACTTAACCCCTCTATTTTGCAAACCACCATACAGACAGTTAACTGTGTAGCTAAATGTCCAAACAGTTTGCAATACACACACACACACACACACACACACACACACACATATAGGTTGTTACTTAACCCCTCTCTTTTGTTCCCCTGCTTATTTGGGTTGCGTTTATGGGGTTTTCCCCCCACCCCCACCCCATTTTTCATCCTTGCCGTATGGTGGTTTTCCCATGTGGTTCAGAGAACAACCACTTGTTTTAGGACCATACTAGCCACACCCAACAATAATTTAGTTATTGGTGAGATTCCTTGGCATGGTTAGGGCTATCTTAAACAATGTGGTCAAGTCTTTCATACAGTTTGATTACGCACTGTCAACCACACCACTAGAGTAACACAAACACATTTTTTCTTTATGGACAAAGCCAAGAACAGTGTGAGGAAGGTTTGTCAGCATCCCCTTTAAACTGTTCTGCATTAAACTGAGAAATATGACTATGAATGTTTTAAGATGAGTCAAAGAGCCTAAGAATCTCACTGTTGTTTTTACAGCTTCTGCTCATGCTAAATAACAATATTATAAGGAACTCTACCAAAAGTACAGATTTCACTGGTGCCATTTTAATGTGATACAGTATACTGTGAAATTTTCGAGGAAGTTCTTGGGAGCATAATTTCAACATCACATAATACTGCTGCTTCTCATATACTTTATTTAAAGCTGTTTGATTTCAAGGGTCGTTACTGTTGCTTTGGCCTCTTTTAAAATGCTAAGTGTTTCCCAGTGAGGAACTATGGGAAGACGGAAAGGATTTCTCATTGTTACATGAAACAATTACCAACTGGAGTATGAATTAATGGCCATTCTAAGCATGGGATGTGGGCACCCTAGGGCATAGTGGTAAATCGATGATTCATATATTAACTACTTAAAGCAGCAGAAAAGCATGCCAAGAGCTCTGAATTATTTAGGATATCTAAGGCTATGTAAAAACCTCTTGAACATTCTGGCAAAAAAGGGTAGTTGTGCAGTATTGTTGTACAATATTTTTGGGAGAAAAAGAATAACTACGTTTAAAATGGATAGTAAAAGTTTTGTTAGGATTATTGTATAAGCAGTTTTAAAACTCATGCCAATTGAATTTAAGCAGAAATTATTTTTTTGAGATTTCTACCCACAGCACCAGATGCTATAACAGGCAGAGATGAATATCATGCTTCAGATATGAGTTTAGCAATTGTCACATTACAATTTAGCCCATCATTGATGTTAGGTGTAGAAGGAATTTTCCTGTAGATGAAAGTGACTGCCCTTTACCCCTCCTTCTCCTGTGTCTGTCTTCTACAATATTCTTATTTTAATCGACATCAATAACCTTTGCTCACTTTTTGTCCAAAGCATGTAGTACATGAAGATTAGTCTGATTTAAAATCAGCTATATAATGTATTGTGGGATAACTGTGAATGAGAATTGAGCAATTCACAATTATGTGTTAAAGAGACTAGCCCTTTGGGTGGAGGCAGGCAACAGAACCAAAGGCAATTTAGAATAGGCAGAATTTGGAAGGTCAGATCAGAGTCTATAAGAGTGTGTTAGACCGGATAGGGTCATGGGTAAGGAAGAAATTATAGAGGTGTCAGGAGACAATTTGAGCATTAGAGACATAGTCAGGCCCAGGTTATGGTTGCCTCCAGCAAAATATGAAGAGATCTGGAAGGGTGGGAACAGTTGCACCCGCACTAGTACAACACAGCATGTCACTTTCAGTGCAATACCAGAAGTGACAATATCACATCATGCTTACTTTCTAGAATTTGCCAATAGACATTTAATCATAGAGTTCTGAGCAAATCCTAGAACATCACCATGACATGATAATGTTATTTCTTGTTTTGTGCTAGAACTGGCATAGTGTGTTCTGCTAATGCTGGTGAGCCCCCCAAATATTACCCCAAGGAGTCAGGTAATGTGGGCCATTTCTGGGAGTTCTTCCACTATAGATGGAGGCCTTGCCCCCAGTCACAGTCCCAAGTATGTTAGATTATGGGTGGGTACTGGCAGAATATGCAGTCCACTCTCTTTCAGAATTGAAAGCTGGTAAATTAATATGTAGATTGTGTAAATGCTCAAAGTACACAGATCAGGAATGGACCATCAACACTCATGAATTTATAGATGGAGGGTGAGGGGAGAAAGAAAGCATGTTTTATTAAAGACAGCAAATATTATTGGAGCAGTAAGAAGTAATATTTTTAAAAGTTATTATCATTAGAGTTGGCCACGAACAGAAAAAAAAATGAACATGATGTTCGTTGTTCGTTGCCATCCATGAACAGGGACTCACAAACAACCATGAACATGGCTTTGTTCATGAACATGTTCGTGGTTGGCTGTTCGTAGGGGCCAGCAGGCTCTCCTCCAGCCATCATCTAAGTTTGGTTAAGATCCCTACTGCACCACTCCCAGAAACCTGACCTGAGTAGGCACCAGGAAAGATACCAATAATAAATAATAGCTTGGCCCCAGAGCCTGGCAGCAGCCCTGGAACCTGAGGGTGGGTAGATCCCTACTGCACCACTCCCAGAAACCCTACCTGAGCAGGCAACAGGAAAGGTACCAATAATAAAAAATAGTGTGGCCCCAGAGCCTGGCAGCAGCCATGGAACTTGAAGGGGTAGATCCCTACCGCACCACTCCCAGAATCCATACCTGAGCAGGCAGCAGGAAAGAAGTAGATCCATATCTCACCACACACAAAGAAAATTCAAGCTCCAATGCACTCTACCTGTCTCTCTATCACAATTCCAACAGCAGCTGTCTCTCCCTCTCCACTGTCTGCAAAGACTAGCCAGAGCTGGGAGCCCCCCCTCCCCCATGGTCTTTGCTGTCTTGTAACAAATTTGGAGCTTGACACTTGGAAGGAAGACCTGCCTATCAAGCTAAATTGGGCTTAGATTGGTGTTTCCAGGGCAACAGCAGGAGTTCAGACAGAGTTCAGACAATCCCTGCCTATGTTGCCAAGAGAATTGATTGCAGGTGCCAGACTGGCTTGACGAACAGCAACGAACGAGGCTTGCAACGACCACCTGTTCATTTATTATGGTGTCTCACAAACAGCTTGTTCTCAAACAGCAGATTGGGCTGTTTGTGGCTTTCTTTTTGTTCGTATTGCTGTTCGTGCCCATCTCCAATTATCATATGTAATTTGACAAATAAAAGTGCAGTGTATGAAAAGTGATTTTGTTTGGCTCAAAAGGGAATAACTTTGCATAAGATTGCCTGGTAAAAGACATTTACTCAAAACCAGTTTAGGATTATCCTTTTTACTTCTATCTAATAATACACAAATGAAAAGGATATCCATTATAAATTCTAGGTCACCAATTTGAAGAAAAGTCTTAAAATATGCATCATTAAAAACTTCCTGCAGCATTATACTGTAATAAACATCTTATCCTAACCTCATTTTTAATATATATGAAACTGATCATAATTTTCATTTTGACTATCACTAAGCATAATTCTATGCTTCTAGACTCAGAAGTGAGACTCATCATGTTCAACAGAGCTTACTCAGGTAAAATATACATAAGATTGTAGCTCTATTGTCCTATTTTTCAAGAAATAATCTATAGATTCTTCTTTTTTTTGTATTCCTTCTTGTCTACAGATATGACTTTCACTAGATCTGACGACATTAATTTGAGTTTTTTTAATCCAAACTATGATTTTCTAGAATGTTATGACCAAGTTATGCCTTGCTAAAAAGCTACATTTGAAACTTTTTGTTGCAGCTTTATGACAACTTTTGCATCTGTGCAGTTGATGCACAAATCTTAAACTTGGATGCACGGGAGGAGATTTCCATGGGGTGTCCATCAGCAAAGGTCATCTTATTCACCTCCCCACTGCAGCCCAAAATGCCTCCTGTCCATGCATTTTGATGTATGTACTATGACATACTTGAATAACATTAAAAAGATTTTTTATAAAAACTTGGATTCACCAGGTCTCAGGGACAGAGAACCCTCAAGAAAGGAATGGGCTGGAGTTGAAGCTCTACAGTGGAATGGGAGTATCATGGGAAATCACCCTCCCTTTCACCTGCAGAACTCTCCTGGTGAATCCAAGCCTTCACCAAGAAGGTAGCTGTGCACTCTCTTTCTTTAAACAACACAGTCATTTTTCCTCTATCTGCTACTGCTTGAGCACTTATTTTTTATCTTTATATTATGTTTTTTCTCATTGTTCACATGGAAAATCCAAATGAGGGGAACGATTTCGTGAATATGGTTACATGTAGTGGTGCATCCACTTCTAAAGAAGCTTACCAGGAGATTTCAATAATTATCTACCAGTTTCAAATGTTCCATTCCTGAGCAAAGTGATTGAAGGGGTGGTGGCTGGACAACGTCAAGCTTTCCTTGCTGAAGCTATCTAGTCTTAAGCCTGGTTGTGGGACTGAAATAGACTTGGAGGATGAAACTGCCCTAGTGGATGCCCTGTGCCAGGAGAAAGAGGGAGCGTGACTCTCTTGGATCTCTCAGAGGCCTTAGACACCATCAGTTATGGTGTCCTTTTTAACTGCCATTCCAAGCTGGGATAGGGAGAGAGCATTTTATGGTGGCTCTGGTCCTACCTGGAAGATAGGTTTAAGAACTCCTACTGTATATTTATGTCCTACACTGATAGTAATAGGGAGATGTCTTCTACAAATGCAATATTAATAAAAACAAATTCTAAAAAAATTAAGCAGAGATATGGAATCTGCTTCATTTTGCCACCTCCTTTTATAAAGGTATTTATGTTATACAAGTATGCCATAATATATATACTTAATAACAAGAAGATGAAGAGGAGTAATGCTTCTTTTTTATATAGTGCCCATATGCCACTGGCATTTTAGGAGCTTCATGAGTTGAAGAAGCTCATTGAAAAAGACCAATTTAATCTTGCAAGATTAAAATTGGAGAGAGAATTAGAACTAATTCAAGGCACAAATAAAATCAGTACTGTGCTCCTAATTGGTTTCTGAAATTAAGATATAAAATCATCTTCAGCATCACCAAAATAACTCCAAAAGTGGATAAAGGAATGGGAGCAGGGACCAGATCAACCTATTTTATTTGTGCTCATAGAGTGCAATTGCTTTTAAAATCCCTTATAGTCAGTTGGATTTTATGATCTAAATTCAGAACTTATAAGCAAAGAGACATTCTTTAGTCTTGATAAATGCATTAATATTCTTAATAATGGCATATGAGTATGAAAGCTATTAGCATAATGGTTCAAATATGGTGACATATGAAGTGTAGGCTGCACCATTAATTAAATCCTGGTGTATGTGTGTACCCTGGGTTCTATAGCAACGACAAAGCCAGCTAAAATGCCTTGTGCACTAGAATTATACAGAGCACCTTTTCTCAATGAGGTTCCAGTCCTAATCCTAAAAATACTATCTGTAAAACATTCTTAAAATATGTTCCAAGCTATTAGCTTCATATTTTTGTTGAACACCAAATGATCAATACTTTGGTCTTGAGTTAGAACTATCTAGGATCTAATCAACAGCTCTGTGCTGAAGTGTTGAGAAATGTTAGTAATTAAGCCACTATGTACCCAAAGTAACAAATGTTTGCATTTGGATTCAGTCTTTTGTTGCATATAGCTGAGAATTAGCTACTTTATTAATTCAGTTTGAGAAGCATGCTAGGTAACCTGAAAAGATGAGTAATCTAACCATTTGAATTTGGTCTGCTAGAAAAATCGCACTCAATCAATAGTGTGATCTTTATTCTGTCTTGATAACAACAGCATGTACCAAAGGAAAAGGAAGCAAGAACAGTTTCATACTTATTCTGAACATTCAGGCCATAAATATATATTACGATTTAATATATTGCATCTCTAGAACTCTGTGATGCAGCTCACAAAGTACAAACAAGTACAAGTATCCTAATTGACTCATCATTGCCCAGCCCAAATGCCTGGACCTAGAAACATGACATTTGAGGAGAACATTCCTTTTATGATGTAAACACCAGCTAAGAAGGGATTTTTAAAAAATTGCCCCCTAAGGTGGTAAAGAGGGGTAAATGTGTTTTCCCATAGAGATACAGCTTCCTTGTGTGGCTGGCAGGCTGCTGCCTGCTCCCCCCCCCACTGCCAACTTTGCCATTCTTCCCTGATTGGGCCAGCCTTTCAAAGCTATTTGCATATGTAGCCTGATTGGTCCTCACCCCAACATTCTAAACAGTATGCAGTTTCTATTGGGAGTCATTGAATGTGTCCTGAGGTAAAATGCACCTCCCAGTCTTCTCCTAAAAGTTCACTAGGGCTGCCAATCTCCCTGTGGGCCTGGCTTTCCTTTGTGGCTGGCAGGAACTCTGTGTTCTGAGGTAAAAATCAGGTCAAGGAAACTGCAGACAGTTGAAGAAAGATGGTACAAGAATCCTGAAGAGGGATTTTATATAAAAGTCAGTATGGCAACTGAGTTTTTAAATGTTCATGTGGAGATGATGCATGACTGTACTACGGGCCATTTTGATGCGAACCTCTCACATGAACCTGCCAAAGTGCCCACCACACCACCCCTCCCTCAGTCCAACTCCACCTCACACCTCATTCAGCCATCACCTCTTACTGCCCCCAAGAAGCCACCTGACAGATGTTGTGCAAGATACACCGGCACTAAAAAGAGGAAGCAACTTAGAGATGTGGCAAAGAAATATGCACATCGTACTCCTGTGGTGCACCAAGCAATGGTGGCCAAGTACCAGCAAGATCACCCTGAGGTGCACAGAGTGGCAGAGTCTCTCTATGAGCAAAGCAATCCTGGAAGACGAGTAGAGAGGTGCTCACTTCCATGGAAGGTGAAGGCTCACTCAGACATGGCATATGATCATTCGCTACCTTCAAGCTACCTTTTAACCTCATCCATGCAGAAACACCCCTGTTCAGCATCTCAAAATAAAGCAACATGGCCCAAGTGCTGTGGAACTGTAAGCTCATTGTTTGGGATGAGAGCACCATGGCGCACAATGGGTGTTTTGAGGCACTGAGCATAACCTCAAAGATGTCAGGGGCATTGAGAGAGTGATGGAGGGAGTCACCATGCTGTTGCCTGGAGAATTCCAGCAGACTGCCAGTAGTCCCAAGGGGAACTCGATTTGACGAGGTTACCGTGTGTGTTGAGGCATCGTATCTGTGTCCCCTCATCAGGAAACTCTCACTAAGAAAGAACATGAGGGTCCACTTGAGAGGCAAGGTATCCACTGGGGAATTCTATGAACTCTTACTAAAAATTAAGGCTGGAGAGTATCCTGAGTCCAAGGGAAAGGTGACCATCCCTGCAGGTCTGGGCACAGTAGTGACAACCCTAGCAGACCTAACTGCCATAATATACCCTGATATCACCACTATCATGGAGAAGTCCATGGACTGGCTGTGCAAATGTGCCATTCTGACCCCTAAAAACGACAAGGCTGCCATCATTAATGAAACACCCTTGAAGAGGCAGAAATGGAGTACATATCTGTGGACTCAGTGGTGCAAATGGATGACGCTGTCCACTACCCCGTGGAGTTCCTCAACATGCTCAACCCTCCTGGCTTCCCAGCCCACAAGCTTCTCCTCAAAGTGGGGGCTCCAGTGATGCTGCTCCTGAACCTCAACCCACCCAAACTCTGCAATGGCACTAGACTGCGAGTAAAAGCCCTCCACAGGAATGTCATCAAGGCCACATTGTTCACTGGCAGTGCTCGGGGGGAGTTGATATTCATACCACACATACCACTCATACCATCAGAGAACCCCTCGAATTCAAGAGACTGCAGTTCCCCCTCAAGGCCTGCTTTGCTATGATGATCAACATGTCCCAGGGGCAGACAGTGAAGGTGACAGGAATTGACTTGAGGGAGGGCTGCTTCTCACATGGGCAGTTCTATGTGGCCTGCTCCAGAATGAGCTCACCCAGCAGCATGGTGATCCCAGCACCTGAGAGAAAAACCATCAATGTGGTCTACAAAGAGGTCCTTCAGTAGAAAAAAACAGGTTGTATATATTTTTCACTTTATTTATTGCACTACAATCTTTTCCTTTTAAAAATCTCTTCAATAAATGTTACATTTTGAAATTCACTTCATCAGTTTTTGGCATCAACATGTTTCGCTTTATTCAAACACCTTTGTAAAGCTCAGATACTATGCTATTATACTACAAAACCAATTCAAAACCCACCCAGAAACCAAAAAATGTTACATACCCATAAATATTACAACTAGATTTAAAGTAGTTAAATACCGTAGCGAAGCATGAGTATCAAACTAGTAGAATCATAAAAACAACAGTATAAGAATTAAAATTATTAAAACAAGTGGAAGTGTAAAAACAATGTTCAACAGCCTAAAATGAGATTCAGAAAACAGTTTGTATGCTAGAAGGAGACTATAATACTGTTAAAAAGGAAGGAAACCCGCTGTTTAAAGTTTGTTTTATTTGTTTTTTAAAACATTTCTATTTCACCTTTCCACCCAACTCTGTGTACCCTTGGTGGCAGACATTTAAAAGTTAAAAAAATTAAAACATTTAAAATATAGAAATATTTAGAACAAAACATATAAACACACATGTGTTTCTCCTCTACTTGACATCTATGCTAGCATAAGAAATGCCTGGAGTCAGCTGCATAAAGATTTTTGGTTGTTATCAGGCTTAGAAATTAGAAATGGAAACAATGTCAGATAAGACTGAAATGAGACAAATATAGCTGCTGCCATAAATGGGTGCCACATATCTAGTTTTCCTTCTCTCTCTTTCTTGCACCTAGAATAACTCACCTATGTCTTCCTCGCATGATGTTGCACATCTCTCTACCACCATATTCATTATTGGGAGGGGTTGGGAATACGAATAACATTGTGACATAACAACATAGTTAAATTCTACTAGGCATCATGGCAAAGGAGAAAGAAACTAAACATTAGGAATCAAACATCTTTGACAGCAGCCATGTGTATGACAAACAAGACATTCTTATCCATTACTAGCGTTAAAAATTAAGAACAAAGAAAGATACACTCCTAGTAGGGATTCCAGGTCTCCTGCTATGGTGGGAGACCTCCTGGCAATCCTGTTCTTTGCCTGCCAGTGCATCAAAAGTTGGCAGGAGAAAAATGGGGGGAAATGGGGCAGGTGCATTGACATCAAGCCAGCACATGATGCCAGTTCAAGCAAAAACTGGGAATAATGTCTATGAAGTTCCCGCCTCCTTTCTCCCTCTTCTTTGTCCTTAAACAGCTGAAATGGCACCAGAGGCATTTTTAAAATTCAAAAATAACTTTTTAATTTCTTTTAGAGGGGAAAGGTCAGGTGAAACCAGATGGTGAAAATTTCTGAGGTAATTCAACATAGAAATTTCTGAGGTAAAATCAGTACATGCACAGTCTTTAGTTCTTATGCTCTTCGCAGATACTTAAATTCTTACGTGTAGAGGTTTTTGTTCCCATGTTTTCCCCAAACTAGTATACTTTCTTTTAGTATTCTCTTTCTCTTTTGGGTTTAAGAATGCTGGTACCCACTTTCTAGTACCCCAATCCCTTTCTCTTCAAACACCAGTCCTTTCCTTCATTTTTTTACTGAATCTTAAAGTCTTCAAAAGGCAAATTCCAACCACATCTGACCAGAGACCTCTTCTCTTTCCAGAGCTACCTCTGGGTAAGGAAAGTCTCCTCTCCTTAGAAGATCTATCCCCTTTCTTTGGCCTGAATGAGATTTTGCACCTACTTCCCAAACTTCCTTGCCAACTTTTTCCCAGTGCTCCTGTCAGTGTTAAAATACTTTCAATTAGGACTCCATCTACCAACTCTTCACACTAGATTCCTCTCAGCTAAGGCTGAAAACTGACCCTCCTCTTTCCAGTTCATGCTACCCACTCAGATTCCTTGGAGTAGCTTGTCACTCAAAGCTGTGATGGATTAACCTTTAACATCCTTCAGCTGTTTGTACAGCACTTCCAGTCTTAAAAAGGGCAGTCCATCACAACATCATGACATTAGGGGAATGCCGTAGAAGTCACCAAAACTCTATAGTTTAACTGTAGAGTTTTGGGAGATTCTGGAGTTTCCTCTCTGATGTTATGATATCACTTCTGATTTCCTCCAGAAGTGGCATGCATCTTGTCCCCACCCAAAAATCCTCCTGAGGATACCAGGTTGAATCCTGGCATCCCTGCCTCTTAGTGACAGTCAGACATTTTACGTTAGTTGAGATTTTTTTGAATGGATACCTTATTTACAATAACCTGTTGGCAACAGTAGAAAGATCTGCAGTCAGTTTTATGGTATTATTTTGCAAGGAGCACAATACTCCTTAGCTGTAATTGTAGGCAAATAATTATCTTTATGTTGGCAATTGCAGACATTCTGCACAGCAATCTAATAGCAAGAAGAAAGATTTTTTAATTGCACTCAATTCATTAAATTAACTCTTTATACTGACTGGTTTGAAATAATTATGACTCACAGTAGTAAAAAGGTATTGTGCAACTTCATTTTCTCTAGGATCCTTTCATCTAATTTGGAATTAGCCATAAAAAATTAACAGTCAGCTATTGACCAAGCCCCAGCTCCAAAACAAGCAAATAATTTTAAATTAGCAGTGTTGTAGCATCCGTCCAAATTTGGCTGTAACTATTCAGGAAAGAGATTATGAGATGATAATAGAAAGTTCATGCACCTTTCAATGCAGTGCTTTGGCAAAGCAGAAAAGGAAGGAAATACAATATTGGGATGCAGGAAGGATGTAGAGTGTTATCCTCAACTGGTGACCAGACCTTTACAAACTGCATATGACAATCTATACAAGCCCCATAGAAGCTTCTGTCCTCTCATGAGTAGAGATGGGAATGAACAGCAATACGAACAAAAAAAAGCCATGAACAGCCCAATCTGCTATTTGCAAACAAGCTGTTCATGAGGACCCATTCTAAACAAACAGGTGGTCGTTGCAAGCCTCTTCGTTGCTGGTCATTGCTGTTAGTCAAGGCAGACAGTCTGGCACCTTCAATCAATTCCCTTGGCAACTTAGGCAGGGATTGTCTAAACTCTGTCTGAACTCCTGCTGTTGCCCTGGAAACCCCAATCTAAGCCCAATTTAGCTTGATAGGCAGGTCTTCCTTTCAAGTGTGGAGCTCCAAATTTGTTACAAGGGAGCAAAGACCAGAGGTGAGGGAGGCTCCCAGCTCTGACTTTGCAGACAGTGGAGAGGGAGAGACAGTTGCTGTTGGCATTTTGATAGAGTGCATTGGAGCTTGAATTTTCTTTGTGTGTGGTGGGATAGGGATCTACCCCTTCAAGTTCCAGGGCTGCTGTCAGGCTCTGGGGCGAAGCTATTATTTATTATTGGTACCTTTCCTGCTGCCTGCTCAGGTAAGGTTTCTGGGAGTGGTGCGGTAGGGATCTACCTCTTCATGTTCCAGGGCTGCTGCCTGGCTCTGGGGCCAAGCTATTATTTATTATTGGTAGCTTTCCTGGTGCCTGCTCAGGTCAGGTTTCTGGGAGTGGTGCAATAAGGATCTTGACTTGGATGATGGGTGGAGAAGAACCTGCTGGCCCCCACAAACAGCCAACCATGAACATGTTCATAAACAGGGCTATGTTCATGATTGTTCGTGAGTCCCTGTTCGTGGATGGCAATGAACAACGAACATCATGTTCAGGTTTTTTTTCTGTTTGTGCCCATCTCTACTCATGAGACCCAGGTCTCTTGCGAGAGATTGGCAGATGCCCAGCTATCATTGCTGTCTACCACCATGGGTGATGCCTTGAGGGTAATTGGACCCACACCCCTATCTGGCAGACCCTCCAGAGTACCCTCATGGAACTCAGTTTGAAAAATGCTTCTTTAAGCATTTAAGCAGCTCTAATCATGCATATTATCACCCACAAAAATTAAAACCTTCACTTACATCCAAATGAGCATTCTGATATAGATGTAGATCCACAACGGCTCTGCATGCAAAAGCCAGCTTTTGCATACAGATTTCCTTTTCTGGATCAGAGCATGAGAATACTGTTTGTACAGGTGGCCCCTTCAGTTGCACCCCAAAATGCAATCAAGCTGGATTCATTTATAAAAAAAAGATTACTGAAATACACCTAGGACTTTTTAATTTGACAGGAAAAAATGACAACTGAAGAGAGTCATGAAAGAATGTAAAATCATAAGTGTTGTGGAATGGATGAATAGGGGGAAATTACTCTCAAAATGCAAAAACTTGAGATTTAATGAAACTGATAGGCAACAAACCAAGTGAAGTATTTCTTTGCAGAATCCAGCAGAAGTATTTAAAACAAACCAAGTGAAGTATTTCTTTGCAGAATCCAGCAATGGAATCAAATGAAATTATGAGACAGCAAGCTAACATTTGCATCCCTGGAACAAAGGTTTTGCAAAACTGCAGAGAAGAAACTTCTTCATGTTATGAAACAACTTTTCAACCCTCCCCCTTTTGTATTTTGATCCATACTGGCAACAAATGTGCTTTTTTCCCTTCCCCCACTTTCCACTGATCCCTTCATTCACCTTTCTTCCTCACTTGCTTTAGCAAACAACAATTTAGTTTTGCTCCAGAGCAGGTGGGAGGAAAAGGTAGCCAAGAACTAAAGGATGATACCTTCCTTTATCGGAAAAGCTTCTACTTTTAGCCTTTGAAACAACATTGCTATTCTGAAAGAGATTACCACTTTTGTTATTACTGAGCCAAATGTCTGTGATCCAAACCCTAATGCATTGTTTATTGGATGTCCCAGCTATAGATTGTATTGATTTACACTGGGTAATCTGTCTTGAGTCTCAGTGAGAAAGGTGGACTATAAATAATGTAAATAAATGAAATTATTTATGAAATCCATAAAGACAGTGATTTTCATCTGTTGTATATATAGCACTTTTCCTACTATGATTTAAAGACTTACAGTACAATACAAGACTTACAGTACAATACACCAGTTTTAGACTGGAGTAACTCTGCCTAGGGTTGCATTGTAAATCTTGCAATCCATATGAAAACAAATTCCTATTGGCTTTCCTGAGTGATTTGCTTGAATATTGGTAATATTTCAAGGATTTTATTGCACGAGGGTAACTAGGAAGTTAAGATCACACACAGGTTAAGGAATAGAAAACTGCCCATAAAACTCACAAGTGAGCAGTACCTGCCATTTGAAAAAAGCTAAAATAAGCACTATTATATATTAAAACTATAGGTTGTTATTAAATTCTATTAAAATCAATTGCATTCTTCCCACTGAGTTTAACAGATTGCTGATTTGTACCCTCTCAAAAATAGTCAATAAATTATGAAAAGATAAAATCCCTAGAAATAAAGCAAAAGTGGATGGAGTGTCTGTTTGACTTTGCAAAAAGCTCTTTCTTTCATATAGAAGAACAAAAGAGAAGAAAAGATTTATCTCTCACACTATCATATTATAATCCTTTTCTTTGTAATTATGTTCCCATGGATGAAATTACTGCTTGTGCTAACTGCTTCTTAGATAACAGTCAGAAGGCTTTGACATATTTCAAAGTTGTTTTCAAAATTTGTTCAAGGTGACAAAGACACTTTAGTCTGTTGCAAATCCTAACAGAGAGAATGCCATATCTGTTATTTGCTATTTCAGATTTCTTGATATGGTGGTTTCATTACTAGCAAAACCGGATAAATCATGGCAACTAGGCTTGCCAACCTCCAGGTGGGTCCTGGAGATCTCCCAGAATTACAATTGCTCTCCAGGCTACAGTGACCAATTCTCCTGGAGAAAATGACTGTTTTGTAGGATAGACTGCTTTGGAGGGTAGACAGCATTGCATTATACCTCGACTCCCCATCCCCATGCTTCAGCCTCACATCTCCAGGAATTTCCCAGCCTGGAGTTGGCAACCCTAAATTGGCATCTGTCAAAGTTCCATCCATGGAACAAGAACTTTGAAGAAGACAGGAGGGGTGGGAATGTAATCTATCTATTTGCCTGCCAGCCTGCCTGAATACCTGTCTAGACATCTAGACATGACCTTTCTCTCCCCCAAAAGATCCAAAGTATTGAACAAAAAAGCCAAAACCACCAACCAATAAACAAAACTACATCTTGGGCCCAAATCCAGTGGCTGGCTCATCCAAAGCCACAAATTACAAGCTACCACTTATTTTCAATACTTATGCTTTGATCAAGATAGGAGCCCACAAAAGTAAAAGCAGGATAGATGAGGAAAGGTTATCAAGTAGATGACATATACATAGTTTCTTGCCTGGGTGTCAAATAATTGGTTATAGCACCTCTGGCTGTTTAACAGGGGAACAAGAACCTCTGTTCAACAGAACTGATCTATGTTATTGTTTATTATGCGACCAAACTTCTGATAATACTATACTGTTTCTGAATAATTGGTTATTCTAGTTCTAAATTTTTAAAATCTATCTATGGAGGTTGTGGCATTTTGGCCCCGTTTCTGTAACATGTATATTGCTGCCTCCCATATTTCCTTAATGTTCTCTTAGGTTTTCATTGCTACAAAATGCTTTCTCCTTAGTTCTTCTCAGTTTGACTTATAATAATACAGGATGTCTTAGTTATAGATAGTAGTATGACAGAATGGTCAGCATGTGGGGTGAATGTGATGTAAAATAGAGATCATTTATTCTAGATAAAATGGGTATGTTACTTAACCATAAATAGAGTTTATAAGCACATATGTAGCAATTTCAGACATCAATGGGACCTCTGGAGTGAGCGCACATTACGTACATGCACTAGAAATATGCAGGGTGTCAAGTATTTGGGTTGAAATCATATGGCAACCCTAACTAGGAAGAAGAGAACTGGTTGCATGTCTCTGGGTCTTGGTGCCTTAAAATACACAGGCATGTCCCCCTGCTACAGATTCTTTGTGTCAGGTATGCTAGAAAATAGCTTTTAGCTTTCTTGTTTTCTTTATTCTTCATGCCCACATTCTAACTGTAACTTGGATAATTGCTTAATAAAAGCTAATATATTTTATCTCTATTGTGACTCTCTGGTTCATGACATCAATCTGAAGACAATGCCTTGGGCAGTTTGCCTTCTGTTGGCATTATTTGGCTGTGATTCAGATTAGGTTGCAGAGTCTGAGACTATGTTCCCCAGTCTTAGTCTGAAGACATAATGGAGGGACTGGTGGTAGTTCAAGGACAGGTGAAACCCTGCTTTGGCTTTCCCCTGTCTCAAGGACTCTGAATTGGGAGTCTGTGGACCCCTTTACACATGGAATTCTCTGTTCCCAGAATTTCACTTGCCACATACGCTGATTTCCTTTATGAAAGTAAGTTGGCTCACCTGGCAGCAGCGTAGCTGTCACACTGGGAGCCTTCCCTTTGCAGCCCCACCTGGAGAGAAAGATAGGCTCCCTTCCCGGGCATCCGGGGCTTTGGCTGGGGGGCGGGGCCAAGTGCCATTTGCAGGTGGCTCCACTTTCCCTGGTCTTCAGTCACTTTGCTCGCTTGGTGGAAGCTGGAGCGATTTTTCTTCTCTCCCTTCCATCCGAGTGGTGAGTAGCAGGGAGCAGCCGGGTCGAGCTGACTGGGAGCTTTGCTCTGGCAGCGCTTTCAGCTTGAGGAGCTGCCAGGGCAGCAACAGTGGGAGCAGCCTGGGCCAAGCCGACTGAGAGCTTTGCTCTGGCAGCACTTTCGGCTTGAGGAGCTTCCAGGGCAGCATTTCGGCGGCGGCGGCAATGCCACCATTTCAGCAGCGGTGGTGCAGGCAGCACCTTTTTAAAAAGGGGCTTGTCTGCTGCCCAGTTACTGGTTTCTCAGCACCAGCAGTTGCGGCGCCAAGCCCCTGTGTTAAGGGCCACTGTGTGTGGTGGGGTCTCAGCGGCCAGTGCTATTAGCACACCGGGCTTGTGTGCTGTCACCAGGGGGGAATGGGCCCCTGCTTGTATAGCGGCTATTGTTCTTCCTCCCTCTCATTCCCCACCTGAGGCCTGTCTCCCCTCATCACTTGAGCCCATCTCCTTCTTGGAAGGGATATTTGAGGAAGGGGGAGTTGCCTTTGCTTGCCATTACCCTTGGCTATTAATCTGCAATAATTATACGGGGGCCATTATCTGTAGCTGGGCCTATTTGGTGTCCACCTGGGCTCCTGCCTGGTGACCATTTTGGGGCTGTTTTTTGGGTGGCAGCCATTTTCTGTGGGCTTCTTCAGGGTTCTTGTGGCACCATCTAGTGGACAGCTAGTACTGCAGGGGGGGTGCCCATATATTCTGGTTAAGTGGCTTGACTGTGAACCTGCCCCCTTTTGGGATACTTAATTGGTGGCTATACAGTCGCTAAGTTTCACAATGCCTTCTAAAAAAGGGAGTGGTCCATCCAAAGGTAAGCAGCCGGTTAAAAGGCCTGTGCCTAAAAAGCCTCCACCTGCCTGTTGCTCTTCAGATGAGGACAATAGTGGTCCAAGCAGGCAGGAGCTTTTAGAGCATATTAAGAACATAAGAACATAAGCAAAGCCATGTTGGATCAGGCCAGTGGCCCATCCAGTCCAACATTCTGTCACACACAGTGGCTAGAAATCCAGTGCCATCTAAAGGACTGTCAGTGAGGCCAGGACACCAGAAGCCCTCCCACTGCCTTCCTTCCAGCACCAAGACAACAGAGCACCACCTCCCCACAAAGAGAATACCATCTATCTCCTGTGGCTAATAGCCACTGATGGACCTCTGCTCCATATATTTGTCCAGTCCCCTCTTGAAGCTGGCAATGCTTGTAGCTGCCACCACCTCCTGTGGCAACGAATTCCATGTGTTTATCACCCTTTGTGTAAAGTAGTATTTTCTTCTATCTGTTCTAACCCGACTGCTCAATAATTTCATAGAGTGCCCACGAGTTCTTGTATTGTGAGAAAGGGAGAAAAACACATCTTTCTCTACCTTCTCTAACCCGTGCATTATCTTGTAAACCTCTATCATGTCTCCCCTCAGTCGTCTTTTCTCCAGGCTAAAGAGCCCCAAGCGCCTCAATCTTTCCTCATAGGGAAAGTGTTCCAACCCTTTAATCATTTTAGTTGCATATTACAGCACTCGAGAGGGCTAGGAGTGGTGCTGCACCAGTTGCAGCACCTGCACCAGTTGCAGCACCTGCTCGGCCATGCTGAGCTTCTAAAAAAATCTCTAGAGCTGAGTTTTACAAAGAATTTGTACCTCGTCTTTCTGCTCTTGAGGGGTCATCAAGAGAGGTGACGGGGAATGGAGTCAGTTGCCAGGAGCCCTTGACATCAGCTGAGGGTGTGGTGGAGGTCAAGCAGGAGTGGCCAATGGATAGCGGGCAAGTCGTCATTGCAGTGGAACCGCCAGTATCCAAGGGTAAGTCATCTCTGCCTCAGCTGGCTGGCAACTGGCTTTGGGGTCCTTAGGGACAAACTGCTGCCACAAGGGTTGCAACTTCTTCATCTTCATATACATCTCCCATGCAGGGTTGGCTTTTGGCAGGCTTGCCAGTTTTGCCTGGTTATGCCAGTGGGTCATTGAGCCAGCATCAGGCGCAAGTTTTACCTGCTGTGGGGGGTGCCACCAGTAGGGATAGCCAGGCCTACCCTCTTTCCACTGTTGGGTGGCCTTATGGTTATGGCCCTCAGCTGGGTCCTGAGTCTGACCCTTATGGGTCCCCTATGTATGGCATGGTTCCGTATAGGGTGTTGCCCCCAGGAGACACAGCATTGCCTTTGGGCGACCATTTGACACAGACCACCCAAGACAAGATTATAAAAGAGGAGTATGTGGATGTCTTCACAAAGGATAAAGATGATTTGGATGATAGGGACAAGGAGAGGATAAAACATAGGTGAATTGATAGGACCTGGTCACATTGGTTGCCTGGGTTCCTTGTTTATGCGGGTGTTTTGGCTAGGGCACAGCTTTGGAGGGCTCCCCTTTTGTTCCAGTACATGAATATCATCTACAGGGAGATATGATGCAAGAGATTGTGAAGGACATTAAGGAGCTCAAAGAGACTTTTAAATCAGAGACGGTGGAGCTGGTCAAAAATATTGATGAGGTCAAGAAAGAATTACAATCGACACAGCAGAAAGTTAAAACAGTGGAAGATGAAACTGACAAATTGGCTGTATCACACAAGGTTTGAAAGGAAGAATGGCCGTGGTGGAATGTAAACATATGGAAAAACAACTTAGATTTCGCGGAGTCACAGAAGTAGAAGGGAAATCAACCCAAGAGCAGATTTCAGAAATACTAGCAGAACTTTTGAACAAAGAAGTGGACGAAGTGGCAGCCTTTCTAGATGTGACATACAGAATCAATTCAAAATATGCAGCACAAAAAAATTTACCAAGAGATATAATAGTCCAATTTACAACAAAGAGAATAAGAGAAGAGATTGTGAGTAAGCAATTTCAAAGCCCTCTGGAAATTGATGGAAAAAGAGTGAGAATAATGAAGGAACTGCCTGGGGGGGGGCGGTTGTTGGAGAGGAAGAAATACAGAGAGCTTTTTTTAAGTATTATGCAAAACTGTATCAAAGAAAAGAAGTGAATCTGGACACTATTGATCAATATTTGAACAAGATCAATTTACCAATATTATCAGGAAAATGGAAGGAAAAGCTGAATGCAGAAATAACAGAGGTGGAAATAAAAGAGGTTATTCGGACAACTAAGTTAGGGAAGGCACCAGGCCCAGTTGGAATTACGGCTAGGTTCTACAAATTATTGGAAAATGAACTGGCACTTTTTTTGAAAGTGGTAATGAATGAAATTTTAAAAGGACAAAAGATACCAGAGTCTTGGAATGAGGCCAACATATCATTGATACCAAAAGAAAATCAAGATTTAAGCAATGTTAAGAACTATCGTCCTATTTCACTGTTAAATAATGATTACAAAATTATTGCAAAAATTTTGGCAGAGAGATTAAAGGACTGGTTAGTCGAGTTTATTGCAGAAGAGCAGGCAGGGTTCCTTCCAAACAGGCAAATTAGAGACAATTTGAGAACTGTAGTAAATGCTATAGAATACTACGATAAACATTGTGAAAAGGAAGTTGGTTTCTTCTTTGTGGATGCAGAAAAAGCTTTTGATAATTTGAACTGGAATTTTATGTTTGCCACAATGGAGAGGCTGCAAATGGGAAAAGATTTTATTCAAGCAGTAAAAGCAATATACAGAGACCAATGTGCGGCAATTGTAGTAAATGACGATTTAACAAAAAAATTGGAAATAAGAAAGGGTAGAAGACAGGGGTGCCCATTATCTCCATTGTTGTTCATTTTGATTTTGGAACTGCTATTGATTCAAATACGAGAAGATGATACTATAAGTGGCATAAAGATTAAAGAATTTACCTACAAGGTTAGAGCTTTTGCAGATGATGTGATGGTTATAGTGGAAGATCCAATACAAAACATGCCGAAGTTGCTTGATAAGATAAAAGAGTTTGGAGATCTGGCTGGATTTTATGTTAATAAGAAGAAATCAAAGATACTATGCAAGAATATGACTAAACAAAAGCAACAAGAGTTAATAGAACTTATTGATTGTGAAGTAACACATAAAGTTAAATATCTTGGAATTGAGCTAACTGCGAAAAATATCGATTTATTCAAGAATAACTATGAAAAGCTATGGCAACAGATTGATAAAGACTTGATTAAATGGAATAAATTAAATCTGTCATGGCTGGGAAGAATAGCAGCAGTTAAGATGAATGTGTTACCACCGATTATGTTCCTATTACAAACAATTCCAATTATTAGAGACACTAAACAATTTAAAAAATGGCAGAGGAAGATCTCTGACTTTGTGTGGGCAGGCAAGAAACCTCGAGTAAAAATGAAAGTTCTGTGTGATGCTAAAGAAAGAGATGGACTGCAGTTGCCGAATATTAGATTATATCATGAAGCAATATGTTTAGTTTGGCTAAAAGAGTGGATGTCACTGAAAGACCATAAACTCTTAACATTGGAAGGTTATAAGAAGTTGTTTGGATGGCATGCCTACTTGTGGCAGGATAAAATAAAAGCTGGTTCTATGTTTTTGCACCATTATATTAGAAGGAGCCTCTTCACGATCTGGAAAAAATATAAAAAATATCTGGGTGAAGGTATCCCCTCTTGGGTGGTACTGTTTAAAGTGATCAATCCGAGAGCTATCTATAATGAAGAACAATGTCTACCATATAAAGAGATATTGATTATGGAACAAAAAATGATAAGAATCAAAATGGAGGAAGAGTTATCTTCCTGTTATGGATGGTTCCAATATAGACAGATTAGAGACCTTTACAACTCGGATTGTTCAAAAGGAGGAATCAAATGGAAAAACTCAGAGTTGGAAGAGACTATATTACAAGAAAGTAAAAAGAAGATATCTAAAATTTATAAAATACTTTTGAAGTGGTATACAGAGGATGAGACGGTCAAAGTACAGATGGTGACGTGGGCAATTAACTGTCACAAAGAAATAACAATGGAGTCATAGGAATATTTATGGAAAACTACATTGAAGATTTCAACTTGTACCAGTATTAAAGAGAATGTCTATAAGATGATTTATAGATGGTATTTAATGCCTAAGAAAATTGCGCTTGGAAATGCAAATATGTCAGATAAATGCTGGAAATGTAAAAAGCATGAAGGATCATTGTATCATATGTGGTGGACGTGTGAAGTAGCTAGACATTACTGGGGAGATATTTTAGAAGTAATAAATGAGATTTTGCAGACCCAAATAAAGAAGAACCCAGAGCTATTGCTACTGAATTTAAGTATGGAAGATGTTCCTATGCAATACAGAACATTACTATTTTACATGACGACGGCAGCAAGACTTTTATATGCGCAGAAATGGAAGGTGCAAGAAATACCAACTATTGAAGACTGGATGTATAAATTGCTGTACATGGCGGAAATGGATAAAATGACAAGAAAGCTGAGAGATCAGAATTTAGCAGAATTTTTTACTGATTAGGGAAGATTGAAAACATATTTAGAAAAGAAGTGGGACGTGAAAGGGGAATTATGGCAATTTGAAAATTATTAGAATGGGTGTATTGTCGAAGGCTTTCACGGCCGGAGAACGATGGTTGTTGTGGGTTTTCCGGGCTGTATTGCCGTGGTCTTGGCATTGTAGTTCCTGACGTTTCGCCAGCAGCTGTGGCTGGCATCTTCAGAGGTGTAGCACCAAAAGATAGAGATCTCTCAGTGTCACAGTGTGGAAAAGATGTGGCAGGTCATTTATATCTACTCAGGAGGGGTGGGACTGAGCTGAGTCATCCTGTAAGAGTTTCCCAGGGTGTGGAATGCTAATGGCGGGAGACTTCACTGTATCCTGAGGAGGTTCTTTTGCATATGGATTGGTGCTTAATGTGCTAATCTTCACTGCAGGGCTATTGTCGGGTGTGGAGTGTTTTGTTAGCCTGGTGTTTTTCAGAACTGGAAACCATGCTCTGTTCATTCTTAAGGTTTCTTCTTTCCTGTTGAAGTTTTCCTTATGCTTGTGAATTTCAATGGCTTCCCTGTGCAGTCTGACAAAGTAGTTGGAAGTGTTGTCCAGTATTTTGGTGTCCTGGAATAAGATACTGTGCCCTGTTTGAGTTAGGCTATGTTCAGCCACTGCTGATTTTTCCGGTTGTCCAAGTCTGCAGTGTCTTTCATGTTCTTTTATTCTTGTCTGGATGCTACGCTTTGTGGTCCCGATGTAAACTTGTCCACAGCTGCAGGGTATACGGTATACTCACACGGATCGGTACTTACACAAAAACTCCAATCACCACCCCCGACAGAAAAGAGGCATAATGAAAACATTAGTGGATCGTGCAAGACGGATATGTGAGCCACACTTTCTCAATGAGGAAATTAATCATCTAAACCACGCACTTCAGGCGAATGGCTACTCCAGAAATGAAATCCGAAGAGCAATCAAACCCAGGATGAATCAAACAACCAAGGAAAAACAGTCTCCTACAGGAAAAGTGTTTTTGCCATATATCAAAGGAATTACTGATCAGATGGGAAAGCTTATGAAAAAGCATAACCTCCAAGCGGTATTCAGACCCACCCGAAAAATACAACAGATGCTACGATCAGCAAAAGACAGTAGAGACCCCCTCACCTCTGCAGGAGTATACCGTATACCCTGCAGCTGTGGACATGTTTACATCGGGATCACAAAGCGTAGCATCCAGACAAGAATAAAAGAACATGAAAGACACTGCAGACTTGGACAACCGGAAAAATCAGCAGTGGCTGAACGTAGCCTAACTCAAACAGGGCACAGTATCTTATTCCAGGACACCAAAATACTGGACAACACTTCCAACTACTTTGTCAGACTGCACAGGGAAGCCATTGAAATTCACAAGCATAAGGAAAACTTCAACAGGAAAGAAGAAACCTTAAGAATGAACAGAGCATGGTTTCCAGTTCTGAAAAACACCAGGCTAACAAAACACTCCACACCCGACAATAGCCCTGCAGAGAAGATTAGCACATCAAGCACCAATCCATATGCAAAAGAACCTCCTCAGGATACAGTGAAGCCGCCCGCCATTAGCATTCCACACCCTGGGAAACTCTTACAGGATGACTCAGCTCAGTCCCACCCCTCCTGAGTAGATACAAATGACCTACATCTTTTCCACACTGTGACACTGAGAGATCTCTGTCTTTTGGTGCTACACCTCTGAAGATGCCAGCCACAGCTGCTGGCGAAACGTCAGGAACTACAATGCCAAGACCACGGCAATACAGCCCGGAAAACCCACAACAACCATATTAGAATGGGTTTTTTTTATTATTGGAAGAGACAGAATCTTTACCATATGAAGTGAAGTATTAGCTAATTGTTAGCCTAGATTTAAGTGGATTTGGAGTTAATCGATATTGGTAAAATTAATAAAGTAGATATTTTATTTAATTGTTAGCTTAAATTTAAATATATTTGAAGTTAACACATAGTAATAGATAATAGATTTTAAGTTAATAATAATAGATTTGAAGCTAACAGATAGGGCTTAGCTTAACAAAGCAGAATGTAAACATGATATAATGAGTTACAGAAAAAGGGGATAGATTAGGAATAGATTAAGATATAGGATTGGAAAGCTGTTGGAAGTCCTGAAAAGGGGGGGGGGAGGGAAAGGGGGGGAATGATATTGAGATGTTATTTGAAAGTTGTATGTATTAATATTCTCACCTAATAAAAATTTTTAAAAAATGAATATAATCTACAGGGGATATATTGATTTTGAGGAGGCGGCTTGGCTGCGGTATGACGAGGAGTTCCGCATGCATGCATTGAATCCCAGCCTTCCTTGGGATCAAATTCTCATGCAACTATGGGTGCAGGTGATTTGGCCCCTGCCAAATCTAATCTGGGTGACAGAACAGATAGTGGCCATCTGATATTCCAGCCGTCGCAAGGGTCAGGTTCCCACACATCTGTGGGGCAGCAGGTTCAATTATGGCTGCTCTGTTGGGACTTCACGTCCAAAAGGGTTTGCAACAGAAAAGCATGCAAATACAGGCACGAGTGTCCTGCATGCACTGGAACCCACCCATATGCAGCTTGCCCCAAAGCAAAGCAGGGTGGAAAACGCTTTGGGGGGGGGAGGCGGCCAACAAGGGACTGGTAAAGGGGCCCAGTCCAGTAAAGATGAGGGTACTTGAATGGTTGCTTCAAGGTTACCCTTGGCATCGCAATGCTTACTATTTACTTAATGGTTTTAAGTTAGGGTTTAGGATCCCTTTTCAGGGCCCCCGGACACTTTTCATGGCAGCCAACCTGAGATCAGTGGCTGGCATGGAAGAGGTGGTCCAGCAAAAAATTTCTAAGGAATGTGCTGAGGGTAGGGTCTTGGCGCCATTTGCTGCCCTCCTATCCCTTCCTTGAGGGTTTCCCCTTTAGGTGTGGTACCAAAAAAAGGCACCCAGTGAATTTCACCTTATCCACCACTTATCTTTTCCCAAAGGGGGATCGGTAAATGACGGCATTCCCGATGAACTCTGTACAGTGCACTACACTTCCTTTGAGCAAGCGGTCAAGGTTGTGCGCCGGTGTGGGGTGGGAGCTGAGATGGCAAAGTGCAATATTAAGTCTGCCTTTCACCTGCTCCCTGTTCACCCAGAAGACTTTGAGCTCCTGGGGTTTTCATTTCTATATGGACAGGGCCCTTCCGATGGGGTGCTCCATATCTCGCTTGGCATTTGAGCACTTCAGTTCTTTTTTGGAATGGGAGTTGCGACAACACTGTGCTTGACCTGACACCGTCCCTTATTTAGATGATTTTATGATGTCTGGGCCAGCTGGCACTGGGCAGTGTGCCAGGCTATTGGCAGGGTTCATGGAGCTGGCTGAGGAACTGGGGGTTCCTTTAGCTCATGAAAAAACTGAGGGACCGTCTGTTGTCCTAACATTTTTAGGAATAGAACTAGACATGGTTCAGCAGACCTTAAGGTTACCCTTAGAGAAAGTGGTAGATCTTAGGTCCCGGTTGGAGGACTGCTTGAGTAGAGACAAGGTATCTCTGCTTGAGTTGCAGCAATTAGTTGGCCATTTAAATTTTGGCTGTAAGGCAGTTGCCCCTGGGAGGGCTTTTCTCAGGCAGCTGTGCGATGCTATGGGGACCTTGCAGTTGCCCCATCATTGATTACGAATTAGTAAAGGTATGCAGGAAGACCTACTGGTTTGGAGGGAATTTTTGGATACCTTTAATGGGGTGACCTTTTGGAGGGAGGATCTGTTGTTAGAAGCGGAACTCCAAGTTACCTCGGATGCCTCCGGGTCTACTGGCTTTGGAGTATTTTGGGGGGGGGGCATTGGTGTGCCAACCAATGGCCAGCAGATTGGGTAGCCCAGGGATTGTCCAAAGACCTTATGTTTTTGGAGTTCTTTCCCTTGTTAGTGGCAGTGTGGCTTTGGGGACCACAATTGGCTAACCAGGCTGTCCACTTTTGGTGTGACAACTTGGCGGTGGTGCATGTGGTCAACCCTCTGTCCTCTAGATCTCGGAGGGTGATAGGCTAGTAAGGGCCTTTACTTTGAAATGTTTACAATTAAACATTTTATTTAGGGCTAGACACATTCTAGGTGTTAATAATGGTGCGGCAGACACTTTGTCTCGCCAACAGATGGAACAATTCTGGCAGCTTGCCCCTTAGGCCGACAGGCAACTGGCAAGGATGCCCCAGGAGCTTTGGCAGCTTGGACGGCAGAAGCGAATAGAGCGATCCAACTGTCCATTGCTCCTAGCACACGCAGGGCCTACGACAGTGCGGTAGGGCAGCTCTATGAATTTAGGGCATCGGCTGGCCCATCCCACCTGAACATCGGATGCACTTTTGTGTAGTACAATGTGGGAGGGGCCTTTCTGTAAAGTCCATTAGGGGACAGCTGGCTGCTTTAGCCTTTGCAAGCATAGCACATGGCTTACCTGAATTCACAGGTGTTTTCAGGATAAGAAAGATGCTAGAGGGCTGGGGCAGGGAAATTAGGACGCCAAAGGACCCCAGGCAGCCCATCTCCCCTTCTGTATTGAAGGGGTTGGGGGCCGCATGTGTGCTCTTCGGTGTTTGAAAGGAAGCTCTTTCATGCTGCTTCCTTGACAGCATTCTTTGGGGCCTTGCGGGTCAGTGAGCTGGTGTCCTCGTCTCGTAAGGACGCTTTTGGCTGGGCCTTGTCAGCCCAAGATATTAAATTTGTTGGGGATAAGGTCTCCCTTTGTATTTTACAGTCCAAGATGGATCAGCGGCAGCATGGGAGTACTTTTCTTTTGGGCTCCTGCGTGGAGCAGGAGTTGTGCCCTTTTAAGGCCACATGGCAATTGTTAATGGTCATGTTAATAAACAGCCCTTTAATTCCAAGCCTCTGTCTGTCTCTTCATTCAGGCTGGGGCTGCAAAACACACAACTTCTTCTCTCAGCTCCTCACTCACAGAATAACTCTCTCATATCACTTACACAGACACAGACTGACTGAACTTGACTGACTGAACACTTTTCCTCTCTGCACTCTGACTAAACTGCAGTCCACTCTGCCCCCTAGAATACAGGTACCAGCCAATTGCAGCACACTTCACTCACCCATCCAGCCCCCCTCTTTCTTACTTCAGATGCCTGCATTTTTAACCACGGTAAACTTACATTCAAACCCCTATATTAATTAGCAGCAATAAAATATACAAATTATTTACATGGCAAAATAGTACAGAGTTCATTCACAATGTTGCTGTAAAATCACTCTTCACTTATGTAGCTCCCAAACCAGTATGTTAATAGTAAAAGTCCTTTATGGCCTGAAACCACCTGTCTTGGGAATGATTCTTACTAAATCAATCTCCTTATCAAGCACATTCTTCTAAGCAGTCGCTTTGTGTTCCAGGACCTTGCAGCACAAAATATACATCATGACGAGAATCAAGGCCTTTACAGCAATTGCCCTTAAGGGTAAGGATTCGGAACACATTTCTCCCAGAAATATATACTTCTTTTTCTGTGCTTGCTTTCAGGAGGAGTAAGTCTTGTCTATTTCTGTTTGTCTTTGATTTTGCCAGCTCAAAGTACTTTACTTTAATGTGATGCTGTTTTACCACTTGTATTATTTATACTTTGCTTTTAGATACTGTAGATTTCTGAGACACATTTAATTTTTTGAAAGGCAGAAGATAAATGTTTAAAATAATTAATAAGCATATATCCAAAATATGCTGTGTCATAGTTTGGCCTTTTTAAAATTTTTGGACTGATTTATACCTTGTCACCAAAAGCTCATTTTATCCCATTTGATTTTTTTTCCAAGTTGTATATTGATGCTAGAGATGCCTCATGATTCATGAAGATAAGAAGATAGTTCTGAGCTTCCAAATCTTTCTTTGTTTATAGAACACCAGTCTGCTAATTTATTTTTTAAACTGGTATTGTACTTGTCTTACCAGTTCAGTTAGACTCAATAAAATGGGTACAGCATATTTCTTGGGTGTCAGTTGGTTGTAGATGGAGCACTCAGTCGAGGTTTAATTAGCATGTAAATGATAAGTCCAATTACCTTGTAATGATTTAGAAATTACATCAGTTACACACTAGTGATTGCATCCTTATATAAAACGCATACAAAGGGTAAGGAAATTTTGCTATTTATTAAACAAATTTCTTTTAAAAAAATACAAGCTCATATGTGTTTAATCAGATTTCAATTAGAAGGGGAAAGAAAATCTTAGATTAACATTTATTAGCCATGCTAATTGGCACCAACTTCATCTGCTTGCATTCTGTACCACAAAACTACAACAGGGAGGAAAATAATAGAATATTTGACATGGGGAAGAGTCTTGGAGGTATATTCATCTGATATTTTATGTTTTTGTGATTATTCGGCTTGCCTGGCAGCAGCTTTGCTGCTTTAGCCAGGAGCTGGCCTTTGCAGCCCTGCCTGGAGAAAGAGACAGCTTCCCTTCCTGGGCATATGGGGCATATGGGGCCAAGAGCCTTTTGCAGGTGGCTCTGCTTTCCCCGAGCCACAGTTGCTTTGCTCGCTTGGCCCACCCATCTCACCCTGTTACAGTGCAGGATTAGCTGGCTGCTGTTTCCAGAGCCAGGTAGGATTTTTTTACCATTTTCCTTGATTGGCTGTTGGGAATGGGAGGGTCGCCTACCTTGCACTGCTGGCAGAGGTTTGAGGTATTCGCCTGGGTGGTGCTGTTTTGGTTATTGGCAGGAGAGTTTTGTGAATAGGGCGTGGGCCGGTGAGCACCCAGTGGCGCTTCCCCATGGGTGGGGAACATGGTCTGCCAAAAGTGCAGTATGCGTGTGATGGCTACCATAACACAGGCCCCAGGGACAAGGCCTTCCCTCAGGCTGTACTGCTGGGTTGTTAGGTGCTTGATGAGGGGATCCATTTGCCTGGCAGGCCAGGTTGCAGCCATTCCAGGGATGGCCTACACTCGGGGCTGTGGGGCTCGCCCAGACAGTTCAAGGCGGAGGTCCAGGGATGACCCTATGGCTTGGCCTGTACCGCTTAGTTGTCCCTTGCCGTGGTTTATGTTTATGGTCATGTTAATAAAAGGCCCTTTAGTTCCAAGCCTGTGTCTATCTCTTCATTCCAGCTGGGGTTGCAATGGGACAAAACACATACCTCTTCTCCACCATCACCAAATATCTGCATCTGCCCATGAAGTATGTCAAGCAGAACATTTGTCAAATTCAAAACTAACAGTGAAATCTGAGTAGCTGCTCATATTCTCTGTGTCTCATACTTGATGTTATGAAGGTGTGACCTCCTGTTCCTTCTCCAGGAAGAATATATTAGTATGTATGTCATTTCTGTTATTCCTAGCACACTTCCCAACCATTCTGCTTTGGTAAAACATAAGCCTGCCAAAGCACGGAAACCAGTAGTTCTGTTTTAATGATCCTAGCCAAAAAGTTGTTGCATTCATAACCATATTGTCTGGAATGGCTATTGAATATCTTACAGCACATGAGCACACTTCTTTCCCTGGTGGTAGGTTTTCAATGCATCCAACTCCATCTTCACCCATATTATCAAACTATATTGAAATATGCCTTCCCAACCCAATTTTGAAACAAGCCCAACATTGCTATTTTGCTACTACTACAGTAGTAGTAGTAGTTTATTTTTCACGGTCAATGACCAGCAATTAACAAAGACACCAATAGAAGGTACCACAGAAGGGACTAAAACATCAATAAAATCATTCGCAATACATGGGTAAAATCATTCATAATACAATAGTATAATCTTTAAAATTCTAGGTGCTACAATAAAACCATTCACTTAGCCACTAAGGATTTCCTGATCCTTGCAGCAATCCAACCAAATCTGGCTTGATCTTAGGGTGTCTATCTGAAAAGAAACCCCTCAGAATGCATATCCTTTGGCTACGGGTAAGGGGCAATGTTGAAAAGAGAGGAAGAGATTTGCGAAGATTACTATACACCTTGCAATCAAATATAATGTGTTCTTTTTTTAAAAATTTTTATTGGATTAGAAATATTTTAATGTCCATTACAATCAATTTCCTTTAAATATTCCAATTCTAACCCCCTCCCTTCCCCCCCTTTTGATGACTTCCAACAGTTTTCCAACCCCTTATCTATTTTCCCCTACTCATTTCAAACTTATTTCACCTATTAAACATATACTTTCACTCTCTTCTAAGCTTATCTATTATATCACAGTGTTATCTCTATTTCCCTTCCCATTTGACTTAACAACTAAATAATACATTTCTGGCATATATTCTTCAATAATCATTTTAGTAGCCTGTACTCTATCTTACTCATTCTGGTCTCGTCTATATGGGACAAACAATTTCTGATGATTTGAATAGCCTACCACCTTGAATAGCTTTAAGTACATTATAAACATTGCATACCTTCAATATAAGTCAATCAGTTCAACTTCATACTGTTTTAATTATCTAATTTCTCCATTATGCAACTCTATCAGAAATAGTCAGTCACTTTAACCCATATATACACATTCAGCATAAGTCAATCAATTTGACCCATATTCTGTATGCTACTGTATATTTTCCCCTCCTTTCTTATATTCATTCATTTTAATTATATAAATTCTCCATTATACCATTATCTGCCAGCGATGAAATTAATTAGTTTCTGTCCTTATAGATCTTATAATAACACCACTATTACTTAATACTATATATAGTAGTCAAATAGAATAATTGCTTAGAAATTTTCAATTAACTCTCCCCCCCGGTATAGTCACTTCTCTCTTCTTTTGTTGTATTTCAGTAATTTTCAAACTGCCACAGTTCTCCTCCCACCTCCCATTTTTTCACCAAGTACTGTTTCAACTTCTCCCAGTCCGTGTTAAACTGTCCTGGATCAAGGTCTCTCAATTTTCTTGTCAATTTATTCATCTCCGCCATGTACAGCAATTTGTAAATCCAGTCCTCAATAGTTGGCACTTCTTGTACTTTCCACTTTTGCGCGTACAAAAGTCTGGCTGCTGCTGTCATGTAAAATAACAATGTCCTGTATTGTGCTGGAATGTCCTCCATTCCCAAGTTCAGTAGCAGGAGTTCTAGGTTCTTATTAACTTGAAATTGTAAAATCTCACTTATTACTCTTATTATTTCCCCCCAGTACTGCCTAGCTACCTCACAAGTCCACCACATGTGATACAAAGATCCCTCATGCTTTTTACATTTCCAGCATTTGTTAGACGTATTCAAATTCCCTAGCGCAATTTTCTTTGGTGTCAAATACCAATGATAAATCATTTTATAGACATTCTCTTTAATATTGGTGCATGTCGTGATCTTCAACGTATTTTTCCACAATTATTCCCACGCCTCCATTGTTATTTCTTTATTAAAGTTTATAGCCCACTTCACCATTTGCACTTTAACTGTCTCATCTACAGTGTACCATTTTAGCAACACCTTGTCGACCTTAGAGATTTCCTTTTTGTTTTCTTGTAAAATTACTTCCTCTAATTCCGAGTTCTCCATTCTTATCCCTCCCTTTGCACAGTCCGAGTTGTAAAGATCTCTAATCTGTCTATATTGAAACCAGTCATAATTTGAAGACAACTCTTCTTGCGTCTTTATTCTTAATTTAGAAAGGTCTGTTCGTGTTATTTCCTTGTATGTTAAACATTGTTGTTCATTGTCAACAGTTCTCGGGTCTATTACTTCATAAGGAACCACCCAAGAGGGAGTTCCTTCCTGTAGGTAATTTCTATACTTCTTCCAAATTGTGAAGAGGCTTCTACGGATGTAATGGTGCAAAAACATAGAGTCTGCTTTTACTTTTTCATACCACAGATATGCATGCCATCCAAATATTTTTTTATATCCCTCTAAGGCCAGTAATTTGCGATTTTTCAAAGTCATCCAATCTTTCAACCACACCAAGCAGATTGCATCATGGTAAAGTCTTAGATTGGGCAGTTGCATTCCACCTCTCTCTCTTGCATCCTGTAATACTTTCATTTTCACCCGAGGCTTCCTGCCTGCCCAAACAAAATCCGATATTTTCCTCTGCCATTTTTCAAACTGCTTAGAATCCCAAATGATTGGTATTGTCTGTAACAAAAACATCACTCTTGGCAACACATTCATCTTGACTACTGCAATTCTTCCCAACCATGACAAATTCAATCTATTCCATTTAATCAAATCTTTCTCTATTTGAGTCCACAATTTCTCATAGTTATTCTTGAATAGGTCTATATTTTTTGCAGTCAGTTCAATTCCCAAGTATTTCACCTTACTTGTTACTTCACAATCTGTTATTTCTGTTAATAACTGTTGTTTTTGTTTAGTCATATTTTTACATAGTATCTTAGACTTCTTTTTATTTACATAAAAACCTGCGAAATCTCCAAATTCTTTGATTTTTTCTATTACCTTTGGCATATTCTCAATCGGATCTTCCACAATTAACATTATATCATCTGCAAATGCTCTGACCTTATAGGAAAAGTCTTTTATTTTTATTCCACGGATCGCATTATCTTCTCGAATCTGTATCATCAAAATTTCCAAAACTAAAATGAACAACAATGGAGACAACGGGCAACCTTGTCTTGTACCTTTGCCAATAGTCAGTTTTTTGGTCAACTCTTCATTCACCACAATTGCTGCTCTCTGTAAATTTCTTTCACTGCTCTTATGAATCTTTCTCCCATTTGCAGCTTTTCCATAGTGGCAAACATAAAGTCCCAGTTCAAATTGTCAAATGCTTTTTCAGCATCCACAAAGAAGAAACCAACCTCCTTGTCACACCGCTTGTCATAATATTCAATAGCATTTATAACTGTCCTTAAATTGTCTCTGATTTGTCTATTCGGTAAAAAACCAGCTTGTTCTTCTCCAATAACTTCGGATAACCATCCCTTTACTCTTTCTCCCAAGATCTTCGCAAAGATCTTATACTCATTATTAAGTAAGGAAATTGGTCTATAATTTTTAACATTAGTCAAGTCTTGTCCTTCTTTGGGGATCAATGATATATTAGCTTCACTCCAAGTATCTGGAATTCTTTGATCTCTCAAAACACCATTGATCACTTCTTTTAGGAATGGTACGAGTTCATTGACCATTACCTTATAAAATTTAGCTGTAAGTCCATCAGGTCCTGGCGCCTTTCCCAGGTTTGTTGACTGAATTGCCTTTCTTATCTCCTCCTCTGTTACTTCACTATTCAATTTGTCTCTCCAATCTTCCGAAATTGCTGGAAGCTTCATTTTCCCCAAATATGACGCTATTGAGTCTTTATTCACTTCTTTTTTATTGTACAGTTTAGTGTAAAATTTATAAAAAGCTCTGCTAATAGCAGTCTGTTCCAAATATACTTTATTGTCCTCACATATTTTATTTATTGTCTTCTTCTCCTTTCTCTTCTTCAATTGCCATGCCAGGTATTTCCCAGGTTTGTTTGCACCTTCAAACGACTTTTGATTCATTCTCTTAAGGTTCCATTCCAGTTCTTTGTTATTCATTGCCGTCAACTGCTCTTGAAGGATTTTAATATCCTGATAAATTTTCTTTTTCCCTGGTCTTTTCTTTAAATGTATTTCTTTGGCTTTTATTTTTTCCATAATCTCCTGTCTCTTCTCCTCTCTTTTTTTCCTGGCTCTTCCATTTAAGTCCATTAATATGCCTCTAATTACTGCTTTGTAGGTGTCCCATACCTTATTGGTTGGTACTTCTCGATTCATATTGTACTGTATGAAGAACTTAGTTTCCCTTCTCAACATCTCCAGATTTTCTCCTTCTTGTAACAAGTCCTCATTTATTCTCCATCCTTTCCTCTTAGTTCTTTTCCCGAACTTCCACATAATTGGATTATGATCTGAGCCTACCATAGGCATTATTTCCACATCCTTAGTCCAAAGCACTAAGTCCTTTGAGGCCCAGATCATGTCAATTCATGATAAAGTGGAGTGTCTTGTGGAGAAAAATGTATATTGTCTGCCTTTGGGATTCTGTATTCTCCATACATCTTCCAAAGTTTCCTGTTGCATTAACGCAAAAAAAGTCTTTGGTAATAGTCCTCTTTGCTTTTGTGCAGATGTTGATTTTTTATCCTGCTCCAAATTTGTGACTCCATTGAAGTCTCCTGCAAGAATTATCTGGTCATAAGAAAGTTCGTCTAATTGCTTCTTCAAGTCCTCAAAGAAGCTCTCTTTTGCACCATTAGGTGCATAAATTCCAATCACCAACACTTTCTTTAAATTCCATGTACATTCCACTGCTAAAAATCTGGCTTCCACATCTCTAATCACTAACTTTGGCTGTAGCTCCTCTTTCAAATATAATACCACTCCCCTTTTTTTCTTTGTTGAGGCCGCTACAAAATCATTGCCCAGTTTGCTCGATTTAAGATATTTTACATCCTGTTTTCTAATATGAGTCTCTTGTAAACAAACAATATCACATTTCTGTTTTAATAGCCAGTGGAAAATACTTTTTCTCTTATTGGGTGAATTAAGTCCATTTACATTCCACGATAAAACTTTACATTCCATATTCATGGCCTTGTTGTTGGTAAGTCCTTTTCATTGTCCCTCAAAAACTTTTCCATTTCAAATTCAGATCTGATGCGCTTTTTCACTCCTCCAAACTCAAATGACAATCCTTCCGGCAATTCCCATCTGTACCTTATTTTCATGTCCTTCAAAATTTGGACTAAGGCTTTGTATTTTTTCCGGTCAAGCAACACCGATCTGGGTTACTCCTTCATAATAATAACCGTCTTGCCATTAACCTCCAATGGGTCTTAAAATTGCTTACTTACAATCATTTCTCTTATATTTCTAGTCGTAAATTGCACAATCACATCTCTTGGTAGTTTCCTCTGGGTCGCAAATCTTGAATTTATGCGATACACCACATCTAGGATAGCCACAATTTCCTCCTTCCCCAGGTATTCAGCTAACACCTCAACAATTTGTTCTTGGGCTGTCTTTCCCTCTACCTCCAGCAAGCCACGAAACCTCAGCTGCTTCTCCATATACTTGCTCTCCGCACCAGCCATTCTTCCCCTCATCACCCTCATCTCCGTTCGTTGCGTATCTGAGAGATTCTCCACCGCCTTCTCCACTACATTAACTTTTTGTTGTGCTGCTTGCAAATCATTTTGTATTGTTTCCATTCCCTTCTTCACTTCTGCCAGTTCATTTTTTACTGTCTCCTTAACCTCTTTAACCTCTTTCACCAACTCCTGTTTTGCCTCTTTCAGTTCCTTTAACATTTCCATAAATTTTTTGTCCAAATTCTCTATAGCCGTTTGCCACTCTTTCTTCGACATCGTGGGGCTTGACTTACCTCGCTCCCACGAGTCTGCTCGTTTCCTTAACTCCGTGGCGCTTGGCTTAGTGTCCTTTTAGTTTAATTTGAATGTCCCGGTTTCATAAAGAAAAAAAAACGTTTAAAGAGTCCAAAATGTCGGGCGTCTTTTCTCTATGGTTTTTCTGTAGTTTTTGTAATCCAATATGGCTTACTTCCTCTTCTGCTGAAGTCGGGACCCTTCCCTTTTCAAAAATGGCGATTCCCTTCTTCCTGTCTTCGGGTAAGGGCCGTCTCTCTCCAGCAGCTCTATCCCTGTTACACACCTCCTGTTTCCCGACTCCCCACAGCAGCTCTCGCGATGGTAGAAACTTTCTCACAGCCTGTTATCTCCTTGCAGCCACAGGTATGGAAAACAATAGTCCAATTTCTTTAATAACTTCGTTTAGCTTAGTCCTTTTTCTAATCTATTTCTTGCCGAGTCTTCCCCTACTTATAATGAATCTGTTGCAGTTTAAAAGTCCACTTTAATACTTCATTGCTTTAAGTAATTCGTCCCGTTTCAAGAGATAGTGATCTTTACCTTTTCAAACGTCTTTCTGGGTTGTAATCACTGTTTCAATCTCAGAATCTCCTTCACCTTCTTTCCCCCTGTTGAAGCTTGGGCATGTAGGTCTTATGCCAGCCGCACGGGCTCCAGGACCGCTGCAGAGATTTAAGCCGACCTGTCTTAGGGTGGGACCTCAAGGGTCGGGAGAGAGTCCATTGCGCGGGACCCCCCCTCGCCTGAAATCAACGCACCCTGAGGTGCTTGAGCGTTCTATGCCTGTTCTCCGCCTGAGAGCAGTTGGCCGCGAGCTTGTTTGCCCCGCCGGCCGCTGAAACGGCAGCCCGGTCAGCTCTGTACTTAGAGCTGCGTTAGACCTCCATGGATCCCAAACCGGAAGTCCAAATATAATGTGTTCTAATGATTCTATCCCTTCCCCACAGCAGGGACAGATCCTTTCCTCATAAGGGATCCTTTCCTTGAAGGGAAGGGAACTTCCCTTCGAGGACAGCCAAGGGAAAAACATCCAGTCGCATTAGTGTAAAAATTCATCTGTACTCCTGATTTGATAGGTTGAGGAGATAAGGCATAGGTGTTACCCTATTGCAGGGCTCCAAAAGCTCTCGCCATTTCTTGCCAGCGCCCTAAGCCATGGCGGGGGGCAAAGGGATCCAATATTATAAGACTTGTCAGCCCTTTGAGAAAGAAAACTAATTTTAGCCAGTACAGGGTTACTGCAATCCACAACCTTGCCTCTACTGTAATCATGCCAGTTTCAATTCTGATAAGTGTATTTGGGACACCATGGGGCACTTGTAAGATTGTTCTCAGGAATTTAGATTGCACTGTGTCCAGCTTCTTTAGATTTGAGGTGACATTTATTGGGGCTCCATAGGTAAGCTGAGAGAGGGATTTAGCCTTGAATAGTCTGAGGGCCGCAGTCAGTCATTTACCTCCTTTATACCAGTAAAATTTTTGAATTGCCCCTGAGCTTCTTTTGGCATCCAAGATAACAGAATTTATATTAACCGTTCTTTGGCTATTAGCCTGGAAAAAGATACCCAAGTACTTGAAATATGAAACTTGTTCAATAGGAGTGGAATTTAAAGACCAATGATAAATTTTGGGGGTCTTATTTTTTGAAAAGGCCATAACTTTTGTTTTAGAATAGTTGACCTCTAAGTTGTTTCGTTGGCAGCACTGGGCAAAAGAGCCCATAGTTCTCCTAAGACCAATTGGAGTCCTTGAGAGCAGAACAGCATCATCAGCATAAAGAAGCACCCCATGTGTTTGTCACCTAGCCTAGGAGGATGGAACTCAGGCCTATTTATGTGTGTAATCAGATCATTGATATACAAATTAAAAAGGAGGGGTGCAAGAAGACATCCTTGTTTGACCCCCCTGTTGTTTCTGATGGAGTCTGTAAGACGGCCTTGGGAGGTGCACTTGACCCTTATAGATGTATGATTGTACAGAGCCTGAATTAGAAACAGTAAACGTTTGTTAATGCTTGTGGAACTTAGTTTATCCCATAATATAGCTCTAGAAATTGAATCAAAAGCTGACTTCAAGTCCATAAAGGCAGCAAAGAGTGACACACTGAGTTGGAAGAATATTTTGCAATCAGATGATCTAACAGCATACATTGATCTAAGGTGGAACGACCCTCCCTAAAACCAGCCTGTTCTTCTGCTAAATAGGATTCATCTTCCAGCCAATCTCTAAATTTCCATAAAAGATACCTTGCATAGAGTGTGCTTACTATACTAAGCAAACTGATTGGCCTATAGTTATTCGGGTCATCTTTGTTACCTTTTTTGTAAAGAAGGATTATGACAGCAACCCCCCAGTCCTTAGGGATTTTCCCAGATTGGTCAAGTTGGGTGACTAGTGAGGCCAAGACAGGAGCCCACCATTCTGTGTTCTGTTTTATCAGCTCCGGGGGGATTAGATCTATGCCTGGGGCCTTCCTGGACTTCAGAGTATGGATGAGCTGTAACACCTCCTTGGGCTCCACTGGAGGCCAAGGTGGTAGGCTATTCAAATCATCAGAAATAGATTTTTTGGTAGTTGTGTCCCCATATAGGCTCTTATAGTAGTTCTCCCAAGTACCAGGTAAGATGGAGTTATTTGTTATAGTTGGAGGACTGCCTGGGAGATCTGAAACCAATCTCCAAAATAAGGCTGACTTCTTCTCCCTTACTGCCTTTCTGAGTTCTTCCCAGGCTGACTGGATCGCTTCCTGTTTCTTCCTCCTAATGAGGGTCTTGTACTGGGATTTTTGCCAGCAGGGATACTGCCTCTGAATTGGCTTTTTGCCAGCAGGGATACTGCCTCCGAATTGGCCCTATATCTGGCATAATTCATATTAAGGGATTTCTTTGCATTCATGCACTCTTTATCAAACCAAGATCTATGATTATCTGGTCCAGGTCCTGGGGGCCCAGCTCTGGAAATTTGCAGAGCCCTTCGGAGCTCCTCCAGGATCAGTTCATATTCTCCAAGGCACGAATCTATATTATCTGCTGTCACTAGTCTGTGAGAAATGGCTTTTGTTGCCTCTGATTGCAGGGTTTTGGCCTTTCCTTGCTACAGAATGCTTGCAGGGTCACAGACCCAAGCTCAGCTAGACATCCTCATGGCAGTGGACAGGTTGGAGGATGCCATTTTGGGCCATGGTTGGGGGGGTGGGGCAGGAGGAGTAATTTCATTGTTCTCTGTTTGAAAAGTTCTTTGTTCTTTAATGTTCCCAAAAATTAATTTTAAATTTTACATAGTTTAATTAATAATGATAATGCTAATTTTAATATTTTATAAAGTGATCATTGTCTTTCTACATTAAGCCTGAAATAATGGTAGAATTGTCTCACAAATGCAGGGGATCATTCATGAGTACTAACCATGTGTACAAAAAACAGCCATGGGCAAACAATTCAGGGAGGCATCCCTCTAGAAATCCAGTAGCTATTCAAAATATCCCTCCAGTACCCCTGAGGAAATAGCTCTACAGCTATTAGTGTGATGCCTCCCTCAAAGTACCTTTATTTATTGATTATTTATCATTCCAATTTATAAAACACCCATCCTCAGGGGCTCTGGGCAGTGAACAACAGATAAAATCAATAAAAACAAGAAAACAATAATTCCAAAATCAACATACAATAAACAATAATAAAATAAATTAACCAAAAACATTAAGGTGCAATGGTGGGGAGAACCCCCCACCCGAAAGGTGGGAGGCCAACATGGCACCTCCCCCTTCAACCACCGAATGCCTGGCGGAACAGCTCTGTCTTACAGGCCCGGCGGAATGCTAATATGTCCCACTGGGCCCAGGTCTCCATTGACAGAGTGTTCCACCAGGCTGGGGCCAGGACTGAAAAGGCCCTGGCCCTGGTTGAAGCGAGGCAGGCTTCCTTAGGGCCAGGGACCACCAGTAAACATTTATCTGCTGATCGAAGTGGTCTCCAGGGAATATACAGGAAGAGGCAATACCGAAGATATGCCAGTCCCAACCCACTCAGGGCTTTAAAGGTAAGAACCAACACCTTGAACCTGATTCGGAATTCAACCGGAAGCCAGTGCAGCTGGCGCAGGACAGGTGTAATATGTGACTGGTAGGATATACTGGTCAGGACCTGTGCCGCCGCATTCTGGACCAGTTGTAGTTTCTGGATCAGGTTCAGGGGTAGCCCAGCATACAGTGAGTTACAGTAATCTAGCCTGGAGGTGACCGTTGCATGGGTCACTGTAGCCAGGTCCTGGGGTGTTAGGTAAGGGGCAAGTTGTCTGATCTGATGGAGATGGAAAAATGCAGACTTGGCAACTGCCATGACCTGGGCTCCATCGACAGGGAAGCATCCAGGAGCACGCCCAGACTCTTCACCACTGGCAAAGTTGCCAGTGGTGCCAGTGGTGCCAGTGGTGTCCCATCCAGGGCAGGGAGCTGGATCCCAACATCAGGCAGCCCCTGTCCCAGCTGCAAGACCTCTGTCTTCACCGGGTTCAGTTTCAGCCTGCTCTATTTCAACCATGCCATCACAGCCTCCAGAGCTCTGGCCAGATTGTCCGGGGCCGTGTCTGGCCCGCCGTCCATCAACAAAAAAAGCTGGGTGTCTACAGAAAAAGCTTGGTTACTCACATTGAGCCTGCTTATTCTAACATAGACTTCCTGAGCAATCTTTGAAATCCATTCTGAAGTTTCCTTGGGAGACTCTGGGAGCCCTGGCCTGTATTCTGGAACAATTATAAATGGACATGGTCAGCAGTGGAAAGCTATGTACATAGGGAAAGTCCAACAAAAGAAAAACCTTGGCTTTGTGTTCTTCAATGACAATTTACATGTGAGTGATCTTTTGTATTACCCAGAAACAACATATATTCCAATGCACCCATGATGTTAAGAAAACTGCTCTGCAGTGATTTACATAAGGAAGGGCTGTGAGTTTGTATCAGAACTGAAGGCAGCACCATTGCCATTGACAATCACATTTGTAACCTATGCTGCCAATAATCAATAGTCAGCTTTGTACTGTCACCTGTGTCATGGGTTGTGTGATTTTTCGTTCCACTGAGGACTGGCCTTACTTCTAGTGTTAAATCTGCAGCTTTATGAGCTTAGATGCCATGTAACAACTGGAATCCCATGAAATCCCATGAAATCTACCAGATAAAATGGCTGAAGGAAGAACTTTAAATCTGGCCAGAGAAAAGGCTCTATGTAAATTAGGAGCCAGGAGTTGGTAAAGGTATACTGCTGGGAGACTTACATTAGGGATAATCCCCAGGTTTAGGGGAGAACAAGTTCTATTAGCAGAACTATAGAGAGTTTGTAACTCTAATCCCAAAGGACTGTATTTTATTTTTGAGAAAGCCTCAGACTCAGATAGCAGGGATAAAGATTCTATAGATAAGTTCAAGGAACTTATTTTAGCTTCAATACAGGCTGACCAACTAGAGTTGGCAAATTCAGATGATAAATGATTATAACTAGGGGGATCAGAATTAAAATGGAGTCTCTACCAATATTTGATAGTGTGAAGCCATGCCTTGATGGCCAACAGATTCTGACCGCACTCTAAGCATAAGACAGCATATGGAACATACAGAGGAACCCCCATGATCTCATACAGAAAGCTAGAGTGAACACGTTCTACGGAATTGTCAATAGCATCAATCCAGAGCTGGGCCCCATACAATAACTGAGCTCCAATTTTAGCGTTGAAGGCTTTAAGAGCAGCAGGCACATATTGGTTACCTCAATCAGAAAAATAAAAGTGAGATATTGCTGTACCATTAACTTTGGCTGCATTAATAGCCATCCTATGGTGAAAGGTCCAAGTAGCATTAGATTGGAAATAGACACCCAGGTATTTAAAGTGCTTAACTTGTTCAAGTCTACTGCCATTGACAATCCGGTTATACAGTTTCCGGGAATTGAGAAGAACCAATACCTTAGATTTTTCATCATTCAACTCCAGTCTGTTGGTCACACAGTATTCAAGGCAACGGTTCAATAAACTATTCAATCCGACTTGGGAAGAAGACAAAAGAACCGCATTATCCGCATATAATAACAAAGGGATAGAAATGGAGCCAAGTCTAGGACTGTGACCATCAACCAGTGACAAAAAAGGGGCAAGATCATTTTAAAAAAGATTAAACAAATGGGGGGCTAAAATGGAGCCCCTGCATAAGCTGGCTCCATTAAATGAGTTGAGTTGAGAAACTACCATAATTGGAGGTCCTCCTGCATGCCTGCTGTAATCCTAAATTTGAGATGTGGAAACTGCGGAGTAATCATGGCCTTGTTACAACCATGGACGGGTGATACATGCCCCCTCAAGAAAAGAGCTGAAGTGGCCAAAGGCCACACCTAAAACAGAGTACCCAGTTGGCAGAGCCCTGATATAAGCGGTCGGTCCTGGTCTCTGCCATATTTAATGGCTGTACAGCAGCCATATGCAATATAAAAATCATAAGGCCCCTGGATTAAATGCAGCTTGATCTGTAACAGGGGAATTCCAGCCAAAAGTGCTGAGTCCCGCCCGGGAAATCCAGGCCTGAATGGAATGCCAAATGCAAATGCAGAGTGACTAGGATGATTGGATTTACTATCTCCTCAGCAACTGACTTGAGACCATGACAATAGTGGGCTGCGCTGTGTCACCCCATTAGCATATTCCAATGCCCTCTCCCAGCAATAACATTTCCTACCTCAAACTTGTGAGCAATCAATCAGCATCAATAAGTTAATTTCTCTCTAGGAACTTATATTGGCTCATATCTAAATTCATCAACTCAGCTCCAGTAGATTCATTAGCAAACTGCCCCTTTTGTGCAGTTCCAAGAGAGACTTTACATTTTCTTTCACACACCCTGACAGCAAGTAATCAAGGTAATCAAACCTTTGTAATTTCCAGAGACTGACCTTTACGGTCTTTGTTCCAATGGCTGAGGGGAGTTCCCCTAGCATCAGGAAAGCTTTTGCCCTATAAGAACCAGGACTCTTGCTCCATTCAAACTGTGCATGCTTACTAGGTCCAAGCGCTGCTCCCTTGGGGACACTTCTTCCCTAAGTCTCTCTCCTGGCTGAGAACGTGGGACATTTGAAGAGACTCTCTTTTTCCATGGACCATGCTACTCTTCTGATCAGTAAATATACTTCCCCTCCCTCATTTTATTCCTCCTTCTGCCTAGCTTCTGAGAACTCTGTGTGTGTGCAACTATTTTATTATTTACTCCTGTGTGTGTTTTTTTCTCTTTTAATAAAATATTGCTCTTTGAATCTAAAGCACCAGCTTCATCTGCTATCTTGGGGAAAGGACCCCATAAACACTGGTGGAGATTTCCTGCTTATACCCTCTTGCATAGCCTTACTTTTTGCTGCTAATTCCCCCCCACACACATACACAATTCTTTTACTCACAAGGAGACCAATTCAGGTAACACTGACTGCATAGGATTGGATCTTAAATTGCAACCCAACAGCAAAGAGTCCTCTGGCAGGACCAGGAGGAGGCAAAATGCCAACTCAGTGTCGCCATTGGCCCTTCAGCACTAACACCACACTGCACAGAGCAGGAATGCTCTGGTATGACATCATTTACTGGGCCCCGCTGAGCAGTAGGCTAATGAATGGAATGAATTATTGCAGGCTTTCTGGGATCTAACCAAAAAGAGGGAGACTAGCCAAAAAAGGAGGGCTTCGGGAGGGTGGAACAGTGATACATGAGCAAAGCCCATCCAACAGACATTCTTCTACAAAACAAGACATCGGCATGCTTGGGGATGCTCTGTGCTGCCAAAGTGCCTTCAGCCCTCTAGGGCTGGGTCCCTGTACCAGATCCTGCTGGTCATACCCCCAGAGACACAAACACCTGACCCACACTCTGCTGCTTAGGGCAGGATATGGAGGAGTGAAGAAGATTCCCTACATAGCATCCTCTTCTGGGCCCTGGACTTTCCTGGCATCTAGATGTGTCACTATGTTCCTGATGCCCCTCGTGCTCAGAAGATGAAGAAACTTGCCTCAGGGGTCTCCTGGCTGTGGAGCACATACATGCTCCCCCTTTCTTTGGGGTGGCTTTTGGATGGCTTTCTTTGGTGGCATTCCACCAGCTGTTACAGCAACCCACAAAGCCTGACACCTAGTAACTGTGATGATTGTCCTTCAACATCAATTTGTTCTGTTTGTTGTAAATTAAATGCTATTCATCAAATTCCACACACTGTCAATCAAATTATTAACTTCTGCTCACCCCTACTATGCCTCTTTTTCTTTGCACAAAACCCAGTATTTGCTAAAGCAGATGCACTAACACAATATGCCATCAGGTGGTGTGAATGAGAAAGCCTAATTGCCTTAAAAATGCAGCAAAATTGTGCAGGAAAAAACAGAGGCTTACCAGCATCCACCCTGGGAATGCAGAACACTGCTAGGCCAGTAGCAATAATGTGTGAAGCAACCCACCTCTCAGGTGGCAGCAAACCATCCCTGTGGAACTCCAGCAAAGCTTTTGCTGTTGCTGTTGGCAATACTACCTCTTGATAAAGTGAAAGTATGGGGAGGAGACAAGCCTAGATGGGAGAACCTATCAGCATTCACCCTGGGAATGTAGACCCCATAATATGTGAAGCAATCCATCCCTTAGATGGCTGCAATCAACCCCTGTGGCCTACAGCAAAGTCTTTACTGTTGCTGCTGTAAGTACTCCCTCCTAATAAAATGAAAACAGTGCAGGGAGAGAGAGAAGCCTAGATAGGCCAGAGGCCTGCATGGGCTGGATCTAACCTGGCTTTAGCCCTCTCCACTGATAGACAACAGGCCCCAAAGTCTCTGCCAAACCACTGAGCTAGGCACTGGGCCCTGGCTCTCATTCTGGAGTTTGAAGGTAGCAAGCAGGGGAATGGCATAGCTTCTCCAAACAGCTACTGCTGCCTAACCCTGACGGCCTTCAGTAAAACCAGCCTTAGAGGTGTTTGGCTGAGAGAGCTTGAAGTGTGCTCTGCTCAGGTCAAGCATGAGACATGAATGAGACACTGAGGGGTGGAGCAACACTATAAAGCCTCTTGTCCATCCCCTCCAGCATTCCCGTATGAGCAGGGAAGCACAGCTGCCTCCTCCTCCTCCTTTAGGGAAGCAAATTGTGGCCCTAGCCAAAGCGGCTGTTGCCGCTGACTGGGAGTGCTGTATTGTCCTATGCACAAGGTGCATGACTATCCTAAAAGTGAATTTCAAAAATGTGACACTGCAGGAGATTCCTACAAATTTAGGGGAGGGGGGCGGTAGGGTTGCCAGGTCCCCTTACTCTCTTGGCGGGAAGTGGGAGACCTGGCACTTACCTCTCTGGTTCTGCAGTGTGCACACACTCCTGACCTGCACAATGACAACATTTCTAGGAAGTAGTTCCATTTCCAAAATACAATGTAATGATAACATAACTGAAAAGTTTAAAAAAATAGAGATTCACTTTTTCTCTATTAAAAGGAAGAGAAACTGGTCCTTAACAGAGTAAAATAGATTGCAGAGAAAATGTGACGGGCAGTAGGAGCATGGTGGTTGGTGTATGAGAGAGAAAGTAACAAACTTACACTTGCCTTATATTGTTGAAGGCTTTCACGGCCGGAGAACGATGGTTGCTGTGGATTTTCTGGGCTGTATCGCCATAGTCTTGGCATTGTAGTTCCTGACGTTTCACCAGCAGCTGTGACTGGCATCTTCAGAGGTGTAGCACCAAAAGACAGAGATCTCTCAGTGTCAAACCAGTGTCAAAGTTTGACACTGAGAGATCTCTGTCTTTTGGTGCTACACCTCTGAAGATGCCAGTCACAGCTGCTGGTGAAATGTCAGGAACTACAATGTCAAGACTACGGTGATGCAGCCTGGAAAATCCACAACAACCATTGCACTTGCCTTAGTTTTAGAAAAGAAGTAAGAATTCTTTATTATAGAAACTCCATACTTTGATAGGAAAGTGGAGAGATAGATTCCTATCTACCTGTCTACTCTAAGACATTTCCCAATATATAGCGTCATGCCCCATCTGTCTCAGTGCCAAGTCACGCAAAGGCAAGCCACCCGGACTTTTGCAACCTTTAGAAACGCCAAACAGACCATGGGAAACCATATCCATGGATTTTATTACAGACCTCCCCCCTCCAAGGGCCACACTTGCATTTTGGTTGTAGTGGATTTATTCTCCAAGCAAGCTCATTTCATACCTTGCACCACTATACCTTCGGCCCGAAAACTAGCAGATATATTCCTAAAACACATTGTTAAACTACATTCTTTTCCGTCAAAGGTGATTTTGGACCGTGGCAGACAGTTTGTTGCCAACTTCTGGCAGGAGCTTCTACAAATTATGGGAATTGAGCAAGGTTTAAGTTCCAGCCATCATCCTCAAACCGACGGACAGTCCGAAAAAACTAATCAAATATTAGAACAGTTCCTCCGCTGTTGTATCAATTTTCAACAAGACAACTGGATCGATTTGCTTCCCTTAGCGGAATTCTCATACAATAACAGTGTACACACCTCCACTGGAGAAACTCCCTTCAAAGTAATATTCAGAACAAGTCCTGAATCCATGGTGCAAGATGGAGAGAAGAGATAGTTGTGTGACAAAGGGAGAAAGAGAAGGATGTGACAGGGAGGAAATCCTGAAATGAGTGATCCACACATCAAAGGATAGACCAGGGCAGTAAAGGAGTAAACAATAAACAGATGCCCTGGCCTGTTTATCTTTCTAACTCTCTAGTTTGTCCCCCTCTAAAACCTGAGGGAAGGGACGGCATCAAGTCTTCCTCTTCTAACATTCCTGAAATGTAAATTGGAGCCAAGCAAGTATATTGGGCCCAACAGAGGCCTTGCAGTCTGCCTGTTGCTACATTGAAACTGGGTGGAGCCAGCCAGGGTTAAGGACTAAGCTACTTTGTGTGGGCCATAGCCACAGGTCTTTTAAGACAGTGTATAAATTATTTATTTATAAAAATATTTTTATAAATATAAACAGAACAGAAAAAATAAAACAAAATCAATATCACAATTATAATTACATCAAAAGAAAAAGGAAAGAGTAAACATATAATATAATAAACAATGATATTATAAACAGTAAAATTATATGATAATGGCAACCATTTTTCCCTATGTCTTCTTGTAATAAAAGATTATTATTTAATGTCCATCTTCCCCTTCTGCCTCTGTTTTGTTCCCAAGTTACTACTAATTGACTGTGATCTGCAAAGGTGTATCTTTGCATGCTTTAGATTAATAATTAAGGTTTTTGATATCCAGCACATATCAATCCTTGAATATGTTTGGTGTCTGTCAGAAAAGAAAGTATAGTCTCTAGTATTCAGATTTTTGATCTTCCAAGCATCTTCCAATTGTAACATTTCCATATAATTAAACACATTTTTGGGAAGTTTGCCTTCTTTGGTTTTTCCCCCTCCTTTTTTTTTTTTAGATCCATTACTCATTCATGTCTCTCCTTCTTGAAAATCTAAAATTGATTAGAAAACATTTTCATAAAAATTTTATCTTGCATTGTTCGGGGCATATATTGTTGCTAGTGTGTAATCTTGCCTTCCAGGAGCCTGATTTTCAAAATCATATAACTTCCTTCACAGTCTGTTAATTCTTCTGTAACATCTATTTGTAAATTATGTATATAAACCATGAGTCCTTTTTAATTATAAATTCTTAATAAGCACACAAATACATACTAGTAAACAGTAACAAAGCCCTAAAGAATCATGGAAATTGTAATATGATAAAACCGGAAGAGTGGGCATTCCTGGGCTTCAGCTGCCATTTTGTAAAAGGAGGGAGGGTTGAACCACTCAGCAGCCCATAGTTTACACCTATGCTATGTAGACAGTCTCGCAATATAAGATATCCTCCAGCTATTGATCCTTCTGTGTTTTAGTTATGTTTGTTCTGCCTGTACTACCATTCTGTTCTCCTTTATATCAAGGTGAAAAATTCTGAATTGGAATAAGAATACCTCAAAAGCCCAGAGGTATATAATGTTTCTCTTTATTTCTATCAGTGGAAACAAGGAGAAAATGATAGAGGATCCTGGAGACTCTTTAATGAGCTATAGACATAGCACAAGGATTAAATATGGAACACCAATTAACCTGAGTGTGGCAAGATGATACTTTAACAACAAAATACAAAGTAATCTTGTAGAATTAGTGATCAATTTCTATTGATTGTGGCCTCTTTTCCTTGCTTCAGCCATCAAAGCACCAATTACATTTTCACAGCAGCCATTAAAAGAAAGCATTTGAAATATACTCATTAGAAAAGACTGCCCTTTCAGATGAAAAAGGTGGAAAATTACAGCTGTAAAGCTTTAACCCTCTGTTTTTTAAGAAGGATTCCTCCCTTCCCCACAATGATTTTTTCATTCTTGTGTTCGTGTGGGTGATATACAAATAGGAACATAGGATCATCACAAATGCCCATACATAAGTTAGCACTCTGAGGTGTGTAACAGATAAAACAAATCTGTACAAAAACAAATAAAAGATATGACTACTGCAAGCTGTGATACAGGGAGAAGCATTCATGAATGTTAAGTAACCAAAGCACTGGCTAGTTTCAAGGGGGTCATTGTTTCGGGATAAAAATACCCCTTCGTTTCAGGGAACAGAGCTTTGGGGGATTTTCAAATAAATGTGAATGCATCATTTATTTGGATTGTGTAGCACAAATCCAGCCAGGTGCCTATTGTAGTACATGAACCTAAAAAAGTAAGTCTAGGCATAAACCCAGTCTCTGCCATGTGTTTAATTCTATATATTAGAAATGTATGGTGTAGTGCCAAGATCTCATGGAAGCCAGCAAGCGGAGAGGTTGGCTCTATCTCAATCCAGTGTGTCATCCATAAAAAGCCTGTACTATCACTGATACCTAAGAGTTTCAGTTTTTATAATCATTATAATTAAGGAATTTTCTGAATGACAAACCAAAGCATCTCCCAACTATATTTTAACCTTTGTATGATACTCCACAGATGCCTTTTTTAATGAAGTTCTCAGTACGTACTTGCTCTGTATGTTGATCATGATGCAGAATACTTTGGGATAGTTCATGCACTCTCCTATTAATCAATGCCAATTCTATGCAGATGAAGCAGGCATCTTCCCCCTCATTCACTTACATGTAGGTATAATACTTTACTTGAAGATTTCATAGTCCAACCAAACACCCATAAGTCCACTTTGTACAATCTTCTCTCCTATGGGTTGGTTCCTATTTATTTAGGAATCTGACAGGGCTTCTCTCAGTGCTCCATACGTATGTTACAATCCTTGAAATAAATGGGTCCTCTCCTCACCCTACAATATGCTGTCAAAATTTATATCAGATGGTACAGAAATATGCCAACATTTTTATGGCTCAGAGGAGAGGATTTGTGAAAATCTGTTGAAGAGATGCTCAGAAATCCCAGAAGCCATGGTACTTTATCTTATTACTAACAACCATTCCACAGATTATTCCTTTGCCAGGGCTTTGCAAGCTGCTTACTGTGTGCATTGTCGCAATTTGGTGATCAAAGAGGACACCATCTAGTTTATTTTTAAGTAGTCATAACTCCCTGCTTCTATTCAACACTCCTAAAAAATCCTGCTTTGTTATACAGATCAGGGTAAATAGTCTATGAATTAAATCAAATCTGATCTAATTGGAAACGAAACTATCCCACTTTTTCCCCTCTCTCTTCAGACAATGGCCCAGATTAGACTCCTCTCCACATTGGACAGCACGTCTGTGTGTCTTTCTAGTCATACTCATTTTGAAATGATTCAAAGTGTGTGAGACAAGCTCCTTGGCTGGTAAGATGACTAATATATTCTGTGACTTCATAGCCTAACCTTTTTTGCAATTATTTTAAAATCACTGTATCTATTTGACAACCCACAATTTCTGGCAAGAATCTGACACTGGGCTCCAAGAGGATAGTGCCTCTTATTTTTTCTAGAATCCTGTTACATTTCTTCCTGTTACAATGGCCCTTTTATTTTTGTAAACCAATCTGTGCAATGATATACCCACCCACCACCCACACATATATGTATGTTTATGGGTATGCTCATGTATATAAGCTATTTGGTACCCCACACTTCTAGATCACCATTATTAGTATATTAAATGTAATTCTTCCTTGTGTATGGTCTATACAAGTGCATCCCCTTCTGCCCATCTTATGTAAAAAAAATTCTTGTGTTTGCATAGATACTGTATAGCAAGGGTAAATATTAGAATTATCCCTCATGCAACTATGAAGAACTCTTCTTCTTCGGATCAATGGTCCATCTTATCTAGCATCCTGTTTTCCACAGAAAGCCCACAAGAAACCCAAGCTTTAGCCTATTATTGCTTTGAGGCACCTAATAGTGAGCACTCTTCTGCCCCTGGACATGGAATATGTGCCTGTATTCATGATGGCAAATTCACCAGCATTGCCCAGAATTTCATGAGATTGAGGACAGGAGTCTGCAGTCTTGGAAGAGTACATGAGAAAGAGAGGATCAATAGAAATGTACACATTTTTCTATTTCCTCGACGATTGATTTTCTTTTTAAAAATTTGATCTGTTTTTATTATATTGATAATTAAACTTGTTCATTTTAGTTATTCAAATTTGTTTGGGGGTTAATTTTCAAACTTATTTTTAAAAACTTTAATTTTTATTTCATTAATTTATTCATGTTTATTTCAGTCATTCATTTCATTCATTGTTGTTATATTTATTTTTTGCTTTTACTGAGTATAATGAGGAATATTTTTCTGCAAGTATCCATTCCTTATCAATCAGGATGAAATTCCCCATCAGCGAATGCCTCAGTCCTCCTTACCAAACATCTTTAACTTACACACGCAAATTCTCACTTGCAGAGAGGGCACAGGGAGACATTTAGCAATCTGAGGATGCATCAGGCAGGATCCCATGGGAGAGTCCCTGAAACTTTTCATCCAGCTTGAGTAGAGAACATTAAGATCACAGGCAGAAATGGCTTTGCCACTGGATTCCCTGAAAACAAAAATGAACAGAAAAATTAAAACAAATAGTTTTCAAAAGGAAAATAAATAAAACTAGTACTAGTTTTGTGACATTATTGCGCTCCTAGATTTTACATTTAATTTTGATAAAATATTCATTTTTTAGAAAAATTCTTGTTCAGCAATCATGACTTTTGTACATTTTTGAATTGGTCTTTGAGGATGAAAATGGGGGAAAGTTTTGTTATTTGACTGCCTTCCTAAGAAAAGGAAAGAATATCCAGATGTTTTAACATCTCCATTGTGTCCTAGAAGCTAGGTGAGTTGGGGCATCTTTTGTCCAGAGAATTCAGTGTTCCGCAACTAAGCTGGAATTTTTTTAATTATTACGTTAGACACAGAAAGGAATTTGTAGCATACACAGGAAAAAATTGCAGCCAGGAAAATAAAGGGGCTTTAGATAATGTAAAGTTAGAAAGGACAGCATAGTTCTAGCTACTAATTGCTATAGATAGTGTATAGGTAGTAGTATCAGACTGAGCATCCTCTGTCATGTTCCCTGATATTATAATAATTATAATAAGAGACCCTCCACCACCCATGCAGGACAATGCTGCATTTTAATATTTAATATTCTACACCCGCCAATTTTAATGGTTTTTATACGATGTTTTAATGTTTTTATAATGTTTTTACTGTTTTTAATTTGATGGTTGTTGTGGGTTTTCCGGGCTGTATTGCCGTGGTCTTGGCATTGTAGTTCCTGACGTTTCGCCAGCAGCTGTGGCTGGCATCTTCAGAGGTGTAGCACCAAAAGACAGAGATCTCTCAGTGTCACAGTGTGGAAAAGATGTAGGTCATTTGTATCTACTCAGGAGGGGTGGGGTTGAGCTGAGTCATCCTGTAAGAGTTTCCCAGGGTGTGGAATGCTAATGGCGGGAGGCTTCACTGTATCCTGAGGAGGTTCTTTTGCATATGGATTGGTACTTGATGTGCTAATCTTCTCTGCAGGGCTATTGTCAAGGATAGAATGTTTTGTTAGCCTGGTGTTTTTCAGAACTGGCAACCATGCTCGGTTCATTCTTAAGGTTCCTGTGGAAGACATCATTGCAAATGTAGAAGCTGCCATTCGTCATCTACCTGAAGAGGAAGCTGAGGAAATAAGAGGAGAGACAGCCAGGATTCTACGAAAGGCAAAGCTTCCCACCAGCAATATAACACGCAAAGAGAAAAATGCCATCAAGACCCTCAATGCAGATCCAGACATCATCATTCTACCAGCTGATAAAGGCAATGCTACAGTGATCATGAAAACAGAGGAATACAAAAAGAAGATTAAGGAACTCCTGGACCCCTCCACCTACAAAAAACTAAAACGAGATCCCACTTGCAAAATCACCAGGCTAACAAATGCGCTGATCAAGAATTCCTCACTACATCCCGACACGCACAGAAAACTATGCAAGACTGAAGCACAGCCACCTAGACTATATGGACTCCCCAAAATACATAAGGATTCAGTCCCACTCCGACCCATTGTGAGTGCCATTGGTTCACCGACATATGAATTAGCTAGACATCTGGCAGATCTCCTGCAGGACCACATCGTGAAAACCTCGTCTTACATCAAAGATTCAGCAGATTTCATCAACAAAATCAGTTCTCTGAAACTCAATCCACAAGACATACTTGTCAGTTTTGATGTTGTATCCCTGTTTACCAAGGTTCCAGTAAAAGACACTATTGCACTTATTAATCAGATTTTCCCAGAGGATGTAACAGCCTTATTCCACCATTGCCGGACAACCAGTTACTTCCAATGGGACAACGAATTCTATGAACAGATGGATGGGGTGGCCATGGGGAGCCCACTCAGCCCAGTTATAGCAAACTTCTACATGGAACATTTTGAAAAAACAGCTCTAGAATCAGCACCCCACAAACCTAGTGTATGGTTCCGGTTTGTGGATGATACATTTATCATTTGGAGCCATGGGGAGGAAGAATTGATGGGGTTTTTGAATCATCTCAACAACATCCACCTGAACATACAATTCACCATGGAGAAAGAAATCGAGGGAAAACTCCCATTCCTGGATACCTGGGTCATCCGCAAAGCAAACTTTCAGTTAGGTCACAAGGTCTACAGGAAACCAACTCACACTGATCAGTACCTACACAAAAACTCCAATCACCATCCCCGACAGAAAAGAGGCATAATGAAAACATTAGTGGATCGTGCAAGACGGATATGTGAGCCGCACTTGCTAAATGAGGAAATTAATCATCTAAACCACGCACTTCAGGCAAATGGCTACTCCAGAAATGAAATCCGAAGAGCAATCAAACCCAGGATGAAGCAAACAACCAAAGAAAAACAGTCTCCCACAGGAAAAGTGTTTTTGCCATATATCAAAGGAATTACTGATCAGATGGGAAAGCTTATGAAAAAGCATAACCTTCAAGCAGTATTCAGACCCACCCGAAAAATACAACAGATGCTACGATCAGCAAAAGACAGTAGAGACCCCCTAACCTCTGCAGGAGTATACCGTATACCCTGCAGCTGTGGACAAGTTTACATCGGGACCACAAAGCGTAGCATCCAGACAAGAATAAAAGAACATGAAAGACACTGCAGACTTGGACAACCTGAAAAATCAGCAGTGGCTGAACATAGCCTAACTCAAACAGGGCACAGTATCTTATTCCAGGACACCAAAATACTGGACAACACTTCCAACTACTTTGTCAGACTGCACAGGGAAGCCATTGAAATTCACAAGCATAAGCAAAACTTCAACAGGAAAGAAGAAACCTTAAGAATGAACCGAGCATGGTTGCCAGTTCTGAAAAACACCAGGCTAACAAAACATTCTATCCTTGACAATAGCCCTGCAGAGAAGATTAGCACATCAAGTACCAATCCATATGCAAAAGAACCTCCTCAGGATACAGTGAAGCCTCCCGCCATTAGCATTCCACACCCTGGGAAACTCTTACAGGATGACTCAGCTCAACCCCACCCCTCCTGAGTAGATACAAATGACCTACATCTTTTCCACACTGTGACACTGAGAGATCTCTGTCTTTTGGTGCTACACCTCTGAAGATGCCAGCCACAGCTGCTGGCGAAACGTCAGGAACTACAATGCCAAGACCACGGCAATACAGCCCGGAAAACCCACAACAACCATCGTTCTCCGGCCGTGAAAGCCTTCGACAATACATGTTTTTAATTTGTTGTCAAACTGCCCTGAGCCCGTCTGATGGGGAGGGTGGTCTAAAAATGTAATAAAATAAATAAATAAATAAATAAATAACCATTGCCAATAAGAAACATTATTCATATTTTCCCCTTGCTTTGACATTCTGAGTATTTTTGTTTCTCATCCATTTCCCCAATGCCATCCATTTTATGATCTATGAAAATGAATCTGAAAGGCTCCAAACAAACAAACAAACAAAAAACAGATAGAGTGGAACAGTAGACTGAATGATTAGACTTCAAGGGTCATAATAAGTGGTCAAGGTCAAAGGGCATCTTTCATCAACCTATGCACCAGTAGCTCATTGATACAGAGTACACAGTGTGCAGAACCACTGTCTGATCAGGAAAATTAAAGTTTGTTCATTATTTATTTATTTATTTATGTCATTTAAAGTCCGCCTTTCTCACTGAGACTCAAAATTGATTGCATATTGTGAGATTAGTACAATCAGTATCAAGGACATTTCCATACGGTATCAAGGACATTTCCAAACAGTGTCAAGGACGTTTCCATAAACAATGTCATAGGATTTTACAAAGACATAGCATTAGCAAGGATCCAATACAGAGTTGAAGAATTGCTGAAACAGAACATAATCAATTATAGGGCTGATATTAGATAACATGAAGCACAGGGGTACATATTTAAAGCGACAGATAATATGCAAGGCAACATAATGGTGAAGTCTATAATTCCTAACTCATTAACAAAGCATCTGAGACCGCCTCCCTACAATATTTCTCTCCTATCTGAGTAAAAAGTCTTTTTGAATAATTCAGTTTTGCATTGTTTGCGGAAAGCCAGGAGAGTGGGGGCTCTCCTGATCTCCTCAGACAGGACATTCCACATGATAAGGGCCACCACAGAGAAAGCCCGTGTTTGGGCTGCTGTTGATTTTGCCTATGTGTAGGCTGGCACCCGCAAGAGGCCCTGTTCAGATGAGTGAAGCTGCCGTGGAGGGACATACGGAGGGAGGTGTAGGTATGCTGGGCCAGTGCCATGAAGAGCTTTGTATGTAATAACCAATACCTTGAATTGAGCATGGTACCTGATAGGTAGCCAATAGAGTGACTGCAGGATGGGAGTGATGTTCATGCTCCTGCTTGCTCCTGCTAACAGTCAAGCTGCAGCATTTTGCACCAATTGGAGCCTTTTAGTTAACTTAGATGGGAGACCAATGTTAGTGAATTACAATAGTCAAGTTTTGATGTTACCATAGCATAGATCCAGGTGGGCAGGTTGGCTGTGTTGAGGTAAAAAGCCATCTTCCAGGCTAGAGTGAGATTGTAGTAAGCATTTTTTGTGGCTGCCTTAATTTGTACGGCCTCTTCGGAAAAAATCATCATTAGATCCTGCCGACCTGCTCAACTACCGACCGGTTTCCAACCTTCTGTTTCTGGGGAAGGTGATTGAGCGGGCAGCAAAGAAGCAACTGCAGAATTTTCTGAAGGAGACCTCGGCCCTAGATTCCTTCCAGTCTGGTTTCTGCCTGGGACATGGGGTCGAGACATTGCTGGTCGCCCTCACAGATGATCTCCACAGACATCTGGATCAGGGCGGATCAGCACTGCTGATTTTATTGGATCTATCTCCAGCATTTGATATGGTCGATCATGAGCTTTTGACCCACCACCTTGCCAATGTGGGGATCCAGGGGACAGCACTGCAGTGGCTGGTCTCCTTTCTCCATGATCGGGGACAGAGGGTGGCGCTTGGGGAGAGAGTGTCATCTCGTAGGCCACTGGTATGTGGTATGCCACAGGGAGTGATACTCTCTCCATTATTAAATATCTATATGCGCCCCCTCGCCCAGCTGGTGTGGAGTTTCGGGCTTGGGTGTCACCAATATGTGGGTGACACCCAGCTTTATCTGCTGTTGGACGAGCAGCCTGGATCGACCCCTGATGTCCTGGAGCGTGTTTTTGAGGCTGTGGCTGGTTGGTTGAGACAAAGTCCACTGAAATTGAATCCCACGAAGGCAGAGATCCTGTATGTGAGTCGTGGGGAGATGGCTTTGGGACCCCAGCTTCCTACACTTGATGGGGCAGTACTTACACTGGCCCCGAGAGTTAGGAGCCTGGGGGTGATTCTGGATTCCTCCCTGAAGATGGAGGACCAGATCACTGCAGTTGCCAGGTCTTCCTTTTATTATCTTCGGCAGGCCAGGCAGCTTGCCCCTTATTTATCTCCCCGCGACTTGACTACAGTGGTCCAAGCAATGGTCACCTCTAGGCTGGACTACTGTAACACGCTCTATGCTGGGCTTCCCATGGGCCTGATCCGGCGGTTACAGCTGGTACAGAATGCAGCAGCGCGGGTCATTGCTGGAGCACTGGTGTGGGAGCATATTACATTGGTTGCCAGTAGAGTACCGAATCAGGTTCAAGGTTTTGGTGCTAACCTATAAAGCCCTATGTGGACTGGGACCGACGTATCTGCGGGACTGTCTCTCACCATATGAGCCCCGGAGTACTCTTCGATCTGGTGGGAAGCATCTTTTAAGGGTCCCTGTCCCTAGGGAGGCCTGCCTGGCATCGACCAGGGCCAGGGCCTTTTCGGTCCTGGCCCCGGCCTGGTAGAATGCTCTGTCTTGCAAAACTAGGGCCCGGCAAGATTTGCTTGCATTTTGCCGGGCCTGTAAGACGGAGCTATTCTGCCAGGCATATGGCTAATGCCGGGCGGTGCCTCCCCCCCCCCCCCCGTGGAGGAGGGGTTAAACCATCACCCCTATGTGAACGCAGATGCTGTTGCCACACTCATTACTATTGTATGTATTTGCTCTGGAAGAACCGCTGTGCGAAACACCAAATTTATACTATGTGCTGCTTTTTAATTATTTATATGTAAATAGATGATATCTATATGATATGACATAGTGCTTTTAACTGTTTTTAATGGTATGTGATATTTGTATTTCTGTTATCCGCCCTGAGCCTGCGAAAGCGGGGAGGGCAGAATATAAATGTAAGAAATTAAATTAAATTAAATTGTTATTCTAGTAGGAGTGCTGGATCCAGTATAATCCCTAGGCTCTTAAGCTAGGGTCAGACAAACTCCATCAGAAGTAGGGAGTGCAATGTCTTTCAAGGTCTCTGCCTTCCAACAAACATCACTTCAGTCTTGTCTGGGTTCAATTTCGTTATTTTTCTGGTATTTTGTAGAGAGGCATGGTATCACCTCAGGGTTTTCCCAACAGCGTTTGGCAACCCTATTGCCCTGTGAGATCCTTTAAACTGGAAGCAGGGGAACAGAAGATTGGGCATTCAATGTGCAAGAGAGGTCTGGTCATGTATGAGAAAACTGAAACCAAAAAAAGAAATCTCTTATTGCAAGGGCAGAAGGAAAACGTGTTCTAAAGTAGCATGAATTATTAAGGACCTTTCTGTCTTGTATTCTTTGTTTTAGGCATGTTCCACTTGCTTCCCTAGCACTGGGTCCTCAACCCAAAATGAGGCAGACAACATGGCTGGTTTTACTTTTAAGAAACTGCAGGCTGTATTGCATCTCTTCTAGTGAAAATGATCTTCTTGTCTCTTCCTCATAGGTCAGTGAATCCTGAAAGTAAAGCAGAGGTTGGTTAAATGCTCCCTAACTTATACATATAAATACATCATTTGTAACAATCTCTGTTTGGAAAAAGAATAAATTAGTGTAATTGAAATAGCTGGACATTAATTTGGGCTATTTATTGATTTGACTTTCAGATACCAGCATCAACCTTGTATTTAAATATTTTCATTTCCACGCTTCTCCATATTTCCTCATTACAGAGGAGAGCCTTTACTCATTTTTTTAAAGGCTAGTATGACTCCTTATGTATTGAATTATTTTTTAATCTCTCTAAGTCCCAATTTGGTTTGCTAGTTTGATGGGAGAGAATTCAGTTGACTGTATTCTAGAAACAAATTATTCTCTTTTAATGGAGAAGCATTTACTATCCCAAATCCCACTTTAAGAAAACCAATTTAATTATTTCTGCCATGTGGCAAGCATTATCTGACTTTTTATCTCAACTACACCAAAATTTAAGCTCTTTCACTATTAGTCTATTTTAAATTTTTATATCCTGATTTTTAAGGCTGTGTAAATGGCAAGACAATTAACATTTCATGTTCATTGGTGGAAAGTGCACTGAAAAACAGTATATATGAGTAACTCACTTCCCAGAGAATCTGGAGATTCTTGTGACCCTCCCCATTACAGCCTTAGAAGATGTAACTGTTATTCTATCTTCCAAGGATTTTACTTACTGCATTTTAATCAGATATGCATAATAACACACGCTTTCTGAGGAAAGTAGCAATCCCAATCATAGGGTTTAAGCCTATTCATATGATTTTTTTTCTTTTTTTAACTCTTGTAACCTCAGAGTTACAAGAGGGTAAGGCTGGAGCAATCGATCCTAGGCTGGGCAGGGCTATCAGTCCTACTTTCTCCTTATACATGTTACTTTCTACTCCTTTATGTCCAGGTATATATTCTGCTATTTGGAGATAATATGGTTGAAAAATTGAATAGAATATAAACCATTTCATAGCTAGAGAGAGAAAGAGAGAATGAGAGAGAGTATTGCACACACATTGCATTGCATTGCATTGCATTGCATTGAATATAAACCATTGCGCCATATGGATATAAACCATTGCAGCCTGCCTGAAACAATTTTAACAGCTGTTTTTGGCCTGTCAGCCTCACTTAAGAACATCTATGGGTTATAGCTACAGGCCCCAGCCTTTTTCCTCAACATGTTACAAAGACATTATCAGTTTCAGTACTGTTGGAGAGTTTTTGAAGAATGTGATCATAAACTGTTGTTAGTTTCTAAGCCAGTGGTTCTTAACCTTTAATCCACTGCCACCCAACCAGTATTCAACATTATTTTTGAATACCTGCCTTCCCAAGCCAGAAGTGAAAAACTAGGGCATAAAAGCAGCACCCCAGACAAAATGACTTTATGTATTTATGATATATGCATATGATATACAGATCTCTTAGGTATATATCTATAAGACTTCTGTGCCTGATAGCCATCAGCCAGTTCCATAACATTAGGCCTGAAGATAGGAATACTGCAAACTTTGCCACAAATGTATTTGATAGATGAATGTACTGAGTTTGAAAGTCTTGGTCAGATGTGAGCCAATCATCCAGTTCATGCTAAACAGCCATTAATGGGTTGACAAACTCATTAAATCAATCATTGAAAAAATCAGGTCCCTGTTCACGACGACCAGCAAAAGGATGTGAACTGAACTGGCAGGGGGTTTGAAGGTGTGATTTTCATTTACTATGAGCCACTTTTTGAAGGGCTTGGGCTGGGTAGAAGTTTAACATCTGTATTTTTATAATCAGAGTATGATGAGTAGTATAAAACAACTCTCTTCTACTGGCTGGCAAAAGCCATTGCAAAAATAGAAAGTAGCCTGCCTAAATCTCACCTCCCAACACACACCACTTTCTGAATAGGTCCCAAAAACTGTAGATTGGCCCAATTAAAAATCACTAATTTAAATTGTCCCAATAATAACAATAAAATGTGAGTCATAGAATTAGACAATATACGATTATCTGATTTGTCATATATGTTATCTGACAAATTTGCTATGGTGCAAAAATACATCCAAGACTCTGGTTGAGCCATGCACGTCCTTCTGCCAGCCCCCTTTACCTCAAATACAGTATGAAGCTTTATTGACAGAGCTGCATGGTACCTGCCAGTGGGGGAGGGGGGTCTTAAGAGGTGCTCTGCTTTCCCATGCAGGCATTTGACAGATGCTGCTGACTTACCTGTTTCACTTGGATCTAGGGTTGCTGCTCCCCCAATGGGGGTGGGGTATCCTCCTCTCTCAGCCTCCTCCCCCCTCCACCACTCACCTGGCCAGTGGGCGAACAAGCCTTCTGGTGCGCGCTTCCAGCATGGTGCAATGACATAACTCTTAGGAGTGACATCATTACGCAAGTACTGGGAGTACTCCTGGGTTTCACACCGGGCTGATTTGGCCTGCTTGGGGGCCCAAACAGGCCCAGCACAAAGCTCAGGAGCACTTCTGTGGCTTGCATGATGATGTCACTCCCGGAAGTGACATCATCTCACCGAGTGTGAGAGAAGAAACGGCAGATAATTGATGGATTCCACCCCCCCTCCCACCAGGAGGGTAAAGGAAACTGGCAAACCTATTTGGAGCAACATGGGGCTAGCTGGTTGCTGTTAAGGGACAAGCAGGAATTTTTGAATCTCTTCAAACTTGCATCAGAGGGATCTTTTTTCACCTGCTTCATGTTTTTTTCTGGGGTGTGGAGTTATAAATAAGCAGATCCCTGATTTGCCTCTCATAGTATTCCTAAGAGTACTTTGTGGTTTGATTCTCCACTCCTCCAACTGAAGCTAACTTGGTGACATTGGGTCAGTCACAGCTCTCTCAGACCCACCCATCTCACAGGGTGAGTGGGGCTGTCTCTTCCAGATATTTTATTAACAGAGTTAAAAGCTCAATAGAAAAGGCAAAGTAGAAGAAAGAGATAGTAAAAGAAACATACAAAAAAGAAAAAGAAACAGAAATTAAAAATAAAAGAAAGCAATACGTTTCATTTCCATTTTTCTCTACAACACTTACCTTGTTTTAGCGAACATCATACTTTAAATGTCTCAGAGTAATAACGCACTTAAACTGCTCTGAGTGTGGCATTAAGTTATCCTGAAGTGCCGTATATAAATTGATTGTTGTTATGTCGTTAAAAGAATCAGGAAGTAGGTGATGTGAAAGCCCTCTGCCTGAGACCCTGGAGAGCTACTACCAGTCTGAGTAGACAACACTGACCTTGATGGACCAAGTGTCTGATTCAGTAGAAGGCAGCTTAATGTGTATGCATTAGAGATGGGCATGAACAGCAATACGGACCAAAAAAAAAGCCACGAACAGACCAATCTGCTGTTCGCGAACAAGCTGTTCATGAAGCCACATTCTAAATGAACAGGTGGTCGTTGTAAGCCTTGTTCATTGCTGTTCATCTTGCTATTCATCAAGCCAAACAATCTGACACCTGCAATCAATTCCCTTGGCAACTTAGGCAGGGATTGTCTGAACTCTGTCTGAACTCCTGCTGTTGCCCTAGAAACTCCAATCTAAGCCCAATTTAGCTTGATAGGCAGGTCTTCCTTTCAAGTGTGGAGCTCCAAATGTGTTACAACAAGGGAGCAAAGACCAGGGGGGAGAGGGCTCCCAGATCTGACTTTGCAGACAGCGGAAAGGGAGAGACAGTTGCTGTTGGCATTTTGATAGAGAGAATGCATTGGAGCTTGAATTTTTTTTGTGTGGTGGGATAGGGATCTACCCCTTCAAGTTCCAGGGCTGCTGCCAGGCTCTGGGGCCATTGCTATTGGATCCAAACAACAGAGCTGGTGAGGGAGCTGAAGAATGTCACCTGCAAAGTCTGTGTCATGGGTGTCTTTTTAAAAGAGGACAATAGTAATTACGCTTGTAGCAAGTATAAACTTGTAGTGCTGGAGGAGAAGATACAAGGGATTGAGGCATGCTTACCCACACTCCAGTTTATCAGGAAGAGTGAAAAGTTCTTGGAAAAAACACATGAAGCACTTTTGGGAGGACAACAGGAGGAGGAAAAGAAGGTATCTCAGGAAAAGGAAGAGCACCAAATACAGGAAAAGGTCAAGTAGAAGAATATGACCCACAGGAGCAGGTTTAGAAAGAGAGAGCAGAATATTGGAAATAAATAACTGGCTGTGCAGATGGTGTTGTCAGGAAAGGTTTGGTTTCCTGGAACATGGACTATGCTTTTGGGATGAAGAACTTCTGTCTGGAGATGGTTTGCACCTCACTAAGATAGGAAAAAATGTGTTTGGCAGGATCCTAGCAAATCTGATGAGGAGTGTTTTAAAACTAAATCCTCTGGGGGAGGGAGAACAAATCTCCCCAAACTAGTATGATAATGATTAGTGGTGAAAATAGCACTAATGATCAGTAGGTAAGGATAAATATGAAGCACTCCAGGTGATACCTGAATTGGTCTCCTTGTGAGTAATAGAATTGTAGGGGGGAATTAGCATCAAGGAAGATGGCTATGCAAGAGGGGTAACAACGGGATCTTTTCACCAATTTTTATGGAGTCCTTTCCCCAAGATAGCAGACGAGGCTGGTGCTTTTAGATTCAAAGATTAATATTTTATTGAAGAGGAAACACACACACACACACACATAGGAGTAAATAATAAAAATGGTTGCACACACAGAGTCCTAGGAAGCTAGCAAGAAGTTGGAATAGAGTGAGGGAGGGGAAGTATAGCTACCTATCCTGGAGAGTAATCCAGTCCACAGAGGAAGACAGTACCTTCAAATGTCCAGCATCCTTGGACAGGAGAGCAAGAGGCTTGGGAAAACCTCAAGGGAGCAGCACTTCAGATCCAATAAATGAGCACTACTCAATTTGAATGGGGCAAGGGTCCCTATTCTTATAGGGCAAGCCATGCCCTGAGGTGGGAAAGCCCTCCCAGCCATTGGAACAAAAACTCCAACAGTCAGTTCCTGGGAATAACAAAGGTTTGATTACCTTGATTGCTTGCTGCTGGGGTGTGTAAAAGAGAATGCAAAGTCTCTCCTGGGACTGCACAAAAGGGGCAGTTTGTTAATAGGTTCCACTGGAGATGAGCTGATGAATTTGGTTGGGGACTGTACCTTTCCCAAGAATGATTTATAAAACCTTATGAGTGCTAATTGATTTCTCCTCAATCTTGGGCTGGGGATCACATCACAGAAGGAGGGAAAGGAATATGCTAAGTGCAAAGACCCTGCAAGACCTTTCTTGCTCTGGCTCCACCTGGAGCTGAGAGGACTGTAAACAAATCACTGCTGGTCACTCTGCATTTACATTTGACATTCCATTCATGCCTAGATCTCCCAGGCGGGACTCAGCAACGACTAGCTGGAATTCCCATGTTTGCAAACCAATCTGCATTTAATCCAGCGACCTTGTGATTTTATATCACAGGTAGCTATATTAAATAGCTATTAACCATGGCAGAGGTCAGGCCAACTGCTTACACAGGAACATAAACCACAGATTCTGATGTCTCCACACTAATGCACAAAGTATGGGAAACAGGGAGGAACTTGAAGTCTTAATACAGGAAGGGAACTATGACCTAATAGGCTTACTGAAACTTACTATATGTCAAGAATGTATATACTTGTGAGGAAATACCTGAATTTGAGCATGGAAGGTCAGTTGAGAACCTCTGGGTAAAAATAAAAGGAGAAAGAAATAGTAGTGATATTATGGTAGGAGTTTGCTACAGACCACCAGGCCAGGCAGAGGACTTGGATGATGATGACGATGATGACGGCGATGATGATGATGATAACAACAACATTTGATTTATATACCGCCCTTCATGACAACTTAATGCCCACTCAGAGCGGTTTACAAAGCAAGTTATTTTTATCTCCACAACAAAACACCCTGTGAGGTGGGTGGAGCTGAGAGAGCTCCAGAGAAATGTGACTAGCCCAAGATCACCCAGCTGGCTTCAAGTGGAGGAGTGGGGAATCAAACCCGGCTCTCCAGATTAGAGTCCGGCGCTCTTAACCACTACATCAAACTATGCTCCTAGACTAGACTACAAAATTTTCTAAGCAATAGAACATAGTCATCAAGGGAGATTTCCATTACCCTGATATCTTTTGGAAGTCTAATAATGTCCTGACTAGTCTTGCTGAAGAATTCATCTTCCAGAAAGTAAATCTGGAAACAAGGGGGTCTGCTATTTTGGACTTGATTCTGACCAACAGAGAAGAACTGGTTAATGAGGTGTATGTAGTGGGCACCCTGGGTAGTAATGACCATGTAATTTTGGAGTTTAAGATCTTGGATAAGGGAAAAGCTGCATATAGTCAGACATATTGGTTGAATTTTAGAAAAACTAATTTTAACAAACCCAAAGTCATGCTGGGGAGAATTCCATGGTCAGAAAAATTCAGGGAGAAAGGAGTTCAAGGTGGATGGGAGTTTCTTAAAAATGAGATATCGAAGGCACAATCACTAACTATTCCAATGAGAAAGAAAAATGGGAGGTACCTAAAAAAGCCAGGGTGGCTACATAAACCACTTTGTAAGGATCTGAAAATTTAAAAAGACACCTTTAAGAAATGGAAGAAGGGCTGTATACTTGAGGATGAATATAAACCATCTACCAGTGCTTGCAGACAGAATGTTAGAAAGACTAAACTTCAATATGAGCTTAGGCTGGCAAGAGAGGCTCAACGCAACAAAAACCGGCTATTTGGTTATGTTTGGAGCAGGAAAAAGGATAAGGAAGTGTTAGGGCCACTGCAGGGTGGGGGGAGTGAGGTTTTAACAGGTGATAAAGAGAGGACAGAACTGCTCAATTCCTACTTTGTCTCAGTCTTCACTTGGAAAAGAAACTGTGCTCACCCTGACAAAAAGGAAACAGATGAGGAAGAAATGGGATCGCAGCCTAGGATAGAGGTTGGAATGGTAGATAAACACCTAGCTTCTTTAAAAGAAATTAAGTCCTCGGGACTAGATGAATTGTACCTAGAGGACTAAAAGAACTTGCTGATGTAATTGTGGAGCCTCTGTCTATCAGCTTTGAAAATTCTTGGAGAACAGGTGAGTTGCCAGAAAATTAGAGGCAGGCTAATGTTGTCCCCATCTTCAAGAAGGGGGAAAAGGAGGAGCCAGGTAATTATCAACCTGTCAGCTTGACATCCATACCTGGAAAGGTCCTGGAACAAATTATCAGTCAGTCCTTGGGCATTTAGAAAAGACAACTGTGATTACTAAGAGCTAGCATGGGTTCCTCAAAAAACAAGTCATTTCTGACTAACCTTATCACCTGTTTTGAGAGAGCTACTACTTTGGTGGATCAGAGAATGCTGTGAACATAGTTTATTTTTATTTCAATAAGGCTTTTGATAAGGTTCCATATGATGTTCTGGTTGACAAGCTGGTAACGTGGTTTGGATTCTATTACTGTTAGATGAATTTTAACTGGTTGACAGATCTTACCCAAAGAGTACTTGAATATGGTTCCTCATCTTCTTGGAGAGGAGTGACAAGTTGAGTGCTTCAGGGATCTGTCCTGGCCTGGGTCCAGTGTTGTTCAACATTTTTATAAATGACTTGGCTGAAGGAATAAAGGGGATGCTCATTAAATTTGCAGATTATACTATATTGGGAGGGGTTGCAAATATAATAGAAGACAGAAGCAAGATTCAAGGTGGTTTTGACAGGCTGGAAAATGGGGCTGAAACTAACAAAATGAATTTTCCTCCAGGCCAGATTGGCTAGGGATCCTGGAGGTTTTTTCCCTTCCGCTGGGCATAGAGCAGGGTCACTGAGGGAGGTGGGGCAGATAGCTGTGAATTTCTTGCGTTGTGCAGGGGACTGGACTAGATAGCCCTTAGTGTTCCTTCCAGCTCTGTGTTTCTATGATTGTTCTGTGACAGTGCTGCTAAACTGAGCGGTGTTCCTCTTAGTTTTTTGCCTTACCTTCTGTGTTCTCAGATAACCAAAGTCTCCTATTAGTGTAATCCTAAAGAGAGTTACAATGTTCTAAATTCAGTGAAATCAATGGGCTTAGAAGTGCTAATTTTCTTTAGGACTGGCTGGAGAATGTCTTAGATATTCTTGTTTTTTAGTTCTTTCTGAAGAACTTTTGTGCATGAATATCTCATTCTGAATACTGTAAATCTACATATCCTCTTCAGAATACAGAAATCTACACTCAGATATGCAGTCCAACGTACCTTCATTTTGTTTATCTTCTCCGTTCAGCTTGCACATCAGCATTCCCCCCCGCCAATGGAAAATAAACCTGATAGAACTAGAAATAAGAAGGTTCAAGATAATTGTTTGCACCAGCAAAACTGTAGATTACTACAGCATTTTTAGTCAAAAACTGGGTTAAACCAAATTTCACCCCTTTTGCCTTCTGTGGAATTTTTGTTTTAGTATCTAGGACAGCAGGTGATCCTTGTTCATTCTCGTTATAAACTGGGGTGTTTCTTCTCATCATGTTACTAAAAAGCTATATATTTAGTGCTGAAGAAAGCACACACCCCTCCAACTTTCCCATTGAGCTATGCATCCTTTGCACAACATGTATGTTGCACATTCTTCTTCTCTAGTGGCATTGCTTTCATTGCCCACCTGGGGAAAAGCACAGCAAAGAAGTTAACTAAAGCAAGGGTTTTTGTCTAGTCTATAGAGAAAGGTATTTTTTTTAATTCTCATCTATGATAGGTAAAATAAAGGAAGTAGATTATCTTGTGTGTCCTGAGGCTTCACTTAAAAGGTGGAGACTTCCTTAGACCAGCTCCTCATGACTGCTGGGTCCACAAGAGCTGGAAGAGACACCATAGTGGGGCATGACATCTACCAAGAGCTATTTAAGTGGCTTGGGGATGTGTGACTTGACAAGGCCTCCCTCAGCTCATCTGATACTCACTATAAGGAGCTAACAGCAGCTATACAGCTTCTAAGCTTCTAGCTGGCTGAGCACATCAGTTCATGGGCCATAGGTGGGAAGAGAATTTCAGCTGCCAAGTGAGATCTCATATGCACTGTGCATGGGGATTTAATCACATTTAAGAAGAGTTTCTCACTACATATTCTGTCTAATGTTGTGGACTGTCATTTAACCCACAAATTGTGCCTTCTTATTTACTGCATGTGTGCAGTTCTTTTGTTGCAGTTGGGGGGGCATTAAAGGAATTATTTAAGTATTCATACCTAATTTAATAGTTTGGATGGTAAATGCACAAGTAATGTTCAAATGCCATATGTAAGCATTGAACTCTCCAGCAGTAGTTCTTGGGAAGGGGGTGCATTATGAAATTCCTGAGCCAAATATATACATGGAAATTACTGTTTGGGATCATTACTCTGATTTTCCTGAATGGTAATACAAATCAAGATGCTTGGGAATTACAAAAAGTCCTCCCCTGAACAATCAGTGCCCCCTCTGAATTCAGGTGCTTACCAGCTATGCAGCATTAGTTCTTGTTTTTCTTTGATTCTACTGATTTCCTGGACAATGGCATTTCTCCCTTCAAACTGGATCCTTGCAAGGAAGAAGTACAGAGATCAGCCATCCAATTAATCACTGTTGGCTGACAGTTGCCATTCTCCTTCACTTTCTCTTTTGTGGGGGCAGAGCCCTTTTCTTCCTCTGCAAGTAGCAGCTTAAACTATCTTATTCAGGGTCCCATACAAAGTTTGTTTAATCCACTTGAGGGACAAGTTTTAATGGACAAATATACCTTGTTCTGCTGAAATTTTGGTGTCATTTGGTTAGAAATCAGCCACTCTGGGCTGCCATAAAAATGAAAAAAATCCCCTTAGGAAATAGGGGAAGTACAATTATAATGGCTGGAGACACCTTGTTCAGGTGTCTCTGGAATCCATAGCCCAATTTGTGTGAAACTCGGTGTTTCTTTACTAGACAGGCAGTCCTAACTTTGCTGCAATTTTGGTATTATTTGGCTGGAAAATAACCACTCCATCCCTCCCCCCTCCCCCGCTTAAGAAATAATGGCAGACTGCCCAGCAGGGGGAATTTTTGCAATGGGAGTCTCCCACACATTGTGGGGGAAAAAAAAGCAAACTGACCACATCAAGGAAGGTGGCAAATACAGGGTTTTCAGCAGAAATTTAATTCTCACCCAGTCAGCATAAGAGTAGGAAAATGAATGCAACAGGGTTTTTTTATGCTAGTGGCCAGCTGGAGGTGGGCTGCTGCTTGATGGATATTTTAGGAATCAGTAGAGAGAAATGTGGCTGTGCAGAGAGGGAGCTATTGGGGGGGTGTAAAATTGACTTCTTTTTTAATTTGCTTGAAACTTAGTGGGTCTTTAGAGTAGAGTAAGGACTATGTTCTGTACAAATTTGATGCCATCATCTTTATAAAAAGCTGCTCCAGACATTCATATACATTCCTTGTTGAAAATAATAGTCCTGAACCCTGGAACCTGAAAAACCACACAGACTTGAATCCCAAACTAGTAATATCCTATCCAGTAATAAGAAATCACAGTAAAAAATTTCCCCCCTGAAGCCCAGATCCAAAATTATAACATTTTTCTCAGACCCTTAGTTCTACAGTCGTTTATAAAATGTATCTCATGGGATTGAATTAAACTTTTTTTTGTTTTCTAAAACTGAAAAAGACAAACATTCATGAACGATAGGAGTCGTATTGGAAATTTATATACCAAAGCTAAATACTTGTATCAGCTTATTAGCCAGTAACAGTGTTATAATGCCACTGGAAAGTTTTCAGTTCCCTAAGGGATAGTTGGAGCTATGTATTTGATTTAATTACTACTAGTGCTCTAGCAACAGTTCAAAACATTCCAGTAAATATCTTTAAAAACACAGATGATGCCTAGATTTAGAACTTACTATATCTGCCTTCCTTTCCTAATTATAACTTTTTGAAAATGTAAGTATTTTATTCTCCATGTATTATTATTCTCTGCAATCGGAAGCATACCTAACTCCTTTCTCCTGTATACAATATGAACATCAGAGCCCAGGCAGGAGAAGTTATTGCAATAAAGCTTAGCCATAGAGGTTGGGGCACTTAGTGATGAAGATATTACAGAAGTACAACTGGAGATTTAAAAGGCATGCATGAGTACATATTTTCATTAAGCACCCAAAAGTAAGTCAAACTGTCCCCAAAATGGTTTGGTAAAATTTGAACACTGAAAGCTAGACATTTGACTATTACATGTAGCCAGATTTACAGCTGTAGCCATTTTTGCAACAGTTAGTGAGCATCCAAATCAAGCGTCAGAATAGATTAATATCTCCCACATATTTCATGAAAATAAACAAGCCTGGGGCCTCATGTTAGTGTGATAAACAAGTTGTTATAAATGGCACATCTTGAAAGTGTGAATAAGTATGCCTTCCAGGGAGTTCATTGCCATGCCCATAGCACAGTCTGCGAAGAAGATCTTACCTTTTGGCAGGGCTTAGGAAGGGCAAAGGCTCATAAAAAATTAAATGGTACACTGCTGAAGCCAGGGAAGAAACAACTGGATTCAATCAACCCTGTTTGTAGTGGGTTGCAGAATGTCAGGGAGGGATAATATTGCCAACATTTAGTGAATGAAAACTGTCCACAGCGCATCATTAGATCTGCTAAAATATATTTTTGTTCAATGCATAAAGCAAGCACTGCTCTTAAAAATGCTTCTGGATCCTTGGCTACAATAACAGCCTTTAAAAAAAAAATGAGTATAATCCAGCCAAAGTTAAGTACTTTAAAGGTTCACTCACTCCTAAACATACTTATGAAGAAATAAGTTCCACTGAGATCAATGGGACTTACTCTTGAATAAAGATGCCTAAGCTACAACACCTCAGTTTCACTAGGAAAATTACTTGCTTAAATCTATCCCACTGAAATCAATGGGACCTAAAAAGTAATTAATAAATGTTTTAAAACAAAAAGAGTATACAGATATTATTTATCTGGAATAAAAAAACCAACCTTTTTGTTACTACATTATGGAACTAGCTCTAAACATCACTAGTTTTGCAATCTGCAAAATGGAGAGACAGTAAAAAGGAGGCTCTCACTGGTATGGGAAAACAATTGTCTGATTCATTGCTGTGATTTTGATTAGTTGCATCCACTTTCCTATCTGTCTGAATGCAATAGAAATGTCGAATTGACTATCTCAGATTGTTAACAGCTTCTAGACAATTTAATTTAGAAGGAAAACTTTGTACTCTTCTTTTTGAAGGGCAATGTAATTAATGGGTTGAATGTGCTTCCAATATTTCCATGTACTATTCTTTAATGTTTAAATCATAGTTCCAAAAAGGTACTAAACTGAAACACTAGGACAGGCATGAAGGTTATTGTCTGTCCAAAATTTGTTATCATGGTTGCATAACAACATAATTGCAGAATTAGTGGTTATGTTTCTGAGGGAATCTTCCTAATTTTGTGAGAAAGATTGAAACACTGTGAAAGATTGCAAAACCAGTTTGACCCCGGATCCTGTCCAGTCAGAAAAAAATCAATATGCGCACCATGGCTGGTGACAGCTCTACAATGCTGCCTTCAATGTATTGAAATGTTAATGATACTCAGCCTACACTTTCTTTCATAAGGCCCTCCTTATTCACTCCTATCTACTAAAGAAAAATCTCATTTTTTCCCTCTCCCTTCCATCATGTAAGCATCTGGGTTAACTCATGTACAAAACTGAGTTAAGAACCCAGGCTGATGAGTGCAATCCTTTAACGTCAGAACAGAGAAAGAATGGGGATAAACTACCCTGGGTCTTCTTTCCTGCTCATTGGGTCTCTCCATAAGCTGCTAGAGACAGTCCAACCTTATCCTCCTCAGCTTTGCACTGAAATACCTTTTAAAATAGTCACTTGAACCCCACCCATCCAGTAAGCCCTAGGGAAATCTCATGAGAGTAAGCAGTCCCACAAGATTTCAGGTGTGGGGGGGAGGGGGTCTTCCAATCCCTGGCTAGGGAATTTCCCTAGCTGTCATCAGCTGGAAAGTGACCCAGTTGTTAGGCATGACTCCTTAAAGGGGCCATATGGTAGATTTGCCACACTCAGCCCAGCAACCAATGGAAGAGTGAGTGGGACAAGGACATGGTGGGTACTCATCAGTAACAGTGTGACAGCACTTCCAGGAGAACCTGGAATTAATGTGACAACTTTATGGTAAAGTCACAGAGTTTGGGGTAATTCCTAGAGTGATATCACTTCTGGGTTTTCCCTGGAAATTACAGCAGTTCTCTCCAGGAATCACTGAAAAGTCTATGGTTTTACCATTCTCTATGGTTTTTACCTTATAGTTTCTGACGATTCATAAGAAGTGCAACTTCACCAACTGCCATTTTTTCTTTCTTCTGCTGGCCACTACAGTGGCATTGGGCAAGCCTTGCTTGAGGTAAGAGATATCCTAGGATTTGAACTGGATCTCCAGATCCTAGTCCAGTAGTCTAATCATTACACCATGCTGTCTGTCAACCTAAACATTTGAGAAAAATATACAAAAATATTAAAAGAAATGTAACAGAAATTTTGCTTATTCCATGCCAAAATGCCTTCATGCTGTGTAAGACCTTTGCCCCCCTAGTTGGAATGAGAGACAGACACCAGTGTTTGGATAAACGGGCCGCTTTATTAAACAGAACAGCAAAGAAATATGGCAAGGAGCCTAACTGGCGGTACAGGTCAGGCCCTGGGATCATTCACTGGGACCCCGCCCTGACCTGTCTGGGCGAGCACCCGCTGCCACCGGGTGCGATCCATCCCTTGAATGGCTGCAACCCATCCTGGCCAGGCGGAGTGTATCGCCCCTGGAGAGCTCCCCCACCCGGCCGCATGGCAGCGGGGGGAGACCGGCTTGTCCAGGGGTTCCTCACCCAAGGGCGTCTGACCTCGCAGCTGGGCCGAACGGCAGCCAGCCGCTCCTGAAAGACCCCTGTTCCCCACCAATGGGGAGGTGCCAAGGGTGCTCACTGGCCCGCCATAGATATAACCCTAACTAAATCCTGCACCCATGGCAGCTAATAAGGTCCACCCCTAACCATTAACCAACACCTCTAACCCCAGTGCGAGGTAGGCGAAAAAACTCACCACCCAAGGCCAAACGGGGCAGCCAGCAAAAAATTCCTACCTGGCCCCGAGAACGGCGACCAGCTAATCCCGCACTGAAGTAGGGTGTGGAGGGTGGGCCGAACACGAGGCGAGACTGAGCCCAAGAGGGCGGAGCGGCTGGAGACAGCCCATTTGCTCCGCCCTCCCTGAGGCTATGCCCATACTGCAGGGCAAGGCACGTCTGCCTCCCTCCTGCCAGGGCGGCAAATGTCTGCCACCATCCCGAGGGGCTTAAGCCCCAGTGCTGGAATGGCAGCCTTGCCCCCCTAGTTGGAATGAGAGACAGACACCAGTGTTTGGATAAACGGGCCGCTTTATTAAACAGAACAGCAAAGAAATACAGCAAGGAGCCTAACTGGCGGTACAGGTCAGGCCCTGGGGTCATTCACTGGGACCCTGCCCTGACCTGTCTGGGCGAGCACCCGCTGCCACCGGGTGCAATCCATCCCTTGAATGGCTGCAACCCGTCCTGGCCAGGCGGAGTGTATCGCCCCTGGAGAGCTCCCCCACCCAGCCGCACGGCAGCGGGGAGAGACCGGCTTGTCCAGGGGTTCCTCACCCAAGGGCGTCTGACCTCGCAGCTGGGCCGAACGGCAGCCAGCCGCTCCTGAAAGACCCCTGTTCCCCACCAATGGGGAGGTGCCAAGGGTGCTCACCGGCCCGCCATAGATATAACCCTAACTAAATCCTGCCACCGCAGAGACCAAGCCTCTGCTTAGGCCTCAGCGCCCCACAAATGGCCTAAAGCCAACCTGAGCCCCTGCCGTAAGTCGTCCAGAAAAATGCTGTTGCCTCTGAAAGAGAGGTGCACCCCATCCCCTCTGTAGAGGGCAACAGATTCGGCCCGAATCTGCGGATGGGGCAAATAAATCCCCAACCCACCCGTCATTATTTTAAACAGGGCTCTGTTGGCCATTCGCCTAGCCCTTTCAATTGCTCTGTGGTCCAATGCCTCCCGCCACACACGGCGCGGAAGCATGGCTGACCAAAATATCCGGACGCCGGGCCACCGCTTCCTGATCTCCAGGAAGTCATCCCGCGCCTGCCAAGAGAGGGCTACCCCTTTCATTAGCCCCAGATCATTACCCCCCCAAGTGCACTACCAAAATATGAGGAGGAGGGGCGGACCTCCCCTCAAACAAGAGTGGCAGCAGCCCCGCCCAATGTAGGCCTCTTCTGCCCTGCCACTCGATGTCAGCCCATTGGCTGAGTCCAAGCTGGGACCCGATCCAGGACCTTCTCACTTGGTGCGCAGCCCAGAAGATCATACTGTGGCCACAGATGAGGATCTGGACCCTCTCCTGACGACCCACAGCACCTGCAAAAACACAATTCAACACGATTTACCTTGCCCAAGCGGCCTGACGTATGACACATAAGCCCCTGAACGCCAACGTCCTACCCTCTGGATGTCAGGGCCCGAGAAGCCCATGGCAGCAGCAGTAGATGCCGCCCCAATACGAAATGAATGGGTCCCGAATTTGACCCCTTCTAGACCTAACTTATGAAGAGCCCTGCCCGTGACCGTCCAAAATTGGTACTTAGTCAACGGTGTGCCATCACTGTGACAAAAAAGGACCCCTGAATGGTCACCACGCACCTTCAGGTAACCCCTCAAGGCTGCTATAGGACACAACTCGGTGATGGAACAACGGCCAAGGGCCAGGTCCACCCCTTTGTGATGCTGGTCAGTCTTGGAGCGTCTAATCCTAATGACCAACTGCTCCCCCACGAACTTCACGTCCTCAGCCGCGAGGGCCCGGCCAGAGGTGTCCGTCAGGGACTGCTGCACCAGCTCGCTAACCCTGAGAGCGCCGAAGAAGGCAAGTAAAGATGCGGCGTGAAACAGCTGCTCCTCAAAAGGAGAGCTGCAGACCTGTGACCATACAGCCTGCAATCCCCTAAGGATGCCAGGAGAGATGGGCTGCCTATCATCCCTGGGCATGGCGGACTCCCTCGACCACCCTTCCAGCATTTTCCGAATGCGGAAGTCACCCGTGTTATCAGTAAACCCTCGGGCCTTCACGGCGAAAGCTAAGGCTGCAATCTGGCTGCGAATATACTTCACACCCTGTCCCTTACCTCTTTGAGCCACGCAAAATTGCGCCAAATGCTCGACTGGAAGGGGCCATACCCGGCGGAGACCTGCACTCTGCCTGAAGACATCAAAATTCCTTACCGCCCTGTCGTACGCCCTACCGGTGCTAGGGGCAATGGCTAACTGGATGGCCCTGGAGGCTTCCACTTGCCAATCCTCCACAGCTCCTGAGGCACCAGAGCTGGCACCAAATCGACCTCGGGGGCAAGCTGTCGAAACCGGTCCATCTGCAGACGAGACAGTGCATCTGCCACCTCATTGTTGACACCAGGTATGTGCCTGGCTGAAAACAATATGTTAAGGTGCAAGCACCTCAATGTAAAGGCACGGACCAAAATCATAACCCGGGGTGATTTAGAGGTAAGAGAGTTCACCACTTGAACCACTGCCATATTATTGCACCAAAAGTGCACGGAGTGGTTTGCAAACTCCACACCCCAAAGGTAAACCGCCACCAATATTGGGAAAAACTCCAAATAGGTTAAATCCCTACACCGTCCGTCTGCAACCCAATCCTCGGGCCAAGTGGCGGCACACCAGTGCCGCCTAAAATAAATCCCCAGCCCAATGGACCCTGACGCGTCCGAAGACACTTGCAGCTCCCCTTCTAAAAGGAGCTCGTGCCTCCAAAAGGACACCCCATTGAAACCCAGCAAAAACCGGAGCCAGACCCCTAGGTCCTCCCGCATGCCATCAGACAGGCGTATCTTGTGATGAGGGAGCCGGAGGGTCCCCATGGCGTCACAAAGGCGCCGCAGAAAGGCCCTACCGGGGGCCACTGCCTTACAGGCAAAGTTAAGGTGGCCCACTACTTGCTGGAGCTCTAATAAGGAAACTTTGCGCTTCACCAGCATGGTGCGCAATCGCTCCTTCAAATCCAACAGTTTCTCAACTGGAAGCCTGGAGGACTGTTGCACCGTATCTAACTCGATGCCTAAGAAGGTCAGGACAGTAGATGGGCCCTCTGTTTTTTCATGTGCCAGTGGAACGCCTAGCTCCTCAGTTAGGCTGATGAAGTCAGCCAAAAGGCGCGCACACTGACCCGTCCCAGGGGGCCCAACCAGGATAAAGTCATCCAAATAGTGGGCGGAGTCACAGCAGCGCTGCCTATGACGCAATGCCCACTCCAAAAAGGTGCTAAAGCGCTCAAATACTGCGCAGGAGATAGAACACCCCATGGGGAGGACCCTGTCCATATAGTATTGACCCTCAAAGGCAAACCCGAGGAGCTCAAAGTCCTCCGGATGCACGGGGAGAAGACGGAATGCCGACTTAATGTCGCATTTCGCCATCTCAGCTCCCCGTCCACAACACCTGACCACCTTAATGGCTTGGTCAAATGATGTGTAACGCACCGAGCACAAGTGCTCAGGAATCGCATCATTTACCAACCCACCCCTGGGTTAAGACAAGTGATGAATTAGCCGGAATTCACCAGGAGCCTTTTTAGGGACCACTCCCAGGGGGGAAACCCTCAAATTGGGTACCGGGGGGGTAGGGAAGGGGCCCAAAACTCACCCCTCCGTACATTCTTTAGCTATTTTGGACCTGACGACGTCCTCCATGCCCTGCACAGAACGTAAGTTGCTGGACATGAAGGAAGAACGTGGCTCCTGAAAGGGAATATGAAAACCTACAGAAAACCCATCCAACAAAAATTGGGCATCAGCCCGCCTGGGGTAATTTGCCAACATGGCTCTAAGTGCCCTCAGGTTTATTGGACTGGGGCCCTTTTCCAGCACTAGGCTGCCCGCCGGGTCCACCACCTCTCTTCCCAAAGGGCTTCTGCCTCTTACACGCAGTAATAGCATGCGGCCCCCGGCAGATGGGGCACTCATGGCCGTAGCGGCACAATTTTCTGCTGCAGGTCCCTCGCGATGTAAATTCAAAACAGAGCACCCGGGACTGAACCGACTGCCCCGCGGACCCGCGGGGACCATAAGTGGCAGCAGCTGCTGTATTCATACCGGACCCAGAACGTTGCACAATATGTCCGCTATCGGACCTATCCCCTGACCCAAATTTAGTCGGGGTCATAAGCTGGATCCAGAGATGATGGTGTACCTGGTCCCACGGCAGAGAGGGGTTCAGAGCCGCCCGCATCCTAAACTCCTCATCATATTGGAGCCAGGCAGCCCCGCCAAAGTCGGTATGTGCACGGTATATTATATCTATATACTGAAAGAGCGGGGCCGCCCTCCACGGCTGGCCCCTCGCGATCACCCCAGCATAAATTAGGAACCCTGGTAGCCAATTAGCCCAGGTCCTATCTATCTTGCGGCGCTTAATACGTTCCTTGTCCCTTTCCTCCAGGTCCTCTTTATCCCTCTTCTCCAGTTCCCTGAAGAGAAGGGTAAAGACGTCTACATACTCTCCCCGCAAAATCCTCTCGCGTGTCGCTGGGGTCAGGTGATCCCCCAGTGGCATGGCTGTGTCACCCACTGGCAAGGCGCGGTAGGGCACCGGTCTGTAGTTAGGCCACGGGCTACCCAAATAACCGCCCCAGGGGAAGCCCGGCCCTGTACCCACAGAGGGGTGGGCGGAGGCTGCAGTCCAGCCTGAAAACCCAGGCCTCGAGTTGGGCATGGGGGGTTGGGCCCAATGGGCCCAGTCAGCACTAGCCCCTCCCCCAAAAGCTCCCATAGAGGCCGCTCCGTGTATGGAATCAGCGGGCTGCGCTGTCTGTGGTGACTGGGCCCAGGGCCAAGCACTAGCCTGCTGGGGCCAAGAACACTTACCCTCCACTTCCGGAGGCTGCACCACCAACGCCAGCTGCCCGGCCTCCTCTGGCCAACTCGCCTCGATCTCCGTGGCCGCAGACTCAACTAATGCTCCTTCCTCGACAGCCTGGTTGCCTGCAGAAGATGAGGGTCCCTCCAAGGCAGACAAGCGAGAAAGAATATCAGCCATGGATGCCGCACGTGCAGCAGCCCGTACAGGCCTTTTTGCCACACTCCTTACCCCACCACTGGGCGGTGCCCTGGCCTGCTCAAGAGCAGCAATCCTAGACATGATCTCGTGTCTTAAGGACACGACAGCGCAACAGCAGGTCGCTTGGGGGGGCGGGGAGCAGGCTGCTTGCTCTTGGAAACACCCACACCCTTTTTAGGACCCATATTGTTCAGAAAAAGACTAATAGTCAATAATACCCCCGAAGCCGGTCAAAATGGCTAATCACGCCCAGCAACAGTGGCAACAAATCAGCAGGAATATTGCCTAAAATGGCCGCCGCTGCGAAGCCTGCCAAACACAGCAAGACGGTCCCCGAGCAGCTTTAAAATGGCCGCCAAAAAGAAGCGCCAAAAGAAGCCCCAAGATGGCTGCCACCCCAGGAAACCGCCAGCAAATGGGCGCTACAAGCCTCCCAGCCCTGTGCAAACACCCTCCCTGCAAGGGCCAAGCCACCTGCTTGTGCCCAAGGCGGCGTAGAGTCGTACTAGGAGGATGCAGCCGATGGTGTAGAGCCGCGCGTGAGTGGGGGCTGCTAGGCCTCGACACCCGCGCCCCCTCCCACCAACTGAGGAAAAGAGGGGGGTAAACAAAACAGTTGGCTCCGAGCCGCGGAAACGGCCGGAGCAGGGCGCCAACGACGGGGCGCCGCGAGGGGAAGCCCGCCCTGAAGGAGCGTTGGTGCAGACGGCGCCGTGCCACAGAAGCGGCCGCAGCAGGTGTCAGCGGCGGGGCGCCGCAAAGGCAGGCACGAGCCGCTAGAAGCGGCCGGGACGCGCGGCAACTCCGCGCCGCAAAAGCAGCAGGGGAGCGGGCCTGCGGCACTAAAGGGCAGGGAACGGGCCGGAAAGCTGGCCGACGTCCCTAAGCTCCCTAGCGCGAGCAGGAGAAGAAACGGGCCAAAAGGGGGAGGAACCACCTACGCCCCCACCCAAACAGGGCCCCCAACAAACTGAGCGGTGAGTCCGGCGAGGCAGCACGACGTCGGCCGGATCGCCGCTGCAAACAAACCGCTCCCTGTTCACACAGGAGACCTTGTGCTGGAGAAGCGACCAAGACAGTCCTGCTCTCTCCGAGCACGAGGCGAGACTGAGCCCAAGAGGGCGGAGCGGCTGGAGACAGCCCATTTGCTCCGCCCTCCCTGAGGCTATGCCCATACTGCAGGGCAAGGCACGTCTGCCTCCCTCCTGCCAGGGCGGCAAATGTCTGCCACCATCCCGAGGGGCTTAAGCCCCAGTGCTGGAATGGCAGCCTTGTTAGAGGTCCAATAAAATGGATTCAGAATTGATAGAAAAAAGTATATGGGTTAATCGATGAACCACATCAGGCCCTATATCATTCTTCACCATCCACTGTGCACTGTTCACAATAAATACAAAATTTTTTAATATGTTTAGGAATTAACAACTCACGTATAGATTAGATGCTGATTGCTGAGTTAATTTGAGTATGAAGAACAAAAGTGCAAAAGAAGGCAGTGGTAACAGGTCTTCAAACCTGCAGAAACTATAACCTCTCCCCCAAAATGTAAGATTTCAATGAGGTGACTAGATATTGAGGGGAGAGCATTCTACCTCTGTTTAGCAGTTCTCCAAAAACAGTGGGGAGGTTTAACAAAGCATACTCATAAAGTATGATCTGGAAATGCCAGTTATCTCCACAAAGCATCTATAGCATCCAAAAGGATGCAGTTACAGAGAGGAAGCAAAATCATGCCCTGTATATCCCTGGTTTTGGCTACTGCAAAAAAAAACTATCCAGAAGTAGTGCTACAGTGAGAAATGCATTCCATCAGATATTATTTCCACCATATGACTGCATCCCTGAATTGCCCAGAGTAGAAGAGGGGGGGGGGGGTTTGCCTTCACAAGTGGTCCAATGATTTCATGGCATTATTTTTACAGAAATTCCAAATTCTGGCATAATTATGCACACACTGAAATTTTGTACCAGGAAGGATTGCCGAGAGATACCATAACTAGACAAGGGCACGAACAGCATTACAAACAGAAAAAAACCACGAACAGCCTAATCTGCTGTTCTTGAACAAGCTGTTCGTGAGGCCCCATCCTAAACAAACGGGTGGTCGTTAAAAGCCTCGTTCGTTGCCTTTGGCAGCCGTTCGGAAAGTCAGACAGTCTGGCACCTGCTGCAATCAATCCCCTTGGCAACCGGAGGCAAGGAGGGACTGAACTCTGTCTGAACTCCTTCTGGCTTTGCTTCTGGCTTTAACCCTTCAAAGTACTTCCAGCAGAGAGGCCCGTTTTTGCCACTGTGAAGAGAAAATGACAGCCAACGGGGAGGCCCATGAATCATGCCTTTCCTAGGGTGCAATCTCTCTGAAGGGGTGGTCTTCAGAGGACCGTGAGGACTATGTCCCCTGCAAATTTGGTGGGTATTGGACATTGGGAAGGTCAGTTTGTGGGGTGTTTAAAGTGCCCTGCCCCTTGCACGTGGCAGGAAAGGGCCCTTTAAACTATCAGCCGGCAGGCGGCAGGGGGGAATCCCCTCCTGCCGCCTGCCAGCTGATAGTTTAAAGGGATCTTTAAAGGGCCAGGTAAGTGGGTTTGAGGGGAGGGGGGTAATGGGGGGGTTGGGGGGGTTGGGGTGTGTGGGGGGTTCTGGCTTCTATGAACAAAGAACAATGAACATGTCCGGGAATAGTTCATGTTCGTCCATGTTCGTTGTTCTTTGTTCGTGGATGGCACTGAACAACAAACAGGGTTTTCGGGAGTTTTTTCCATTCATGCCCATGTCTAACCATAACAACTTGAAAAATGTATATCTTTTTTGTAGTACATACATACATACTGTTTCAGTACATTAGCTACCAAGAGTATTTAAGATCCATGTTGTGAATGGAGATTCTCTGAACAGTTGCTACATCAAGATGTGAATCTATGTTTTTGCAGGTAAGATATTTTATAACATTTTATACTAATATAAAATATTATAGTTATATTTTATACTAATACTAGCAATGTACTAGTGAAAAAGCCTTATGAACAGAAGCCCTGGTGCTTTAGTCAAAGCCAGCATCAAATCTGCAGTCAGTACAAGTAGTTTCTTCTGGAAACACGTTTATAGTTGATTGCACTTAATGTTTATGGTTAGCAATTCACTCACTTCTTGATCACTGTGTGTATTTTAAGAGCATCATCCTTAAGTGCTACTTACTGTACCTTTAAGTAATAAATCCTTAGCTGTATGAATACTGGAAAATTGAAGCTTCGGGTTTCCACTTGAAAACTTGAGCTGCTTAAGTTACAGTGAAACTTGTTGCAGATCATAAAAGTACTAGTATTAGATTATTTAGAATTCTGATTGTGTAGCAGTGGCCAACACTGAATGATGAGGAGAAAATATTTTATGTGATATAGTACTTTTTATAAAGGACCTAAATCCTTCCAATCACTTTGAATATCAGATATTCCATGTGAAAGAAGGCTAAGGGTTGGTGAGCTTTCCTGATCTCTTCTTCTGAAAACAGCTCCTCAGCTGTACTGAATAATTGATCTCAAGTATCCACCACAAATTTGAAGAATGTATTTTCTTTTTTTTTCTTTTCTTTTTTTAAATTTTTTTTATTGGATGGGCCATTATACAAATATAAAAACATACACAGTTAACTTTCCATCATATTGTAATACCCCCCCACCCTTTCCCCACCCTTTTCTGTTGACTTCCGACAGTTTTCCATTCCCTTTATTACCTCTTAAATAAATAAAAGAATGTATTTTCAAGAGGGTTTGATGTGATTGTAATAGAAAGGGAGCCTGAAATCTCACTGAACATGTTGATGTTAATAGGCATCATTTTGGATTCCATTAGAAACTCATATAGGTCGTTATTTATATATATCTTTCTAACAAGTTCTATCTTGGGCTATGGCAACCATTTTGGATGCCATGTTCCTTTGATCATGATATTTGTACCACTTCCTCAATGATAGTACTTCAATAGGAAAAGAAAATATTTCTCACAAATGTCTTATTATAATGTTGGAAATCAGGAGGTAACTTAACAGTGATAGCTAATATATGGGTCAGAGCCTTTGCTTCAGCCATTTGAACAGCTAATTGCAGTCATATTTACTTTTACGGCTCTGATATGCTACATTCACAATATAATCTGTAAGAGTAATAGCCAACCCCTTTCTCTTCTGCTCATATGCCCACTATAAAACCTATACTATTCATCTATATTAGTGGATCCCTTAGTGTTCAGATGTGCCAGATTGCCTCTAAGCAAATAGAAGAGCTGCACATCTTCACTTATTCTTTCTCCACATCTCTAGGAAACAGCAAGGTACTCTCCATATCATGAACTAAGAGCCATGAATAACAGTATGCTATATGGTGATCATTTTTATATGAAGAGGAGTTTCTCTCTGAAAAAAGGTGTTACTGGAAATAGTAAAGGATCATTTTTTAAAAAGAATTTAAGTGAACTTGTAATGCCCCATTGAAGCAGGAAAAGGACTGATGTGCTCATGAATCCTTCACTATCAAGCTCATAGGCTACTATCAGAAATTCTGAAGCAAGACTTATTTTATCCAGTGTAACAGTGTAATTGCTGCAGGACAATTACAAGGTTGCAGCTCTTGCTTTAAGAACTTTTATTACATATATTCTTTCTTACTTTCCAAACAGTGGATTCTATGCAGAATTACTATGGTATAGGCCATTGGTTTCAAGAAGCTTGGGACTGCCCTGTATTTTTTTTAAGTTATCATATCCCCAACAAGAACACAGAGAAGTTCCCCCAAGAATGACCTTCTGGCTGGAATGATCTTCTTGCAGCAGCTGTGCTGGCTTCCCATGGAGTTCTGGATCAGATTCAAGGTTTTGGTTTTGACCTATAAAGCTCTTAGTGGACTGGGACCAGCCTACCTGCAGAACCACCTCTTGCAGTTTATACCCCAGAGAGTGCTTAGATTGGCTGGTGGGCCATGGCCCCAAGGAGGCTAGACTGGCTTTGACCAGGGCCAGGGCCTTTTCGGTCCTGTCTCCAACCTGGTAGAACTCTCTTTCTTTAGATATGTGGGTCCATCAAGAGCTTCTATCTTTTTGGAGGGCCAGCAAAACTGAGGTGTTTCAGCAGGCATATGGTTGAGGCTGGTCTTGTTACATCGTAGTGAGTCTCCCTACCAGTCTCTTGCCAGGGAGGCAGTATAATCATCTTGGCCCCACCCAAGCTGTAATGTAGACAACAATGACTGTTTCCTTCCCTTGCATGGTTGTGGGGGCGGGGCTGTGTGGGTCACCATCATGGAACTGTGTTTTAATATACATTATGATGCTGTTTTATTATGTTTTTTAAATGTATTGACAATTGTAATCTGCTCTGAGCCCACTTATAGGGAGGGCAGGCTAGAAGCCAAATAAATAAATAAATATAAACTACTGTCAAACCTCCACTGTGACTACATGACCATATTCTTACTAATAATGATCTTCTCCAGTCTCCCTTTTTAGAGTTTTCTAATCATTTGTGACCCCTAGTTACAGACCTCTGCTAGTTGCCTCAGCCTTACAGACAACTATGTAATTATTCAGTTTTCCCAGTGGTTGCAGCTGCTGTGGTTGCAGCTAGTGTAATCCTGACTCCAGTAGGAGAGTAAAGATTGAGTTATTCCATATAAGGAAAAATGGTGCAATCTTTCTAGAATGCTTGGAGGGCTTGTAGTAGCAGGAAGCTTTCCTCAGGAGGTCTCCAACTTGCTTATAGAGTTATGTATTAATATCTCAGGAATAGATGTGGGCATGAAATATGAACTGAAGTTCATCATGAACCAGGCCAGTTTATGGCTCAAGAACCGGCGGTTCAGGGGAGCTCATTTCTCACAAACAGGGATGAATTTTAGCCCGGTTTGTTTGGTTTGTATTTTGGTTCATCACTACAGACAGCCTGGTGCTGATCCATCAGTGGCCTAGGCAATGAGGGGATGGGCTCTCTGTATACCTTCTGCTGACCTGGAAGTGCCGTTAAGCACACTGTCCAAAGACGTGAACTCTTATTTTTTTTAATTGAAGGAGGATTTCTTTTGTGATCCCTCAGAGTTTGAATTAAGTAGAAGTTACACTAGCAGATCATTTCCCTTCAGTATTCTCTTCAGCTGATGTTTCCACCTATATTCTGAGAAGGTGAATCTATTCCCCATGCAGGGACATCAACCATTGCACCCTCCCTCACCTAAAAGCACCCCCATCTGCACTTACTTATTTACACACATGGCTGGAAATTCCTGCAAGTGCCTTAGCTGATTTTATATCATTTTCTACCAGCACCTCTAGGACACAGGTACTGAATGCTATATTAGTTCTAGACATCAGATGATAGATGCATATGTTATTCCAATCTTTTGACGGGCTTCACAGATGTTCAGGTGGCAGGACAATCTTGGCACAGAAGCCCTCATTTCTGGAGTATTTCCTACCAGGGAACTAGAAAGGTTTGTGCATACTCAGCCTAAGATGGTTGGGAACAATATAATAGGCAGGGTAATACTGTTAATTGTTTTGTTCAGCTTGTTCAGCTAAGGACACAACAAGAAACTGGGGTGGCACTCCACTGTTTGCTCAATCCTCTGACAGTCTCTGAGATCAACCACAAGTAGACATGCTACCAACGCTTATTTTTACTCTGGTTCAGTTTGAAAGTTGGAGTTTATTTTAGGAGTTTTAGACTATTGAAATGAAATTGCAGTAGTTTTATTCCCAAACCAAAAGAGCAAAGTTCAATAACTGAAATGCAATAATTGAAATTAAAATTCATTTTGTTTTTTTATTCATAAATGCAATAAAATAATGGATAACATAAACATAGTAAAATATGCAAACACAGAAACTTAGAAGCATAGTGGGAGAAGGAACCTATGGATCATCTAGTCCAGCCCCCTGCACAGGAAATTCATAGCTCCCCCCCTACACTTCTCTCAGTAACCCCTGCCCTAAGCACAGAGGAAGGCAAAAACCCTCCAGGATCACTGGCCAACCTGGCCTCGAGGAAAATTTCTTCCTGACGCCAAAGTGGCAATCGGCATTACCTTGGGCATATAAGAAAGGGCCATGAGAGCCGAGTGCCAGCTCATCCCTTCATGCACTCCCTGTCCTGATCTGTGTACATTCATATGAAGTCATAGGGCCAAGCTACAAGTGACAAATGACACTTGAACGGCAAGTGTATTTCTCCCTGTTCACTTGCCCTCCACTCAATCCACTTGCCAGGCAAGTGTTTTTCGTCATGTGTAGCTTGGCCCATAGAATCATCATAGCTGTCAGATGACCATCTAGCCTCTTCTTGAAGACCTCTAAGGAAGGAGAGTCCATCACCTCTCAAGGAAGCCTGTTCCTCTGAGGAACCGCTCTGTCAAGGAGTTCTTCTTAAAGTTTAGCTGAAAACTCTTTTGCTTTAATTTTAAACTGTTACACCAACCCACTAAGGCAACAGAAAACAACTCAGCTCCATCCTCTATGTGCCTGACCTTCAAATGGTTGAAGAGGGCTATCATATCACCTCTCAGTCGCCTCTTCTCCAAGCTAAATATATCCAACTCCTTCAACCTTTCCTTATAATACTTGGTTTCCAGAACCCTCACCATTGCCCTCCTTTGGGCACATTCTAAAATCCAACCAATATGTCTGACTATATTCAGCTTTTCCCTTACCCAAGATCTTAAACTCCAAAATTACATTGTCATTACTACCCAGGGTGCCCACTACATTCACCTCATCAACCAGTTCTTCCCTGTTGGCGAGAATCAAGTCCAAAATAGCAGACCCCCTTGTTTCCATAAAAAGTAGAGTTCTACAGACCAGTATATAATCAATTGTACTGGATCTAAAACCTGCCAGAAAAGTAAACTCTCCCGGTACATTATTTCACATAGAACCATTCAGGATATAAAATCTTAAGTCTATGGGCAAATTGGGATAAACAGGCTCCCGCATAATTTGAATATTGGTCTTTAATTATCCTCTCCTGGATAGGGGACTCTTGAGTTTTCTTCCAATGTACTAGACAAGTTGAATTTAGCTGCCAGGGATGCATCATTTGTGTCCAAACGGGCATTTAAATTACCTCCTACCAGAAACAAGGCCTCGGGGAGTTCTAACATTAAGGCCCTGACATAATTTTCTAAAGACAGCCACTTCTCCTCTGTTTCTGTTTTTCTATTAGTAGGAGGTAAATAAGAATTTATAATCACTAATATGCAGTTTTAGCAATTTTGGTGGTTTCATTATAAACTTAGCAGAGTTATTTGTTCTGCTCATACAATTAGTATTACACAAGCAGGTACTATTTAGCACAAGAAAAATTTACACACCTTTGTACTTTCAAGTCGATTAAGATGTTTTATGTTAAAAGTGAGTTGTATACTTATGCACAATGAACCTTGAAATAAGGTTGTAAACTGCTACACTAGGCTTTGCAAAAGAAAAATAAAAGGGTTGGATACAATGGAGATAATAGCGTAACCCTCTTTAACAAAAATTAAAAAGTGCTTCCATTTGCACCAGAGTACTTACCCTAAGCAGAAAGGGATAATGGGATACAAGCCATTCTGGTTTTGCAGAATAGCTTGTAATACAGAGTTTGCATATTCTTTTGAAATGATTGTATTTTGAACTGTTCATCATAACTGAAGAGGAAGAATACAAGTACGTGTTTTGATTAACTGCATAGCATGGATCAATGGTATGTGTGGCCATTTTAAAGTTACAGGCAAACTGTGGTTCAAATGAACTTGAAGTGAGGATAACCAACTAATGTAGCTTAATACTGCTTAACTGGGAGCTTAGATCTTGTGATATCATCAGCCAGTGACAATAGATAAGGTTCTTGATGTGGCACAAGAAAAGAGGTTTGTTTTTCTTTAACTAAATCCTGCTAGCCCAGGTTTTCAGTCATAAAATGAAACTACTGGCTGGGGGACTTAGCTAAACATAGCTTTCTGAGAAGTTCATCCATCACTTTATTTTTGGCAGTCTGCAAATTTGACATTGAAATGTCTAACACAGAAGTCACAAAACTGGAATTATCTTGATCATGCCTTTCACAAGATAGGTGATAATGTTGAGAAGTAAGGGGACACTTAGCACCTTTTTCTTTCAAGGACAAAATATTGACTTTTACAAGTACTTACTAACTTTTTCCAGCTTATATTTTCTTTCATCTCCTCAAAACCTCAGTATATCTAATTCTCAATGTGATCAAATCTATGGCTATTTAAATCCAGAGACTAGAGCCATGAACACCAAAGACAGATTTTTCTATGAACCTGAAAAAAGCCTCAAGTTTGCAGACAAAAACTGAAATCTTAAAAACACACACACACACACACACAAACCCATTGGGGGGAGGGTTTTCAAAGCTTCCTAAACTATAGAAGCAAAGAAATGAATGTATTTACTGGCTGTTGCTAAGCAACCACAACCATATTGCTACCACGTCAGGCCTTGGTTTCTGTCAGTCAAAGGCAGGGGGAGGGGCAGAACCATTTCCAGGGCTATTTTGGTCTTTGAGGGATAACTCATTGCCAGGGCCAGGAACCACCATATGGCAAATTGTTCCCTGATTCACCCAGGACCACCTGTGTGTTACTGCTCAACAGCACACACCAAAGAGTGGTTAGAGCTGGAATCTCTGGGAGACAGGTTTGAATCCCTATTCTTCCATGGAAGCTCATCCAGTGATTTTGGGCTAGTCATACATTCTCTGCCTAACCTTTCTCAATTCATTGTTATGAGGATAAAGAAGGTTTCCAGCTCCCCCAGGGGCCAAACTAGGTGCTACTTGAAGAGACATTTTCCTAATTGATTGGGGGGAATTAGCTTAAAGGGGACAAAGCAAGAGGGGGCAATGGGGATTCTTCACCAATGTTTATGGGGATTTTTCCCTAAAGAGAACTCTTGAAATAAACCAGCCAGATGTTCAGTTGGAAAGGTTTTTATTAAAAGAAACATAAAAGGGCGAACATACAATCACACACAGAATACATGAGGTTAACTAAGAGGAAGTCAGGAAGGAGAGAGGAGAAAGCAATTTTGGGGAAGGCTATAATTACCAGTCTCAAAGATGGAGGTCTGCGGAGAACGCAGTGAGACAAGTAGCATTTCATGGAGAAAAGAAGGTCCAAACTGATCTGAGGATTTATGTACAGGTCGCAGAACATACACAAACAATGGGAGACCCATTGTTCTAAATTATGTCTCTCTCCAGGGCATGGAGGGGGCCATTAGCCAGCTGCTTTGACTTCCCTTCTAAAATATTTTCCTAGGTTTTTACCTAGCTGGCATCCATTTTGTTTCATTTCAGGCCGGGCAGTGTATTTAAGCAAGGATGTTTATGGTTTTATATCCATAAACTGCCCCTCAGCAGGAAGAGGGGTCTAATTGCTAACACAGGGGCTGGGGAGCAGCAAGGTACTTACCCTTGTGTGCATGCTTTGCACACACACTCCCATGCTCTCTTGTCCCTTGTCATGCTGTAAAATGTCATCATTTTCCAGCGTGATGGTCACATCAGGGGTTGATTTATTAAAAACCACGCCCAAATGTACTGTTTTCCATCATGACATTGCTTTCTGATGCAGTGGGGGAACAGGAAAGGGGGAGAGGCTATGGGAGCTTCCAGGGATAGGAAAGAGGAAATGGGGCAGGGGGAGGTGTAAATGCTTGTTTACTGATTGCAGCACAAATAGCAAAACTCTTTTTCAACTATATTATTAATAAATTGTCTGAGATGCATCAAATTTCAAAATAACTGTTGTCTTTGAGATGACTGTGAACTGTTGCATCTTTACAAAATAAATATATTGCAGATTGGTTCTATAGAGGCCTTTTACCCCCATATCATTATTTTCCACATAGAGTACAGCTGAATAACATTAGCAGGATTGTACAAAAATATGCAGCAGTAAAATAATTTCTGCTAATATTACTGTTCGCATTAACCCTGCTTATATATAACCAGGGCTTTTTTTCAGCTGGAACACGGTGGAACGGAGTTCCAGAACCTCTTGAAAATGATCACATGGCTGGTGGCCCCACCCCCTGATCTCCAGACAGAGGGGAGTTTAGATTGCCCTCTGCGCCACAGCACGGAGGGCAATCTAAATTCCCCTCTGTCTGGAGATCAGGGGGCGGGACCACCAGCCATATGACCATTTTGTCCTAGGGCAACCCACTGGGTTCTACCACCTCTTTTCCCAGAAAAAAAGCCCTGTATATATCCACTACCTGCTGATCCAACTGATTACCAGTAAAAATTAAATTACCTCAATAGGAATTTGTTCCCACCTTAGAGGAGTAATTTGTACATCCCAGCCAATCCACAGGTACTTTAACTGGCTATTTAAAGCTTCTGTGCCTACTGGAGGCAACCTCTGTTGACAGACCTTTCCCACCCACCTTCCCTTGTATCACAGTTTAGATTAGCTGATCATTTTGGGGCCAAACAAGAAAGTTTTTGGAACTCTAATGGGCTATGACAGTGCCCTTTCCCCTACTTCTTCATACTATAATGGGCTGGTTATATTAAATAGGCCTGGTCCAAGTAGACTGTGTGTTGTATGTGAGTGTGCCTTTATGTGAACCATCACAGACTAGTTTCTGATTTCCCTCTGAAGGCATGTATAGGAGGGACCCCAGGTGGGTTCAGTTGTTTGTGTAAGTTGTTTGTACAAATTCTTTTTCCCATTGGGAGCAATAAAGAAGTTTGCTGTTGGGACTACCCAAACCTCCTGTATGCTGTCTGGGTAGGTAAGCCTACTCCTATTGACTTGACCCCAGGGGATACTACAGACTGATAACGTAGTATGATAAGGTACAACCTGTTTTGTTCAAGGAGCAATATCAAATATATATATATATATATATATATATATATATATATATATATATATATATATATATATATATATATATATATATATAAAAAAAATTTAAGAACTGGGAGAGTTCATGTCTATGACAGTGTGATTCCACCTTGTGACACTTGCATTTTCACAAATAACAATGAACAAACTTGGAAAAAGAAAACATCTTATTTGGAACACTACAATAATAAACCATATACAACAACAATCATGTAACAAAACAGGCCTGTTTTACTCAAGCAGACCCAGGTCTCAGTCTTTCTGATACCTTCTAGCCAGTCCCTTGAAAAGCAACAAGTTGTAGCTGTGCTCTATGTTGGGATGTCTTCTGTTCTCCACAGGAGTCTACAACATTTGAGAGTTCATAGAAAGGAGTGCTTCTGAGGTGAGAGTGCTTCTCCCTGCAGTTTCAGGCCCTCCATTCTCTCAGGGAAAATTATGCTTTTTTTTCTTATAAGGAATACCTCAACTCTTTATCTCCCTCTAATGGACAAGGGTTACACAGGCACTTGGGCAGTCCAATCCAAGTGCTTGGGAAGGAAACTCTCTTGGTGCTGGTAATCAGTGTCTGAATCCTCCTGCAGTCCAAGGGCAGTGGCCCTGATAGGCAGCATCTCTTGGTTAAGTGCTGGTACACAGACAAAGATAAACGAAGAGCAGCGAGGTTATCACTCTCTGTTTGGAGCCAGAGTGGGATCAAAGGTTGTCTTTAATAATATTCCCGTATAAACCTACCCTTCTACTTAAGTTATCTTCAGAGGCCCTGCTTCAGGTGTACCCACCACCTAAGGCTTGATGGGTGGCAACCTAAAAAAGGGTCTTCTGGGTTATGTCACTGAAATTTTGGATCTCCCTCCCCAGGGAGATTTGTCTGTCTCCTTCTATCTTTTGTCTCCCATCAGCGGAAAATACTTTTTTGTTTTATTTGGCATTCTGTAGCAGAATGGCTAAGTGGCTGGGTTGCAAATCAGCACTCTGCTAGTTCAACTCCCACTACTGCCATGAGCTCAGCAGGTGGGTAAGCGACTCCTCTCAGGCCCAGCTCCCCAGCAGTATTGTGGGGATAATGATAACACTGATATTGTTCACCTCTCTGAGCGTGGCACTAATCTGTCCAGAAGGGTGGTATATAAACACACTGTATTTTGTTGTTCTTATTATCCCCCCATTACATCATTTTCTGTTTATATTTTTGTGTTTGATGTTTATGATTTTAATGCTTTATATATAGAATGTTTTTAAAAGTTTGAACTGTCTTAACATTTGCCACCTTGGGGACCCTGAATTGGGTGGGAAAATGACATAGAAATATTTTAAATAAATAAATGGATGGATAGTTGGATGGGGGAGAGAGAGAGAGAGAGAGAGAGAGAGAGAGAGAGAGAGATGTGCTGGACATAACACTGAAGTTAAGTTACAGACACACAAATACCTCCATATACCAAAAACCTATTCACAGCTACATATAACCATCTAGAGTACACTGCATAGTATATGATATGGACCCAGGTAATCCAATGCACCTAAATTTGCTCCAATCCTTCATACAAGGACATATACACCTGAAGGCATTCATAACTGCAGTATTCGTTCTGGGAAACAAACACAGAAGGACATACACACTCAGGAACAATTTCCTACAGGACAGAACAGAGAGTCACATCATTTGACGCTTCCTGCAGGTCCCACCTAAATGCTCTTCAGTGCATGCAAGAACCTAAAACCTTGAGTGAATGCGACATGGTTCTTGCCCTTAGCAGGCACTGGATGTTTGGCCTGTTACTGTTTACATACAGTGCCGACCCCACATATTTTCCTGGAAGTATTATTAATCAGCAGAAGTGGACCACTAAATAGAATCACAAATGTACAATTGAGCCCTACTATAAACCCCAGCATCTGCTAAAGAAAAACAGTATTGAACTGAAAGCACATTCACTCTGTCATGGACAGCCTCATCTGCCTCTCCTCTACTGTGACATATGGAATAAACTCATGTCATACTGTGAGACTTTAAGGTGTCATAGGACTATCATTTTCACATTAAACAATTGCCCCAGTTTCATTATTCTCTTTAATGCAATTCTGTATGGACATTTGAAATAGAATATACATTCTTGCCAAGGTATGTTTTATATTTGAATTATACATGTGGCAAAGGAAGCAAGGAGGAAAGGAAGGAAGGAGATCATTTATAAAAATGACCAGGTTCTTCATAAACTCTCCGGTTCTTTTTTACTGCTATGAAGCCCTATGACTCAAAAGCATATGCTAACAGGTTCATCCTGTGAGAGAAGCAAGGGACATTTGGGTTAATAAGCAAAAAACAGATTCCTGAACAAAAAATCAACCATACTTCTTTTCTCATCTTTCAAAACTGAACAGAGATTATGTGGTTAAAGAATCAGATCAGAGCCTGGGAAACTTGATTTCAAAATCAGTTTATAAAGCTTTGGGAAAGTATTTCAGTCTGACCTTCATCATATGGCTGTTTTGAGGACAAATGAGGGGAGGGTCATGTCATTACATAGAAGCATACAGCTGGAAGAAACTCCAAGGATCATCTAGTCCAACCCCCTGCACAATGCAGGAAATCTACAGCTACCCCCCACTCCCCCTGTGACCTCTGCCCAATGCCCAGAAGAAAGCAAATTTTTTCCTGGATCCTTGGCCAATTTGGCCTGGTGGAAAATTCTTTCCTGAACCCAAAGTGGTGCTCAGCATTACCTAGGGCATATAAGAAAGTGCCATGAGAGCCAAATACTGGCTCATCCCTTCCTGCCCTCCTTCATGATTTGCCTAAGTCATACGGAGTCACAGAATCAGCACTGCTGACAAACGACCATCTAGTGTCTGCTTTAAAATGCCCAAAGAAGGACAGCCCACCACCTCCCGAGGAAGCCTGTTCCACTGAGGGGCCACTCTGTCAGGAAGTTCTTCTTAATGTTTAGCTGAAAACTCTTTTGGATTAGTTTTAACCTGTTGGTTCTAGTGCAACCCTGAGCTCCCCGGAGGAAGAGTAGAATAGGAATCTATAGATATGAATTTTATGCTGTTGCATGTTATTCCCATTGGCCACATTCAGCTACCAGAGAAAGTTCTGCCTCAGGGCACTCACCAAGGTGACAGTCCTATAGTATATATCCTGCTCATGCAATCCCTTCTCTGGAGAAGTGTACCAAATATCATGGCAGCTCCTGCTTATCAAGTGAGATTTGGCTCTAAAACATGTAGATATCTAATTTGCTCAGTTTTATGGAATATCAACTCTTCCCCATTGTTCAGAGACATAAACAACATTTTCCTCATTGATTTGTAATAACAAATTTCAGCTGTAACATGGTGAATTGTTTGCTTTTTGTTATGTGATGAATATATTCAAGCCTATGGTAAACATCCTATAAATAGCACATTTATTTTGTAAACATTTTTAAAAGAACATCATAGTTCACTTTTTTCTCTTTCAAAACATTGAAAATGTTTCATCTGTGCAACCTTGCTCAGTTTAAAGCCAAAAATGAACTTCTTATATTGATTCACAAATTCTATTATTCAGTATGACAAAGGACAAAAAAATGGTAGAACTTCCCTACAGCAATCAGAGCAAAGGCATTAGCAAAGTTCATGCACTAAAAGAGAATTCTTCATAGTTTCTAGGCCACAATAGACTCAGAGCCAAACTACAAGTGACGCCTGACACAGCTTGGACACTTGTCAGCTTCCCTCAAGTTTTGATGGGAAATGTAGGCATCTGGTCTTGCAGCTTGGCTCTCTATTTAATTGAAGTTTACAGAAACCGCCCCCACACACCCAGCAGAGGGGAAGGGGGGCTCCTGGAAATACCCCAATGCCTGCACTCCCCCCCAACCACATGTTCTCCCTCCCATAGACTGCCACTCTGCAAACTTCAATTAAAAGGAGAGCCAAGCTGCAAGACCAGACACCTACATTTCCCATCAAAACTTGAGGGAAGCTGACAAGTGTCCAACCTGTGTCAGGCATCACTTGTAGCTTGGCTCTCTGTAACACAATAAACTGACAGAACTGGATTTTATTTTTATATATACAAAATGTTTAGTCATTCAAAAACAAAAATCATGTTTAGATCTATATTTAATCTATTCATTTTCATTGCAAGCTGTCATTTTTTAAATTAAAAAACCATTTATTTCTTCAATTTTAACCCCCTTTTTAATATTCCTAAATGTTCCATTCATACTGTAGTTTCAGGTGGGTAATGTTAATTGAATGCACTAGAAGAGTGAGATTCAAGTATAGTAGCACTTTAAAGACCAACAAGATTTCCAGGGTATAAACTTTCAAAAGTTAAGCTCCTTTGTCAGATACAAGTAAGGGAGCTTGAGTCTCAAAAGTTTATACTCTGGAAGTCCTGTTGGTCTTTGAGGTGCTACTGGTCTTGATTTATATGGTAGTCACTGCATATCAACATCAAACAGCAACTGATAGTGTCAACATAATTAAAGAAGTAATTGAGTTTGTCAACTTCATTAAAGGAGGGGAAACAGAAAAAGGAAGATTGTGCAGCTAATTTTAACACATCATACAGGTCATAGTGAAATGGTCATCCTCTTATCATTAAATCCAACCACAAATCAATTGTGCAGGTCAATTAATTACCATAGCCTTAATTGTCTCATGTTAACCCTCCTCAGTGAAAATCATAATTAGAAACTAATTCAGTTTGGATCTGATCCTCTGTCAGAGTTTCTCCATTTTCACCCAGCAATGGGGTATCATCCCCCTGTGGCGGCACCGCATCCAATGCACCCCTTAGAGTGGGATTGTGGGGCCCAAGCAATGCTGCCAGGCCTCCAGCAGCCTGGCTAGAAGGAAGCAGTGGCAGCAAAAGCCCGGAGGAAGACGTAGAGGCTGACCAGTGCAGAGGCAGTGTCTAGATCCTATTAACAAGATGGCGCCATGGGGGGAGCGTTAATCAAAAACTCCTGCTGCAGGAGGGGTTTTAAAGTTCTAAAGTTTTAGTATTAAGGCTATTTGGGGGGTTTGAGGTTTTTGTGTTCCACCTGAGTTGGTATTTAGGGGTTATTACTACAACTTCAATGAGGAATTATTTAGAAAGCGGCTTACTATTGAGCCCCAAGGAGCTGGATCATTAGAGACTGGGAAGCTGAGACGCTGAGAGCTGAGACACTGAGGGACTGGGCTGAATACTTGCCTCAGGCTGTTGCTTCATTGAGCAGTGGGAGCAGCTGCAGCTGTTGGCCCCCTGCTTGCTTACTGCCTGTAGTTTTGCTTTGCCAACTGTTGGTTTCCCTGAGGTCTTTGGCCACTGGAGGGACTGTCGCAGACTACATCGGACAGAGAGGTGTGTCAGAGAAAGGGGCAGCTACCAGCATCCTGTGGGATAGCTGGAGGGTCCTGCCTGTCATGCCTAGAAGTCCTTAAACCATTGGAGCCTCTTCTGTGATCACTCTGAGCCGGGCAGCATTGTTTTTACTGTGAGTTGCTGCTGCTGGTGCTCCTAAATTGAATGCTATTTCATCCTGCTGTTAGCACGCTTAGTTCAGGAGAACTGGAATGAGCAGCTCGACCAGTGTGTCTGCAGTTGAAGCAGCTGAAAGCCTGCAGCCAGAGCATTCGATGGAATGCCTGTAGCTGAAGCAATAGATGACCCAATGCAATCTCAACAATGTTGTCAGCAAAGCCAGCTTCTGACTGGACGACATCACTGAAGGGACCCAGCTATGTTAGAATAGCCGGGATGTTGCCAACTATCCCTGAAATTGTTGCTCAGCAGAGCCTGAAGACTATAGATGGGCACGAACCACATTACAAACTTCAAAAACCCACGAAAATGGCGATTGCGCGATCGCGATCCGGCGGCTCGTGATTGTCCATGGCCAATGAACCAGCATTCGGAAGAGGCCTGGTTCGGTGCATTTGGCCGCGGTTCGGGAAGCCAGACACTCAGGCGCCAGCAATCAATTCCCCTGGCAACAGAGCCAGGGGAATGCCTGAACTCTGTCTGCGCTCCTTCTGTCGCCCTGGAAACCCGAATGGAAGCCCAGCTTACCTTGATCGGCAGGCCTTCCTTCCAACCACGGAGCTGCAAAGCGGTTACAAGTTGAGAGAAGACACCCAGGGGAGGGAAGGGGAAGAGGGTGTCCTGTAGCCACGGGCACTCCAATCTCATCCCTGCAAACCCTGATAGGCAGCTCTGACGGCCAAACACAGACCTCCTGCGTTGCTCAATGGGACCTGTGCTTATAAATAGCCGTGGGCACCCAGGCTGGGTTTCACATTCAGCTAGCAGTGGAGTGGGACAGAGCTCTTGCTTGCCACTTGCTAGCCTTTGGGGAGACTGAGAGTATAATTCAGCTTGGATTTGGGGGATAGGGATCTATCGCTGGTTCCAGGGCTGCTGCCTGGCTCTGGGGCCAAACTCAGTGGGCACCTCGGCTGAGGGCTCACATTGATTATTACTGATCAGTGCCTGATCTGTTCAGGTCTGTGGGAGTGGTGGGCTAGGGCTCTAGTCCCTCCCTCCCTCTTGTGCCAGGGCTGCTGCCAGGCCCTGGGGCCAAGCTCAGTGGGCACCTCGGCTGAGGGCTCACATTAGTGCCTGATCTGTTCAGGTTTGTGGGAGTGGTGGGCTAGAGATCTAGTCCCTCCCTCCCTCTGGTGCCAGGGCTGCTGCCAGGCCCTGGGGCCAACTCAGTGGGTACCTCAGCTGAGGGATCACATTAGTGCCTGATCTGTTCAGATCTGTGCAAGTGGTGGGCTAGGGCTCTAGACCCTCCCTCCCTCTGGTGCCAGGGCTGCTGCCAGGCCCTGGGGCCAAGCTCAGTGGGCACCTGGGCTGAGGGCTCACCAAATGATTCTTATTATTATCACAATCCTAATAATTTGAATTATGATTCTTATTATTACTATTATTATTCTTAGTCTCTGTGCCTGTTCTGTCCAGGCATCTTGGTGTGCTGGGCTATGGCTGTAGCCTCAGCCTCTGGTTCCAGTGCGGCTGCCAGGCCCTGGGGCCAAGCTCAGTGGGCACCTTGGCTGAGGGCTCACATTGATTATTATTAATCAGTGCCTGATTGGGTCAGGTCTGTGGGAGTGGTGGGCTAGGGCTCTAGTCCCTCTCTCCCTCTGGTGCCAGGGCTGCTGCCAGGCCCTGGGGCCAAGCTCGGTGGGCACCTCGGCTGAGGGCTCACATAAGTGCCTGATCTGTTCCGGTCTGTGGGAGTGGTGGGCTAGGGCTCTAGTCCCTCCCTCCCTCTGGTGCTAGGGCTGCTGCCTGGCTCTGGGGCCAAGCTCAGTGGGCACCGCGGCGGAGGGCTCACAGTATTATTTCCAATGCCTGATCTGGTGGTCAGGCATCTTAGTGTGCTGGGCTAGGGCTCTAGCCTCAGCCTCTAGTTCCAGGGCTGCTGCCAGGCCCTGGGGCCAAGCTCAGTGGGCACCGTAGCAGAGGGCACACAGAGTCATCTCCTTTCCTGTCCGCCTTAATTCTAGTTTGGTGGCACAATGAGTCTTCCTGTTGTGTTGGCCGCCAAGGGTGGTTGTGGGGTGAAGTGCGATGGTAGTCCTCCTGGTTCACTTGTGGAAAGCAGTATTGGGTGTGGCTTGGGAGCTGCAGAGAGTCCTCCTGCTCCCCCCAATTCACCTGTGTGGGCTGTGGAGGAGGCCAAAGAGGTCTTTGCGCAGGGGGGAGAGAATCTCTCTCAACATTTTGAGGAGGGATGGGTGGGTGATGGATCCCTGGAGGAATGGTATGTGTGTTATGAAAGATCCCTCCCGTCCCCATCCCAAACTCTCGGTGGTGTCCCTGCCTGCAGTCCACCCCTCACCCCGTCGTCCGTGTCCAGCCCTGCAGTGCAGCCTGTAACCATTCGTCCTCCTTCCCCTGGGACAGTTAGCGGTCGATGTTTCAATGCTTCTGTATGGAGGCACTTTCAGGACCTTCCTGATGACTCCCGTGTGGTGTGGTGGTGCACAGGGGCCTGTGATGTCCTGGTGCACAGCGGTAAAAACCCGAAGCACCTGTCTTCGACGGCCCTGACTCGGCACCTGAAGAAGCACCACCCGAGCCTGTCTCCCTCCTCACCCAGTGAAACATCCATTGGGGGAGAAAGAGGGCCACCAGCTCTTCTGAGTTGGGGTCAGTGGGAGGGTCACTTTGCCCTGAGGGTGATGCTGGTGACAGCAGAGTGCTCTGGCAGGCTGCGCTCGCAGAGGTTGTCCCCTCAGGGTCTGGGACAGCGCCGCTTAGAACCTCGAGGCTGATGGCTCAGGAGGCGGCTGCTGCTGCACTGTTCCTCAGTGGGACCCTTGGGTGAGGACCCGCGGTGACTGGGGGATCAGGCCCCCAGTCCGAATGACATGTCCTCTCCCTCCCATGCTGGGAATACCAGCATGCTCCTCTTTGGCCTGGTGGTTGCAGGGGGATCTTCCCACTTACCCCCACATGACAGGTCCTCTCCCTCCCATCATTTCCGGCAAGACAGGAAGGTGGGTAATGCTGATGGCAGCCTCCTTTGGGCACTTGAGCAGTAGCTCAGGAACTGTTTCACATATAGTTTAGCTGCACGGTGCCCCCTTCCATCACAAACCCTGAGCCCTCTGAGCAGTGGGGAATGGGTCACTTGACTCATGTTCTTCCCACAAAGGCAGGAAGGTGGCCAATGTCAGCTGCTGCTGCTGCTGTCATGTTTCTGTATCCCCCTCTCAGGAACCAGTCTGACCCATCCAAACAATGTCTCCTGTCCTGCCCATCCCCTACTTTCTACAAAGGCAGGATGGCAGATCAGGTCAGCTCCTGCTTCACAAGGGACTATCCTGTTACTGCTCCCTCCTTGGTTACACAGCTCGGTTGCGATCGCGCAGCCGACTGTATTGTATAGGGATACAGTCGGTTGACAACATGGTGGCTCCCCTGTCAACGGGACTGATGGGACCCCTTTCAGCTGGGTAGGAATATGTTCCGCAACTCCCGTCCTTTCCATTAAGGCAGGATGGTGGGTACTGTCGGCTGCCACCGTATTACTCCTCAGTGGGACCCTCAGGTGAGGACTCACGGATTCTGGGGGATCCTCCCCCTCCCCCTCCTCATGTCAGATAGAACAAGACAGAGAGACAGATAGAAAGATGTATTGAAAAACAAAAGCAAAACCATTGGAAAAAGATGGACACAAAAGCCTACATAAGGATGATGATAGAGAAAGGAATATAGAAAACAATATAGTTATAGAAAGAGAAAAAAAGACAGCTAGAGATGGAAAGAAATAATAAAGGACAGATATATCCGTAGAAAGAGACAGATTCAGATAAATAGTGGTGGAATCACATAGGAAGAGACAGAGATAGAAAGTTTCAAATAGACAGTGAGAGGGAGAAACAGAGAAACAGATAGAACGGGGCACACAGATATCAACCGTTCTAGAAGTAGAAATAGAATGCGAATGCATCAAGGAGATATAGAATTGAACAGAACACACCACATCCATGGAGAAAAGGATTGAAAATCAAAAACAGAGACAGAGACAAACAGTACAGAATGTATCAGTATAATGCAAAAGACACTAGAATGCACAAACATTAGAGAATGAATGTTAACAATTAGAGAATGGTATATGGTTGGAGAACTGTATGTAGAGACAGATAGATATTCCCAGCCCCTCTGCACAGGGAACACCAGCGCGCTCCTCTTTGGCCCGGAGGTTGGGGGGGAGATCTTCCCATTTACCCCCACATGACAGGTCCTCTCCCTCCCATTCTTTCCGGCAAGGCAGGAAGGTGTGTACTGTTGGCTGCCGCCGCCGCACTGTTCCTCAATGGGACCCTCGGGTGAGGACCCGCGGATGCTGGGGGATCTTACCCCTCCCCATGATGACATGTCCTCTCCCACCCACTCCAGAAATACCAGCACGCTCCTCTTTGGCCTGAAGGTTGGGGGGGATCTTCCCACTTACCCCCCACATGACAGGTCCTCTCCCTCCCATCCTTTCCGGCAAGGCAGGAAGGTGGGTACTGTTGGCTGCTGTCGAAATTTTCTTCAGTGGGACCCTGAGGAGAGGACCCGCAGTTGCTGAGGGATCATCCCCTTCCCCCTCTTCATGATAACCTGTCCTCTCCCTCCCATCCTTTCCGGCAAGGCAGGAAGTTGGGAGCTGTTGGCTGCCACTACCGCACTGTTCCTCAGTGGGACCCTTGGGTGAGGACCTGCAGTTGCTGAGGGATCTTCCCCCTCCCCCGCCTCATGATGACATGCCCTCTCCCTCCCATCCTTTCCGGCAAGGCAGGAAGGTGGGTACTGTCAGCTGCTGTCGAAATTTTCCTTAGTGAGACCCCGAGGTGAGGACCTGCAGTTGCAGAGGGATCAGGCCCCCATCTGAATGTCATGTCATCTCCCACCCACGCCGGGAATACCAGCGTGCTCCTCCTTGGCCTGGCGGGCGGGCACGTGGGAGGTGCCACCAGCAAGCGGCCAGACCCCCCCACCCCCTGAGAGGCCTGGCGGCTGCCGCCATTACCCAGCTTCGTACATTGCTGGGAATACCAGGGCGCTCCTCTTTGGCCTGGTGGGCGGGCACATAAGGGGTTTTGCCGGTGAGCGGCCAGACCTCTTGCCCCCTGAGGGGAGGCGGCTTGATGCCACCTCCCCATGCCCGCCAGGTCCAGTGGCTGCCACCAGTACCCACCTTCCTACATCACTGGGAACACCAGCACACTCCTTTTTGGCCTGGCAGGCGGGCACATATGGGTGCCACCGCCAGGTCCAGTGGCCGCCACCAGTACCCACTCTCCTACATCGCTGGGAATACCAGCGCACTCCTTTTTGGCCTGGCGAATGGGCACATGGGGGGTGCCACCAGCGAGCAGCCAGACCCCTTGCATCCTGAGGGGAGGCGGCTCGATGCCGTCTCCCCATGCCTGCCAGGCCCAGTGGCCGCTGCCGTTACACACCTTCCTGCCCTTGCTGGGAATACCAGCATGCTCCTCTTTGGCCTGGCGGGCAGGCACATGGGGGGTGCCGCCGGTGAGTGGCTAGATCCCCTGCCCCCTGAAAGGAGGCGGCTCAATGCTACCTTCCCGTGCCCGCCAAGCTCGGCGGCCGCCACCAGTACCCACTGTCCTACGTTGCTGGGAATACCAGTGCGCTCCTTTTTGGCCTGGTGGGTGGGCACAAGGGGGGTGCTGCTGGTGAGTGGCCAGACCCCCTGCCCCCCGAGGGGAGGCAGCTCGATGCCACCTCTCCATGCCCACCAGGCCCAGTGGCCACCACCAGTACCTAACTTACTACATCACTGGAAATACCAGCGTGCTCCTTTTGGGCCTGGCGGGTGGGCACATAGGGGGTGCTGCCAGCAAGTCACCAGACCCCCCACCCCCTGAGTGGATGCAGCTCAACGCCGCCTCCCCATTCCAGCCAAACCTGGCAGCAGCTGCCAGTACACACCTTCCTGCCATTGCTGTGAATACCAGTGCACTCCTCTTTGGCCTGGTGGGTGGGTACATAGGGGGTGCCACCGGTGAGCAGCCAGACCCCCTGCCCCCTGAGGGGAGGTGTCTTGATGCCGCCTCCCCTTGCTCGCCAGGCCCAAAGGCCGCCACTGGTACACACCATCCTGCCCTCACTAGGAATACCAGCACATTCCTTTTTGGCCTGGCAGGCAGGCACATGGGGGGTGCTGCCGGTGAGTGGCCAGACCCCCCTCCTCCCCATGCCCGCCAGGCCCGGTGGCCACCACCAGTACCCATCTTCCTACATCGCTGGGAAGGGTGGGCACAAGGGGGGGTGCTGCTGGCGAGCAGCCAGACCCCCTGCCCCCTGAGGAGAGGTGGCTCGATGACACCTCCCCGTGCCCACCAGGCCCAGAGGCCACCGCCGTTACCCACCTTCCTACATCGCTGGGAATACCAGCATGCTCCTTTTTGGCCTGGTGGGCAGGCACATGGGGGTTGCCGCCAGCCCCCCACCCCCTGAGTGGTGGTGGCTCACTGCCAACTCCCCATGCCCGCCAGTCCTGGCAGCCGCTGTCAACACCCACCTTCTGTACACTGGGCCACCGTCAACTGGCGGCTCTAATTTTATCAAGTGGGAGTTTCCTGGAGGTCTTGGATTGGAGAGGGTGTAACTCCAAGATCTCTTTTACAATCTTGTCCGAACTTGGGTGATGGCTGTAGGAGAGCCTGCAAAAGACTCCCCGGGAATATGGGCTCTCTAAGTGCCATGGGGGCTGTTCCGCGCCCAATGAACCACAAACCGCAAACCGGTTTGGCAATGGAAAATGTTCGTTGAGGTTCATGACCTCGGGATCGTCGTCAGCACTGAACTGCCAACCGTTGGTTCGTTAAATTTTTTTGGTTTGTTACCAAAAGGAACTAAAATTTGATAATGGAGTGTAAAATCATATCTTGGAATGTAAATGGACCAAATTCACCTTTTAAACGTAAGACTATTTTCCACTGGCTTTTAAAACAAAAATGTAATATAGTGTGTTTGCAAGAGACACATATTAAAAAACAGGATGTGAAATATTTGAAACTTGCAAAACTTGGAAATGAATTTGTAGCAGCTTCCAAAAACAAAAAGGAAGGTGTTGTATTATATATAAAGGAGCAGCTACAGCCAAAACTGGTTCTAAGTGATACAGATGCTAGATATATTGCAGTGGAAATAATTTGGAACTCTAAGAAGATTTTGGTGATTGGAATTTATGTGCCCAATGGGGCAAAAGAAATTTTTTTCAAGGACTTACAGGAACAATTAGATGAATTGACTTATGATCAAATAATTTTGGCAGGTGACTTCAATGGAGTTACAAATTTGGAAGAAGACAAGAAATCTAAAAGTGCACAGAAAAAGAGAGGACTTTTTTTTGGCAAAATTGTGTTTTGCAATTAAGGAACAAGAAAGTATGGAAGATGTGTGGAGGAGACAAAATCCGAAAAATAGACAATATACATTTTACTCTGCAAGACATTTTACACTATCAAGAATTGACATGATCTGGGCCTCCAAAGAACTGGTGGTATGGACTAGAGATGTGGAGATAATGCCCAAGGTAGGCTCAGATCACAATCCAGTTATGTGGAGATTTGGGGAAAAGAAAAAGAAAAGAGGATGGAGGATAAATGAAGACTTGCTGCAAACGGAAGAAAATATGGCGTTGTTACGAAGAGAGACCAAATTTTTTATACAGTGCAATTTGAATAAGGATGTACCAACTAACAAGGTATGGGACACATATAAAGCTGTTATTAGAGGAATGCTAATGGATCTGAATGCAAGAGCTAGGAGGAGTAGGGAAGAAAAGAGACTTGAAATTATGGAAAAAATTAAAGCCAAAGAGATACAACTTAAAAAAATACCAGGAAAAAAGAAAATATTTCAGGATATGAAAATCCTGCAGGAACAATTGACGGCAATGAACAATAGAGAATTGGAGTGGAACTTAAAAAAAATGAAACAGAAGTCGTTTGAAGGTGCAAATAAGCCTGGGAAATATTTAGCGTGGCAATTAAAAAAAAAGGGGGAGAAGAAAATCATAACTAAGATTCGAGAGGAAGATAAAACATTGATAGATCAATCAGCCATTAGTAGAGCCTTTTTTAAATTTTATGCAAAGCTGTACCAAAAGAAAGAGGTGAACAGAGATTCGATAGCGGAATATTTGGAGAAAGTGAAGCTTCCAGTAATTTCAGAGGAATGGAAAGAGAAGTTAAATAGGGAAGTGACAGAGGAAGAAATAAATGAAGCTATACAATCAACAAAATTAGGGAAAGCACCAGGACCAGATGGAATAACAGCAAAGTTCTATAGAATGATGGCCAATGAGCTGACACCATTTCTAAGTGAGGTAACTAATGGAATATTACAAGGCCAAAAGATTCCTGATTCATGGAATGAAGCTAATATATCATTGATCCCGAAAGATGGACAGGATTTGACCAACGTTAAGAATTATCGGCCAATTTCATTGCTGAATAATGACTATAAAATATTTGTGAAAATTATGGCGGAAAGATTAAAGGGATGGATGTCGGAATTTATTGCAGAAGAACAAGCTGGATTCCTACCCAATAGACAAATTAAGGACAATTTAAGGACAGTAATAAACGCTATTGAATATTACGATAAGCACTGTGATAGGGAAGTTGGTTTCTTTTTTGTAGACGCGGAAAAAGCATTTGACAATTTGAACTGGGATTTTATGTTTGCCACTATGGAAAAGCTGCAAATAGGAGAAAAGTTCACACAAGCAGTTAAAGGAATTTACAAAGACCAGTGTGCAGCAATTGTAGTTAATGATGATTTGACTAAAAAATTGAAAATAGGTAAAGGTACAAGACAAGGTTGCCCATTATCTCCATTGTTGTTCATTTTGATTTTGGAAATTTTGTTGATTCAAATTCGAGAGGACAATACAATCCGTGGCATAAAAAAAAAGGAATTTCCCTACAAAGTCAGGGCATTTGCGGATGATGTAATGTTGATAGTGGAAGATCCAATAGACAATATGCCAAAAATAATGGATAAAATAAAGGAATTTGGTGATTTGGCGGGATTTTATGTGAACAAAAAGAAGTCGAAGATATTGTGTAAGAACATGACGAAGCAAAAACAGCAAGAACTAATGGATATAACGGACTGTGAGGTAGCTAATAAAGTGAAATATTTAGGAATTGAGTTGACTGCAAAAAATATAGATTTATTTTAAAATAATTATGAGAAACTGTGGCAACAAATAGAAAGAGATTTGATAAAATGGAATAAATTAAATTTGTCATGGTTGGGAAGAATAGCAGCAGTGAAGATGAATGTGCTACCACGTGTGATGTTTTTGCTGCAAACTATTCCAATTATCCGAGACTTCAAACAATTTGACAAATGGCAAAGAAAAATTTCAGACTTTGTGTGGGCAGGCAGGAAACCCCGAGTGAAGACTATTACAAGACTCGAAAGAAAGAGGGGGGCTGCAACTGCCAAACATAAGATTATATTATGAAGCAATTTGTCTGGCCTGGTTAAAAGATTGGATAACGTTAAAAGACCGTAAACTGCTGACTTTGGAGGGACACAAAAAGTTGTTTGGATGGCATGCCTATTTGTGGTATGATAAAGTTAAAGCGGACTCTATGTTTTTGCATCACTATATCAGAAGAAGCCTTTTCACAATCTGAAAGAAATATAAGAATTACATGGAAAGTGGTATCCCTTCATGGGTGGTACCATATGAAGTAATAGATCCGAGAACTGTTTATAATGAACAACAATGTTTAACTTATAAAGAGATAATGTCGATAGAACATAGAACACCAAAAATAAAGACACAAGAAGAGCTATCTCCTCACTGGATGGTTTCAATATAGGCAAATTAGGGATCTTTACAACTCGGACTGTCTAAAGGGAGGAATAAGACTAAAAAACTTGGAGTTAGAAGAAGTGATTCTACAAGAAGGCAAAAAAGATATTTCGAAAATATACAAAATACTTTTAAAATGGTATACGGAAGACGGGACAGTCAAAGTCCAGATGGTGAAATGGGCAATAAACCTTCATAAAGAAATAATGGAATCATGGGAATACTTGTGGAAAAATACTTTGAAGATTTCAACTTGTACCAACATTAAAGAGAATGTATACAAAATGATGTATAGGTGGTATTTAACGCCTAAGAAGATTGCGCATGGAAATGCAAATATGTCAGATAAATGCTGGAAATGTAAAAAGCATGAAGGATCATTTTATCATATGTGGTGGACTTGTGAGGTAGCTAAGCAATACTGGGGAGATATAATAGAAATAATTAATGAGGTTTTGCAAACCCAAATAAATAAGAACCCAGAGTTGTTGCTACTGAACTTGGGAATGGAACAAGTTCCAAGGCAGTACAGAACATTGCTATTTTACATGACTACAGCAGCAAGACTTTTGTATGCGCAGAAATGGAAAGTGCAAGAAATACTAACTATAGAAGATTGGATTTACAAATTGCTGTACATGGCTGAGATGGACAAAATGACAAGAAAACTTAAAGATCTTGATCCAGGAGAATATATTGCAGACTGGGAGAAATTGAAACAATATCTAGAAAAAAAATGGGATGTGAAAGGAGGATTGTGGCAGTTTGAGAATTATTAATATGTGACTTTATAAAGGGGAGAGAGAAGTAACTTTACCATTAATGGGGAAACTTAGTTATTAATTAATCTAAGCTAATATTAGTAATAAGGAGATTGTATTAAAAAATAGTTTAAACAGTGAAATGTAGATTGATATATTAGAAAATTGGAGATATAGAAGAATTTGAACATGCTTAGAATAAGTGATATAACATATATAGGATTTAGAAAAAATTATGGTTAAGAGTAATTTGAGTAATAAGAGGGGTTTGGGGTTGGAAAGCTGTTGGAAGTCAGTAAGGAGGGGGGGAAAGGGTGGGGGCTGATATAATTTAGATAAGACGGGGAATTTGTCTATTGAATAACATTGTATGTACTCACCAATAAAAAAAAAATTAATTTTTTTTTTTTTGGTTCGTGCCCATGTCTGCTGAGGACTCAAACTGTTAGACTGAAGCCGGAATTAAGCTTGTTATTATAATATAGACCAGTTTGTGAGGGAGATCTATCTTATCTTCTCTATCTCACTCTGGTTGTTGTATTACCTTCTCAATGATTGTTGTTATTACTGGGGCGGGTGGTTTGGGTAGGGGGAATTCCGTATGTATTGCATGTCTGAATGACAGACTGCACGAGGTATATGGACTGTTAAATTAAACCTACTCTAGTAGGAAGTTAGTTAGTTAGAGAAGTTGGGAAATTAATAATTTAAAGGGGGATGGGAAATTTGGAACTTAATTATTAATTTGGATGGTATTTGCGGAACTTATTGGGTAGGTGGACCTGGGTAACAGTGCAATAGGCACTGTGGGGTTAGTAGCCAGGAGTGGAAGTTATTTGAGGGGGTGGTGGATATGGGGTCGTGGATCCCAGTGGTCATGTGATGGGGGAGGTATGGTGGTGGGGCTAGGCATTATAAAGGAAGGAGCCAGAGATATGGCTATGCTCAGGTCCCTTTCAACCTTTGCCCCATCCTGAGGAATGCTGGTAGTGGGGCTAGGATTCAATGCCCTCACCTGTCACTGCTATTGTGCAATGCCAGGTCCATTAATAATAAGACCGCAACGCTCCAGCAATATTTTGCGATGGAAGAGGTGGACCTGGTGTGCATGACTGAGACCTGGGTATGAGAAGGTGAAACTGTCACCCTGAAAGAGCTAACCCCCCCAGGTTTCTCGGTCCTTCCTCAGTCATGGGACAGTGGCCAGGGGTGGGATGGCGATGCTCATTCGAGAGTCTTTCTCCATTAGGCCACTCCCTACACCAAAGATTGCCAGTATTGACTGTGTGGGCCTGGTGTGGGATGCTGAGAAGAGTATAGCCATCTGTTTGGTGTACCAATTGCCCAGAGCACCTGCAGATGCCTTGCCTGGCCTGTTGGAGGTGGTAGCTGGATGGGCCTTGAAGTATCGCTGGCTTTTAGTCCTGGGAAACTTCAATGGTCATGCCGATGATGACGCCTCCTCACAGGCCATGGACCTGATAGCTTCCATGGCGGCATTAGGACTCTCCCAGTTTGTATCAGCACTCACACATAGAGGAGGACACACGCTGGACCAAATCCTTGTGACTGGAGATACAGGTGGATCTGGATGAACCTATAGTAGTGCTATGGTCAGACCACCTCATCCTGAGGGCTTGTCTGGGCACCGCAACCCCCCCTGTTTGGGCGATGAGCTGATTTATGCTTGCCCATGGAGTCAAATGGATCCAATTAGATTCCAGAACACTCTGTGGGATCTGATGCCCCCTGGCAGCTCGTCGGATGAGCTGATAAGAGGACTGGAATGCCCGTCTCTCTGATGCCATTGATGAGATTGCTCCCCATCGCCCTCTCCACTCCCGAACTAGAATAGCTCCCTGATATACTGAGGAGCTACAACAGATGAAACGGGAGCTGAGACGGCTAGAGCGAGTGTGGCGACGACTCCGTGATGAAGTGACAAGACCATCTTATAGGACATTTATGAAGGCCTATGAGGTGGCAGTGAAAGCTGCAAAGAGAGATTACTACGCAGCCTCCATTGCATCTGCTAGTTCTCACCCAGCCCAACTTTCCAGAGTGATTCAGGCTTTAACTTTCCTTACACATGGGACAAAAAAATGTGAATTTGACAATAAGCTGTGAGGCTTTTGGAGACTATTTTGCAGATAAGATCCCATCACTCCGCCGGGATCTGTCCACCACGGTTGATGCAGTATGTGAACTGGAAGCCCCTTGGCCATCTTCAGGGTTGATATTAGATCAGTTCAGACCACTCTCCCAGGAAGAGGTAGACAGGGTCCTGCGTGCTATGAAACCTACCACATGCCCACTGGACCTGTGCCCATCATGGCTGTTAAAAACTGGCGGTGCTGGGATTCGGGTCCCGCTAGCTGACATCATTAATCTTTCCCTGAGTTCTGGGGTTTTCCCAGACTCATTGAAGGAGGCGGTGGTGCGGCCCTTCTTAAAGAAACCATCATTGAATCCTGTTGATCCAGCCAATTACTGCCCAGTTTCAAATCTTACATTCCTGGGTAAGGTAATTGAGAGGGCGGTAGCAGAACAGTTACAGGTATACTTGGATGATGCCTCTATCTTGGACCCATTCCAGTACGGCTTCAGGCCCGGCCATGTCCTCTATGGAGACAGCTCTGGTCGCCCTCACAGATGATCTGTGGTGGCACTTGGATTGGGGTGGGTTGGCACTGCTTATACTTTTAAATCTTATAGCAGCATTCGACATGGTTGATCACAATCTCTTGACCCACCGCCTCACTGATGTGGGGATTTGTGGGACAATCCTACAATGGCTGAGCTCCTTCCTCCGTGGTTGGGGACAGAGGGTGGCACTTGGGGAACAGATGTCCACCCACCATTCCTTGGTGTGTAGTGTCCCTCAGGAGGCAATTCTTTCCCCAATGCTATTTAACATCTATATGTGCCCCCTCACCCAGGTAGTCAGCAATTTTGGGCTGGGATGTCACCAGTATGCAGATGACAACCGGCTCTATCTGTTGATGGACAACCAGTCTGACTGTGCTCTGGATTCCTTGGCCAAGGGTCTTGAGGCTGTGACGGTATGGTTACGTCAGAGTCGCCTGAAATTGAATACCCTGAAGATGGAGGTTCTGTGTCTGGGTCATGGAGCAATGGGGTTGGGGACCCAGCTCCCAGCCTTCAGTGGGGTACAACTTAAGCCTTCATTGATGGTGAGAAGCCTGGGTGTGACTTTGGATGCCACACTTTCAATGGAGGCCCAGGTCATGACCATTGCCAGGTCTGCCTTTTTTCACATTCGACAGGCCAGGCAACTGGCACCCTATCTCTCATCCCAGGATCTGGCCACAGTAATCCATGCAACGGTCACCTCCAGTCTAGATTACTGCAACTTACTCTATGCTGGGCTGCCCTTGGTCCTGACTCGGAAGCTGCAGCTGGTTCAGAATCCAGCAGCACAAGTTCTTACAGGAACACCTATTCGAGCACATATCCATCCTGTGCTGTGCCAGCTGCTCTGGTTTCCAGTGGAGTTCTGGATCCGGTTCAAGGTGTTAACTTTGGTGTTTAAAGCCCTCTATGGACTGGGACCGGCATACCTGCAGGACCGCCTTTCCCATTATATCCCTTGCAGGGTGCTATGCTCTGCAGATAAACAACTCCTTGTGGTCCCCGGCCCGTGGAACATCTGACTGGCCTCCTCCAGGGCCATGGCTTTTTCTCCCCTGTCCCCAGCCTGGTGGAACACTCTCCCGCTGGAGATCTGCACCCTGCGGGACCTATTACAGTTCTGCAGGGCCTGTAAAATGGAGATGTTCCGCCAGGCCTTTGGTTGAGGACCAGCGGGTGTCCACTCTTATCCTATCTAAGATCGCTACCTCTTCTATGACTGCCCTCGGCTATGCATTTTACCCACAGCTATGACTTATGCAGGTCTTTTATTAGTATCCAAAGTAGCCTATGTATAATGGTGCCAGAGTATTTTAATATAAGTTTTTAAATCTGTTCTTAATGTTGATTATTAATTATTGTGTTTTAATGATGATGTGAGCCACCAAGAGCCCATTCGTGGAGAGGGCGGGATATAAGTCTAAATAAATAAATAAATAAATAAATAAATAAATAAATAAATAAATAAATAAATAAATAAATAAATAGGTGGATGCTAGGAGAACTGAGAAGAAACCACCAGGTGAGGCATGCTCAGAGGAGGAGCCCCAGGACTCAGGCCTGATGTGGGGGCCAGAGGAGGCTGCAATGACAGGCTGGACTGAGAGGGCTTAAGGCACTTTTGGAGGCAACCAGTGTCCAGGAGAGGAGCAGCAAGCCCAGCAAAGGCTAGAGGTGCACTCCCACTGCTTCAGAGAACCATAGTTGGTACATTTGAAAGGGAACCTGACATAAGGGCCCTGGCTCGCCCAAGCTCTATAAGGAGAGATAGCACAGGTGGTGTGGCAAGTGGAGAGCACACCTGGAGTGGTCAATGAGGACAGGCACCTGCAATAAGAATGGTGCCTTTTCACTGAGGCCTCATGGGATCATCATATCTCCTTACCATCCATTCGCTCCTCACATATCTGAAGAATGACTTTTTGTGTGCTGAGCCCCCTTGGCCAATCTCAGCTTATTCTGAACTTTGGCCTCTCTGATGGCTGCCCTACAGTGCCTAGCTACCCTTAGATACTCTACTTTAGATACATCTCCTTCTCTCCATTTCTTGAACATCTTTTTTCCTTAGCTCATCACAGAGAAATCTGTTCACCCCTATTGACTCCTGTTGCATTTCCATCTTGCTGGACTGGTGATAGCTTGATCTTGCAAGAACTCTTATTTTAGGAGAGCCCACTCTTAAACATAGAAAGATAGAAACCCTGGACATGTAGCAGAGTTGGTCTCTCGGCACACATCAGAGAGGCTGAAGTTTCCCATAACTACAAGTTCATGTTTCTTGGATACCCTATTAATTTGCTTTCGGAGAGCAGAATCCACCTCATCTTCTTGGTCAGGCGGTCTGTAACAGACCCCAACCACAATACTGCTTGTCCTTCCCTCCCTTATCTTCACCCACATACTTTCCACTGGGTTGCCACTCTCTTCTTCCAGTATTTCCTGACAATCAAGACCTTTCTTCACATACATCACCTCTACTACCCGTTCTTCTTGAATAACTCATACCCATTAACTACTGTGTTCCAGTCATGGGAATCATTCCACCAGGTCTTTCTGTTTGCATTAGTAGACCACCTGTGTTTCAGGCATTGATATATAGGCACCAGAACCCTTGAAACATTCTCATTCTTTGACCTGGCCTTCCCATTCAGACCCCTTGTATTTGCTCTCCCTCTTCCTTAAAATTCCTATGCCGGTTTTCTCTGTTCCCCTGGAATGTCAGTATAAAGCCTTCCCGAAGAATCTCCCCAGGACCCTTCCAAACACATTCTTTTGTGTCTTTGACAGGCCGAGTCCATCACATGCAAATAGGCTATCTTCAAGAAAACGTAGGCCATGGTCCCAGAATCTAAATTGTTCCTGCAGGAACCATGAACACAGCTAGTAGTTCACCTCCATAATATTCTGTTCTCATTGCATTCTTCTTCCTCTGACTGGAAGGATCAAAGAGAATGCCACCTGTGCCCCCATTCCTTTTAGTTGCCTCCTGAGGACTTCATAGTCAGCCATAATGTGTATAATAGTGTTCATGGCTGTGTCATTTGTCCCCTCCATGGACTATCACAAATGGGTAATGGTCTGTTGGTTTGACTAGCTTAGCCATCTGGTCTGTGATATCCTTGATATTTGCTCCTGGCAAGAAACACACCTCTTGGGCTATGAGATAAGGCCTGGATATATGATGTTTCATTACCCTCAGCAGAGAGTCACCAATCACCAAAACTTCCTTTTTCCTTCTAATGTTATTTGTTTTTTTGTTTTCTGGCATCCCTAGTTGTTCTTTCAGGAACTTGTTGTACATCTGCTTGTGATTCTGTCATGTCAGCAAGGTCCTGGAATCAATTTCTCAGCTCCAGTGGCACTGAGTGCCATCTTGCGGCTTCTGCTGCCAATATCTGAGGAGTTTCATTAGGAGAATATTCTGTTTTGTTGTCCCTTCCACCACTCTCCACATCCCTTTGCAGGCTTCAAGACTTTGTTGATGACATACTCTCCTCCTTTGAGCTCTTGAAGGGTACCAACCTGTTTCTCCAAGCTCTTCATTTTTTCTTCTAGTAACACTATCAGCTTGTACTTATGACAAATAGTCATCATCTTCTTCCAAAAAAGAAATCTGTTTATGACTGCCGTACAAAATAGTTTTTCTCCCTGGAATCTTCTTCCTGTGTGGAACTCTGGCCCAAAAAACCTGACCAAATGTCTCCTGAGAGCAAAAGTGGTAACACTCTCTCTCTTACACACACACACACACAAATAAGAGAAGTCTATGTATTAAAGAAAGTAGGGGAGAACCTTACAGTGTCCCCAAACTTGATCTTCAGGCTAAAGGCCACAGACCAAGAGCCTTTTGGCAAGGAGGAAATGTTACTGGAACTGGTCTCCTTGCAATAAAATGATTTGTGGGGGAATTAGCAAGCAAGGAGAACGGCTATGCAAGAGGCTGGTAACTTCAGGGATCTATCACCAATTTCTACGGGGTCCCCTCCCTTATAACAAATGAGGCTGGTGCTTAACATCAAACAATATTTTTTATTAAAGAACAGAACTACATGCACATACACTCAGAGTTGCTGGGGTAAAATAATTATACACACATATACAGAGTCCTGGGAAGCTTAGCCGGAAATTGGGAATAGAGAGAGAGGGAGCAAAGGATTCGGTTTCGTTTTCCCGGCCATGTCGGACGCTCCTCTCCGCAGGTCTGGGAGGAAACGCCCGAGCATCCTGACCGGGCGGTTGGCCTGCGAGGGTTAACCCCCAGGACTCCCAGTGAGGGGGTCAGGGTCCGGAGCATGGCGGGAAGAACCCCCTGAAAGCAATGCAGGGGGTAAATTGCCCGTTTGCTCCAACGGAGGCCGGCAGACTTGTGCAGCACATCGCATGCCACCGGACCATGGAGAACAGCAATAAGCAGATTTAAGGTGAAAACCTGTAAGTAAGCGAATCCCTTCTGATTTCTAAGCGTATGCGAAGGATTGGTGGGAGTTGAAGCTAAGAAGGCGCGGATTTCTTCCCCTTAACGGAGTTTCGGAACTTAGCTGGCGCCCCCCCCTAAGATGGCGACGAAAAAGCAGAGCCCTGCAATGAGTAAATCGGTGATGGCGATGTTACAGGGGAAGGGGGAAACCCTGGAAGAGATGGTCAGACGAGCGGTCTTTGAAGCTATGCAGCCCTTTGTAGCGAAGTTAAATGAAATGGGGCAAAAGGTTGTGTCTGAGGCCCGACGTACCGGCCTTGGACTCCCCCCAACCCCTCCCCCCCGACAGCGCTTGGCCCACCTACTGGGACGAGGGGGCCGAAGACAAGGCTCCGCTGGCAGGCATGGCCCCAGCAGCTGCGCCGCCGAGGCTGCACCACTGGCCGCCGTGCCGAGGACGAGGATCCCGGGCAGGCGCGGCGCCAGGCGTGCCAGGAAACGGCGGCCAGCCCGGCCGACACCCCAGCCGGAACGGCCCAGCTCGGGCAGCAGGAGAGGCCGTGGCTGGCGGGGCGAGGCCGCGCCGCGCTGCCAAACGCCGGTGCAGGCGCTCTCGGCTGGGAGGGCGGCAGAGGCTGGCAGGGCGGAGGGGGAGGCAGGTCAGCCCGGGATTGGAGGGCGGCCCAGGGAAGGGCCGGGCCACCCGGCCAGAGGCCGGACTCGCCGCCCGTCACAGGGCAGGAGGGCGGAGGGCAAGAGGCAGTGGGGGAGAACGGGGCAACCCGGCGGACAGCACACCAATGGGGTAGAGGAAGGTGGGCCCAATGGGCGGGGACCCACATGGCACAGGTGTTGGGACTGATGGTGGGTGGAGGCACTTGGGGAAGAGGGTGGAGCTAAGGCAGGGAAGGGATTTAAGGAGGCTTTGGAGGCAGGCCGAGGAGGAGGTGGTGGAAGAAGGCGGAGCAGGTGCCCCTGGGTCCCTAGGAGAGCAGCCTGCCATCGCCAGCCGGCTGCCCTGAAGGTTAAGGCGCAGCCGGCCGGGTGGAGCCGCATGCTGACCGGCCATCCGGTCAGACAAGGGCCGACCAAGTCTGAGGCTGCCCTCTCCCCGAGGACCCGCCCAGCCATCCCAGGCTACCAGCACAGACCCGCCGGGGCCGCCCCGCCCAGATCTGCCGCCAGGGGGCGCTCCCCAGCCTGACAGGTTGATTCAGTGGAAAGCGAAGTGAAAACCATTAAAGAAACAGCGTCTGGATCAGAGCAGTCTGCACGTGAAAACGTACTACTCATGAAAGCAACAAGTAAAGAAGTGAAGCTCTTGGAGAATCAAATAATAGGATTACAAGTGGACCGTGCCCAAACGGTACTGCGTCTTCAGAATGTAAAAGAGGAGCAAAGTGAAAATTTAAAAGATTTGGTATCGGAACTTTTGGCGTCATTCGCAAAGGCAACTAAAGAAGAGTTAAAAAGCGATATTCTGGAAGTCCGTTGGACATCTTCAAAATATGCAATGAAGCGTCAGCTGCCTCGCGAGATTATTATTGATTTTTCATATAAGAAGACTCGGGACACCATCTTATATAATTCGTATAATGTGGACTTGGACTATCTGGGTAATAAGGTTAAGATATTGAAGGACGTTCCATTTTTGGCTCGTAAAAGAAGATTTAAATATAAAAGACTTGCGGCTTTCCTGAGGAAATGTGAAGTAAAATACAAATGGTTGTTTCCGGAAGGCATCTGGTTCAGATACAAGGATCAAACCTACAAGATAGCATCGGGAGTACAGCTGAGAGACTTTTTGTTTAACCATCAGGAGTTTCAGCAAGAAGAAAGTCCAAAGTCTGAAGGGGAGAGTGGGGGGGAGGAGGGAACGAGCGCAGCTATTGTAGCTGCGCAGAGAGAACTGAGACTGAGACGCAGGGGTGGGGGGGAAGAAGACCTGATCCTGAATGTAGTCTGTATTTTATAAGATCTACCAATCTGATAGCATATTAGAAAGTTAACTTTAAAGAAAAATTGCAGTATGAAGGGAATACAAGACATGTAGATGTAGTGTGTGTTTTCTGTTTATATGTTGCTCTTCCCTTTTCCCCAGTCCCCTTTTTTCCTTTATATTTTTGTAGTTTTTTGTAGTTTTCTATGTTAGAAATTAAAAATAAAAAAATTATATAAAAAAAAAGAGAGAGAGAGAGAGGGAGCAAATATATCTACCTATTCTGAAGAGGGGGTCCAGTTCACGGGAGAAGAGAGTAGCTTCGAATGCCAGCGTCCTTGGCTAGGAGAGCAAGAGGCTTGGGCAGACCTCAAGGAAACAGCGCTTTGGATCCAATAAGCATGAACGGAGAGAGAGAGGCTTAGGGAAGTGACCCTAAGGGAGCAGCCAGGAAGCATGCACAATTTGAATGAGGCCAGGGCCCTACCTTTATAGGTAAAATGTGCCCTGAGGAGGGAGAGACCACCTAACCGTTAGAACAAAGGCTCCAACAGTCAGTTCCTGTGTTTGACAAAAGGTTTGATCGCCTTGATCGGTAGCTGCCAGGGTGTGTGAAAGTGAATGCAATGCTGCCATCCCAGACCTGGGGCTTAAGCCCCTTGGGGTGGTGGCAGCCGTTTGCCTGCCTGGCTGGAGGGAGACAGACGAGCTCGCCCTGCTTTAGGCATAGCTTCAGTGAGGGCGGAGCTACAAGGCTGTCTCCAGCTGCTCCGCCCTCGGGAGCTCAGTCTCGCCTTGTGCTCGGTGGAGGAAGACGTGCTTGCTTCGCTCCTCTGGCGTGAGGCCTAGCTGCAAGCTCTGCAGGCTGGTTTGTGGGGAAAAGGGGTGTGGGCCGGCGTGTTTTTAGCCAGCCGGGGGCTGCTACAGTGGCAGCTTGGCGGGGTTGGCGCGCTGAACGGTGGCTCGTGGCCAGCGCGCTTAGTGTGCGTTTGGGGCCGCATTTAGAGCTCCCTCCCCGGGAGTCCTTTTTGCCGCGTTGTTCATGCGGCCACCCCCTTTGGTTGCTGCACGGGAAGGGGGCCGCAGTTAAAGTTCCCTCCCCGGGTGCCTAATTTGCCGCGTGTGCACGTGGCCATTCCCCTTTAGTTGCTACGACGAAGGGGGGCCGCAGTTAAAGCTCCCTCCCTGAGTGCCCAATTTGCCGCGTTTGCACGCGGCCATTGGTTGGTCGCTGCGGCAGCGCGGCGGGCGGCGCGCTCTGCACGGCCTTGGTGGCTCCGAGGCTGCGATGTGCTCCCCTGCGCGCGGGTCACGTGCGCTGTTTTTTGGCGCGCGTGCTTTTACAGTTTTTTTAAAAAAAACCTGCCTTGGGTATTTCCCCCTCCTCCCCTTGGCCTCATTTTGTGAGGCCTAGCAGTGTGGGGTTGAGGCAGACATTTTAGGTCCGGGGTGAGGCAGCCATTTTAGGTCTGGGGTGGGGCAGCCATTTTAGGCGGTGGCTCGTAGCCTGGGGGAAAATTACATAGGCACTGACCTATTGGCTGAATCGCCTGTTAGAGGAGGTGGCTCGATATCTGGGTACCTGCAGGGGGTGAGAGGATTACTGTCTTGCCTTTGAGATGGGCCCTAAGAAAGTTGTTGGTAATACCAAGGGCAAGCAGCCCACTAAGGGCAAGCAGCCCCCCCCCCACGTCCTCCAAGACGGCAAGTAGTTGCCCTGTCCTCTGACGAGGAGGATGAAGACCCCTTAAGGCGTGAGGTACTGGCACGGATTGCGGCTTTGGAACATGCGAGGGCTCCCCTGGGGGCGCAGCAAGCAAGTAAGAGACCTGTCCGGGCGGCCGCTAAGTCTGCCTCTTTAACTGACATCCTTTCTCGTTTGTCCGCCCTTGAGGGAACTTCGAGAGGTCCCGGGAGTCCTGAGGCCGCCGGGGGTGGCCAGGCTGCTGAGGACTCCACAGTGGAGGCAACGTCGGAGGCTGTCGAGGACTGTTGGCCAGCAGGGGCGGGCCAATTGGCATTGGTGGTGCAGCCGCCGGAGGCTGAAGGTAAGTGCTCTGGGTCACAACAGGTCACTGCCTGGCCTTGGGCCTATGACTCAACTGCTCCACAGCATGACACACACGCACACGTTCAGTCCAAGGAAGGCATGGGAGTGGGCGCCGGGCTTCCGGATTGGGCTCAGTGGTCTCATCAGGCTGGCCCATACCAGACGCCTGTGGCTCCTGGTTGGCTTTCTTCCCCTGCCCGTCCGGTGAGTGGAAACAACCCATGGGGCGCTTACGTAGGTTCTCCTTGGGCTAATTACGGGGCTGTTCCCTATAGGGCTCTCCCGGTAGGGGATACAGCTATGCCCCTGGGCGATCACCTTACTCCGGTCACTCGGGAAAAAATATTGCGGGGGGAGTATGTGGACGTATTTACCCTTCTCTTCAGGGAACTGGAGAAGAAGGATAAAGGGGACCTTGAGGATAGGGACAAGGAGCGTATTAGGCGGCGCAAGGTAGACAGGACCTGGGCTAACTGGTTGCCGGGTTTCCTAATTTATGCGGGGGTGATTGCGAGGGTCCAGCCTTGGAGAGCTGCCCCGCTCTTTCAGTATATTGATATAATATATCGAGCACATGCTGACTTTGGCGGGGCAGCCTGGCTCCAATACGACGAGGAGTTTAGGATGCGGGCGGCTCTGAACCCCTCACTGCCGTGGGACCAGGTGCACCACCATCTCTGGATTCAACTGATGACCCCGACTAAATTTGGGGCTGGAGATAGGTCGGACAGTGGCCATGTAGTACAGCGTTCTGGTTCCGGAATGGCCGCCTCGGCGGCTGCCTCTTATGGTCCCCGCGTGTCTGCGGGGCAGTCGGTTCAGCCCTGGCTGCTTTGTTTCAAATTTACCTCATGGGGGACCTGCAGCAGGAGATTTTGCCGTTATGGCCATGAGTGCCCCATCTGCCAAAGGCCGCATGCTATTACTGCATGCAAGAGACAGAAGCCATTTGGGAAAAGGGGTGGCGGCCACGGAGGCCAGCCTGGTTCTGGAAAAGGGCCCCAGCCCAATAAACCTGAGGGTACTTAGGGCCATGCTGGCTGATTACCCTAGGCGGGCGGACACCCAATTTTTGTTGGATGGGTTTTCTTTAGGTTTTTGCATTCCCTTTCAAGGACCACGTTCTTCCCTCATGTCCAGTAACTTGCGTTCTGTTCAGGGCATGGAGGACGTTGTCAGGTCCAAGATAGTTAAGGAATGCACTGAGGGCCGAGTTTTAGGCCCTTTCTCAACCCCTCCTGTACCCAAGTTGCGGGTTTCCCCCCTGGGGGTGGTCCCTAAAAAGGCTCCTGGTGAATTTCGGTTAATTCATCACTTGTCTTATCCCAGAGGTGGGTCTGTGAATGACGCAATTCCTGAGCACTTGTGCTCGGTGTGTTACACATCATTTGACCAGGCCGTTAGGGTCATTAGTCGCTGTGGCAGGGGAGCGGAGATGGCGAAATGCGACATTAAGTTGGCATTCTGTCTACTTCCGGTGCATCCTGAGGACTTTGAGTTCCTCGGGTTTGCCTTCGAGGGTCAATACTATATGGACAGGGCCCTCCCCATGGGGTGCTCAATATCGAGTGCGGTTTTTGAATGGTTCAGCATATTCCTGCAGTGGGCATTACGTCACAGGCAGCGCTGCCGTGACTCCGCCCACTATTTAGATGATTTTATCCTGGTTGGGCCACAGGGGACCGGGCAATGTGCATGCCTTTTGGCTGGCTTCGTCAGCCTGGCAGATGAGCTGGGTGTGCCTTTGGCACACAAAAAAACCGAGGGCCCAGCAACTGTCCTGACCTTCCTAGGCATTGAATTAGACACGGTGCAACAGACTTCCAGGCTCCCGTTGGATAAGCTTGTAGATTTGGAGGCACGGTTAAGCACACTACTGTGGAGGGGTAAGGTTACCTTGCTGGAGCTACAGCAGGTGGTGGGCCACCTTAATTTTGCCTGCAAGGCAGTGGCCCCGGGCAGGGCCTTCCTGCGGTGTCTTTGTGGCACCATGGGGACCCTGCGGTTGCCTCATCACAAGATACAGCTCTCCAAAGACATGCGGGAGGATCTGGGGATCTGGCTGCAATTCTTGAGGGGATTTAATGGGGTGTCTTTTTGGAGACAGGAGCTCCTCCTGGAAGGGGAGCTCCAAGTTTCTTCGGACGCCTCTGGATCCGTGGGTTTGGGAATTTATTTTAGGGGGCACTGGTGTGCTGCCCCGTGGCCTGTAGATTGGGAGGGTGATTTCTGGCGTAGGGATCTTACATTCTTAGAGTTCTTCCCCATCTTGGTAGCAGTTTATCTTTGGGGGGATGAGCTTAGTAACCACTTGGTGCACTTTTGGTGCGATAACATGGCTGTGGTTCAAGTGGTTAACTCCCTGTCAGCCAAATCTCCCCGGGTCATGAATCTGGTCCGTGCTTTTATGCTAAGGTGCTTGCACCTTACCATTCTGTTTTCGGCCAGGCACGTACCTGGCATAAACAATGAAGTTGCAGATGCCTTGTCTCGTCTGCAGATGGACAGGTTTCGACAGCTTGCCCCCGAGGCCGATTTGGAGCCAGCCCTGGTTCCGCTGGAGCTGTGGAGGATTGGGAGACCGAAGCCGCCAGGGCCGTCCAGTTAGCCATTGCCCCTAGTACCGGGAGGGCATACGACAGGGCGGTAAGGCAATTTGAGGCATTTAGGCATGAGTCAGGCCTTTGCCGGTTGTGGCCCATCCCTGTGAAGCACGTGGCACAATTTTGCGTTGCCCAAAGGAGTAAGGGGCATGGGGTTAAATATCTCCACAGCCAGCTGGCTGCCCTAGCTTTTGCGGCTAAGATTAGGGGTTTTGCTGATACCTCAGGGGATTTCCGCATTAGGAAAATGCTTGAAGGATGGTCCCGGGAGACTGTCATGCCCAGGGACGATAGACAACCTATTTCGCCGGCCATCCTAAAGGGCTTACAAGCGGCATGGTCAGGTGTTTGCAGTTCGCATTTTGAGGAGCTGTTGTTTCATGCCGCATCTCTGTTGGCGTTCTTTGGGGCGCTTAGGGTAAGCGAGTTAGTGCCGCAGTCCGCTAGGGACAACTCTGGCCGAGCGCTTAATGCTGGGGACATTAAGTTCGTAGGTGAACAACTGACCATTAAGATACGCAGGTCCAAGTCGGACCAGCGGCAGAAAGGGGTGGATCTGGTCCTCGGCCCCTGTTCCATTCCCGAGTTGTGCCCGGTGGCAGCCTTAAGGAGTTACGTAGGGGCGCGAGGGGATCAAGCGGGTATCCTCTTTTGTCATGGGGATGGTTCACCATTGACCAAATTCCAATTCTGGGCAGACACAGGCAAGGCTCTTCTTACGTGGGGCCTGGACGGGGTCAAGTTTGGCACCCACTCATTCCGTATTGGGGCGGCGTCTACTGCCGCAGCCATGGGATACTCAGGCCCGGCAATCCAGAGGGTAGGTCGCTGGCATTCCAGGGCTTATGCGTCATACGTTAGGCCTCTGGGGAAGGTTCATTTGTGCTGATTTGTTTAACAGGCGCTATGGTTTGTCAGGAGAGGGTCCGGATCCTCATCTGTGACCACAGTATGGTCTTCTGGGCAGCGCACCAAGCCCGAAGGTCCTGGATCGGGTCCCAGTTGGGGCTCAGCCGTTGGTCTACCATCGAGTGGCAGGGCAGAAGAGGCCTTCATTGGTCTGGGCTGCTGTCACTTTTATTTGAAGGGAGGACGGCGCCTCCCCCACATAAGTGCACCTAGGTTGGAATGACCTAGGATTGATGAAAGGGGTAGCCCTTTCTTGGCAGGCGCGGGACGACTTCCTGGAAATCAGGAGGAGATGGCCCGGTGTCCTGATATTTTGGTCAGCAATGCTTCCGCATTGGGTGTGGCGGGAAGCTGTGGACCATAAAGCAATTGAGAGGGCAAGGCGGATGGCCAACAGAGCCCTGTTTAAAATAATGGCAGGAGGGTTGGGGATTTATTTGCCCCATCCACAGATTCGGGCCGAGTCTGTTGCCCTCTACAGAGGGGATGGGGTGCACCTCTCTTATAGAGGCAACAGCATTTTCCTAGACGATTTGCGGCAGGGGCTGAGGTTGGCTTTAGGCCATCTGTGGGGCGCTGAGGCATAAGCAGAGGCTTGGCCTCTGCGGTGGCAGGATTTAGTTAGGGTTATATTGGTTGCGGGCCAGTGAGCACCCTTGGCACCTCCCCATTGGTGGGGAACAGGGGTCTTTCAGGAGCGGCAGGCTGCCGTTCGGCCCTGCTGCGAGGTCAGACGCCCTTGGGTGGGGAACCCCTGGACAAGCCGGTCTCCCCCCGCTGCCGTTCGGCCGGGCGGGGGAGCTCTCCAGGGGCGATACACGCTGCCTGGCTAGGACGGGTTGCAGCCATTCAAGGGATGGATCGCACCCGGTGGCAGCGGGTGCTCGCCCAGACAGGTCAGGGCGGGGTCCCAGTGAATGACCCCAGGGCCTGACCTGTACCGCTAGTTAGGCCCCTTGCCGTATTTCTTGTTTGCTGTTCAGTTTAATAAAGCAGCCCATTTCTCCAAACACTTGTGTCTGTCTCTCATTCCGACTAGGTGGGCAAAACATGTTCTAGTGCTGTACAACAGGGATAGTTTGTTAGTGAATTCCACTGGAGCTAAGTTGATGGATTTAGGTGGGGACTGTACTTTCCCAGGAACAACTGTATATACTTATGAATGTCATTTGATTAGCTCCTCAATCAAGAACAGGAGATCTCATCACAGAAGAAGGGAAAGGAATGTGTTAAGTGGGGATGACTCTGCAAGACATTTGTTGCACTGGACTCCTTTGGGGCTGGAGGGACTGCAAATCCAATCACCTCTTAATCACTCCGCATTACTGTGCAGCATTCCATGCATGCCGTGTTCTCCCGGGTGGGATCCAGCAACTGTTGGAGGTCCTCTGGTGGCAATACAGCTGCCATTTTAAATTCAGAGGCCTGGTGATATTTTAATATCACAAGCATCCATATTAAAAATTGCTATTAAAATGGTGGAGGCCGACCGCTTACAGAAGGCTTTACATTTTACAGACTCACAGCCCCTGCCTGATAATAGCAGCATCAGAGGGTTTGGTAGCAATCACTCCCAAGCAGAAAGGCCCTCCTCAATTTGCCACACGACACATAGGGAGAAATGAGGAGAAAACCTCTCCCTTTGCAAGCTAAGCTCACCACTCACTCCCAGGCCAAAAGCAGCAGCTCCCTCTCAACCTTTGTTCTCTCTCTCTCTCTCTCTCCTCACACGCACACGCACGCACGCACGCACACACATATGCACGCACACACACACACACACACACACACACACACACACACACACAGAGGAAGCCTTAGTCTATTATTACTAGGGTTGCTAGGGATCTGGATTCCCTCAACAGGCGATCCCCAGGTCCCTGTAGTCTCCCGGTGGGGGATTGGGAGGTGGTACTTACCCCGGCTTCTTTTATTCGCATGTGCACACAGCGTGCATGCGCTCCTGGCTTGCATGATGATGTCACTTCCATGAGTGACATCATCACACGGGGGTCAAAGGGCGTCCCCGGGTCACAGGGGGGCCCTTGTTGCCGCCACCAGCTCTTGCTGTAACTGTGGCCACTTGATCTTGCTCCTGCTGCCCACTCTCACAGTGGCCTGCTCTCATTTGTCACACAGGGGCCGCAGCAGTGAAAGGTGGTGGCGGTGAGAGACGGCAGCAGCGGTGGCAGCAAGAGCAGCCTGCTCTTGCCACTGCTACCGCTGTCACCCACTCTTGCAGCACAGGAGCATGCCCCCTGCCCGGAGGTGTGCTGTGCCGCCCAGGGAGGGGGCGCCCCAGAGAGCATGCCCCCCTACCAGCCAAGTAAGTTGGCCCGGGGGGGGCGGTGGGATCTGGAGATCCCCCGCCCCTGGCGGGGGAATGGCAACCCTAATTATTACCCTAGCAGCTTAGGAAAGGCAAAGAAAAACACCCACTTCTCCAGCAGCCCACTCTTCTGCTCCTTCTCCTAGATCAGCTGACAAAACTAGGAATGGAATTATTCAGACCCCCCTGGAACTGAAACTGACATAGAAATTTTCTTGGTGTACACCCCTGTTTAATAATACATTTTGTAAAATTACTAGCAAAATAATTATTTCAGTTATATAGCTAGTAGGAGTGTGCAATTAGAAAGTTTTCATTATAATTTCTGATTCAGACTTTGGGAGGAAAATGTTTATCATTATTGCCTATTTCTGAGTAAATATTACGAGTTTTGGAGTAAAATGTGTGTTTTTCTACCCATTGAGACCATTATTTTCAATCTATTGGGAAATCTATTCAAGAGGGTGGGGCAGCTGTTTATAAAGATAACGACACCAAATTTGCACAGAACACAGTTCTCCATCTTATCTAAATACCTTCCAATACCAGACTGAACAACGGAGGCTAATTTTACAGAGCCCCAAGCAGGTCCCTCTCTACACAGCCCCACATTATTTTTACAAGAAAAAAATCTCAAGGAATATTTCAGCTCACAAAGAAGGGGGGAAGGGGAGAAAGAGAATGGTAGCTTTGGATTGTCTGCTCTTCCCTTGCAATGATGTGATTGGAAGGGAGATAGATTGGAATGGAAAAAGTACAGAGAGGGGCAGGAACAGAGGAGGAGCATGACCATAGAAGGAAAGCAGTTTGCAAAAACCTGACCAGCTGTAGACCTGATCAAGTGAAAGAAAGAAATTTACAAGCTCCAGAGCAGTTGCTAAGTGACCAGCTCTCTGCAATGAATCAACCTTCTGCAAAGCATACCTCAGCCAGTGCAAAGCATAGCTTGCTCAACAAGCTCAATTAAAACCTGTGCAAGCAAAGGGCTCTGGGCTGCAAAACAGTCCTGTGGAGAAGGGGGGTTTGAATTCTAGGGCACCTGAGTGCAAACTAAGGCACTTCTACTTTACAAGGGAAAACATCTCCAGCTCACAAGGAGGGGGGAAGGGGAGAAGGAGAATGGCAGTTCTCTGCAGTTTTGATTGACAGGGAATACTCTTTGCTCCTCCCTTGCAAGGGTTTGATTGGAAGGATGTCATTTCCAGGAAATCAAAGCAGAGAAAAACATGCAGTCATGTGGCATGACTGCTACGAATCAGAACTTGAAGAAAAAATAATGGATTTGGAGCAGAGGGGGTTAATTATTGCAAGCATCTTGAATTTGTGTTATTGTTCCAAATAATCAAGGTAAGCATCCAAAACAGTGATTTTTGTGTTTCATTTTGCATACCCTTAGTAGCTGGTCCAGTCTTGATTACTGTGGCACAGCACATACATTACATGGGGGAGCATGGAAACCATTGTAAAAAGGTGTGACAGGCCCTTTCTTTCAACTGAGGGGATGCACACAACTTCCTATAAGCTTGGGAAAACAGGTTTGTTTTGAAATGGGTACCTTTCCTCTGTTACAGACGTTCTTATGGTTGCGACTGTTTTGGGTTACCTGTTATGAGGTAATTTTTTTATTGCATCTGAAGATTACAGAGGTATTTTGACAAAACCTTTACCTTACAATATTTCTTAAGTATTCTCTGTCTTTATATTTCACCACAATGGACATAAGCTTGTGAATTTTTTTTGTCTTTATCCCACCACTATGACATCTATTTGTAATAGGCCATTTTTTTCCAACTGCGGGAACCTACACAGAATCCTATAATTTAGGGATCCAGGTCAGTTTCAAAATGTATATCTTCTCCTCAGTTGCTAAAAGAAAGCCAGACAGAGTAAGGTTTCCCATGCATCTGTTAGTTTCATTTAAGTAATGGTGGCCACATGGTTTGCCACATGTTTATTTGCAAAGCCAATGATACAGCTAAAGTGATGATAGCATCATAGGCAACCACAATGGCACATCACATCTCACCTTTCCTCCAAGTAGCTTAAACCTATTCCTAGCGTTGAACTTCTCCTGTGGGTAGGTTATGCCCAAGGCAATCCAGTGAGAAATAATTTGAATCCAGTTCTCCTATTGAGTCCAACACTCTAAATGGTAACCCAATACTGGAAAAGAGAGATTAATAGATAGACAGGTATGAAACCTGACATTTTTGCAAGTGAGAGTACTTTATACCCACAAAAGCATGGGGAGAAATGGAACCTTTAAGTGATCACATTTGGTCCTGGAAAGTTTGCCATTCTTTGTATAGGCAGAATTTCCCCCCAAATTCTTAAAATTCTAACTCACAACTGATTATGGGAAGGAAATGTTCAGGAAATATTGATTGACAAATCTGTCACATCTAGTTAATTCATAAAATTCTCCCCCCTATCACTACAAAATATATTCTCTGTATGGCACCATATTGTACTGACAGTGAAATGTCAAGTTCACCTGCCAAAAATGAATACGAGAAAAGATAAGGATGAAGATGCTGAATATTCCACTCCTGCCACCCTCCTGCTGGGTAATTTAAGGCAGTTCATAGTTCCTTTGTATTGTTGTTTTTCTTTCCTCCAAGTAATGCAGTTAGTCTCGTTCAGAAGTCCTGCCAGGTTTTGAAAACTCAATTGGAATGTTATGTTGGTTTAATTGGCTATGACAACATGCACAAATGAATTGAGAGGAGGGTATGTACTTGGTAGGTAAGGAAGAAAGGAAAATGATAGTAATGGAAAATAAAAGCAAACAACATTTTTTTTGATGTATTGTCGAAGGCTTTCACGGCCGGAGAACGATGGTTGTTGTGGGTTTTCCGGGCTGTATTGCCGTGGTCTTGGCATTGTAGTTCCTGACGTTTCGCCAGCAGCTGTGGCTGGCATCTTCAGAGGTGTAGCACCAAAAGACAGAGATCTCTCAGTGTCACAGTGTGGAAAAGATGTAGGTCATTTGTATCTACTCAGGAGGGGTGGGGTTGAGCTGAGTCATCCTGTAAGAGTTTCCCAGGGTGTGGAATGCTAATGGCGGGAGGCTTCACTGTATCCTGAGGAGGTTCTTTTGCATATGGATTGGTACTTGATGTGCTAATCTTCTCTGCAGGGCTATTGTCGGGGATAGAATGTTTTGTTAGCCTGGTGTTTTTCAGAACTGGAAACCATGCTCTGTTCATTCTTAAGGTTTCTTTTTTCCTGTTGAAGTTTTGCTTATGCTTGTGAATTTCAATGGCTTCCCTGTGCAGTCTGACAAAGTAGTTGGAAGTGTTGTCCAGTATTTTGGTATCCTGGTATAAGATACTGTGCCCTGTTTGAGTTAGGCTATGTTCAGCCACTGCTGATTTTTCAGGTTGTCCAAGTCTGCAGTGTCTTTCATGTTCTTTTATTCTTGTCTGGATGCTACGCTTTGTGGTCCCGATGTAAACTTGTCCACAGCTGCAGGGTATACGGTATACTCCTTGTTTGATTCATCCTGGGTTTGATTGCTCTTCTTTCCCAGAGGATGTAACAGCCTTATTCCACCATTGTCTGACAACCAGTTACTTCCAATGGGACAACGAATTCTATGAACAGATGGATGGGGTGGCCATGGGGAGCCCTCTCAGCCCAGTTATAGCAAACTTCTACATGGAAAATTTTGAAAAAACAGCTCTAGAATCAGCACTCCACAAACCTAGTGTATGGTTCCGGTTTGTGGATGATACATTTATCATTTGGAGCCATGGGGAGGAAGAATTGATGGGGTTTTTGAATCATCTCAACAACATCCACCTGAACATACAATTCACAATGGAGAAAGAAATCGAGGGAAAACTCCCATTCCTGGATACCTTGGTCATCCGCAAAGCAAACTTTCAGTTAGGTCACAAGGTCTACAGGAAACCAACTCACACTGATCGGTACTTACAAAAAAACTCCAATCAACACTCCCGACAGAAAAGAGGCATAATGAAAACATTAGTGGATCGTGCAAGACGGATATGTGAGCCGCACTTTCTCAGTGAGGAAATTAATCATCTAAACCACGCACTTCAGGCAAATGGCTACTCCAGAAATGAAATCCGAAGAGCAATCAAACCCAGGATGAATCAAACAACCAAGGAAAAACAGTCTCCTACAGGAAAAGTGTTTTTGCCATATATCAAAGGAATTACTGATCAGATGGGAAAGCTTATGAAAAAGCATAACCTTCAAGCAGTATTCAGACCCACCCGAAAAATACAACAGATGTTATGATCAGCAAAAGACAGTAAAGACCCCCTCACCTCTGCAGGAGTCTACCGTATACTCTGCAGCTGTGGACAAGTTTACATCGGGACCACAAAGCGTAGCATCCAGACAAGAATAAAAGAACATGAAAGACACTGCAGACTTGGACAACCTGAAAAATCAGCAGTGGCTGAACATAGCCTAACTCAAACAGGGCACAGTATCTTATTCCAGGACACCAAAATATTGGACAACACTTCCAACTACTTTGTCAGACTGCACAGGGAAGCCATTGAAATTCACAAGCATAAGCAAAACTTCAACAGGAAAGAAGAAACCTTAAGAATGAACAGAGCATGGTTTCCAGTTCTGAAAAACACCAGGCTAACAAAACATTCTATCCCCGACAATAGCCCTGCAGAGAAGATTAGCACATCAAGTACCAATCCATATGCAAAAGAACCTCCTCAGGATACAGTGAAGCCTCCCGCCATTAGCATTCCACACCCTGGGAAACTCTTACAGGATGACTCAGCTCAACCCCACCCCTCCTGAGTAGATACAAATGACCTACATCTTTTCCACACTGTGACACTGAGAGATCTCTGTCTTTTGGTGCTACACCTCTGAAGATGCCAGCCACAGCTGCTGGCGAAACGTCAGGAACTACAATGCCAAGACCACGGCAATACAGCCCGGAAAACCCACAACAACCAACATTTTTTTTCCTGAAACCACAAGCAAAAATGAAACGAATATGGAGAATGTGTGTGTGATAAAATCTGTTATCCTCATGTTCAAAAATGGAAGACACAGTTTAGAACTGATCTACATATTCTTAACCATTTATTTTTATTGCAGCTTGACATAGGGGCAGCCCTGCTGGCTGCAAGCATTTCTAGGCAACACGTGGCTTCAGATTCAGCTGGTGTTCCTTCTGGCTTTGTTTGCACAGAAAACTGAGCTGAGAGGTAGCATGCCTCATTTCCTACACGCATGCACGCACACATGCACGTACACATAAACACACCCCACTTTTCTCCCAAATTAGGAACTCCAAGGTGGGTGAAGCCATGTCTGAGTGGGTGAAACAGGGTCAACTGAAGTTGAATCCCATGAAGACAGAGCTCCTGTACTTGAATCTTGGGGTGCAGGAGTCGGGGAGCCAGCTCCCGGCTTTCGATGGGGTATAATTTGTGCCCGCTCCAGCAGTCAAAAGTCTGGGAGTGACATTGGATACCTTCCTATCAATGGAGGCCCAGGTCATGGCAGTCGCCTGGTCTGGTTTTTTTCATCTTCAGCAGATCAGGCAGCTGTCCCCTTACTTTTTAACCTGTGACCTAACAACAGTGATCCATGGCAGCTCCAGGTTGGACTACTATAACTCACTCTATGCAGGGCTTCCCTTGGGTCTGCTCCAGAAATTACAATGGGTCCAGAACGCGACTGCATACATCCTTACAGGTATTCTTTGTAGGGTGCATATTACTCCCATCTTTCAGCAGCTGTTCTGGTTCCCCATGGAGTTCTGGATCAGATTCAAGGTTTTGGTTTTGATGTATAAAGCCCTTAGTGAACAGGAACTAGCATACCTGCGGGGCCGCCTCTTGCTGTAGGTATCCTGGACAGTGCTTAGATCAGCTGACAAACATCTACTAGTGGTTCCTGGCCCCAAGGAGGTAAGACTGGCCTCAACCAGAGCCAGGGCCTTTTCAGTCCTGGGTCCAACCTGGTAGAACTCTCTGTTGGTAGACACATGAACCCACCAAGATCTTTTATCCTTTTGGCAGGCCTTCAAGACTGAGATGTTCCGCCAGGCATATGGTTGAGGCCAGCCCTGTATCCATATGAGAGTCCCCCTACTGGTCCTCACTCTGCCATGGAAGCTCACTGAATGACCTTGGGTCAGTCACAGATTTTCTGTCTTACCTACCTCATAGAATTGTTGTGAGTATAAAATGGAGAAAAGGAGAATGATGTGAGCTGCTTTAGGCTCTCATTGTGGAGACAAATGGAATGTAAATGAAATAAATTATAAGTATAGCAGAAGATGGGGGGGAAGAAAGAGGTAAGTTGGCTGGTGGAGTGCAAAGAAGAGAAGGAAGCAGGAAAAGGAGAGAGACTATGGGGGATTTCAGGGAAAGGAAATGAGTGAATGAGGAGAGTATGAGATGCCCCTGCAAGACCTTGAGGGTCTCCTGCTTGTATTGCTGAATTTTGAGAGGAGCATTCCTGTTATAAAATCAATATTTAGTTTGGCATCAGTTATGGATAAATGGTATTAAGGTACTATAAAGGGAGATATATAAATGTCACAAAAATGGCCTATATTATAAAAATGATATGAAAATGGTATGAACATGGTTTTAAAATACCATAAAAGAAACGAATGAAAATAGGATAATAATGGAATATATAGACAATGTAAACCTGTTTTCTCTATCCACATATAAATTAAAGGAAACATCTCTCTCTCTCTCAGTGGTATAGGCCAAGCATATTCCTAAGCTTTTTAAAGCTTATACCTAAAAATATAAAGTATGAATAAGGCAAGCACTTGTTTGGAAATATGTGTATGTTAAAGATATGCTAATAAGTGAACCACAATTGGCCATGTCTGCATTTGAGTGTACATTGGGTGGCAAACTCAGATTTTTTTTTCAATAATGTGTGAAATTTGCTTCACTTTCCTTACCTGTATTTTCATTACTCTCCCCCTCCTACTCCTGTCTTGCTCCTTCTGTTCTGTATAAGCATCCCTACTATCAGTTTGCATTGTCTGTGTCTCGCACGTCTACCTCCTTGCCTTCTGTCACACTGTAGCCAATGTCTGGGACAGCCTCCTCCTCTCTCTGTTAATCCTCTCCTTCCAAGTTCAAGACCCTTTTTTAAAACAAAGATTTTCACAAAACATCCTATCACTGTTCTGCTCATACATTGCCATTTACTCAAGCCTATTTTCACCATTCATTTATTTCTTTCCCATCTATGACTTGTGTGTGTGTATAATGGCCAAAGTCAGAATCAACACAGCAATTCTAACAAGAGGCTTTCAAGGCAAGTGAAGGATGGGTGGTTTGCCACTGCTTTCCCCTGCAGAGTCTTCCTTGGTGGTCTCCCATCCAAGTACCAATCCTGCTTACCTTCCAAGATCTGATGAGATTTGGCTATACCATGCTGCTTTCCCTCCTATCTGAGACTTGTACTTCTATTATAAATTGTAAAACCACCCACCATAGGTCAGAAACCAACTCACTTCTGTGTTCTGTACAGCACCAAGCATGCTATGGGTATGAAATAAATGTTAAGTAGTAAAATTTATACTAATAGTGGTGGTATGGTTGTTGTTCTCCTGGTGGGGGCGGGGGATCCCTGACTCTGAGCCTCCTGTCCCAGCCACCACTTACCTGAGTACTGGTGGGGAAAGGGCAGGAATGAGCCTCCAGGGGTGCAGTCCTGTGATGTATGATGACATACATTTGCACGCACACACATCAGACAAGTTCACAGAGGAGATCCTGAAAATATTTAATATAAAAAGTAGAATGTGCGTGTTCAAATTTCAAATGTGAGCTTGATCTAATCAAGAAGACAATAGGAAAATGGTTAGAAAAATACTTAATTTAGGATTAAGAATGGGAAAGTAATACATTACCTCCAAAACAGAACTATTTGTTATTTGGCTCCCTATAAGCACATTCACTAGAAAAGAATAACATGATTGCTCTTATAAATTGTAATTCTTGCACTCTCTCCTGTTTGCTTTGCTTATTTATATCCCTGACATTCCTATTATGTTAAAAGAAAAGCTTCCCTTCCTTCCTTGGGCAATCTCAGTGTTATTGTCTGATAACTTTCCTGACAATCAAACCTCTGCTATAGTGGCTTCCTTTTTAGCCACGGTGATAAAGAAACAAAATCTTCATGAGCTTAGATAGTTTAAAGTGATAATGACGAGTTATGCCTGTGTGAATTGGGTATGTTTAAGTGTACAGTTCATTATTAACAAAACTGTTTACAATATGAAATACAACATGGGTAAATTGTTAAAAACTACATAACAGAGAAAGGTAAAACATGGAAAGACAAATTCAAGTTGAATGATCTGATACATTTTGGATTATAGATTCAGGATTGTTTGGTATATTTTTTTTATATCCCTGACTTGATCAATGTAGTAAGGCTGTTATAAAAGGCATTTTTTATTAAAAAGCTTCCTAAGTATTTAACAAAAACTGCATTGATCGCTTCTGAGCTGGTGCTTATGGTGCTTAGGCAGCTTGAAGACACTTGACTGTGAGAGCAGAATGACACAATGCAACATTTATTGCAGCTCTGGCCTGCTCTGCAACTGTAGTATGGAGACACACAGTTTGTCTAACAACAAAAGAAGTGCCAAAGCATAGGAATATTTTACATATTTGTGCTGCCTGTTTTGAATTCTAATTAGACTTTCTCCACTACTCTTTGGGAAAGTAACGGAATCAATGTGATGCATTTACTAAACATATAGGCTTCATTCTCAGACCTCATGTGTAATTTTTAACCAAGGCTTAATGTTTGGAGTGATAGTGGACTATATGATCACATGGACCCTGTACCTCATTCACAAACTCCAATTCAGCCTGTTGTTGCACACTTATAATGCAGTTGTAAGCAGAGTTACAGCCTTCTTAAAAACATTGACTTCAGTGGACATCTTAGGATTGCCATGTATGGTTTGTATGACATAGCATTTGCCATCTAGCTCATTAATGCTTTACCTTTATGAACTAAATAAGATATGGGGATGTAAAGACTTAAACATTTAAATGTTTGTGCATATGCAACCAACATGCGCACAATGGGCCAAAACTCATAAAAACAAAGGGTAAAAAGGATCAGTACCAAGATGCAGAGGCCCATCTGGAACAAACTAGTAATGTAAAGGAATTATTCCAGAGCCCCTGGAACTGGAATGGAAATTTTCTTGGTGCACACCCCTATCAATTACATTACTTCATTGGATAGGGTCTGTAATCCTAAGAATGCCTGTTGCAATTCCTTCAGTTGACAGACCTGTCTAAAGAATTGGAGCAAATGTGGCTGCACCTTAGTTTCTAATGTTTTGCATGTAATTAAGTTTGAGTATTTTATTTCTGCTTCCAAATGCATTTTTTAAATTGTTACTGTGAGTTTAAATGGAGGCTTCTGAGGAAAGAAGGAGGGGAGCTGGACGGGTGAATGGAGTGTAATCTGATTGGATTATAGCTGTACCCTAAGGGGCAGAGAGAACTGCAGTTTTTAATCAGTGCTGAGGGAAAGTTTTTGAGTCACTCTTTGTATATCTTAGTGCAGGAGTTCCCAACGTGGTGCTTGTAGGCACCATTGCAGCCACCAATGTCTTTCCTAGTGCCTGCCTACCAAGTGTTTTTGGAAAGTGAGTGGGGACAGGTGGGGCTTTTGCCAAGGATGAATTCTGATTGGCCATTGGAGATTTAATTGGCTGTTAAGATTTCTAAAAGCCATTGCTTCAGCTGACGCTGATTCCACAGCACAAAGATCTTCTTTGTGTGACTGAAGGAAAGCTGTAGCAGCCTTTCTATAGCTGCGCCCACCACACTGTGTCAAAATTCCAAATGTGCTCACAGCTTCAAAAAGGCTGAGAGCCCCTGATTTAGAGAAAGGTTATTCTAGTTAAGTCAGGCAACCTGTCTGTGTGAGTTGGGAGAGATTCTAGTTGAGTCAGGCAAATTGTGTGCACCTGGAACAGTCTGTGTATATCTGTGACAGAGACTAATCTATCTAGGTCAATCAAAAAGAGTCCAGTAGCACCTTTAAGACTAACCAATTTTATTGCAGCATAAGCTTTCGAGAATCAAGTTCTCTTCGTCAGATGCATGGTACAGAAACTGGTCAAATATAGAAGAGGAGGGGGGAGGAGGGGAGGAGAGAGAAGATGCAATTAGGGGGGGAGAAGGAGGATGCAACCAAAACATTCCTTTGCTAGTAAATGTAAACATCTCCTTTTGGTATGGAGATTAATTGGCTTGTGTGAGGCTTCAAAGGAGTTTGCTGTGTTGGTTTATAGCAGCAAAACAACCAGACCATCCAATTCCAATGTAGTATAAGCCTTCAATAACCACAGCTCTCCCCGTCAGATGCATCTGACAAAGAGAACTGTGGTCCCCGGAAGCCCATGCCAGCTGCCACTGGGCTCCCCCAGACCCCGCCTCTGTAAAGGAAATCTGTTACCTGTGATAATGTGATAACCATTCATAGTCCCTATTCAGTCCCAGCTTGACAGAGTCAAATTTGCATATGAATTCCAATTCAGCAGCTTCCCGTTGGATTTTGTTTTTGAAAGGTTTCTGTTGAACTACAGCGACCTTTAAGTCTTTGATGGAATGTCCTGGTAGATTGAAGTGTTCTCCCACTGGTTTCTGGATGTTTCCATTTCTAATGTCAGATTTGTGGGAGAACACTTCAATCTACCAGGACATTCCATCAAAGACTTAAAGGTCACTGTAGTTCAACAGAAACCTTTCAAAAACAAAATCCAACGGGAGGCTGCTGAATTGGAATTCAGAGTGGGATTTTGCTACCACAGACTAACACGGCTAACTCCTCTGCATCTATCTAGGTCAGGCAAGGTGTTTGGAAAGGTTTGAGTGAATCTATGTTTGTGTGGATGTGGAGAGGGTTTATTCTGTTAGTGAAAACCTTTGTGGAAAATTATTCTGTGTGACTGATTTGTCCCCACCCCACCCCGTTGAAATAAAAGGCAGAAACCAAGTTGGGATAAACAAGGGCCACTTTATTAATTACAACCTAACCTAACCTGTCATTGTGGCAAGGGATCTAACTGGTACAGGTCAAGCCCTGGGGTCACCCTGGACCTCCGCCTTGACCTGTCTGGGTGAGCCCCCACTGCCCCGGGGGTGTTCCATCCATAGGATGGCTGGGACCCAGCGGCCAGGCAAGTGGTTGGTCCCCCTTTGAAGCTCTGTCTCCCACAACCGTGGAGCCTGGGGGCGACCTTGTCCAGGGTTCCCCACCAGGCAGTCTGCCCTTGCAGCTGGCAGCCATACAGCCTCACCAGCCACTCCTGACAGACCCCCAATTCCTGACTAATGGGAATGTGCCAAGGGGGTCACCGGCCCACTCATTTTATCCTATCCTGGAGGTGGCCAACTATTTATAACCTCCACACCATCCTCATTAAAAACTCCCACAGTGCAAGGTAGACGAAAAATAACTCCCCTGGTGTGCCAGTTAGGGAAGAAGAAAAAATTCCTACCTCACCTTGATAAACAGCGACCAGCTAATCCTGCACTGCATAAATGGAGAGGTGGGTGGGCTGAGCACAAGGCGACGACTGCAGGCAAAGAAGGGTGGAGCAGGTTTATAAGCCTTCAGCTCCGCCCCCGCCCCCTCAGGCAATGCCCGGATGGCTGGGAAAGCAACTGTCTTTTCCCCATCCAGTGAGGCAAACCCGGCCCCCACTCTAAGCAGCTTTTGCTGCTGAATGGGAAGGGGCCGTATAGTAAAATCACCCAAGCTTAAGAGCTATTCTGAAACCCATGCACTTATCAAAACTCTGCAGTCATCACACGTATGTACTTACAAAAAAAATCTTCTTTTGTTTAAGGAAAAAAAGACCCCCTTTTTACTTCACATACTGACCATTCAGTAAAACTATTTATAACAAACCTTCCTATATTACCAGTTAAACCATGGAGGACTAAGGCAAAAGTCTTTGGTGGGAGCAAAATATTTTGAGGGATCCAGGGAGGCAGCCATATACTGGTCACACAAACACAAAAGGTAAGGAGTTCACGAGGTAACAGCTTGGGTAAAATAGAGAACACCTAAGATCTGTGAGTAGAATTAAGTGTATTGGCTGTGACAAGAGCCCTCCTGAGGTTTAAGTTTAAGGTAATGTAAGAAGGAGCTGAATTTAAGGTCCAAAGGCTTTTAAATGTTTTTAAAATCTAAGCATATCATTACAGTAGTTCTTGACTGCATAGAATGGATTATTTGGTATGCTTTTATTGGTAGATGGCAGCATGCAGATACATATTGCAGTCAGTTGTTTTCTAGCATAAGTTTGTGCTTATGTTTCCCTGATTGAACAGTATGTCCAGAAAATGTACCTTTGGCATGGACTGATTGAGCTGAGGAAGCATTGCTCTAAATTAGCCATGAAAATGTTTCATATTGTATTGCCATGTGTGTACCCATAACTGTGCCATTAATCTGAAGGTACATGTTGTTGTCAAATCTCGCCCATAAGACTTGTGAGTGAGGAAAATCCCAGTTTCTCCAGCCCATGACCACTTTCTATCTTTTTCCTCTATCACAACTTTCTCTTCATTTCCCAAGCTGGGATTGCTAGGCATTGTCAGAATACCATCTATGACCTTCCATGGTTTCTTGAGATCTCAGTTGGTACTCTCTACTTTGGAAGCATTTGCTTGAAAATATGGGTGGTCCCATAGGTTTGCATAAACATTTCTCTTGTCTCTCTACCTGGCCCCCTTGTCAGTCTTTTTTTTTTGATCCACAGAGGGGCAGGATTACACATAAGATTTGTGGATAAAGACAAAGTGGCAGAACTTGATATCAGGAGGAACACTGTTCCTCCTGATGACTTGCAGTCTACAAGCCTAGTATACAAGTCAAGCCACCTACAACCCATCTTGTAGACTTCTTGTAGTCTAGTCCACTGTCTTCTTTTCAGATTTGTGTGGGATAAGTACAAGTACAAATAATCAGACAGATATGGATACTGTCTCCCTGTGCAAAGATCTAACATTTATCATTATGATGAGCCAGTCATGGCACATACAGGCAGCTGAGTGCTTCACAACCATCCGTTTGGCAATAGATCTATACAATGTGCAGTGAGACTGCCATGGATAAACATCATAATTTGAAATATCAGTGTTTACTTCTTCCAGTTATGCAAATGGAAAAGCTAAGCTTTCCAAAGCACTCAGTGGTCACTTGATCAATCATAGCTAATCATGGATTTGAAGCCTAGAGTCCATCCAATATCACATCTCACAATTCTGTTAAAGAAAGGAGGGTGGAAGCTGATTTCCAACTTAGTTATCATTCAATTGCCTTGAAGCTTTCAATCATTTTTGGTGCTAGTGCTCGTTGGGAGGAAGTAGAGGAGGTCATTTCTTATCAGTTTGCCTATGCTACAGTAAAATTAAAATAAATATGCACTATCCTATTTCTGCATGAGGCTGGCACAGACAAGTAAATTATAACTAAAGATGTATGAAATAAATAGATCCTTGAGAAAAAGAAATAAGTAGGACTTATCAGCAACACTAAAATTGCTGTAGAAAATAAACAGAATGTAGCATTAATGTAAAGGTTGGCAGCATCTACACAAGGTAATTCTTGGAATCTTTGTAAACTACAAGGCAAGCTTATCTCTTTGAGAGCAGGAGACTATAAAAATAAAATTGCCAGAATGGAACAAAATTGGAGTTGATTGCCATAGCAACAAAAGAATTACATTGATGAAATATGGCACATAAAATCCTTGTGTGCTGCATTAATGACAAAGCAATCAAAAGTAAACAAGAGGGGGCTAGAATTTACTCTGCCGGTACAGAGCAAAAAAATTCACTCATCTCAAGGACTGAGGAGATCTACACATTACATAGAATTCTGTTTTTCTTTATGTTTAAACCCCAAACCAGCTTGGGCAGGTTGTAAGTTTGAGTAAGGGAAGGGCAAGAGCAAGGCCATTCTCAGCTCAAAATCACATTCCTCAAGTGAGTTGTGTGGGACATGACTCTAGTCTGTACTGTTTCCTCTGCTGGTGAAAAGCAACCTAGGAAGAGTGATTTTTGAGCTGAAAATGACCAAAGACTAACAGGTTAAGTGCCATAAGCACTATATACCGCATTGGTCAGACTCTACCTGAATTATTGTGTGCTGTTCTGGAGGCCTCACTTCAAAAATTATGTGGACAAATTTGAATGAGTGCGGAGGAGAGCAACCAGAATGATCAGGGCAGGGCATGGAGATTACGCTCTATTAGGAAAGACTGAGGAACCTGGGACCTGAGAAGACCACCTCTTTTCAGTTTGGAGAAGAGGAGGAGGTTAAAGGGAGACATGATTGATCTCTTTAAGTATTTAAAAGGCTGTCACTTAGAGGAGGGAAGGGAACTGTTCCTGTTGGCTATAGAGGATAGGTCTCAAAACATGGAGGGAAGGTACCAGCTGGATGTTAGGAAAAACTTCTTCATGTTAAGTGTAGTTCAGGAGTGGAATCAGCTGCTTAAGGGTGTGGTGGAAGTCTTCAAGGAGCGACTGGACAAATACTTGTCGGCGATGCTTTAGGCAGTTCCTGCACTCGGCAGGAAGTTGGGCTAGATGGTCTGTAAGGCCCCTTCCAACTCTATTATTCTATGATTCTATTCTACACCCCCACAAACACACACCTGTTGTCAGATTCAAAGCCTGCCCAGGCTGACTGAGGTTAAAGAAAGATGATGGGGAGGGGGAATCACATATAGCATAATATGTAGTTTAAACCTGAGTAGGGCTAAAAAAATGGCCCGTTTTGGCCATTTTGGACCAGTTTGGGCCCAATTTGAGCCTGAAACGGCCAGGATTGGGCCGCTGCCAGGCAGGGAAGGTTTCCCCTGTGCAGCAGCAGCCAGTTACAGGCCAATAGGGGCCCCATCCTGGCTATTTCAGGCCCATTTTAGCCATTTTTGGCCTGTTTTGGCCCAATTTGGGCCTGAAACAGCTAGGATCGGGCTGCTTCCAGGCAGGGGAATGCTCTCCAGCGTAGCAGCTGCACATTCCAGGCTGATTTGGGCCCAAATCAGGGCCCCTTGTAGGCTATGCCCTACGTGATGATGTCACTTCCCGGAAGTGACATCATCACACGGTCCTGGGAGCATGTGCGTGCTTCGAGCATGCATATGGTACCCAGTGATTTCCACCACCTCTTTTCCCAGAAGAAGACTCACCCTGCAGCTGCTTGCAGCCTCGGCAGGGAGTCTAACTTTGCTGCCCCGCCTGGTGGAAAGGAGGCAGGCTCCCTTCCTTCCCGGGCATCCGGGGCATTGGCCAGGGGGCGGAGCCAAGGGCCGTTTTTCAGCGGCTCCGTTCTCCCCTGGCCGCAGTTGCAAAGAGCTCGGCCCACCCACCTCTCCCTGTTTTAGTGCAGGACTAGCTGGCTGCTGTTCCAGAGCCAGGTAGGAATTTTTTACCTTTTTTCCCAGATTGGCTGCGGGAAAGGAAGGTTTTTTCGCCTACCTTGCACTAATGGCGGTGTTTGAGGCATTTGAGGTGGTGCCGTAGGGGGTTTGTGTCATTGGCAGGAGATTCTGGGAATGGGGTGCGGGCTGGTGAGCACCCTGTGGCACTTCCCCTTGAGCGGGGACAGGGCTGCCATTAAGGGCGGTATGCATGCTTGCGGCGACCGTACACTGGCAGAAACCTGCGGGGATCCTCAATACAAGACCTCCCTTCATGCCGTGCGGCTGGGTGTGTAACAGGTGCTTCAGTGAGGATCCATGGCCTGGCAGCCCGGGTTGCAGCCATTCTAAGGATGGCCTACACCCGGGGGCGTGGGGCTCGCCCAGACAGGTCAAGGCGGAGGTCCGGAGTTGACCCCAGGGCTTGACCTGTACCGCTTAGTTGGCCCTTGCCTTGTTATGTTATGGTCATTTAATAAACGGCCCTTTAATTCCAAGCCTGTGTCTATCTCTTCCTTCCGGCTGGGGTGGCAAAAAAGGCCTGACTGTTTGTTAACTAATTCATAGCTGCTCACCATCTTTCAACAGGGAATTGTTTCCTCATCATGCAGGACAGTGCATTTGTTTTTTTTCATATGTGTACCTTTTGCATAAAGCCTGATTGAATTCTTCTACTCTTCCTCCTTGCTCCGCTCAGCAGGCAAGTGTTAAAATAAACAATTGGTGATGGAGAGTGTTGTCAAGTCATAGCTGACTTACGGTAACCCCTGGTGGGGTTTTCATGGCAAGAGACTAAAAGAGGTGATTTGCCATTGCTTGCTTCTGCAACCCTGATCTTTGCTGGAGGTCTCCTATCCAATTACTAAAATAGACAAACCAGTCACAAATCAAGGGCTTTTCCACTGGGCTTTTCTGCACTGGGCTTTTGTTCCAGTTTGGCTTCTAACTGAATCATTTTTTTCTCCCCCCTGTATACATAGTATCATTTGCTAGTCACTACTTCCCCCCTTTTTAAAGTTTTCCCCATGTTTCTTTAGATCATGGCAGAACTGGTCTGAACAAACATGGGAAAAATTCGAAGATAACTTTCAGAGCAATGACCTGCTAATGATACAATCAATCAATCTTTATTAAAACGATCCTGGACCTGCTAATGATACTGTGTGTGTAAAGGAGATGGGGGAACTGGGTGCAGTTAAGAAGCCAAGCTGGAGCAAAAAGATGGTGCAGAAAAGCCCCATATGTTTAATAAAATCCTACCCTTTAGTGTTCATCTGAATAGTACATAGTGATGCTTATGGGTGCCAATTGGCTTAAATCAGCAGCATCTTTGCACATGGGCTGTTTTGCAAAAACCGAAGGCAAATCAGTTTTTCAGGATTTCATGGCTGTTTGGCATGAACTAAACAGGCTAGATAATCAGTTGATCTCTGATAGTTGCCTTTGAACATAGTAAGTTTTACTGTTGAACACATTTGTGGCAAAATTTGCAGCGTCCCTACATACAGCTTGGTCCACAGTTCAGTTTCCACTAACAGAAAGCAGTTTCATTAGCAACACAAACTTTTCCTTCTTCCTTCTGCAGCCCACCGGGGTCCATATAATCCTGCTTCTGGGGAATATGGGACACTCAACAACAGCATGAGATGTCACTTGGAGGTCTGCAATGATAAGGGGAAAATAGCAAAAGTTGGCGGACAGACAGTATGGATCCATCCCATAGTTTCTGCTCATAATGAAGTATCCCTAACATATTAATCCTAGACACATTTGTCAAAAGCAAGTCTTTCTGATTTTAATGGAACTCACCAGAAAAATGGCTTCGAGACACAGCATTGTGGCTAATTCATAAGTTACCAAAGCAGCATGGAAGCTGCTTCTGCATGATTGGATCCCATTATGTTCTAATTATGTCTCTTTTAATGCCGTAGTTCCTTTAAACATGCAAAAGTGGCTCCCAGTTGTGATCATGTATGAATTAGCTCTGTGTAGTTTAAAGGGAGTTATTAAAATGTGATTAATCCTGGGTGCCTTAATTACTAATGTCACATTCTCATTATGTACCTAGAGGATTGTACATTTGTGCTTTCACTTCCCTTTTTGTCAGATTTTGGTCAAATTCTTCTTAGTACCTTCACTTTAAAGACGGGGTTCTCAAACATTATCCTAATGAACTTTCATTAGTCAAGAAAATTACTTTACATCCCACTCTACTGTCTAACTAAACCAACATTTTTTTAAAAAAGCTTTGCCTGATAATTCTATTCTCAGGCTAATAAAATAACTTCAAAACAAAAAATGAAGTTGCTGATAAGCTTACAGCACTCTCTATTGATCTTCAAGGATAGACTAGAGGACCAAATTTAAGAAGCAAGCCTATGTGGACTTTTAGTATAATTTATTTATGATCTTTAGAGGTCAATATATAAGCAGACAAAATCTTTCTGGGAAACACATAGTTGCTTATTGATTTGCAGAATCCGCAGCTCACCTGAGCATTAAGAATTTCCACTGTTACTTTGGCTGAGAAAAAAAAATAGTTAACCACAATTCTGAGTAGTTACAGCCTACCAATCGAAATCAATGAGCTTAGAAGGGAGGAGGATTGCACTATAATACTCTATGTCCTTTTCCAATGAAATTATGCACCAAAGGCAAATTGCCTCTTATACCCATAAGGATGAGTGTTGTCTCAGTGTTGGAACACATTATTTTCATACAAAAAAAATCCCTTGTTCACTCCCTGGCATTTATAGTTTAAGGATCTGACAATGTATTAGTATTTTTGCAAAGAATACAAATAAATCTTTTACATGTATTTCAAAAAGTGACTTGATAGCAGTATAGCATATACTATTCTGTCCAATAGTTATTTTCCTCTTTTTGTGAATTGAAAACTCCTACTGTTTTGTAACTGATCTGGATTAGCACCTTGCTTTGGAGTCTGATTCCATTTTTCTGCACTTTGGAGCCGCAGATACAGCAAGTTCCTTGCCCTTACAATGTACAAACACATCAATTAGATCCTTGTTCCATTTATAATTGAAGGGTGCACAAACCTCTAAATGTTTGACTCTTTCATGATCTTATTTAAATTTGTGGCATCCAAATTATTTGTACTTAAATCCAAATGTAGTTGTTTTGTCAATTCTATAATTTTACACTGATCATCTTTACTAAACTTTTTCTTAGGATTTAGGATGTTTCCAATTGATTTTCAGATCTTTTTAATAATAATAATAACAACAACTTTCAATTTATATGCCGCCCTTCAGGACAACTTAACGCCCACACAGAATGGTTTACAAAGTATGTTATTATTATCCTCACAACAATAATCACCCTGTGAGGTGGGTAGGGCTGAGAGAGCTCCTAGAAGCTGTGACTGACCCCAAGTCATTCAGCTGGCTTCAAGTGGAGGAGTGGGGAATCAAACCTGGTTCTCCAGTTTAGAGTCCTGCGCTCTTATCCACTACACCAAACTGTCTCCCAGTTATGTGTAAGTGGCATGAACAGTTGCATAATTAATTATTAAAGTGTTTGAAAAATGCATAGATGTGCATTACTGCAGTGTCAAGGACTATATTATTAGGGATTTCCTCCAAACAACACTCATTAAGTAACATCAGCTCACTATTATGAGTGATCAACATTGCAAATGAATGGTCAGCCAGCAAAATGGCAAGTGGCTTTATTAGTACATTTTTAAACTGTATAATAAGAAATATTGACATTTTTTTCTGTTCATCATCAAGTTGAAAACATTTGGCAGTCATACCTTCAGCCCAGGCTTTAAAAAAACAGTACAAACGGTCAATGTTTGTGTTGAACCAGAAATTCCTCCTGTATCTCAAAATCATCTTCACATTTCATTTGGAATAGAAGAGAGAGCCAAAGTTAAGAAGAAACTTCTACTGGAAGGTGGAACTAATTTTTAGTAATTACTGCCCAGTTTTTCTACAATACAGTGAATGTTGCATCTGTTAGTTTACTTGGAACATTTAATAAAGCAATCATGTTATATAAAGAGTAGTTTATATATATGGAACAAAAGAGAGGCTTTTTTTAAATAAAATTTTTATTGGGTGAGTATAAATTGCAATTACACATTTTCCATTAATACCCTTATTTCTAATACCCCCCCACCCTTTCCCTCCCCCCCCTTTATCTAGGACTTCCAACAGTTTTCCAACCATCTGTTAAAATCTATTACCTACTTCTCTATTATTTTATTGCATATCCTAATATATTGTTATACTGGTTAATATGTTAATAATTTCAGTATAGGTTGATCTCAATCTAATAATAACAATTATAATATATCTTTCTTCTTCTCTAGTAAAGATCCATATCTCTTCCAATCTACAAAATTAATAATTTTCTAACAACCATAATTCCCCCTTTACGTCCCACTTTTTCTCTAAATACTGTTTTAGTCTCCCCCAGTCATTGAAAAATTCTTCTGGATTCTGATCTCTCAACCTTCTCGTCATTTTGTCCATTTCTGCCATGTGTAGCAATTTTTGTATCCAATTTTCAAGCGATGGTACTTCTTGTGTTTTCCACTTCTGTGCATACAAAATTCTTGCCGCTGTTGTCATATAAAATAATAATGTTCTATATTGCATAGGGATTTCTTCCATGTTCAAGTTCAGCAGCAACAGTTCTGGGTTCTTTTTTATTGAAAGTTGTAAAATTTCATTAATAACTTCTAAAATATCTCCCCAGAACTGCTTAGCTACCTCACAGGTCCACCACATATGATACAATGATCCTTCATGATTATTACACTTCCAACATTTATCTGACATTTTGGAATTCCCATATGCTATTTTCTTTGGCGTTAAGTACCACCTGTATATCATCTTATATACATTCTCTCTAATATTGGTACAAGTTGAAATCTTCAATGTATTTTCCCACAAGTATTCCCACGATTCCATCATTATATCTCTATTGCAATTAATTGCCCATTTCACCATCTGAACTTTAACAGTTTCGTCTTCTGTATACCACTTTAACAATATCTTGTAAACTTTAGATATCATTTTCTTGCCTTCTTGAAGTATATTTTCTTCCAATTCTGAATTTTTCGATTTAAGCCCCCATTTTAGACGATCCGAGTCATATAAATCTTTAATCTGTCTATATTGAAACCATCCATAGTGAGAAGACAATTCTTCTTCTGTTTTAATCTTTATCATATTTTGCTCCATTTTCAATATCTCTTTATATGGCAGACGCTGTTCTTTATTATATATAGTTCTTGGATCGATAACTTCAAATGGTACCACCCACATGGGGATTCCTTCACCCAAATACTTTTTATATTTTTTCCAAACTGTAAAGAGGCTTCCTCTAATGTAATGATGCAGAAACATAGAATCTGCTTTTAATTTGTCCTGCCACAGATATGCATGCCAACCAAAAAATTTCTTATATCATTCGAGAGTCAAGAGCTTTCAATTTTCCAGCAACATCTAATCTCTTAACCACACCAAACATACTGCTTCATGGTGTAATCTGATATTTGGTAATTGCAGTCCTCCTCTGTCTTTAGCATCACATAAAACTTTCGTCTTCACTCGAGGTTTCTTGCCAGCCCATACAAAGTCCAAAATTTTCCTTTTCCATTTTTCAAATTGTTTATTATCTCTTAGTATCGGTATTGTTTGCAACAAAAACATGATCCGTGGTAACACATTCATCTTGATTGCTGCTATTCTTCTCAGCCATGACAGATTTAATTTATTCCATTTAATTATGTCTCTATCTATTTGCTGCCATAGCTTTTCATAGTTGTTCTTAAATAAATCAATGTTTTTTGCAGTAAGTTCTATTGTAACCCCAGCTGGAAGGAAGAGACAGACACAGGCTTGGAATAAAGGGTCGTTTATTAAATGACCATAAACGTAATGCACGGCAAGAGCTAATTAAGCGGTACAGGTCAAGACCTGGGGTCATACCACTGACCACCGCCTTGCCTGTCTGGGTGAGCCCCCCTGCCCCGGGTATAGGCCATCTCATGAATGGCTGGAACCCAGCAGCCAGGCCTTGGATCCCCCATCAAGCACCCTTTACGCCCCAGCCGTCTAGCATGAGGTTAGGCCTTGCTCCTGGGGATCCCCTCAGGTGCCTGCCCTCCTAGCAAGGAGCCGTCAAAAGCATCCCGCTGTCCTGGCAGACCCTGCACCACACACATGGGGAAATGCCAGAGGGGCTCACTGCCCCGCACCCTATTCCCAAAATCTCCTGCCACCGCAAGGGTCAAGCCTCTGCTTAGACCCTTGCGCCCCACAGGTGGCCTACAGCCATCCAAAGCCCTTGCCGCAGGTCATCTAGGAAAATATCATTGCCCTCAGGTGCCAGGTGGACACCATCTCCTCTGTAGAGGTGGGCAAACTCAGCCCTAATCTTGTGGTGTGGCAAATAAATACCCAAGCCTTGCCCCAAATACCTCTTAATGGCATTGTTAGCCTTGCGTCGGGCCCTATCTATTGCCCTGGTGTCAAAGGCCTCCCGCCAAACCCTTCGTTGTAGCATCTCCGACCATACTATAAGCACACCCGGCCATCAGCTGCTTATGTATTCAAGGTCCTCAGCTACCTGCATCGACAGGGCCTTGCCCTGTACCAGCCCAAGGTCATTACCCCCCAGGTGAATGACCACTATGTGTGGGGGAGGACCTTTCCGTCCCCTAAACAGGAGAGGCAGCAGGCCGGGCCATCTGAGACCATGCCTGCCCTGCCACTCCACAGTGGCCACAGCGCTCAGGCCCAGCTGGGATCCCATCTGTGTTCTCTTGGCTTGAGTGGCCGCCCAGAACACCATGCTGTGGCCACAAATCAAGATTCTGTTCCTCTCTTGGCTCGACACGGCACCTGAGGAAAGAACAAGTAGTTTGCCATTTAAAACTGCTGCAGGGGCTGGACATAGGACCGAAACGCCCTTGACTGCCACCTGCCCACTCTCTGAATCGCCCGCTGAGGGTATCCCATAGCAGCTGCTGTGGAGGCCGCACCAATCCGGAAGGAGTGGGTTCCGAATTTGACCCCCGACAAGCCAATTGTTTTAAGTGCCCTCTCTGTCACCGCCCAAAACTGATATTTAGTCAAAGGGGCTTGATCTTTGTGGCGGAATAAGACCCCTTGGGCATCCCCATGAAGCGTGACATATTCTTGAGGGCCTTAACAGGGCACAGTTCCTGCTCAGAGCAGGGGCCCAAAAGCAAGGTGGTCCCCCACTGCCGCTGGTCTGTTTTGGTCCTCCTGATCCCAATGGAGACTTTATCCCCGACAAATTTAATGTCCTGGGTATTCAAAGCCCGTCCAGATGCATCTGTACGCGATGAGGCCACCAGCTCACTTACTCGCAGGGCCCCAAAAAATGCCATTAAGGCAGCAGCATGGAAAAGCTTCCGTTCAAAAACGGATGAACAGACTTCCGCCCACACTGACCCCAGCCCCTTCAGCACTGATAGGGAGATGGGCTGCCTCGGGTCACTTGGCATTTTTATTTTCCTGGCCCAGCCTTCCAGCATCTTGTGAATCCTAAAAACACCTGTGAATTCAGGCAAGCCACGCGCTTTGCTGGCAAAGGCCAATGCAGCCAGTTGTCCCCTGATAGACTTGACAGCAAGTCCCCGCCCCCGTTGCACTACACAAAAGTGCATCAGGTGCTCAGGCAGGATGGGCCACGACTGCTGAAGCCCCACCAACGCCCTGAACTGGAACAGCCGCCCTACTGCACTGTCGTAGGCCCGACGTGTACTGGGGGCAATGGACAGCTGGATCGCTCTATTTACTTCTGCCGTCCAAGCTCCCACAGCTCCTTGGGCATCCTTGCTGGCTGCCTGTTGGCCCAGGGGGCAAGCTGCCAGAATCGTTCCATCTGTTGGTGAGACAAAGCATCTGCCACACCATTGTTAACACCTGGAACGTGTCTGGCCCTAAACAAAATGTTCATCTGCAAACATTTCAACGTAAAGGCCCTTACCAGCCTCATCACCCTGGGGGACTTAGACGCCATGGTGTTGACCACATGCACTACAGCCAAGTTGTCACACCAAAAGTGGACCGCTTGGTTCGCCAATTGCGCTCCCCAAAGCCACACGGCCACTAACAAGGGAAAGAACTCCAAAAACTTACGGTCTTTGGACAATCCCTGGGCTACCCAATCTGCAGGCCATTGGTCAGCACACCAATGCCCCCTAAAAAAGACCCCAAAGCCTGTGGACCCGGAGGCATCAGAGGTGACCTGGAGTTCTGCTTCTAACAGCAGCTCATCCCTCCAAAAGGTCACCCCATTAAAGGTGGCAAGGAATTCCTTCCACACTGATAAATCCTCCCGCATACCTTTGTTGATTCACAAGCGATAATGGGGAAACCGCAAGCTCCCCATAGCATCGCACAGCCGCCTGAGGAAAGCCCTCCCAGGCGCCACTGCCTTACAGGCAAAGTTTAAATGGCCAACTACTTGCTGCAACTCAAGGAGCGATACCTTTTCTCTGCTCAAGCAGTCCTCCAACCTGTCTCTATGGTCTACCACCTTCTCCAATGGCAACTGCAAGGTCTGTTGAACCGTGTCCAGTTCGATGCCTAAAAACGTCAGGACCACAGCTGGTCCCTCCGTTTTCTCATGGGCCAAGGGCACCCCCAGTTCCTCAGCTAGCTCCATGAACCCTGCCAGTAGCCTGGCACACTGCCCTGTGCCAGCGGGCCCAGACACCATAAAGTCATCTAAATAATGAACGGTGTCTGGGCAGGCACAGCGGCGACACAACTCCTATTCCAAAAAGGAACTGAAGCACTCAGAAGCAGAGCAAGATATGGAACACCCCGTAGGAAGGGCCCTGTCCATATAAAACTTGCCCTCGAATGCAAAATCCAGGAGATCAAAGTCTTCTGGGTGAACAGGGAGCAGGCGAAAGGCAGATTTAATATCGCACTTTGCCATCTCAGCTCCCACCCCGCACCACCGCACAACCTTGAGCGCTTGGTCAAAGGAAGTGTAGTGCACTGTGCAGAGTTCATCCGGGATGCCATCATTCACCGACCCTCCTTTGGGGAAAGACAGGTGGTGAATGAGGGAACTCTCCCGGGGCCTTTTTTGGCACCACCCCTAAAGGAGAGACACGCAGGGATGGGACCGGAGGGGCATCAAAGGAGCCTAAGACCCTGCCCTCAGCACACTCTTTTAAAATCTTAAGGCGGACCACATCTTCCATGCCAGCCACTGACCTAAGGTTGGCCGCCATGAAAGGTGTCCTGGGACCCTGGAAAGGGATCCTAAAACTGAACTCAAAACCTAAACGTAAATACTCCGCATCCACGCGCCTTGGGTATGCTTGAAGCAACTGCTCAAGTACCCTCAGCCTTACTGGACTGGGCCCCTTTACCAGGCCTTTGCTGGCCCCCACTACCCCCAAAACGTCTTCCACCTTGGCCTCCCTGGCGTCCCCTGGGACAGGCGGAATGCGCATGAGGTCCTGCACAGGTAGGACACTCATGCCTGAATTTGCACGCCCTTCTCTGGCACACACCCTTGGACGTAAAGTCCCAGCAGAGCAGCCGTGATTGAACCTGCTGCCCCGCAAGGGCACGGGAACCTGTGCCCTGAGCAGGCCTAATAATCATATGCCCGCTGTCAGTCCTATCTCCGGTGGTGGACTTAGAAGGGGCCATAATCTGCACCCAGAGCTGGACCAGTATTTGATCCCAGGGCAAGCTTGGGGTCAAAGCCGCACGCATGCAGAATTCCTCATCATAACGAAGCCAGCCCCCCCCTCAAAATCAGTGTACCCCCTATATATTATATTCATGTATTGAAACAGGGGGAGGGCCCTATGTGGCTGCACCCTGGCCAAAACCCCGGCATAAACCAGGAACCCAGGCAACCAATGAGCCCAGGTCCTGTCAATCCGCCGCCGGCGGATCTTCTCCTTGTCCCTGTCTTCAAGATCGTCCTTGTCCTTAATCTCCAGATCCCTGAAGAGAAGGGTAAAGACATCCATATACTCGCCCCTAATAATTCTTTCCCTAGTGGCCTGCATCAAGTGATCTCCTAGCGGCAAGGCCGTATCACCTGGGGGCAATGCCCTATAAGGGACCATGCCGTAGCCTTGAGCAGCATAAGGGGTTAAACCTATAGGGTTGACGTAACCATAAGGCCATTCTGCTGTTGAAGCTGCACTGCCCGGAGAAGGCAGGACTGAAGTCTGCTGCTGCTGGTACACTGCGCCACCGGCATAGGTCAGCTACACCGGTGGGCCTGCCGCATGCCATCCCTGAGAGGGGTAAGCATTCGCCACGGAGGGGGAGGAAACACCCGAAGTGGGCACCTGCCCCCAGGGCCCCCAAGGCCAAGCAGTGCCCTGTTGGGGCAGAGGATCCTTACCTTCAGGCACATATGGTTCCACCACGATGGCAACCTGCCCACTGTCATCCTGCTCCTCCTGGCAGATGTCGGCTCCAGGATGCTGATGCTCCAGGACTCCGCCCCCCTCGCTTGCCGTCGCACCTGACATTTGCTCAAGGGCAGAAAGGCGAGAAGCAAAAACTTTGTTAAAGCCCACCTTGGCTACCCGTTTGGCGCCCCTACGAGGCTGAGCGGGTGCTACGGCAACCGCCATGCCCCCTTTTGCCCGCTCAAGAGCCATAAGGCGATCCATCAGTTCCTACCTGCTCGGTCCTTCCTCATCATCCGAGGAAGACAAGGCTGGAGGTGGGTTCCTCGGCGCCGGCCTTTTAACAGGCTGATTTCCTTTAGACATACCCACACCCTTCTTGGGCGGCATGATTGATATCAAATTTAACCCTTCAATGAGACTGTAATGATGTAGCCGCCTGTTCACAACTCCACCATATCAAGTGGAACAGAGCTTATCCCAGTTACCTATAAGCCCCAAACTGTTGCAGCGTTCCAATTTAACCACTGGGTGGCAACAAGAACCCAAATTATTGAGCCCAATTATAAATGCGCAGCAGCCGTGATCTGCCACTAGGAGGCGCTAAGAACCCCCTGAGCAACACACTTAAAATGGCTACCACCCCAGGCAGCCCAAGGGACCAGTAAAATGGCCGCTGTTGCCGGTCAGCACAATGTGGTCCCAGAAACTGTCACTGAAAGCTGGGGACAAATCAACGCCCTCTTTTCTGAATAAGATCCAGGGGGCAAATAATCCCCCTCCCTGCCACTGAATATGCCCCTGCAGAGAGGGGAGGGGAACGCAGGCTTATATGGGACAACACGGGGGGTGACGCGAGGGGTGTGTGTGATGGTCTCCCCACTCCTCCCCACGGGCTACCGAGGCCGTGGACGGGGCCCGTGTATATGCAACTTGCCGCCCCTTACCAAGGCGGCCGTGGAAAGGCGCGGCGGCGCGCCCCCGCAAATGCGGCCTTCAAGCGGCCACTCGCCCGCACGACGCGCCAGAGCCGCGGCAACACTCCGCGGCCGAATCCAGCCTCTGCACAAACAGCCTGGCCGACGCCTCAGGCTGATGCCTCTAAAGGCACTGTCCCTTCCGCCGCCTCCCCAAGGGCCGCAACCGACGCTACCGCGTCTGTGGCAAGACTTCACAGCCGAGATCCGGCTGCTGACATCCCAGGGCCCCTCTGCCGCACCCAGACGCGCCGCAGCGGCAGAGACCAGGGCCGATGAGGCTTTCCCTTCAATGCTCGGAGGAGGAACAGGAGGAAAAACGCTCCTGCCTCTCCAAGCGATCGAAGAGACTGACGCTGGGTAAGGGCGGAGCAGCCAGTAAAAGGTTCAAGGCTCTGCCCCCCAGCAAAGCCCCGGATGGCCGGGAAGGGAGACTGTCTTCTTTCCACCGGGCGGGGCTCCAAAGGACGGCTCCCAGCTTGAGCGGCATTCTGCCACGCTGGGAGAGCCGCATTCCTAAATACTTTATTTTATGTGTTACTTCACAGTTGGTAATTTCCATTAATTCTTGTTGTCTTTGTTTCATCATGTTCTTGCATAGTATCTTTGATTTCCTTTTATTAACAAAGAATCCGGCTAGGTCACCGAATTCTTTTATCTTGTCCAACAATCTCAGCATATTTTGAATTGGGTCTTCTACAATAACCATTACATCATCTGCAAAAGCTCTAACTTTGTAAGTAAATTCCTTGATTTTTATACCTTTTATGGCATCATCTTCTCGTATCTGCATCAATAGAATTTCCAGAATCATAATAAACAACAGTGGAGATAGTGGGCAACTTTGTCTTCTACCTTTCCTTATTTCTAGTTTTTTAGTTAATTCATCATTTACTACAATTGCTGCACATTGGTCTTTATATATCGCTCTCACCGCTTGGATGAATTCTTTTCCCGTTTGTAACTTTTCCATTGTGGTGAACATAAATTTCCAATTTAAATTGTCAAAAGCCTTCTCTGCGTCAACAAAAAAGAAACCAACTTCTTTCTCACAATGTCTGTCATAATATTCAATTGAATTTATTACAGTTCTTAAATTGTCTTTAATCTGTCTGTTTGGCAAAAATCCTGCTTGCTCTTCTGCAATAAATTCATCCAGCCATTCTTTCAGCCTCTCCGCCAATACTTTCGCAAATATCTTGTAATAATTGTTTAGCAACGAAATTTCGTCGATAGTTTTTAACATTACATAAGTCTTGATCTTCTTTTGGAATCAATGATATATTTGCCTCATTCCAAGTTTCAGGAATCTTTTGCCCTTTTAAGATCTCATTCATCACTATTTTCAGGAAAGGTACCACTTCCTTTGCCATTGTTTTATAAAATTTTGCCGTTATTCCATCCGGACCTGGCGCCTTCCCTAATCTAGTCGACTGTATTGCCTCTTTTATCTCCGTCTCTGTTACTTCAGCATTCAATCTTTCCTTCCATTTCTCTGATAACTTGGGTAAATTAATTTTGCTCAAATATTGGTCAATGATGTCTAAGTTTACCTCTTTGCTTTGATACAATTTAGCATAGAATTTATAAAATGCTCTACTTATGGCTGGTTGGTCCATTAGCATTTTTTCTTCTTGAATTTTAGTTATCACCCTTTTTTCTCTTTTCTTTTTCAGTTGCCATGCTAAATACTTCCCGGGTTTGTTAGAGCCTTCAAATGTTTTTTGGTTTAGTTTCTTCAATTCCCATTCCAGTTCTTTATTCTCCATTGCTTTTAGTTGCTCTTGCAAGATCTTTATCTCTTGATACAATTTCTTTTTCTCTGGTCTTTTTTTCAATTGTATCTCCTTGATTTTTATTTTTTCCTGAATTTCTTTCCTCTTTTCTTCTTATTTTTCTTATCTCTTGCATTTAGATCCATTAGAACTCCTCTAATAACAGCTTTATATGTATCCCACACTTTATATGTTGGAACAGTTTTGTTTAAATTATACTGTATAAAAAATCTAGTCTCTTTCTGTAACAACTCTATGTTGCCCTCTTGTTGCAGAAAGTCTTCATTTATTCTCCATCTTTGTTTTTTAATACGCTTTCCAAATTTCCACATAACTGGATTATGATCTGATCCTATTTTAGTCATTATTTCTACGTCCTTAGACCATATTGCCAAATCCTTAGAGGCCCAGATCATATCAATTCTTGACAGCGATGAATGTCTTGCCGAATAATTGGCATATTGCTTGACTTTGGGGTTACTTCTTCTCCAAACATCTTCCAAATTTTCCTGGTTTTGTATTTCAAAAAAAGATTTTGGCAATAGTCCTCTTTTTTTTGAGTAACCTTCGTTTTTTTTATCCTCCTGTATATTCACAACTCCATTAAAATCACCTGCCAAGATTATTTGTGAGTAAGTTACTCCGTCTAATTGTTTCTGTAACTCTTTGAAGAAATTGTCTTTAGCTCCATTTGGTGCATAAATTCCTACCATTAATATTTTTTGGGAATTCCAAATAATTTCCACCGCAACATATCTAGCTTCTGAATCACTAAATATCATTTTAGGTTGCAGCTCCTCCTTGACATACAAAACAACTCCCCTTTTTTCTGTTTCGATGCAGCAACAAATTCTTTTCCCAATTTAATATTTTTTAAGTATTTTATATCTTGTTTCTTAACATGAGTCTCTTGTAAACAAATTATGTTGCAATGCTTCTTAGATAGCCAATAAAAATAGTTTTGCGTTTAGAGGGTGAATTTAGTCTGTTTACATTCCAAGATATCACTTTGCACTCCATGATCAAATTCTAGGTCTTTTAGGTAAGTCTTTTTCATTGTCCAACAGAAACATCTCCATCTCATGTTGCAATCTAATCGTTTTCCTGACTGTTTGAAATTCAAAACTCAGGCCCTCTGGGATCTCCCATCTGTATCTTATATTTAATTCCTTCAGAATTTGCACCAATTCTCTATATTTCTTTCTCTCCAACAAAATTCTTCTGGGTAGCTCTTTCATTATTCTCACCTTTTTTCCTCCAATTACCAGTGGATTTTGGAATTGCCTGCTAACAATGTCTTCTTTCATTCTTCTTGTAGTAAACTGCACAATCATATCTCTTGGTAGATTCTTTTGGGCTGCATACCTTGAATTTATTCTGTACGCCACATCCAACTAACATGTAGTCTCTTCCACCATTCAATTCAAAAATCCCGCAGGTATTTCCGATATCTGTTCTTGGGCTGACTTCCCCTCCTCCTCCAGGATGCCTCAAAATCTAAGTTGTCTCTCCATGTATTTACATTCCATCACCGCCACTCTTTCCTTTAAGCCTGTGGTTTCTGTCTTAAATGAGATGGTTAATTTATCTGTCTTATCTTCCACTTCATTAACTTTCTGCCGTGTCATCTGTAGCTCCTTCTTGACCTCATCAATACTTTTAGTTAGCTCCGCCACTTTGGATTTGATTGTCTCTTTGAGATCTTTCACCATCTCTTGTATAACGTCCTTAATTTCCTTATTACCTTCCACCACTTTTTGGTCAAGGCTGTCAAGTGCCGACTGCCAATCTTTTTTTGACATAGTGGGGCTTGATTTACTTCGCTCCCACGAGTCCTCTGTCTTCCACAACTCTGTGGCTTAGATCCAGAGGAGTTAGCCGTGTTAGTCTGTAGTAGCAAAATCAAAAAGAGTCCAGTAGCACCTTTAAGACTAACCAATTTTATTGTAGCATAAGCTTTCGAGAATCAAGTTCTCTTCGTCAGATGCCTGATCAAAACTGGGCCGATACAGAAGAGGAGGGGGGAAGAGAGAGAGAGAGGAAAGAAGGGGATATAAATCACAAGGGGACAGAATGCAATTAGCATGGAGGCAATCAAAACATTCCTTTGCTTGGAAATGTAAACATCTCCTTTTGGTGTGCAGTCAGTTTGCCGTATTAGTTTGTAGCAGTGAAAGTATCTAATTCCAATGTAGTATAAGCCTTCGATAACCACAGCTCTCCCTGCCAGCTGCATCTGACAAAGAGAACTGTGGTCCCCGATAGCCCACACCAGGCGTCACTGGGCTCCCCCAGATCACGCCTCTGTAAAGAGAATCTGTTACCTGTGATAATGTGATAAGAATGGTTATCACATTATCACAGGTAACAGATTCTCTTTACAGAGGCGTGATCTGGGGGAGCCCAGTGACGCCTGGTGTGGGCTATCGGGGACCACAGTTCTCTTTGTCAGATGCAGCTGGCAGGGAGAGCTGTGGTTATCGAAGGCTTATACTACATAGGAATTGGATACTTTCACTGCTACAAACTAATACGGCAAACTGACTGCACACCAAAAGGAGATGTTTACATTTCCAAGCAAAGGAATGTTTTGATTGCCTCCATGCTAATTGCATTCTTTCCCCTTGTGATTTATGTCCCCTTCTTTCCTCTCTCTCTCTCTTCCCCCCTCCTCTTCTGTATCGGCCCAGTTTTGATCAGGCACCTGACGAAGAGAACTTGATTCTCGAAAGCTTATGCTACAATAAAATTGTTTAGTCTTAAAGGTGCTACTGGACTCTTTTTGATTCTGTGGCTTAGGTATTTTATCTCTAATGTTTAAACGCTTACTTTCCAAGTTTTCTTCACAATTTTACACTTTAACTGTTCAAAATGGCGGGCGTCTTTTCTCTGTGGTTTTTAGTCCATAATTTTGCCCTTACCTTTTTCAAAGATGGCACACTTCCGCTTGCGATGAGGCCGTGCCCTTACCCTCTTCCAAGATGGTGCACTTCCTTTTCCGCCTCGTCTTTCAGGGCCACTTTAAACCCACAGCTCTATCGTTTTTGACGCGCTTCCTGTTTCCCCTTCTCGACACAGCTATTTCTCGTGATGTTCTCATTTCCCACAGTTCACTATCTCTTTAGACCGCAGGTATGTAAACAATAATCTTTTTCCCGATTTAGTTCTTTTATAAAAACTTCTTTTCTGACACTTCTTTTGCCGGAATGCAGTTAATTAGTCTTTAAAAACTTTCTGCTTTTATTTTCCACTTAAATTTAACTCTTCTGCTCGATTTTTAATTTCATAAGAGAGATATCAATCTTTACCTTGCCAAGTCTTTTTATGGGTTGTAATCACTGTTTCGATTGTTCAAATTAGTCAATTTTAGTTGCCGAAGCTTGGGTATGGTGATCCTATGCCAAATCAATGACTCCAAAGCTGCTGCAGAGATTTCTGCCACCCTTCTTAGAGCGGGACCTCAAGGCTGGGAGGGCGTTCGTTGCGTAGAACCCCCCCTCAGCCAAGATCTATGCACTCTCGGGGTCTCGAGCATTCTAGCCTGCTCTCCGCCTGAGAGCAGGGGGCCACGGGCGATCTTGCACCCCACCAGCCCAAACAAACAACAGCTTGGACAGCTCAGCTCCCTGAGCTGCATCAGACCACCATGATCCCAAACTGGAAGTCCCCGTGTTTTGCCCAACTATCAAAGGTCTCCTCCAAAGTCTGTGAATTCAGATACAAAATTTGTGAACCCCTGCAAAATGTACTTGAAAATCCAATATTCCCCAAGAGCAAAATTCTTTAAGTCCACAAGGCCATCATAGGCTATGAGATTTTCATTTTTTTTAAATAGAATTTTTATTGGATGGGTTTACAAACATAAACATAAAAATCATTATCATTATCCACCACATTGCATTTACCCCCATCCTTCCCCCCCCTTTTTCTGGTGACTCCCCGCAGTTTTCCATACCCAACTTAATCTAAAAAGTATATCATATAAATTCTTAAAATCTATAATATATATCTATATTATACATACTAATCAAATCTCTACTTATCTTAACTATCTACACTAACTATATTGCTTATCTTAGTTAAAAATATAAAAATTATATAAGTAATAATAGGTACATATACTGGCTAAAAAAACCCAAAAAAACTACATATATATATGTAACATACTATTCCTTACATACCAATTAACTATATTATTTATATTTCACATATACTCCCTATAACCTTATTACTCATACTTATGCTCCCCTGTAAATATACTATACTAATCCATTAAAATACAGTAAAATATACCCCCTTTTAAGCTTATGTAATTTTCTATCTCCCCAATTCTCCAAAGACCACATTTTCCCCTTCATGTCCCACTTTTTCTCCACATATTTCTTGAATTTTTCCCAGCTTAATGTATATTCCAATTCTTCTTGTTCTTTCAATTTCCTTGTTAATTTGTCCATTTCTGCCATATTCAAAACTTTCAAAATCCAATCTTCCATAGATGGTATCTCCTGAGTTTTCCACATCTGTGCATAACACATTCTGGCTGCCGTAATCATATAAAATACCATAACTCTGTCCATTTTATCAAAATCTTCTAGGTTCATACATAATAACAGCAATTCCGGGGTTTTATTTATATTGATGTATTGTCGAAGGCTTTCACGGCCGGAGAACGATGGTTGTTGTGGGTTTTCCGGGCTGTATTGCCGTGGTCTTGGCATTGTAGTTCCTGACGTTTCGCCAGCAGCTGTGGCTGGCATCTTCAGAGGTGTAGCACCAAAAGACAGAGATCTCTCAGTGTCACCTGAGAGATCTCTGTCTTTTGGTGCTACACCCATGAAGATGCCAGCCACAGCTGCTGGCGAAACGTCAGGAACTACAATGCCAAGACCACGGCAATACAGCCCGGAAAACCCACAACAACCATTTATTTATATTCCTTTGTAAAATATCTGACATAACTTTAACTATATCCCCCCAGAACTGCTTAGCCTTATCACAAGTCCACCACATATGATAGAATGAACCTTCATGCTGTTTACATTTCCAACATTTATCAGACATCTGGCTATTACCATTGGCCAACTTCTTCGGTGTTAAATACCATCTATACAACATTTTGTATACATTTTCACGCACAGTGGTACATGCTGAAATCTTGACTACATTTTTCCATACCTTTTCCCAAGCTTCCATTGAAATTTCCTTATTACAGTTTATTGCCCATTTGACCATCTGAACTTTAACAGCTTCCTCCTCTGTAAACCATTTCAGTAGTATCTTATATATTTTAGAAATTATTTTCTCCCCCCCCCCGAAGCAAACAATTCTCAAACTCAGAATTTTGTAATCTAAAACCATTTTTCCTTTTGTCTTTCTCATATAAGTCTTTTATCTGCATATATTGAAACCATCCATATTGGAATGGCAATTCATCATTACCTTTAAGCAAATAATTGTTCTGCTTTATCTCAAGAATCTCTTTATATGTCAACCAGTCTTTCCCTGCATATTCTGTTCTTGGGTTTACTACTTCCGCAGGGATAATCCACATTGGTATAGACTCTTCCATGTATTTCTTGTATTTGTTCCATACAACAAACAAACTTCTTCTTACATAATGGTGTAAAAACATAGAGTCTGCTTTCACTTTGTCATACCATAGATATGCATGCCATCCAAATAATTTGTTGTATCCTTCCAGTGCTAATAGTTTCAAATGCTTCAATGACAACCATTCCCTTAACCAGTCCAAACACACCGCATCATGGTATAATTTAAAATTTGGTAATTGCAAACCTCCTTACTTTTGCATCGTACAGTACTTTCATTTTAACTCTTTCCAGCCCAAACAAAGTTTAACATCGTTCTCTGCCACTTTTCAAATTGTTTACTATCTTTAACAATAGGTATTGTCTGTAGTAGAAACATCATTCTTGGAAGAACATTCATCTTGATTACTGCAATACGACCTAACCATGACAAGTTCATTTTATTCCATTTAATCATATCTTTATCTATTTGTTGCCATAACTTGTCATAGTTATTCTTATATAAATCAATATTTTTCACTGTCACTTCCACTCCCAAATATTTAACTTTGTTCACTACTTCACATTCCACCTTATCCATCAGCTCCTTTTGTTGTTGTTTGGTCATATTTTTACACAGTATTTTAGACTTCACCTTATTTATTACAAAACCCGCTAAATCTCCAAAGTCTTTCATTTTCTTCATCAATTTTGGCATGCACTCTATTGGATCTTCCACTATCACCATTATGTCATCAGCAAAAGCTCTCACTTTATATTCAAATCCTTTTGTCCTCAGTCCTCTTATTGAATTATCTTCTCTTATTTGCCTAAGTAAAATCTCCAGTACCATTACCAACAGAAGTGGGGAAAGCGGACACCCTTGTCTTGTTCCTTTTCTTATTTCCAGTGTTTTTGTTACATCCGAGTTAACAATTATATTTACAGATTGATTTTTATATATTGCCTTTATTGCTTGTATAAATTTCTCTCCCAACTGCATCTTCTCCATTGTTGCAAACATAAAATCCCAGTTCAAATTGTCAAACGCTTTCTCTGCATCCACAAAGAAAAAACCAACCTGCTTCCCTGGATTTTTGTCATAATACTCAATGGCATTCAGCAACACTCGTAGGTTATCTTTTATTTGCCTTTCCGGTAAAAAGCCAGCTTGGTCTTCATCTATGAATTCCACTAGCCACGCCTTAAGTCTTTTCGCTAATATCTTTGCAAATATTTTATAGTCATTATTAGTTAAAGATATTGGTCTGTAGTTCTTAACATTACTTAAATCTAATGTCTCCTTCGGTATCAGTGTAATATTAGCCTCATTCCATGTATCTGGCATCTCAGCCTCTTCCATTATCTCATTCATCACTTTTTGCATCAGTTGTTTCAAATCCTCCGCCATCACTTTATAAAATTTTGCTGTAATTCCATCTGGTCCCGGAGCTTTACCAACTGAAGTAGCTTGTATTGCTTGTAAAACTTCCATTATTGTTATCTCGGCACTAAGCTTCTCTCTCAACTTCTCCGGCACCTTTGGTAGATCAATCCTGTCAAAGTAAACTCTTATCTTTTCATAGTCCACTATTTTTTTCTGATATAACTTGGCATAGTATTTATAGAATGCTCTCTCAATTGACCCTTGATCATATAATTCCTTCCCCTCTTCTATAATTCTACTTATTGTTCTTTTCTATCTCTTTTTCTTTAATTGCCATGCCAAATATCTCCCTGGTTTATTAGCTCCTTCGAATGATTTTTGCTTCATTTTCTTCAACTCCCACTCCACTTCTTTATTTTCCATAGCCCTAATTTGTTCTTGCAATAACTTTATTTCATACAACAATTTCTTTTTACCTGGCCTCTTTTTCAGTTGTTGTTCTACTTGAATAATTTCCCCCTGAATCTCTTTTAATTTCGCTTCTTTTTTCCTCTTCTCTCTGCCATTTAAGTCCATCAACACACCTCTAATTACAGCTTTACATGTGTCCCAGACCATGTGCATTGGCACCTCTTTATCCACATTACACTGAATAAAAAACTTCGTTTCTTTTCTCAACACCTCAACGCATTCTGGGTCACTCAAAAGATCCTCATTAATTCTCCATCTCCGTTTCTTATGTTTCATTCCAAATCTCCACATCACAGGATTATGATCCAAGCTAACTTTCGGTAATATGTCAGTCTCTTTTGTAAATACTACCAGTTCTTTAGACGCCCAGATCATATCTATTCTAGAAAAAGATTGGTGACTAGTTGAAAAAAAGTGTACTGCTTCACTTTAGAGTTATATTTTCTCCAAACATCTTCTAAATTTTCTTGTTCCTGAATTTCAAAAAAAGACTTTGGTAATTTCCCCGTCCTTACTTTACTTGTTGATGAACTTTTATCCAATTGCAAATCTACCACTCCATTAAAATCTCCAGCTATAATTACCTGATCATAAGTCCATTGCTCCATTTGTTCTCGTAAATCTATAAAAAATATATCCTTGAAGCCATTTGGCACATATAGTCCAAGTACCAAAGTTTTCTTTGCATTACATAAACATTCCACAGCCAGGTATCTTCCATTTTTATCAGACACTATTAATTTAGGTTGCAATTCTTCCTTTATATATATAACAATTCCCCTCTTTTTTTGCTTTGTTGCTGAAACAAATTGTTTTCCTAACTTTTTGTTAATTAAATATTTAACATCTTGATCCCTAATGTGAGTCTCTTGTAGACAAATCAAATTACTTCTTTGTTTAGATAACCAATGTAACACAGCTTTACGTTTAGAGGGTGAGTTAAGTCCATTAACATTCCATGAAATTAATTTGTACTCCATAATTATAATCTGGATGAGCTAGGAAAGTCTTTTCCATTCTCCATCAGAAAGACATCCATTGCATATTTCGACTTAATCACTTGTCTCCCTGATTGAAATTCAAAAGTCACTCCTTCCAGTAGCTCCCATCTATATCTAATTTCCGCTGCCCTCAGCTTTTGTGTTAAATCTCTATACTTTTTCCGATCCTGGAGTACTTTACGTGGTACTTCTTTCATGATTCGAATCCGTGTCCCGGCTATTTCCAGTGGAGTTTCAAAGTGTCTTCTAATAATTTCTTCCTTCATTCTCCTTGTGGTCAATTGGACAATAATATCTCTTGGTAAGTTCTTTTGTTCTGCATATTTTGAATTTACTCTATACACGATATCCAAATGAGTCATCATTTCCTCCTGTTTGCCCCCAAAATTTTGCCAGTATTTCAGCTACTTGTTTAAGAGCAGATCCATCCATTTTTTCCGGAACTGCCCTCATACGAATCTGTCTGTCCATTGCTTTGCATTCCATCATCACAATTCTTTCGCCCATACCCACAGTCTCATTCTGTATAGCCTCTGTTTTTTTCTCCCCATCCTGCACCATCTGTTGCGTTTCTTGCACCTTTTGTTGGGTATTCTGTAAATCTGTTTTTATTGCCTCCATCTCTTTTTTAACTTCCATAATTTCCGATTTAATCGCTTCTTTAATTTCCGTCATTAAATTTTGCTGTAATTGTTGTATCATCTCCCGAATTTCTTTATTTCCCTCTGTTATTTTCTTATCCAAATTCTCAATGGCAACCTGCCAGTCCTTTTCTTTTTTGGAGGCCATCAGACTTGCCTTGGATCCCCACGAATCAGCTCTCTTTCTTAACTCCGTCTTCTTTTTAATTCAAATCTCTATTTTTATATATCAAAATTTTTAAACGTTTGCCCTCAGTTAAAATGGCGATTGAGGCTTCCCTTACCCTTAAAATGCCGGGTGATGTTTCTCTATGATTTAAAATGTCGGGCGATCTTTCTCTATGGTAATGCTGTCACACCGATGATCTTCCCTTACTTTCAATGGTAAATCCTTTACTTCCGTTTCCTTTCCCTTACTTTCAATGGTGGGTACTTCACTTCCTCTTCCAACTTTGTTTTTCTTCCGGGTCCTCCTGATCTTCCTGACCTCCCTCGCCGCTCTTTCTCTCTATCTCCTCTCCATCTATTATCCTTCACTTCCTTTCATGCGGCATGCCTTTCAATTCCCACGATCCACCCACCGCGTTGCTATCTCCCCAACTGCAGGTATGCAAAACAATATTCTTCTTAGCTCTTTTTAACTTTTTCTCACTCTCCAAACTCCAATTAAATTAATCAGCCTTTTAATATACTTTTTCAGCTTGGTAACTCAGTCTTTAGTTCTTTTAAAATTTCGGTCTTTATTCAGTAAAACGGTCTGTTGGGGGAGATAGTAATCTTAACACAAACTTCTTGGGATGTACTCACTGCTTCAAACGTCCAAATCTGTTCAATTCCATTCCCGAGGCTTGGGGAACAATGAGCCTATGTCAATTTAATGACTCCCAAAGCTGCTGCAGAGATTTTGGCCACCCTTCTCCGAGGAGGATCTCAAGGTTGGGAGGAAAGCCCTTAATTCAGAGCTTCCCACCCGCCAAGATCCTTCACTCTCAGGGCTAAAAGCGTTCCTGCCGGATTTCTAGCTAAAATCCGGGGGCTGTGGGTGATCTGAGAGCCCCACCAGCCCAAAAAACAGCACCTCGGATGATCTGGAGCTCTGAATCATGTCGGTCTCGCCATTACCCCAAACCGTAAGTCTCCATAGGCTATGAGATTTTCACTTGATCATAAGGTGTTCACACTGAGGAGGCAGTTTACAGGTACTGACTTTAAGAACCCAAGGCATTGTGTTAGCTGATCTCAGAGCAAGAGTAATCTCAAGACAAAGAGACACTGTTTTATGCATGCTTTGGTGGCTAACCGCGTGAGGTGGATTATGAGACATGGACCTGGACTGGTAGGGTCCTGGTTCAAGTTACACCCTTATAATACTAAACATCCCTCACCACACCCACCACCCACTGAGTCAGAAGTCATCTTGGTGATCTTTCCCTGCCCCAGACCACTACCTTCCATCTCCTGCAGTCCTCATAACAGGGAAGAAAGTAAAGGGCTCATCCTCTCGAACAACCCCCACCCTTCTCTGCAGCCTCTGCACTCTCTTCCCAACATTCATGTGACTGTCAGGAGAAAAGCAAGCTGGATGTAGAAATCCACCACCAGACAGGAAAAGAACAAACTGGCCACAAAGGGAAGATAGCAGTTTTACTCCCCTTTCTTCACAGCTCCTCAGGGCATCTTGATAATTTCACTCTTTCTCCCAAGCTGCTGTGCATATGCTAGGAAGAGATTGAGAATGCAGACAGCCAATCCCAGATGCTCATGGGCTGGCTAAGGTTCAACAGTGATGGGGGAGAGGTGACTCTACATACCCAGAGGTACTCTGATAATTAAAAAGGCTATAGTTATATATTGAATGTTAATAGCTATATTTTATATGATTGTATGTACACGTTTGGTGGAGTGGCACACAGGACATACAGTAGTTATATGGGCGCCATTGGTTGATGGTAATTGTGAATGTAGTACTCCATGAGACATGGAATGATGACCACTGCCTTACTGGAACCTGTCAAAACTACAAAACCCACCAGAATTATAATTTTTGGTTTTAATTTATAGAAGTGCCAAAGTGCAATGCAAAAATGCAATACCAGTGAAATACCAGCAATATTTCTATTGGTCCGCAGACCAACTTTGGAGCGGTGGGAGAGCAGAGCATAGAACTGTTGTGAATTTCCTAGTGAGTCCTAATTGCTTCATGCCTGATGATGAAGTGAGTTTGCCTCACGAAACGGGTTAAATAGAAATATTGCTTGCTAAACCCCGTCAGCACCATAATGTGTTTATTTTGGGACTGTGAACCTTCATGAGAAGACACTTGGTTGGCTCTCCAGCAAGCAGCGCTTTTCCACCTCGCTGGAACTTTGCACTTTACTCCTATATTTCGGACTGTGAATTGTTGATTGCATTTATTGTATTTTGTATAGTGTATGGACGCACCTTTTGTATTTTGAACACCTATTTATGTATTTATTAAGTTATTTCACTGGTATTGCATTTTTGCATTGCACTTTGGCACTTTTATAAATTAAACCCAAAAATTATAATTCTGGTGGGTTTTGTAGTTTTGACCTTTGGTCCACCGGATTTGCCCCCCGGTTGTGGTAGCTTACTGGAACCTGTGGCTTACTTCATGCTCTTTTATTGCCACAGCAATCCCAGCCACAAACCTAATAGCGCACAAATGCTATTAGCTCAAGATATTCTATAGGGGCTGAGCTACTGGGTCCACCTAAATCACATACTCATTTATGCAAGCAGCTGAGCTATTTCTCCAGAGACTGGCTCCAGTTCTTATAAATGCATACAGAAATGCAGAAATCCCCCCCCCCATTTCCTGATGCAGGTAAACTTTCCCCAAGAAAATGGCTCCTAAGTCCATGAATTACCACAAACTTCAGACAAACTTGCCATGTTCCTGCTGCTTGTGGGGAATCCCTTGCCACCAGCAGGTCATTCCAGCCACTATTCAGCTAAGTGGTGGGAGAAAAATGGCAAGAAATGGGCAGGATAATGGGAAGGGTCCCAATGCACTGTCACTCTCATGCGCTCAGAAGTGGCCAGCATGCCACTCGGGACACTCTAATATTTGGATAAAACTCTGTGGTAATCTGGCACACAGAGAGTGATGATAGTGCATCACTGAAGATGTCATTACATCACCAGTGCTCCTCCTGCCCACCAGGAAAATTTCCTGCATAACATTGGCAACCCTCCCTGCAGAAGTAGTGACTAAGAGGCAAGCCACAAGTGACGCCTGACACAGGTTGGACACTTGTCAGCTTCCCTCAAGTTTTGATGGGAAATGTAGGCATCCTGGTCTTGCAGCTGTAATGGAGAGCCAAGCTGTAAAACCAGGATGACTACATTTCCCATCAAAACTTGAGGGAAGCTGACAAGTGTCCAACCTGTGTAAGATCAAAAAGAGTCCAGTAGCACCTTTAAGACTAACCAATTTTATTGCAGCATAAGCTTTCGAGAATCAAGTTCTCTTCGTCAGATGCATGATAGAAACTGGTCAAATACGTATTATGCTGCAATAAAATTGGTTAGTCTTAAAGGTGCTACTGGACTCTTTTTGATTTTGCTACTACAGACTAACACGGCTAACTCCTCTGGATCTTCAACCTGTGTAAGGCATCACTTGTGGCTTGGCTCTAAGTGCTGGCTGAAAAGCCCTCATTAACAGACTGCATTTCTTGCCACCATGATATAGTGGGTGGGAAAACCACCCCCTGAGGCCCCTGTTGCTCTTCTACTCTGCTCAAAGAACTGCTTGTAGTCACAAAGGCTCTGACCTCTGTTGCAAAGCAACCAGTCTGCTGTATGCCACTCCAAATGCCTTAGTCACTCCACAGAGTGAATGTTGTACTGATTGTAAGATTGCAGTTGATTCACATATTATTGTTAAGAGAATGAGACACATTGAGGGTGGCTGGCAGACCCTAAGGAATATTTAAAAAATGAAATCAGTTGAGGCTAACAAATTTCAGTAATGACCAAACTCACATAAAGTGTCATTTTAAAAAGTGAGATTAAAAGAAAGATGACAGTTCCCTTAATTACAGTCACCTTTCTTTTAAAGGAAATGACAGAAAAGTAAAGAAGATTAATTAAGACTTTAATGCTGCAGAATGACTGGAGGCATATTCAAATAAGACTTGAATTAATCTTTTATAGGGTCAGAAAAGGACTATTAATAAAGCTGCTTTCTGGTTAGTATGGGCTGAATACTGTGTTCTGGGGGCCTCTTAAACCCGAATATTTCAGGACAAGTCTGCGTAATTTGGTTTTTCACATACATGGAGGCATGTTAAAGAAAAACCAAAATAAAATGACTCGACTATGCAGACTTGTCCTGAAACATTATAATAGATTAATAGATCTTTTTTTATCATGCCATCTCGGTGAGATGAAACTTCAACATTATTACGTAATAGATCCACCAAACATGCTCCCATAATAGTATTCATTGTCTCCCCACCTGTTCAGATCAGCTGCTGACTCAGTTTAGCATGAGGTGATCTTCAACCAGCCATTCAGATCTTTTGAGGGATGAGTGCTAGGAGACAGGGAGGTGGGTCTCTATGCACATATGTATGTATAGATACCTTTAAGTAAGTCATTAATAACTAATTTGTATTTTCCCATCAAGACCTCATGAGAAGCGGGGGAGGATCACACGTTTTGTTCTTGGTTTTGGCTGCAGTCTCCCCCTATGTGTATATTAGCATTCCTATTTGTAAGTATTGCCTTCCAGTTGGAAGAAATAAAGAGAACTGTTATTGAAAATACTTGTCTCTTGTGTGCTGGCTACAGAGCAGGACTGAAAGGTGAAATGAAGCAGGACATGTATGTTTACCCCTACTCACCATGCCTCAGAGAATACTATAAATGGTAAAGTCTAATGGGTACAAATACAGCAGCCACTAGGATTCTCTTCTCCTCCCCAAAGAGATCTGGTGAAATGGTCAGTTATCTTTCTATTGCAGGGCAACCTGGGTCTAATTAGCAATGGTAGGAATAAGGGCAGGTAGGAGATTGCACTGTAACAAGAACATCAGCAAGGAGGAGTTCATTTTTTTCGATACTATTTAAATATTTGAATAGGTCAATCAAAGTTTTTGGAGTGGGGATTCAGACAGACAAACAGAGACTGCTTCTACATGGGGATCTCCCCCTCCCCAAGGACAGCAGGTAGCCCATATAGTAAAGGTGAGTGTACAGATGACTTTGAATGGAAGGCAGCATGGTATGCCCAATATTGTCAAATCTCAGAAGCTAAACAGGGTCAGTACTTGGATGGGGGGCCACCAAGGAAGACTACAGAGGAAGGCAATGGCAAACCATCTCTCCTCACTTGCCTTGAAAGCCCATATGTATGTACAGATTACATCATGTCCATTCTGTGCATGACATCTGGCTCTCATATGTTCACCTTTACAAGAAGTTTTGTAAAAGGGAACAGAGCAGGAGTGAGAGCAGTGGCAGCAGTCAGTTGGTTAGGACCAGGGCATGTGACTTTTCCCACAGTACGTATGGCTAGGAGTGTGAACCCCCCTTCAAAAATCCAGGTAATCCAGATCTGGATTTCAGGGATTTCCAAAAAATCTGGGATCCCTGAAATCTTGATAAGATTCTTGAATTCAGTTCAGCAAAATTAGAGAATCCCGTATTTGGCCATTATTCCCTATGGAGAAAACTATGGGGGGGGGGCATTTTTAAGCAAACTCCATTACATTTGTGGGGAACCTGCTCCTGAGTGTCTACTAAAGACCTCCCAAGTATCAGGAAGATTGAACCCTGGGTCCAATTCTGTGGGCCCCTGAACAAGGTGCCCTCGGTCACACTCCCTTATTTCCTGTGGTGGGAAAGTTTCCAAGCTGGCTCTCAGGCAGAAATACGAAGGGTGAAGGCTGCCACTGGCCAGAGGCACACTCCTGAGTCCAAGCTCAACCCAGAGAAAGTCCAACAGAACCAGAAGCAAAGGAATCAAATCCTTCCAGAACCAAAGTGAATTGGGAACAAACATCAAATCAGAGAACCATGTCATAACAGAGAATTCCACCCAAACCAAACTGAAGCAAAGGACACTCTTGCAACTTAGCCCAACAGAACCAGGGTCATTCATAGAAGCCAGGCAGAATAGCAAGTCTCTGAGAAATGAAAAACAGGAGGAGCTACTCTCTTACCTTTAAACCAGTATGCCAGGCAACAACAACAGGAGAAAAAGACCTCCCCCCCAGAAGAAAGATCAGCAAAAAAAATTAGCAGTTGTCGAGCATACTAACAATAAAATTCAAACAATTTGGCAAAAGCCAACCACCCCCTACACAGAATAGCAAAGCAGTTTTTAAAAGACAAAATTTATCCCTTTCCCCCCTCCCAGACACCAAGCCATCCCCTCCAAAAAAAAGACAGGAAAGAACAGGGAGTCTATGTGTGAGCCACACTGCTGCCACCCCCCCTGCCATGAGCCCCACCTTCCACCGTCTTCCTGGGCGTGCCCAGGGAAGGAGCTCTTTTAGCCTTCCTCCTGCCCGCTGGGTGAACTGGCTTTCTAGCCCTCTCTCTTGCTTGCTTGTCTTTTCCTCCCAGCCTTCTCCCCAGCATCCCAGCGAACTCTCCCTTTTATGACTCTCTTCCACCCCTCCCCCCACAGGGGCAGCCAATCTGCCTCCAGGCCCTGCCTGTTCCTGGATGCCCCCTCCCCTCGCCCCCTTCCATGTCTCAATCCCCTCCTGTCCTCCTGCCGCTGGCTCCTTCCCCCTTCTGAGCTCATGGCCAATCAGCTCTCGGCAGCCAAAGCCCCTCAGGCCTTCCTTCCCAGGTGGCACTGCCACCCGCGGTGTAGCTCGGGCCTGGCCCAGGCACATTAGGAGCCTGGCTACTGCCCGCAGGACCCAGGAGGGCTGCGGAGCCTGCTGCTGTGCTACCACACAGCTCAGCTGTTTGATGGGCCTACCCAGCTACCACCATACCGCCGCACAGCTCAGCTGTTCGGCGGGCCCCATTTGTAGCAGCGGCACAGCCTCCAGACACATCTGCTTGCTCGACCTGCCCTCGCCCAGAGTGAGCTTCTGCCGGGTCCCCATCCCAGCCGGTGAGTACCCCCAGGGCCCCGGGGATAGGCGGGCTGCTCCCAGACGGGGCAGGGTCGGTGGCTCGGGTGTCTGCCTGTAGTTTGGGGAATGAACAAAAAGGAAAACTTCCACCAGAGGCTATATAGTTAATAATGTGAAACTCACAATCTTACAATATGATTCTCTTATAGTATTATAAAGGCAGGTACAACGGTTATATGTCCAATACACTTGAACTTTATGATTTTTTACAAAGTACTAATCTACAATATTGTGCAACATAAACTCATACACTTTATACACCAAATTAGTATTTCATATACAAGTTGCAAAATTCAAACAAAAGGTTCCCCGGGGAGGGGGGAGGGGGGACTGGGAGGGTTGAGGCAAATCGAGAGTGTCCATTAATTATTACTTATAGGGGTGTGGAGTCCCAATTGATCTTGTGGACCAACCCTCGTAGACGCGACCGTGCAGTTCCAGGTAAGCCCGAAGAGACATTGTTGGCCAGGTGTTCCAGTCAACTTTTCATCCGTGACTTCCTCAGGGGCACCTGTCTTGACTACTACACTAAATAAATCAAATACACCTAACAGTCATTCATTCATTTATCAAACACGATTATTCATCACGGACAGCACAAATTCTTACCCGTGCACGCGAACTCTAGGCTTCTCAACCCGCTCCCAAGTTCGACGCCGATGAATATCTGACATGCTCCATAAGGAGCCAACCCACTTAAATGTGTATAGTAACTAACAAATCTGTTGCAGCTGTTTCCAAAATACCCATTCAGAGATTAATCCAGAAAACACTTAAGAACAATTTCATTATTGAGTCCCTTAGGGGACAAAGTGTCCAGGGTGTGGATCCAATAAGCTTCCCTGTGTAATAATTCCTTTTGCAAGTCCACACCTTTGCTAGCCTGGAACAGCCCTGTGACCCTAATGGTCTCCGCATCATGGTTGTATTCTGAAAAATGAAGGGAAAGGGGAACCTCTGCTACCTTATTCCGAATCCTAGACACATGTTCTAGGATGCGGACTCTAAGAGGTCTAATGGTACTGCCTATGTAAATCTTATTGCAAGGGCATAATATCATGTATACAATTCCAGCTGTCTGACATGTAATGAAGGATCGCAACCTAATAGGTCTCGTCATTCCAGGTGCCCGAACCGTATCTCCTTTCATAATATATTTACATGCAGCACAATGGCCGCAGCTGTAAGTTCCCACGGGGATCTGATGGGTACTAGTAGGAGTTGTATGGATTTTTAGAGCCGAGCGGACTACAAGATCTTTGATACTAGCTGTTTTCCTAAATCCTATCAGTGGGCCGTTCTCACAGCCTGGAATGTCATTGATCAATGGCCAATGCTTCTGTACTATCCTGCTGATCTGTTTAGAAAACGGAGTGTAGTCAATGGTCCATCTGACAGCTTCTTTCTGTGCTTGCTCCATCCTAACTAACAGTTCCTTCCTTGATTTTAGTGATGCCCTGGAATCTGCCCTATAAATGATGCTCAAGGGATAACCCCTGCAGCGGAAGTAGTTTGGGGAAGGCAGCATCTGCTCCAGACACTATGACTCTCATACCAGTTCCTCCAGCAGGCAGCAAAGGTCTCTTAGCAGTGCAGCAGTAGACAGGCAGCAAATCCAGTTGTTAAATCCCAAAGACAAAGAAAAGAAGGAAGGCCAGGCAAGACTGAACCGCACAGAATGGAGGCTACTCTGAGTTAAGCCTGCTTTTTTATTTCTCTTGCAGGGCAGTTTGAAAAAGGCTGTCTCCTTCTCAGACAATCTCATTGGCTGGACAAAGAGAGCTCCTGCATGGATTTGCCACTCACTCCCAGCTCTCTGCCTCACCCCCCCCCCCCACCTTCCTGTCCCTGCCTCACTCCCCCTCTCCTCTTGGAAAAAAAACACAGGATAAACCTTGGAACCAGACAGCCAAGAGGCTGAAGTCATGTTTCCTAGATTAACCCAGATTTATCTGGGCTTCTTGATCCAGATTCATGGATCAGATCCAGAATTCTCTAATCTGGGGAAGCTGAATTTAACTGAATCGCCATAAATCTGGCTTTTTAAAACCCCGTTTCCAGACCTGGATCACTTACCCCTAGTCCTAGCTGCATCTTGGGCTCCAGGGAGGAGGATTGTAGTTAGTAGTATAATTTCTGAACCTCTCAGATAAATTCTAGTGCCCCCTTCATGAGAGCACTGAATAGTGATGGAGAACAATTTCAGAAATTGGAAGGAAAGAAACAAATTTGGCCCAGCACATTATGAATTGAGCCTAACACCCACATTTTGCTCTTGCTTGTAGTATCCACGCCCCCTCCCCAAAGACACAACAAACTCCTTAGCGTTGGCCCAGACTTTTTTCCCTTGGAGCATCTCATCAGCAACTGGGAATTACATATAGATTTTGTGCAATTTTGATTTTTTTTTTTAAAAAATGGCATTACCGGTAATGGAGGGTGCACATTGGTCTAATTCATCTCACTGGTTTTGCAAACAAATTGTGTCAATGCTATGGAGAAACCCAAAGCAAAAGCATCTGGCAGGAAACTCTGTCTGTAAATCCTTCTTTCCCTTTCTCTGTGGGTGGTTAAGTGGCTGTTTAAGGCCATTAGCATTGCACAGGTTCCAGGGGGAAAATAGGATGGCAGAGAGGAAAAAAAGTTTGTATCCTTTCATTAAGAGCTCCTTTTGTATCTGTGTTTATTAGATTATATTTTAATGGCTGAATATACTCATGAAAGAGGAAAGCGGTTCATCTGAGCTTGTCATTTTGTTAATATGCACTCATGAATATGCACAGGAATATGCATTAAGCAGTAAAGCAGCATGCTTACTGAATTTCCATTCTGAGTTGCTGAGTCCAGAGTGGCAAGCCATTCACAAAGATCCCATTTTCACGGATAGATGACCACTGCCATTTTCCAGCAAGCTATCAAAAAAGATAATGAAATTTAGTTTATGGAAATAAAGGGATTGTTTTTGCTTTTGTTCACAGCTTAGGATGGGGATGACAATTTACCTTTGTCCTTTTTATACTGTTTTAAGAGTGCAGACTAACAGTGCAATCTTGGGGGGGGGGGAAGCACCTTGGTTGCTGACTAGGAATTATGCTAGCATATTCTGGACTTAATGCTTGAGTAACCCCTCCCCCTACAACAGCGCAGCTGGGCGTGGCACCACTCCACGCTTGTCCCCAACTAGCAGTCAGCTGGGCGCAGATGTAACTGGGGCATGTCCTTGTGCCAGCGGACTGTGGGGTGAGCCAGGGGGTGGGGTTATAAATTAGTCAGCACCTAAGCTATTCCAGGCATGAGAAGGCTCCGACAGCAGCAGAAAGTTACGTCACTAAAACTGATGGTGTAGCTGATAGGCGACCATTGCATGGGAAAATTGAATCACCCAGCCTCTCCCAAGCAGCCCAGCAGAGTCCAGAATGCCGTCTACTGTGGTGATCAATCTGCTTGCGCCTCCATGGAGGGTAAGCCCTCTCCCCTGCAGCCAATCAGCTCCCTGGACACCCTACATAACATACATTCAGGACATGCCTCTCACTCACTTGTTGGAGGAGAGCCACATCCAGAATGTCTGAATGACAACTTCCACCCCACTTCCCTTGCATATGTTACCTGACTCCTGAGGAGGGGTGAGGGTGCACCAACAGGTAAGAAGGAGCTGGGGAAGCAGCTGCAAGCAAGATGCAGACAAGGAGCATTTTCTTGTCAGGGGGCACCCTCATCTGTTTGCCAGCAGCATCTATGACGATGGAGGTGCTGCCTGTGCCCCTGGCCATGAATACCCTTCCAAGTCATGGCAGACCTGGCTGTGGCCTGTGCAAGACCTAGCCCTTCACCATACTTGTCTTCATTTCCCTTTCAGGCAGGTTGTGTCCCATCAGGGAGGCCAAGGAGCATGGCTGTTTCAGCCCCCAGATATTCTTCCCTGCTGCCATCCGAGCCCTGCCTACAGAGCTGTTCTCCAGGCAGTCTGTGATTCGATCCTGCTCCTGAGAAGGCAGCTTGAGAAATGGCCCTCATGGTGCTGACTGCTATGCAAACAGGTGCAGCTCTGATCTTGGCCGAGGGAAGTTGGCAACATATGGCCAAACATCTTCACTCTTGGCCATTCAATAAAGTCTATGTTGAAAAATTAGTCCTGCTGTGCCTTGTTGCTTGCTTGTGGCTGACAGTAGCTTCCCCCTCCCCTCTCCCCTGGGGCAGCCCCATGGCACATCCCCAGGGATGGTGTCCAGCCCTGGGCCACTATGGAAGTGGTGTCCTTGAGAATCCACCAGGTGCTTCTGCCCCATTGAGTGGCTCAGCAGGGGGCCAGTCCAGTCCATGCTCTGCATACACATGTCCACAGGGGGAGCTCCCCATACCCAGGGGGTTCTTCTCTTCACTAGTGAAAGTGGAAGTCTGGACAGGTGGCTGCCCATCATTCCCCCATTCTGACTGGAACTGTTAACCCAAGGAATACCGAATAAAAGGAAAAGGTGAGAAGGTGTCACAACCCCCTGGTTCAGTGCATTCACATGGAGTTCCGGTCCAGGGAGGAGGGGCGCACGCATGTGGCCAGCTCTCTAGCAGTACTCTCAGGGTTAACTGTCTCAATCAGACCAGCCAAGGTAACCCAAATCTCAGCAGAGCTGGATGAGCTATCCACTTGTGACCTCCCCGCCCATCATCTCTGGGGGGGCTTTTGGATCGCAGCGAGCAGCCCTTCTGCCCTGGTGCAGGGACACAGCAGTTCTCACCAGGACAGCCCCTTCATCTGCATAGAAATCCTTTGCAGCAACAGAGGGTGGGGGCAGGGAGCTGGCCACCCCCTCACATCTATGTGGTCATAGCCAAGTGGGGGAGACCAGTTGTGTCTGGTGAGAGATGGTCCCCAGCAGCACAGGGGGGACAGTGGCCCAGGCCCAATCAAGTGGCTTGGCACCCTCAGCAGTGCTGGGGGGGCTGCGGATGTGGGATCAGAGTGATCAGTGATGTGGGCCAACTTCGTGGTCCATGACCATGGGGGAAGTGTGCAGCCGGGTTACTCCATGATAGCCCTCTTTGCAAATAGGAACTTAGCACATGCCACTCTTGCCACGGGCTGCACCTCCAAGGGGACCACATGCTGTGCAGCTCCCCCCCACCTGTACACCTTCATGCAGGTGCTGTGACCTTGGAGGCATGTAGTCCCCAGCTGCCTGCTCTCTGACGGGAGGGAAGAAGGTGCCAACAGACAGTGGGGATCATAGCCTGTGCATTTATAGTGCCTTTGCTTGCCACTTGCGTGCCTGTCATGGGGGCGGCGCAGCCATTGGGGGATGCTGGCAGGGTTGTCAGGGGAACAGGGGAACATGTGTTCCCAGCTGCAGCCTTGCAGCACCTTGCCAGGCTTGGCTGCTGGGATAGGTCTCCCCCGAAAGTCTTTAGGGAATGGATGAGTGACACCACAGGTACACGGGCTCAGGGGCACCAGTAGCATGGCTGGTCTCAGGATTGTGCTGCCGGGCAGCAATCCTATGTGTGTGCGGGGGAACCCTATTGAATGTGTAACCTAATCCAACCCAAAACTCTGAAACTATTTCCCCAGGGAGATTTCTCTGTCCCCTTCTGTTGCCATTCTCCCCCAATGAGTGAAGCCTTTTTAAAATGTAGTTTGGCACTCCTTCAGCGATTATTACTTCCTGTCCTGTGTTCTAATGGTTGTTTTTATGGGTTTGCACGCATGTTTTAGCTGTGATTTTAATTGTTTTAATGCTGTATTTCCGTTGATTTAAATAGTTTTTAAGATGTAGTTTCCTTATGTATGTTTTTAATCTGTTAGCCAATTTGATGGCCTTGATGTGGTCAGAAAGGTGGAGTATAAATTTTGTAAATAAGTAAATAATAAATAATGCCTTGTTGGGTACAGCTAAGCATGATGAAATCAATGGGTTGAAACTCATTCAGTATTGGATCAAACTGTTAGTAGAACCCTTTTTTGAGTAAATACAAAATTTGCCTTTACTCTTTATACTACTACCATTTTGAGTTTCCACTAGACTAGAGGTATAGCCAAGTGAGAATCTTCTTGCAGTACTACAGCTGTGACTGCCCCATGTGGGAAGTAATTTTGTGAACCAGTTCATATATAACAACTTGCCACACAGAGATGCTGTCCCATGAAGTTCTCTAGATAGTGTGAGAAGCTACTCAAGGGTGTCTTTATGTGCACTATGGAATTTGGCACACAGAGATGCAAGTTTCAGATATGAATTGCAAACCCAATTTACAAATACATTTGAAGACTGGGATAATCTTATTTCCCTACATCTTAATATTAGATTCCAGCCCTCTGATCTTTATCATCATATTGCCACCATCCTGAATTGCTTCTAGGATTGCCAACCTCCAGGTATGGCCTGGAGATCTCCCAGAATTGCAACTGATCTCGAGACTACAGAGGTCAGTTCTCCTGATAATGACCGCTTTATAATGTGGATTTTGTAACATTATATGACATTAAGGTCCCTCCTCTCCCCAAGCCCTGTATTCCCTAGACTCCACCCCCAAATATCCAGGAATTTCCCAACCCAGAGTTGGGAACCATAGTTGCCCCCAAAATTTTCAAGTTTCAAAATCTGAGATCAGTAAAATCCTCAAGACTAGTATAGTAGTTCTGGGCAGGACTATGTCTAGAGAGCACATTACATTTTAAAGTGAACATAAGAACAATGTGCAGCAGGTGAAAAAAAGTATATTTTCTTGCCAATTTGAAAGGAGCCCAAAAAAGTCCTCCCTGGCCCCATAAGCCAGTCTGCTAATCCTTCATTATTAACAGGAGAGTGGATGATCAAACTTGCAACAAACTCCTCCAAGAAAGAGGTAGAACCACTTTATAAAGCCTGTTCCCATTCATTGGGCAACAAGAAATAGCCAGTCTAGCCTTGGTCCCATAGAAACTGCCTTTAGTCCGTCTTGAGTCGCGGTGAGAAAGGCAGACTATAAATGACATAAATAAAATAAAATACCTCCATTCAGAAATGGGGGCAGGCATAACTGGCACTCCATATTCTACAAGCATGGTGTGAATTTCATCCTACACACAATTATCGGCATGATGTTCAGAAAATATCCTCTCCCCCCACTTCTCTTCATCTTGCTGTGATTGTTGGCAAGTTGGTCTTGCTTTATCTTTGCACAATTCAGAGCACAAACGTCAATGAGGGCCTATAAAACTGTCTTCAGAAACAGATTATAAAATTTCAAATTATTCTACAATGTGGATAACTGTCAACTTCCCAGCACATTGCTGATTTGCTACATTACTCTAAGAACCATATTTTTGGTTTCCTATGTGGGACAATTCAATATTATGAGCCCCAGAGGAATGGAGAATTTAGCTACATTGCAAGTACATGTAAATGGCACTTGGCAGCAAACTATAATCTTTCATAAAAGTGGACAGATAGCTGTGTATAAGAGAGAACTGATTACTTTACTGGCTTTACAGTGCAATTGTAAGCATAGTAATAGCCTTCTAAATCCACTGATTTCAACAGAATTAAAAATGTAAATAGGATTGTGCTGCAAATATTATTATACATTTTTCTGTGTAATAACGAAGGAAGTATGTGTTGCTTTCTATCCTTGTGTTTAAGCTTCCATTGTTGAAATAATATTGCAAGGATATTGAAAATAATAAATAATGAGTTTTGTCAGTTCAGACATAATCTATAGGATTAGTAGACACCTTGACATATTTGAGATGAGAAAGTAGTTAAAACTCATTAGCTGCTGTACATTGTTTTGGAAAGAGCAGGAACCTATTTAAATTGATTTAGACATTTGTAGAAATGAACAAAAGCTAACTATTTTTTTCCCTTCCTAAATCAGAGATGGTCCATTTCTGTATTTTTGCAGTGTATTCTCTGGATGCTAATCTGGGAACCAAAACTCCCTTACCTGTCCAGATTGTAATAACTCTTATTCAGAGCCCCAGGGCCTCTTCCTCATTTTCAACTCCAATTATGACAGTAACAAAAAGCCTTGTGGCAGTATAAAAATACTAACATATTTATTGTTGCACAAACTTTCATTAACCTGACCTCACATCATCAGATGCCTCTGACAAAAGTATCTTTTCAAGAAAAAACTTACTGTATTTTTTAAAAGAAACAATATTCTTTATTGGTTTTGTTGCAATATACTAGGTCTGATTAAACTGTAAAGCGAATGTTATCCCAATCTTTAAGAAAAAGAAGAAGGATGGACTTCCGGTTTGGGATTAATGGCAATCTGACGTAGCCTAGGGAGCTGGGCTATCCAAGATACTGTTTTTGGAAAGTGAGGTTCTCGAACGCCTGCTACTGTTCCCCCTTCAGGGAGAAGGGGGTCCAGAACGCTACGTGACCCCGAGAACATGTGATCTCAGTGGTGGTGGGGGGTTCTGAATCAAGGATTCTCCCCACCACCTTGAGGTCCCCTCAGAGAAGGGTGAGCTACTAACTCTGCAATACCTCTGGAGTCATCAATTTGACATAAGATCGTCAGAAACCAAGCCTCAATACCAGCTTTGACCAACTATAAATGGAGGGAACATCACAAACAACCCAAATAAACAACGTAAGGTAAAGATCGTTATCGGACTTTTTAAATGAAAACGGAGAAGAAAGACCAAAAATTAAAGTACTATAAAGGCTTAATTAAAGAGAGGAAACAATAAGGAACAATTACTGAGTAAGAAATCTCCAATTCAGCAAGTTTTTAAGGACAAAAAGACTGATAAATAGTATTGTTTATGCATACTTGCGGTTTGAAGAGAGATAACCAGCGTGAGAGAGGAGGAGGGAGCTGGGAAATAGCGTAAGAAACATCGCAAGATGGGATGAGACTGAAAGAAGTGGAGACAACTTGTGCCTACAGGGGACAAGAATCAACAGGAAGCAGGAAGAACAGCAAGAAGAAAGAAGACCCGGAAGCAAAACAAAGAAAACATCATGAGGAAATTGGGATTACAGGAACAGGAAGCACGCCATTTTAACTGAGGGAAGAAGCAAGTCCAGATACCATAGAGAAATTGCGCCTGACATTTTGGGATTAAACAAGCTTTTTTTTTTTAGCGAGGCCAGCAAAAGCTAATTTTATTAAGAGGAAAAAAAGAAAAGAAGGCAAAACGGATCTAAGAAAGAGAGCAGACATGTGGGGTGGCACCAAGCCAAGTCCAAGTATGACGAAAAAAATAGATAAAGAATGGCAAGCCACAGTAGACGCAGCAATAGAAGGATTGGGAAAAAAGTTACAGAAGGTTATAAAGAATTGAATCAATCGATACAAAAGATGCATGAAACTTTGGTAAAGGATTTAAAAGATATAATCAAAACGGAAGTAGCGGAATTGGCCAAGAACATGGAGGGAATTAAAAATGAATTACAAGCAACAAATAATAAGGTGCAAGAAGTCAAACAGAAAACCAATGATTTAGCTGCAAATGTAAAGGTGGAAAATCAAGTGTTACAGGAAAGGATGGCAGTGTTGGAATGCAAGACAACGGAAAGACAACTAAGATTTAGGGGTGTACCAGAATCGACTACACAAAGTGTGCAATAACAGATGAGAGATATTTTAACTGAATTTTTGAATATGCAACCAGATGAAATCACAGCAAATTTGGATCTAGTGTATAGGGTCAATTCTGCCTATGCACAACAAAAGAATTTACCAAGAGACATTATTGTGCAGTTAATAATGAAAAGAACAAAAGAAGAAATTATCAAAAGGCATTTTGAAAATCCCCTATCACTGGAGGGGAGCAGGATCAAGATAATGAAAGAGATACCTAGAAGAATTCTCCAAGAGAGGGAAAAATATAGAGAATTGACCCAAAAGCTGAGAGAGAAGGATATCAGATACAGATGGGAATTACCAGAAGGGCTGAGTTTTCAATTTAAGGGTTTGAAAGTCACAATCAAATCAAGACATGAAATGGAGTTGTTTCTTTTTGAAAATGCTAATAACTTTCCTATATTAGTAAGAAAATAACATGATGGAGTACAAATTAATATCGTGGAATGCAAATGGACTAAACTCACCACAAAAAAGAGGGACCATTTTTCATTTGTTAAAGAAACAAAATTGTAATATAATTTGTCTACAAGAAACACATATTAAAGACCAAGATGTTAAGTTCTTAAAAAACAGACAATTAGGAAGAGAATTTATAGCTTCATCAAAACAAAAGAAAAAAGGAGTAGTAATGTATATTAAGGAGGATCTGGACTCTAAATAGGCAGCCCAATCCTAAGAAGGGCGGGGAAAGTGAATAGGAACCGAACTAAGGCTTGCGACGGCGCATCTGGCCCTTACGCCCGCGTAAGTGGCCCTCCGCCCGGTGCAAGCCACAGGCGCCCGGGCGGCGGCGCAGGAGTGGCGTAGAGCCCTACGCCGACGCAGGGGGGGGGCGGGGAACAAGGCGGGGTCAGAGTTAGTCCGCTCCCTAAGCTCCTCCAGAAGCGGGAACGCCCACAGCGGCGCAAAAAAGCTACGCCACGGAAAAAGAAGGCGTAGCCCATAGGCGTCCATGGAACGGCGAAAAATCAGCCCCCTCTCTGAGCGCCCAGCCCCGCCCCTATGGCCCGAAGGAGCATAGGATGAGAACTATCCCGGGGACCAATCAGCGTGCGCGCCCGGCGTGGACGAGCCCCCCTCTCTGCACCCAATCATCTGAGAACCCGCCCTACAAAACATCCGGCCAGCTCCGCCCAAACCCCCAGGTAAGTGAGCACTCTGCCGGAGGCTCTGCCCGTGTGCTGAGTGGCATTGCCCCTTTGAAAACCGAAACAGGCTGAGGGCATTCACGTTGGCAGGCGCAGAATGCACTCGGGGGACTTTGCGAAAAAGTGGGGGAACTTCTCGTAAAGGGGAAGAGGTGCAAATGTCTGCCTAACTCCCTTTCTACCGTGATAGAAAGAATGACTCAACATCTAACTGGACTCATGCACGCTAGTTGCTTCTAACTAAGCACAAACAAACTAACCCTTCCGTGACAGAAGGGAATGACACTTTGCAAATTAACCGCATGCTCTCCCGTTTCCTTGCAGGTGCCCTGACTCTGGCGCTCCCACCTGGGATGACCGACGGAGCGCTGACAGGTGAGGAGGAGGTGGGGGGGGCGTTCCGCAGATTAGTGCAAACTGCCCATTCACCTGAACCCACCTGCTCACTTGCCGCTTTGGGTGAGGCCCAGCAGGGGTGGGGGGCAACCATGGCCGCCCCTGGCTGCCTCAGAGGCAGGCACCTCGAAAACCACATGTGACCAGGTGTTTGTTGTGACCAGCTCATTCCCTCCCATAAAGGTAAAGGCTTCCCAAGGCCGAGTGCATCCTTGCCAGACTGTCAGGCATCAGCTGCTGCCCTCGACCATGTGCAACCCCCCTGGATGGCGGAGTGTGGGGCTTGCCTCAGCAGTAGAATGAGGTAAAGCCCACATGTGTCTTTTTCTCCCACAGGCACGTCCAGGGCATGGCTGCTCCCCCGCGCCCTGCCCTCCCCAAACATCTCTGACGGACGGTTGGCTGCAGCCCAGGAAGCACCGTCGTGCCGCGGACTGCATCCCAGCCCCGCCCCTCCGAGCGGGAAGGAGGGCTCCCCCGCCAGCCTAAACGCAAGCCCGCTCTTTCCAGTGCAATAAAACGAGATGTACAACAACTGTCTTCTGTGTCTGCGAGTCTGACTTCGTCCTCCGCCCCTCCCCCAACACTCCCGTCACATATCTCCACCTGCACATTGCCACAAATGTATCCGACACACCCTGTCTTGCCTCCCCGCCCCCTCCCTCCCCTCACAGTAACGCCCCCTCCCTCCCTCCTCCTCCCCCCTCCTCCTCTGTATTTGACCAGTGTCTGTACCACCCATCTGCCGAAGAGAACTTGATTCTCAGAAGCCTATGCTACAATAAAATTGGTTAGTTTTAAAGGTGCTACGGGACCCTTTTTGAATTCGCTACCACAGGCTAACACGGCTAACCCCCCTGCATCTATGGCCAGGTAGAGGGTTGGGGCGGGCATGTGAGCGGGGAGGGGGATCAACCCCTGGTGGGGAGAGTAGCTGGCACCCGATAAGCCAGGGAGAGGGTGGTGCGAGCTGCCGCTGCAAGGGGGCGGGAGATGGCAGGGGAAACGGTCCGCTCGCTGGAACCCTAGCCCCACCAGTGGAGAATCCAGGGTGGTGGCAGGCGGATGCCATATCCTGGGCAGGAGGTCTCGCACGCCTGGGGAGGGTCGCCCCCATCGCAGCCGCAGCCCCAGCAACACAGTCCCGTGAGCGGCCGCCTCCCAGAGTGGGTCCAGCCCCTCGGGCGTCTGCAGCAGCCCCATTGGTCATTCCAACACCTTCCACCCCAGGGCGTCCTGCCTCGCATCCAATCCCGTGGGGCAGTTGCGAGGCCCCCGCACCAACACCGCGTGGTTGTTGGGAGGGAAGGGGTGCGTCCGAGGCTGCCTGTGGCTCCGCCCTGCCCAGCGGCTTCCCCCGACACTAGCCGCAATGTAGGCGGCGATCGAGAGGGAGCGGCTAGAGGTACACGCTGCATGGGAGGAGGCGAACAACCACGGCCGGGAGTTCATGGCTGCGGTACTGGAAGTGGGGGAAGGGCTCCATGCCTCTCAAGCCCGTGCCGAAGCCCTGCTCGGGCGGCTCGTCGCCATCCTCGACCCTCTGGCCCCACCCGCTGCAGCAGCTCCACCCGCCCCAGAGGCACCCCTCCCTCGGGCCCAGTTGCGTGCGAGAGGCCGGGCCCGTGGACGGCCAAGGGGGTCCGGCCGCCGGCCTCGCCAGTGACCGCCGCTGCCGCCTTGGGGGTGGGGTGGGGTGTTTTGCTGCACAGGCGGCTCTCCTACACGCCTCCCCTTCCTCACATCTGCTGGGGGAGGTGGGATGATATAATAATAAAGGCTGATTTCTGTGCAATGGGTGTCTGTGTTCTTTGCCTTGGGATGGGGACGAGGGGGCAGGCCCGCTGTGTCTGCCTCTTGGTGGCGGCCTCAGGCCAGCCCTCCCCTTCAGCGCCACTTGGGGGCTGTCCCCTGCTGCCAGAGACTGGCTGCTGCCCTGGATTCCTCATGGCAGGGCGCCTGCCAGTCCCATGCCAACCTCTCTGGACGCAGCCGCCACGGACTTGGTGCTACATTGGGCAAACGGGGGAGAGGCTCCTCAGACCACGCCCACCCCTCTCCTTCCCAACTGCGAGCCCCGCCCGACGCATGAGCCGAGGCAGTCTGCCGGCATGGGCGCGGTTTGCCTGCTGCTCTGGGGCCTGGCCGGGATCGCGTGCTGCCCATAGGCTGCGCCTTTCCTGGCCCCTCCCCCTGCCGCTTGTCAGGAACAGCGCCCTTTGGCTGCACCTGGCGGCGGCCGTGCATCAGACCCGCCCACAACACTTTCTGGTTCTCCAAATTTGCATCTCTGCGCCGCTGCGGGCGCTGCTGCGGCCACACTTTGCTGGCACAGGATCCGGCCGGGCGGCGCCGCCACGCCACCAGTGCAGCTGCGCCGGCGTTGGGGCCGGCCATAGGATTGCGCTGTAATTCTCCGGGACCAAAATGGAAGATATCTTGCTGTAGAAATGAATGAAAGTGGCAAGAAAACCTTAATAATAGCTATATATGCACCCAACGGAGCAAAAGATCAATTCTACAGGGAAATAATAGACAATTAGATCAAGATTTATACAATCAGATTGTTATGGTGGGAGATTTTAATGCGGTTGTGGACTTGCAAATGGATAGGAAAATAAAGGGAGGTAAACAGAAATCAGGAAAATTGCCAAAATCTTTTTTTGAACTAATAGAACAAGAAACATTGGAGGATATCTGGAGGAAGGAAAATCCTAAAGGTAAAGATTATACATACTACTCTGCGAGACATCAATCATTCTCAAAAATCGACATGATTTGGGCAACAAAAGAGTTAGCTATACGCACACAAAAAATAGAAATAATGCCGAGGGTGAGTTCAGACCATAATCCATTGTTGTGGAAAGCTACAACGGGACAGAAGAAACTACGATGGAGAATAAATGAAGATTTGTTGCAGAACCAAGAAAATTTGGAATATATGCAGAAAGAAACAAAATATTTTTTTCAAGCCAACAAAAATAATGAAGTTTCAACCCAGATGGTATGGGACGCATATAAAGCAGGGATAAGAGGAATATTAATTACATTAAACAATAGAGATAAAAAAGGAAGCAGGAAAAATGTCAAGTGATAGAAGAGAAATTGCGTAATAAAGAGCAGGAACTAAAGAAGAAACCAGGGAAAAAATCAATAGTACAAGAAATTAAAATATTACAGGAGCAAATAAGAGCAATTGGAAACAAAGAATTAGAATGTAAATTGAGGACACTACAGCAAAAATCATTCGAAGGAGCCAACAAGCCTGGAAAGTATCTAGCCTGGCAACTGAAGAAAAAAAAAGAAAAGAAAATGATTCGTAGAATAATTGAGGAAGGGAAGGAATTAAAAGACCAGCAAACAATTAAATGAGCTTTTTACAAATATTATGCAAAATTATTTCAAAGGAAAGCAATAGCCCAAGAGAATATAGACCAATATCTACAGGGAATAGAATTACCAACTATATCAGTCAATATGAAGGAGAAGCTAAATGCTCCAAAAGCAGAAGAAGAAATCAAGCAAGCTATAGATGTGGCAAAGATAGGTAAAGCACCCAGACCGGATGGAATTACAGTGAAGTTTTATAAAGCAATGAAGGAAGACCTTGTGCCAGTATTACGAGTTGTAATGAATGATATATTGAAAGGAGGTCTTCCAGATACATGGAATGAAGCAAATATTGCCTTGATACCAAAGGAGACACAGGACTTAACCGACGTTAAAAATTACAGACCAATTTCGTTCATAAATAATGACTACAAAATATTTGCAAGGATACTAGCAGATAGACTTAAAATATGGTTAATGGACTTTGTAGGAGAAGATCAGGCTGGGTTTTTGCCAAATAGACAAATAAAAGACAATCTGAGGGTGGTTATAAACGCCATTGAGTACTATGACAAGCGTCCAGATAAAGAAGTTGGGGTTTTTTTTGCGGATGCCGAGAAAGCCTTTGACAATTTGAATTGGGACTTTATGTTTGGATCGATGGAAAAGATGGATTTAGGCAAAGAATTTATAGAGGCAATGAAGACGATCTATAAGAATCAAAGAGCGGCAATTTGTGTCAATGATGACCTGACAGAGAAATTTGAAATAAGAGAAGGAACAAGACAAGGTTGTCCACTGTCACCATTATTATTTGTTATGGTCTTAGAAATACTATTAAGGCAGATAAGAGAAGACGAGAACATAAAAGGAATAAAATCAAAGGGGTTTTCATATAAGTTAAGAGCATTTGCTGATGATGTGATGTTTATAGTGGAAGACCCAGTACAAATTCTGCCAAGATTGCTTGATAAGATTAAAGAGTTTGGAGGTTTGGCAGGTTTTTATATAAATAAAAAGAAGTCGAAAATAATAACAACAAATATGGTTAAGAAGAGACAACAAGAACTGATGGTAGTAACGAACTACGAGGTGGTACAAAAAACAAAATATTTGGGAATAGAGCTGACAGCCAAAAATATTGATTTATTTAAGAACTATTATGAAAAGCTCTGGATACAAATTGAAAGAGACATGTTAAAATGGGAATAAATTGAATTTATCATGGTTAGGTCGAATTGCTACAATCAAAATGAATGTATTGCCCAGAGTTATGTTCTTGATGCAAACGATACCAATTGTCAAAGATAAAAAACAATTTGGAAAATGGCAGAGGAAGATATCGGCATTTGTGTGGGCAGGAAGAAAACCCAGAGTCAAAATGAAAGTGCTCTGTGATGCCAAAGAAAGAGGAGGTATGCAATTACCTGATCTCTGTTTATACCATGAAGCAATATGCTTAGTATGGCTGAAAGAATGGGTGTCTTTATCTAATCATAAACTGTTAACGCTAGCAGGTTATAACAAACTTTTTGGATGGCATGCATATCTATGGTATGGTAAACACAAAATGAATGCAATGTTCCAGCACCATTATTTGAGAAGACACTTATTTCTAACCTCGTTAAAATACAAAAAGTGTATAGATCAAGAGAAGCCAATGTGGATTGTTCCAGCGGAGATGATTTATCCGAATTTGGAATATAAGGGAGATGAATGGTTGACCTATAAAGAATTAATAAAAGTTGAAAATAATGAACTCAAACTTAGACCGAACGAGGAAATACCATTCAAGTATGGCTGGTTACAATACCGACAAATTAAAGACCTATTTGAATCAGATCAAAGGAAGACAGGTATTAGGAATAAAAATTCAGAGGTAGAAGAACTTTTACTGGGGGACAATAATAAAATAATCTCTAAAATGTATAAGCGATTGTTAAAATGGTATACAGAAGATGAGACAGTTAAAATTCAAATGGTAAAATGGGTGATAAATTGTAATAATGAGATAGCAATGGAAGCATGGAAACAATTGTGGAAAAATACTTTAAAAATTTCAACATGTACCAGTATCAAAGAGAATGGTTATAAAATGATATATAGATGGTATTTAACACCGAAAAAGCTAGCCAACGCTAAAAAACACCTATCCAACAAGTGTTGGAAATGTAAGGAGCACGAAGGTTCTCTGTTTCATATGTGTTGAACTTGTGGTAAGGCTAGAGATTTCTGGTCTAAAATGTGTGCTGAAATGTCTTTAATCCTCCAAAATAATGTTGTTAAGAATCCAGAAATGTTATTGTTGTCCTTGCATTTAGAGGACATTAGTAGAAAAGACAGGGCATTATTGTACCATATGATAACAGCGGCAAGAACTTTGTATGCACAGTATTGGAAGAAAAGACTGAGGGCCTTGGGAATGTTTAGTTTGGAGAAGAGGAGATTGAGAGGGGACATGATTGCCCTCTTTAAATATTTGAAAGGCTGTCATTTGGAGGAGGGCAAGGAGCTGTTCCAGTTGGCAGCAGAGGATAGGACTCAAAGAAATGGGCTTAAATTACATGCAGAAAGGTGCCGGCTGGATATTAGGAAAAAGTTTTTCACGGTCAGAGTAGTTCAAAGGTGGAATCAGCTGCCTAGGGAGGTGGTGAGCTCCCCTTCACTGGCAGTTTTCAAGAAGAGGCTGGATGAATATTTGTCAGGGATGCTTTAGGCTCATCCTGCATTGGGCAGGGGGTTGGACTAGAAGGTCTGTATGGCCCCTTCCAACTCTGTGATTCTGCGATTCTGGCGGGACTGAAAAATGTACCCTTATGACTGCCTTATTTAAACTGGGCTAAGTGGCTACAAGGTCTACATTAGCAGGTCACATATCTATAGCTTGGAAAAATGTTGCACAGTTTTACTAACATGATATGTGTAATGGCACAACTGAGACCCAGCAATGTGTAGTGGTTATATCGGACTAGAATTTAAGAAACCCATGTTCAGATCCCCACTCAGCCATGGAACCTGACTGGAAGTGATTCCACACACGTTGGATAACGCACTTCCAATCCTCTTTATAGATCATTTGGAACAGATTTTTTTGTGTGCGGAACAAAAAATCCACCTTAAACGATTGATAAAGTGCATTGAAAGTGCATTATCCAATGTGTGTGGAATCAGCCTGGGTGATCTTGGGTGATCACATGCTCTAAGTTTAGCCTACATCTCAGGGTTGTTGTGAGGATAAAATGGAAATTGGGAGATTGTTGTAAGCCAATTTGGGATGTCATGTGGAAGAAATGTGCAGTTTAAATGAAGGAAATAAATTATAAGTAAGAAACCGTTCAGATGAAGCCCCCAATGGTTATTTTTCCTGTCAATTTCATATTTAAATCAATCCTTTCAGGCCCAACCCTCTCTGGAGTCTTCTTCCTTGTTCTATTGGATAAGTCCAAATCTCTACCTCTGTCCTAAAATATTTTAATGTATTTATTCAAAATGGTTTTAAAAGATTAGCAGTAGTTTGGAGTCTCTTGCTCATTGGATCAACATAGATTTTGATCCATCTAGATCTGCATTGGCACAGTAGTATGCAAAAATACATTTAGGAATTTATCCTGATAAACTGGCATTCTCAAAAAGGTATTTAAAACTCCCTCCCACCCCCATGTTAATGCAATATGAAAAGCATGGGGAATTTTTTCAAGAAGACTGAGCCCACCTGTGTCTCATATATTTGGAACAATTAAATCTCTTTAGATGGTAAAACTTAAATGGAAGAACAATCAGTAAATGATGTGAAGATAAACCACCTGCTCTGAAAGAATATGTAGCTAACAGTACAATCCTATGCAGAGTACTCTTCTGCATACTCTGCATTATTTCCGATGGGGGGAAAAAGAGGCTTGTCTGGCTAGGGGTGGCATTTTGCATGCAAAATGCCCCCAACCTTCAGAGGACCTGCTCCCACCTGTCCTCTCACCCTCCACCAAGGCTCAAGCAGATCCCACTTTGGGGGGCCATTTTATGGCCTCGCAAAGAAGCTGCTCTTACCCCCTCCTACTCCATTATTTCCTACGAGGGAAAAAAAAGAGGCTGAAGGTTGGGGGCATTTTGCATGCAAAATGCCACCCCTAGCCAGACAAGCCTCTTCCCCCCCATAGGTAATAGTGGAGTGGAGGAGGATGGGGCACCTTCTTTGGGAGGCCATAAAATGCCCCCCCCCAAAGTGCTATCTCCCTGAAACTTGGGGTGAGAGTGGGAGGACAGGTGGAAGCAAGTCCCCTGAAAGTTGGGGGCATTTTGCTTGCAAAATGCCACCCCAAGTGACCTAGAAAGATGACTTGTTTTCCCCATAGAGAATAATGGAGAGTGTAGGAGAATGGGGGCACTTTCTTTGGGGGGTATAACATGACCCCCCCCCCAAAGTCCAATATTTCGGAAACCTGGGGGGGGTAGTTAGAGGAGAGTTAGGAGAAGGTCCTCACCAAGTTTGGTTTGATTTGGAAAGAAAATGCCTCCCCAGGCTACCAGAAAGCCGGGAGCAAATGCAAACAGCTAGCAAATGCAAACGGCTAGCAAAATAGTGATACTTTGATTGCTGAATCGACCCGAATCATTCCGAATTGATTCAGCAATCTCCAATTCAGTATTGCTGAAACTGATTCGGCATGCCAAAAAAGTTTCGGCAATGCCAAAACAAGCTGAATCGGGCTTGATTTGGGTATTTTACCCAGATCAGAATCACCGAATTGCACACATGGGGATGTGCCATGGGGCTGCCCCAGGGGAGAGGGGAGGGGGAAGGGGAGAGGGAGGCAGCGCTCTCATGCAATGTAATCAGAAGTTAGGGGAAATCAATAAAACTACCTGCCCAGTCATGATGATTCTCCCTCAGCTTTCCATGGCACTCTGTATATGGACAAAGAAGATAACTAGAACCAGTTTGGTATAGTGTTTATGGGCGGCAGAACTCTAATCTGGGGAACCGGATTTGATTTCCCAGTCCTCCACTTGAAGCCAGCTGGGTAACCTTGGGTCATTCACAGCTTCTAGGAGCTCTCTCAGCCCCACTCACTTCACAGGGTGTTTTGTTGTGGGGATAATAATAACATACTTTGTAAAGTGCTCTGAATGTGGCATTAACTTGTCCTGAAGGGTAGTATATAAACTGAATGTTGTTTTTGTTGTTCAGGGAAGTGATGTTAGTGTGTGTGTTGTCAGGACTGGCTGGTTGCCTTGGTACTGATTTTGCTTGAATCCTCTGCTTTGACATTGGTTATGTTGGGCTTCTTGGTTCTTTTTGCATTTGGTTGGTGATTTGCTAATGGTTGGTCTTGTGTGTTTGGCTATTGGCTTCTTTATCCTGGAGAAAGCAAGGATACCCCTCCCCAGGAAACCATGGAGACAATTATGATAGGAGGGATCACCTTGATCAGGAGCCTGTAGAACTGAACTCCTTGATTATCTCATCTCAACCTCTAATAATAACAATAACAACATTCAATTTATAAACTGCCCTTCAGGACAACTTAATGCCCACTCAGAGTGGTTTACAAAGTATGTTATCATTACCCCCATAACAATAATCACCCTGTGAGATGGGTGGGGCTGAGAGAACTCCTAGAAGCAGTGACTGACCCAAGGTCACCCAGCTGGCTTCAAGTGGAGGAGTGGGGAATCAAACCCAGTTCTCCAGATTAGAGTCCCGCACTCTTAACCACTACACCAAACTCACTCTCTAAAGGTGTCCAACAAGGTTCTCTTTTATCTCCCTATTTATTCAATATTTACATCAATGGTATTGTTAAAGCAGTTTCAGTACCTACCCACCATGCACCTACCCTCAATAATCAAGATCTTTCCATTCTAATTTATGCTGATGACACTGCGCTACTATCTCACACATCAATAGAATTGAAACGCACGCTGGCTAGCTTTAGCTCCTACTGTGCTGATGAAGGCTTAACTATAAATGCTGAGAAATCAAAAGTAGTTGTCTTTGCAAGAGGATGCCACCTGAAGAAAAAGGACTGGAGGATGGCAGATTGAACAAGTAACAACATTTAGATACTTAGGAAGACCTTTCTTGAAAAAATCAGTTCCAATCCATCCCCTACACCATATTTAAAAGCCTTGACAAATGTTTTTCACACAGAAGGAGGGAAATATTACCCAGCAGCTATAAAGATCTTTTAGGGTAAAATTAATCAAATGATACTTTATGGTGCCGGAGTGTGGGTTGAAGGTATATCTGAAACTATTGATTCCTTTTTATTGAAATTCCTGAGAAAAATAACCAGGTTACCAAAGTGCGTATCCAGTATAGCTATCCACCAAGAATTTGCAATCTCTTCATTAGAATCACTAGCTTGGCTGGATGCATTTAGACTTAGAATCAAGATCCTTTTTAACTACAGATCTAAAGTACTTTTTAGATTAAGAGAAGATCCCTTCCAGAGTAAATGGAAGAGGCTGGTTGATCTTGAACAATGAGGCTTTACTTCAATTTTACTAGTTTCTATAAGAAGTGAGAAAACCACATTCCAAAGGGTCAAAAAGCAGTTATTGCTGCTAGATTTCAGAAGCACAAATCAGCGAGCAAGAAAGGTATGTTCCCTTGCCTATAAAGGACTCGAACCTCCAGATACTTTACCAGCATATTTAAAGTCCTCGACAATGCCTCGATACTGAGATATTTTCTTGGCTGCTAGATTTGACACTGTATTAACTCCAGAAATGAAAGGTCAGTTTTTGAGAATTCCCTTTTCAGAACATAGGTGTTTCTGCAATACAGGGAAGATAGGCACATTGGCTCATCTACTTATTGAATGCCCGAATTTCAGTGAGGACAGACAAAGATGGATTACTTTGATACTTGAGAAGAATGAGCTCACAAATATTAATTAGAGCCTTTCTTTTATAAGATAAGGACCCATACATTACCAGGTCACTGGCATCCTACCTTTTAGTAATCCAGTCTAAAATTAGAAATCCTTTGTAATTTGAGTGAGATTCTTTTATTATTATTAGTAGTAGTAGTATGTTTCTTAATGCAGGATCAGGCTTAAGGCTATGGCCAAAAGAGCTGTACCAGGAAAGAAAAGGAGGAAGGAAAGGACTCCTTGATCCAACCTCCTTGAAACTTGGGAGGGGTGTCTTTAGTGGAAAGGCAAGTCTAGGTTTTCCATTTTTAGTGTCATTTGCTTGAAACGCACCCCCTCCAGCCCTTTGGAGACCATAGGAAATAATGGACCTGAAAAAATTTAGAATTCTGAAAAAAAGAAACTGAAATCTGAAACAGCATTGGGGACCTGAATAATCAAAAATACCAGTGTGTGTACCCTTCCTGTGCTTTGTCCTCTAATTGATTCTGTTTCACATAAAGTGAAGAGTTCATATTTCTAGCAAATGGTAAATCATTCATTGTGCGAATAAATGACTTTATTTCTTTAGACTTTCAGGATGGAGCTAAAATGAATTGGGTTTTTCTAGTTCACAGATCATATCAACGCATCTATTACTATAAGCAATTTGATTTAGCTTCTTGTAAATATGTTTTACATGTACAAACATTTTTTTCATTCCTAACGTTTTGATTAGCATGAAGTTTGATATTTCTTAGCTTTGTTAAATGGAATAGTTCCACTATGAAATTAAACTACATAAAACAACAAAAGCATACCGATTTTAATATGTATATATATTATTTTTATTTCAGATGCCTTAGGTGGTGGCTTGGAGGCAATGTAACAACCATAGAAAAGCTAAGCAGGCCTAGGTAGGGATGTGTGATCTGAGGCCAGTAACTGGCCCAAAAGCCAGATTGATGCCAGATTATCAGCTTTGCCAGTTCTCCAGGATAAACGTCAAATCTGATCTGAGGTCTGAACGCTACTGGGATGGATTATCTAGCTGCAGCAGTCAGCCTCAGACAGCTATAAGCAGCTGTCACAGACAGCAAGCAAAAGGGGCAGCAGTGTGAAGCCAAACCAAGGCAAACTCCATGCTATGGCAGGAGAGCAATAAGAGGCTGGAGGGCAGGGAAAGTGGCAGCAGGCAAAGTGGATTCCCATCCCATTCTGTTTCTCCCCACATCTGAGCTCCAGAAGAGCCTTTTAAACTTCACAGATTGAGAGATTCTCTGGTTCAACATTGGGATTCTCAGGTTTGACATTGGTTTCCTTGCTGCAGTTTGGATCTGTTGTACTTTGTTGGTTTTGTTTGCAAGGGAGTAAATGTTGAACAAGAGGATCCCAAGAAAGGAGGGGATGATAAGTCATGGAGTTTAAAAGCCTTGGAAATATTTCCTCTATAGGAAACAATGGAGAGTGTCTGGGAGCATCTTGTTCAGGGGCCTATAGAACTGGACCCCAAAGTCCAAACCTCCTGAAATTTGGTGGGTCTTTAGGGGAGAGTCAGGAGTAGATTCCCTTCAAATTTGGTGGAGTTAGGTTTTAAAATGCCCCCTAGCCTCCCAAACATTTCCCCCAATAGGGAATAATGGCTGGTTAAGTCCAGGATTCTCTAACACAGATCAGAGAATCGACCAAGATTTCAGAGATACTGAATTTTTTTTGGTATCCCTGAAATCCACACCCCTAGGCCAAGGTCTGGTCATTACCTAGACAGAAAATCTCTTGTAATTCCTATATGTGTTGCCTTGAGTTCCATGTCAGAAAAAAGTAGGGTCTGCTGAGTCTGGTTAATAATCTTTAGGTTGTTCTCAACACAACTAACCAAATATCAACAATAATCATTGTATTCCCAGAGGTATAGAGATTTACTTTTTTCAAAATGCTAGCCATATCAGTCAGATAAAACAAGAAAATTGAAAGATCATTTGTGAGTTACAAACTACTGAGGAGCTAGATTTCTTTATCATAATTCTGAATAAACTGTTCAGTACAAAATAATCTGGATATGTTCAACTTTACCCTGAATTGACTCATTTTAAAGTTCAGGGGTTGGAAGAACTGAAATATATATCAAATCACTGAAAATAACTAAAAATATAAACTAAAAACACTGGTATGTAGTTTAATAGAAATACATAGATTAGATTAAAAGCATCATATGGCTATACATATATGTACTAAAACCTTGTATATACGTAAAATAAAAGCATTAATATACAGGTATCATAATACAACTAATTGCCATATGTACAAAACCGATAAAACCAGATGCATTTTGGCTCCAAGGCCTTCCTCAGTGGTACATAAACATCAAAGACAGCACCCCATCAATACAATGCATAAATAAAATATACATGACCTAGCATATACTGAGCCTGAAATAAAGGGAAAAAACGTGGGAGTGGGGACAAAAATGTAAACTGATTAATATCAGGTTGGTGAGTGTAAAACCAATATCAAACATACGTGTTTTAATAAAAATTACTCACGTTGAGATGAAAAAATAATATGGAGTTAATTCCTTAGAATTCTACCCCAGAGCAGCATTAAAAGAAGTTAGGGCACTGATAGTAATAGGAGTTTGCATCCCTTGCCCATAAATCTACAAAAAAAAAGAGAAACAGCTAATTAAATCTCAATTTTTTAAAAAAAAATGAAAAAGAAATGGGCCAAATCACAAAATGAAATACAGGAAATTTACCTTATAGACAGGTCAAATTCACCACATTATAAGCACCAGTTCTCAAGCTTACTAATGAAGTTAGCAGGACACATGAGGTATGGAGGAGTCTCTGCCCACTCTCCCCTTGCAAGCCCCCCATCCCTGTGCACAAAGTTTGCAGCATAAGCTAAGAAAACCAGTTGTGCCTGGAGTAGACATCAGGTTGGGAAGAGGGGAAACAGGAAGTGAGTATGTGTGTTATGTACCCTTAAGTCTCATCTGGCTTACGAAAAACCTAAGAATTAATTACCTCCATTATGTCCTATTATTGACAGCCATACTCAGGTCTTACAAACTGAAGGCTGTGGCCTCCTTTCTTGAGTCAATCCACCTTATACTGGATCTTCCTTTTTTCCTATTGCCTATTGTCTTTTCCAGTGAGTCTTGTCTTACGATATAATCAAAGTACAATAGCCTCAGAGCCAAACTACAAGTGACGCCTTACACAGGTTGGACACTTGTCAGCTTCCCTCAAGTTTTGATGGGAAATGTAGGCGCCCTGGTTTTACAGCTTGGCTCTCCATTACAGCTGCAAGACCAGGATGCCTACATTTCCCATCAAAACTTGAGGGAAGCTGACAAGTGTCCAACCTGTGTAAGACGTCACTTGTAGTTTGACTCTCAGTTTAGTCATTTTAGCTTCTAAGGAGAATTCAGGTTTGATTTCATCTAATAATAATAAATAATAATAACTGCACTTATATACTGCTCTTCTAGGCAGATTAGTGCTTCACCCAGTGTGGTGAGCAAGTTAGTGTTATTATTATCCCCACAATATAGCTGGGGAACTTATTTGTCTTTTTGGCAGTCAGTGGTATCCATAAAAATGTCTTCCAGTACTGTATTTCAAATGAATCAATCTTCTTCCTGTCAGCTTTCTTCATTGTCCAACTTTCACAACCACATATAGTAATGGGGAATACCATACTACGAATTATCTTGATTTTGGACTCCAGCAACACACCCTTAAGGATATTTTTTAGTTCCTTCGTGCTGCCATTCCAAGGCTCAATCTCAATCTGATTGAGCCAAGGAATAGAGAATATTTAACAATATCATTTTAACAATTTTAAAGAAGAAGCAGGGATACTCAAACACTAACTGGTTTGGCTCACATCCTGTTCTCCAAACAGTGATTGTTTAAACAAGCAGTTAAATCGTTAGTTGTTGTAGATTTTCACAGCTGCTGGTGAAATGTCAGGAACTACAATGCCAAGACCATGGCCATACAGCCTGGAAAATCTACAACAACTAACTTTCTCCAGCCGTGAAAGCCTTCAACAATATAAGCAGTTAAATCAGTTGGAAATCATATAAATCAGTCATAAATAATGCTATCTTTAAAAAAAAAGTGACCAGTGTTTATTTAAGAAGTCCTTAGTGACATTAATGGCTGCTGATCTGTTTGGAATGACACTGTTTTCACAGACAGGAAATAGAAACTTGCAAAAATGACAAATTTGTTTCTCACCAGGGAGAAATGAAAGCAAAATGTGGATGTTTGAATTGAATGAGACAGCTTTTAAAATTCAATCTCATCTCTAATTTTACTCTGATGAACATTTAAAAAAAAAAAATTAGCTCAACAACCTTTATCTCCAAGGGATTTCTTCCCCTCTCTAGCAAGCTATCATGTGCTTCCAGGAAAGATTGGATAAACCCATCTGTAGTACCAAGAAACCTTCAGCACTTCTCTGTGGAAGCTGTAATTTAAGGCATTTCCATAAAGACTTAAAGCACCTATCTAACAGAACCATCACTAAGAGCACTGATGAAAACAAATGATGAACTGAAGCCAAATTTTACCTCTACTGAGAGACTGAATAATTCTTTCACAAAACTATTATAGCCTTTCTTTGTCTTTTTTTTAAAAAAGGTAGCTATGTCATTTAGGGCATTCAGCCCTCATTATCAAGTAGAAAATGCTCACGTTAAATGCTTTGCAGTTTCCTGACAAGGCTAGTCTTCAAAACACAGCACTGGGATTTAAAGCTAGCGGGGATATTGAACACTTAAATGCTTATATTATTTTAATTAAAATTTTCAATTCCCCCTTTTGTTGCTCAAGTTGCTAAGATTCAGATGAGACAGTGATGGGCTGGAAAAGAAGGGAACTTTATTATTATTTATTAGTGGAGATGTATTATATCAGATGTTCCAATCAAAGGCTGCTTTAAAGTGAACAATATATTCTCACTCTCTTGGAGTCTTGCTCTCACAGTGGAACAATTTGGCCACTGGCCCTGAACAGCATAGATCTGGCACGGTACCATTAAAAATAGAGGAGTGCCAACTTTGCATTTCTAGTCTCTAACCTCACCCCTTCTCCAAAAAGCTCATCACCATGTAAGTTTAACCTTTTATCCTATGAATAAACATTTGTAAAATTAATACCATTTGAAATTAGTATCCAATGTCCCTATTTGGAGATAAGCTCCATATATCAAAAGTATATGCCATAAAATCCAATGTGGATACAAAAAAAAAAAAAAATTAAGAGGTGTTCTCTCATGGTGGGTGGGTGTGGAAAAATTTAGCCCCAGTTGACTGAATTTGTTGAACCTTATTTGAAAGAAAGATGTTTTAAATTGTGTTTTTCTGTACACTGAGCTGGTTGGATGAGGAGGGGATATGAACTTATATGGGGACCCAACACAGTCTTTTTGCTGTTGCAACTATTTGTATTGGTCATTGCACTGTACCATCATCTGTATTTTGAGATGTTTTAGCAAGTTTTAGTATATATATGCAGCCTGCCATTCAGGCCTTATGGTTTAAACTTGTTTTTTAATCTATATTGGTGCACATCTATAATAAATACTCTTACAGGTTTTTACTTAACCCCTCGATTTTGTTCCCCTGCTTGTTTGGGTTCAGTTTGTGGGGGGGGGTTCCCCCCGCCCCGCCCCGCCCCTTTTTTCATCCTTGCATCATAGTAATGCCTATGGCAAAGTACGTTTGGGGTAATGTAAACAATAGGGGTGTGCAACCCCCCAAAATTCGGATTTCCGGCTTTGGATTTACCTGAAGTGGGAAAAAAATCCGGATTTACCAGAATCCCAAAGTGGCAAGCCACTTCAGGATTTTGGTATTTAGTTCACTTTCGTATGCTCCATAAAGATTCAGAGCATACTGAAGTGAGAGGGAGCAAACCCCCACCCCCTACTGCCTCTGGGGAAAACCCACCCTCACCACTTACCTCGCTGGCAGGGAGAGGGGAGGACAATCAGCTGAGCAGCAGGGAAGTGCTGATCTGGCTCCTGCGGGGCCCACACTGCCTCCACCGCTGCTGCAGTGATGAGCTAGGCAGCAAGGAAGCACGGAGCCAGCTCCTACAGGGCCCGCACTGCCTCCTCTGCCACCACAGTAGCCATCTTGGCGGCAGAGAGGGCCAGAGCCGCCTCCCCCACCACTGCATGGCCCTGCAGGGTGGTGGGGAGGTCCAGAGCTGCCTCCTCCGGCCCTTTCTGCACCTCAAATGGCTGCCGTAGAAGGAAAGGCCTTCTTCACCTCTTCCACTACTGCGTGGCCCCACAGGGCAGTGGGGATGGCCAGAGGGGATGCTGACACCACTGTGCCACCTCCTCCAGGCCCACAGCAGCTCACAAGGTGGTGTGGAGGCCAAGATTGTTTCCTCAGAAAACTTACTTTTTCCCCTAACTATCTGATATTTATTAAGGTTCTATTTTAATTGTATTTTATTTTTGTTATTTTAATAACTGTATTTTATACTTGTATGATAAATTTCTATTTTTACTGTTCTTAACTGTTCTTTACTGTTCTTAACTCTGTATTGTGATGGCCTTTGGCCATATACAATTAAACCTACTACTACTGCCTCCTCCAACCCTTCCTGCTCTCAAATGGCAGTCATGGTGGCCATTTGAGGGGCAGGAAGGGCCTTTTCTGCCTCCGTGAAGCCCCACAGGGCCACGGGGAGGGCTGGAGCCAGCACCACTGTTGCCATGCTGCTTCCTCCAGGCCTGCAGTGGCCTGCAGGTGGTCGGGAAGGCAGATCCAGTGGTGCGCAGCCCCACAGGGTGGCGGGGAAGGCTGGAGCTGCTGCTGCCCCACCACCTCCATGGCAGCAGTATCCTGCTGGGCACCCAGGAAGGCCGGAGCTGCCGCTGCTGCACCACCACTGCCTCTACAACCACAGCGGCAGGGTCAAGGTAAGAGGGGGTGGGGGGCTGGGGTTGGGGAGGGTTGGGACGTTTAAAGGCCCTGCCACTTGCAAGTGGCAGGAAAGGAGCCCTTTAAACTTCAGCTGTCAGGCAAGGGGGATCCTCCTGGCTGCCAGCTGAAGTTTAAAGGGACCTGCCGCTTGCAAGAGGCAGGGAAAGGCCCCTTTAAACTCGAACCCTGAAGTTTCCCGAAGCAACTCAAATGCTTCAGAAAACTTTGATTCTGGATTCTGGTATTTTACCTGAATTGGAAACCCGAAGTGCATACCCCTAGTAAACAATGAATGTCTGGAATTAGTTATTGTAGTATTTTCAAAGCAGTAATTTCTAACCTTTGTACATAGTTTTTTCCCTCCCATAATTATGGTTGGTTCTGGACTGAGGTACAGTTCACACTGATAAAATAGTCTGTGCAACAAAACACTCTGCTATATGATTCTAAGGAGCCTGTTTAGTATGAAACTGTTCAAACAGTAAGCCATATGACGCTGTTCAAATAGTAAGCCATCTATGTGATTTTGGACACTGTTTACCCAGGAACTGTGATCACAGAACTACTGATTCAAATCACATCAAGACTAGCAGTTGCCAGCCTTTATTCACACACTCAACAAAATGAGTATGTGAAAGAATTTAGGGGTGTAGACCAAGAGAACTATGAAACAATCTTTCTTTTTTTTACCTCAAAAAAAATTTAAATAAGAAGGCTGATTTGAAGTTTTATATATACTTTGTTCAATCTGCAGTGGTCTATAGTTTCCATCACATTACTAGGTCTTTTGATATGCTCTAGATACAATAAGCAGACCCAACAGAATGAGGTACATGTTAAAATAAAACAAAGCCATTCTTAGTATTCCTTTGTGAACTGTGACTAATTAAAACATTAGGTAGTACTCTGCATCTTGTATTCTATATCTCTATTTCACTTACATTGTTCATTAAACCTAGAGACAAGAATAAATATTTCACTCACACCTTCAATAGTAAATCCAACACGAAAAACTGTTTTTGAAAGGAGTGTCGTTTTTAAAAAGTGTTGTGAGATGACAAGAGGGTCAACAGCTCAGAGAAAAAATGTCAACATTTCAATTGGGTCCATTCACAAGCCATTGTCTATCCTAAGTGGGTATTTGGATTCCTGCCATTGTCTTGATAATCTATCAATCCTTTATTGGCCTATGTAGACTTTGGGATGCTAGCCAATTTTAAGTTTTCAATTTGCATTTTTTAGCATCTCAGTTTTTCTCCCCTAGCAATTAAGACTTCATTCTCACAAAAGATAATTGTTAGAATAAGTACTACAATACTTCTGTAGCATCGAGATACAACAGTCATTTGGCAGATAGATAACCCCACATGGATTTCTTCTAATAATTTTTCTCATTTCTGCTCCACTGAGGACTGCACTGATCAACTTACTCATATAGAATTAAATAGATGTTTAGATCTGAAATAGAGTATTTGAAGTTTATGTTTAACTTTTCAGTAACCCAGTGCCACTGGATCTTTATGTTTTAATCAATTTGCAGCCACAGTTTCTCTTGTTAATAAATGTTGCCAATTCAATTAACTTATTCTTGACTCCATTTTTACTACAGCTGAGAAGTTCTAAATTACTTACTTGTTTAAAGAACTGAGGGCATGATTAACAATAACAATTTCACAAATGCATTATGCTTTCTTTATAGATTACGGGAAAACTCACATCATGCCCAGATTTGATCAGATATATTCAATGCCTCAAAAGTATTTGATGGCTTTTTTCTGAACCTTTTAGAACTCTGTATTACTCACATATGACTATCTAAAAAATTATTATAATAATAATACTCAATTTATACACCACCCTTCAAGACAAATTAACATCTACTCAGAGCAGTTTTAAAAGTATGTTATTATCCTCACAACAATCACCCTGTGAGGTGTGTGGGGATAAGAGAGTTCTGAGACAGCTGTGATTAGACATGGGCACAAACGGGGGGAAAACACCAACACGCTGTTCGTTGTTCATTGCCACTGATGAACACGAACAGACGAACAGAAACAAATATGTCCCATTAACGAACATGTTCATTGTTCATTGTTTGTTGGCACCAGAGCGGCCCCTATTAGACTTAGAGAGCCTATATTCACAGGGAGTGTTCAGCAGGCTCCCCTCCAGTCATCGTCCAAGTTTGATCAAGATTGCAATGTGGATCTTGGAGATATACATTCCCAAATCCGATGCCCCCAGGAAACTCCCATTCGACACAATGGGAGCCACCAATTGTTTTTTGCCCCATGTACAAGCAGTGGACTCTAGGGAGCAGGGGCTTTAGCTGCTAATGAGCAGCACCCCCCGTGTACCCACCTGCCAGGCCTCCCAGAGGCAACTTTCCAGAAGGAAGTAAGGAAGGTGGGTGATGAGTGCGGCTGCTGGGCCTGGTGGGCTGGTGGCAGCAGCAGGGGGCCACCTCCCCCATAGGGAGTGGGGGGTCTGGACACTGACTGGCAGCACCCCCCATGTGCCCGCCCACCAGGCCTAAGGTTTTTTATTCCCGGCATAGGCCGGAAGGTGGGTGATGAGTGAGGCCGCCGGGCCTGGCAGGCTGGGGGAGGCGGCAGTGGGCTGCCTCCCACATAGGGGACAGGGGGTCTGGCTGCTCACTGGCGGCACCCCCATGTGCCCGCCTGCCAGGCCTAAGGTTTTTTTTTTTTCTGGGCGAAGGCCGAAAGGTGGTTGATGTCTGCGGCCACTGGGCCTGGTGGGATGAGGGAGGGGGCAGTGGGCTTCCTCCCCCATAGGGGGTGGGGGGTCTGGCTGCTTGCCGGCAGCACCCCATGTGCCCACCCTCCGGGCCCAAGGCTTTTTATTTCCAGCAAAAGCCAGAAGGTGAGTGATATCTGTGACCGCCAGGCCTGGTGGGCTGGGGGAGGTGGCGGTGGGCCGTCTCCTCTGTAGGGGGCAGGGGGTCTAGGTGCTCACTGGTGGCACTCCCCATGTGCCTGCCTGCCGGGCTTAAGGTTTTTTATTCCCGGCGTAGGCTGGAAGGTGGGTGATGAGTGCTGCTGCTGGGCCTGGCAGGCTGGGGGCGGTGGTGGAGGGATGCCTCCACCATAGGGGGCAGGGGGTCTGTCTGCTCGCCACTGGCACCCCCCATGTGCCCACCCTCCAGACCTCTCAGAGGGTACCTTCCAGAAGGTATAAAAGGTGGGTGATGTCATTGACCACCACCAACCAAAATGACCCAGCCACAATCTACTAAGAAAATCCTCCAGCAAGACAAGTTGGCATATGTGGAGGCCTCATACACACAAACACAACCTGGCAGGTCAGACACCGACGCACGTTCACCAGATGGGGTACTTCACGGCATTGGGGCCGATGGTGTTGTCCGCACCTCGTGTGGTGTAGAGTCTGGACAAAACACACCAGCTAGACATGTATGAAGCATTGGACACCCCTCCAGTGTCGAAGCAGAGGCTGCCTCCAAGATGACCCACCATCATGCCTTCACAGAAAGGATGGCATTGCGGGATCCATTCCCCCTTCCTCAGCAGGAACAGCAGGTGCCATTGATTAGGTTTACCATGCAGGACAACTGCATGTGCCACAGTTCCTGAGCTGCCCCTGGTGCCCAAACCTGTCATCTGTGGACATGAACCACCTTCCTGCCTTGATGGAAAGGACATGAATTGTGGTGGGATCCATTCCCCCAGTCAGAGGGGAGAGCCGGTGCCATGGACAGGGGGCACTGTGTTGCACTACCATCTGCACAACAGCAGCTGAGCTGGACCTGTTGCTGAGAAGCGGCAGTGGCAGACACCAACCACATTCTTGCATTCGTGGAAAGGACATGATGGACAGGACAGACAGGAGATGTTGCCAAACAGTCGGAGTCCAGAGAAGGAGAGGGATAAACAGGGTCCGCAACTAATGCTCTGTGCAGACATTAGCCGCCTTCCTGCCATCACGGAAAGGACAGGATGGACGGGACAGACAGGAGAAGTCCCCTAAGGGTCGGTGTGGATCCACAGAAGGAGAGGGAGAAACAGGGACCATGAACTTGTCAAGGAAAGGGGGACAGGAGCAGGTAGACCTCAATCCAACAGTGGCTGCTGACATCACCTTCCTGCCATCATGGAAAGGAGGGGACGTGGGACAAGTAGTTGGGAAGGGTCGTGGCAGTACCTGAGAGGGAGAGGTATGGACCAGGAACTGGAAAGATCCTGAGCGTTGTGAGGCCTCATCCGAGGAACCCACAGAGATACTCTACGGTGGCAGCTAACATCACCCACCTTCCTGCATGAGCGGAAAGGATGGGATGGATGGGACAGGAGAGGTAGTTGGGAGGGGTCGGAGTGGTTCCAGAGAGGGAGCAGAAGAAACAGCGCAGTGGCAGCAGCTGCCATTGCCCACCCTCCTGCATTTGCAGAAAGAATGGGAGTCTCGTTGACAGGAGTCACCATACTGTACAGCCATGCTGTACCACAATACTGTACAATTATATGTGCAATATCAGCTGAGCTGTCCCTCATGACCAAGGAGGCAGCAGTAACATGGTAGTCCTTTGTGAAGAGGTGGCTGACATGACCCACCGTCACAGAAAGGAGGGGATGGGCAGGACACGAGAGGTCATTCATAAGGGTCAGAGTGGTTCCACAGAGGGAGAAGTAGAAAGAGGGACCAGCAGCCCTGAGAACTGAGGGGGGCTAGAGCAGTTCCACACCACTTTGAGACACCTCACCTGAGCAGGCAGTATGGGCACTACTGATAAGAGAGTTGGCAGCACCAGTAGACACCAACCACCCATCTTCCTGCCTTAGCGGAAAGGGTGAGATGAGATGGACAGCAGAGGTCTCCAAAGGGTTTGTAGAAGGAGAAATTGGGACCGTGTGAGTGATGAAATGTGCAGACGTGAACCACCTTCCTGCCTTCATGGAAAGGACAGGAGAGAAAGGACAGGAGAGGTCAGTAGGAAGCCCCGAGAACTGAGGGGGGCTACAGCGGTTATCCACCACTCAGAGAAACCTTACCTGAGCAGGCACTACTCACTACTGTGAGCCTTTCCTGCCTTTGCGGAAAGGACAGGAGTCGAGGGACCCATTCCCCACTGCTCAGAAGGGACAGCAGTTGCCCTGGATAGGGGGCACCATGCGGCTCAACTACATGTGCAACAGCTCCTGAGCTGTTGCACAAATGCCCAAAGGAGGCTGCCACTAGCATCACCCATCTTCCTGCCTTCACAGAAAGGAAAGGATGGACGGGAGAGGAGAGGTCACTGGGAAGGGTCAGAGTGGTTCCAGAGAGGGAGAGGAAGGCCGTTTTCACACTACTAACCTGCTTCCACAACATTGTGCAAAAAACGCGGAAGATAGCATCTTCTTGCGAGAGTTTTGCGCAATGTTGCGCAAAAGTCTCGTAAGAAGACGCTATCGTCCGTGTTTTTTGTGCAACGTTGCACAACGTTATGGAAGCAGGTTAGTAGTGTGAAAATGGCCGAAGAAACGAGGTGGCAGCAGCAGCTGACATTAGCCACCTTCCTGCCTTTGCGGAAAGGATGGAGTGGCAGGACCAATTCCCCACTGCTCAGAGAGGACAGCAGGTGCCCTGGATAGGGGGCATTGTGATGTTCAGCTTCATGTGCAACAGCAGTTGAGCTGTTCCTCATGGCCCAAAGTGGCAGCTGCCGACAGCACCCACCTTCCTGCCTTTGTGGAAAGGATGGAGTTGTAGGACCCATTCCCCCATGCTCAGAGGGGAGAGTGGTTGCAATGGATAGGGGCACCATGTGGCTCAACTACATGTTCAACAGCTCCTGAGCTTTTGCACAAGTGCCCAAAGTAGGCTGCCACCAGCATCACCCACCTTCCTGCCTTTGCAGAAAGGAGGGGATGGACAGGAGAGGTCATAGGGAAGGGTCGGAGTGGTTCCATCTGGAAAGGTAGAAAAAGTGACATGGAACTTTTCAGGGAGAGGAGGACAAAGGGTTACCCAGCGGAACAGGATCGAGAAGACCTAAACCTATGTGAGCCATCAGCCGAGAAACCCACTGAGCTTGCCTCTGGACCTTTGCAGCCCCGGGATCTGAGGGGGGCTAGAGCATGACACCAACACTCCCAGATACCTGACCAGCTTAGGCACTAATAATTACCTAGGTGAGCCCTCAGCAGAGGTGCCCCCCCCAACTTGGCACATGGCCTGGGAAGCCGTGGTGGAACAAATTCCCACGTCTTGATGAGTCCTCTTGAGCCCTCAACCTCACCGTTCTACATGGCACTGCCCGGACCCCGAGAGAACAACCTCCGCAGGGGCGGCCTGCCTGACCGTGCCGCTCCCACCTGACCCAAATGTGCCAGCCCTCATTCGAGATACCCACTGGACTCGACGGGCAAGGGTGCACGGTGAGAGCATTGAAAACCGAGGGGCAAGATGCTTAAGTAGCCTGCAAAAGCCTACACCATCCACAATGGATAGGGGCAAGCCATGTAAGGCAATCGTCTCTGCCAAGATGCGAAGGCCCGCCTCCTGAGCCCTCAACCTCACCGTTCTAAGAGGTGCTGTCCCATACCCCGAGGGAACAACATCCGTGAGTGAGGCCTGCCTGAGCGCTCCACTTCCACCAGCATCACCTTCAGGGCAAGGATTCTTGCTTGGGGTGGATTCCGGTGACCCTCCTACTGATTCCTGGTCAGAAGAGCTGGTAGCCCTCTTTCTCCCACCAACGGATGTTTTGCTGGGAGAGGACGGAGACCACAGGTTCGGGTGGTGCCTCTTCAGGTGCCTAGTCAGGACCGTCGATGACAGGTGCTTCAGGTTATTGCCCCTGCACACCAGGACATCACAGGCACGGCAACGCACCACACATGGGTCATTAGAAAGGGCCCCAAAGTGCCTCCATACGGAAACGTTGAAACGTGGACCACTAACTGTCCCAGGGGAAGAAATACAAATGGTTACAGGCTGCACTGCAGAGCTTGCCATGGAAGACAGAGTGAGGGGTAGACTGCAGGCAGGGATAGTATCGAGAGTTTGGGATGGGGACGGGAGGGATGTTTCATAAAACACCAACCATTCCCCCAGGGATCCCTCACCCTCCTCCTCCTCAAAATGTTGAGAGAGATCCTCTCCCCCCACTGGAAAGACCTCTGTGGCCTCCTCCACAGACCCCACAGGTGAATCTTGGGGAGTGGGAGTACTCTCTGCTGCCCCTGAGCCACACCCAGTACTGCTTGCCACGAGGAAACCAGGAGGACTACCTTTGCATTTCCTCCCACGACCACCCATGGCCACCACAACACAAAGACTCATTGAGCCACCAAACTAGAATTAAGGAGGACAGAAAAGGAGAGAACACTGTGAGCCCTCAGCAGAGGTGCCCACCACAGAGCTTGGCCCCAGAGCTATGCAGCAGCCCTGGAACTAGAGAAGATATAGATCCCTACTCCCCCCACACACTGAAAAAATTCAGGCTTCAATGCACTCTCCCTGTCTCTCTCCCAAGTAACTGCTCCCTCCCACTCCACTGAGCCCTCAGCCGAGGTGCCCATAGAGCTTGGCCCCAGAGCCTGGCAGCAGCCCTGGAACCAGAGGCTGGGGCTAGAGCCCTATCCCAGCACTCCCAGAGATGTGACCAGACCAGGCAGTAATAATCAGGGTGAGCCGTCAGCCGAGGTGGCCACTGAGCTTGACCACAGGGCCTGGCAGCAGCCCCGGAACCAGATACTGAGGTTAGTGCCCTAGCCCAGCACACCCAGAAGCCTGACCAGATCAGGCACTGATATTGATAATAATCAATGTGAGCCCTCAGCCAAGGTGCCCACAGAGCTTGGCCCCAGAGCCTGGCAGCAGCCCTGGGACCAGTGGAGAGAGAGATCTCTATCTAACCACGCACAAAAAACCTCCAACTCCAATAGTCTCTCCCTGTCTCTCCCAAAAGGCTAGCAACAGCTCTGTCCCACTCCTCTGCTTGGTGAAACTAAAAACCAGAACTGGGAGCACAGTGCCCTTTTATAACCAGAGGTCTCATTGAGAAAAGCAGGAGGTCTGTGGTTGGCAGTAAGAACTGCCTAACAGGGTTTGCAGGGATGAGATTGGAGTTCCCATGGCCACAGAACACCCCCCTCCTCCCTCCCTCCTCTCTGGTGTCTGCTCCCATGTTACCAATTGTTACCAATTTGCAGCTCCACACTTGGAAGGAAGACCTGCCCATCAAGCGAAGTTGGGCTTTGATTGGGGTGTCCAGGGCGACAGAGGAAGTGCAGACAGAGTTCAGGCAGTCCCTCCCTCCGTTGCTGAGGCAATTGATTGAAGGTGCATGAGTGTCTGGTTTCACGAACAGTGGACGAACACCACTAACAAGGCTTGCAACGACCACTTGTTCGCCTGGAATGGCGCCTCATGAACGGCCCATTTGTGAACAGACGAACGGCCTGTTTGTTGGTTTTTTCCATTTGTAATGCTGTTCGTGCCCATGTCTAGCTGTGATTGACCCAAAATTACCCAGCTGGCTTCAAGCAGAGGAGTGGGGAATAAAATCTGGTTCTCCAGGTTAGAGTCCTGCCACTCTTAACCACTACATCAACCTTTAAAGCTCCTTGTAACATAAACTCATGCTTAATTCCAATCCTGTAACATTCCATGTGATAACATGGAATCTCACTTTATTTATTTGGCTATCCTCTACATGACTGCCCCATTTCTTTCAAATGTAAAACCATTATATTGAGATCATCTGAAAGGACTTTGTTTTTGCTCTTCCATCACTGGAACTTCATCAGGGGCCAATATTTGACAGTGGTGGCACTGTGGAAACTAGTAAGTTAAGGCTTAAACTTCAGTTAAGAAAATGTATATGCAAAAGGAGGTGGGAGGGGTCAAGGGAGAGAAGACTGAAGATGTCCTTGACTTTTCCAGGAACTGCAACTGCCAGAAACTGCAAGCAAGAATACTGATAAGCGTGGTTTCTTTGTTTTTTCCTGATGCTATTCTTTTTTAAGATAATCAGGATCTGCATTTGTGTAAGCCAAACATGCTATAAATACTATATGAGGGTTTTTTTTAGTTAGGCAGAGTTCTCTAGGTTGCATGGTGTCACTGTGTCAATCTGAGTCCTTTCCCTACAGCTGCTTGTACTTTCCAATAAAGTGCCTCTGGCAGTCCTGATTCAAACACAATGCAAAATTCAGTTTCTTCCATAGCAGTAAATTTATGGAATGTCCTTACAATGAAGCACATTTGACTCATTCTGGCAGCTTTCAGAAAGGCTGCTGAAATCTATTTCATTTCTAACTTTCTCAGCCTTTGAAGCTATTGATGATATCTATCTGGCTCATATCTCAATATATGGACCACAGCTAGTTGGTCAAGAGATTGTAATTTCTCTGAAGAACATCTAAAGTTTGCTGAATACCATCCAGACTGAGTTTCTTTTCTCCTCTTTCATAAGGGACTCAGGCCTGTTTGCAAGCAATGCTCAACTAGAAGTCCCACCTGAAAAAGCCTGATTCTGAGACCTAGCAATGGTGATTCAGTTTGGGAGGCTCTTTCATTTCTATTATTATTTTTGACACAAACAGGATATTTATCAGGTATAGAAACAGTTTCTGGGGTTAACCTCTAATGAGCTGTAACTCAAACTAAGGCCTGCTCATAGGACTGGTGAATACTGTCAGGTGTCGGGTGCCACCTGTCATGTTCAGACTCAGTTCCGCCTGCAACCGTGATTGCGGTTTAATGATTCCTGTGCTTCATTCTTATGACTCAATTGCTTGAACTGTCAAAAGCTGTTAACCTTGCTTCTAGGACCCACAATGGGAAAGTATGTGAAGGGAGTGTTTACTCTCGGTATTATCTGTCTGCTCCTTTGAACCTCTTGCCGTAGCCTGGGAGAGGCACTGGCACGATCTTGAGAACCTCCATCCATCCTTCATGTTCTTTTCCTGCCTAACTGCATTCCCAATGCCTGCTAGATGACATTAGATTAGGGGGAGGGGGCTTGGAAGTTAGCTGTGTTTTGGAACCTATAATTGCTTGAAGTTTTCATATAACTGTTATTCCTGGCAAAGATAACCTAAGTGTATGATACTGGCAGCTTATCAATAAAGAACTTTTACTCCTACAGTCAAGTTACTTGAGAGTTGCTTGGCAGATCCTTACAAATACCAGAGTGTGGACACCAACTTAGAAAGGCCTGAGTCTGGCTGAGCCAGCCCAGATTTAAACAATTATAAGCTAGCAGCTGCCTTTAGTGCCAGCAACAGCATTGCCACTTATCTAAACCTAGGATTCGGAAAATTTCTCAGACTATATTTTCTTTGGCTTCATATGCACAGTACCCATGGATAGATACATATAAATCACATTGGCTATAATAAATATTCATAATATGATCCAAATATTTATGTATTAACAACAGCTCATGGATTTTTTAAAAAAATCTTTGAATGAGGAAGAAACAGCAGGAGCCCATGCTTTGCCTTTGGAGGACTGAATTTATTCAGCAAAAAGCAGGTATCAGTGTCCTTAAATGAACAAATAATAAATACACTGAGAGGTAAGCTAGGTTGAAAACCAGTGACTTCCGTCTTCCCCTGAAGAAAGGAGCCACTGAATTTATAGTCACAAACCAGATGCCCATTACCAAGCTTCTCATATATCCAGAGTGACGATAACCCCCCGAATTTTGTCCCTGACTGCCCCATTTGGCTTTGTAAGTCATGCTTTCTGTAAACAATACTGGTAATAGCCTGAGAGATTAACATGTGCTAAAGTACTCTTATGCACTCTGAAGGATCAAGCTGTTAGTTACGGGCAGTTGGACCAGTCACATGATATTGTTGCAGCTGCCTATGTGGATGAGGCTGCAGGCATTTCCATGACTAATATAAACATATGCAAATTTCAAATGAGGTTTCTGCAAATATGCATGACACTTTGAAATTAGCTTCTGCAAATATCCAGCCCTTTAAAACTCAGGCTAGAGTGTTTGCTAAAAGCTAGCACATGAGAAAGGTCCAGCCTTTGGTTTGATTATGCATGCAAACAAAAACCTGGCAGGAATTTTGCAATATTCACGCAGCTTTTTTCCTAATCAGAACTCCCTGAATAACTTGTATTTGGAGATTTAGTAAAACATGAGAGATGGCCATAGAGAAAGGGCATTGGAGGGTGATTTATCTGAATTGTCAGTTTTATTGTATTTTGCCCTTTAAAAGTCAAAGGAAACATGGTGACACTGAGACTGAACTTACGCCATTTAGTAATGTGTGTCTCTAATCTAAGCCGTTTCAGGGCTTCTGATCAAATTGCTGTCCTGAGGACAAAGTTTCTTTTGGCCTACCATACAAATTCACAGGAACGCGCATGGGATTGCCATTGAAATTCACAAGCATAAGCAAAACTTCAACAGGAAAGAAGAAACCTTAAGAATGAACAGAGCATGGGCTCCAGTTCTGAAAAACACCAGGCCAACAAAACACTCCACACCCGACAATAGCCCTGCAGAGAAGATTAGCACATCAAGCACCAATCCATATGCAAAAGAACCTCCTCAGGATACAGTGAAGCCTCCCGCCATTAGCATTCCACACCCTGGGAAACTCTTACAGAATGACTCAGCTCAACCCCACCCCTCCTGAGTAGATACAAATGACCTACATCTTTTCCACACTGTGACACTGAGAGATCTCTGTCTTTTGGTGCTACACCTCTGAAGATGCCAGCCACAGCTGCTGGCGAAACGTCAGGAACTACAATGCCAAGACCACGGCAATACAGCCCGGAAAACCCCCAACAACCATCGTTCTCCGGCCGTGAAAGCCTTCGACAATACATAGCGCATGGGATGCTTGATTAGAACAGGTATGCTACTGAAATCTGGTACCTTGCCCAGTTCCCTAGATCCTGCTGGTTATGAAGAACTCTGGAATTCTGTACCTCCACTCCCACAAAAGTCCTGGGTGGTATAAAACTCTCAGTGACTTCCCAGTTTCCACCTGCTTGTGTACAGGCTCATTTCTTAGAAGTTTGTTAAGAAATGAATCATTGTTTAAACCCAAAACGAGGCACACTTAAATCCCCATTGAAAACAATGGGTTTATGAAGTAAGTACTAGATTGTAGCCAATAGTTGTAGCCAGAGTTGTTCCACCAGATATATGACTGAGGCTGGGCCTCTGCCAGCCTGAAAAAATGGGTGTATAAAATCTTAACCCTCCCTGTGAAGGCTGTCCACCATCCTGTTTTAAATGTGTATGGATTTTATTGTATTTTAATACGATGCTTTTATTGTATTTTGTATTTTAATATGTTGTTATCCGCCCTGAGCCCACTCACGGGGAGGGTGGAATAGAAATTTTAAATAAATAAATAAATAAATACCAGTTTTCCCTCCATATGAATACTGTTAACTCTATCCTTGTATACATTTATATAGAAATAAAGATACGTGAGCTGAACAGTTATGGGGATTATTTACTTAGTGAATTCAAAATTTATATCCTGCTTATCTACCACTTACAATTCCAAGTAACCGAACTTGTGAGATATTTTGAAATCAGAAAGTTTCAATCTTTTCTTCCTGCCTACCAGGGGTCATTTCGAAGAAAAAGAGCTAGAGGAACTCATTAGCATACCTCATTAGCATAACTCATTAGCATATGCCATGCCCCCTGACATCACTTATCCTGGCTGTTTTGGACCCAATCCTGGCTATTCAGGGCCGAAATTGGGCTCAAAATGGCAAAAAGGGCCCTAAATAACTGAAACTGGACATTTTGGGTCATTTTGGGCCTGGTTTGGGGCCAAAATGGCCCAGATTGGGTCAGTGCTCGGCAGGAGAGGGTTCCCCCCACCCGACACCGATCCAATCCAGGCTGTTTCGGCCCCAATCCAGGCCCAAAAGGACCCCAAATGGCTGAAAGACAGGAGCGCAAGGCCACCTGACATGTGACCTCTTTGGAGAACTGCGTTCCTGCACATTCCCCTTCAAAATGAGCCCTGCTGCCTACTAACGCTAGTGTATGCCAATCACAGGGGCATTACAAATACAAATTCATTCCCAATCTCAGTGTGCGTGTAGGCTTCCACATGTATATCATCCAACCTAGAGCAAACCAATTTACTCTCTTGGCCTGTTCCTGAGAGCAGTGCAACAACTTTTGGCAGCAGATTGGTGCTGGGGCTGGTGGTGGAGTAATGAGCAAACCCTCCTCCAAAGACCCTGTTACTGGACCAGTCCAGGATTAGAACAGAAAACAATGCCTAGGACATGGATTAGGGATGCTTGAACACCAGTCTGTTCAGCTCATATACTGTTAAATTGTGGCAATCAGGCAGATGACAGGCAGTTCAGCCATTCACAGCCTGTTTGTGTATATTTACAGGAATAGGCTACTTGTAGCCACCAGAAGCCACCTCTTAGATGATGAGCGATCACCTGGGAGTTAGCTTCTGATCTCTTGGAGGAATTTTCATTTGTACCAAGCAAAGCGGGGGTGGGGGTGGGAAAAATCAGGAGCCAGCCCAGGGATTCTTCTGCTCTCCTATTCTGGAATATTTGCTGTGTCCCAGACTTGTCAAAATGCAATAAATTGAGGGGCAGGGCATGATCAGAAACCCAGTTGATTCCCTATCTCTCCATCCCAAGGCTTGGACTGCAGTGAAAAGGAAAGAAATGACTTTTTTAACCTCTTTTTTTGCAATTGAGAGCTAGAAATACTGCTTCTGCTCCTCCTTCCCCAATTTGGATGGGAGAAAATATCAGCTCAAAGTTGGTTTCTGAACAAACTTTGCACAGGTCAATTTCTCCAGTTCAGTTCTTATACTGCAGAATTCTTTTCCTGACCATCTGCACGAAATTTGCCACCATGAGTAGTCACTTGGGCCACTATGCAGCTTTTCTCTGGCTTTCCTGGGAGCACTTATACTCCAGCTTGGTTTTTTTTTTTAAAAAAAATCCACTTTGCAGTAGGCTGTTTCCCCATGCATGTTCTCTATTCCATTTTTGATTTTCCGCCCTCTTCCCCCTCTCCTATCCCCTACCAACTCACTGCATTGTGACTGGCTACTCTCCTCAAGCCAGCCATTTCCCCTCTCCTTCTTTCTGTTCTTCCTTGCTCCCCTCTTTCCTCTTTTTACATTTTTTTAAAGTCCAGCACAGGCTCAATGAATTGCTGGTTTGAAAGCACAGGGGGAAGTTCCCTTTTTATTCTTTTTGCTTTGGCGCCAGTGGGAATATTGTATAGGGCCAATTCCATGCCTTTTGACTTGACTTCAGGGAAAGTGAGGAGTTATGTCCCTAGAGCAGAAGGGGCTCAACATGCAGCTGCAATCTTCTTCAGCAGCTGTTTGCGTTGCTTGGTGCAAGCTGAACACACAATTATGTCACAGTCTGATAGTGAGTGTCATACATGATATGACATCCCTACCAAGGATCGGGGTTGCTCCTACCACACAACTCTTTCTACTGACAGTTGGCTTGGAAGCATTTGAAATCTCACAAGAAGATGCTCGGTTGCACTGCCTGCCTCTTTCATGGGTATCCATGGTAGCTTTGGCTGTTTCAGCATTGGTAGTGGTGGTGATGGGATCAAGAGCAAACCACATCTTCCTGACATTAATATTAACATTGGCTGTATATATATACATTGCAGTCACTGAAGCATACCACACCCATCCACACACACACACATACGCACACACACACAGTGATATATATACTATGTATATCTGTTGCTCAGATAATGTGGGAATCAAATACTATGGAAGGAAGGTGTATTTGTGAACGAGTCCTTGTGTAAACTGTGACTTTTTACCAGGCCTCCTGTCCTGCTATCATCCAATAAACAGAGTGATTTTAACTGCTTTTTTGTTATTTTATTAACAAGTAATCTTTTTTAAATTTGATAGATACTTTGAGCATAACATCAGAATCACATGGCATCTGGAAACAATTTCTGTTTTAGCAACTCTGTAATTGCAACACATCATCAACTATTTAACTTATCCCATGAAGAAACTGCAGCACAAATGAAGCCTTAGTTCTCAGCTTGTGATTAGGAGCTTCCTTTTCTCGAACTTTCTCCTCAAATGAGGGGAAAACAGTGATGATCCAGTGGCCATGCATTGTTTTTTGATAACCCAAGAGAAGTCAATGCAGGGCCTTTAGGTTTGTATCTACCCTTTCAAGAATTTCATTTAACAACACCTGACTTCACAGTAGAGAAGCCATGGATGGAGTCAGAACAGAGTAACTCTGATAAGTATACAGGGATTAGTTTGATATATCACTGTATATGGATGGGTGTGGTATGCTTCAGTGACTGCAATGATGAAGGAGGAATGAAGTTTATGACTCACTGTGGGATTCACACCAAGACCTTGGCTGCAGCTTTTCATTCAGTCCAAGTTGCTGGTCATAGAAAAGGTTAACAATCTTCCCATAAACTACTTAAACATTCTTTGTCTATCTTCTTGAGAGAGAAAATATGACCTGGAGTCTCCTGAGAAACACAGTAAAAAGTAGGGTTTTAAAATGCCTGATTTCCAACCGCTTGGACATTCATTGTAACACTATCTGCCAATATGAGAGCTAATAATGATATTGTTCCAGAAGAGCAGTTGTGTTAGCCATCCACAGTAACGAGACTGTGAAGCTTTCTTTCCCTTCTTAGAAACTAGCCAGCTTACCATGGCATGAGTTTTTGTATACACTAGTCCATATCACTGAATGGATGAAACTGGACAGAGGAGATTTGTGTTTATTCACAGAAAACAAAGTTATTATGTGGTATTAGTTCTCTTATTACTGTAAAGAACATTTGCTTTTTTTGAAAATATGCATCAGAAAATATATGGTCTTTCCACAAATGCCATTGCGGGGCAAGCTTAAGGCAAGGTTCAAGCTCAGGAGAAATACGCAACAACTTTGTTGGATAAAAAAAACAGGCCACAACTTTATTGGTTACAGAAGAGGAAAAGGAGCACTGGCTGCGTAGGGCATGGATCTCAGCATCGGGTGACCCGCCTGCCAGCCGATGAGCCTCTCTCCCCCTCAGACCGCCTGCTGAAGGGGGACACCATGGGATGACGGTTGAGGGGTCCACACTGGGCGGAAGCCTCTGTGTAGATCCCCCATCACCCAGAAGCAGGCCTGCCTTGACAGCCCCCCAAGCTCAGCCTGCCACTGCCATGCCTGGTCCAAGATCCCTTATGGGGATCCCCGTCTATGGGAAAACAGTGCCTGCAGGCCCTGCTTCCCCCAAAGGGATCGGTGCCCAATGCCCAAACCGTCAACCCCAAGTTGTGAAAATTTTACCTTAACAGAGAGACTGTCCCAACGAGCCTCATTATTTAACAAAGGGTTTCAACAGTATGCTAGGCATTAATAACGACAGCTAACCCTATGCTAATACAAAGCCAAACCTGACTTAAATGGAACATAAAAGACACAAACAAGCAACTGGAACAATAGCGGAGGGTGGGAGGGGTTCGCAGTTCCAGAGCCGACTGACAGGCTCCCGCTCTAGCCCCAGCTTTTCTGTGTTGTGGAAGGACCTGAGGGAAAACTTCTTCCCTCAGGTCCAGCAACAGTCCCACAATTGAATGCCCAGACAGCATCATTGATTGGCTGGCTGGGGATTGCATAACGGAGCCGGGGCCAACAGGGAAGGAGCTGCTCCTGCTTCTCTCTTCCCGTGCCTGCAAGCCCCACAAATGCCGGCCCCAGTAAGAATGGGGCCGGGGGCTTCCAAAGGAATTTGTTGTCATAGGTATGAACCAAACTCATGTGGGTTTTTTTTTGTTTACTTAAATGGGAGTGGATATTTTGCATACAGTCTTTACATTTTTCAGTTCTGAAAGGGAAGCAAACACAAAGTCATGAAAAGGATTCTTTGTTACAAAGATTTTACAATGTGCTTGTTTCAACAAGATACATTCCCTTGCAAATTAGCTTAACTAGGTCAGAAAAACATGTAAGCCATCCATACTAATATTTCAAGAAAATGTTACTGGTTAGGTGTGTGGGAAATTACAAAACTAGGCCCTCTCCCAGTTGTCTTTCTTACTTATTGATAAGTGGGTAGCCTCGAATAGCATGCATCTTAGGGAAGGTCAGGGACAGACTGGAAAGGCAAATAGCTGGGAGAAATGGTCACATTCTCTTCATGGAGGGAAGATTGGCTGGGGGCAGTGGCTGCAGACAGCGGCCAAGGGCCAGGGAGAGACTTGTGTATGGCCATCCTCTGCAAATGTGACAGCCCTTTGGAGAAGCCCCCTATAAATAGGGCGGAATTAGGATGTTGTGTTAAAACCTTCCTCTTCCCCAAAGTGAAATGTGGTAGCATGTATAAAAGCCTGAGTTGGAGTGGCTGAATAATACAGTGCTGTGAATTAATTTTATTTGAGTTACAGCAGGACTCAAGACACCCCTGATGTAAGAGTAAAAGAGAACAACAAAAATGGTTTATTTAACTTAGGAGAGTTATTTAACAGGCTTCCAGACCCAGACAAGAAGTAGCCTGGCTGAGATACTTACTAGTTTATACTCTAATCTCAGCTTTAGTAAAATTTAACTTATTAGAATCACAGCATCATTCACCAAACTACCAGTATGCCCTCTCCCCAAGAGACAGGCTTTAACTTTCACTGGAGTGCTCACTACTAGAGAAAGGCCTAAACTGCCCCTCTGCCCTCCTGAGGTAGAACTAGAACTGTCAGCTGCTGCTCCACACCTAACATTCAGTCCTTCTCTCAAGGGATAATTGGATGCTGAAGCAGCATTGCAATCAATTCAAGCTGTCACAGCTGAATGACTGTTTCACGTTTATGGACCAGAAAGCCTCCTGTCCATTACAGTGAGGCAAGACTCATTTTACAAGAGGCCCTTCTGCAAGAGGGGAAATGAGACATATTCTGTATATTGCTGCCCTGTACAAGGCAAGGAAAGTTAAATTTCACAGGGGGCTGCTTTGAAAAAGACAAGATCCATCTGTTGTCAAAGCAGCCCAGATATATGTGTATGTGAGTGTCCCTGTGACCTTAATGGCCAATCTCCCCCAAGAAGTCTTTCTTTTAGTGATTCATTCTTAAAAATAATACACTCAAAAATCAAACTTACCTGCCTCATAATGTCTTATTTTCTTCTAGTTGATCAACTATGGTTTGAATTGCTGATATATTTGCAATATAAAATAAACTGGACACCTCATTCATGTTCTGGTTTTGTACCTGATCAGTCAGTGCCATTCATTATCACACTAGACAGTCAGTTGGTAGCCATTGTTGGTGCATTGTACCTACCTATAAGACACCAGTAAAAAGGATAAACTAGGTTTTATTCTTGTTGATCTGCATTATTAAATCATCCATAAAAGTTTTAACACCAAATTTGCCCAGACTTCCTATCAGCTTCATTTATCCCAGTCTGCACATTCAAAATTGTGCCCAAAGTTGTTAAACCTAATCTCCCCCCTCTCTGTGCAGTTCAAATAACTAACAGTTTGGTTGATGCTGCTCAGCGCAAAGGGCATTCTCTCTCCAACTTAGCCAGCTGTACAAGCCAAAAAGATGTGGCTTAATAATGACCCTTTATCTAGAGATGCCTTGAGGTGCTTGTTAAATAGGCCTAGCAAACGTCAATAATCCTGTCATCTCTAGTTGTGGCCTAACCAGTCACAAGGATCCAGTCTAAGTTATCATCCACCCCATATCTCCGTATCTCCAAATTATGTAGGTAAAAAGGGTCCCCTTCCTGGTCAATATGAAAGGAACTGGGGGTGGGGGTGGGGGCGGAATCCTGCTCAGTGCCAAAGCAAGAGTGAATGGGTGGGCCACACCAGTATGGCAAATGTCTGTTTCTGGGTGGAGGAAGCAAGTTACATACCCATTCCAAAAGCTTTTAACAATTGGCAGATCCCAAGCAGCAATGCAAATGCATACACACAAAAAGTATTTGCAATCCAATGTAGAATATTCTCTAAATTATTGAATTCCTCCTCAGCTGAATTTTGTTGTGCATAAATGATAGTTCAGCAGCAGTGCAGGAACATACATACAGAAAGCATTTGAGATCCAGTTTAGAATATGTTAGTGTTTGGTCCAATGCCTTAGCTGCATCAGAGCCTCTGGAATCCATTTTGAATTCAGTACAATCATTCCCACAAACATACAAATTTTATATTCATCCCTCTGCTCAGAATTAGTACTTGGACTAAATTTGAAATGGTTCAAGTATATTGCAGAAGAACAGCTGCAAATATAAGCACTGTAGCTGAGCTCTAATCTTAAAGCTACCCAACAGTCATGTATGGACCTGACATTGCAATTTATATATTTTTAAAAAATTATCCTGTAAGCTCATTGGATCTTGGGTAGGCTCAATAGAGTTGGTCTCATGGACCACATTAATTTCCTGCACCTGAAGGGATGCTTTCTAATATGTTATGGACTTGCTCTGTCATATCACTATTTGGGTGAGAAATCAAGAAACGGTTAAATTTGTCCTGGTCTCATCTTTTCAGTTCTCAGCTATCAACCTCTTCTTAGGCCATGTGTGAGCTCCCATATACATGTGTGTATATGGGAGCTCTCATGAGGTCAGAAACGTTTATTTTGATGGCTGCCAAATGTCTTATCCTGTATCACTGGAAAGCTATAGTCATGTTCACCAGTTACAGTGAACATGAACCGTTTCCGTAAAGTGTACACTTGATTAATCTTTATACAATCATTGACTCATTCTCACACTATACTCAGCACATTTCATTTAAACCCCACATTTGTCCAAGTTCTGATCTTTTGGTACTTTTGTAAAGTGAACATGTTTGGCTCTTTCTGACAAACATGTAAATGCAGGGTGTACATGTAGTCACTGTAATAAGAGAATGAGGAATGTAACTCCACCACATATCCACATATACAAACTTGGGATTTAGCAGTGAAGAAAAAAAAATAGCATTCAATTGAAGTGATCCAGGCATGATATACAATATTTGGACTGAATTTTTAGAGCTCTGTGAAATGTAAGATAAATGTTATTTTACCTGCTTGAATAAGGTTCACCTGACCCCCGTTTCTTCTTTTTTCTTGTTTTATGCACTTCTTTTGTTTTTTAAAAAAGTACCAGCAGTCATATATATGGTTGCACTCATTTCCACCAATTCCTCCCTCAGGACTTTGGGGAGCCCTCCAAAATCTGCCATACTCACTTCTAGTGAATACCCTGATAAAAGAAGCCCTAGTTTTATGTATTGATTTTCCCCCCTTTTCATTTCCCCTTCCCATTTTTAATTCTCTGGATAAGGCTAAGAAACCATGTGTGTTTGTGGCAGGGAAAGATCATTTGTTGTGTATTAAACAATTTAAAAAGCAATACATTTTAAATAAAAAGAATTTTCTGGGTATTCAAAGACATTAACTCAAATTGTGACCATATTATTGTTCAAACAAAGGAGCATTCACACAACACCCATTTCTCATTTTTAGTTCTCTGGTTAAAGCTAGGAAACCAGGTGTGTTTGTGGCAGGAAAAGATTGTTTGTTGTATAAAAATTTCCGCACACGTTGGAAAATGCACTTTCAATGCACTTTATCAATCGTTTGAGGTGGATTTTTTGTTCCGCACACAAAAAAATCCATTCCAAATGATCTATAAAGAGGATTGAAAGTGCATTATCCAACGTGTGCGGAATCACTCTATATTAAACAATTTTTAAAAGCAATACATTTTAAATAAAAAGGAAGCATTTTCTGGGTATTCAGAGATGTTAAGTTAACTCAAATATACAACCATATTATGGTTCAAACAAAGGAGTATTCATACAACACTACTTTCTAAAAGGGGGTGTGCAACCCTGTCAATTCTCCTGGAACTCTTGCCAGCTTTTAATACTATCGATCATGGTATTCTTCTGGACTGCCTTTAGGGGTGGAGACTGAAAGGCACTGTTCTGTGGGGGTCACGCTCCTACTGAGCCCCTGTAGCATTGCAGTACTCTGCTGTAGCAAATCAGTGCTCTGCTGGTTCAAATCCCCCTACTGCCATGAGCTCAGCAGGTGTCCTTGGGTAAGCCACTCCTTTCAACCCCAGCTCTACAGCTATATCATTCACCGCTCTGAGTGGGCACTAATTTATCTAGAAGAGTGGTATATAAACACATTGTTGTTACTTCAAAGGTACGTTTCAGAATTGGTGCTGGGGGACTACTGCTCTACCTCTTGGCCTCTGGGGTGCCGTAAGGTTCCATCTAGCCCCCTCCCCCATGCTTTGAATCATCTACATAAAGCTACTAGGAGAGGTCACATGGTAAGTTGGGCTGATTTGCCACCAATAAGAAGAAGACAGCTCTATTTTGCACTTCCAGCAGATCCCAGGGAGGCTGTCAAAACAATTGTGGGATGGAACTTAATCCTGACAAAATGGAAGTGCTATTGGTGCTATTGGTGTTATTGGGGGGGGGGGTTGAGATTTGATCCAGGAACTGGGAAAATGCTTGTTCTGGATGGGGTTGCATTCCCACTAATGGCGAGGGTTTGTAGCATGGGGGTTCTGTTAGACCTGGGCCTCCTGTTGGGTAAACAGCAGCAGTGGTGGCCAGGGATACCTTCTACCAGTTTCAGTTAGTGAACCAGCTGCAGCCCTTCTTGGGTGAGAAAGCTCATCTAGATTAGATTACTGCAATGTGTTCTATGTGTGGCAGTCATTGAGGCCTGTCTGGAAGCTATACTTGGTACCAAATGCTGTGGCCAGAGTGTGAACTGGAGTGGATTGTAGGGACCATACCATTCCATTCTTGTTACATCTACACTAGTTCCCAATTTGCTTCCAGGGCCAATTCAAGGTACTGGTACTGACTGTTAAAGTCCTATATGGCTTGTGGCCAGTACACCCGAAAGATCACCTTCTCCCATATGACACTACTGTCCCACTCCACTCAACATCAGAGGCCCTGCTTTGAGTGCCTATGCCACCTGAGGTAAAACTTTGGCAATAAGAGAAAGGGCCTTCTCAGTTGTGATGACGAAACTTTGGAACTCCTTCTCCAGGCAGGTTTCTCAGGGCCAAGCTACAAGTGAGGAATGACACTTGAACGGCAAGTAGATTGAGTGGAGTGCAAGTGAACAGGGAGAAATACACTTGCCATTCAGGTGTCATTCGTCACTTGTAGCTTGGCCCTCAGTCTCCACCTGCCATTGTCTTCCACCAATGTGTGAAGACATATTTGTTTTGTTTGGCATACCCCAGTAACTGTTACTTATCCTCCACTCTGTTTGTGTGGTATTCATATATCTATATGTTTTTATTGAATTGTTTAAATACTTTATATATAACTTATTTTAATGCTGTTTTAATGTTTTAAATGTTTTGATATTCACCACCTTGAGGACCCTATTTGGGTGGGAAAGTGGCATAGATATGGTTGTTGTGGGTTTTCTGGGCTGTATTGCCGTGGTCTTGGCATTGTAGTTCCTGACGTTTCGCCAGCAGCTGTGGCTGGCATGCCAGCCACAGCTGCTGGCGAAACGTCAGGAACTACAATGCCAAGACCACGGCAATACAGCCCGGAATACCCACAACAACCATTGTTCTCCGGCCGTGAAAGCCTTCGACAATGGCATAGATATGTTTTAAATAAAATAAAATAATCTGGCCTGATGGGTGCCAGAAAAGATGTTGGTAGGCTCTGTGGCACCCAGGCATGCCACATTAAGGGTCCCTGGGCTAGTGAAACAAGAAAGCTTGTGTACAAGTGCACCAATAGAATCCTTATTGGAAATTTCTTATTTTCTGGACTATCAGGCAATGTCAACAGAATCTGTTATTTGTAATATTCTATAGTGGCCCCAGCTGTAAGGCAAAGGAAATCTTAAAAACACACGCGTGCACACAGCACAGCAGTGAGCAGATCAAAAGTGACAGAGGCATTGCAAATCAGGATAGACATGCACAAACCAGACTGAATGGCAATTGGGGAAAACGGAAGTAACCAATGATCCAATAAGTAAAAATGCAATATGAATGAAACTATGAGGGATCATTTTCCACAGCACCTGTTTTCAGTTAACCACTGCTTATCAGTTACTAACATACTATGCAGAAACCACAGAGTCCTTTACAGTTACAATTTATCAAGATTTCTAAACAGATCAAACAAACTTCTGTTTTCTTATGAGGTAAGATTGCTGTTCCATTATCTTTCACATTCAAATTCACAAATGACAGAACTGCAGACATTGCAGACAGATACTATTAATTACTTAAGCAGTTAAGGATTCAAATAGAGTACTCCAGTCCCCTTCTCTCCACACACCAGTGCTTTCCTTCAGTCGTTAACTGAATCTGAAGGTCTCCACAAGCAGTTTCCAACCACACTCGACCAAGGATCTCTTCACTCTCCAGAGCTACTTCCCTATTTGACTGGGTAAGGAAAATCTCTCCTTAGATCTACCCCTTTCTTTGGCCCATTTGAGAGTCTGCACCTATTTCCCAAACCACCTAAGCCAACTTTTCCCAGTTTTTCTCCTGGTATTAAAACTGCTTTCCTTTAGGACGCTGTCTCCCAACTCTTCATACTCCATCCTTCTGCTAGGACTGAAAACAGACCCTCCTCTTTCCAGCTCACGCCACTCAATCAGATCCCTTGGAGTAGCCTGTTATTCAAAGCTCTGTGATTGTGTGAGGAATTAACCTGTGATAGTCCTGCAGCTGTGTGTGTACAGCCCTTCCAAGCTTTTTAAAAATGTGCAATCTGTCACAATCTATCACAACTGCATTAGATGCTATGACTCCCATCTACTAAATGAGGAATCTTGCTCCAGCCTTGTATCACTCGAGTATTGAGGGAAGGCCTTCTTTGTTGGAGAAAGGCTCATCACTTTTATTGGGTTTTAGGGTTATATTGGGTTTTAGTTAAGGCACGTTAACTAAACAAACTGCACGCAGAAAGCTCTCTTCCAAGTTAGAAAACCAATAACTGTTTATTTATCTATAGAAATATCTTTACATAAGTTTAGTGGAGAGAAAGAACTAGTAACTGATCTAATTAGCTAGGATGACTTTAGTTTGAAAGTAAGCCATCTCTCTCAGGAGGAGACACCATGCTGCCTCTCCTGGTGCATGCAGGGAAGAAGAGAGAGAGAGAAGGGGGAGAGAAAGGAAGGAAGGAAGTTCCCCTGGCAGGAAGGAGACTGATAGCAGCCTATCTATCTAAGTGACTCTACGGGTGTTGCCTTCCTTCTTCTCTGTTGGCCTGAGCAACAGACATCGCCAGTCCCTTCTTCCAACAGTTTGTTTAGTTAACGTGCCTTAACTAAAACCCAATATAACCCTCTCTTGTCCCCTTCTTCTCTTCTCTTCGCCCCTTCATTCTTCCCCCTCTCTGCCATTCCTCTCACTCTTTCCCTCTTAACCCCCCACCCATTCTCCATCTCTTTACCTCCCTGATCCCAGTCCATTCTGTCTCCTTCCCACATTAACTCTTCCTTGTCCCTTTCTTCTCTTCTCAACACCCCTTTACTCATTCTCCTTCACCACCACCTCCTTTCACTCTTTCCCTCTTAACCCCCACCCATTCTTCATCTCTTTACCTCCCTGCTTCCAGCCCATTCAGTCCCTTTCCCCCATTATGCCTTCTTCCCTTCTCTCTTCCCTCCACTCCTTCAGTTTTTCTCCCTTTCTGCTACCATTTAAACCCAGCCAGCTTGCTTCAGGTCCCTGATGGGGACGTCCCCTCCAGGCAGCTGAAGCTGGAGTTTAAATGCCCCTTTACGTGCTGCTGCATAGCGGCACAGAAAGGGGCATTTAATCCCAGCCATCTTGCTTCTAATTCTTTAGAGCTAAGCCTGGCCTCCTTATTTTTTGTTTCTATATCCTCTGGGAGGTGGCTCCACCCTGTGCAATGATGTCACTTCCCAGAAGTGACATCATCATGCAGTCCTGGGAGCCCACGCATGCTTCATGCATGCACATATGGTACCAGTGAGTTCCACCACCTCTTTTCCAAGAAAAAAAGCCCTGCTTGTCGGGGATGCTTTAGGCTGTTCCTGCATTGGGCAGGGATTGGACTAAATGGTCTTTACAACACCTTCCAACTCTACGATTCTATGATTCTGTCTTTTGCCGATTTGACTGTTTAGGTTCCAATCCCTTATTTTACTTTTGATTTCAGGCACTGAAGCAGAAATACCCTAGATTTGTTATAACTTTGAAGGTACTATTGAAGAGAGAAGAGAAATTAAATATTTGAAATTCATCTGAGCCAGCTTCTGTATTTTACAGCAGTCAATATCAAGCAGTCAGTAAAAGCCACCCATTCAACACATTTTCAAAAACATTCCAGTTTGAATGTGTGAGAATTGGTTTCATGTTTGCACATTGCAGGAGTTTGCAAATGAGTTAGTGGCAAGGCCTCTTAATATGCCACCCAGACTTTTTGTAGGAGGTAAAGGCAGAGGCAGAAGCTGCATTTTCAGAGCTGGCTTTACAGAACAATTTTCTAAAACTGTGTGGGAAGTGAGGGACCTAATGCTGCTGCCTGGTTTGTACAATTTGCAAAGCTGTGGATGTTATCTAAGGCTGCATTTACAACAATTCCTCTGAAAGGGTCGTACAAAGGGATTTAACCCACTAATTTTGGATTTGAATGCTAAAGTACTACTAAATGTGTTATTTCCTCTGCAGGTATCACTGTCATGCTGAACCTCACCTGTTCTTTCTCTCTGCATATTATGCATTATAATCTCTAAAAAAAATGGACTGTTTTTGCCGATAACACTTTTGGTTTCTTTCAAAATTACCCAAACATTTGGTCTGAAATCCAAACTATTTGGGTTTACTCAATTCTTTTTAGATGTTTTGCCTGAGCAGGAATTCCCAAATTTATTTTGAGTTGTGAGTGAGACTCTGATATGTGCTGTTATGCCTAAGCACAGTTCATGGCTTTTGTAGCTCTTGTTGGTCATTCATAGCACTAAAAGACAGAATGCTTCCTGTCTGCTATGACTAAACATTTTGCCAGATCTGTCAGGATGGAAGGGAACAGGGAGATAACATTATGGTTGCCTAGCAACTACAGAATAGACTGCTGTTCTTAGGCAACCGAGCTATGCCCCCACCCCACTTTCCCAGCTGGCAAAATAGTTTATCATCAAAGTTCAGCTTGGGACAAGAGCTGAATCCACCCCTATTTTTTAATATTTCGTCATCTGTTTAATGACTAGATTTAACCCTCCATTCCTTATATGACCACTAGAGGGATCACAGGACTAAAAGATATAGGTTTGGTATCAAGGACCTACCTACTCCAGTGTAGTTTGTTTGATATGTGCTAGCATCTAAGAGCATTTTAAAGTGATGCTAAGAATATTTTTCAGCATTAAATGTGTTACTGTTGAGTGTTATTACTGTGGGAAGAAAGCAGAAGAGGGCCATTTTGAAATGGAATGTGCATCTGAATTACAGAACTGGGAAATGAAATCACTGATTCAAGGTGACACTCATGAAAATGGTTTAAATATTTCAAGGACAGACACAGATTTATACTATCCCTTTATAAATAATCTGTCTCCATGAAAATCTCATCCCAGTTCCTTATTATCACCTTTGTTTATCTATCTCACTCTATAAAAGGTGTTTTCTAATATTCTGCAATAGTAGTGTGGCTAAGAAACACAGTAAGAGTAGAACTATGCCACAGAGACTAGTTGTCAGTAATGATTTGTTCCATCAAGATGAATTATATTTTCAACTTTCTAAACAATTATTTTGAAACTATTTTCTTATATACTGTTATATAGTGAACAAGAATAGTTACAGTTCAAATTACTGCTGCTCAAATACCAAAATGAATTGGTCTACTTAGTCTCTTGTCGTTACTTAATTATATACTTCTTGATCAGCTCCATGCCATAGCTTCATTCATAAAGAACTTCGTAAGATCTAAGCATGGGGCTTTTTGTTTACTGAGATGGTTAATTTTCCAAAGGCTGTTAAATATCATAATCAATAGGCCTGATCCATCACACATCTCACATATTATTGCACTGGCAGGAATTCAAACTATTGAGGAACTTTGCTCAGTGAATTCTGTGGGTCATGAAACTGAGAAAGGGCAATATCTGCTTCTCAGTCCAAACTCAGGTTTTATTTATTTGTTTAGAAATTTTGTGTGCATCCTCTTCAGAAGAATCCATCTGCAGTTTACAAAGTAAGACATGATAAAAATCATAAAATGGTATTAAAATCATTGGAAATTAACAATTAAAAATTCAGTAAGTCATAAAAAGATCATAAAACATTTAAAGAACAATCCTAAGCAAATCTAATTAGAATTACACCCTTTTTTCAATAAAACATGTGGAGAAATGCCCGACATTAGATATTGAAATGTTATTAATTGGGGGCTACACTTTACATATGCTCCAGAGGCTGCAGTGCTGGCAATAGACTGGCAAAAGAGAAAACTACAGGAAATGAGTTATCTCACTGCCAAACACAGAGCATTCTAGCTCTTAATTATGCAAATAGCTCTGGCTGAAGTAAGAACAACAGGGTTTAGCATCTCACACCTTTCTGAAAAGTCACACCTTAAGGAGACAGAGAATAGGACAGCCAAAAGTCTAAATGGTATTTTCTTCCTCTTGAGTCAATAAAATTAGGCCTGACCCCAGAGGGGGATGATGCCTTAAAGGGGAGATTATAAATTCTCCAGAAATGATGAAGAAGCTCTATTTTATCTCAGTTCTTGGCCAGGTAGGCACAAACAAAAAAGTCATTTTTCCAACTGAGGTCTAAATATGATTTGCCAGCTTCAGCGGAATGTCAATATTTATAATTGCATCATAGCATCTTTTTACTAGAGGTTTAAATACAGTGTTTAACTCTTGGCGGTGTAATTCACAAAATGCATCTCTTAAGAAAAGGAAGCAGCTGACTCACCAGCAAGCTGGGTTGGCACCTGGGGCCGGACAGAGTGGAGGCGGGACGAACAGCGGAGGCGGAGCGTCCATCCCGCGAGGGTCCAGCCACATGGTCAGCACCATTACTGCTCGAGCATCTGCAGGATCAACTTGCACAACCTGCAGGTAAGGGGCAGATGCTCGAGTGGGATGATTCCACATCCCACCACCCGGCGGAGGAGTGGCATTCGGGGTCTCCCCCTCCCCCTGTTGAAGGGGGCCATTGTTCTCTTGGGGGTGGGGGGGGTGACTGTGGGCGAGCTGCTGCCGCCCAGGCCCCCCCACACCTGCCTTGCGGCGGCCCCGGCCTCCTGGCAGGCTGTGGGTGGGAACCAGGGCCGCGGCCAGGGCCTGACCCACGGTCCAGACCCAGCAGGCCTTGCCTCAGTGGAGGTGGGTGACTGCCCCCCTTTTCTTCCTCCTTGAGGAGGCCCCTTGGGGGCCTTCTCGGGGCCGCCGCGAGGCAGGCCGCTCAACCGCCACTGGGTGGTTGGGCGCGACTGTGGCCTCTGGCCCGGGGGAGGCTCCCCCGGCCTTCTCCTTGGTGGCGGTGCGGGGAGGGCTGCCCGGCCGCTGCCTGAATGGGCGCCATGGCTACAGCCAGCCGGCGCCACGGCCTTCGGCCCCCAAGGGGGACTTTCTTGGCTGCGGCGCAGGGCAGGCTGCCCGGCCGCCACCTGAACGGGCCGGTGCGGCTGCAGCCGGCCCACGTCGTGGCCTCTGGCCTCCAAGGGGGGCCTTGCTTGGTGGCAGTGCCAGGCGGGCTGCCTGGACGTCACCCAAATGGGTGGCACGGCTGCGGCCGGCCGGCGCCGTGGCCTTCGGCCCTCAAGGGGGGCCTTTCTTGGTGGTGGCACAGGACGGCCTGCCCAGCCGCCGCCTGAACAGGCCGGCGCGGCCATGGTCAGCCTGCGTCATGGCCTCCGGCCTCCAAGGGGGGCCTTGCTTGGTGGCAGTGCCAGGCGGGCTGCCTGGACGTCACCCAAATGGGTGGCACGGCTGCGGCCGGCCGGCGCCGTGGCCTTCGGCCCTCAAGGGGGGCCTTTCTTGGCGGTGGCACAGGACGGCCTGCCCAGCCGCCGCCTGAACAGGCCGGCGCGGCCACGGTCAGCCTGCGTCATGGCCTCCGGCCTCCAAGGGGAGCCTTGCTTGGTGGCAGCGCAGGGCGGGCTGCCCAGCCGCCGCTTGAACAGGCGGCATGGCCGCGGCCGGCTGGCGCCGCGGCTTTCGGCCCCCAGGGGGGCCTTTCTTGGTGGCGGTGCAAGACGGGCCGGCCGCTGCCTGAACAGGCCGGCGCAGCTGCAGCCAGCCCGCTTCGTGGCCTCTGGCCTCCAAGGGGGGCCTTGCTTGGCGGCGGTGCTGAGCGGGCTGCCCAGCCGCCGCCTGAATGGGCTGGCATGGCTGTGGCTGCGCCATGCCACAGCCTCCGGCCCCAGAGGGGCCTTTCCCGGCGGCGGCGCGGATGGGCTGCCCAGCCAGCACCTGAGAGGGCTGGCGCAGCCTCCGCCAGCCGGCGCCACAGCCTTCGGGCCAAAGGGGGTCTTTCTCGACAGCGGCACTGGGCGGGCTGCCCGGCTGCAGCTTGAACGGGCTGGCACGGCCTTGGCTTGGCTGTGGTGTGGCAGCCGGCCCCAATGGGGCTTTGTCAGCGGGCGCGAGGGGGCCTTTCGCGGCATGGGGGTGGGCCCAACAGCACTGGTCGGTGCAGCCTCCGGCCCCCAGAGGGCCTTTATCCGTGACAGCATGGGGCAGGCCGCCCGGACGCCACATGGAAGATGGCTGCGGCCGGCCAGCGCAGTGGCAAATTTGGTCCCCCCCCCAGCTTTTTATTGGCGCCAAGCTCCGCGGCCGCTTGCCCTCCACAGGCCACACCCAGAGGATTGCATGTTTTCACCTTTTTTTTTGCAGCCTTCTCACCATGTTGCATCATGAACTGACCTTCCGTAGTCTCAGAAAACATACCATGCCTACTCAGTCTCACTAACAAACAGCATAAAGGAGAGGCTTAGTGGGTTAGCTTGCCATCCCTTGACTGCACTGTAATAGCTCAAAATTGCAATGGTGTGATTTATACAAGTGAAGAAGGAGATGTAGCAACTAGGCAGAACTTCTAAATGGCATTGCAAATACAGAGTGCTAGATGTACAAATCCCTCTAGCAGATTTATTGATGGTAGAAGTTACTACCCAGAGCGTAGTTTGATACTTCCTGAGTGTAAAATAGGGTTGCTAGGTAACCAGGGAGTCTAAAGCAGGGGATGGAGGGGGTCACTGTGGGGAGTAACACGGGGCGCACTTATCCACATGCACTCTGGAACCCTGCGCTGCACCAGGAATGACATCATTCCTGGAGCATTATGGAAGTAATGGGTTGTGCCAGAAGCTGATTGTAAAACTTAGTCCCAAACACAAAAGTTACTCAATCAGCCCCCGGTGCAGGTCTTTACTTTCACATTGCACCAAGAATGATATCATTCCTGGCATGACATAGGTGTGATTCACACCTTCACCATGTTCTTGCATCTCCCCCCCGCTCCCCGGCCAGGTGAGAAGTGTTGGAGGCTGGGGCCGGAGGATCAACCACCCCCACCAGGGGACTGCCAAGCCTAATGTAAGTGAAGGGGGTCACATTGCCAATCAGAGACTGGGGGCCATAGGCCACAGGGTTTTTCTGAGTTTCCAGGACTTGAGGGAATGTTGCATGTGAGTTTGTTCCTTTACCAGGCTTAGGACTGCTGCCTTAGCAGTTTAAAATACATCTCATAGAACAATTCTCAAGCTTGAGCAAACTGTAAAAACAATTTTTTTAAAAAATAATGTTTTAATTAAAAGCCTGGCTAAAAAGAATTTTTTTTTTGTCCTGGTACCCATCTTACTTGTAAGCCACCTCAAACAAAACTCTGAAGAGGTGGCATAGATGTATCCAGTTTGAAGTAGTGGTTAAGAGTGTGGGACTCTAATCTGGAGAGCCGGGTTTGATTCCCCACTCCTCCACTTGAAGCCAGCTGGGTGACCTTGGGTCAGTCACAGCTTCTTGGAGCTCTCTCAGCCCCGCCCACCTCACAGGGTGTTTTGCTGTGAGGATAATAATGGCATACCTTGTAAACAGCTTTGAGTGGGCATTAAGTTGTCCTGAAGGGTAGTATATAAATCAAATGTTATTGTTATTGTTATTATCCTAAATAAATTAATAATAAAATAATATAGATAATGAAATAATACACTCTGTCCTTTAATTGTTTTGGTTTGTGAAGTGTTGGTGTGGTGGGGGGGGGGGGGAGGGAAGGCAGGGAGCTGCAATTGTCAAAAATTAATGAACCTCCAGGTGAGCCTTAAGGGGAAGGGCATATGGCAGGCAAGGTTCCACCACTGAAAAGTCCCTGTCTTGTCATTACCCGCCTCACTGAGGTGCTGAGAGCAAGGCTGAGTCTTAACTGGTGGATCTTAATGGGTGAGAAGGGTAGTTGCTGAAATTTATAATTATTTGGTGCACTATGCAAATTTGTGTAGCTTGTACTGTTTGATTTTATTACAAACTTAGTGCCATCTCCCAATTAATTCTTATGTGACTTGGAATGCTTAAGTTTCAGATGGGTTGGTCTTCAGAGAACAGCAACATTTGAGCCCAGTAGCACCTTAAAGACCAACAAGGTTTCCCCAGTATAAGCTTGCAAGGGTCAAGGTCCCTTCATTTAGTTACCAACGGAATGTTAAACAAGATTCTGCAGAGGCAGTCAGTATTCAACAGGCTAGACATTCAAAGTTTTTTATTTATTCTAGAAACTCTTGTTGCTTGTTGTGAAATGCCATGAAAAGCCAGTGCTTTGAACTTGAATTCACAGAATGCAAAAGTAAGAGCAAGAGTATCTCATACCCCTACTGAGTAAAATGACCCCTACTCATTCCAGAATTCCCAAGACAAATATATATAAGAAAATCACTGTTTGGGGTCATTACCATGATTTCTGGAGTGGTTACACAGATCCAGGATTCTTAGACATTGCAAAAAAAAATGTAGTTTTTTTGTGTTTAGGTGCTTACCATCAGCAGAAGTATCATGTGTTTTGTTTTCCTTTGATTCTCTGAATTTCCCAGGCAGTGACCCTGTGAAGGCAGCTCCAGGCTAGCAGAAGCCAGGTGCAGGACCCAGCAGAGCTCGCTCCTTTTCCTTCTTCCCTCCTTTGTGAATTTGAAGGATTTTTTTCTTTGCAAGTACAATGGCTGGGGGCACCAACGTAAACATAAGATAGGCACAATATAAAATTTTCTTTCTTTCTTTCTTTCTTTCTTTCTTTCTTTCTTTCTTTCTTTCTTTCTTTCTTTCTTTCTTTCTTTCTTTCTTTCTTTCTTTCTTTCTTTCTTTCTTTCTTTCTTTCTTTCTTTCTTTCTTTCTTTCTTTTACTTATTAACAGCCCATCTTAACCCAATGGTCTTAGACAAAGCCAGTCTTACAAAGATTACTCTCTACTACCATACTCACATAGAAGACACTGCTGCAAGAAATTTAGTCACAGATAAAATAATACCAGGGTCAGTATCAGCTAGCAGTGAAGATATAGTAACAAGAGGAATTTCAGAAGCTAACACTGGCTTTATCCACAGATCTCTCAGCAAGGTAGTCAATGCACAGACAAAGAACATGTGAGATAAGGTTTCAGTCATGCCAGACCCACATGCACGTAATCTATTCAAGTAGGGTAGTCCTTGAAATCTACCCACCAGGACAGCAAGAGTGGAAAGCATTTATCCTGGCCAAAAGGAAAGCCCTCCAATAGTTGGTGACAGTCAGTCAGTGAAAATAAGATGGAAGAGTAACAAGGGGTGCAATACTAAAAAAAACCAGTGTAGAGCATACACTGCCAAGAGCTGACTGATGGTCTAATGCCTCTAGGGCTCTATCTAAGGATAATCTAGCAGCCTGTGTACCAACAAGAAGGAGGACCAAATGGGGCAGCCCTAGAAAAGAAAGTCTGAATTCAAGATTGGATTGCCAGTGTGAGACATAAGGATCCAACTAAAAATGAAAAGGGAAACTTCTGGTATCCACAGAAAGCAAGACTGTCAGATACAAGTGAAAAGCCTACTTCTGTACTTGACAGTCCATTCATCCCAGGCCCAAGTCCAGTCAGACAACCACAGAGGCAACACAATGAGGAACTCCATTAATATTCCAAAGAAAAACCTCAAAAGGTTTGGTCAGTAGAACTATCAACTTCAGTGATCCAAACAGTCACTCCATATAAAAGCTGAGACAGTACTTTAACGCTAAAGACTTGGCTTGCTGCACAAACTGGGAGCACCTTGTTTGGGAGCCAGTAGAATTAGACTCCTTGGCCTAATTGACTTGAACCTTGGAGATTCTTTAGGGGACCGACAGAACTAATCTTGCTGCAATTTTAGTGGTATTTGGTTGGAAAATAGCCACTACAGCTCCCACCCCTTCCCAAAGTCCCCCATAGGGAATAATGGCAGTTCTGCAGGACAGGACAGAGGGTCTGCAGAGGAAGCTATGACATCCCCTCCTGTTTTGACTTAAACAATTTAAATGGCACTGGAGACGTTTTTAAATTCAAAAATAACAAAATATTGTATTTAATCTAGGAGGGAAAGGTCAGGTGAAATCAGCAGTTGAAAATTTCTGAGGTAACTCAATATAGATAACTCTGAGGTAAAATCAGTTCATGCGCAGACTTTGGTTCTTATGTTTCAGACTAATGAGAGTTTTTAAAGTTCTTCACAGTTACTTAAATCTTTATATTGAGAAGCTTTTTGTTCCAGTGTTTTCTCAAACACTCTAGTACACTTTCTTTGAGTATTCTCTTACTCTTTTTGGTTTCCAGAAGGCTGGTGCCCTCTTTCCCGTACCCAAACCCATTCTCTTGAAAAGCAGTACTTGTCTTTAGTTTTTAACTGACTCTTAAGGTCTCCAAATGTAGTTTCTAACCACCCCAAACCAGGAATCTCTTCCTTCTTCAGAGCTATCTCCCTGTTTGACTGGGTAGGGAAATTCTCCTCTCACAAGAAGATCTAGCCCCCTTCTTTGGCCCAAATGGGAGTCTTCACCTACTTCCCAAACTTCCTTGCCAACTTTCCCCCATTTCTCCTGTCTGTGTTCAACTGCTCTCAGTCAAGGCTGAATCTCAGTACTTGACTTCTCTCAGCTAGAGTTGAAATTAGACTCTCCTCTCCCCAGCATCCAGTTCAGGAGTCTTTCTCTGTCCAGCTCATACTACCCAATCAGATTCCTTGGAGTAGCATGTCACTCAAGGCTTTCTGTTTCTATGAAGAATTAACCCTTCACGGTCCTTCAGCTGTTTGTAAAGGACTTAAAAGCTTTTAAAAAGTGCTGTCGGTCACAGAAGCCTTCCTCACTTTGTGAAAGGAAACAAACAACAGACCAAAACAAGGAAGGATGGAAAGGCATAGTTTCTAGTGGGAAGACGATTTTTAAAATTATCATCCAGTCACTGTAAGGGTAGGAAATTGAGCTGAATGTAGACAGGGTTTTGATTTTTTTTTAAATGCCAGTGGCTGGTTGGAGCTCTCCTGTTAGGCTGCCACTTGACTGCCATTTTATGAATCAATAAAGAGAAGTGGGGCTGCAGAGAGATGCAGCTACTTCAGAAGTCTATAAAATTTAACTCCCTTGTTCAATTTGTTTGAAACATAGATGGTCTTAACATTAGAGGGAGGATTGTATACTGCCATTCAGGTAAATAGATTTCTGTGTATTTACACACCAATAAAAAAATGGAGCGGCTGGCTCCATTTTCTTAAAATTGAAGTCTAGTTCTTCAGATTAATACCCAAGAAATATACAGCAGGGGAAGCAATGAACTGTCTTTTAGAACGGAAGATGACAGCAATTCATACTCTTTGGCTATTGGCCAATGCATAATTGAGCGTGGTTAAATTCCATGAAAATTAAATGAGTTTAAGTATGATTTTGTGTCAACAATATTATGGCTATAACCTCTTCTTAGGGCATTGTGCAGAACCAGCTCCTATACACAATGGAGAATCCTACTATTCTAGCTAGAATTGATTTTTTTTTACATAATTAGCTTAAAGAACTGAGAAAAAGTGCAAAAATTCAGTCATACCATTCTGAACCCAAGAAATGGCAAATAATAATTTGTTCAAATATTTATCATTCCCCATGAGCTTGCTCACTCATAATTCTCTTCTGGCTTCCTCAATAGTTCTGTTTGCTTTTAAAACACATCAAAGAGATTTCTGAGGTAAAGCACATCAAACAGTGGCAGAAGAAACCAAAGCAAGTCAGAAACAACAGACAGCAGTGAGATAATCAATCTGAATATAGAGAGCTAAACCTCTAAGGAGAAAAGCTTTCTAGACCATTTCATTTACAATTCTGCTTGTATATCCCTTAGAAAAATAACTTTCATAATTTATATAAAGAAATTAAAGCCTTGGCATAAGCTTGTAGAAAGTGTTCTGTTCTATTCAATTGGTCTCCAGAAAGCTGCTTTTCTGGAGTGGGAACATGTTAGGTATATTCTGTTGAAATATAGATTGTTATTTGTATTATACAAAGAAGAAGAAAAGATGATTTGGTAGAGGGCAGCAAGCTCCAGATAGACAGGACAGTATGGGGAGTAGTTTTCTTTTCTTAAGGACTTTTTCCTCTTGTCTGGCTGCAGAATGTTAATCTTAGGCTGTTCTCGTAGAACTCTCCTCACTTTTTCTCAAACTAGCTAGGCAGCTAGACTTATCTCTCCACTTTCCTATCCTCTTTGACAGTTCTAATAATAATTTTTTTGTTCTTTTTTAAACAGTTTGATGTCCTGGTTGCTGCAATGGTTCTCTGCCAACATATTCAGAAACATAATAGAGCAACTGTACCATGATGAAACATTTTTCCTTCTTCTTCATTCCCTGTCTTGGGACACTTCAGGTTTGTTACAACCTGAAGCCAATGCTCTAACTGTCATCGGCTGTGTTCCCTTAAATGGATCCTAGACACATTTACTTGGAATGTAGCCCCACTGAGTTCATAGGACTTATTTATTTTACTTTATTTATAGCCCACTTTTCTCACTGAGATTCCAAGAAGATTACAAACAGTGTAAGACAACATTATCAAATAGCATGAGACATCAAGCAAATAATGTAGAAACAATGCAAATAATGTATCAACAATGGAATAAGCATAAACATAATAAACAAACAATGCAAATAATGTATCATAAACAATGGAAAATGGGATTACAAAAATAGAAACAATTTAGTAAGAGCAAGATAATGTATACAATGAATGGCGGAATAGACTACAATCCTGTTCCCTTTATAAAAACATTCTCCATTCCCCATTATACTGCAGCCTTATTCCTTTCATAAAAATGCCCTCTTGAACAATTCTGTTTTAGTGAGTCTCTTCCTAGTATGTGAACATAAGAATCTGTGCAGCCCTATTATATGCACATTTACTGGGAAATAAATTATTTCCATGGGAGATTTCCAGGTAAGGGTGAATAGGATTCTAGGCAATCCAAACTCAGGAAAAAAATGTATTGTGCGCACTGGAATGTACTGCTTTCTTTGCGTGCATAGAATTGCAAGCTTAAAGTGAATGTTTGAGGACTGCTTTTGCTTGAAATTCTATTTTATATGAATCTTTTAAATTTTGGTATGGTACTTCATATAATCAAAGGTGATAGGCAAAATATAAATAATAGTTAATAGACCTTATGAGATGGGAAAATGGACATGTACGTCTACCCAGAAGGCTAATTAACACTCACTTGTTCATCTTTTGGCAACTGCATCATAAAAATGCTTTCTTTTATATGTGAAATAGCTATCACTGAACAGAAGCTGTAGGTTTCCTGTCATCTCTAATTACATTAAACATAATGCTTTATTAAGGTAATGCAAACATTTTAGTTGCAAGGAATGAAAGGAAAGGCTGTGATGCTATAGTCCTTGCAGATAACATACTTGATAATCAAATTCATCCTACTTGCTGTACTCATTTTCCCTCAACTCAAGGCAACACACTCTCAGAATGTCCATTTGTTCACAATTTAAAATAGCATGGTTTGCAGCTTTCATCATCTCATAGTCAGCGTAGTCAACTGAAAATTTCAGTTTTCTTGGTGTTCTGATGGTTAATCAGTCCCCATCAACCCTTATCGTAAGTTATACAGGAACAGATTAGAAAAAGTTAACAACAAGATTGCTAGGCTGAAGTAGGTACTGCGGCAAGTGATCTCCCCGCCACTTTAAAAACATAAGACTTGGGGATTTAGAGAAACTTGTGGGGATAGACAAACACATGGGTAGGTGTGTGCACATACATTTTGTGAGCATCCTGTTGAGCACTTGCAAATGCAGCATTTTGGATTATTCAGCAGTGATGCTCACAAAATAATGAGTAATTTTAGGTCAAGCATGAGAGTCTCTACCTGTCAATGAGGAAAGTTCACTGAAAGTTTAACCTATAATCACATAAGCTTCAAAAAGCATATGAGGGTCAAGCACTTGGCAGACCATAGTATGTAATTGTTTCTGATAGGTAGGTCACAAGTAGTGTCTGTTTGCCTAAGTGACATATGTTCATCCTCAAGAGCTCAGTCATGACTGTACAGATAGAACCTCTTACATTAGGTGAACAGTTCCATACATTAATGCTGAACTGAGTTCTTCACAAATAGAGAAGACCTATACCAAAAAGGGCTTGTTTGACTGACCAGTGGGTTGTGTTGCAACTGGAAGATGAGATGATATGAAGGACCAACTACTTTGGCAGTGTGGCAGCTGCCATTGTAGGGGCACAGTGGGGAGAACTCCCAGGCTCCAAAACTCCACTGAGTGCCCTGTCAGGGCATGTGATGAAGGGAAAGGCAGAACCTGGCTGCAGGGCTCATAGCCCATCATGGATCTTGCTGCCATTCCATGAAGAACTGGCAATGAGATGGTCAGGTAGATGCAGGCCCAACTGTGGGGCTGGGACCCCTCTCTCATTGTTGGAACATGGGGCATGGAAGAAGTTTGTATTTATCCCCCTTTTTTCTATCATTGCATTGATGTGGAAGAAGGTACCACTGTGCACCTTTTCCCGTGAGTTAACCCGAGATTAGAGAGGATAGAGTCGAGAAACTTGAAAGAAGAATAGTAGAGACCAAAGCTGTGAATATACCTGCTGCCCCAAGCCACTACTCTCCCCCCCCCACAAAAAACCCAATAAAAATAATTCTGATCCTTGTAGCTTGCAAACAAGTTCTACTCAAACTCAGCCAACCACCAGCCTCTGTCATTACAACATACAGGAACAACCCACAACTGCAGAAACAACTAAGAAGGAACCATCAGTGGAGAAGCCCCTTAAAAGCTTTACCTCCCCCCAAGTTTCATATCTCCTGCAATGAGTATGTATGACCCTGAGGTAAGAACCAAAGTGAAACATGCAAACTTTTGGGTTGGGGGGAATTCATTATAGTTTCATTTCTCAGATTTGGTTCACCATTCTGGAAGCCACTTTAACAAAATGAAACAGTGAATTCTGGGTTTATTTCCAGCTTGTTTGCTTCATTTTGTAAACCCCTATTTGGGAACTGTGTGAGGCAGTGGCCAGCTCCACTACCTAAGGTGCTTCTTTTCAGCACCTTAGGTAGTGGAGAAACGATCTTTTCTGGAGAAACTATCTGGGCTGTGCGTGGCCCTCAAAATCAGGGAATGCATCCCAAATGGGTAGTGGTGGACAGTGCTGAGGATGATAGTGGATGTGCTACCAAAGGAAGGAAGAACAAGAAAAGAGGGAGGGAGAAGTGCACTTGCCCCAATTGTTGGCTGGATACAATGACTTCATGGGGGTAGACATGGCAACCTATCCAGAGTGGGGCTTACATCTGAACAAATACCTGGGGGATGTGCTGTAGGTGTGCACCTTGGCAGGGGACTCAGCTGCCATTGAGTACAATAAGGAGTTCAAGAAGGTGGCTTTGCACTGCAAGAAAAGCAGGTGAGCTCTCATGGCCAACGTGGCCTTGCTGGTGATTGTCAGTCCATACATGTGTAGCAGGAGCAATCAAGCCTAAGGGAACATGGGTAGTGCCAACAAGATCCGGGGTACAAGGAGTGCCTTGAGTACAATAGGGGAGGTGCAAGAGGATGTGCTGCACGTTCAAACACAACTATGACAACTGCTATGAGGCTCACTCCTGCCCCACATGCCCATGCCTATCACATGCCCAGCAGCCTTTTCAAGGGAGATGGGCATTTGGCATAGCTGCCAAGAAGAACAAATGAACATGCCCTCCTAGTGACCCATTATCATATCTGGAATGTAGGTTGTAAACTGGAGAGGTCAGGGTCTTGCCCTTGCCCATACACCAGTCAAGCCTGCTGTCCTCTGCCCCTTACTGGATTGATACCCCAAACAATGAGTGGCTCTTTATCTCCTGGGCTGCTTCACTCAACTTCAGCATCCCCTTTATGAGGCCATGGGAGGTCTCAGATGCAGCCAACTTGAAAGCATGGATTTTACCTCAAGCTGTTGCAACCAAGCTGCAAAAAGAACTTGAGGAGGGTAGGGTAGTGGGGGCTAGGGATGTGCAGTTGGGGTAAATGAAACCCGAATAAAACCCGAACCAACCCCAATTCGGCTTGATTCGGGTATCCTGAATCGATTCGGGTTTCCCCGAATCGATTCGGGTTATCCAAATCAGCATTATCCGAATCGACTCGGGTCGATTTGGAGGTTCGGATCAGCTTGTCAATGGGAAAAAGCCTCCCCCAGGCTTCCCTGAAGCCTGGGGGAGGCATTTTCCCACCAAATAAAGCCAAAATTGGTGGGGACTTTCCACTACTCTCTAACAACTTTCCAAATTTCAGACCGATTGGACTTTGGGGGGCCATGTTATGGCCCCCCAAACCAAGTCCCCCTATCCTCGCCTAAAAAAGAGCAGAGCTTTAGCTTGCTGCTGCTGATCTCCTAGCTCCTAAGTTGTGCTTGCTGCTGCTGATCTTCATTATTTCCTATGGGGAAAAAATGAAGATGCAGCCATGCAGGCTTGTCTTGCCAGGGGTAGCATTTTGCATGCAAAATGCCCCCCAACCCTCAGGGGCCCTTCTCCCACCTTTCCTCCCACCCCCACCAAGGCTCAGCCTGCTCCCACTTGGGGGGGCGGCATTTCATGGCTTCCCCAAGTAGGTGACCTTTTCTCCACTACTGACAGCTGGGGGAGGCTTGTCTTGCCAGGGGTGGCATTTTGCATGCAAAATGCCCCCCAAACCTCAGGGGCCCTTCTCCCACCTCTACTCCCACCCCCCACCAAGGCTCAGCCTGCTCCCACTTGGGGGGGGGCATTTTATGGCCTCCCCAAGTAGGTGCTCTCAGTCCCCAAAGTCCACCCCCTACTGCCCCAAACAAACCCAATTCCCCCCAGCTGCCACTCACAGACCCAAATTCCCACATTAGCCCCTCACAGACCCAAATCCACCCCCTGCACCCCACACCTACCATAACCCCAGGAACAGGCTGGCCAGCCCTCCCCCTTTGGGAACTTCTAAACTCTCTTTCCCAGGGCAATTCCGCACAGCCCAGGGGTGCCACAATGATGGGCAAACGTCTGAGTGCCAACTTGTCCCTGGGAAAGAGCACCTGACCTGGCACACAGACAACCATCCCCTGACTCCCCCACCACCTACAGAGAAGGCTGGCCAGCCTGCCCCATTGTTCCCAATGCTGAGCTGAACCAACCTCACATCAAAGAAGGAAGGACACACACAATGACTCAAGTTTAAAAAAAAACTTTATTTTTTCACTTTTAAAGTACAACAGGTCAACAAATCACATCAAATCACATTAATTGTCCCCCACACAAAAGGACTACACAATTCACTACACATCAAAGAATCTGGTCAGCCTTCTCTGTGGGGGGGTGTGTCAGGGGCTGCTGCCAGTTCATTCCTGCAGACCACTGCCTGTTGGATTTCAAGTTCAACAGTTGTTGGTACATGGACAAAGCCATGTCTGTGGGGTGAGCTGTGGTCTGCACAGCATTTGCGATCTTCAGTACCTACTTGGAATGGGTGGCAAGTGAGTGCTGCAACTCACCACACATCACACACTATCTGGATGATTTCTTATTTCCTGCACTAGTTGGAGATACAGCATGTTTCAAATTCATGGTCTTTCAGGAGCTGACCAAGGAACTGGGCATTCTTCTGGCACAAGAGAAGACCAAGGGCCCAAGGTCCAAGCTGGTGTATCTGGATATCTTCTTGGATTCAGTGGCAGGTACCTCCCAGCCAACATGCTGGTGAACCTCATGAACACTTATGAGCAGCAGTGCTTCAGTCACTGTAGGGACATCTGCATTTTGCTTGTATGGTGGTGGTACAAGGGAGGTCCTTCTCCATTCAGCTTGCCAGGGTCACCACTGGGGTGAATTCACTTCACTACCATGTAAAGATTATGGTATGCAAGAAGGAAGATTTGAATGTGTAGGGTGCTTTCCATGAGAATCTTTATGACATGTCCTTCTAGCAGTTGCCCTTGGAGGTGGGCATTGCCTTTCAGGTGCAATCTGATAATGTGGAGTGTGTGAGTTTTGGGGTATACTTGGAGGGGAGCTGATGTGCTCAGCAGTGACTGGTGCAATGGCAGAGGAGTGACATTGCCAGCGGTTTGATGTCTCTAGAGATTTTCCCCATCTGGCAAGATTAATTTCAGAACTCTAAAGTCTGTTTCTGGTGTGACAACCAAGCTTTGGTGCAGATGGTCAACTGGCAATTGTTCTCAGAGCAGGTTATGCTCCTCATATGCAACTTTGTCTTGGTGTTTTTGCACATTAACATCTCTTTCTCAGCCTGCTATGTTGCAGGTGTGAATAACAACATTATGGATGCTGTGTTTCACTTTCAAGAGGAGCAGTTCATGGCCTTGATCATCAACACATGACATTACCCATATCCCTTCCTGGAGGAGCTAAGGCATTTGAAAAACTTCCAGAGGGCCTACACAGCAGCAGTTAATTTCTTCTTGGGTTTTTACAGCAGTGTAGGTGGAGGTAATGCTCTGCCAGCTTCAGGGGCTTTGGTGCTGCAGTACTGGCATCCCTGTGTGACTGCAGCTGTGTCCCCAAGACCATTTCAATACAATTGGTAGCCATATCTTCTTCAGCAAGGCCTTGGGCTTTCCAGATCTGGCTGGCAGCTTCACAGCCAGGAGAGTGGTCACCAGCTGGTTTTGCATGATCCCAGGGTACTTGGAGACTCAGAAACCCATCATGCTGTCCATCCTGTGAGGCTTCTGTGCCAGCTCCCCACATTGTGCCAGTCTCAATACAAAGCAACTCTGTTCAGGGCACCCTTCACCCTCACCTTTTATGGTGCATTTTGGGTGGAGGAGCTGGTGGCATCCAATGCTGGGAACCAATCAGGCAGGTGCTAATGTTAGCAGTCAAACACTTTCCTCATACTAAAAGGGCAGTTTATAGATATAAAATATTATAAACCCCTTGCCTTAAGTCCCAGACGCTGCCTGGCCCCAGGCAGAATGGATGCCAGCTGATCTGGAGACTGAAAATTTACCAAGACATGAGTCATAGGGGGATGATTGACTGAACAGCCCCCATGCCCCAGAGAGATACAGAGCTGATGAGGCTTCCTGAGGAGACTCCCAGCTTAATCCCATCAATGCCCTTCCTTCCCCATACCCAGCTAGCCTATTCAGCCTATTGAGCAAACCTTCCTGTCCAACACTCACCAGGTCATCAAGACCCATTCACACCTTTTGTCTACAGCAGATACAGCCATTAAGCCTCTTCTAACTTATTGTCAAAACCTCTGGACAAGCCATCAAGTTATTTTCTTTGAGGCAAGACAAAAATTAGACTCTCCAGCTATGTGTTGTGTGTGCATCTTTGGATCCAAACACCCACCCTCAAATTTGCTTGAGCCCCTCTTTTCTTTCCATGAAACATTGGTCATTTTGCTGCTGCTCCCATGGACCCCACCCCTTCAGGACTGTTAAATCTCACCCCATTACAATTACTCTCTCCCACTACCCTCCCTGTTATCTAACTAGCCTTGTGTGTGTGTGTGTGTGTGTGTGTGTGTGCAGTGTGTGTTCTATGCTTGCTTGATTGCCTTTTATTCCTCCTTAAATAAAGAAGCCTTTCCTGTTGTACATCCACCCATTTATTTGAAAGTTCTCTAAGGGAATAATCCTGGCATACATAAGAGGAGATTTCCCAGTTACTCCCTCTTGCTGCATCTCCTTTAATGCTAATTCCCCCAAGTGAATCAAGTGTCCAAGAAGATATTGATCGTACACCTAAACAAGATGTGCTGATAATCATAGGTGACTGCAAAAGTAGGAGACAGAGCACAATCAAACATAGTTGGAAAAAATGGACTAAGATCATGAAATGAAGCAGGAGAGTAGCTTATTGAATTTTGTGATGCCAACAGCCTATTCATTGTTAATACATGCTTCAGGCAACCAAAAAGATGATTGTATACGTGGAAATCACTGGGTAACCAATACAGAAACCAAATAGATTACATAATTGGAAGCAGAAGATGGAGAAGTTCTATTCTCTCTGCTAAAACAAGACCAGGAGCTGATAGTGATACAGATCATGAGTTACTAATATCAAAAATTAGAATAAAGCTGAAGAAAAACACTAAAAGAATCATAGTGCCAAAATACAATCTAAATAATATTCCTGAAGAATTTAAAGATGAGGTAAGGAACAGATTTACAATATTAAGTTTAATGGATCATGATCCAAAAGAACTATGGGCTGAAACCAGAGATATTATCAAGGAAGAATGTGCAAAGACTATTCCTGTAGCCAATGGAAAGGAGAAGCCTAAGGATGACTGAGGAAACTCTTAAAACTGCTAAGGATAGACGAGAAGCAAAACCAAAAGGCAACAGAAATAGGGTCAAAATTCTAAACACAGCTTTTCAGTAACTTGCACGCAGATACAAAGAAATCTATTATAATAACCAGTGGAAAGAAATAGAAGAGAATAATAAAAAAGAACAAGAGATCTGTTCCAAAAGATCCTAGAAATCAAAGGGAAATTCAAGCCATGGCTTGGGATGCTGAAAGATCAACACAGAAATACAATATCTGATCAGGACAAAATAAAGGAAAGATGGAAACAATACACCGAAGAACTGTACAAAAGAAATGGAAGGATGACAGAACCAGAAATCCTAGAAAGTGAAGTAAAAGCTGCACTCACAGCAATTGGGAGAAACAAAGCACCTGGAGTAGATGGAATACCAATAGAGCTGTTTTAAGCTACAGAAATGGAGCCAATTAGAATCTTAACAAGAATCTGTCAATAAATATGAAAAACAAAACAATGGCCCACAGACTGGAAATGCTCAGTTTACATTCCAATTCCAAAAAAAGGGGATGCCAAAGAGTACCGCAACTATCGGACTATCACGTTAATTTCCCATGCAAACAAAGTGATGCTCAAATTATACAGCAAAGACTCTTATCATATATGGAATGAGAAATGCTAGATGTTCAAGCTGGATTCAGAAAAGGAAGAGGCATCAGAGATCACATTGCAAATTTATGTTGGCTAATGGAATATACCAGGGAATTTCAGAAGAAAATTAGCCTGCGTTTTATAGATTACAGCAAAGCTTTTGACTGTGTGGATTATGAAAAGCTATGGAGAGTCTTAAAAGAAATGAGGGTGCCACAACATCTGATTGTTTTGATGCACAACCTGTACTCTGGACAAGAGGCTACCGTCAGGACAGAATATGGGGAAACAGAATGGATTCCAATTGACAAAGGTGTCAGACAAGGATGCGTATTATCTCCCTACCTGTTCAACTTCTATGCAGAGTATATCATAAGGAAAGCTGGATTGGATCTAGAAGAAGATGGAGTGAAAATTGGTGGAAGGAACATTAACAATTTGAGATATGCAGATGACACCCCATTACTGGCAGAAAATAGTGAAGACTTGAAACAACTACTGATGAAGGTTAAAGGAGAAAGCACCAAAGCAGGAATACATCTGAACATCAAGAGGAAAAAAGTAATGACTACGGAGGAATTACATAATTTTAAAGCTGACAATGAGAAAATTGAAATTGTTCATGATATTCTATTCTTTGGCTCAATCATCAACTAAAAGGGAGACTGCAATGAAGAAATCAGAAGAAGATTGGGCGTTGGAAGAGCTGTGAGGGGGCTAGATAAGATCCTTAAAGATAAAGATGTCTCTCTGGGAACCAAGATCAAGATAATCCAAACTACGGTATTCCCCATTGCTCTGTATGGATGTGAAAGTTGGATAGTGAAGAAAGCTGACAGGAAGAAAATTGATTAATTTGAAATGTGGTGCTGGAGGAGAGTTTTGTGGATACCATGGACAGCCAGGAAGACAAATCAAGCCTGAATTCTCCCTAGAAGCTAAAATGACAAGATTAAGGCTATCGTACTTCGGTCACATCATGAGAAGACAAAATTCTCTGGAAAAGTCAATAATGTTAGGGAAAGTGGAAGGCAGTAGGAAAAGAGGAAGACCTAAAATGAGATAGCCTGACTCAATAAAAGAAGCCACGTCCTCCAATTTGCAGGATCTGAGCAAGTCTGTTAATGATAGGACATTTTGGAGGTCTTTCATTCATAGGGTCACCATAGGTTGGAGGTGACTTGACGGCACATAACACACACACACCCATCACAATAAGACATTAGGATAACACTAGGGCAGGTCAATATCATCATTCAAGGAGATGCACTGAGTGCCCAAGTCTGGAGGTCTAAGACAGATTAGGCAGGTTGGGGTAATAGTGCATTGGCACATGGCTGGCCGGGGGAGGGACAGTGCCTTGCACAGTCAAGGCTGTGGCATATTTCTTCTCTGTCTGGCCCCTTCAAAGACCAATGCAAATGGATCTTTCCTTACCAGGATCCAGTTCATAGCCAGTGCTGGCCACAGTGGGATTCAGATCCCTCTTGTTCTAGATCAGGGCAACCACAATGGCAGCAGAGGCTGGGGTCCCCTCAGCCCAGATTTAGGCCTTCAGGTTCTGGGCTTTGCAGGCCTGAAAGATATACATTTGTACCCTGGCTGGCTCTCAATCTTGTCTGTTCTAGTTGCAAATGTCATGGTGGACAGAAGATGCTGGGATTCTGGTTAATGACAGAGGAAGCATCACCAGTGATCAGTACTGAGCTAGCATTTGTGTGACCTGACACTTATGATGTTACTGTGCCCAAGCGGTCTTTGCTTAGATGCCCAGGATGTCACCAATCTTTCGACTGGGGGTCAAGAAGAATTTTTTCCTCAAGGGGTCAGATTGACAGCGGGTCGATGGGGATCACCTTGGTGGGAATCAGGTGGTATGCCTGTCTCTGGATGCAGTTTTCAAGGCATTGGGGCAGATCCACTGGTGTGAGTTCACTCATTTTGGGGTCCCCTAAGGGATATAGGGGGAAGGCAAAGGGCATGGGCCCAGCTTAGGGGCCATTGGCACCCCTCCTGGTGGCAGGGAATCACCATAGCTGTGCCTGCAGCACATCGCGTATTTAATGCCCAACAGATGGGCTAAAGGATATTCCATTAATTGCAGGTGGGGCATGCAATACCACAGTGTGCCAATGCTCCAGTGACTAAAATCAATAATGTTGTGACTAAATTTCCCCAAAGCATCTATGTGTATGTGTCTTAATTACCCACATCAGCCTTACAAATACCAGCACAGCTGCAAAAGAATCTGCAAGCAGAGCAATTTCATGATTTGTTTCAAGCTGACCACAAAGAACAATTGCAACCCCAGCCGGAATGAAGAGACAGACACAGGCTTGGATTAAAGGGCCGTTTATTAAAATGACCATAAACATAAAGCACGGCAACAGCTAACTAAGCGGTACAGGTCATGCCACGGGATCAACTCCTGACCTCCGCCTTGACCTGCCTGGGCGAGCCCCAAAGCCCCGGGTGTAGGCCATCTCACGAATGGCTGCAACCCGGCCAGCCAGGCCATGGATCCCCCCATCAAGTACCTTTTACGCCCCAGCTGTCTAGCATGAGGGAAGGCCTTGTACCCGGGGATCCCCACAGGCATCTGCCCGTGTTATGGTAGCCGTCAACAAGCATACTGCACTAAATGGCAGACCCTGTTCCCCACCCCTGGGGAAGTGCCACAGGGGCTCGCCGGCCCGCACCATATTCCCAAAATCTCCTGCCAGCAACTAACTAACAGCACAACCCAACAATAACTCAGAACACTGCCATTAGTGCCAGGTAGGCAAAAAAAACCTTCTCCCAAAAGCCAATCAGGGAAAAGGGAAAAATTCCTACCTGGCTCTGTACCGAGCAGCTGGCTATTCCTGCACTAAAAACAGGGTGAGGTAGGTGGGCCGAGCGCTTACAGCAACTGCTGCCGGGGAGAGTGGAGCCGCCTACAACAGGCTCCTGGCTCTGCCCCCCAGCTAAGCCCCGGGTGCCCAGGAAGGGAGCCTGCCTCCTTTCAACCGGGCGGGGCTGCAAATGGCGGCTCCCAGCTTGAGCGGCTTTATGCCGCGGCTGGAAGAGCCGAATAACAGTTAAATCATGTAGCTAATTAATTTTGCTTTTTCAGATAACCCCCCTCTGAGTCCAGTTCTCCTTTAGGTAACAGTGGCCTTGAATACCCAGAAATGCACATCTTGTAGAATTGTTAAGTGTCAGTTAGATGGGCTCTGTTACCAGAATTCTGAGCTCTGTTAATTGCAATGATAAGTTATGCCAAAAATTGGCTCATTAAGAGATCTAATAATTTTTAACACAGAGACTACAGAACATACCCATTTAACTGAAGTTTGTCAATAGCCTAGATATGTATAAATTCTACATTACATTAAAGATGAATGAAAGAGCCTCCCATTTTACTTGTGAATATTTCTGTGACCAATAGTTGCAGGCAAGCGCTAAGTGGGGGAGGAGAGCGGGGAGGGGGCACTGCGACAAAAACACACAGACAGTGCTGGAGGTAAAGATGCCACAACTTTATTGAGATTACAGCTCAGGGAGCAAAGGCGCACATAAGGCACTGATCCAAGCATCAGTTGACCCGCCTGCCAAGCCGATGACCCACACACACCCCCTCAGACCCCTGCTGAGGGGGGGAACCATGGGATGACAGCCATTGGGATGCCACATGGGTATACACCCCTGTGTGAATCATCCCCTGCCACCTGGGAGTGAGGTGGATTGACAGCCCCCGACTGGGCATGCACTGGCCATTCCTCACTCCCCAGACCCCTTATGGGGATCCCTATAATAGGGAAACTGTTGTGGCCTCTGAAGACCTCGGGGAGGACGACAGGAGTGGGACTATTCCAAGCCCCTCCAGAGGCAGCTGCTTGGAAGACCAGCAGGGAATGGAGCAGCAGGAACCCTTGCCAGAGCAGGCTGAGGAATCCAGGGCAGACTCAGGGACAGAGGCTGTTCCCTTACCTGCACCAGCTCCTGAGACCAGGGCAGAATCTCCACCCAGCTCCCCTGAACCTGATAGGCAGCGCAGAGGGAGACAGCGTCTTGCTGCACAGGAAAGGAGGCGAAGTGCAAGGCTTCAGGCACTCAAACAACGACGTAATGACCTTGAGTTGTAACAGGGTGCAGCACTGCCCTGCAGGTTAGAGCTCTTAAGCCAGGACGCCCTTTCCCTCGTTGCAGAAGCACCTGCGCACAGACCCACCTGATTCTACTGCAACTCAGTTCTGCTCTGACTGCTCTTTGGCTCTGACCCTTGCATTCGGCTCCTTGGACTACGCTTCCTGCCTGCTCCCCCGTTGGCTTGGTTGAACTCCGGACGTTCAGAGAGGCTTGTGGCAGACTCCCTGCCTGCATTCCAGCACAGAAACTGAGCCTGAGGGCCCTGTTTCCCCCCAAACAGATCAGTGTCCAATGCCCAATCCACCATCTACTCTCTTCAAAGTTGTGACAAAAGGGAGGGCTGGGGGGGATGCCACCACAAGCCAAGTGCTGAGGGGCGGGGGCCAGCTTCCCAGACCAGGGGCCCACACCAGATGTGCATGGGCGTGCTTCCCTGCCCCCTGGGCATTCCCTGCCCCTCCACATCATGGCAGCCACCATGCCATCTTCCCAATCACCTCTCCCACGTTGCCCACAACCCGGGCTCCCAGTTGAGTCTAGGAGCCATTTCCTAAGCAGAGTTACATCCTTCTAAGACTATTGATTTCAGTGGACTTAGAAGGATGTTTAGGATGACACTGTAAATGAGGGTTTTAGTTTAAATGTGTGTAAAGTGCAATCAGATCTCAACCAACTTATGGTAACCCCATAGGGTTTTCAAGGGGACAGATGAATGGAGGTGCTTTGCCATTGCCCACCTTTGCATAGCAAATCTAGGCTTCCTTGGCTGTGCCCCATCCAAGTACTAACCAGGGCTGACTCTGCTTAGCTTCCAATATCTGCTGAGATCAGACTAACCCGGGCCACCCAAGTCAGGGCCTGACCTTGATTTTACTAGATGGTAAAATTAAAGAAATAGAAGCAAATCAGTGGAGGAAGTGAGCTTTGAAGAAGGTAATTTGGAACTAAAAGGGAAGTGGTCACTGCATGGTTTGCCTGTAACAGGTGGGGTTGAAGTTATATTAGCCCTACAAATATAAATGAATTATTAATACAGCCTTAATTACATTTCAGTGTCTACATAGACTACATATTTTATATAAGAAGAGCCCTGTTGGATCAAATCAGTTGTCCACCTAGTCCAGCAACCTGTTTCACACAGTGGCCAATCAGTTGTCCTGGAAGGTCACAACTGATATCAACTCCTTGAATGCAGTTTTTACCTCTGTATATGGAAAGTCCCTTTTCTCACCATGGTTATTAGCCATTAATAGACGTAGTCTTTTATTCAATACCATATGCTACCTGCTCAGTAAGTGAGTCTTGACTAATTAACAATATAAATTATGCTTATTTTAGATTTATTGTATTCAAAGAATGTAATTCCATCACTTTGAATCTGATACTGAAACACAAGGCCATGCTGAAGAATAAAGATTAAATTAACTTTTTTGTGTGTTATGACATAGAGTTAAACAAAATAGACAGTAGAGAGATTTCATTATGATTAATTGTGTTAAAGAAATGTTGTAGGAGTAAAGTTAATATAATTAGTAAATATTAATTGATTTTTTAAAAATAAAACAAATTTACTTCATGCAGTTCTTAAAAAAAAGAAAGACCTCTAGATAACATCTACCTCCACAGAATTGTACCTTGGATTTGATATTAATAAGTGATCTCTATAGAAGTCCTCTACCAAAGGCACATTGTATGAACAAAGGAATGTGACCAACAGTGCAATCCTAAACAGAGTTACTCCAAACAAAGTCCATTGATTTTAAGGGGCTTAGACTGGTATAACTCTTTTTAGGATAGCCCTGCAAGTGTATCTATAATTGTGTGGATAGAAAGGTGACTCCCTAGGGTGCTGTTAGAAGGCTTGGTGTTAAGTGCCTTCACCATCTCAAAAATGTGATAATCACCTGCAGAGAACAGATGATTTCCATTATAAAATGCAAGCAAAAACTAAGAAAAGATGAGATTCTCGGTTTTGTAAGACATTATTAGGAAACCAATGAGAAAGCTCTCATTTGTGTTAGCAAATCTGAAGCAATCTCATAATGGTATAACATCTCCTTGGATAAAAGTATATAAACTCTTAACATCAACTCCCCCCTCCCAATGCTGTAACCTGCTTCCAAAAATGTAATTAACTGCCATTTCTGACTTTTATTATTTTGTTAGACAAGATTCTTTCAAGCTAGCTACTGTGGCAAGACTGTGTTGTAAGTTCAATGGGAAGCAGAGGCTAAATATAGTTCTGTATAATAAGGCCTTGATTTCAAGAAAAGCATTCCAAATCCACATAATTTACCTCTCTTCTCTCATTCAGTATCTGTGTCCTCTAGTTTCCAAGCAGCTGAAAGTGTTGTAATTTTTTTCTGAGAAGAACTCTGCCAAAAATATCCTTTAATTTCAATAGTTTGTTTGAAATTGGGGGAGGGGGCTTTAATTCCTCTTCTTCATAAATGGTCTTATATAATATGGAATATAGTCATAGTCAAAAACAATAAGTGCAGCAGGAAGAAAGATTTCACAGAATGAAATTTTAAAATTAAAATATAGGTTATATTTACATAATTTTGGAAAGATAAATATCATGGTGCAATCAGAACATATGCTTTTTAATACAGATGTCATTTATACTAATGTTTATGAAATATATTTATATTTATTAAGAATGATCCTACTTTTATGCAAACTGAGTATACATTGTATATATTTTGTATAATGAAATCAAACAGAATATAAAACATTTGCTAAAATATTTTATTTATTTACATTATTTGTAGTCTGCCTTTCTCACTGAATCTCAAGGCAGATGACACAGTGTGAGTCAGTACAGTCAATTTCAAGAACATTTCAATAATTAATGTAAGATGGCACATAAATGCAAATTTTCAAAGATTTAAATCAGCAGAAATCCAATACAGAACTGAAGAAATGATGAAACAGAACATAAGCAATTCTAAGACTGACAGAGTAAACAACGTAGAAACCTCCCAGCAGGATCACACCCACAGCAAGACAATACACAGAATCAAAGTCTACAATCCCCATTCCTCTACTGATGCATCCCTCTGACCACTTCCTTCCAGTACAGCCCTCCTATCTGAGCCCTCTTGAATAATTCAGTTTTGCATCATTTAAGGAATGCCAGGAAATTGGGAGTTTTCCTGACTTTCTTTGGTTGATGCTACCATTGCTTCTTGGTGTTCTTTCCATTCTTCTTTGTCTCTCAGTCTTTAGTCCCATTTGCCCACCAGGCTGTTTAATCTACTTGATGTGGTGACTCATACGTTTTTGTTTAAAGCCATATGTGAATTCATCATATGAGACACAACGCCTTGATGTCATCAACAAAATCATACAGGTCATCAAAGCCAACTGAATTCACTTGCAGTGTGCGTAGATGAGGGCAAGAGGAAGAAAAATGACACTGAGAAGTAAACGTGTGCAAAACGAAACAAATGACCTAGAAATACACCCAGAAATTGTTCAGTTTTGTTAAAGCTGTTTCTGGAATGCTGAACCAAATAGAAGAAATTGAATTGTAATGAGTTTCTCCCACCAAAATGTTTGTGTGTTTTGTTTCATCATTTCCAGCAGTGAGCAGGCACTGGGCTTGCCTCACAGGGCAGCATTTTATTTTCCTTAGCAGCATTCACGAAGCAGATCCCAAGGAGAGAGAGACTTTGTTATTAATTAACTCTCTTGGTGGGAAAGGGGAATGAATTACAACGTGCAGGAGTACATTTGGAATACAGTACATGTCACACTAATTTTTTTCGCTGTCACTACCTGCCAATCAGGTCCTCACAAGGGAACACATCTTCCAGTCTATCAGATTTGGAAGTGTTTGGAAGGGGGAATGCACAGACTTCAATCAGACTTCAGTCAGGATGACTTCAATCAGACAATTCCCTGGAAGTAAACACTATTGAATAAAATGAGACTTACATCTGAGTAGACCTGTTTAAGGGAGTATATCTTGGTTTGTTTTGCAGTGCTACCCAAGCACTGGTCTGTCTCCCCCATCCCTACCAGGGCTTTCGGACTGTCTCTGTGAGGAAAAATTCCACTGAGGGGTGTGTGTGTGTTGCAATTGGTCTGTTCAATCAATCAAACTTGAAAAAAAACCCTGCAAGACTTCAATCATAAACTGCAATTACAAAAACACTTACCTGGAAGTAAGCCCAAGGAAACATGAAGCAACAGGCAACAGCAGGATTCAAGAGTAATAATTTATTGGCACTACAGAAAGAGAAAAAAGTGATCATAAAGCAGGATTGTTTTTAATGCCACCACAGCCGCCCTGTGACCACTACTCCTTTGCCAGCTAGTTTGCTGCCAAAGCACCTGCTGACACTCAGCTTCTTCAGGGTCCATTGTTGTGTGTGTCTCTGTGTGTGTCTGTGTCTGTGTCTGTGTAAGGCAAACTTGGGTGGATCAATGGTTTAGAGAGAGGATTGTCTTCTGTGTGATTTTGGTGCTGTTAAGTGCAAAAATAGCTGCTCCAAAGAGTCTGGAAGCCCTCATTACAAATAGCAGGGCTGAATCACATAATAACAAGAAAATCCAAATGGATTATATCTGATCCAGCCATGTCCCACTCAAAAAAAAGTAATAATGACACATGTTTCAGAACCAACAAATCCAAAACTGACACTGACATTTTTTCAGTGCATATCTCTACTGAGAAGTGAGCTGAATTGATACAATACAAATGTATTGGTACTTGAAACATGGTCAAAATGATCAAAAATGGCTCCATAAAGAACAAACTGAACTATGTAGTTTGGGACAAGCCTAAGTTCTGAAATAAAAATGTTTTGCATTTTACATGAAATTATTAATTAACAGAACACATTTTACAAAAATCTGGCTCTGTAATTATTTGGTATGAACATTTTCTTGCCAATGAGTGGGACATGTACTGTATTGCATTTCTGATATATACTGTAAACTCCCACCTCACATCCTGTATTTCAAGAAAGGCCAATGACAGAAGATACGGAAAACTCTAGAAGTATTGTTAAAAATACAACATTGTAATGGACTATTGTGGCAATCAACAGACCAGAGAAACGGAAGCAGAAGAGCTCAATATTCAGTATAGTATCTCTCACTAAAGACAGCTGTGCACCTTGTTTATAATTCTTTTACAGTCAACTATCCATATACAACGATATTATACACAGTAATTATTTTAAAGCAGATGCCCCCTAATGGACAGCCAAATTTTGTGGACAGCCAAATTTTTATTATGGCAATCCCAAGTCCTCAGCTGTGCTTATCTGTTGCATCTCTTCAAAGCTAATATATCACAGAAAGGATGTTATTTGCCTACTGGAACCCATTAACCCAGTCTTTCCCCCCCATTTCTGTGGCTTTTGTGTAATGATGACTTCAGCCTGTTCTAAAGGTTTGTTTATAGACCTGGTTATTGATCAGTTCAAGGTCCCCTGTACTTTCAAAAGATAGTCATGTAACTAGGGATAAAAGGGATTGATTTGCACAAAACTTTATCCCCATTGTAGCTGTGGAGTTCACTTAATCTGTGCTGTCTACTAGATGCATCATTGTAAAGTGATGGCACATATATAATGTATTAAATCCCATCTTTATTCTACTATGAAACTCAAATGCTCCCAAAATATTTCCCACTCAGCCACTGTTCCCATCCAGACTGCAAGCTGGCTATATCATGAGCTTTTAGACAATACCCTGGGCTAATAGCTTCCTTACCACAGGCTGACACTGTTAGAAGTTAATAACAACAACAACATTCGATTTATATAATGCCCTTCAGGACAACTTAACACCCATTCAGAGCCGTTTACAAATTGTTATCCTCACAGCAATCACCCTTTGAGGTGGGTGGGGCTGAGAGAGCTCCGAGAAGCTGTGACTGATCCAAGGTCACCCAGCTGGCTTCAAGGTTCACCAGATTAGAGATCTGCTGCTCTTACCCACTACACCAAACTGGCTCTTTTAACAAGGGTTACCTAATATAAGTTTTGATCTGAAAGGTCGTATGTGTTTGCCTGAATGCTACTGTTAATGATTCTACATAGAATTTTGTTTGCACTGGTGATAACTTTCAATATCACTTAATAAGAATTCTGCTCTAGAATCATAGGAGGGCTGACACTGTTGCATTGACTAACTAGCTGTTACTAACTGTATATTTGCTATCTTTACAATCTTGTGATGGATATGGACAGAACTATAGGAGAACAGTTGCTGCATTTGATCAAGAAAGTTATGGCAGATGCCTGTGCACACAGAAAAAAGGCTAATTTGGCCCCATAGCTAGACATGCCACAAAGGAAGTCCAGAGGCCTAGAACAGAGGGAATGAAACAAGGGAGTAACACAGTTGTATGGCCTTGTGTAAATTAGAAGAGCCATCTAACCCACTTTGATAGATACAATGTCTTGAGGCCTAGGTTCACAGAGCATCTGAGAATGGCAGGAATGTCTAACTTCACAGAAGCTGAAAGTTTGATTCAAGGATAGATGGATTGGTTGAGGGCCAAATGATATTTATATATAATATATGAGAAACTTATATCACTAATTTTTCATAGACTGTGTTAAGATAAAATGTAGCAAGGATGAACTAACAATCTTTATATATTTTAAGAAAATGTTTCAAATAGAGATGACCTTGTCTGATGTTTGAAGTTATAAGATAATTAGTTAGCCAAGAATGTGTACCCTTTGGAGCAAGACAATAAGTTATATTTAGGAAATGGTTCTGAGAATATGAGAAGCTGGATTTATTGGGAGCTTCTTCCTCGATGGGACTCCTTGCCTGTGACCTGCTTATCTTTGAGTAAGATACATAATGGATGGTATGATTTTCTGTTGATTGAGATGATATTAAGAATGTATAATAATCATATTTTAATAGCAAAGGCTTAGAACAGAAGCAGAGATTCTCCAGTATTATTACTTGTTTACTATACCCACTAATGAACCTAAAACATTGCCTGCGGTGTACCACAGGAGTGGTTGCCAGCAGTTAAATGATTTCATATAGGAAAGCTAATTAGATGCTTAGGACTTCTTAAGTGCATGCCTATATCTGAATCAGGCCTGACTTGAGTCATCTATAACAGTCTGATAAAGTGCCATCCTTCTAAGAGCCTTGCTTTTGGGCCTGATGTAAAAATGTAGTGTGTAAAAGGTTTTTCTAGCTTGATAAGTGGTAAGAAAGTTATTACCTGTTTAACTACTGTGCTTCTCTGAAAACAATAGGAGTAGGACCAGGAGAGAGGGAAAGGTTAGCAAATATGGTTACACATTAAAAAATTAGAGTACTTCTAAGTTGAACCAAGGGACCTGCTGCTCAGAGCCAGTGCTTTCCAGGCCTCAGAAAATAAGAGTAGAACAGCTGGTTTTAATAAAAGGGTAATTGATACAGTTCATCTCCCAGATTAAACTGGCATGTTCCATTTTGTGCCTAAAAATATTTTGCTGCAGCAGTATTTGCAGTCCATAATAAAGTGCATTTTCCAGCAGCCTCAAATTTTCCCTGTGACTAGTAAAACCAGCTTCTCTTCCTTGAGGAACATGAGTGAAGGCTGGACGAGGAGTTAAGAATCATCTCAAGCACAGCTTGAGAGAGTACTACAGAGTAGTAGCTGGGATGTGAATGCTGTATCCTTCTGCTTCATAAGTGGCAGGGCTCAAACTGTGTCAGTTCCTAGGTGGCTCTAACCTTTTCTATATCACTTACCGTGTTCTTACTTAGAAGCTAGGTGTCACCATAAATGCTGAATCACACTGTTAAATCAGATACTGACATGCCTCAGCACTTGCCCACTATTCTAGTGCACTATACTAGATTCAGACCACAGATTCTTCCTTCTATTGCAATAATAACAATGGGGTTACAGGATAATCGAACAAAGTTGTAATATGAAAAAATTGTAATCAAACAAAAGTATGGTTTTAGAACCCAAGACCCCGTCTTTTTTCTGTATAATGTAACCTAATTTATGCACTAGACCAGTCCCTTTAAATTTTTGTACATGCTACTGATCAATCAGATTCACAGATCTCATCTTTTGCTTTCTGTGGGTCAGCCTCATGTCTTATTGAGAAACCATTCATTAGCAGCTGGGATTATGGAAACACAATTTGCAAAACAGAAGGTAAACTTTTACGTTCTTCCACTGACATTTTCCCTTCAAATTAAGTCAGACTGATTTAAGAACTGTGCACCTTTTGTTTCCCATTGTATAATTCTGAGAACACACACTCAACAGACAGGTTCACATCCCATCCTAGTTATGAAGTATACTGAATATCCTTGGAAAAGCTGTCATAGCCAAACCTACTTTGATGTGTTTCTGTGAAGGTAAAATGGGATCAACCCTGCCCCCAAATGCTGCTCCGAACTTCTCGGATGGAGGTTAGAATATAAAAATAATATAAAGGAATAAATTCTGGGTAAATTGCGTGGAAAGGGGTAATTACTCTGGCTTTTTAAAGCTTGAAAACTCTGTTCCAAGATACTATCTTCCTATTACCCTTTGCATGCATCCTTGAATACTTGTACAAGATTAAGGAAGGCATAAGTTCTTTTTTTGGTATATGTTCTTTCTGACCACATAGAAAATGGACAGATTTTGGTGTAAGATACTACCTTTCAGCTCTAAAATGACCTAACAGCCATCAGGAACATTTTTAGAACTAAACTGGCTTTGTTGTTTTTGTTAAATAATGGGTAGAATCTAACAATAGCCCTCTAAAGAAAAACAAAATAATTATCACATCTGCAAGCACTTCTCTAAGAATGGCATGATGACACATCCATAGGCTTGGCTATTAACAAATCTCATTGTTGGTCCATTACTGAAGAGTGGGAGTAGTGCCGGCTGTTTTTCAGTCCCTGCTCTGGAGAAAGGTGGTGCTGCCATGCAACTGCTTCAAAACCAGGACTCTCGGCCTTGTTCTCATGCTTAATGTGGTGATGTCCTATGGCAGTTCCTTGTAAAGGCAATAATTAGTGTTTCTGCTAATTACCATGCTTGCAAATCGTAGAAAAGCCAGCACCCACTTACATAGTTGCATGGATATCATGTTGCTTTACAGCTGGTTTTTGCATGTGCAACTCCTACTACATTATAAAAAACAGCTCAACAGATTATATATTCACAGAGCTCTTAGCCTTTCTTTCTTTCAACACTAACTAGAAATATGTTCCTAAAGAAATCACTGTCAGTGCTTCAGCCTGGATTATTCACCCCCCACCAACAGACACACACTTGTTTTTTCCAATCAGATTGTAAATGGATTTTTTTGGAATTTGTCTCCCAGTCATGATGACATCCTAGGCTACAATGCCCATATATCTAATTGTTAACATGGCCCCATATATGGATATTTAAAATTTGGAGATTGGAGCCATGGCTAGATAAGACAAATCTTTCTACAAACCTGAGAAAAACCCCAGGAATGCAGAAAAGTCTGAAATATTTTTTTTTAAATATAAATTGGGGTTTTAAAAACCCTGAATAATAAAAGCAGTGAATGCAATGTTGGGAAATGAATGTCCTCAGAGGCCATTGCTAAGCAACCACAACAATATTTCCTGCCTTAAAGCATTTTTCTGTTAAGTAAAGGCAAGGGAAAAGGGCAGAACCATTTTGGCCATTGAAGGAGGACTCATCAGGGCCAGGCCTGACCACATTGCACTGGGCAACTTGCTACCCCACAGTTTGTATGACTCACTCAGGTCTGGCTGCTTGCTGTTGTTCCACAGCAGCCATCCCATAAAAGCCACTGTGGTAGGATGGTTAGAGTTTCAAAGCAGGATCTGGGAGACCCAGGTTTGAATTCCTACTCAGCCATGTCTTTGGACCAGTCACACTCTCCCAGACTAACCTACCTCACAGGATTGTTATGAGGATAAAATAGAGGAGAGAGCTGCTTTGGGTCCCCATTGTGGAGAAAGGTGGGGTATAAATGAAGTAAACAATAATAAATATAGATGGAGATGGTGGGCAGATAAAAGGTATGCTCAATGGTAGGCGGGAAGGAGAGAAAGAAACAGGGAAAGGTGAGGTTGCAGGAAGTGCCAGGAGGAGGGAAAGAGGAAATTGGAAGGACAGTTCAGGAGAAGGTGGGGTGCCCCCTGTCAAGTCCCTGCTGGTTTCCCACTGTGCTACTACTTCCAGCCCAGCTGGCACCATGATAACTGTGCCCAGCACAGCAACTGGTACCACACAATTTGGTCAGAGGATTCCCACAAGAAGTCTGTCAGGGGAGGGAAGAAGGGAAAGCTGAAGACGGGGGTTGGGGGAGATATACGTTGGTTGGTGGATAGGGCTGATTTTGATTGGGCAGAATTGGCCCTGCAAGAAGCCCAAGGAAGTGACATCATTGTGTTGGCACCTGGAGTGTGCATGTGCAAAGCGTGTGTGCAGGAACATACCTCCAGGTAAGTGCCAGGAACCCCCCCCCCCAACCAGGATGGTATTTGGACCTGGCAACCCTAATTAGTGTACAAATAGTTGCTACGTAAAGTTTCTCCTGAACACAAGTACCAAAGAAATTGAATGATCATTTTTAGTATCCTGGAGTATCTCAGTAAATGAAACAATTCAGTACTGTTGGGAACTTACAATTTTCTTTTCTATGGGTCTCTTTTTAAAACCCTTTTTCTTAACACCACCAAGTCCAACAGTCTTCCACAATACTATTCAGTTAGAAAATTTCTAACAATTATTTCTTTTGCATCATGTTACTTAGCCTCTTCTCTATTGTTGCTGCAGTTGCTTTTCTTTTCTTTTGAGCATGTTTACCCAAATCAGACATGGGGGTTGGATCCAGACTAAATTTTTCCAATAGCAGAATGGAACTTTCCTGTCTCCTCCCTCCATAAAAATCTTCTCCTGATGTAAAAGGGATTCTGAGGAATAACATGGGGTGTGGTCTGCACCAGGAAGGGGGAATTGGTGGAAATTGCAAGTCTAGGTCCAACTTAATGTATCCCAATTGCAAACAGAAATCTAGCATTTCAGAGAGAAGGCTGAGCAAGCGCTCCCTCTCCCTGATGTCTAGTTTTCTTCATGTATGTTTGAGTTTGGATGTTCTTTGGTATGGATAGGAGAACATTTTATCACATACATCGCCACTCATATTTGATTATAATCCTTGCTCATAGTCTGTTCCCCTTTTAATAAATGGTGATCAGTGATAGGAGGAAAATCAGTATGTTTGTTCTTAAGAAATGCATAATGTTTATTAGTTATTAACTTTACTTATAAATTGTTTGCTTTTAGAATGAGAAAAGGGTAAACTTTAAAAGGTGCTGTGGAGACATTTTTTTTAGTTCTCCAGTGTAATAGCTAATGTTTTCAGATACTTCTCCCAGGGATATTTGGTAAATATCATCATTCATCACTATATCTAATAGTAAAATGGCTGGGCCCTGTACAAATAATGAAAGCTACAAAAATCAGGACAGCCATAGACAAGGGAAGCTGAAAAACACAGCTATAAATTAACCCAAAGAAAAATATGGCTGAAGGAAGTCTGAAAATGCTCCATTACAGATGGAATGTTGAGAGCAGTTATAAGTAGACATGGGCACAAACAGAAACAAACAAACAAACATGGTGTTCATTGGTTGTTGTGGGTTTTCCGGGCTGTATTGCCATGGTCTTGGCATTGTCGTTCCTGACGTTTCGCCAGCAGCTGTGGCTGGCATCTTCAGAGGTGTAGCACCAAAAGTCTTTTGGTGCTACACCTCTGAAGATGCCAGCCACAGCTGCTGGTGAAACGTCAGGAACGACAATGCCAAGACCACGGCAATACAGCCCGGAAAACCCACAACAACCATCGTTCTCCGGTCGTGAAAGCCTTCGACGATACATGGTGTTCATTGTTTGTTGCCATCCACAAAGAACAAACAATGACCATTGGCGAACATGACCTGTTCACAAACATGTTTGTTGTTCATTGTTCATGGGGGCCAGCAGGCTCTCCTCCAGCCATCAAGATCCCTACCCCACCACTCCCAGAAACCCTACCTGAGCAGGCAGCAGGAAATGTACCAATAATAAATAATAGCTTGGCCCAGAGCCTGGCAGCAGCCCTGGAACTTGAAGAGGTAGATCCCTATCCCACCACACACAACAAACATTCAAGCTCCAATGCACTCTCCCTGTCTTTCTCTCAAAATGCCAACAACAAATGTCTCTCCTTCTCCACTGTCTGCAAAACCAGAGCTGGGAGCCCCCCTTCCCCCTGTTCTTTGTTTCCTTGCAACAAATTTGGAGCTCCACACTTGAAAGGAAGACCTACCTATCAAGCTAAATTGGGCTTAGATTGGGGTTTCCAGGGCAACAGCAGGAGTTCAGACAAAGTTCAGGTAGTCCCTGCCTCCGGTTGCCAAAGGAATTGATCGCAGGTGCCAGACTGTCTGGCTTGACAAACAGCAACGAACGAGGCTTGCAATGACCATGTGTTTGTTTAGAGTTCATTTAGAATGGGGCCTCACAAACAGCTTGTTTGCAAAAAGCTGATTGGGCTGTTCATGGCTGTTTTTAGTTTGTATAGCTGTTCGTACCCATCTCTAGTTATTATAAGCCAGTTAAAGAGAAGACCCAGCCTGCTCAAGCTCCTGGAAATTCATAGGAGTCCTAAGGAGGAGAATTTGGGGATTGATGGGCTTGAGGAGGGGCCTTCTAGACTATTCCACCACCAGGATTCTGCAGGGCTTCCCAGCTGAATTTTATCAAAACTGTTTATTTATTATATTGTCGAAGGCTTTCACGGCCGGAGAACGATGGTTGTTGTGGATTTTCCAGGCTGTATAGCCGTGGTCTTGCCTAGACCACGGCTATACAGCCCAGAAAATCCACAACAACCATGTTTATTTATTGTTTTTATGATTCTATTTTAAATGTTTAGCAGTGAAATCCTATGCAGAATTACTCTGATTTTAAGATTTCAATGGGCTTAGGCTGGAGTATCTCTGCATAATTTTGCATTGCATATCATATTGATATGTTAACGATAAAAACAAACTGTATGAGTACATCTTGATCTGACTCTTTGGTGTAAGAGGAGTTGATTCCATTAACACCTTTGAATGAAAACAAATAAGTTGAACATTGGTAGGACATGTTTGCTGCCGGGCAACACCATTTCAAACACCTGGAGCTGGTATTCAATTTTGAGTGATCCTGATACATACATAAGCATTAGGAAGAACATTCTGAGCTAGTTTTTGCAGTAACATATTTGTTTAATCTGTTGAGTAGTATTTTATTCAAGGAACCAGCAGAACATTCAATTTCCCGTTTACAGCAGTAAGAAATGCTGGCCTTTCATGGGGGACTTGTTCCACATATTTTCCTTGAAGATCCTCTTCCCTCAAGGAATTTTGACTGCAGAAGAGAGGTCTTGCATGTCTTTCACTTGCACATTGGTAAGATGGAAAAGTGAATTTGCTGAGGGCTCTGAAATGTGCTGTGACAAGTGAAGCATGGGTAATGTAGTCGAGGAAACATTTCAATCACAGTTTAACAGTTTGTGACATTTAAGAAAAAAGATGGTGAGATTTAGACAAATGTTCCATTTCCACTAACTGTCCCAATTTCCATATGCCTGGGTGTTTTCTTAATTATGAATCTAGTTAATAGGTAACAATTTATTATGATTTAGAACTTTGGCAGAGATGGTGTCTGGAAGCACATGTCAAGAGAGTTGCCCTATACCTGCAGAGTGAAGGCAGGAAACATTGGATTTGGGCATAGATGTATTAATGATATGTCTGGTCTGCAATGTGCTCAGCAAATTTTAACATACATTGCCCCTGCCTCAGTGTGGGTATCCCTTATAGCAAGACAGGAGCTTGAAAACATATCTCCAGATACTCCCTTGTTTAGATGATTCCTATCTGGTTCAAAGCAAATTTACTGTTCCCTGACCTTAATTACCCGCACTAAAAGATATGCAAAGGCTGTGTCAGTATCTTCAGTCCCCTACAGTAGGACCAGGTATCAAGGAGTTTTTCTGGGCCCAAGTGTCAGCTCCCAATAGAAAGTCAATTTGATTCAGTAAGGTATGAGTCACTGGTTTAGGTAAGCTCTTTTACACTGTAGTGCCTAATTGTTCTTACCAGTCCCTATATCTCCTTTTCCCTTTATGACCTATACATAGGGTTGCCAACTCCAGGTTGTGATATACTCCTGGAGATTGGGGGGGGGGACACAAGGAGTGTGTGGGGTTTGGGGAGGGCAGGGTATAATGCAGCCCTACAGTCCACCCTCCAAAGCAGTCATTTTTTCTCCAGAGGAACTGAATCCTGCTGCCTAGAGATAAGCTGTTATTCTGAGACAGATCTAGACCCCACCTGGAGGTTGGCAATCCTACCTGTACTGAATCTGTCTGTTGTGATCTATTTATGGAAAGCGAGCCAGAATAAGCCAATTGAACCTATTAAATCATGCACCAGAGCGCAAAGTATTCATTCTTTCACTGTCCAAAATTAGAAAACAGTTTAGCTAGATCTGTGCAATTAGGATGGGATAGAATTGCCACTATGGCCACAACTGTGTTGAGGGAGGTTCTACCATTGTAAAATAAACTGAGCTGCCTCTCCTTCCAGTTGGACAGGTGGCATGAGATTTCCATTCTGTCCTCCATTCCACTAAAGGTCAAAGGCAAGCATTAATGATAACGGCTGACCACAGTGTGCAGTGCGAATGGTGTTAAGCAGGTTTCTCTTGCTGTTCAAAACATTTGCCTTAAAAGTTGTATAGGGAGCTCCATTATTCTCTTTTTACCTGTACAATCTGGTCCCATGGATTCCAACAGAGACTCTCGTCATACTTAGTGGAGCATCTAATATTTACTATCCAGTCAAGGCGATGGCAGAGATAGAAATTCTGAGATGCTTTGACCTCTGGGGAGTGTTAGTCAGTGAGCTGTTCTCCAACAAGCAGCAGTAATGTGGAATAAATTGCACAGCCCTGGATTTTTCAGCACTGGCTTACTGAGAAAGATGGAGAGAGTGAAGTAACGAGGCATGATGCTGTTAAATGGATGCCTCAACTTGGGTGTGAATAAATACAATATCAGAAGTTTCCCCCTAGAATGAAGATGCAGTTTTAGTTTTACGTAGAAATTTCTTTGGAGTCGTACATGGCAAAACCAGCTTTCGAGCCTGGAGTGAGATAGAGGCTGGTTTTCTTTTGCTTCACTTTCCATTAAAGATGAAGGCACCATACCAAAGTAGCCAATACCCCAGTATGGGCACTGTGTTCCTCTATGACAGATTCAGCATGTGTACCTGGAGGAAACTAAGTGGCAGTGTATGCTTTGCAGCCTCTTTCATTATGGATCCTAAAAAGGGTCACATGTGGTATGGAGTACAACTTAGAACAAGAAACATTTGCAACAGAACAAAGACTTTTAAAAAATAGATTTAATCTTTCTAGATAAGGAAAATTTACAAAATAATTTAAGACAAGTGCAAAACCACACTATATTAAAATACATATGAATGCATTCCATACTGAAACACGTTTCAGAACATAATAAACATTGCCTATATCTCAACAAACTTGACAGTATACATTTTTTTGTCTTGCAAATTTCTGCCAAAAATATGTCAATTTCAACAAGGAGCCAGTTCTTCAGATTCTGATGAACCAGTCCGAAATAACAGGAGCACCAATATGCTTTCAGTATGCTCCAATGCACATTCTAGCTTCTACCAGTAGATTTATAATTAATCCCCTATCTGTGCTGTTAACCGTATCTTTCAAATAGAACAACAGAACAATTTTGGGGGTTGGTGGGATATGATATCCTACTATTTCAAAGATTAATTCATATCACTTGCCACCAAAGCTTTTGGACACAAGGGCAATTCTAAAATATATTACATCGGCTTGGGGGCTTGGTATCTGCAAAGGTCATCTGGAAAAGACTGCTACATCTTTGTGAGCTTATCTGAAGATAAATGCTAATGTGATATCCATAATCAGTCAGATTGTTCTGGAACCCCTGAAATGGAAACGGAAATTTTCTCAGGGCACACCGCTATTCGATAGCACCATCTGCTGCTCTCCTCCTTGGTGCAAAGCTTACCTTTTGCAATCCCATCTATGAGCCTGTTTCCAGTCTTCCTGGGTGATAGACTTCGCCAGAACATTTAGTCCCATGGCAGCCAAGAGTGACAAAGAACTTTTCTTATTATTGGAACATGACGCATTAGGAAGAAATAGTCCTGTCATTCCCCTCCCCTCTCTTTTTGCTATCACTGCACTGATAGTTGGGAGGAGGTACAGCTGTGCACCTTTTACCTTGAGTTAACCCCAAGTCAGATTGATTGATTGATGATTGATTGATTGATTGATTGGATTTCTAGCCCACCCTTCCTGCAAGCAGGCTCAGGATGGGTTACAATCATAAATAAATTACAACAAATAAAACCAAAAATAAAACCAACAAATAAAAAAGTGGAGAAACTTGAACGAAAGACTAAATTTGTAGAGAGCCAAGCTGTGAATACACCAGCCACCACAAAATACTACTCCCCTTCAACCAAAAACACCAGAATAAAAATCATTGCAGCTTGCACAAAGGTTCTACCCAAACTCAGCCTGCCACCAGTCCCTGCCATTACAGCATACAGTGGTTGTCAAGAAACTGACTATGCCTAGTTTGTTTTTTGACCTATTTAATCATTGGTTCAGGCTTTTCAGCTTAGAGGGAAGCAAAAGACAGCTTTGGGAAAGTGCAGTCAGGATGACACTGCAAGTTCCCAAATAGATAAGGGAATGAAATGAAACCAGCCACAAGGCAAGATCAGAGAGCTTTAGGAACAGAACAGTGAAGGGAGATTTCACACCCGCATTCCATCTCATTAATACATATCACTCTGGGAGTGAAGTGATTTCTTTCCACCTGTGTGGATGTTCTGACTGCAGCAGCAGGTCATCATGGATTGAGCCCTTCACCAATTGGTCAAGTTTGTCAAACCATGCTGTGGGCAGGTAGCCTTCAAGCTTAAGCCTTCATTCTAGCTTTATGTTTCCTAAGGATCAGATACTAGATGGTTGTTGGGGGTTTTCCGGGCTGTATTGCCGTGGTCTTGGCATTGTAGTTCCTGACGTTTCGCCAGCAGCTGTGGCTGGCATCTTCAGAGGTGTAGCACCAAAAGACAGAGATCTCCAGATCAGATACTAGCTTTGTTCCTGGATACTATTCTTGCTGGGGTGGTTGCTGATAGAAGCTGGTAGCCATACACCATCTTGCCTTTGTTCTCGGGACTTTGGACTCTGAGATTTTGCCTGGACATTTCTGCTGTAGCTGAAAGGCATCATCTGGTTTAGAACTGAAAGCCTTTATTGTGTTATTAGGCTAATTATTAATTTACTAGTAACAAAGCCCATTGTGGGGAAAAAAGACAATGGGATCTAGGAAGGGGAGGGTGGGCAGGCAGGCATTACCTCCTCCTCCACTCCTGACCCCAGCTACATAAAGGGCGGGGGTGGGCATTTCCACCTGCTCCACTCCTGATCCTGGCCAAGTGAAGGGGGGGCATTGTCTCCTGCTCTGCAGCTGATTCTGACTAGGTGAAGGGGGACAGGCATTGCTGCCTGCTCCGCATTTGATTCCAGCAGGTTGAAGAGAGAGCAGGCATTGCCACCTGCTCCATGCCAGATCCTGGCCAGGTGAAGCAGGTGCATGCATTGCCACCTGCTCTGCTCCTGATCCCAGCTGGGTGAGGGGGAACGGGCATTGCCAACTGTTCTGCACTTGATCCCGTCTGAGTGAAGGGGGGAAGGCATTGTTGTCTGCTCCATGTCTGATCCTGATGGGGTGAAGGGGGGCATTTTGACACGCTCTGATTCTGATCCCGGCCGGGAAATGAGGGGTTGCACATTGCCTCCTGTTCCATGTCTGATCCTAGCTGGGTGAAGGCGGGGGGAGGGTATTGCCACCTGCTCCATGCCTGATCTTGGCTGGGTGAAGGGGGCAAGCATTGCTGCCTGCCTGCTCCACGTCTGATCCCAGCTGGGTGAAGGTGGGGGGCAGGCATTGCCACCTGCTTTGCTTCTGATCCCAGCTGGGTGAAGGCGGGGGACTGGCATCACCCCCTGCTCTACTCCTGATCCCAGTTGGGTGAAGGCAGGGGATAGGCATCGCCACCTGCTCCATGCATGATCCCAGCAGGGTGAAGGGGGGGCTGGCATTGCCACCTGCTCCACTCCTGATCCAAGCTGAGTGAAGAGGGGGGTGGGCATTGTCAAACGCTCCGCTCTTGATCCCAGCTGGCTGATGGCCAGGGGTGGGCATTGCCACCTGCTCCACTCCTATCCCAGCTTGGTGATGGGGGGCTGGCATTGCCACCTGCTTGGCATATGATTCCAGCTGGGTGAATATGAGGGCAAGCATAGCCAACTGCTCTGTTCCTGATCTCAGATGGGTGAAGACAGGGGGCGGGCATTGCCAACTGATCCACTCCTGATCACAGATGGGTGAACGCAGGCAGCAGGCATTGCCATCTACTCTGCTCCTGGTCCTAGCTGGGTGAAGGCGGGGGGTGGGCATTGCCACTTGCTCCGCTCCTGATCCCAGCTGGGTGAAGATGGGGATCAAGCATTGCTGCCTGTTCCATACCTGATCCCAGCCTGGGATTCCTGCCATGGCGTGCACTCAAAGGGATGGGTTTCCTCTTCTGGGCTTCCCTCCACAGCAGCACCTTTTGGACGTGCACCAGGGTAGGAAGTGAGTTGTTTGGAACATGGCTAGCCTTTTATACAGTAGGATTATTATCTTCTTCTGTTCTGCACACTCCTATAATTTGCATTTTTTCTGCACTTCTTTTAATAAACTTTATTAATTATAACCTTGTGGACTTATTTGGGTTCCAATGCTTCAATCTAAATCTAGCACCTTGGCCTATTTGTCTTAACTACCCAAGTAACTGTTTTGTGAACTCAGTGTGAAAAGCATCCTACCTTGCAGGACTGACTTCTATTTTGCTTGCCACCTAGTAGGACTTGAGATTTTTCTCTTAATCCCAAATTGAGGGTTAGTCAAAGAGGCTGCAGGTGATGTTGCTATCCCGGAAGTGAAGATTCATTCTTCAGCTTTAAGTGTTTTGATTCTTGATCCCCATACAAAAACTGTCCTCTCAGAAAGGGAGATTTTTTACAGTGGATAATCAGTAGAAAGATTAAGAAGGAACCTCAATAGAATGGAGAAGCCCACCCCCTAAAACTTTTAGTGACCCCCCAGTTTCATATCTCCGGCAACGCATATGCAGCACCCCCAACTCCCTTCCCAATTTCCCTGCCGCTCATGGGATGCACCAATCCCTCCAACAGAGTTAAATTAAGGGAATTTTTCTGAAGATGATTGACATGGAGAGAATGGCATTATACATGTAGTGCCAAAATAAAGAAGAGATACACTCATGTGCATTGTGCAAAGTCTCCATTCCAGCTTACAGAGTTAATTAATAACATAAAGGATTGGCTTTTTGCTAATGCTATGTCTTTGTAAACTTGCATTTTAGGGCTTTTAGGAGATGGGCTTCTTCATTCTGTGGGGGTTCCTTCTTAATCTTTCTGTTGGACAGGTGGGACTTATCAGATCCTTGAATAGCCCAAATTGGGAAAGTGAATAAGGGAAGGTCAGAGTTGATTAATTCAGGAACTCCTGGAAGACCATTGTCTTAAGATCTTTGCACATCTCTGGGAGTGGGGGTGGGGCTGAAAGCTAGTTTCACCTCATGACTCACATGTCAGTAATGTTCCAACTCCCAGCCAGGGGTTGGCAACCATTTCCTGCTTCGCCAGGCAGCATTTCTGTGTTTAAAACATATAAGGAGGGGGGCTTATGATATAGCCATATTCATAAGCTTCCCTATTAGCATGAGGGTCAGGGTCGACTGCTAGCATTATATATTCTGAGCAAAATCTCTTTAATGTGATCATTATAATGTATGCAAAGTAAAAAAAATGACTGTCAGTAATATTTAGAAACATTTTCTCTGACCATTATTCTGGTACTTCATTGTCCAGATTAGAGTTCACAGAGAGAGAGAAAATGACACAAGTATGTGACTGACAAATGAAAGCCTTAGCTTCCCTGCAATTTTGGTATCATTTGGTTGAAAATCAGCCACTCTAGATACCCCCCCCCCAATTTCCCCCATAGGAAATAATGACAGAGCTGTGGGATGGGATGGGACAGGGAGGATCACTACAAAGGAAGCTTTCCTCAATTTGTGAAAGGAAACAAACAATAGACCACCACAACAAAACATGGTGAATGCAGAGTTTTCAGAGGAAAGGTAAAAAACTGTTTGCTGTCTGTCAGTCACGGTAGGAGTAGAAAAAAGAAACAAATATTGACAAGGGTTTTTTTTCCCCCAAAGAAAAATGCTGGTGGCCAATTGGCACTTTAATGCTAGACTTGGCCACCATTTCCCCCAATAGCAATCAGAGAAGAGGAAAGCATTTACACTGAGAGAACCTATTTTGGGGTAGACATGGGCACAAATCGAAATACAAATCAAATTTCATGACGAATTGGGCCAATTCATGTTTCATGAAAACGCGTTTCATGGGGCCATGTTTTTCATGGAATCCACAACTTTGGGGGCCAATTTGTTCAATCCGTGAATGTATCATGATGCCAGACAGGCTGGCGCCGATCCATTGATTCCCTAGGCAAAATAGGCCCGGGATGTCTGCAGACTTTTTGTTGCTATGGAAACCTCAATCTTAGCCCACATAACCTTGTTAGGCAGCTCTCCCTGCCAACCTGAGAGCTGAGCAATGTGGGTCTGTGCAAGTTTACCTGGGAACTGTAGTTGGAGACTCCTTCCCCTCTGTTTCCCTTCTCCGTTTTTAAGAATGGGATGGTGGAGTAGCAGCAGCGGTGGCAGCCTCAGCAGCTCCTTCTACCACTGCTTGCCAGCTTCAGGAACTTTTCTCTGAGTCTATACTTCCTGTACTCCTGCTGCTCATGCCTTCCCACCCACCCCACCCCCATGCTCCCCAGAGTGGAACCTGTGCAGATCCGCTCTGCTCTGCTTTTCCTTCGAGAATTTCGAGGCAGGGGGGAGGGCATGTCAGAGCAGCAGGAGGACGAGAGGATGGGAAGGAAAAGTCAGCAAAGAGAACCTGAAGAGAGGAAAACCCAAACAGATCCACTCCACTTGACTTTTCTTCCAGCACTGGCAGAAAGCTGGATGCCAGGAGGGAAAAGTCAGCAAAGAGCCTGAAGAGACCTACTTGGAAGGTGGCTGGAGGAAAGCCTGCTGAAGTTTCCCTGCAAATTTGGCATCTCTAGGTATGAAGGGGGCTGTTGTAGGGCCCCGAGATCTGACGAATCACAAACCTAATGATTCATTTCATGAAATGGGACAATTTCATGAAAGTTTGTGGTTCGTGTTTTGTGGAACATGATGAACCATGAAACTCAGGGTTCATTTTTTCCCATTTTGTGCCCATCTCTACTTTGGGGGAGTCTGTAAAATCAAACCCCTTTGTTCAATCTACCTGAAACTTACAGTGTCTTTAGATTAGTGGGAGGACTATGTCACCTGCACGTTTGGTGCCATTGTCTTTATTAACAGCTTCCCCAGACCCTTCAATACATTCTCCATTGAAAATAATGGTCCTGAAACTCCAGAATGGGGGAGGGGGGTGATGAGTGGGATTTGGATCCTAAAATGATGGTGTCCTACCAAAAAATCAGCAATCACAGTACCTCCCTACTCATCCCGTCCCTGAATCCTAAATATGAAATTATACCTTTTTTTTTCTTGGAGTACAAGCCTACTCAAGATATGGTGATGGCTACTAACCTGGATTTTTAAGGAGATTAGACTAATTAATTAATTAATTAGAATATTTATTAGCCACCTTTTCTCCAATGGTTCTCAAGAAGGATTACAATGTAAAATCAAAAACAGCAGCTATAAACACAGTTAAAATACATTTAAAATGCTGTCCTAAATAATGTCCCAAATGAATAGAGGATAAGTCTATCAATAGTTATATCATATGCCACAATGGCTAGATATAACCTCTAATTCAGAGATCCTGAACACTAATTGCTGGGGGAATACCAACAAGAAAAGACTATTGCCTTCATTCCCAGAGGCGTGTGGATGGCCAGTGTGATAAAGTGAATAACGAACAACACAGTCTGATCCAGCTAGGCACTTATGTTGTTATGATTTCCTTTTCTCTGCCCACCTTCCTGACCAAAGTTGTTCTAATATTTTTCCAGCCTGTTTTCTTCTAATCAGCAATGCTGATTAAATGTCTCAGACATTTCAGTTTTATTGCCTGAATACACATCCTTATAAACAACGGGTTATTAACAGAAGGACCCTTTTATTACACTTCTTTCCTCTTGGCATTTTTTGACTGTTTGCCAAGGCAGAAAGTGTGATTTCTCTCCAGTCATAAAAGACGATTCACAAAAATAGTTAGCTAGCTGTAATGAGGTAGTGATTAAGTTTAGCTGAGATCAAAGGGAGGGAAATAAGCAACGGAAGTGCCAAATGGTAAAAATTAAGCTGCTTAATTTTAATATGCAGTATAAGCTTCATTATTTCAACAGTGTAACTGACTCTGCATTGCTTGTTGTTATTACATATCATTTCTATGGCATTCTTAATGTCTAGGATGGATCACTGAGCTAAACAGACAAGGAGCCAGTAGGCTGAAGACAAGACATGAGAATGTGATAAAAGAAGAGGTAAAATGATGAGGTTGTTGCAGTATAGTTAATGATTATAAGAGCTTTTGATCAATACTGATTTACCTGCCATATATGTCTAAAGACTGCTTCTTTGGAGACCTATGATGATCACCCATTGTCCTGCTCAATGCTGAGATCTCAGGAGCCAAGGCAGGAGCTGGAGTCAACAGTCTTACATAGATGTGGTTGTAGGTGAACTGAGACCTTAAATACCACTGCCAAGAGGTGGCGATACAGGCCCCTCTCCTCCCTTGGTACTTAAAGGTGCTGTGCCTGATGCCAGCAGTGACTACTGTAATGTGGCTGAGGTAGATCAGGGACCAAGTCTGAAGGCAAGGCTCTTGGGGTTTCTCCTGTACATCAAAGAGGTCTCCTAGAGGTGTACCAACTGCTTCATTCTGAGGTGGTATTAGGTGGCCAGCCCCCCCTCCTCTGAGTTTTCAGCCTCTTCATCTGAGGAGGAGGAGTCTGTATGGTGGTCCATGACTAGAGGTGGGCACAATCCAAAAAAAACATACCGATCAAGCGGATCGTGGATCAGCACCAGCAACGATCCCGAATTAACGATCCACACCGATCATCTCCCGTTTCTGATCCATGGATCGTGGATCGTGGATCATGGAGGCAAAAGCGGAGGGGCGCCCCGCTGTTCCCAGCGATACAGGAACGGTGGCTGATGCCGGCGGCAACTGTGTTTGTGTTTGGCTGTCTGTGTTTGGCCGTCAGAGCTGCCTATCAGGGTTTGCAGGGATGAGATTGGGGTGCCCATGGCTACAGAACACCCCCTTCCCCCTCCCTCCCTTGGGTGTCTTCTCCCAGTTGGTGGTGACTGCTTTACTGCTCCGTGGTTGGAAGGAAGCCCTGCTGATCAAGGTAAGCTGGGAGTCCATTCGGGTTTCCAGGGCAACAGAAGGAGGGCAAACACAGCTCAGGCATTCCCCTGGCTCCGTTGCCAGGGGAATTGATTGCTGGTGCCTGAGTGTCTGGCTTCCTGATCTGAGCATGATCGCCCCGATCCAGCCCCAATCCAGCCCCTCTCCTGACCGCTGGATCGTTGGCCATGCCCGAGCATGATCCGCTGGGTCCCGATCGTGCGATCGCCATTATCGTGGGTTTTGTTCCGATCGTAATGCGGATCGTGCCCATCTCTATCCATGACTCCCATACTTTCAGTTGCTCACTGTAGCATGACTGAGTCATAATTAAATGTTCTGTTACTCTATTTGCTTTTTACATTCACATTGTGGCATGTGAATGTGGCATGCTCATTAAAAGTCAAGAAGTTTTTTTAAAAAAATGGTTTTCAATCAACTAAGTGACTGCCTATCAAAGAAAAAAGTGTGAACCCACCACTACAACAAATTTCTGTACAACCCACAATGCTATAAATAGGAATCAGACAAGAGTATAGACGTGTTGTTCATAATTCCAATTCATCGCCTCCAGGCTTGTAAAGGAAACAATCGTGGTGGGTCATGTCCCTCATTGATATTGACACAACAGCTCCTGCGTAAGTTTATGTGTTAATTCTACCGCTAACATATGCAAATTCCACAATCTTGTTGTACTGTAGGAAAACAACTATCATAATGAGTTGCAGAAGCAGTACTAAAGTGTGTTCAAAATGCGACTACCACAAGAAGCCAGCAGTCATGAACTGAATCAACATGTGCACTGCATGTACCTTTCATCTTAAAATCTTCTGGGTGTGAATATCCTGGTTCTCTTTCCAATCCACCAGAAATATTTCTGCAGTACTGGGAGTTGTAAATATAGACCGTAAGTGGAGTATGATAGTTGTGTGGCACCAGTTTTTCCAATTGTGAAGAATCTTGCACTTGCTATGTAAATTGTTCTGACTGATTCATCTAGTTCACAGTGTCCTAAAAGTTAGCTTCACCAAGTACATGGTAGCCAGAAACTTGAGAATGTGGCAGGTAAATTACAATTCAAAGGTTTTTTAAGACTGATCTTCAATCAGTTTCAAAAGTAATGGTCTAGTTATCTCTCAATGAGAAAAAAGTGTTAACCAGTTTTAAAAACTGATGTATGAAGTGTTATTTTTCAGTATTATGCAATCACCATGAATGTTTGCACAGAAATATGCAGCAGTTGATTTTACAAGGCATCATTGTCTCATCTAAGTTGTGTTCCTATGTTATTCTTGCTGTTGTACTCCTGAGCAATAAATGAACATTTGTAGTAATTACACACACTCTGAATTTCTCTTTCCTTGAACTTACTTCCTAAAGCTTCTGGAATGAAAATAAAGTCATTATTTATTTAGTGCTCATCTGTTGTTTCTGCTGCTTTGAAAAATGTTATATCTAAAAATTAGAACCGTATGAACACTTTATGCACTTGATGAAGTAAACTTTGACTCACAAAAGTTTATGCTGAAATAAATTTTGTTATCCTTTAACGTGCCACTGACCTTCTGTTTTATGCTAAAGGAAAGGACCTGTCCCCTTTACATTTGAACATCCCTAGAGAAACATACCTAAGTAATACTTTCAAAACAACAGTTGAAAACCAGGCTTATGGATGGGAAAATATTTTATTAGTTTTTGGAATAACCTATTGGGTATATTTTGTTCAGAAACAAGTGCCAACTGAGGTATCATAAACTGATGTACGAGCTGAGGGAGACATTACTGATGGAGACATTATTGATCTGTAGAGGTACTGATGTCAATATTTCTTTGAGTAAGACATTAAAATCAAAGACTGCCCCTGGGGAAGACACAGTTAGTAGAGGGAGACTCCCTAGTCCCCTAGTCAGCTTTAGTCACCAACAGGCTTCCACTGGTTGACATGGTTCTTTCATGAAATCCATTTGTAGAAGAGGATCATGGTTGCAATCTCTGCTCCAGCCTCCATGGATCCGTTGGAACAGCCTTTTAGAGCCATTGTGCATCCACATGTGTGTGTACAAGACCCTTTCTCAACACCTGGAGAAAACAAGATCCACAATCACTTAGAGAGACCTGTATGTGCACACATGCCTAGTCTATGTAAGTATGTTCCAGTGAACATGCATAGATCAGAATCAAAGCCTGCCTGCCACCACACCTACCTCCAAAGCATGTTCATTCTACCAATGTTAAATATCTAAAAAGGGTTAAGGAGTCATGGGTAAATCTTATCATATGTGAATTTAGAAGTCTTGGTCAGCACCACGTTACCCTACAAGTATATATTTGTGACCAAACTAAATCACAATCTTGAAAGGAACAGAGTGTCTTTGTACTGGTGACATGTTTTAAGTGAGATCTGGCAATAGGTGTAGCATCAGGATGTAAAAAGTCCAGATAGCTTTGCAAAGCACGCTCATCAATTGTGAACTGAGAGTTTTAAAGGGAGGTACATCCATAGGGTAAAGGTTACAGGAACAGCACATAGCATTCTGCAGCACCACAGTCCACTGCGGTACATCATGTTTTCTCTGAGGGGACAATTGTCTGCATGCACAGCAAAGGTCTCACATTGCATTTTAATACATGGAGTGCGTCAGTGGGCATAGTTTATGTGCCTTCAGCCCAGCCACTGAAGGCATAAAGTCAGGCTGCAATTCAGTTCTTGATGTGTTTGTTTATGGGCCTAACAACTGAAACCCAACCATGTGCATAAAGTCATTTAATTAATATCACAAATACCTTTAAAAACATGAGCAGAAAAAAATTACCTTCTGTTCTGCAACAAAACCTCTGAACTCAAATCCAGCTGTATATCAGTCCAGGCATCCAGCCTTGCAATTTGCCTAACTTGATATTTCATGCTTGATGACAATGTTTAGTATTTAGTGAGCTGCGTTTGACATCTGTAAAATGCTACATTACATTTAGTCAAATTAAAAGCTTCTAAAATGGCTCTGCATCATCATGCTTGCCTCATCCAATGACCCCTTCCTTGATCTGCCAGTTTGTTACCCAGAAGTTCCAGAGTTTCTGTGCTATGGATTTGTCAGAGAAAGAATAGCCTTACATCATCAATTAGAATGTTCAGACAAAAGCTTTCTAATGAAGAATAGACATGACAAGTGGGAACTCACAAGGACTTGCAGGGGGCATCTCAGTCTCCCCTCCCCAACCATGCCACCTTTCCCTTTCTTGCCTCTCACAGCCTCTCCCCTTTTCTTGCTTTCTTCTCTCCTTCCCACCCGCCTTTGCCCCCATCTTCACCTTAACCCCTCCTCTCCAGGTTGCTTTAAGTGATCCAATCAAATTAATCAAAGTCTAAGTTTCAGCAAAAATGTGACATTTAAGAAGGGTAAATAAACAGGAGTCTTTGTGACACTTTAAAGACTAACAAATGTTATTCCAGATAAGCTTTAATAAACAACAGCTCATTTTCAGTTCAAGTTGACTCAAGTCCATGACAGCTCGTGCTAGAATAAGAATTTTAGTTGTTAAGATGCCACAAAAATCCTGTTTCCTTTTCCTGCAAAATTAACACAGCTGCTTCTCTAGAATTATGAGAAGTATTAATGGAGTCTGACTTCAATTAAAACACAAAGTAGATTATTTGAAACTTAATTTCCATAAAAGTTTTGAAAGGATCTGAATTCAAATTCAAATGTTCAAAGGAAACAAACATATTGTAACCATTTATTGAAATTCTCTACCATGGAAGCCAAGCAAACAAGCAGAGCTGGCTGGCCCAAGTAGCAAGGGGCAGGAAGAGGGCTGAGGACCTGGGAGGCATGCTTGCCATGCAGGTTCACCACCCCTTTGGTAGAAGGAGGTAAGCCCTAGCCCTTGACACTTGGCTCATGATCGGCATTGGAGACAGACCGGCATGAGCCAAGCTGCCGACGGGTGTGCCCAGCTCGGGGGCTGTCCGGTCTGTCTCACTCCCAGGTGACAGGGGATCCACACAGGAGTGCATATCCACATGGTATCCCCCTAATTGTCATCCCATGGTTTCTCCTCTCAGCTGGGGTCTGAGTGGGTGTGGCAGTGATCAGCTGGCAGGCAGGTCAACTGATGTTTGGCTCAGTGCCCTATGCAGCACCAATGTTCCACAAGCTGTAAATCAATAAAGTTGTGGCCTCTTTTGAGAGCCAGTTTGGTGTAGTGGTTAAGAGTGCAGGACTCTAATCTGGACAGCCAGGTTTGATTCCCTACCCCTCTGCTTGAAATCAGCTGGGTGACCTTGGGCTAGTCACAGTTCTCTGGAGTTCTCTCAGCCCCACCCACCTCACAGGGTGTTTGTTATGGGGATAATAATGGCATACTTTGTAAACCGCTCTGAGTGGGCATTAAGTTGTCCTGAAGGGTGGTATATAATCATCATCATCATCATCATCATCATCATTTTAATTCCATCATGGTTGTCTTTGTATTTTGTTGCCTTGCCTCCTAGATCTCCCCCTCTCAACACTGGCCTGCAAATGCATACTCCCAGACTTAACTGGGGGGATCAGTTGTAGGCCACATGAAAGGAGACCAGGATGCTAGGTGGCCACCATGTTAGACAGCAGCATGGGCTTCCAGTAGTCTTGGTGGGGGCAGAGCCCGCGTGACCCAGATTCAAACTGGGTCAGTCAGTTTGAATCTGGGTCAAGAAGAGCTGGTCAGCAGAGCTGGCTGGCCCAAGTAGCGAGGGGCAAGAAGAGGGATGAGGACCTGGGAGGCATGCTTGCCATGCAGGTCCACCACCCCTCTTGTAGAAGGAGGTGACCCCCACCCCTCGACACTTGGCTCATGATTGGCATCCCACCCAGCCCTCCCTTTTGTCACAACTTCAAAGAGGGCAGGCTGTGTGGGATTATCCTTACAACAAGCACCCTGTGAGGTGGGTGAGGCTGAGAGAGCTCCAGAGAACTGTGACTGACCCAAGGTCACCCAGCTGGCTTCAAGTGGAGGAGTGGGGAATCAAACCTGGTTCTCTGGATTAGAGTCTCATGCACTCTTAACCACTACACCAAACTGGATCTTTGCACAGATCTTATTGTTTCAAGGGCTGCTTTGGACTATTGCAGGTAAATGTTGGTAACCTGTGCAATTATTAGAGATCTTTTAAAACAAAGGTAAAGTGGAATTCAGGATCCAAGTGAGAAGAACTCCCAGGTACAGCTTGGAAATCTCATCCACTGTTCCAGTATTGTTCCAGTATTGTTTTCATAGGAATCCTTGTTCATTCCAGTCCAGTTGCTATTACTTTACAGCAAGGCTCTTTAGGCTATTATTGCTAAAAATATCTTCAGCATCCACAAAGATGCACAGTACAAAAAGTCTAAATACATAAGTCACATATATATACTGTAAGATCAGGTTAACATTTATACCAATAGAAAACCATTCATCCATGAGCTTGTTCAACAATATACAAGAAGACTTGGATGAACATAAGCTTTTGCTTGAAAATATCTGTGGTCAGTCCTATGACAATGCATTTAACATGAAGGGCTCAGAGAAAAGTTTTCAAGAACTCTTTAAAAACATTAACAGATATGCAGACTATGTACCATGTTCAGCCCATTCACTCAACCTTGTTGGAGTAAAGGCAGTGTCTACTCTGCCTGAAGTTGTTGACTATTTTGGCATTTAGCAGGAGCTGTATGTTTTCTTTTCTGGATGTCCCTGGTTTTGATCTATTTAAAGGTTATCTTCTGCTATTATCTTTACTTTTCGAAAATTCATCCAACCGTATTGCACACTATGAATCAGAAGCAAAAGGTTTGTGTGAAGATATCACTTCAAGTTATTCTGATGCTTCCAAATGCATTGTTACAAAGAAATTTTCAGATGGAACAAGTGGTTGGGTTTCTTTGAAAGGAGCTGACAAATTTTATATAGAAGTTCTAAATCAACTCTGTGACTGTTTGGTAATTCAGTTAGGCAAGAGGACTGACACATATGAGCAGATTGTGAAAAAGTTCCAGTTCCTCTCAGAATAATATTAAACTTATAATATTGCATTACAAAGCTGATATTGACTACAAATTAGTAAATGAGTGTTGTTAGGCTTCGGCATGGGTGCAGTGGTACAGAGCACTGGTGGGCCTGAACTGCAGGTCCCAGGCATGGACAGGGAAAGCACAGGTTCCAGCTCTGTGGAAGGAGGGGAGGTATACATCACCCTTGCTCCCTCTCTACCACTCACAGGCCTGCTCAACCTGTCAGAGTCCTTGCAGCCTCCTCTTACTCCCAGCCTTCCAAGGCTTCCACCCTCCTTGCCTCCTCCTTACTCACTCTTCCTTCTCTTCTTCATCTCTCTAGCGCGCGCGCGCGCGCGCTCGCTCGCTCGCTCGCTCGCTCGCTCGCTCGCTCGCTCTTCCTCACTCCTACACAACCCACCCCACCCTCTGGGTGGACTTCCTTTATATCCCTGCACCCATTCCTGGCTCCACCTGCCAGCCATGCCCCCAGCAATCTAGCCACAGCCCAGGCTGTCCTAGGCAGCCACACCTGGGGTTGCTCTGCTGGCTGCTCTGGCCAGCCACACCTGTGCCTACTTTGCTGGCTGTCAGGCTTTATTTGCTGATTGCCCCAGGCAGACCCATTTGAGGTTGCCTTGCTCCTAGCCTCACCTGGTCCTTGCTACTCCCTTCTAGCCTGCTTGCAGATTGAGGCATGGCCCTATGCTGCCCTTGCTTCCTTTCCTCCCCTGCTGGTAAGGTTGCTGGCTGGCTGCCTGACAGCTGGCTGTCCCTGCTTCCTGTGCCTTCTTCCTCTGGTCTGGTCCCCTCCTGGCTGTTCTCACTCTCCCTGTCTGGTCTCTTAGCCTCCCACCAGAGGGTGGGGCTAGCTGGCTTCCACCTGTCCCTGATGACCCTCTGTGGCTTGGGTACTTATTTCCCCCCTCTGTTTCTGGCCTGTTCAGGACCTGGGTGACTGTCGGGGTGGCTGGGTAGCTGTCTCCCAGCTGCCTCCTGTCCCCTCCTCCTGGTAAGTCCGGGGGCCAAGCCTCAGACAAGTATTATCATTGTCGTCATCGTCATCAACCTTTTATTGGCATAAAATACAGTAAAACAAAGTAAAAAAAAAAACACAAAACCAAAAGGTAGATACCGAGAGGGTAATATAGAATCTCATCTGGTCAATAACCATGATAGGATAAAAAAAATAGTAAAAAGATATACAGTAAGGTCTAAGTATTGTAAACTCCTAGCCTTAACTTACATACATGGGAGAGGAACTCAGCAACAGATGCAGTGATTTTGGGGGATTTATAACAAAAAATAGTTTCATTATCAATCGTGGATTTTGCAGAAGACAAAGGGGGGCAAATCAGATGGTGATGTAAGGAAGAGTAATGAGGACAATGAAGAAGGATATGTTGAACAGAATCAGGTTCATTATAAGAGCAAGAACAAACTCTTTCCTTATAGGGGATACCCTTATATCTGCCAGTTGAGACAGCCGAGGGAATGAGATTGATCCTGGTGAACATGAGGGTTCTACAATGAGGGGGGATACCAGATTAGAAAAGTACTGGGCCATAGAGTCATATGAAAAGGAAAAGCCCAAAAAAGTGGGGAACAAACTCCAGAGCAGCCAGCATTGATCACTTGGACTTCATTGTCCCAAATACTCCTTTGAACTGCCCAGCAAATGTCCATTTCTCCAAAGTTGGCCCAAGAATCCAGGTCAATACCAAGGGATTTGATTTTAGACACTATGGATTGTGACCATTTAGAAATATAGGAGTCTGCAGGGAGGAGAGCAATAAGACTGTTGGGGTGGAGGCTAAAATGGAGGTGAAACCAATACTTAATAAAGATCCACACCTGTGATTCGATAAGATGAAGACCCAAATCAGCGCAGAGAGTAAAATAAGCTACAGAATTGGGGAGGCTGAGGATCCTGCATAAAAAAATAGTATTGATGCGTTCTACCTCATTGTTGAAATTCTGGATCCAAACAGGAATCCCATATAGCAAGCATGAGATGACTGTAGCCTGAAAAATCTGAAGCGCAGTTGGGACAAATTGGTTACCTCTTTGATGAAAGAAGCATGTTATGGCTGCAATCTTATTACTGGCCAAGATGAGAGAGTGATCTTGATGAGAACACAAGTTTAGGTTATACTGGAATAAAACACCAAGGTATCTGAATGATTTAACCTGCTTGATTTCTCTTCCCTCTATACTACAACAACTGCACTTCCAAGGTTTAGAAAAAAACAATATTTTTGTCTTATCAAAGTTTACAGAAAGAGCGTTCTGTCTACAATAGGCCATGAACCCTATTAGGAAATGCATTTGGCCTACCCTAGTAAAGGAGAGAATCACAGCATCATCCGCATATAAGAGGATAGGTACCGAAAAATGTTCAGTTTAGGGGGATGGCCATTAATTTTTGCTAGAGAAGAAGGTAGACTTCTGGCTGGGGATCATGGAGGTCTGAAGCAGCTCAGGGAGTTGGGCTGTCCAAGTTGCTGTTTGCCTGGGCTGGTGGGGTGCAAGATCGCCTGCGGCCCCCTGCTTTCAGGCGGAGAGCAGGCAAGAATGCTTGAGACCCAGAGAGTGAGTAGATCTCAGCTGAGGGGGGGTTCTGAATAAAGGACTCCCTTTCAGACTTGAGGTCCCACTCTAAGACGGGTGGCTGTAATCTCTGCAACAGCTTTGGAGTCATTGAATTGGCATAGGACCGCCATGCCCAAGCTTCAGTAACACCAATGAACTAATTTGAACATCAGAAACACTGATTACAACCCAGATAAGAGCTGAAAAGGTAAAGATTGATATTTCTATGATGCTAGATTTGGACTGGAAAAATAAAGTAAAAGTGGAAATCAGGCTTTGAAATTGAGTAAAGAGCTAATTAAGTTCACTCTGGAAAGGAAATAACATGAAAATAAGACTTTTTAAAGCTATTAGAGGAGAAAAGATACCATTGTTTATATACTTGCGGTTTTGAGAGATAACCAACTGTGGGAACGGAGGAAGTATCGCGAGAAAGTAGCTGTGAGACGGGAGAAGGAACAGGAAGTGCGTCAGAAACCATCGAGCTAAGGCAACAGAGGGACCGCTGAGAGGAGAAGGAAGTAGAAAATTGCCATTTTGGAAGAGGGAAAGGGCATGATTTCAATGTAAAAGGAAGTGCTCCATTTTGAAGAAGGGAAAGGGCAAGACTTCAACCTTAAAACCATAGAGAAAAGACGCCCAACATTTTGGATGATATAAAGTGCATCACAGAAAAAAAAATCGAATTTTAACTGATTAAAATAGCGGAAATAAAATATTTAAATTATGGATTTGAGGAAGAGAGCAGACTCATGGGAGCAGAGTAAATCAAGCCCCATGATGTCGAAAAAAGACTGGCAATCAGCATTTGATAACTTGAATAAAAAGATGGTGGAAGGTAATAAAGAGTTAAAAGAAACTATGCAAGAGATGTTGAAAGATCTTAAGGAAACAATTAAATCTGAGGTGGCTGAACTGGTGAAGAATATGGAAGATGTTAAGAAGGAATTACAAACAACACAGCAAAATGTTAAAGAAGCTGAAGAAAAAACAGAAAAATTGGCTACCTCTCTCAAAGTGGAAACTTCAGTGCCAAGCGATAGAATGGCTGTGATGGAGTGTAAATACATGGACAGACAACTTTGTTTTAGAGGCGTCCTGGTGGAGGAAGAAAAAACCACCCAAGAACAGATTTTGGAGATTTTGACAGGATTCTTGAATAAAACACTGGAGGAGATTGCAAGCAACGTGGATGTGGCGTACAGAATTAACTCAACATATGCAGCTCAAAAAAATCTACCCAGAGATATGTTTGTGCAGTTTGTTACAAAGAGAATGAAAGAAGAAATTCTTAGCAGGCATTTCCAAAATCCACTGGTAATGGATGGGGAAAAGGTGAGAATAATGAAAGAGCTACCAAAGAGAGTTTTGATGGAAAGGAAAAAATACAGAGAACTCACCCAGGTTCTGAAGGAGTTAAATATAAGATACAGATGGGAGATACCAGAAGGTGTGAGCTTTGAATTTAAATCAACTAGAAGAACCATCAGATCACGACATGAGATGGAGATGTTCTTTTTTGACTATGAAAAAGACTTACCTAAGAGATCCAGAACATAATCATGGAGTGCAAAGTAATTTCATGGAATGTAAATGGACTAAATTCACCTTCCAAATGCAAGGCTATTTTTCATTGGCTAGCTAAACAACAATGCAGTGTAACTTGTTTACAAGAGACCCATGTTAAAAAACAAGATCTAAAGTATTTAAAATATAGTAAATTTGGTAGAGAATTTGTGACTGCAACTAAACAAAAGAAAAGATGAGTTGTTCTGCATGTTAAAGAAGAGTTACAACCTAAATTGATATTTAATGATTTGAAAGGCAGATATGTGGCGGTGGAATTTATTTGGAACTTTCAAAAAATATTGATAGTGGGAATCTATGCACCAAATGGGGCCAAGGACAATTTTTTTAAAGACTTGATGAATCAACTAGATCAAGTGACATATGCTCAAATAATTTTGACGGGCGATTTTAATGGAGTAGCAAATTTGCAAGCAGACAAAAAATGAAGGGAGTACAAAAGAAAAGTGGACTATTGCCAAAATCATTTTTTGAAATACAAAATCAGGAGAATTTAGAAGACGTTTGGAGAAGAAGCAACCCTAAGACCAAGTAATATACTTTTTATTCTGCAAGACACTCATCGCTATCGAGAATAGATATGCTCTGGGCCTCAAAAGACGTAACAATATGGACTAAGAAGGTTGAAATAATGCCTAAAGTGAGCTCAGAACACAACCCAATTATGTGGAGATTTGGAAAATGTGTGAAAAAGTACAGGTGGAGAATGAATGAAGACTTATTAATGCATCAGAGCAACTTAGACGTGTTACAGAAAGAAACCAGATTTTTTATACAATATAACTTAGACAAATCGGTACCAACACCTAAGGTATGGGATACTTATAAAGCTGTCATGAGAGGCATTCTAATGGACTTAAATGCAAGAGACAACAAAAGAAAGGAGGAAAAACGGAAAGAAATTCAAGAAAAAATAAAAGTCAAAGAGATGCAATTAAAGAAAAGACCAGGAAAAAAGAAATTACATCAGGAGATATGGATGTTACAAGAGCAAATAAGAGCTATGGAGAACAAAGAATTGGAGTGGGAACTGAAAAAATTAAAACAAAAGACATTTGAAGGGGCCAATAAACCGGGGAAATATTTAGCGTGGCAATTAAAAAAAAGGCGAGAAAAGAGAATGATAAGCAAGATTGTGGAGAACGACAAAATGTTAACAGACCAACCAGCTATAAGTAGAGCATTTTATAAATTTTATGCTAAATTATATCAGAGTAAAAGGGTGGATGTGAACGCTATTGATCGATATTTGGACAAAATTAATTTACCAGTGATATCTGAGAAGTGGAAGGAAAAATTAAATGCTGAAATAACAGAAACAGAAATTATGGATGCAATACAATCGACCAAATTGGGGAAGGCACCAGGACCTGATGGAATAACGGCTAAATTTTATAAAGTAATGGTAAAAGAAGTGGTGCCTTTCCTGGAAAAAGTGATGAATGGGATTTTAAAGGGACAAAAGATTCCTGAAACCTGGAATGAGGTGAACATATCATTGATTCCAAAAGAAGAGCAGGGTTTATGCAATGTTAAAAACTATCGACCTATATCATTGTTAAATAACGACTATAAGATATTTGCGAAAATATTGGTGGAGAGGCTCAAAGAATGGCTGGTTGAATTTATTGCAGAAGAACAAGCAGGATTTTTACCAAACAGACAGATTAAAGACAATTTAAGGACGGTAATAAATGCAATAGCGTACTATGATAGACATTGTGAAAAAGAAGTTGGTTTCTTTTTTGTGGATGCAGAGAAGGCTTTTGACAATTTAAATTGGAATTTTATGTTCGCCACAATGGAGAAGTTACAGATGGGAAAAGAGTTCATTTAAGCGGTAAGAACTATATATAAAGACCAATGTGCAGCAATTATAGTAAATGATGAATTAACTAAGAAATTGGAAATACGGAAGGGCACAAGGCAGGGTTGCCCATTGTCTCCACTGTTGCTCGTCATGATATTGGAAATTTTATTGATGCAGATACGAGAGGATGATGCCATAAGAGGTATGAAGATTAAGGGATTTACATTTAAAGTCAGAGCCTTTGCAGATGATGTAATGGTTATTGTAGAAGACCCAATTCAAAACATGCCAAGATTGTTGGATAAGATAAAAGAATTTGGAGATTTGGCTGGATTTTATGTTAATAAAAGAAAATCTAAGCTACTGTGCAAGAATATGGTGAAACAAAGACAAGAAGAGTTAATGGAAATTACCAATTGCGAGGTAACACAAAGTAAAATATTTAGGAATAGAACTTACTGCTAAAAATATTGACTTATTCAAGAACAATTATGAAAAGCTATGGCAACAAATAGACAGAGACTTTATCAAATGGAATAAGTTGAATTTGTCATGGCTGGGAAGAATAGCAGCAATTAAAATGAATGTACTACCACGGATTATGTTTTTATTGCAAACAATACCAATAATAAGAGACAATAAACAATTTGATAAGTGGCAAAGGAAAATATTGGACTTTGTATGGGAAGGGAAGAAGCCTCGAGAGAAGATGAAAGTGTTATGTGATGCCAAAGAAAGAGGGGGACTAACGCCGAAGAAAATAGCATATGGGAACAACAAAATGTCAGACAAGTGTTGGAAATGTAAAAACCATGAAGGTTCATTATATCATATGTGGTGGACATGTGAGGTAGCAAAGCAGTTCTGGGGAGATATTACAGAAGTTATGACTGAAATTTTACAAATCCCAATAAATAAGAACCCAGAACTGTTGTTGCTAAATCTGAAATTAGAAGAGATTCCCAGGCAACAAAGAAGTTTATTATTCTATATGACAACAGCGGCAAGAATTGCTGTACATGGCAGAAATGGATAAAATGACGAGAAAGTTGAGAGAACAGAATCCAGAACAATTTCTTAATGACTGGGGTAAACTAAAACAGTATTTGGAAATGAAGTGGGACGTAAAGGGACAATTATGGTTGTTAGATAACTATTAATTTTGCAGAAAGGAGGAGATACTGATCTTTACAAGAGAAGAGAGGAGATAAGTTAGAAACATAATGTAACTGATAGTTTGATGTTAGGTTTTGTTTAATCTAATATATATTATCTATTTTACTAGTGTGTTGAGATAGTTAAGAATAGAAAAGGGGATATAAGTAGTAGATTTATACAGCGGGTTGGAAAACTGTTCGAAGTCTTAGATTAAGGGGGGAGGGAAAAGGGTGGGAGAATATGGAAGTGAGGGTTTTAATTGAAAATCTGTAATATTAATTTTTACTCACCCAATTAAAAAAAATTAATTTTTTTTTTGCTAGAGAAGAAGAGAGATCAGAAAGAAAAAGGTTAAAAAGAAAGGGGGCCAAAACACACCTCTGTTTGATGCCCTTAGTCGCAGGGATTTTATGAGTTAGGGACCCTCTCTTGTCAAATCTAATCTGGCAAGTGGTTGTGGAATGGAATTTCTGGAGCAGAAACAAAAGACATTGGTCCATACCTAATCTGCAAAGTTTCTCCCATAATAGAGGTTTATTAATAGAATCCAAAGCTTTATGGAGGTCAATAAAAGCGGCATAGAGCTTTACACCTGGGTAATGGGAATATTTTTCAGCTAAGAAGGCTAGAGTTATACAATGATCCAAGGTGGAATGGTTTGTCATGAATCCAATTTGTTCTCTACCTGGTAGATTATGCTCGAACATCCAGTCAGATAGTTTTTTAAGATGTTTAGCCTAAAACAGATAGGAGGCTTATAGGACTATAGTTATCAATATTGTTAAGGTCACCTTTTTTGAAGACGAGGACAATTATGGAATTCAGCCAGGAATTAGGTAAGATGCCATACTTATTGATTAGTGTAAAAAGATGGGCAAGAGAATGTGGCCACCAATTGATATTGCCCTTCAAAAGCTCTGCCAGAATGCCATCCAGACCTGGGGCTTTGTTAGATTTGAGAGTATTGATAAGTTCAGTCACTTCATCAATGGAGAAAGGAGGCCAATTGGGCTCATCCACTGGCATTAGAATGGCATTGATTGAGTCAGAAGAGGGGGGATCATTAAAAAGATCAGTGTAATAAGCACTCCATTTCCATGCTGGGGTATTACATGTGGGATAAGCTCCATTTGAAGAGTTAAGGCCAGCTACCAAGGACCAAAAAGCTCTATTATCATTACTTCCAGCAGCATTATAAAGCTGGAGCCATTTCTTCGTATAGAAAGAGTGTTGCTTTTGAGCTAACAATAAATAGCAATCTCTCTTTAGCTTATATACAAGGAGGGGAACTGATCCATGGGGATCAGTTCAAAGAATATTTACACATTAGGAAATCACAGAACACAGAAGAAAACACGCCGTCTAAAATGCAATGCAATGCACAAAAGTTCTTAATCTTTTCTATGAACAACACCTGATTGAAGTGTTCCCTAATATTACTATTGCACTTAAGCTGTACTTAAGAGCTCTGTGGTGCAGAGTGGTAAGCTGCCGTACTGCAGCCCAAGCTCTGCTCACGACCTGAGTTCGGTCCTGGTGGAAGCTGGGTTCAGGTAGCCAGCTCAATGTTGACTCAGCCTTGCATCCTTCCGAGGTTGGTAAAATGAGTACCCAGTTTCCTGGGGATAAAGTGTAGATGACTGGGGAAGGCAATGGCAAACCATCCCATAAAAAGTCTGCCAAGAAAATGTCATGATGCGACATCCCCCAGTGGGTCAGTAATGACTCGGTGCTTGCACAGGGGACTACTTTGACCTTATATCTAAGTTGTTCTTGACAATGCCTATCACAAGCTGTGAAGCAGAAAGGAATTTCTCAAAGCTTTCCTTTATAAAGAACAAATTTTGGTCTACCATGACTGAAAAGCGCTTAAATTCTATATGCATATTGTCTCTAGAAAATGACATTACAAGGACACTCTCATATGACAAAACTGTAGGTGAATATGTTCCTAGAAAAAACAGAAAAAGTATTTTGTAAAATGTGCTTCATGTAGTATGTATTTTCATAGGTGTCTAAAATAAAAGATTATATTAACTGTGGTCTTTGCTGTTTTATTTCATCATTCTATGATGCATCATGCATGTATACAACTTTTCCCTCATTTTCATCCCCCATAACTCGGAAACTATAAGGCATAGCCTAGGAAATTTTTATTCTCACAAATGATTTTGACATATGAGATAACCCAGTACAGCAATTTTAATCAAAATCTGAGATGTAGTGGTTAAACTTTTTTAAAATTCTGGTGATCTGCCATGGAACAACTCCATTGTACTCCACTGAAGAAGATAACAATGGTTACCCAGACTTCATTGCTGGTGGGAAGGGGCTCACTGTATGGCCCATTTTCAAGGGCTCCACCCCACCACCCTGTTCTCTGCCATTTGGGCCTTGAAGTCCTTGCAAGCGCAGCAAAGCCTTTGGACCTTGTTGGATGTTGCCCTATTGTTGCTGGTTGCAAAGGGGCCCCCATAACAGTTCAAGCTTCAGGGTCCCAAAAATGTAGATCCACCCCTGCCCATCCATCTCACAGGGATATTGTTGTGAGGATAATAATGGCACACTTTGTAAACTACTTTGAGTGTGGAATTAACTTGTCCTGAAGGGCAGTATATAAATCGAATGTTGTTGTTGTTATTCCTCGCACAAATGCAATCATGCCTCTATGCACAAAACTGAGTGCCAGATTTGATGTTCATAAAATCCAGTTGTGATTGGTCAAGGACTATAAAGGAGCACTTGAACCTTGTGGAAGTCAGAAAGGAATTAATCAATGATGTAAATATGGAGGATCCAAGTTTGATCACTGAACCAATATGGTGGAAATTATGGAATAAGAGTAGGAAAATTTGATAGTGTTAGATGTTGCATTGTCATAGTCTGATCTTGAAAAAACACTTCATCTAAGAGAAAATAAATTTTCATTTCAATATGTTTTGTGGCAAGGCTATTTCATCTAGAACTTTGCATAGTAGAAGATCAGTTCAACAAACAAAGCAGGGTACTTAATGTTACACAAGAGGACCTTTTGTGTTAAAGAATTGCAAAGCTAAAATATTTTGTGCATTGGTATATTATTTTTATTGGTCATTGAAACTGAACTCTCGTACATAAGAGAGACTGCATAATCTCATTTCTAAAAAAAATCAACTTTTGCGGTGTAACAGTAAACCTCTTTGAGAAAAAAACCAGGTTTTTTTTCTTTAATATGGTGTCTATATTGTGAAAGAATCCATAGCTATAGAATAGTTTTAAAGTTCTACTTGCCTGAGACCACAAGGAAATGAAAGTTTTCACAAAGGGATATTTTGTCTGAGGAAAAGCACATCAATTCAAGTTTGCTTTTTACAGTGGAAGTAATTTAAGTAAATGGAAGTAACTTGGCACTTAGTAATAACACACAAGGATTCTCATCCTTGTCGCATATTTGGCCACTAGCATAGCAGAGGACTATAATTACCACTCATCTCAGTAAGCAATTACATACCCACAAGACAGTGGCAGTCAGTGTGATTCAAACAAGAAAGAACAGAAAGAATGTGTGGGGCAGTTTAAATAATCAGCGGTTCCATGAAAAGGTAAGGTCCACAAAATGATAACAGTGAAGCCTGAGAAGTTTGGGTGAGTGCTTACATAATGACAGATGAAGAGCAAACACTGCATGCTCTGTTTTCTCCTCACATGTGCAAGCATGCTGGGGGGGGGGGGGGAGAACAAACCACTAAAATGGCCATCCTAGTGCCATTAATCTCATCAGCCATGTTGCAATGTTCGATGGATTCCTTAGATGAATCCATTATGAAAAATTGGTTGGTAGGCAAAAGCAACACTCCATATAACACAATTTGGTGACCAAGCTATGTAAAGCAAGCCAATTGTAACACAGAGAGATATACTGGAAAGATGGCAACAAAGAAAAACAGTCCCAAGTCCATTAGTTCACCATATATTTTATTTATTTATTTATTTATTTTCTTTTTTTATTCCACCCTCCCCACATTTCCAGCAGGCTCGGGGTGGATTACAGATACATAGAGGTTAAAATATATAAAGTTATTATAAATTAGCAACCATAAAAACATCCAAATTTACACAGTTTAAAATGCATATATAAACATCAACATAGCAGCACAAAGTTCCACTGACCAAACTCTGAAGATGCTCTTCAGAGCATCTTCACAGTAAAAAGATTTTTAAACGGGGTATTGGTGGTGGGGAGGGCATTTAATGTACTTGGAGAAGGATAGAAGGACCATCACTATATTACCAAAGCTCATAACACAGAAAACCTACTCTCCAAACTAACCAGAAGTAATAGAATAAACATATTCATCCCTATTGTACCTGTACTACTGCTTCCATCACCAAAAAAGCAACATCAGGTGACATGCTACATAGGGTCATTGCTATCATTTCATGCACAACTAAGATGAAAGTGTAACAAAGTATGAAAAAAACAGTAATGGTTCTTGGTCCTGATAGGCTTGAAATGATGAGAAAGTGAGAGAGAGAAAGAGAGAGGCTGTTCTTGCTGAAAATGGAAGTGACTCCCATTTTGCCATGCCTCTTTGGGAAGAGATCAAAACACACTGATTCTAATGGGCAGCTGGCCACTGGTGTGTCATGTTTGCTGGCACTGGGATGGAGGCCATACTGCTTCCATTTAAGGTGACCGTCTCAAACAGAACTTTTACTGGGAGTCTTTCTGCCTTCACATCCTAAAGTTTTAACAATATAGGATTGGCCAATTGCTTCAGGGACAAACAGGAATTGGTGCATTGGTGGTGCTCTTTTTTACCTGCTTTGTATTGTCATTTGCGGGGAGGAGGTTATTCTATTAATGAAATTCAACTGATTTGGCAGGATTCATGTGGGTCACAAATAATTTTAGATGAGAATAATTGATGAATACTTTGAGATATCTAATAACATAGGGACCTTACCCAGTCCAACCTCTTATCAGCTGATATGGCCAAAAGGGGGAAGTAGGCAGGCTTGGCATCTCTTGAGACAGGATTTGCATGCAGGTGATGCAGCAAATAATGGCAGCTTTTGCTGAGTTGGGCATTTTGCCAGGTTGGAATTACCCACATGTAGGCATCATGCAAAGGTGGCCAGTTAAAGTATGACCAACACTAGGAAGGTGAGAGAAATAGAATTAGGTCTATTTAATAAGATTCTGAAGACCAGTTATTTACAAAATCCTAGACTAACCCAAACCTGTAACTTGTGCCTTCATTCAGGGTGCAAGGCTAACAGATAATCAGAATAAAACAGAAGAAAAAAATGTACAGACCAAAAATGAGAAAAATAAATATCTGCATTGAGGTTGGTCTTAAACAATTTTGGGTACTCAAACACATCCAATGGTCATTAATGTACCTCACAGATTAGAAGAACTCATTTGAAACTCAACACTTTGATTCCGACTGATGAACATGAGAATTCCGTTTACATCCTAGGTTCTGATCATTCTGCTAAATATTTAGCAATAGGCTGAGAACTAACTATGTCTTACACAGGTAAACTTCACATTGCTATTGTCACATCCTTCCCAGCCCCTGCCAGCTAAGGGAGGTTTTCTTTCTTTCCTTCTCTCCCCTCCTCTGGTACATTGCCTCTGCTTGGGAAGCTGTGGTTGGGAAGGAGCATGCTCTGATCTCTCCCAGAGACCTTGTGTGGTAAGGTGTTGGAATCTCTTCTTGCCTGCCACCACTCCTGAATGTTTGCCCCCCCCCCCCCCGTAACTTGAAGTCCTTCCTTGTGCCTGGGCAGTTGGCTGGGGAACAATTGCTCCAAGGAGAGTTGCAGTAGTCCTGGCTTCACAGTCAGGTATGCAAGAAGGATCAGTGCAGAAATCTCTACTAAATAACTTTATTTGCTGCTGCCAGAATGCTAGAGTAAAATGCAGAGAAAGACTAAAGTTTACATGCTAAAGAAAATAAAGAAAGAACAAAGTACTAGCTAAAAGGAACTTACAGTTTCTGGACATTTTCCCCAAGGAGAACTGATGGGTGAGAGCATACACATACACATATCCATACTCCTGCACAACACACATAGCAACATCATTCTTTGAGGAGGCACCCCACCTGGGCTCTCAGGCAAGTTAGCCAATCTACTCTTGAAGTGCTGGATCCCAACAGCCTGGGAAAGCCTTTTGCCCAGTAGCAAGGTGACTGCATATTAAAAGGTACATCCGTTCTGCCACAGGGGTGCAACAGAATTTCTCTCCTGAGAGAGCAAGCAGTTTCCCATGCTGCTCCCTCATTTATCTAGGAGCAAGGTAAAGTGACAGCTGGCTCTTCATTCCATTATAATTATAATTAGCTAAACATCTTCCACACAATATTTCTAGTTATTCAGTTTCAATGTGTTCTCCCAGTAGCATCATGCCAGAGTCCTTCTACAAATATGCTTAAGTTTTCCATTATTTATTACTTATTTGTTTAACATTATAGCCTGCTTTTCTGCCCTCATAAGGGTCAAGGTGATTAACAAATTAAAGCACACATAATGAAATTACATCTTTAAAATTATTAAAACCAACAAAGAACACATAACTAGTTGACCTGGAGAACTTCCAACATTCATGCCATGGTTATTTTGTCAGGAGCAATTCAGGATTTCATGGCCTCCGTGACAACCATGGGCCTGTCTCAGGTAAGAACTGATCCTGTCCACTGTGCATGTATTTCTTTTGCATGTAAAAAGTGTAGGCAAGCAGACCTGTTCCAGGTGGTCAGATCAAGGTGGAATCTGGCTTTCAAAAGGAGGTGGACTGCTGTGACCATTTTGTTCAATACTTTGCGGGTAACATCTCTCACATCCATACCAATGTGGTTTCTACATTATCAGTGACAGGTCAGATGTTGTCAGGGTGCCAGCTTGCCCAGATGTTTGGGATACTTTTCAGTTTATTCAGTCTGAGGTCAGGATCCATGAAAGTTTGAGGTCTACTGCTTGCTTGTATGACCCTTGCCATTCTTGGCAACTTAAATCTTCCAAAGTGTGGCAAACTAGGTCTGAGAGGTAGTCAATACCTCCTTGAGAGAGAAGGTGGTCACTCCAGCCTTGAAACAGGTTGTGGTGTGTCCACTTTGAAAGATGCCTACACTGGACCTGGGAGAATTCAGTAACTGTTGACCAGCCTCAAATGTTCCATTCGTGAGCAAGGTGATTGAATGCATGGCGGCTAGACAACTTCAGGCATTCTGGGAAGGAATGGATTGTTTTGATCTATTCAAGGTTTTTTTTTCTGGTCTGGTTATGGGACTGAAACAGCCTTGGTCACCCTAGTGGATGACTTGCACCAGGAGATGGACAGAGCAAGTACAACTCTGTTGATACTCCTGGACTTCACAGTGGCTTCTAATCCATTGATCATGGTATCCTTCTGAACGGCCTTTCTGGGCTGGGACCAGAAAACACTATTTTGTGATGGTTCTGGTCCTACTTGGAGGGTAGGTTTCAGAAGGTGGTGCTGGGGGACAGCTGCCCAGTTCCTTGACTTTTTGACTTGTGCAAGGCTCCATATTGCTCCCTATGCTTTTCAATATCTACATGAAACTGCTGTATGAGGTCATCTGGAGATTTGGGCTGGGTTGTCACAAATATGCTGAAGACATTGAGCTCTACCTTGTACTTCCTGCCAATCCTGGGGAGTCTGAAGAACCCCTGAACCAATGCCTGGCAGTTTTTGAGTGGATGTGGACTAATAAACTACAGCTTAATCCTGACAAGAGGGAGGTGTTACTGGTGAATGGAAGGTCTGACCCAGTACTGAGCCAGTTTGGTGTAGTGGTTAAGAGTGCGGGAGTCTAATCTGGAGAGCCGGGTTTGATTCCCCACTCCTCTGCTTGAAGCCAGCTGGGTGACCTTGGGCTAATCACGGCTCTCTGGAGCTCTGTCAGCCCAACCCACCTCACAGGATGTTTTGTTGTGGGGATAATAATAACATACTTTGTTAACCGCTCTGAGTGGGTATTAAGTTGTCCTGAAGAGCAGTATATAAATTGAATGTTGTTGTTGCTGTTGTTGTTATTATTATTGTTATTACTTAAGGCATCACACATTCTGAATGGGGATGCATTCCCCTTCAAATAACAGGTCTGTAATTTGATGGTGCCCTTGGAGTCAGACCTACTGCTGTTGTGGGCAGGAGTGCCTTTTACTAGCTGCAGCCTTTCCCAGGCAGAAAAGAGCTTGCCACTGTGGAGCCCAACCTGGTTAAAACTAGATTAGATTACTGCAATGCACTGTATGGGGGCTGTCCTTGAAGAGTATTTGGAAACTTCAATTGGTGCAGAATGCTGCAGCCAAGATGCTGACTGAAGTGAGTCATATGCATCCTGTCATTCCAGTCTTGGCTCATCTATATTTCTGGGAACAATTCAAAGTGCTGGTGCAGAACTTTAAAACCCTATATGGCTTAGGATCAGCATATCTGAAGAATTGCCTTTTCCCTCATGAACTTATCCCAACCACTATGGTCATCTTCTGAGGTCCTCCTTTGAGTGTTCTTGCCTTCTGAAATTAGATGGGTAGGGCCTTCTCAGATATGACACCAAAACTCACACTCTCTTCACAAGAGGACTTGCCTGTTCCCTTCTATTACCATCTTTCACCAGCAAGTGAAGACTTTTTGTTTTGTCTCACATTCCCTCAGTGATCGCTCCTTCATGCCCTTTTTTAAATTGTTGTTTTTAAGTTTTTTAAATATGTATTTCAGCTTTAGTTTTAATTATTTTAATTGAGTGTTTTTGTTTGGTTTTAATAATTTTTATTATTATGCCTTTAATCAGTTAGCCGTCTTGGTGTCCCTGTTGAGTGCAGAAAGCTGGAATATAACTCTTGTAAATAAATAAATTCATCATGAATGTATTTATTTACATCATGTCCAAACACAGTTAAAAGTTCTGATTGTCTAAATATTTAAGATAACTTTCAGCATAATTCATTAACAGGGGATTGTAGTTCACAAACAGAAACACAGTAATTGGGGGATATAAGGACATTGGTGGATTGCTTAATCTTGATTAATTTTAATAATGCCCTTTGTCATTACCTTATAAACTTGACAAATGTTTTAGTTAGTATATTTCTACAGTGCAAACCCATGTTGTCACCAAATCTAATTAATTCCCATTTAAGAATTAATAAGAAAATAGGAAAATCCAACTTGATGACATATTGCAAGCAAACACACACACATCTTCAAATGGAAACTGATGATGTAGAATCTCCAGCAGCTTCAGCACAATGGCCAGTTCCCGGTGATGGAGGCATGAAACTCAACAGTGAGGGGAAAATATCAGTCAGATAATTCTTTCCAAATCCAAACTTTGTTTGTTTATACCCAACCTGATTTTTCTGTTTCCTCCCAGTCCTCCTGCAGTCCGAAATACTCCCCCAAATCCTGATCTACCCCTGGAACAGGCTTTGGGGGGCATTTGGGGCTTCAGTAGGAAGGGAAAGTGGTAAAATCAAATCCTCAACCTGAATCTTTGCACCAAGATAGCAAATGGACCCAAGATAGCAAATGGAGAGTTTGGTGGAATGACCAATTTGGATACAATGAATTTTTTTAGTACAAGTCTTCACCACTAAGGAGAAGCATATGATTTCCTCTTGCCAGTGAAAGATCACAATATTATCCAACCACTTATCTGAATTATCCTCTTTCCAATAAACAACTTATTTCTGATTGCTAATTTTTGAAGGTAAGTTCCACCATTCTGCAAAATGGCTTAGTTTGTATTTTCTACATGTCTAAACTGTTATATAACATTGTTTTGCCATTTGTTCTGTTTTCACTACCTCCACATTCCTGCAGCCACCTCACACCATTATCATTTTGTTTTTGAGATCACTAAGGATGGTGTTTAAAAAGATTTGCCAGGAAACTATACATTATGTTGCATCCATTTGATACCTCCAAGTGCTTATGCATCTGTTAATCTTATCATTTCCTTTTTAGTCAATGCACAATGCTCATATCTAAGCCAGCTCAAATTAATTTTTCAGAATGACACTGCAATCTCTGAGTTTTACTACTTGTCATTGCTGAGTAAGATGTCCAAAACCCCTCCTCTACCTGTACGTCACTGAATACAGTATCCAGAGATTGATGAAAAAGCTTCAGATTTTCCCTCTCTCAGGTGTAACTGCACAGGAAATGTGAATGTCTGAAGTTAATGGGTCTGATATACTCATTCTTCTTTGTAGTTCCTGTTACTGTACCTGCTTCAATAAGAATAATAGAATAATAAGAATAATAATGTTTGGTTTATATATCACCCTTCGGGACAATTTAATGCCCACTCAGAACAGTTTACAAAGTGTGTTATTATTATCTTATCGACAATCACCCTATAAGGTGTGTGGAGCTGAGAGCTCTAAGAGAGCTGTAACTGAACCAAGGTCACCCAGCAGGCTTCAAGTGGAGGAATGGGGAATCAAACCTGATTCTCCAGATTAGAGTCCTGTTACTCTTAACTAGACATGGGTGCAAACAGAAAAAAAAACAATGAACATGGTGTTCGTTGTTCATTGCCATCCACGAACAACGAACAACAAACATTGATGAACATAACCTGTTCACGAACATGTTCATTGTTCGTTGTTCATAGGGGTCAGAAGGCTCCCCTCCAGCCATCAAGATCCCTACCACACCACTCCCAGAAACCCTACCTGAACAGGCAGCAGGAAAGGCACCAGTAATAAATAATAGTTTGGCTCAGAGCCTGGCAGCAGCCCTGAAACTTGAAGAGGTAGATCCCTATCCCACCACACACAAAGAAAATTCAAGCTCCAATGCACTCTCCTTGTCTCTCTCTCAAAATGCCAACAGCAACTGTCTGTCCCTCACTGTCTGCAAATCCAGAGCTGGGAACCCCCCTCCCCCCTGCTCTTTGTTTCCTTGTAACAAATTTGGAGCTCCACGTTTGAAAGAAAGACCTGCCTATCAAGCTAAATTGAGCTTAGATTGGGGTTTCCAGGGCAACAGCAGGAGTTCAGACAGAGTTCAAGCAGTTCCTGCCTCCGGTTGCCAAGGGAATTGATTGCAGGTGCCAGACTGTCTGGCTTGACGAACAGGAACGAACGAGGCTTGCAATGACCACCTGTTCATTTAGAATGGGGCCTCACCAACAGCTTGTTCATGAACAGCTGATTGGGTTGTTCATGGCTTTTTTTTAGTTCCTATTGCTGTTCGCGCCCATCTCTACTCTTAACCACTATATCAAACTGGCTTTTAATTGCTATTGCATTGGAAATGCTAACAATGGAATTTGTTGTCATAAAATTCATATGTCACAACAAACCCTGGTGACAGGTGAGAACCCAGCTTGTTATCATACATGCACACTCCCCTGCTTTTCTCTCTTCTGCTAAGAATTCAATTAAGACTGACCTGTTTTGGAATTCTTGAATCCAGCTCCCCAATCCCACTGCCACCCACTTTAAGCCTCTCTTTTCTGGTTATTGGTTATACAGGAAAACATTTAGACCAATACTACAGGTGATATATTTGTCCTAGTTTCTTAGTATTCTAAGAGACTATATGTTAATCACAACATGTACAATAATTTCAAATGGAAATGAATAGTCACCTTTTAACATCAAGCAGCCACAATACAGCAACTCTCTTCAGTTTGATAAAAGATAAAATTTCAAGAAAGACTAGGGCACTTTACTTGGAACACATTATGGCTTTAGAGCTGTCATTTCACTTCTCTCAATCACATTTTCACTTGCTTACTTGAGTGATTCTTCAAGAATCCTGTGTGGCTTTGTTGTACTTTCTATAATGATATCATTTGTCTCTTTGCAAGCCATTTTCTATCCGTTTAGAGGTTTTCCTCATGCAAGGACAAAAGGGTCAAATATGCTGTCTTGGTAAATGAAGATGCCCAGATGAAACAGGAAGGCATTGCAATACAATATCAGAAACTGAAAATAAAATTCTGTCATTCAAGGAGCTGACAGACTGCAGCTGTAGACTGAAAAATGAAAGCAATCATTTTCCATATAAAAAAGCAAATGATTTGATCTCAGTCATGTTTTGTGTAGTTTTTAAAGAGCATTGTGAATAGTACTAATTTGTTATTTTATTGATGCGTATAATAATAATACTAGTCTATGGCAGTGACTTATAGTACTTGAGTTCTGAGAGACATCATTGTTATTATTAGGAACTGCCACCTCAAGCTGTTTTCTTTCTTTGCCTTTTAAAATGTTGAAGTTCATAATCTCTCAGCTTCCAGTAATCAAAGATCAAGAAGTGGATGGAAGTAATATACTTGAAAAATGTGTAGCATTATTTATTCTGAATTTTTGTCCAGGGTTGTTAAAAACCATAATCAATACTTCAGTCAATAAATCATGCTTTGTTCATAGCATACAACTCTCCCCAAAAACATACAATAGAAAATATATTTTTTTAAAAAGTTGCTAGGATTAATCAAGCCCCACCATAAAATACTATGAATAATTGCCCGTTGGCTCAGACTGAAGCAAGGTTCTATTGGCAATGGCAACACATGCTGCCATGATATAGGATGTATCACAAAGGAGCCTTGTTACATCCCCAGGTCAAGCTAGCTTCTCAGATGGAGCTTTTAGAATAGAATGGACAGACTCGTTCTGCAGCAGGTACAGCTCCAAATGTCTATTAAGGGGAATCCAACATAAAGTGCATTGTAATAACATACAGTCACAAAGGAATTGGCGATGATTACCAGATTCTTATATTCTTTTTCTCAAGGTTTGTAACTGATGACTCTTTTGAATACCACAAATTTGCACCAGAGTTGGAGCAGCTAAATCTGTTGGCATGAATTGCTTTCAGTTTCTCTATCTCTATCCATCCACTTAGCATTAAAATCTTATTTATAAATTGGCTTTCAAAGTATTTGACAAGAATAATAATTTTTAAAAATGCAAATAACATTAAGAGTCTGTAACAATGCTCCTTGGAGAAGAACATCTCAGCCTAATTTGAATCTAGGCATTATGGATGGTGCCTGGCTAATTGCTGTCTCCTCTGATCATGCAATTCACTACTGCTACCGGTCACTGATTAAAGGTCAACTGCTGCTCTTGGATCTGGTGCTAGTGAAAAAAGAGCTGGGTGTCACCACTCACCAACATTTTCACCACTCAAAATATTCAGAGCAAGGTAAGTGATGTTCATGTTTATTGCCCTTTTCCTTCCATCTCCACAAATAGAAACTTTGATATATCCTTCCATGGTACCTTTGTGGTGTACCTTAGTCACCAGAATTTAGTGCCAAGAAGACATAAAAACTGATGGCAAAGTCTGAAACTGAAAAAAACCGGAACTGATGAAAAGGGATCGTAGCCATTACTGCTTCCTGAAGACTGAAGAGAATACTTCTAATAGCAAAATACATTAAATTGTTACAAGTAATTATTGCTGAAGATGACTCACATCAAAAAGTATCCAGCATAATCTTCAGAAGTTGCTGTGATTCTATGAACATCATCAACATTTGCTTCCACTTCAGTGATCTTGTAATGTTTCTATTAATATTCTGTGGGCTGCATTTAGATGTAAATCAAAGTTTTATTTCTTCTGACTAGTTGATGGTTAGAGTAGAGATTGTGCATTTTTGTACATTGTGATCTGGTCTAATATCTAAAACTATACTGGAGCTAAAGAGGGCTGATTTGATTGTGAATTACCCCAGGCTACCTAAGGTAGGGTAGGAACTCTTTGTGCCTGAGGCAAAGCCATTAGCAGAATAGATCTGTGTGTGACTCAATTCTCTGTGTTCCCCAAATTAAGAGGAGTCATGTACCAATGTCTAGATGGAGTACTTGGAAACAGAGATTTAGAGGCGAAAGATACATAAAAGCAGGACTTAAGTCCTACCTTCTCAATTAAGTGATTCCAGAGATGTGTTTTTTTCAGATCCCTCCAGTCAGATTTTCTTGCATCATGTTCATGTTCTAATTAATATTGACAAAGTAAAAGAAAGCAGTGGACCTAGATTCAAATGGGGAGCTTCCATCATGCAAGTTCTCAACTGTAAAGACTGAGCAATTATGTGCCCTGTCAAAAGGCATAAAGTCTGGGAACTGCCAAGAGGCTTTAGAAGATTCCTGGGGAAAATAACAAATCATTAGAATACTCAGTCCATTGCTGGAAAAAGATAGAACGAAGAAGGGAACATCTAATTCCTCCAGTAGGAGGAATATGGACATTCGCTTTGAATAGTTGAAAAGTGAGGGTATGAAAGATTAGGGTTTTGAGGGGCTTCACTATCTAGTAAACATATATTTTTAACAAACCTTGTCTTGAACACTTTCTAGAATAAACTAGGGATGTTACTAAATTTTGTTATAGCTCCTGTTTGATTCAAAAGTTCACTTATTCCTCTCCTCTAAGGATAAAAGTCATACTAGGGGTGGGGGAATAAACTCCATATAAATGATTAAAAGTTGTGAAAGAAACTAACAAAATGGCAACTTTGCTTTAGAAAATAGGACAAAAAATCCTTCCTTATCATGCATGGAAATTAAAAGAAATAACAACTATGTATTCAATCATCTCCAGAATAAACAACAGTGTGTGTATTTATTTTTATTTATTTGATTTTTATACCACATCAATTGAGAGCTTGAAGCATATCTTTCTATTGTATTTGACATAATGACTTCATTAATTTGCCTTAGAATAAAGAACTGAAAATTTAATACTTCTATTTTTCTGGGTCATAAAATACATTCTCAGGGTCACTTAATACAGAACAGATATGAACTGCAATATTTATAGCCTTCAAAATGACCAGAGTCAAAGGCTTAAACAATCATTTAAGTACTTTCATAATCCCTGTCCCTGACATATCATGATCATGTTTCCTTGACATTCTTATTTATATTTGTCCTATTTTCATTCAGCATAGTGTCAAAATACTTTTTAATACACCTATAAATAACATCATTTGTTACATCATTCATTCATTTTATTTAGCTTCCTCTCCTCTGAAAAAGGACAAGCAGTAAATTTATTGTTAGTTATGTATCTATTCTATGTAGATGCCAGTGTGTGCAACAAAACCCTGACACCACCTTCTAATAAGCAAATATAGTTTGGAAGGGGATGATTTTCCTCAAGGAAGCAGCATGGGGCAGGATTTGTAATCATTTTTTTTTCATTTTTGGCTTCTTCAGTTACTCCCACCACCCTGCTTCCAGATGAGTTTGAAAGGTGAATGTGAACTTTCCCTTTAAAAATGCAGTTGTAGGCACCTCTTACCTCCAGTCGAAATCACTCTCCCTGGGTACAGGTATATTGTGTGTGTGTGTGTGGGGGGGGGGGATCTTAATTTTTGTACATGTCAGGAAAATCATGTTCACCACTCCCATTTCTTGGAAGGCAAATTTCTTATTTCCTTTTGTTTTTTTTACTGTGTTTACAACCCATTGCATACGTATATGTAATTTATGGAAATGTATAAATGTTAATGGCAACATTTCTAGTACATTTCATTGATTTTGTTGTGAAAAACGATGACCACAGTTTCATCCCTAGTGTGGAGAAACCATAAAAGGAATCTGAACTTTCAGACAGATTCAGAGTTGTCACAAAATTCATTAATATCCCAACCAGTTTGGTGTACTGGTTAAGAACGGCAGGACTCTAATCTAGAGAACGGAGTTTGATTCCCCGTTCCTCTGCTTGAAGCCAGCTGGGTGACCTTGGGTCAGTCACAGCTCTCTCAGAACTCTCTCAGCCCCACTCACCTCAGAGAGTGTTTGTTGCGGGTATAGTAATAACACACTTTATAAACCACTCTGAGTGGACGTTAAGTTGTCCTGAAGGACGGTATCTAAATAACATATTGTTGTTGCTATCTTAAATGGCTGCAAAACCCTTAGTGACAACTAGATATGGGCACGAACCGCATTACGAATGTTAAAAACTCACAAATTGCCCGATCATCCATTCACGATCCGGCAGTTCGTGAGTGTCCATGGCCAATGAACCAGCATTCGTAAGAGGCCTGGTTCGGTGTGTTCTTCCGCAATTCGTGAAGCCAGACAGTCAGGCACCAGCAATCAATTCCCTTGGAAATGGAGCCGGGGGAATGCCTGAACCCTGTCTGCACTCCTTCTGTCGCCCTGGAAACCCGAATAGAAGCCCAGTTTACCTTGATCAGCAGGTCTTCCTTCCAACCATGGAGCTGCAAAGTGGTTACAACTTGGGAGAAGACACCCGGGGGAGGGAGGGGGAGGGGGGTGTTCTGTAGCCATGGGCACTCCAATCTCATCCCTGCAAACCCTTATAGGCAGCTCTGATGGCAACCACAGACCTCCTGTGTTGGTATATTGAGAGGGAGTTTTCTGGGGCCTCAGATTGGAGAGGGTATAACTCCACGATCCCTATTGCAATCTTGACCAAACTTGGGTGCTGGCTGGAGGAGAGCCTGCTAAACACTCCCTGGGAATATGGGCTCTCTAAGTCCAACAGGGGCTGTTCTGATGCCCACGAACCACGAACCTCGAACTGGTTCATCAGCGGGAAACGTTTGTTGCGGTTCGCTACTTCAGGTTCGTCGGTGGCACCAAACTACAAACCGCAGGTTCGTTAATTTTTTTTGGTTCATGCCCATGTCTAGTGACAACCCTATTTGCCCTTACTTGTGTGCTATTTCTCTTTTTATAGTCTGCTGTAGTAAATAAAGACCTTTCTTGGTTAAAATAAAATTATATCAGTTCTTACATGCTGGCTGGCTGGTTACCTACCAGAACGTTTTGTACACGCAGAGGCTAACCAGCTGTCTGCAGCAGCTGGGATGGTGGCATACTACTGAAGTACCAAGAAGAGGACTAAACCCCCTCCCTAATCCAGAATATCCCCCTTTCCTGCTTTCTTTTCCCTTTCCTTCCCACCTTTTCTCCTTCCACCTGCCCCCCCCTCAGCAGCCTCTCACCTATGGCCCAGTTGAATGGTAGGGAATTTGCAAGGACTTGCAGGGGGTACTCCACTTTTCCCTTCATCCCCTTCCACACACTATTTTCTCTTTCCCTCATCCTGGTAGACTCCATATGCTCACATTTCCATACAACCTTCTGTCCTTCAAACCCATTAAACAACTTACCTTTTATCTGCCCCACAACGAAATCTACATTTATTATTTATTTAATTTATTTAGTGCATTTCTCCACAATGGGAGCAGCCTCCATCATTCTCCTTGCCCCCATATTATCCTCACAACAACCATGAGATGTAGGTTAGGTTGAGTACTCCAGTACTTCAGTACTCTAGAAATGAAATCAGAAGAGCGATTAAACCAAGGATAAATCAAACAACTAAGGAAAAATAGTCTCTCACAGGAAAAGTGTTTTGCCATATATCAAAGGAATCACTGATCAGATGGGAAAACTTATGAAAAAGCACAACCTACAAACAGTATTCAGACCCACCAGAAAAATACAACAGATGCTATGATCAGCAAAAGACAGTAGAGACCCCCTCACCTCTGCAGGAGTATACCACATACCCTGCAGCTGTGGCCAAGTTTACATCGGGACCACACAGTGTAGCATCCAGACATGAATAAAAGAACATGAAAGACACTCCAGACTTGGCCAACCTGAAAAATCAGCAGTGGCTGAACATAGCCTAACTCAAACAGGAGCCTAACTCAAACAGGACACAGTATCTTATTCCAGGACACTAAAATACTGGACAACACATCCAACTCTTTTATCAGATTGCACAGGGAAGCCATTGAAATTCATAAGCATAAGCACAATTTCAACAGGAAAGAAGAGAGTTTAAGAATGGATAGGGCATGGTTTCCAGTCCTGAAAAACACCAGACTAACAAGATACTCTACATCTTACAATAGCTCTGCAGAGAAGATTAACATATCAAGCACCAATCCATATGCAAAAGAACCTCCTCAGGATACAGTGAAGCTTCCCCCCATTAGCATTCCACACCCTGGGAAACCCTTACAGGATGACTCAGCCCAAACCCACCTTCCTGAGTAGATATAAATTATCTGCTAACATCTTCTCCACACATTGACACTGAGAGATCTCTGTCTTTTGGTGCTACACCTCTGAAGATGCCAGTCACAGCTGCTGGTGAAACGTCAGGAACTACAATGCCAATACCACGGCCATACAGCCCAGAAAATCTACAACTACTAATATAGGGCAAACCTGTCTCTGGGACAATGATCTGTGTAGTTTGACCAACACAGATGTATCCATTGTACTTCTAATTTATCCTACCATCTGTAGTCACTCTGTAAAGCTGTTTGCAGTATTTCTTTGTTTTCTTACATTCTACCCATTATCACCTCTTTTTGTGCAACCTGTCCAGTTCCCATGGCATTATCATAAATGTGTTAAAACTCAGGCCTACTTTATGCCTGTTTTTCACAGACTTGTACAAATGGCATCTTCCCAATAATGGACTAAAAAGCCAAAAGGAAAAAAAAAGCGGAAGCAGTTGTTTTTATAAACATGACAGGGAAAATCAATTATGTACATTTTTAACAAGAGTGCTTTGTAGTTTCAGATTGCTGACTTCAAACATTTGCAGAAATGGTGCTGGGTGAAAATAGATACAAATTTCATTTTGCTTTTGTTTCCTCAGCTGTTTAATTGTGCATGGGATTATAGGAAATGACATTCAAGATGTTGAACAACAATTTTAGGAACTTACTGGAAGCTTTGCAGTGTTCTGAAATCAAGTTGATCCAGAAAAATAATAACTGCGAAATAGAAATTATATATTTGGAAAAATACTGTGCAATATCTGGTTATCTTTAATCCAAGATAAATTTGGCATTTCTCAGAGCTGCTCTCAGAACACAACCATATTTATTCCCAATATTTGTTTTATAGCCCCAATTTCCAAGGTGAAATGGAGAAATCAGATAAAAATAATATTGTTAAGATGATTTTAAAATATTTTTTCTTCTGGATAAAACAGTATTTTGGTGTTGAAATATTATAAGTTTTATCAAACTTTTTCAGAAAAAAAAGATATCTTTTGTTTCTCCTCTTCCACTGAAAAATGTCAGGTACATGCAGGAAACTATACCTGGAACATTAGAGACGTTTGTCAGGGTTCTCTGTTGCTTTGGAAACTATTGAAATAGCATCTATGATGCCAGGTTAAGGGCTGGCTAAACACCACAGCACCAGCCAAAAGGGAAATATAGTGTGAGGGAGTTATCTACCACGAGTTATCTACCACTAGCCTAAATAACTAATACTCAGTGGCCAACATTCTATTTTTGGACTAGGTGCTTGAGTGGATGGTGGCTACACAGCTTTAGGTGTTCTTGGGAGGGTAAAGATTATCTAAATCCATGTTGATCTGAATTCAAACCTGGGTTTGGGCTAGAAATGGCTAAGATTGCCAGGTAAAACTATAGAGTTTGGGGCAAGTACTAGAATATCAGCCCCAGCACAAAGATATCACTTCCAGGTCATTGTCTTGGGGATGAGGATCACACACCCCACCTGTAAGTTTTCGTTTTCCCCATCTTTTGCTGTAAGTGGGAACATAGTCTAGAAATTACCTCATCTGGCTAGAATGAAGATTTTTGTTGAGCAAGTGACAGGGGAGTGTGTCCCTGTTGATTCTTCTGGACTTCTTTGCAGCATTTAATACTGTTAACTGGTATCCTTCTGGAAAGGCTGCCTGAGCTAAGACTGTAATAGTTCTGCTTTTATTTTGCTGGCTGATCCCAGAAAGTGTTACTGAGAGATTGCTGCTCAGTCCTGTGGTATTTATGTTATGGTGTCCTGCAGGTTTCCGTCTTGTCCCCCATATATGTGGAACAGGAGCAGCAGGATTTGAGACCAGCAAGATTTTCAAAGTGTAAACTCTCAAAAGTCAGAGCTCCTCTCTTCAGACACTTGTCTGAAGGACCTTTCAGCAGCTTTCAGTACCATCAATCATGGTATCCTTCTGGACCACCTTTTAGGGCTGGAATTGGGGTGTATCATGGTTGTTCTGGTCCTACCTGGAGGGTAGGCTTCAGAAGGTGGCGCTGAAGGATTGCTGCACAGCCCCTTGGCTTTTAGCCAGCAGAGTGCCACAAGGCTCAATCTTGCCTTCTAAGATTTTCAATATCTAAATGAATCTGGGTGAGGTCATCTTGAGATTTAGGCTGGGTTTTCACCAATATGTGGAGGACGCTCAACTCTATCTTAGAATTTGGATGATCCGAGGCAGTTTTTGAGTGGATTAAGGCTAATAAACTGAAGCTTATTCTGAACAAGAAAGAAGTTGTGACGGATTGCACATTTTAAAAAGCCTGGAAGCATTGCACACAGCTGCAGAACTTTTGAGGGTTAATCCTTCACAGACACAGAGAGCTTTGAGTGACAGGCTACTCTAAGAGATCAGATTGGATAGCATGAGCTGGAAAGAGGAGGGTCTGTTTTCAGTCATAGTTGAGAGGAATGGAGTGTAAAGAGCTGGAAGACAGAGTCCTAACTGAGAGCAGTTTTAACATCAGTTTTAACACCAGTTTTAACACCATCTTCTAAGGAGAGGAGATTTTTTTTAGCCAGTAAAATAAAGAGGAAGCTCTGGAAAGTGAAGAGATCCCTATTCAGGTATGGTTGGAAACTGAAGGAAGTAACTCAAGGAAAGCACAGGCATTTGAAGAGAAGGGGAATGGGCTACTAGAGAGTAGGTACCAGCATTCCTAAATGAAGTATACTAGAGTGCTTTCAGGAAACTAAGGGAACAAAACATACGCATTTAAATATCTGTGAAAAGCGCTAAGAACTAAAGTCTATGCATGTACTGATTTTGCTTCAGAGAAATATATATGTTGAATTGCCTCAGAAATTTTCAAACTCTGATTTCACCTGACCTTTCCCCTCCAAAATAAATAAATTAGTTATTTTTGAATTTTAAAAACACCTCTTGTGCCATTCCTGCTGTTTAAAGATGATGGAATGTCATAGAAGAGTATCTGGTGATGGAGGGTTTAGCCTAGGAATTAAGGTGTCATCCTTTCTGGATGGGGTTGCACTCCCCTTGAATGAGCAGGTCCATAGTTTGGGGGTGCTGTTGGACCCAGAATTATTGCTAGATAAGCAGATAGCAGCTATGGCCAGAAGTACCTTTTACTAGCTTGGCCTGGTTAGCCAGCTGTGGCCTTTCCTGGGCAAAAAAGATGGGGTCACTGTGGTACATGCCCAAGTTACATACAGATTAGATTACTACAATGTGATTTATATGGGACTGTTCTTGGACAGTGTTTGGAAACTTCAACTGGAGCAGAATGCTGCAGCCAGGATGTTGACTGGAGTAGGTCGTAAGGTCCATTGAAGTCAATACATTTAAAAGGATGTGACTTTGCATAGGATGTCATTATGTGTCTTCCTTTCTGAGGTACAAGACAAAGTAACACATATACCTTGCTATTTACTGTCACATTGAAATATATTTACTCCACCCCTACTGGAAACGCAACTCAGGTTTTAGGGGACAATCTACAGTGGGCAGCATAGTGGAGATTCTAAATCCTTCCCGCCCCATATCTTGCTCTTTCTTACAATCCACTGTCTGATCTGGGTCCCTGGCTACTGCAGAATTCACTTCCAGCTTTTCCCCAGTACTACAAGGACTACCTCTTGGGAACCTGATATAAGAATGGGCTTCCAGAAATACAGTATTGCCTAGTGCCTATAAAATTCCATCCTTCCAGAACTTCTTTCCAGCTAGCCATGATGACCTGTATATTCTTTCCTAAACTATTGTTGGCCCTTTTGCAGCTGTACTGGCATGTGTGAGTCTGGGTTGTGGGCAAATAAGACATTTATACATGTATTTCAGAGAAAATTGGCCACAACTGTATCGATTCCAGCCATTAGAGCACTGGCACAGCATAGGGCACAGATCCACAGCAATGAGCAACTCACCTGTCATTCAGTGGTATGCCCCCACAGCTTATCTGCTGGGCAGCAAATATGGGATGGCAGACAGTAAAGCACTGTGCACAAGGCTCACCCTGGCAATTCCCTGATGCCTGGGGCGAAGCCTGCCAATGGCCCCCAAGTGGGCATGTGCCCTTCAGCTTCCCCTCAGATCCCTTAAGGGGACCCAAGAAATTGGTGAACTCACCCTGGTGAATTTGGCCTACTGCCTCAAAACCATCCCAAATATTGTGTCAAGCAAATATTGTGGCAAGTGTAGGGTGTGTGAACATCTTGCTGTCAGCCCCATGAAGAATGGCAGCAGGACCACAGAAGGCTGTGGATTTAGCAGCCAGACTCCATCTCCACCCTCATCTGTGCACTATGTAGGGTTGTCAGGCTCCCTCACCCTCCAGGTGGGAAGTGGGAGACCTGGGACTCGCCACTGAAGATGTCTTCGTGTGCAGTTCAGGGGTGTGAGATGATGTCACTTCCAGGAAGTGATATCATCACATAGGCCTCATGCCACCTCTGGAAGCACTCCCACACTTTGCAGTGGGCTGATTTTGGTCTAGCTGCAGAGCATAGGAGTGCTGTTGTGGGCAGAGCAATGGGCCCTGGAGTGCTCCTGCACTTTGCAGCAGGCTGATTTCAGCCCCAAACGAGCCTGATTCAGCCCACTGCGAAGCATGGGTGCATTGCCAAGAGGGCCCTGGTGAGCTCCTGAGCTTTACAGCAGGCCAAACAGGCCCAAATTGGGAGCATGCCCTGGAAGACATGTTCCCCCACCTTTCCCCTCACCAGCCAGGTAAGTAGGGGCAAAGAGTGAAGGGGTGGAGGGAGAATCCCCCATCCCCAGCAGGGGACTGGAAACTCTACCCCCCTGATAGGGTATTTGGCAGAGCATGAGAGCTAGGGAGTCCTGCTGCTCCACCCTCTATAATGGCTATTTTTGTGCAGCTGAAGAAGCAGCCCTCTGCCTGCCTTACCTCTCCTCACAGGATGCAACGAGGCTTGCTGGTGAGCGGGGCCGAGCAACCTTTAGTTTCGTTCCACACAGAACCCTTTTTTGTAAGATACTGAAATCCTGAGCATCATTCACTACACTACCAGTGGGTTAAAGAGCTAATTTGTTCTTTACAAATGAAAAGAGCAGATGGTATTGGGAAGACACTGTTAGGTGTACTGCAGTGTTGGGTTAGCACATCCCAGCTCCCTGCTGCACAGCTTATGGGGGAAATGGAAGGTCTATGAAGCCAGTGCATTTGTTTACATGGCTTTAGTATTGCATCATGCTTTGTTTTTCTTATTTATTGGTAGCCTACGCCTCCCCTGGCAAAATCCAGACTTGTGCTATGCCACATAATCCTGGCCATATGCCAGGAAAGACTGTAATGGGATTAACCTATGCTTCCCTGTACCAGTGCTGGGAGCTTGTGTTATCTTTTGCAACATCTGATTCTAGCTATTCAGATTTAAAAATGAAGAAGGTAGCAAGACTACCAACATCTTTACTCAATGAGTTGGTACTGCATAAAGTGCTATGGCTAGATAACTGCATAAATAAGGAAGAAACAAGTCAGTAGGTTAGAGTCAAAACTGGGCAAGGATGCAAGCTTATATCAGCTACCAAATGAAAAAAGGAAACCAAATATCTTGTGTTTGATCATCAAAATTCTTTTCACAGACAAAATGGACACTGGAGTAAAAGGGACACAAAGAGCCTAAGGCCACAGTGATTTAGTCTGTTCTTCCTCTCATGCAAGAGAGATAGATTCCCTCTACACCTCTTGACCTTAAATGAAGCTGATTAAATATGTAACTGATTTGTAAGACAGCAAAAAGTATTCCCTCCTACATGATCTCAGTGTAAATGCAATCCATGAATGGATGAACTCATCAGAACATTTTATAGGTAGATGTATTCCATTACCTAGGGTTGTAAGAGTTTCCCTGTTAACTTCAGTAATGGAATGCCACCATGAATACATCTCTGCTGAATGCACAGAGTTCTCCCAACATCATTCCAGAACTGAGCATTTGAATAGGTTTGGACTAAGCATTCATTCAGAGAGAAAGTTAAAGAAAATTTTGAAAGTTGTCTGCATTAACAGTGCAATCCTAAACATACCTACTCAGTTGTAAGTCTTATTTTATTCAATGGAGCTTACTTTCAGGAAAGTGTTCTCAGGATTGCAGGATAAGTTATAGAAATCAGGAAAACCTTTTTTGCCCTAGGCATCATACGAGTTTCTACAAGAAAATACTGCGTTTCTATTTTTTTTTCTTTTTTAATGTTATGGTCAACTGAAATTGATTTTTTATTGGCAGCCATATAATAATCTGAAACATATCTCAAAATATTTTCCCTGTATGATACTGTACCTTTAAAATTGCTATACTATGCCTAATTACTGTTTATGAAATATTTTAAAAGATGCTCCAAAAATCCACATTCACCTGAAAATTACACCTGCAAAAATGGCATTGATAGCATTTTGATAAAGAAAGGGGCCCATTTAAGTAACCTTTTGAAAAAATAGATATTTCATTTCCCAAAGTTTTCCTCTATATTGTTTCTGATAACCAGTGAAGTTTATGAATAAATCTTATTTAAAATGATCTCAGTGTAAATGCAATCCATGAATGGATGAACTCATCAGAACATTTTAACAGGATTTTGGCTTATTCGGCAGCAGCTTAGCTGCTTTAGCTGGTAGTCGGTCTTTGCAGCCCTGCCCAGAGGAAGAGACAGGCTCCCTTCCTGGGCATACGGGGCTTTGGCTGGGGGCTCAGCCAAGAGCCTTTTGTGGGCAACTCCGCTTTCCCCAGTCGCAGTTGCTTTGGTTGCTCAGAGAGGAAGGAGCATTTTCCCTTTCTCTCCTCCTGAGCGGCAAAGGGGAGCTCTGGCTGCATTGTGTTGGCAGTAGTGCTTTGGGAATGGCACGAAGGCCCTTCTCGGGGTTCTCCAAGGCAGCGATGTTTTACGAGACGGCAATGGCAGCAGAGGCCTTGTTGGAGGCGTGGCTTTCTGTTTTAGAGCAGGGAGGTTGTCTGTAGCTGCTGAGGCCACTTCTTTAAGCCACCTGCGGTGCGCCTCAGTTTGGGGGAAGGAGTCCTTGGCCTGCTTGAGGCTAGAGGCTCAATTTGAGGGTGCCTGTGGCAGCACAGCTTTTATAGCTGGGAAGCCTGATTTGGAGGTGCCTGCACCAGCGGGGCTTTTGTACCGGCCTGGTTCCACACCGAAGGCACTTTTGTCGGTGGGGGCGAGGGTCACCTTTGGCCTGGATGAGAGAGCACCACAGGCCTATACAGAGCCACTGGTGTAAGAAGCCCCAGGCCTAGTTTCAGGCATACAGTGTAGAACACCGCAACCCGCCCCCCCCCCCATTGCTGAATATCACCTTCATTTGGGGTCAGGAATTGGGGGGTGTTATAACAGGCATAGGATTGGGGGGGGAGTTGGTAGGCCTACTTTGGCTGGCTGGGTGCTATCTTGAACAGCCATTTTGAGTTTTTAATGGCCAGTTTGGTGGTGGCCATTTTGTGTGGCAGCTTAGGGCTTGGGGTTCGTGCCACCTAGTGGGGCTTTGCAGGGAATTGCTGGCCTTCTAGGCAGCTTGGGGGGAACTACACTGCAGTGTGCTGCTGTAGCAAAGTGGTTAAGTGGTGTGGCTGTATTCAGCCCCTCCACTGCCTTTTGTTGGTTTGTTATTTAGCTGGGGAGTAATTATGCCACCTAAGAAAGGGGGTGGCCTATCTAAGGGCAAGCAGCCTGCTAAGCGGCCTGTTCCTAAGAAGCTTCCTCCAGCTCTTTCTTCCTCCAATGAGGATGATGTTGGACCAAGTTTGCAGGAGATTTTGAATAATCTCACTGTACTTGAGGGGGTTAGAGGTGGTTCATCATCATCAAGGGCAGCTGCCAGGGTGCGTCGGCCCTCTAAAAAGGTTCCTAAAAAGGCATTGCTCAATGATATCTTAACTCGTATTTCTGCTTTGGAGGGTTCGTCTGGTGTGGCATCTGGAGAAGGAGGCAGTAGCCAAGTGCCAATCGCTTCAAGTGAAGGAGTGGTAGAGGTGGAGCAGGAGTGGCCTGTGGACAATGGTCAAGTGGCTATAGCAGTAGAGCCAACTTTATCAGAGGGTGTCAGCCTAGCCTCAGCAGGCTTAATCTTGGCCATGGGGCCCTTGGGGTCAGCCTGCTGCTTCTGGGTCCACATCTTCCACACCTACATTTACATCTTCACTGTATGGATAGCCCCCTGCTGGTCAACCTGGTTGGCCTGGGTACACAGGTGGGTCATTGAGTCAGCAACAGGCCCAGGTTGCCCATACCCAACCCGGGTGGAGCCATGGGAATTATCAGGCCCCCCACTGGGGCCTTCTGACTACAGCCCTTCTGGCTATTGCCCACAATGGGGCCCCCTCCCGTATGGGTCCCCCGCATATGGCATAGTTCCATATAGGGCATTGCCATTTGGGGACACCACTTTGCCCTTGGGTGACCACTTAGCACAGGCCACTAGGGATAAGATTATAAAAGGGCCTGTGTGCCAGACTTTGGGCTGGATTCATTGCACTTGTGGAGGAACTGGGTGTTCCTTTAGCACATGAAAAAAACGAGGGTCCTTCTGTAGTGTTAACATTTCGGGGCATAGAACTAGATACGGTCCAGCAAACCTTGCGATTGTGGAGGATTTAAGAGCAAGGTTAGCTGAGTGCAGGAGAAAGAGTAAGGTATCCCTTGTTGGACTGCAGCAATTAGTTAGCCATTTAAATTTTTCCTGTAAGGCGGTCACCCCAGGAAGGGCCTTCATCCAACAGTTGTGTGATGCCATGCCCCATCATCGTTTAACAATAGGTAAGGCCATACATGAAGACCTGGAGGTCTGGCATTTCTTTTTAGGTTCTTTTAATGGGGTGACTTTTTGGAGGGAGGACCTGCTGCTCCAAGTTGAGCTACAGGTCACTTCTGATGCCTTGGGGTCTATGGGATTCAGAGTTTCCCGTAGATTCAGATACGGCCTGAGCCTGCTGATATGGGGATGGTGGAATACAAATAAATAAATAAATAAATAAAATTTATTTTCGGGGCCACTAGTGCTCTGATCAATGGCTGGCAGATTGACTGGAACAGGGAGGATGTGAGGGCGATCTGGCTGCGACATCTGTCACCCCATTGATCGCCAAGGTTGATTCAGCTAATCTGGCTGGCTAGGCAGGTGTCCCCTTCCTCCCTCACCGCTCTATGTGCATCCCTCCCAAAGCTGTGTGCTCGGTGGAAGAGGACGACCATTCCAGATAGAAGGAGTGTACCGTTCTTCGGACTGGAACAGGGGTTGTCCAAAGATCTTACATTTTTGGAATTTTCCCCCTTATTAGTGGCAGTGCAGCTTTGGAGTGGAGTTGGCCAACCACTCAGTACACTTCTGGTGTGACAACTTAACAGTGGTGCATGTAGTCAACTCTCCATCATCTAAATCCCCCAGGGTGATGAGGCTGGTGTGTGCCTTCACCCTGAAATGTTTGCAATTAAACATTTTTAATTGTTTAGGGGATGGACGTGTCATCCTCCACATATTTTGGTCATCCACCTTGGTAGTAATGACTTGGGGTAATGACTTGGGGTTAGTGCAAGGAAAGGCCTTGTCACTGCAGGTAACTGAAGACCTTCGGGTTATAAGCAGCTAATGGCCAGGCGTGCTTATATTTTGGTCTGAGATGCTACAAAGGCGGGTATGGTGGGAAACCTTAGATCCTTGGGCAATTGAAGGGGCCCAGCTTAAGGCCAATAGAGCCATCAAAAAACCCTTGGGGGAAGGCTTGGGGATTTATTTGCTACACCCCAGAATTAGGGCGGAATTTGCCCACCTCTACCGAGGCGACGGGGTGCACCTGTCGACAGAGGGCAACGAGATCTTACTCAGTGACCTGCAACAAGGGCTTCAGTTGGTTTTAAGCCACCTGAGGGGTGCAAGGGTCTAAGCAGAGGCCCTTGCGGCAGCAGGAGTCCCTTGCGGTGGCAGGAGACCCTTGTGGTGGCAGGAGAGTTCTGGGAATAGGGCTTGGGCCGGTGAGCACCCAGTGGTGCTTCCCTATGGGTGGGGAACAGCATCTGCCAACAGTGTGGTATGCTTGTGATGGCTACCATAACACAGGCAGATGCCTGCGGGGATCCCCAGGGACAAGGGCTTCCCTCATGCTGTATGGCTGGGGCATTAGGTGTTTGATGAGGGGGTCCATTTGCCTGGCTGGCCACGTTGCAGCCATTCCAGGGATGGCCTACACCCAGGGCTGTGGGGCTCGCCCAGACAGGTCAAGGCGGAGATCCAGGGCTGACCCTGTGGCTTGACCTGTACCACTTAGTTGGCTCTTGCCATGGTTTATGTTCAAGGTCATGTTAATAAACAGCCCTTTAGTTCCAAGCCTGTGTCTGTCTCTTCATTCCTGCTGCGGTTGCAATTGTAATCTACTAAAATGTCAGAAGAAAATATCCTTTGGTTTGAAAGCCTTAACTTTCATTTAGTGTATACAATTGATCCCTCAAACTCCTTAATTATCTAAATGTTTATTAACTCTTAGCTGTAACAAAGCAGGCTGTATAATGAAAGGGTTCCATTTAAATTCAATGGGTCCTTAGAAAAAATTAGTATTGGTTCAGGAGAGACTCAAAGAGGCTTGCCAATTGAACCATTAAACATTGGAGGAATAGGGTAATTCCCCACTCTAAATCAAGCAATGCTAATTGAAACACACTAACCCCCATGGCAAAACTCTCACATTTAGTCCTCGATTGTTCTTTATACTGAGAAATAATGATAAGCAGCTAAGCAGGTTCAGTGCATTCTACCTCTTCCTTAGCTGGAAAGCACAGCTGTTATCCAGGATCTGAACTGGGGCGGCCACTGACTTTCTTTAGGCATTCACATCTGCTGAAGGCAAAAGGAAGTGTGTATCTTCCAGACAGATGCTGCTGCATTCAGGTGTTAGTTGTACAAATGGTAATCACAGTCCATCAGTAATGTAGATAATAAACTTCCTCAGTCATAACCCTGACGTTGTTTCTCTTTCTGCCTCATTGGTGATGGTGGGCTGTAGAGCTGTTCAGAGATCTAACTCTGGGTACCTTATTGTAAGTGGATTCCAGATGGCCAACAATTTAATTCAGGTGAACAGCTCATTTGTCAGGATAAAGTCAACAATTCAGCAATTTCACGAACAGGCAGGACCTCAGAGGCAAAACAGGAGCGAGTGGGGGATATAAAATATTGAAATGCAGTTGTCAAACTGAAGCTCAGTAAATGGATGTACACCTAAGCCCTACCACAGAGGAAAGTCATGAATTTTTTAAGGTGTTCTGAATCACCCAGACAAAAACTTACCCTACTGGTATGTGTGTGCACATTGGGAAATAACAGGAAATTAGTTGGCTTTCTGAGTTGTCAAGATGCAACTTAATGCATTTTTCATACAACCTCCTCCATGTAAACTATATAAGTTGCTATACAGAGAGAATCAAATAGGAGTGAGAGATCCAAAAGCAAAATGTAAAACATTTGGATGAATTTTTAAAATGGACAAGAGCATGTAGAAACAAACAATGGTTAGTTTGTATTTCAAAGTAAAAAACATTTACCTGTTGTGGGAAAATAAACATTTCCTCATGTTTGCAGTTAAAACTTTCCATATTAAACTGATTATTTACTTAGAGATGACAGCCTCTCCCCCAATGTAAGGCAACAAATATTTTAAAATCTATATGTTTTAGTCTTCAAAAACAACTAGATCTCTCTTTACAGATAAAGTAGTTCATAGTAGAGGTGTGCAAGCCAAATATTTTCGGCTAAAGCCGAAAGCAGAAAGCCGAAAGAGGATTCTCTTTCATATAAGCCGAAAGCCGAAACGGCCAGTCGTTTCGGCTTTCGGCTTTCGGCTTACTTTCGGCTTTCGGCTTTTGGCTTTTTCAATGGGAAAATGACTCCGGCGTCTTCCCGGACGTCTGGGGGAGGCATTTTCCCACCAAATCAGCCCAAAATTGGCGAGGACCTTCCTCTACCCCTCTCTACAAACCCCCCAAGTTTCAGACCGATTGGACTTTGGGGGGCCATGTTATGGCCCCCCAAAGCAGGTCCCCCTATCTTCCCATAAGAAAGCGAAGGAGCAGTATATTGTTAGCATGCTGCTGCTCATCTTCTTCATTATTTCCTATGGGGAAAAATGAAGAAGCAGGCTTCCTTTGCCAGGGGTGGCATTTTGCATGCAAAATGCCCCCTTACCCTCAGGGGCCCTTCTCCCACCCTTCCTCCCACCCCCCACCAAGGCTCAGCCTGCTCCCACTTGGGGGGGCATTTCATGGCCCCCCAAGTAGGTGCTCTGCTCTCATCTCTACCACTGACAGCTGGGGGAGGCTTGTGTTGCCAGGGGGGGCATTTTGCATGCAAAATGCCCCCCAGCCCTCAGGGGCCCTTCTCCCACCCCTCCTCCCACCCCCACCAAGGCTCAGACTGCTCCCACTTGGGGGGGGGCATTTCATGGCCTCCCCAAGTAGGTGCTCTTTTCTCTACCACTGACAGCTGGGGGAGGCTTGTCTTGCCAGGGGTGGCATTTTGCATGCAAAATGCCCCCCAGCCCTCTGGGGCTCTTCTCCCACCCTTCCTCCCACCCCCCACCAAGGCTCAGACTGCTCCCACTTGGGGGGGGGCATTTCATGGCCTCCCCAAGTAGGTGCTCTCAGCCCCTAAAGTCCACCCCTTACAGCACTATCTTACACAAAAATAACACAACTCACTTAACATCAGAGAATCACAAAAACACAATTCCTGGCAAAAACACTTTATTTCTTGAACAGCTTTAGGTTACACAGTAGGAGGGCACAACAGGGCATGATAGCAATGTACTACAAAAAATAATACAACCCACTTCACCGTTTTTGACAGCAATTGTGTTTGTGTGATTCTCTGATGTGAAGTGAGTTGTGTTATTTTTGTGTAGTACACTGCTTTCCTGCTCTGTTGTGCCTTCCTACTGTGTAACCTAAAGCAGTTATAGAAATAAAGTGCTTTTGACAGCAATTTTTTGGGGTGATTCTTTAATGTGAAGTGAGTTGTATTATTTTTGTGTAAGATACTGCTTCCATGCCTTTTGGTGTCCCCCCCCTGCTGTGTAACCTAAAGCTGTTCAAGAAATAAAGTGTTTTTGACAGGAATCGTGCTTTGTGATTCTCTGATGTTAAGTGAGTTGTGTTATTTTTCTGTGTGGGGGACTGCTGGTGTAATGTGTCATAATGCTTTGCCTACTTGTACTTTGGAAGGGAGAAAATAATTTTTTAAAAACTTTATTTTGTGTTGTTCTTGTTTTATTCTTTGTTGTGCAGTTGGTTCCCATCATAGGGAATAATGGGGCTGGCTGGCCAGCCATCTCTGTAGGTGGTGGGGGAATTTAAGGGAGGGTGTCTGTGGTTCAGGTGCTCTTTCACAGGGACCAGCTGGCACTCAGAAGTGTGCCCACCATTGTGGCACCCCTGGGCTGTGCAGAATTGCCCAGGGAAAGAGAGTTTAGAAGTTCCCAGCATAGGGAACAAAGGGAGAGGGCTGGCCTTTGCCAGCCTGTTCCTGGGGTTATGGGTGTGGGGCTGCTGGGGTGGATTTGGGTCTGTGAGGGGCTAATGTGGGGATTTGGGTCTGTGTGTGGCAGCTGGGGGGGAATTGGGTTTGTGTGGGGCTGTAGAGGGTGGACTTTGGGGGCTGAGAGCACCTACTTGGGGAGGCCATGAAATGCCCCCCCAAGTGGGAGCAGTCTGAGCCTTGGTGGGGGGTGGGAGGAAGGGTGGGAGAAGAGCCCCAGAGGGCTGGGGGGCATTTTGCATGCAAAATGCCACCCCTGGCAAGACAAGCCTCCCCCAGCTGTCAGTGGTAGAGAATGAGATTAGAGTACCTACTTGGGGAGGCCATGAAATGGCCCCCCCAAGTGGGAGCAGGCTGAGCCTTGGTGGGGGGTGGGAGGAGGGGTGGGAGAAGGGCCCCTGAGGGTGAGGGGGCATTTTGCATGCAAAATGCCACCCCTGGCAAAGGAAGTCTGCTTCTTCATTTTTCCCCATAGGAAATAATGAAGAAGATGAGCAGCAGCATGCTAACAATATGCTGCTCCTTCGCTTTCTTATGGGAGGATTGGGGGACCTGTTTTGGGGGGCCATAACATGGCCCCCCAAAGTCCAATCGGCCTGAAACTTGGGGGGTTTGTAGAGAGGGGTAGAGGAAGGTCCCCACCAATTTTGGGCTGATTCGGTGGGAAAATGCCTCCCCCAGACATCTGGGAAGACGCCGGAGCCATTCTCCCTTTGAAAAAGCCTAAAGCCGAAATGTTTCGGCTTTTTTTCTTTCGGCTAGCCGAAACGTTTCGGCTTAGCCCGAAACGTTTCAGCTAACCTGAAAGAAGCCAAAACACTTTTGTTTCGGCTTTCTTTCGGCTTTCAGAAAGCCGAAATGCACATCCCTAGTTCATAGTCTTAAGGAAAATTATGAGATTTTGTTTTCATGGTCGTCCCTGCCATTTTTCTTTAACGTCTGGAGTACAAAATCTCAGCTGGCTGTAGGTTGCATTATCTTTAAGACTTCCAATGTACCAATCATTTTTTCTTCCATTATTTGAAGTTACCCAGTGAAAATGACTGCCTTTCTTTCACCAGTTACATGTGGTTTTCAGACTGAGTCAAGGAGAAATACTATGTAATATAGAGGCTGGACTCCAAATACACATCTATGAGCACATAAAAATTAATTAGCAGGTCAGAAACTATTTGCATTTTTGGTGCCCTGATAGCATTGTATGTGATGGTTCATCAATAATTTTGTTGTTTAATTCATCTAGTCACCTTGAGCCAATATAGTAACAATAATATGTTTAAATTTGGGCAAATATACCATGACATTTAGAAACAAATTCAAAGAGAGCTGTTTGGGTGAAGTAGATTTACATACTTTTTATTTGGCAAAGCTAAAAGTAACCAAATTTATCTAATACTGAATCAATTGCAGGCAGTTCAATGAGTTATCTTTGCACATCCAAATGAGAATTTATCCTTCATGGAGAAAAAAGGGAACATTCATAGTAGTGTCATTCTGACAATAAACCTAGATGAGTAAAGATTAAAAACTTACGTATATAAGGCTAAGGCAATATTGGAAATGAAAGGAAGAAGAAACCAATGGTTTACTAAAGGGATTTATAAGACAGATATACCTCAGAGATAATAGTTTGGATCCAGGCACAGTCAATCAAAACTAGCTACAACAGGAGCAAAATTTCCACTTTTAAATAAAATATTTATATTTTTAAGTACAATTAACTAGTCATTTTTGTGAACTATATTTCCTATTGAATGTGGGTAGCTTTAAAAAGTAGATGTGCTAAAAAAAAACCGCTGGCGACAGCCGAACGCGTGTTGTGTCTTTCAAGTGACTGATTTCTGCACGAATCTTACAATGATATGACTGGGGAGGGCAGAAATGCACACAAAGACCCAAGATGTTCCATGTAAGTGGCATACTTACTTGTCACAAAGAATCCCCTTTTGTATCTTATTCTATCAGTTCATAGAGCATCTTTATACACACTAGGCTCTTTTAGCCAAAACTTAGAAATATTGAACATTTTCTACTAGATTTTACAACACAATCCTAAGCAGAGTTACTTCAGTCTGACCCCATTGAAAGTAATGACCTTAGAATGGAGTAACTCTGCTTAGGATTGCACTGTTAGAATGCTTATGTGTCAGAATTTCAGTTATATACAAAATTTTCAGCTTTCACAACAATCAGCAAATACTCAAATTTGCCTTCTCAAACTTCTCATACTGGCTTGAATGTCCTTTTCCATATAATGCAGTGGTGAGTCTGAGCAAAAGAGATAATTCATCAGATATTAAACCATTTTAAACATACTGTCGATTATATGTTCTATACTCTCTTTCAATTACAATTTCAATAATAATAACTATAGCAGTATGTAGACTTGCACAATACAAACACCCAATGAAGGCCCTATCTCTTCACTGTATAATTAGAAACTCATACATAAACAATACCAGCTGCTAATGTCTGATAAGATTTGAATAGAACAAATTCTGTTCCAGTATAAAACCCAATCTCTTTAAGATCCTAGAGAAGAAAACAAGAAGGGATAGCAGCACTTGTCAGCTGATAGAAAAGAATCTTTTGGGACAAATGGTCTGAACGTGTTTGGGCAAAAGAAATTTGATTTCTTCATAAAGGATAGAACTATTTTAGATGCAGTATCAAATAATGCAGTACAATAAAAATAGGAACTAGACAGGAAATTAGTACTTCCTTGTGTGCAATAATATAGTTGTATATAAAAAGGAAAAATGTTTTTAAATCTTATATTTTAAGGCTCTATGGAAAGGAATAAGCAGATTTTGCTCAGCAGCAAATTCACTTAATGTAGAACCAATACTTTAATACTAAAAAAAAAATCCATGAAGATACTTCTATTCCTCCACAAGTCCACATGGTTCTTCCAAATGGCTCTTGAAGATTATATTTTATTGCAAGGTAGTGCAGTGAAAACTAATTAGAATGTAAACTGGTTTTAAAAAGAGATACTGCATTTTTAAGTGAACATGTTTGACAGTCAATCATACCATTTTTAACCAGATATGAACTGATCACTGGGTCTGTTCACTTTGGCACTAGGCAATTAAAATGCCTGCTGAACAGGTTTGCATTAGGTTTAGCAAAACTGTGTTCAAACAGATTAGCAACCATGACTGTTGCTAAGGTCTACTGAGATGAATACCAAATGGTAGGATTTGTGAAAAACATCACATTTATTTATGACTGATTTATATGATTTGTGTCTGATTTCTCTGTCTATTTGAAGAACAGCATGCTGAGAGAAGTGACACACATCAAGGATGAGTGTCAGAAGTAAAACTCCACTGGTCTTTGTGAGGAAGTGCATGTGCAAAAAGCTGATTGTGATGTCCTATAAAGAAGGAATACATTAAAGAACTTACTGGATAGATATGCATGTGTCAGTGAACAGACAAATGGTCCATCAAAAAATGGTTGCCTGATTGCAACTGGCAAACAGTATGTGAACTAAACAGAATTTGAGCATTCCTAAGAAGAAATGCAGAAGCTAGATTTTCACTAGATTTTAAAATACCTACCTAGAAAAATAACTGACAAATCTCTCTCTCTTATATATATAATGAGAGGGAGAGAGGGAGAGAGCAGAGCAGAGCAATGCAGAGCAGAGCAGAGCTGAAGGGGAGGGAGATACCTGAACCCATATCTCTTTTTTTAAAAATTTTCTTGTACTGATGTATGCACTATATTACCTCCACATACAATCTATACTTCATGTACATATACATATAGAATAAATTTAACTACCCATACATCTGATACAGACTTGTTTCCCCCCTTTTCTCCCCCCCTCCCCACCCCAAGAGGAATGACCATAAGAATCACCTACTTTATATCTTTAACCATGAGCACACTCTCATGGATGGGCCCGGCCGGCCAGGCAAAATAGTTCCCCCCTTAAAGCTCCAACCACCTCAGCCATGGAGCCTGAGGGAAGAACTTGTACAGGGGGTTCTACCAGGCATTCTGTCCTCACAACTGGCAGCCGTGAAGTCTACCAGCTGATCCTGACAGACTCCAGTTCCCCCAACAATGGGAATGTGTCAAGGGTGCTCACCAGCCTGCTCAAATTTCCTAAACACTATCCTGCTAGCAACCAACCTATTTACAGCTCCAACTTAAGCCAATTACCATGAACCAGGCATGCAGTGCAAAGTAGGTGAAAAGCACCTCTCCCTGACAGCCAATTGAGGAAAGGGGAAAAAAATCCTACCTGGCCCTGGCAACCAGCAACCAGCTAAACCTGCACTATTACAGGGTGGATAGGTGGGCCGAGCACAAGGCAGCAACTGCCAAGCTGGGTGGTGGCGCTGCCTTTTAAGGTACCAATCTCTACCACCCATGTTGAATACCCAGATGGCCGGGAAAGAATGCTACCACTTGTCAGACTGTGGCTTACTAAAAGTTGCAATCCAGCCTATCTCTTGCAATTAGACATGAGTCCATTGGTTCCAAAAGATTTTACTGAATATAAACAACCATTATAGTCCACTGACCAAGATGCAATATCTTGGCTGGTACATGAGTATTGTTATGAATGACAGGCAAAGGTTAAGGTACAGAATAGCATAGCCCAGCAAGTCCCATCCTCCCCTCATAGTTCTCAAAACAAACAGCTTGAAGCTGAGAGAGTGAAACTTTCCCAAGGCTGGAAAGGTTGTAGTCATAACATTCCTCTTCTTTGAGATAACTGTTACTGGACTGCTTGTCACCTGCAAGAGAAGAGCTTAAAACACTGACAGGATTAAAATGGAGTCTCTTTGGTTAGATCACATAAGGAACATAGTCAGACCTGACACCACTTTCCCTTTCTAAGGCTTTTGTTTTGTTTTTTTAAAAAATTGCGCTTAATAATTTTTTTTTAAGTTGCAGAGTGATGAGATAGCATATTTAGTGCAACTTCTACAGTCTCATGACTCTTCTGGAAAGCATGCTAGTGCCCCTCCTTCTCATTTAGCACTCAGGAACAGAGGAGTTTAATCATCCAGCAAACCGCTAAACACTTCCCCCACCGGCTGAGCACAGTAAGTTGTATCAGACATTTCATCTTCCAGCATGGAAAAAATGGTGACCTCCAAATCCAAAATGAAGTCTGTCTTTGGCCCAGTGGTGTAGCGTGGGTTGCTGGTGCCCCAGGCAAGGCAAGTCTTGTGCCTACCTGGTGTGTTCTCTCCCAAGAATGATGTCACTGGGAAGGGCGCAGAGTGCAGATACCTCTGCAGGGGCCCAATCCAGGCCAATTTGGGTGTTCGTCTCCCCACTCGTTACCTGGCAGTGGACCACCTTGGTGCCGCTGTCATCAGCTCGGCTTGAGCTGTCAGCTTGGCGCATTCCTCGGCAAGCAGCTGCTGCAGCAGCTTGGCGCTCAGCAAGCTGACTGTCCCATCAGCGAGCAGGCAGCCTGGGCAGCATGGGTGGCCTCCCCACAGACATGGCACAGTCTCTCCTCAAACCCTCCATTTTGCACCCCTATGAATTCTGCACCCAAAGCAACTGCCCCTCTGCCTTCCCACGCTACGCCACTGCTTTGGCTAATAAGCATCAGTTTGGTTTGATTATACACTGTTCATCATGCCTTCAACCTAATTTTAAAACGTGGGTACAGTATCTATCAAAAGGAGATAAGGCCCAGAGTTTTACATGTTCTTTGATAGTTCTACTATTTCTTTATTAAGTGTATTAAAGAACAGAATTAATCTCTCGTGAATACGTATAATAGTAACGTTACAAATATAGGCTTATGGGCTCCACTGAAGTTGAATTAATTCTTTTCCCTGTTCTTTCTCAAAATGTCTTGCCTAATATATCTGAGGATTTGCTTTCTTTGAAACTCCCTTGCACTACAGAATTGCAGTTGGCTTGTGATCAGTTGAAGACCCTCCAGGGCAATTTTCTTCTCTCCAATTCTGGGTGATGAGTCCCCAGATGATAACTAAAGGGTGTGACCACTTAACCTTTGTATTTTCCAAAAGGATTACTCAGTAGAAGCCTTTATCGTTCTTTGTCTCTAGGACATTTTATATGTCCGATTATGTCTTAGAACCTTGTAAATTAGTGAGACAGGGCAGTAACTGTAGACTACTTTAATGAGTCTTTATCACTGGAATGTTACTAGTCAGTTAATAGCTATTATAATAATTTTATGAAGATTGCAATATTGGGAGAAGAAGAAGTGTGGAAGATTTTTGAGTGGATTGTTTTAGATGATTACCATATCTCTATAATGAGAACTGTGTCATATGCTTCACAGATCATAAGTTTCCCATTTCTCCTTATATACTGTCTCCCCACCATATTTAGTGCTCAAGGCACTAAATCAGTACACAAATAGTACAATTAAAGTGTTGAAACACATCAACCATCAGTAATTGTCCAATGGCAACTGATATGTAGTTAGGGCTGAGTTTGACAGAATGGTGGTTTGCCATCTATGAGTTCTTGGCAGGGAACTGACCCAAGAGGAAAAATACCTCCCAGACAATCCCACAGTAGGCACTCTCCTCATGGGCACAATAATATCACTTTCAGGAATAACATTATTGCACTGGCTGCGGGAATGCTCCTGTGCTTCACTTGGGAATGATTTGGGTTCCAAACATGAAATGAGGGAGCATTCCCACAGCCAGCATGATGACATCACTCCCAGAAGAGATGTCATCATGTTGGCGCTGAGAGGTCCGATCCACTCCTAGCAGGAGGATAAGGGAACCTAGCAACTCTATCTCTTGGCCTTCACAGGCCTCTTCCTTTCCTTCTTATTTACCCTCTTCCATTCATTTATTTGAGTTCTTCTACTATGCACTCCTGTGACATCAGAAAAATATATTGTAATGAACAACTGTAAAGGACACCTATATAGTAATGAACCTATACCATAAGATATCTATATTGTATGAAATGTATATTGTAATGAACACATGAAGGATCAGTGGAAGGGGGACAACCTGGAACACATGTATGAGTTTATAACTAGAACTATAACAGGAATTTATTTAAAGCATGACTTCTATATTAACGTACAGAGATGGAACAGAAATAACCCACTAAAACCAGATGGCATTGCAAAAAATAACATTGGTTTACTCAGAGGCATCCTGTAAGATTGAACAGTCTGATGATGATATGAACTGTTATTTTAAGTGTTCATTAGTCACTATTTTCTATTAATTGCAGTATAGTACCCTTGTTTTAAAAAGATAACTTTTTTTATTTTGAAATATTTGTAACTTACTCCAGAACATTGTCTAGATTCTAAAAAATACCTAACTGCATAGTTGAAAGGGGAGTTGAAATAGTCCCAGATGAGTTGGGAAGACATCAATTCTTCTTGCTGCTCAGTGACCACAATAAAATTTTGCAGAGAACTCTTAGATCCACTTTTACCTTTTTTTCATATCGAAAGTCTAAAGCATAATGTTGAATCAAAGTACTAGGAAGGAGCTCTGATAAGCTTCCTAGTTCAAGGTCAATACATAGAACAACCTTGTACAGGATAGGCCACATTCAGATGTTTGTAGTTTCATGAGTGCAGTACTAAGAACTATATTTCTAATGTTGTACAGTATTCGTGGGAATCTTCAGTTTTCCATGTTATCTTATGGTACCAAATATTTGTCTTCAGAACTGTTTATTTTAAAATACTGCGTGAACTAATGGTGTTGGAAAATTAAGCTTAGACTCATGAGGATTTCCCCATATATATATATTTCTCCATATATATATACTTGCACACATGCCAACTTAAAATTCAACAGTTGCTTTTTCAAAGTAGTCCTTCCCTTCTCCTGTGGAGGAAAGAACACCCACAGAAAAAATGATTCATGAAGTGAGCATGAGATTGATTTGACAATGGTAAAAATATGTATGACTAGATAGCACAGATACGGCTAAGGATTGTGGAAAAGTTCCCTTTGGAAAATGAGCCTTCATTGAAATTGGCATTTCCAGTCAGAAAATGTCAGTGCTAATGGATTTTTTTTTTTTAGATTTGCTATCAGCAAAATATTTTTAAAATCCAACCCTGCTTTGCAATAATGCCTTGAATTAAAATGAAATTAGTAGTGAAATACGAGCTGAAAATTGGAATGGATGTTTTAAAGCAAAGAGGCAGAAGGCTGAATGCTTATTTAACCACATGCATTCTGTTAATTTTAATACTGGTACTGGAATCAACACTTTGAAAAAAGGGAGGAAACACATTTCATTGAACTGGCACTTCAAGATGCATTTATTCACTTGTAAGCATCAAGATGAGTGTTTCAGATCAAACATTCTACTATTGTCACCTCAATTTTTAAAGTATTTGAAATTTCTATCCATATGGAAGAAAAGATCTCATTTTTGAAATCTTGTAGCTGTGGTCAATTAAGCTGACACATACACAATGTTATTCATTTATGAATTTGATTTAAAATTCCCTTTCCATTTTTATGCATTATCTTAACTTCCACAGTCACTAACAAACAATAACAAATCAATGCAACTAAAAATGCTGAGTTGGATCCAAGTCTGCCACCCTAGTCGGAATAATTAGACAGGCACAAGGCTTGGAACTAAAGGGCCACTTTATTAAAAATAACATCAAGGGCCAACTAGCGGTACAGGTCAAGCCATGGGGTCACCCCTGCACCTCTGCTTTGACCTGTCTGGGTGAGCCCCGAAGTCCCGGGTGCGAGTCACCATTGGGCCTCACGGCAGCAGAAACTCTGAGAAAACTCCACTTCAAGGTGCCAGCACCCTGGAGGCAAGGCTCGGTGCCCCACCAGCTGCTGGAGCTCCCATAAAGAAGGACGGCTAGCAGCCGACTGGCCCAGGTGCAGTAAACCTTCTTAAGTCTCATTTACTTGTCCCCTCCTCAGGTCCTCCTCATCCTTCTCCTTCACTTCCTGAAGAGGAAAGTTAACTCCCAACATGCTGCTCCTTTTATGACTGTCCCTTTAGAACTGAGTCAAGTAACAACCCAGTGGCCAAACTATGAAACTCAAATGCAAGACCCAAAATGATACAACCCAGGAGCCTAAACATAGGAGTCAAGAGACTGTTTCCTGACCCCCCTGGAGCCCCCACAGCCAGGCACTAGAGGTCAATGGACTTACGTACCTTGTCAATCAGGTCCACTGTCACCTAAACATGACTGGATTACAGCAGCCTAGACCAGATCTGCTACTGGCCATCAATTGTGTTAATCTGGTAGAAAGATCAGATTACAGACTTCGGCGCCCTGCATGACAGCTTTGCTGATTTCAGCAGATGCAATAACACAGCATGTCATTAGGTGGCCTGAGTGACAAAACCTAAAAAACAGCTCTTTAGGCCCACAAAGCCTGCAAATTGAGCAGGGGAAAGGGGGAGGGGTTTAACCAGTCACCACCCCGGGACTGTATATCCTTGCTACACCAGTAGAAATAATGTGTGCAGCAAACCACCCTCAGATGACTGCAAGCCCCCCCCCCCATGTGAGCCTCAGCTAGGCCTTTGCTGCTGCTGCTGTAACTACTCTCTCCAAATAAAGTGAGAACAGTGAGGGAGGTCTAGATAGACTGGAGGCCTACAGGGGCTGGGCCTAATCCTGCTTCAGCCCTCCTGACTAAGAGACATTGATAGCCCAGTATTCCCCTCCTCCCCTTGGCCACTTCATCATCCTCAAAGGAAGAGTCTACAGGGCCACTTTGCAGGAGGCTTATTCACTGGCTGCTTGCCCTTAGCAGGGCTACTACCCTTTCTGGGTGGCATGATGGAAACATACAGTAATGTAATGTAAAATGACTGCTTTTAGAGCTTCAAAGCCCAATAGGAATACAGCACCCCCAAAATGGCAGCCCACACACTCCGTAGGCTGCAGAGGCCTCTATAAAATTGCCGCCAGTGCAAGGAAGCTAAGCAGACCACCGTGAGATACACTCAAAATGGTCACTCCCAGCACAGGACAAGCTGCAAAAAGCCAACAAAAATGGCCACTACGGCCAGTAAGCAGGAAGCAAATCAGGCCACACAATTCCCACACTCAAATAGCCACCCCTGGTGCTGTGCATATTGCACATGTATGGTTGCCAGCCTCTAGGTAGTGGTTGGAGATCTCCTGGAATTACAACTGGTCTCCAGGCCACAGAGATCAGTTCACCTGGAGAAAATGGCTACTTTGGGGGTGGACTCTATGGAAATTATGCCATGACAAGGTCTTTTCCCTCCCCAAACCCCACTTTCTCTAGGTTTCTCCAGGTTTCACCCCCTAGATCTCTAGGAATTTCCCAACTTGGAGCTGGTAACCGTATGCAGATGCCTTCACAACATGGCCACCATTGCCAGGAAGCTAAGCAGGCCACAGGGTGCCACTCTCAAAATGGCCACCCTAGCACAGGATAAGCTGCAAAATCCCCACTAAAATGGCTGCTACAGCCAGTAAGCAGGAGATAAATCAGGCCACACAAATGCCACACTCAAAATAGCCACCCCCAGAGCTGCACATATTGTAGATATCTTCACAATATGGCCGCTACTGCCAGGAGGCTAAGCAGGCCACCGGGTGCCAGTCTCAAAATGGCCCTACCCCAAGCCCACTCACAAAATGGCCCCTGCTGCCTGAAGGCCTTAGGTCGAGCTACTGCTGCTGGAAATAATCCCTCCCAAGTAAGTTTAAATGGCAGGGGAGGGAAAAGCCTAGACAGTGGGAGGGGGGCTACCAGCATCCACCCTGCTAGGCCAGTAGCAATAAAGTATTAATTAATCCACCCCTCAGATGGCTGCAACTCACCCTTGTGGCCGACAGCAAAGCCTGTTGATGCTACTGGAAATACTCTCCTCCAGTAAAGTAAAATGGGAGGGAAGGAGAGAGGATCCTAGGTAGGCTAGAGGCCTGCAAGGGCTGGGTATAATCCTGCTTTAGTCCTCCTGACTGATAGACAACAAGTCCCAAATGTAAATAAGAAAAAGTCTCTGCCAAACCAATGAGCCTGGCGCTGGGCCCTGGCTCTCCTCCTGGAGTTTGAAGGTAGCAAGCAGGAGAATACCACAGCTTCTCCAAAGCAGCTATCACTGCATAACCATGAGGACCTTTGGTAAAATAGCCTCAGAGGAGCTTGGCTGAGAGAGCTTGAGATGAGCTCTGCTCAGGCCGAGCATGCAGAGCAACTGCCAGCTAGCTGGGTGGAGCTGCCTCATAAGGCTCCTGTCTCTGCCCCCTGGCCTGAGACCCAGATGCCATGGAAATGCTCTGTCTCCTCCTCCTTCCAGGGAGGCAAAGAACAGCCCCCAGCCTTATCAGCAGAAGCTGCTGGCCGGGAGGGCCATATTCTGCAAACTTATTTATTCATTAATATGCCCCTTTCCACCAAAATAAGCAGGACTTGCAGCAAAGGCCAGAAAAGTCAGGCATCTGCCAGAGCTGAAACAGGATCCCAGGATCCCACTGGCCATAGCCAATGGCAAAGTGTGGCAAAGTCACTCACTTGCTCGGGCCCAAAAGCTACCATTGATCCCACTCATAAAAGCAGAAAAGAGAGGAAGAGCTCTGCCTCTCTCCTCCCTCCCCTTACAAAAGCAGAGGAGACTGGGTGGAAAGACTGGAAGACTGGAAGCCAGTTTATCTGCTGTAATATCAGGTTCATATATTCACATTATCTGGCCCCAACCAGCAGTCTAGCTGCAGCATTCTAAAGTAGCTGCAGCTTCCAAACCATCTGGGGGCAAAGTGGCTGAGCAAGGGCAGCACTCTCTGCCCAGGGCCCCTCAAACCACGGAACTGGCAGCAAACAACAGATATTAAAACATTTAAAACATTAGAATAACATATAAGATGCATATATAACTACAATAAAAACCTACAGACATATAAACAAACAAACACATGCCCAATAAGGGAGCAGGGCCAATAAGAGTTTACTGGGGATACATCAAATGAAACAAGAAAAGTCTTCACCCACTACCAGAAGACAATGACAGAGGGAAACAAGCAAATCTCTCTTAGGAGGGAGTTCCAAAGTTTGGGCATCATTACTGAGAAACCCGTTCTTGGATTGCCCCCTAGCTAACTTCAGATGGTGAGGGTTTTCAAAGCAAGGCCTCCAAACATGGCCAGAATGAACAAGAAAGGAGGCAAACCTTAAGGTATGCTGGTCCTAAGCCATATAGGACTTTAAAGGTCAAAACTAGCACCTTGAATTGAGCCTGGAAACAAATTGGGACCAGTGTGGCTGGAACTCATCTGGAGTGACCCAGCACCACCTATGAAACCTACGTTCAATGTAGGACCAAAACCACTGCAAAACAGTACCACTTGGTTCCCCTGAAAGGCATTCCAGAAGGATACCATGATTGAAGGTATCAAAAGCCACCAAGAGGTCCAGGAGAATTAATGGTGTCATACTCTCCATGTCTATCTCATGGTGCAGGTCACTCACCAAGACAACCAAGGCCATTTCAGTCCCCTGACCAGGCCTGAAACTGGATTGGAATAGATCCAAACTATCTACTTCATTCAGGAATCCTTGAAGTTGCCCAGTCACCACTCATTCAATCACCTTGTTCAGGAATGGTGCATTTTGAAACTGGAAGATAGTTATTCAACTCTCCTGGGTCCAGAGTACATTTCTTTAGGACTGGACACATCACGGCCTGCTTCAAGACAGCAGTAACCACAACCTCTCTCAGGAAGGCACTTACAATCTCCTGGACCTAATTTGCCACACACACAACCAGCAGATTTAAGCAGCTAGGAGGAGCAAGAGTTGTATAAGCAGGTGGTAGGTCTCAAACTTCTGAGAATCCTGTCTACATCCTCACACTGGGCAAGCTAAAAATTACCACATGAACCAAATTTGTGGAGCTAGTTTTTAATGCCTTGCCACAGCAGCTTCCTCCCCACACACATGCAAACCTCAAGGAAAATGCTATTGAGAATTAAGATCAGGGCTGGCTCGCCCATAGAGGCCAGGTAGGCGGTGGCCTCAGGCACGAGGGCCCTGGAGAGGCACCAGAGGGGGTGTTGGGGGTGGAGGCGTGCACCACAGAGCTGGCGTGGATGGCCCACAGCTGCTGCAGCCAGCCAGCCCCGTGCCGCTGCCGCCACCACACGCCCCCAGCCGGGCGCAGCAGCCACGAGCTGCTGCCGGGGTGGCATGTGGAGCGTGAAGCAGCCTCCGCCCGCCACCCCAGCCATCTGCCGGCGAATGCCCTGGCTTGCATTGCGCGATGATGTCATCGTGTGATGACGTCATCACGCAGTCCGTGACACACGCACGCTGCGCGTGCGGGAGGGGGGGGGGATGCCGCAAGCGCCAGACACCCTGGCACCAGCAGTGATTAAGAAACCCCTCCAACATAATGTACTATGCCATGTGGTATGGAGGACAGCAGCCAGAAACCACTGTTCCCTCATGCCTGCATAAACAGAGCTTTCCTCATGACCTCAAGCTCTATGCAAGAGTGAGGTGAGAGTAATTAATAGAGATGAGATTGACAGTTCCATTTCCCCCATCCCACCCAATTCATAACAACACAACACTTTTAGTTATAGTTATGTCCAAGCGAAGATGTTAATGATCAGAATGAGTTTACTCTAATTTATATTCAGATGTGCACATTTTAGGAGTAAGAGTATTAAAAAGAGACTTTACATTTTAATCTGCCTATTATACATTTTGCATATTTTTGAAGTTATAGAGAAGGAAAAAGATGTTGGGCTTCTTCATTATCATAAGCATAACACTACATATAATAATTTTAAGAAATGGAGAAAATTACTTCTAGAAATAGATTGATTCATTGGATGATAACACTCATTCTAACAATATACATTTAATTTAGCACATTAAAAGAATTAAGAAGCATTAGAAATGATTTTCCATTCATCAGCCATAATAGCACTGAAGTGAACCATTTTCTCGAACTCGTTTCATTCAAGATAAATCAAAAGTAATGGTCAACTTGTCAAAAAAAATCTTGAGGATCAGTAGGTTCAAAACTTGATGATCTCAGAATTGTTTGTGGGTAGGTGTTTTAAGATTCCTGTTCTGACAAATGACACTGGGCATTTGTTCACACTTTGGAGGATCCTGCTGCCACTGCTATTTTTAAAAAGTTTATAACTTAGTGCGGAACTACAAGTGACAAAAGGCACAGATTGGACACTTGTCAGCTTCCCTCAAGTTTTGATGGGAAATGTAGGCATCCTGGTCTTGCAGCTTCGCTCTCTGACTGCTATCCAATGGACTTTTCAACTGTCACTTGTCCAACATTCCGCCAAGCTGCCTACATTTCCCATCAAAACTTGAGGGAAGCTGACAAGTGTCCAATCTGTGCCTTTTGTCACTTGTGGTTCTGCTCTTACTTTTCATGAAATCATGCCTAGTGAGTTACTTCCTGACCCCAGTATATATATTTTAAACATTTTCCCTTCCCATTGTTCAGACTATGCACATAAACTAATTCTCAGTGAGATGGTGAACCTATGGCCTGCACTCCTTTGAAAAACTTCCCTCCCTTTGAACATTAGGCTATAACCCCTTTTCTTGTAACAATGGTTTGTTTTAATATGTACAGAATTTTTGTAGGGAGGAACATATTCAATAACGGTAGTTCCTGCTCTGTGTTACAACTAGTTTCCGTCCCTCCCCCCGGTAATTAGTAGGTGTTTGAGGGAGTGGGAAGCACACATTTATTTCTTTCTGTGCACCCGCACCAGTATGCATGCACAACAGTGGTTACCTGTGATGATGTCACGTCCAGTGTGACCCAAAAACAATGGCATTGCACCAGATCTGATTCTTTAGGAATTGGCCCAAAACATAACATTTTCACTACATTTTGGGACAATTCCTAAAAAATTGGCCCTGATGCAACATCATTGCTTCTGGGTCTCACTGAATGTGATGTCATCAGCCAGCTACTGCCAGGCAGAGGCTACAACAACTGGGAGATTGCCTGCCACTGGCAGGAAGCTGCCAAGCCAAGTTACAACCTAGTTATTGACCATTTAAGAATATTTTGTTACAATGTGACCCAGATTCCCTTACAATACTGTAAATTGAGACAACCCTTAGAATACTTGTAGCACAATTTATTTATATTATTTTTAGAGCTATACCTAGCTTTTTCCCCCAGTGGGGACCAAAACAGCTTACAGCATCGTTCTCCACTGCTCCACTTTCTCTTCCTAAGATCAACCATAAGAGGTATATTAAGCTGACAGTGTACAGCCACCCAGTTAGCTTCCATGGCAGAGTGGGGATTCAAACTTAGGTCTCCCAAGTCCTAGTCCAAGACTCTGACCTGTACCTCACATTGGATCTCAGTGCAGTTCTGCTGGCAAGAGAAGGTTATTTTTCTCAGCATGCTTTCATATACATTTTTCAAACAATAATGTGGTATGATGGTGCTTGTACATCAGCCTGATCTGAAGAACAACAGCTGTACTTACAAATAACCCAGTTTGGTGTAGTGGTTAAGAGCAATGGGACTCTAATCCAGAGAACAGAGTTTGATTCCCCACTCCTCCACTTGAAGCTAGCTGGGTGACCTTGGGTCAGTTACAGTTTTCTGGAGCTCTCTCAGCCACACCCACCTCACAAGGTGATTGTTGTAGGGATAATAACATACTTTGTAAACCACGCTGAGTGGATGTTAAGTTGTTGTTGTTGTAGTAGTTGTTATTCTAGCCATCTACTTCCCATTTTTCTGTATGGATATGCTGCTCCTTGAGACATCAGCCACAGCAATGAAATTGATTTCTTCACAGAGTTTTTCTGTGTGCTTTCTCTTAAATTAAACTCTTGGTAACATCCTGTTTCACTGTCAATTTCCCCAAAGATAACAAGCAGAAACTATTCTGCTGACAGTGCGCAAGGGAAGGAACAGGATTCATCTCATTCACTCCTACCTGTCTGGGTTCTGCAAGGCTAATTGGAGCAAAACAACAATAAACCCTGATTCCAGTCACTAAAGCCAGCATGTGACCAGGTACATGGGGAGCAGATTTGCTGACAGAGTTCGTGTGGCATATTTGCAGATGGTAAGCTTTCTTTTCCATTGGCCTTGGCCCCTCATCTTCATTCCACAGCTACCTTTCCACACCTCTGTGTCACATAGGTTAATGGAGATATATGAAAAGATGAGCCACAAAAGTTTGTTTTAAAAGACTAAATGAAAATGCAACGATAGGCAAAGTTGGCTGCTCTTTTCCCTTTACATTTGTCAACAAATGTGATGTTTGTAAATTACACACTTCAGCTTTCTATTTCTTTCCTTCTGATTTCTACTGCAACCAAAGTGTGGATATTTAGAACTATTCACCAGACCCATGTACATGTAAATGCCATAGTTGGTGCAAGGCCCCCATTGTTAGTGCTAAGCGCCTGCAAGCACAAACTAGTGGTTACTGAGCAGGTTTTTCCTCTAAGGCTCTGGCCTCATAATTAGTTGTATAATTGCAACCATTTGGTTGATCACTTCCTATGTTATTTAGAGAAACAGCACACAATTGAATTGCTCTCATGCAAACTGAGCAGACTTTCTTGGAAGTTCATTGTCTAATTGGAGACTTTAAACAATAGATGGCAAGTGTGGCCAGCAATCAAGGGAACAGGTCAAGTCCTCAGGAGGAACAAGGCTAATTTTCTCATGTTTCAGAACTCCCTGGCATAAGTGTGAGAATCTCAAGGGCTGAGTGCTTCCATCCATAGATATGAGGTATGTGACAACACCAGTGGGCCATTCTGTTCCATAGCTTTTCCAAGCGCACAGAACGATGGTTTATGTACACAACCTGTAGTAACAAGGCACTATATCAAAGATAAATCACTCATGATTCCTTTCTCCTAGCTCTGAAGAGATGGAGTCATTTCCCTCATCCATCATGCTCCCAGATCCTTACTACAAAGTAATGCAATTAGCAGCAAGAAAAGAAGCAACAGTCAATCTGTTGAATAATCTTCTTACATATCTCTTAACAATTATACACATTAATTAAATTTGTGCACTAATGTACTGCAGCAGGGAGAATTAACGTAGAGCAATCACATCTCCAGGATTTTTGCTTCAAAAGAATTCTTCCTTTTTCCTCACACATCCACCCTCGCTCTCTTTTCTTAACAACCCCCCCAAAAGCCTACAATTATTCACAAGACCAGAACACATTCTATATCTCCTTTCATTCACAACAATACAACTTGACTGAATTTAATGGAGTTAAAGCCTGTCAAAAATAGGCAACCTCTTCAGGGTGCCCTACAAAGTAATACAAAATACATTTATTTCTGCTGTACAGTGTGGGACAAAAATAATTTTTTAAAAAACCTGATATAAACCATGGGCTATCTTATTTTTAGGCTCATGGTATTTTTTTAAAAAAACATTCCTCTAGGAAACCTCCAGTTTGAAAGAACTGCATTGGTCAATACATATGAAGAAGAGTTTTAATCTTTGGGTGAAAATGATAGCAGACTAGTGACATCAATATATGTATGTGTGATCTCTGGTTAGACCTCACCTAGAATATTGTGTTCAGTTTTGGGCACCATAAGTTAAGAAGGATTTAGACAAACTGGAATGTGTCCAGAGGAAGGCAATGAAGATGGTGAGGGGTCTGGAGACCAAATCCTATGAGGAAAGGTTGAAGGAGCCTGGAGAGGAGGTTGAAGGAACCAGTAGAGGAGATGACTGAGAGGTGATATGATAACCATCTTCAAGTACTTAAAGGGCTGCAATATAGTGGATGGCATGGAATTGTTTTCAACTGCTCCAGAAGCTCGGACCAGAACCAATGGCTTGAAATTAAATCAAAAGAGCTTTTGGCTAAAATTAGGAAGAACTTCCTGACAGTTAGAGCGGTTCCTCAGTGGAACAGGCTTCCTCGGGAAGTGGTGGGCTCTCCTTCTTTGGAGGTTTTTAAGCAGACACTAGATGGCCATATGACAGCAATACTGATTCTGTGAGCCTGGGAAGATAGCGAGAGGGAGGGAAGAAGGGGTTGCATCAGTGCTTGGTTTTCGTGGCCCTTCTTACATGCCCAGGGTAGTGCCAATCACCACCTTGGGGTTGGGTGGCAGTTTTCCACAGGCTGGTTTGGCTAGGGATCCTGGAGGTGTTTTACCATCTTCTGGGCATGGGGCAGGGGTCACTGGGGCAGTCGGGGGGTGTATTTGTGAATTTCCTGCATTGTGCAGGGGGATTGGACTAGATGACCCTAGAGGTACCTTCCAACCCTATGATTCTATGGGTCTATGATTCTATGATCAGGGGCAATCTTAGTAATTCTGAGGTCCTGGGTAAAGTCCATGAATCTTTGTCACTACCACCACCTTGCCAGGTCCACTAGTTGGGGCCACCCCCTTACTGGAGTCAAGCAAGGCACAAGCAACCATCCCCATGGAGTCAGCTGTCTGAGACCTAGACAGGGTGAGCACAAGTGACCACCACCGCTGATCTGGCTGCCTGAAGCCTGGTTGAAGTGCCATGAGTGACTGCTATGGAGCTGACTGCCTGACCTTGAGACAGTGTGGGTGCAAATGACTGTCACCACGAACAGGCACATGTGGCAGTGGAGAGAGCCTGCTCTTCTACTTTTTCCCTCTCCACCAGGAAGGAGGCCACAGTAATCAGTCTTCCCCGCAGAAAGCCTGAGGCAACTGAGTCAGTTGTCCATTGGCTAAGACTGCCCCTTATGTGTGAGAACACCACTGAGGGCTTTAAAATAGGACTGCCATTGCTTCATTGTAAGGGTCAGTTTGGTATAGTGGTTAAGAGTGGCAAAGCTCTAATCTGGAGAACCAGGTTTGATTCCCCACTCCTCTTCTTGAAACCGGCTGGGTGACCTTGGGTCAGTCACAGCTCTCTCAGAGCTCTCTCAGTCCCCGCTCCCAAACACAGGGTGATGGTTGTGAGGATAATAATAATGTAGAACAGAGCAGAGTGGGCATTAAGTTGTCCTGAAAGGTGGTATATAAATCAGATATTATTATCAATCATTTCTTTGCCTCTCCTGTGTGGGAGTGTCTGCCACTCTTTGGAGTACACACAAAAAGTCACTTTCTACCTAGCATTCCAGTGTTTGTTTTGCACTCAAGCAATCCCACTCACTTAACAAGGAACAAGAGAGACAAAGAATGACAACACTGGGAGAATGTTAGCCAGTCTTTGCCCTCTGTGTACTTCTGCCTGCCTTCCAAAGCAGGCAGTTAAATTAGCAACATGTTTTTATTTACTTTACTTATTTATTCACTTCATTTATACCCCACCTTTCTCCCCAATAGGGACCCAAAGTGGCTTCTCCATTTTCTTCTCACCAACCCTGTGAGATAGATTAGGCAGAGAGTATTTGACTGGCCCAAGGTCACCCTGCAAGCTTCCATGGTAGAGTGGGGAACTGAACATGGATCACTCAGATCCGGGGCCATCCAGAACCACATGGACTTCCCATTATGTGTGCTTATAACTTTAACATTGCAATGGCAGCTTGCCCTTGTTTCTGTAGGCCTGTCTGTCCTTTCTAGGGCATGCTTCAGCTCCGCGGCGCGGGGCTGCTTACCCGCATGTAGTGATTCCCTCTTTGCACTCCTCCTGCGGGGCTGCCTACCCGCCTTGCATCCCATCCTCGTCGCCAGTATTACGTACTGGGGTGGCTCTTAAGTGATTTCAGCCAGGCAGTGAGTTCAGCTCATAGTATATGTTTATTGGTACAAGAAGAAGAACAACCTGGCTCCCGAGGGAGCCACATATATATATACTCCCAAATCCCCCCTATTTCCGTAACTGCCCAATAAGAACACAGGCACTAGGATCCTTCATTTGCATGCACTAAACAAAAGGTAACATGTTTACTTGATTGCAATTGGCCCACATCCAGGGGAAATGATTGGTTGCTGATATCCCAATTCCTAATAGGATTGACTACCTGAGGAGCCCTGTTTCCCTCGAAGCTAGCCCAATACATAACACCCATACAGGATTTGTTAAGGTTTTTCAGGTAGTACTCCTGTGTGTTTAACAGGAGAAATTTAGCCAGATACCTTTTCCCCAGCATGACAATAGAGTGCTGTGTAAAATTTCTTTTATATGTTTGTGTGCCATGACACTGTTAAAATTGCAGGACCTCATTTTACCCATACATTCTTTCGTTCCACATATTATTGAATTGTAAGCAATTCCACTTCTTCAGAAGTGCATCCTCAAACTTGTCCATCTCATCAGCTGGATATGGTCATTCTTAAACAGACCATTGACTTGGATTGTATTACCAAACATGGAACTTCTATTGTAGATCAATTTCCTATCTTCCATGACACCAAGCTCTGAGGTTAAACTAAGTAAGGTTGACAATATAGCTGGGTCATTCTCTCCTAATACTAAAGGGCAGTTTGTGCTCTTCAAGCTATATATGCTTCAGACTACCATTATCTTTCATTTATTTCTTGTGCTAGAGAAGTTGAAACTTTATGTATATGAAAATGTACAACTGGTTAAGATATAGTTCACCACCATGTAATTGCTTAGAATGGATTATACTGACCCAAATGTTTATGACCCAGTGTATTCTTTCATGTTCATTTTTTTATACTGCAAAGTTGAAATCTGGCACTGACCACCCACACCACCCTTTTCCTAGAAGGTAAAAATTCTGCAGTGGAAGCTGCCCCATCAACGCATATGAAGACTTGAAGAAGCTTCAATTTCTAACCTTAACAATTTTCAACATGATAGTGGCCAAGATCCTGCCTGAAATCATTGGATGAGGTTGTTTAGAGATCTGGAATGCAATATTCTCAGTATCTCCTTTTCATCAGGCCCCAGGGAGACGATAAAGGAAATGAGCTACTGTTTGAAAACAGTAACAAATAGGAGGAGGGCTAACTAACTGAAATTTAACCGGATGATGGATGTGCTCAGTAGATTAGCTGAGCTATGGGGTAAGTATGCAGTTTTTCTATAGAGTTGTATACTTCTTTTGCAACCTAGGACTCCTGTATCTACAGGACCATCTCTACTCACATATGCCCACTAAGTAGCTCCAGTCATCTATCTATGGATTGGTAGTTCGTCCACTCAAGTCAATGAGAATCTCCTCAGACTCTGGCTTTCTTGGTACCACTTTTATTTGATGGATCTGGATCCCTGAGGATATGAAGAGGGCCCCAACCTTGCAAAGATTTGGGAAGTCTGTAAAGTGAAGGGTTTCTCATGAGCTCTTGGTGGCCCATGAGTTTATAAGATCTGGAATGGCTTACTCTCTTTTCATTTTTGTATTTCTGTGAACTGAGATTTTTACAGATTTTAATGATGTAAGCTACTGAGACCAAATGATTGGGAGTAGGCATGGGCATGAATGGGGAAAAAATAAACTGTGTGGGTCATCCAGTTTCACAAACCCCAAACCCCGAACTTTGCCAAACTTGACCCAGTTTGCAAACTGGTTCGTGGTTCATGGTTCGTGGGAGCCCATAACAGAAGGTGAAAAGCTAAGACTAGGCTGGGAGGGGGGGAGTGGAAAAAAGCACCCTTTCCCAAACACTTCCCCAGTAAGAAAAGGCAAGAAAAAAGAAAAGAGGCTTTTCAGTCCTTTTCCAGCAACAAGTGCAGGCCAAAGATCCCAAGCAATCTCTCTCAAAAGCCAAATTCCAGCAAGCCCTCCTCTCCCTCTTCCTCTCTGTTGAAACTGAAACCATGAGGCACAGAGCTCTCCCTTTTATATAAAATGCCCACATTGAGCAAAACAGGAGCACTCTGGTTGGCAGAAAGACCTGCCTAACATGGTTTTGGGAGAAGAGATTGGTGTTACTATGGCTACTGAAGGCCCATCTCCTCAGTTGCCTTAGAGATTCTAACCCTCCCCCACTTTTCCTGGCTGGATGGGCCAGAATGGGATCTCTCTAGTTGGCAGGGACAGCTGCCAATCAAGCATGGAGGCCTCAGTTTGGGGGCAACCAAAACATTGGCCACCATTGCCTGGGCAATGTATTGAATGGCGCCAAAGTGTCTGGCTTCCCAAACTGGCCACGGAATGGTAGGAAAAAGTCATTTGGTTTGTAAAAACACGGCCCCATGAACTGCATGGTTCTTTGCTTATGAACCAGCCATTCCATCACGAATTTTGGTTCGTGGTTCATTTCATGCCCATCTCTAATTGGGAGAAAGCAGGATATAAATATCATAAATAAGAACTTGCAGCTTAGAGTGAATCCAGCATTGTTCTGTTTAGTCCAAGTGGCAGTTGTTGCTTACATTGCTCATGACAAATAGTATCACACAGCAGGAGAGGAATTTATATGGCTATGGTAGAAGCAATGAGGAAGGTTGGTGCTGGAGCTCAGCTAATAATCAGTTGAACTTGGGAGCAGAGATCATAGTCAGCCTGGAAGACATGTTTCAGACCTGGTCTCTCTCTCTCTCTCTCTCTCTCTCTCTCTCTCTCTGTGTGTGTGTGTGTGTGTGTGTGATGCTCTGAACTTCATCATTACATTTTTTTGTCTGTTGGGGGGGTAGCTATGTTAGTCTGCAGTAGAAGAGAAAGATTCAGGATTAAAGACCAACAAGATTTTCAGGGTATAAGCTTTTGAGAGTAAATCTCCCTTTGTCAAATACAAGTAGGAATGGAGATCCCTGAGCCCTTATACTCCAGTCAGAAAGTGGGAGGGGTGCTACAAACAACAGAGTCAGGCTGCAATGGTACAATGCAAAATGTAATCAGCTTGATTAGAATGGGGGAGGAAATGAAGAAAACTAGCTTTTTTGTCAGTATCATTTCACCTTGCTAAGGGATAAGGAAGATTGTAATCACGATTCAGGTACAAATGTGTAGGAAACTGTTTGTCAGTATGGGATTAGTCTTATTGGGGCTCTGCTGTATTGAATAATCTGGTATCTGCCAGCCTGCCATCTCAATTCTCAACCACTGAATAAATATTGGTCCCAGTATAGATCCTTGGGGAATTCAGTGTTTACTTCTTTCTGCTGCAAAAACAACTGCCTGCTTAAACCTACCTTTTGCTTCCTGTTTTTTACCAGGTTTACTTACATAAAAGTGCTTAGATCTCAACACCTGGCCAGAATACCTTCTTGTGGCCCCTTCCTCCCTCCTCCCCCCCCCCAATTGCATGAAATTTTCTCATTAAGAGCTACTACTAGCAACTCTGGGGGAAAATAATATTCATTATATCTCTTTCCCTCCTAAATGGAGCAGTGGGAGGCTGGATGTGCTGAACTAGTACATTTCAAAAGACAAAAGCCCCGAATGTTTTACTTTTTAAGAATCTTTTTTCCCCTCTCTTCATTACCGTGTTGCCAAGCAACACTTTACCAGGATCAGCAGCTGGAAAACTAAAATCCAATGTAAGAGAAGGAATTAAAAGAGAAATTTTTCTGTATTATCCCTTTGTCACCTCCCATCAGCTTCTCATGGAAACGATTTTTCCCTCACAAATATAAAATAGCTTTTATGCCATTCGTGTCTCTCAAATCATCTCCAACTATGAATGGGGTCCAAGTAAACAGAAGAGAAATGAAAGGTTTTAGAGGAGGAGCAAAAGAGTGCCCTCAACCATAATTCTTTTTAACAATGAAAAGGGAATCCTTTCTATTTGGAACATGAAAAATACAAGATAGGAGATGGATATTAGGTATTACATATTAGATGGATATTAGACATTCCTTACTTTTTAAAAAATCTAGTTGTGCACTCTGTACACACCTCATCTCTCTTAGGCCCCAGAGATACATAGCTGGTATCTTCTCTGATACCACCTGGAGAATTTTAGGAGTTATCAGATTGAATGACATGGAGCAGTCTATCCTTCACCCCTTGAATATAGGTTTGTGTGCATGTTTGAGACAAGGGCAGGATCCCCATCTCCCTTTCTCAGGTCTGTAGTGTGACAGCATCTCACGCGTGAGATAACTCCAAAACACTCTAAATGCCAAACTACAATTTGTAACAAGTTTATTCTACATGCACAGAGAAAAGTATTAAGAAAATCTACAAGGTGAAGTAAAGAAAACAAAAGAAAATGCACTTTCTTGCTAATTAATGCTTATACACTCCTCAGGCATCTCTCTGCCTGAGCTATGGTTCAGCCTCCCCCTCCCACTAACATCTGGGCTCAGCAAAAGCATAGTAAAGGCTCGCTTCTTTCTGACCCATGTTTCTAGGGGCTCTAAGAGGCAGAACATTTGGGGGGGGATCAAATACAAAGCAGAGTATTTATTCAAAACTCCTCCCAAAGGGAGTAGTGTGCATGGTAGTCTGGCACAACTGTAAAAGCCAATGAGAAGCTATTGATAACTGGTTGAACATAAATCATAGAATCATAGAGTTGGAAGGGGTCATACAGACCACCTAGTCCAACCCCCTGCCCAGTGCAGGATCAGCCTAAAGCATCTCTGACAAATGCATCAGCTTCTTTTCACTGAACTCAAATGGTCATTGATAGAAGAATGTTCTTTCATAAGAATAGACTTTTTTAAAGGGTAAGCAAATTTAAATGGTTTGCAAAAAAAAAAGTCTTTTCAGATATGCTATATCAAAGCAGGGTGATCCAGAATATATTTTGTATAGAACACCAAAATAGTTCCTACTATTTCAATAGCAAAGCATGCATAGCAGTGCACTAGAACTGCATTGTAAAAATTCTATATCAGCAGCTATCTCCAGCAAACCCTCAGACAGCATTTAAAACTTGACTGAGTTTAAAAAGCATATTGAACATTTATTTAGCACAAGAGCTACTGAAAGAAAAACTCTCCCTGATGCCATTAAATTAATCCTATCTGGAGAAATGTACTGGAGTGTATACAGGAAATGACCAGATATCTGATTTTTTTGGATCCTAAATGTGTTGTGCTTCGATATGTAAAAGATCAAGTGGTGTTATCAGTGAAGAGAATTGAAGGTGAAGGTAATTAACTCTATGTACTGCTAGACTAATGCAGCTAATTTACTTAGATACTTTCAGTGATTCAGGCCAATATAGCTATCTTTCTTGCTAGCTGGGCACCAGGATTATTTGGTAGCCTGTTGAAGAATCAAAGTTCTGTTAGTTTAACCTCAAGTCCACCCACTTCACACACTCTCCCTGATGATGTTTCAGCAGCTGACTAAAGCAATGCTATTTAGAAAGTATTTAGGTCAGACTTAAGCATGACCGGGGTAAGCTAAGCAAGAAGAATGTACACATGTGATCTTTCATGCTCCAAAGCATCTCAATTAAATTGTGCTTCTAAATGTGCAACTATAGCATGCCAGTACAATGCCCAGTTGGGCATATTAAAACTTTATGAGAAGCAGCTGAGAGCCCAGCTTAAATGAGATTCTGAGCCTGTGAAAAACCACACGGGTGCACTTTTAGCCTATGCACAGTCTTTTTCAGCCAGGCAATCTAGCAAAGTGCCAAAGGTATTATAGATTAGTAGAAGAGCTGGGTGAAGAAGCTTGTTTTAATTCTACAGTTCTTTTTCTGTCACAGACCCCTCTCTGTTTTTTTATATTGTTCCTTAAGGAACTCAGGCTCGAGAAAGACACAAGATAAAAAAAAGAGCTCAGGGCACATTCACATGCCCCAGGAGTGTCTTCAAACCTGAATTGTCAGATATACCAGCAAATCAAGTCCCTTGCTGAAGGCTTTGAGGCTTGACTTCCCCTTGAGCTCTATTGCTTGCTATCACTATGTCCTTCCTCCTTTGCCTCTGATTTGGAAAACCTAATGAAGCACCCTGCAGCCAAGGGAGGAGGAGTAGGCAGTAATAATGAGTGGCAGAGCCCAATGACGGTCCAGACCAAAGGACTTCAGCCAGTGTTGAGTGTGCTGGTATTTGTCATACTTAGGTTTTGAGGCTAGGCTTGGAGAACTATGAGCTATCTTTTAAACTTTTGTCTGCCTCAGCTTCTATTGACCTCTGTGGAGACTTCAATGCATGTAGATTTCTGAAGTCAACATCTGCTGCACGGCTCTGAGAGATGACTTGGGAGAAAGAAAGTGCAGGCATGTACAACGGCGGCCTGCTGTGTTGCCCCTGCATTGCCTCAGGCAAGATCATAAATTGGTGGTGTTACATTCAGCTTGAGAAAGGAAATGCTGGCTTCTTTCAGAACTCCAAAATCTATTCATTTTCTCTGCATATTTATTCAAGTCAGTGGCATTTTATGGCCTTCAATTGAAATGTAAGCATTGGAAAGAGAAGTTTCGCTTCTGTAAACACCAAGTTTCAAGCATGTAACAACAACAGCTAAAGGACTAGGACTGACAAATGAAAAGTTTATGGAGGAAAGACAGGTTTCCAAGTCATATATATGAAAATGACAGTTGAGGCCACAGGTGAGTATTGATGGATTTTAGCTATAACTACTTCAAATACTAGCAGGCAGGGCTGTAGCTGATCTTCCTTGTGGGATGGGGAGCTTGAACTGAGAATCAATGGTTTCTTTACAAGCAATGGACACTTCTAGAATCTTTTGGCTATTATATGTTAGCATCTCTAAATATTTAGTGTTAGAAATATATACAGGGAATGTAAATAAGAACAAGCTATTTGCTTTTATTTGTATCGAAACAAAACATTTTTTAGTTATTCCTCCTCCCTCTCCCATAAAGGACCCTTCTATGCTTATAATAGCTAATGGGAGATTTTTGTCAGGATGATCTAATGTATAAGTAATCCTGAAAAACTGTTAAATGTGTAGAACTGGTTGGACAAGACGAATACGATCTGAAGCACTACCATTAAGGACGTCATTAAGTGTTATGCTACTGATTTTGCCTTCTTTCAGTTCACATAAAAGAGAAAATTTAAATAGAATTTTAAAAATGGAAGCTAAAAATGTTATAAAAGAAGCATCATACAAACATACAAAAGGGGAACTGTACCAAATGCTACAGATTGTATCAGAGTGACATTGGAGGTGAGAGAGCTGCACTGGGTCTTGCAACACTGGCAGTTCAGGTGGGGGTTGAAAGGATCTGCCAAGTGACTCTCTAAAAGACTTCACTGCATGAGTTAAAGATCTTTATTGATAAGCTGCCAGTTCAGGACCCTATGCCAGCCCTGACAGGAATGGCATTTCTCTACAAGCACAAAGCATATATAGGAGTCTTAAGCAGGGCAAATTCCCAACTCCCTACCCTCTTTAGGTAACGTTCAGCTAAGTTCAAAAGGAAGCCTCTCAGCGGGAAAGAGCAGAGCAGGAAAAGTCTTAAGGTCATGGGTGCCCATGCCAGCGCTTCTTCCCAGACTTGGGCGAGAGGAGAGTAGAAGGACAAGACAGATAACAGTGGAAACAGCCCTTCCTTGCATACTTTCACATCACAGTCCAGCAGCAGCTTTAGCCTGTAGTTATACCCATAGCATCAAAACAAAACACAACATTACATTACATAGGGTCTTGCTGAGTATGGCAGGTGAACACTTGCCAGCAGTGATGGTGGCGGTGATGGCAACATTTGGTTGGTGCAGGGCAGTTACAGGAAGGCATAATCAAAAGGATCCTTTCCTGTTCTTCCTCCATTCCTAAAGATACTTCCCTGTTTCTCTCATCCCACCCCATTCTCAAAGATGCTTTCCTGTTTTTTTCTCCCCTCCTCAAGGATCCTTCTTTGTCTCTCCCCTTTCTAAGGATCCTTCCCTTCCCCCACTCTGTACCCTCCCCTCCCTTGAAAATACTCTTACCCCTCCTTTTCTGTCTTCCTCCCAAACACTCTTCACCTTTCCCCCCACCCTTTGCAGATCTGGTCTTCCCCGGGACTGAAGGGTCTCACTGCGCTGCAGCGCTGGCTGGGCACAGTTGGGTTCTGCACATCCCAGTGCTGGCCAGGTGCTGTGGCACTCCCTGCATCCCAGCACTGATCGGGGCCCAGTTGCTTGGTGGAGAACTTGCACGGACTTGCTAGGAGTACTTCACTTTCCCCTGTATCCCTTTCCTCATGCTATTTCATCTTTTCCTCCTCCCGGCAGCCCCCATACTACATATTGGCCACCTTTTTGTACTTCCTTCTCTCTTTCAAACAGACTAAACAACATTTTATTTACCCCTCCTTCAGCTATGTTTATTAATTTAATTCATTTATATACCTCTTTTCTTCACAATCGAGACCCAAAACAGACAAATAATACTAATCTGGTACTGGCCAATATTTCCTTCCTTTTTTGTATTTATACAACTGCTTGAATATTGGAAAGAACATAGAAGCAGAGTGCTATAGAAAGAGAACAAGTTTTCAGAAACTTTAGAATGTCAAGAATAATTATACAGTCCTCGACAGAATTACAACCTTCTAAGCCCATTGTTTCAGTGGACTTAAGACTTCTATGGAGCATTTTCCCTTGAACCGAAAGATCTTTTTTTATTATTATTATTAATAGATTTTTATTGGATGGGTCAATATATAATCAATTTCAAGTACAAAAACATTCCATTTCAACAGAAAGATCTGTTGATGCAATGTGGATTACCTGTTTAACCCACTGAACATTCCTCCTTCTCCAACTTCAAGACCTGACAGTATAGATAATGTGCCTGCTGAGGGGGACAGAGCATGGGGGAGTCTCTCATAAGAAGCATTCATTTTCCATTGATTTCTTGTATGAAAGTTAACCTTTCCAAATGTGTGGTTATATATATCAAAGTAATGACACACCACTCATGGTGCAGGAAACATCAAAACTATAAAGAGCACTAAGTTCACCATTGTTATGGTGGCACTGTTAAAGTGGAAAGAAACACAGATGACCTAAAGGACCTATTGATTAACAATCTATGGCTTTTGCCAAGTACATGTTGAAGAAATGATAAACTCTTATATAATATGCACTTCAAAACAGAAGAGGCTCTCTATCATCAAAGAAGTGCAGGTAAAGTTGACATGTGTCTTCTGTTCTGAATCACATTGCCCTAGAGAGATGACCTAATGCACTACTACTTCTTTCAGTCTGCCACAGCCTCAACAGGCTTTGCCTTTGCAAAAACCTTTGTGCTATCCTTTTTCAAGGCCTCCCGCGATAATTACATTCCTCTCTGCACAGAATACTGACCTATTAAATAACTGGTGTTTCACTTACCCACAGGGCTTTTTTTCTGGCAAAAGAGGTGATGGAACTCAGTGGTGGAACTCAGGACCGCACAATGACATCATTTTGGGTCAGCTGGAACAAGTGGGAGTTTTTTAAAGTTTAAATCGCTCTCGGTGAAAATGGCTGGTGGCCCCGCCCCCTAATCTCCAGACAGAGGGGAGTTTAGATTGCCCTCCACGCCACTCGGTGGCATGGAAGGCAATCTAAACTCCCCTCTGTCTGGAGATCAGGGGGCGGGGCCACCAGCCATGAGACCATTTAAAGAGGTGCCGGAACTCCGTTCCACCACGTTCCCGCTGAAAAAAAGCTTTGCTTACCTATATTTTACACCATTTCTCATGCTAATTGGGCTCTTTGGGCCCCCTCACCAAGCTGACAGTTTCATTTTGATTGACCATCACTTGATTCCCCAGAATCATCAGGCTATTCCCCCTTTTGCAACTTTTAAACATCAAAAGCATTCTTGATAGAAAAATGTTCTAGTCACATTTTGAAAGTGAGTATAATTCAGGTTTTGAAATGTAGACTCTTGATAGTGCAATCCTATCTAGAATTTCTCCAGTCTAAACTCCCAGATTTCAGAGGAGTAATTCTGCATAGTCTTGCAGACTTGTAAGTATCTTGGGCAGTTTGATTTTGGCTTCTTTAAAATATGACATCTATAAGCTGCCAAATTATTATTAGCACTGTATGTTATCTGTAGGGATGATCATCAAGTCTTATAACAGTAGGCTTTGCAATCAAATTTTGGTCCTCCTCAATTCCCCCTAACTCACATTGAAACCTAATCTCTGGGAGATCAGATGAGCCATTCAATAGGACTTCGATGAATTCAACCCTTCATTTCTTTCCCCACAAAAACTACCATGCCAAAATATATATATTACAGATGTACACACAATAACAGAGAGACCAAAGAAAGCTAATAGAAAAAAATCCTTCAAAATAACATTTTGTGGGCCATTTTTTAAAAAAAA